>NC_079979.1:19566576-20938802 GCF_029852145.1 Microplitis mediator
ATCAGTTCAGTGAGGGTGTGCTCTAGTTAACTACAGGAAAATATAAAAATTTTAAAAATAAAATCATTTTTTTAATTCTCCCTAGAAAATTTTATTTGACAAGTGAGAAGTGAAAAGAATTTTTAAAATTTTAATATTTTCCCGCCATTGCTATATTTGGCTAGAGCTGGATCATTTCCGTAGCTTTCCTTAGCTTAGATATTTAAACGGCCCGAAATAGTTAATTTATGCACACCATCTACTTAACTCTGCTGTAGGCCAGCTAGTGCATTAATGTGCTGGTTTATGTTTGAGGAAGTAAAAGTTGAGGGTCTTTTGTATGTTAGATGTTACTTTATGAGTTAATATGCTGATGAGATAGATGTAGAGAGAAGTTGTCTTAGTATTCCGGCAGCCATCTTCTCACTTAATAAAATAATTACCCCAAGTCAATTAAGCCCTTGCCGTCTGTTCTCATTCCATTTAATGTGGAATTGAAGATGCCGAGATTTAGTGTAGTAGGGGTGAGGCATCGGTACTTTAAATGGTTGCGCTGGGTGTGCTCACTGGTGTGCATGGTGTGCATAGACAGGTAGTAGTTAAATGAGGATCCAAAATATATAACCGGTCTTTCCATACTGTGCTCTGATAGAGAATCCACGCAGTTGATTATTGTCGACGAGACTACTCGGAGGGTTGATGGCGCGGGTTGCCGGGTCTGTCGAGGTACGCGGCGGGTTTCGAGGGTAGTCGCGGTAGAGGTGGTTATGGCGGCATTCGTTCATCGTAATTTCGGCTTTTATCGAGTTTACATAGGCACTGAGAGTTTGTACATATACCTTTTTACGTTTAAACTTTTTTTATATAAATGCGATAATATTTTTTCAAAATTTTTTTCTACGGGATAGATAAAAAAAGTATTTGTCTATGATAACAAAATTTATTTTTATCTATTCCTCCAAGCCAAGACTCGATAATTAAATAAATAAAATATATAATGTCTTGTATAAATAAATAAAAAAAAGCAGACTATTTATTTTTTATTAGTTAACGTTAAGTAAAAATATAAAAAAAATTTAATCGCACAATAATACGAATTAAACATTAAATTATTTAAGTACACAACAAAATGCTAATTTCCATCCTTTCATCTCCATCTTAGTCTTTAAAAATCCGCTTTCTCGCTCGGCAATCTTCTTTATACTACAACTTCTTCTTTCTCCATAAACCATAATTTGCATCCCCGTGTACCATCAAGAATAAAAGGCAAGCTCTCTTTCCTTCTTTCTCTCTAAAAACTACCTCCAGGCAATTCTCAAGCTTTCTTTCTTTTATTCTTTCTCTGCCTCCCTCCCCAGCCCACCAACCCCTTAACTCTCTTTTTCCTCCAGTCACAGTCTTAAGCGAGTAAAAATATAAAAAAACTTAAATAAAAGTACATTCTTACAAACTAAGATCGAGGTGAAAACCTCCTGGTCGATGAAACATTTTTACTTATATATTATATATATATTATACTTTTTATCCAACAACTTTAATCTCATTCTCCAACCCCGAGTTTAAAATCCATATCATAAACTTTGTTTTCACCGCAGTCTAACTGTGAAACAAAACATAAGACACTGAATAAAATACAATAGACAAGTTCTGAGTCTGCTCAAAAGATCTGGGCATCGAAGAATCTAGGAGGTAAAATCCGACAGAGTTTTAAGACTCATAAGTTTATTATCCTTCTTTCGTAATTTTATCCCGATTAATCGGAAGCTCTGTGGTAAATCCATTGTTGTACATCTTGATGACGTACCAACACGATTAAACGACTGAAACATTACTACCGGCATAGACGTAAATGTAATAACAATAATAACAGTAGTGGGGGTGGTGGTAAACGGGATTCACTGAGGATGAAAAGCCGTTGCGGGTGAGGATGCGAAGTAGGGTGCAAATAATAACAATAATCATATTTTCCGGCAACATGGCCGCTGTGTAAAGGGCGACTGGGGTTGGTACGAGGATACAAGGGGGTAAAGGGGTAGAATAGGTAGCTAGCTATAGAGTTTACAGGGCAAGTGAGGAGAGGCTCGTGGGTGGCGAATGGGATCCTGTGAGTGGGTGCCAGAGACTGGGCGCCTCGGGAAGAAGGCAGGAGGGTTATCATAATATTACAAACCACCAGGGCCGTATCTATATCCCCAACACGATACACCTAAGTCCCCACGCAATTCACGCGAATCACCGCATCGGCAATTGTCAAGTCGCCTTTACTCCTTTATCCCAACACCAATTGCTCTTAAAAGTTTCTCTGTGTGCGTTTAGGATTTCTTACCCCCACCAGAGGGTATTCTTGTCAATTACCTTTACTGTTGCCAATATGCTTGTTCTTTGGTATATATATGTATATATATTATGTAGAGAAGTAAAGTTACCTCTTCCCAGTACTCATATCTATTTCCCTCGAGCTACGTGCTCTACCTGGCGTTATACCGTTTCTACCACGCCCTCATCTCGTTTCGCGTTACGTTCATATCATCCCCCTTGTATTCATTCTTTTTTATTTTTATTTTTGTTTATTTATTTAGTTTAGTTTTTTTTTTACAGGTTTTTGACTTTTTTTACGGCAGCTACGCGGATAACAACGTCCTCGGCCACGCTCCTCAGACTCAATTCCGCGTCGACGAGTTATAGGTAAATTAAAGTGATGAAAAAAAGAACAAGTTGCGGGAAAAAAAAGTTGCGGGTATATGACAAAAGAGATGGCGAGACGGAAATATAATTAGCAATAAATTTTAGGTTCATGTTGTTAGTTTACTTTTTTATTATTATTTCTTTTTACGGAAATATTTCGTGATTTTCCAGGGAGATGGGGGTGGAATATACTGGCTGTTTTTTAAAGATCTATTTAAATGTTTTGTTTGATTGTTAGCTTCTGTTTGGATTTGGGGAAGGGGAAGTGGAAAATTTTAAAGCAGTAAGAGGGAAAAATGGCAATTTATTATAATTATACTTAATGTAAATAAGTTTTTTTATTACCGCTAACTGCTGATATACAAAATTAGTTTCTGTATGGCCGTTTTTATGAATTTTCTCTCGAATTATAATTTTGTAATTTTTTTTTTTCCCTTTATTACCGTAGTCTCTAAAGTAAGCCGGAGATAGGAATGGAAAACATTAATTATAAAAAATTATAGTAAAAAAAAAAAAGAAAATGCGGATGTGAGTTGACGCAATTAGAGTATTTGTAAATAAATCACACACTGCCGTCATAAAAACGTTCGACTCTGAGGTAAAACTGACCAGGACTGAAAATTTCAAATTTGCACATCATCTAGGCTGACTAATTTCCCCCATATTTATCTACGAACTGTATCTCAGAATTTTTAAATGAAAAAAAAAAATTCTTAGTCTCGCAAGTGTCTTATTTTGTGCCGGGCTCCCCTATATTTATAAAAAAAAAAACTAGCCATGAATTTTGTTGTTTATGAAAACACATTAAAAATAGAGATTCTAACCGCGTGGGAAATAAAACAATCGAGTGGAATAAAATACCACTTGTATACTTATTTACTTATATAAGATATACCCACTTGTATTGAGAGTGTTTTAAAATTCTTTATCATTGCTTATGTCGCGGTTGAGTCTAAAAGTCTCTAAAGGTTTTGAATTTAGAGTCTGGATTTTAGAATTTTCACGGATAAAATAGACGCGAAAATAAAATAAAACGACAGAGTTTGGAAAACTCTAGTACTGTATTATCCTTTTACATATATACATATATAGATGTATGTATATAGTAGTCTTTTGGTTTGATCTGATCCGTCGGGAACCACGACGCCTCTAGCAGGTGAATGTTCAATACGAATTTCTAAAAGCTGTCGGTCGAATCCTCCACATTCTGGTTTCCGAGTCCTCTTTACATCGACACGAGGCAACTTCTGCATGTGAATGTATGAGATGAGCATGTGTGTAGACAGAGGAGTTGAGGATAAGGATGAAAAGAAGACGTGGAGATAAAGAAGATGAAGAAGAAGTAAAAGTACGAATGCCTAAAGTGACACCGCGAGCACAGGGTTGCGTTAGACGGATAAAGAAGTCGAGAGTGGATTGTGAGGATGTGCAAGGAGGCAAGAAGAAGCTTTGAGGGGTGTCGAGGATGAACATCTAGCGGGATTCCACACTGAAGTGTGGTAGGGTGGGCCAGAGGACGTGGAAGCACTTAAAGAATTATCCGATCTCAGGGGGGTGAGGTTTCAGTTGGAGATGGAGATCGAGATGGGTTGATGGGTAGAGGGCTAGATGGGGATAGATCGAGTCGGGTGGTAAGTGGGTGGCCGAAGAGAGCTTGGGCACGTGCATTAATTCCCAGGCCAACACCTAATACCTACTAATACTGTGCCCATGTATCTATCTACCCTTTTACCGCTCGATGTGAGCCATATACTATTGTATATATGTATATACATGTACATATATATATATGAAGACGAGGAGGACGACAAAGACAAGCTTGACGACGTGGGATCACGGAGAGAGCGAAGATCGACAATGGATATTTAACGTACAACTTGCTGGATAATGATGCCTGGAGACTTTTGACCTATTACTCGGGATTTAAGTCAAGTTTTTTATTTTTAAACTTTTGTTGTTTTTTTGATAGACGGCGCTACTTATTATTTAGTTATGGCAGCTTACCCCTATCAAAAAAATCCATACGGGAATCCAGCCTAGATTTCCACATGACGTTTTCGGATGGACTCCCATATGGTTTCCTATAGGAATCCAGTGTAGATTACGATATGAACTCTCACATGGGTTCATATGGGAATCCACACTATGCTAAATCGATATGGGGATCCAGATACCCATGGTTTCCTACATGTATTCCCATATAAATCCATACACTCCTACATTAACTTCTATGGATCCTTACAGAAATCCATACTTTCCTATACGGATTCCTATGGGTTCTCATGCAATCCCATGGATTTTTATGATAGGGACATTAATTACCATTCAATTCCTTTATTTGATACTTTTGCTGATCATGTAAATGTACCAATTATTGGCATGCAAAAAGTTCAGGCAAAAAGTTCAGGGCAATTTTTCGCTTTTTTCTAAACGTTTTTTCAATCCGTTTCCAGAAAATTCATTTTTTCCATTCATTAGAAATTAAAAAATTTTTTTACGTCAGGGTTCTGCGTTAAAGAAAAGTAAGCGGTCAATAATTGGTATCCTGTCAGCAGTCGGGTCTTTTGTTTTGAATTAAAAAAATATTTATTTGCTTAACTAATATGATATTATAATAATATACTTATTATTATTATATAATAATAATGACAATAAATGTTAATCGTGTCATCTCATTGGTAACTGCTATAACGTAAATCCCATGAGCAAAGTTGCACACAGCAAGCCAGACGATTCGTCGACCGGAAAACAATTTGCAACTCGATCAAACTAATTACGCGTCAGCTCGTTACGTATCAACGGCATTAGGTAACTAATTAACGAATTTTCCCGTGGCTGAAACTACGATTACGCGCATGCCTGCCCTCTCCACATCATTTTCACTCTCACCCCCTCTTCCGCCCATTTTCCCACATTTTCATCCTCTTTCATATTCGCTTCCACTCCTCTCCTTCACGATAAATGATAAATGATCTGATCCCAAGAAAATCTAGTGATTTTGAAAATAATCATCAATAATAAAACGAAAACATAAAATTAAGACCAAATGTCCGCAAGACCCAAAAATCCATATGTAGACATCGCAGACTGCAGGTCTCCTTAAAAAAATTCTTTGAATTATTTATGATTATTATTATTATTTTTTTTTTTCTGTTCTGGGTTAACCTTCTTCATCATCAGTTAAAGAACAAGCTGATGATGAAGCTCGTTGTTCCGGTGTCTGCACGACCACAGGAGAAGATGAAGACAGAACACAAGTAAAGACCCAAATAAATAAAAATAAAAATAAAAAATTGTGTCGAGGGTAAGAGAGAGATGGAAGATATTAAGGAATGAATGTAGACAGCAGAAGAGAAACCGTACGTGTCGCACGTGTTACTAACGCATTCCCCGACAAATTGACTTCAGGCCTTACAATACAATTTGGAAACTTGCACACCATCGTATCTAAAGTTTCTATTTTTTTTTTTTTAATTCTAATCACTTTGGAGCTCTTACTTACTGAAATTAGTTTTCAATTTTGTCATATATATTGGTATAGCAGAAAAAATTTAACAAGTTCACTCAAAATATATTAACTTTTATCAAAGAAATTAAAACGAAATTTGAGCGAGAATCAGAATCTAATTTTTCGGGGACGCCCGGAAATTCAAAAATTCTAAAAGTCATGAAATAAAATTTTTGAAATATTTCACTTAAAATTTTCCGATGACCTGTCGGATAAAAATTTGAATTTTCAAATTTTTCTTATTACTGTCAATACAAATTTAACTGAACCACAAAATTTCAAAAAAATCTCGAAAAAAAATTAGATACCGGGTCTATAATGATCAAATTTTTGTAAATGAGGTCTGATATTGATTTGATATATTTGTGTAAATTTACTCTGATCAGTGAATTTAAGGATTGGAAATTTTTCTTGACTTTTGACAGAAATCCACTATTAGGTTTTTTTAAAAAATTATGACATCACAGAAAAATTTTCTAATTTACTGTGAAAAAGCACAAAGAATCCAAGAAAGTTTCATTAATTTCTTGTAAAGTGAGAAAGAGTATGCGCGACATCAGAATTTTGACATGAGAAATTACAATAATTCAAAGTTGAGCGACAAATTTTGAAAAATTAAGTTAAATTGTCAGCCCTCTCATAAATGAGACACTGATATATATGATATTCAAACATGATGGGTTTATTATTAGCAGCGAGTCACTCAAACTAGTTAACGAAGTTTGTTAAGTGTAAATTATTATTTAGGCTGCTGGGGATTTCCGCGCAGTGGGATATCACTGTGGGAAGAATTTTTTTGTTTTAGAAGCATGATTGCATTTAAATGTTTTTGTTGGTAAGAATAATCGAGGATAAATGCTGCTGAATAAAATAAGTAAGTAAATATATCGAATGTAGAGTGAAGTTGTCCCGGGAGTTGGTAGAGGGTATAGGTTAGGTGTCGAGGAATTAACGGTTTCCGACCGGCGTGAATCTTTTAGAATAGTGTTTTGATTTATTTCTAGTTATTTAGTTGTATGTTGCCCTCGTGTTGAGCAGTGTACCCTGAACTGGGACTGACATGGGCAGAAGAGGAAACTGAAGCTAAATTGCCATTAAATTTCTTCGCGAGCATATTTACGCGACCGGTTTAGTCATCACATTAGTTATGTTTTTAGTGTTACGCTGCTGTTACTTGACTGACTCAATTTATAGAGTTTTTTTTTCTTCAAGAGTTTATACATGTATATGTAAATTAAATTTTTTACCCACTTATATGATGATTAAATAATTTTTCAGTCACTTAAAGCGAAACGGCTGAATAAAAAAAAATCCGCGCTTAATTATTGGATCTATTTAATAATGAAAGGGAGCCTGGGGCGAAATGAAACAAAATTATTTGTACTGAAAATTTTAAAGTGGCCGAATTTTTCGGGCTAATTGACTTGCTCATTTTTTCGAAAAACTCTCAGGTAAAAAAATTGAAAGCCAAATTAATAATAAAATTTTTTCTCAGCCGAAAAGTGGCCGTGAGAAGACCCAGAAATTTAGCTGACGACGTGGCCTAAAAATTTTCCGGCCAAATATTTTTACCGGAGCTGTAATTAAAAATTCAAAAAAAATTTGACAGTGTCCCGGATTCCCCAAAATAGATAAACAAAAAATCAAAATTTGTCAATTATAAATCGACGTAAAAAATTTGATTTCCACTAGATAATTAATACTAAATTGTGTACTTTTAGTATCAGTAGATTGTAACGGAAATAAAAAAGGTTGAAAAAGTAAAAGGATGAGCTTTATCCTTCGCTCGTTTGTCGAGATACAGTAATTCCTCCTCCAAAGAGTGTCTGGGTCGGTAACTGGTGGAGTCGGGGGAGTAAAAACCTTTCGGATTTCCGGGTAAATCGAGGCGATTATTCATGTCACAGTGAGTAGAGTATAAGTATAAGAGTAGTATTATATCGTAGAGTGTACAGAGTAGAGCGTGTACATATCAGTTGAGTCTCTTAACAGCTCACGGAAATGCTTGCGGAGAAATGCTGCTGCTCTTTCGAGATAGCTCTACAGTAAGCGAACGGTTGTTGTGTGTACCTGCATATAAATAGGTATACATTATGTAAAATGCACAAGCTCGGATGACACTCTTATACCAAATATAAATACCGTAAATGCAGACGCTCGTAAGCCCCAGAAATTTTAACAATTTGTCTTTTATCATCGTTTACACAACTTAAATATTTTAGATCGAATAAACTCCATCGACATGAGGAAAATAAATTATTAATGCTATCGGTAGGTAAAAAAAATGACTACAAAAGCTTATTATTGTTAATGCCCGTCCCCTTAACGGGAGTAAAGTGAGTGAGGTAATAATGGCGACCGCTAAAAGTTTGGGGATGAAGAACACCCCCAGCGGTTGCAGGAAAAGCAGAACAAGAACCAGAACCAGAAGCAGAAGCAAAAGGGAAAGAGAAAGAGAAAGAGAGAAAGAGAGAGAGTAAGAGTAGGGGTCGGTTTGATAACGAGCCTCGGTACGCGGAGGCGTCGCGGGATAGTATAGTCGTTGAGAGTAGAGTTGAGTTGAGTTTAGTTGAGTCGAGTTGAGTCGGAAGAGGGCATTTGAGTGGGTGGTTAAAGGTGGGGAGGAAATAGGGATTCCATTATTTAACCGAGGTAGTTTAGGCGAGTATTAGGGGTTTGAGTTTATGACACCCCTCGGTAGCCCGGATTGCCTATTAATACGATATGAGCTTCGCCCGGCCTGGTTTCTCTTCCGACCCCATCTCTTTCTCTCTTCCTCTCTCTCTCTATATATATATATATACAGTTCAACTCGTCGTCGTTTTCCGCAACGCTCGGAATTTTTTTACACCCCAGCAGTAGCCGTCTTTCCACCTACCTAACTCCATCTACCACCCCTTCAACTCGAACGCTCTTTTTTTCCACCCGTCAGTTATATATATTAAATATATATGAAACCACTACAGTTACACATATATATAAATGAGTGGGGCGTAACGTTGAAACCGGACCGTTGAGAATCGTAGGCACCGAGTCGAATTAAACCGCGAATACCGTCCTCTCGTTACCACTCTATATACCTGAATTTATATTTTTATTTTTATTTTTATCTTTTTTTTTCTATTCGCTCTTCCTCTTCCTCTTTCCCTGACGGTAGACCGGCAGTTGCTCTATGGATACTGGGGTATGCTATCATGAACACATGCACACACAAACAGAAGCCGTAGCAATAGCAGTAACCAGTGGCATCGGCTACTACCAATACTCCTACTAAATCATCATTATATATATATATATATATGATGAACGAACAACTTTACTCAGGGGAGATTCCCTTTGCGGTGATGGCCCGAGAGCTGTAGAGAGTCCGTCGATCGTTTTCTAATTTGACGAGCAAACACTCGAAGGATGTGTACACATATATACATTATCTGGCGTCAGTAGTCCAATGTATACGATTCCAAATACTCAGATATATACATCGGATCTCTACGAGTGTCCATGTGCCCATGGGATAAAGTATTGAGTGGGTATTTCGATGGGTGTTGATGGTAGTTTATAAACAAGGTTTTAAGCTTTAAGCTGCCAGAGTCCGAGCTAAATACTGATACTATGCCGTCAGTGCTTTTGTTTGCCAAGAATTAGACAGGTTGAAAGCTTAAGGAATAGTAGATCTAACGATTAGCGCAAAATCGGCGAGCGGTTTTTAGTTCCTACCGAAAGACAGCTTGTGTAGCAGCCTACGTTGGACTTAAATTTCTGTCCATTATTTACCGACAGAAATTAACGTTCTGCTACTGCATGCGTGTGGTGATGCGACTCTTATGTATAGTAGCCGCGCAAAGAATAGAGGATAATAATTTAATGGATTTGTCCGTCTAGCAAATCAAATAACACATGGTCAAATAAAATGCTGGAGTGAATCGAATAAAAAGTGAAATAAAAATAAAAATAAAAACAAACAGTGAATAGAAAATAAACGAATGACAATACGAGAGAAAGCCGCGTAAAATGGGCTTTTAGTGTGGTGATGATCGCGAGAGCTCTCGCGGGGATATAAATGACAAGCATGTAAACGCACTTGGGGGTACAAATTCACGAGGGTTCTTGTTCACATAACAGGGGGTAATACAGTCCCTCTATACACATACATCTCTACATGTACTTGGGTACAGCGGATAGCGGGTGTGCCCTACCCAGCCAATTTCGTCCCGTTGCTGAAATACACGACTACTTATACGTCCATGTCCATCTCTACGTCTATAACAACAACAACAACAACGACAACATGAATGAGAAAACCTGTATGACCATGTGCGGGTCGGTAGTTGTCACTCGTGACTCTGAATCCGTCCGTACATCTCTGTGTTGTGTGGGTGTCTGTGTGTGGGAGTGTGCAGGTGTGTGTTTGTATATTTTCTAGTATTTTGTGTATGCGATGTGTAGCTGTGTGTATCGCCCCAGTGCACGCGTAGCGGCCGACAGAAGGCAGATCTCTCCCGGGAGACTCGACGCTTGTTTGCGCTGCTTATCATCAGTTCCCATTAATATTAAACCGCATTCAACGAACTACTGTACTCTCATACCCAGATCCTACTGGAGTACAGGCCCCTGTGGACTAAATGCGCGCGCATTATATAATACGTATATATATAAATGTAATTTGGGTTGGGTACGAAAATTTTGCTTGCATGAGAGAACGCTAAATAGCGTTTCGCTTCACTTTATCGGGATCATCATTATACTGCTCTAGGATATTTCCGAGTCTATTTCCGCGATAATTACATTTATGAACACATTTTATATTAATATACAAATTTTGTCATTTTAATTTGATATTTATATTTATTATTTTACTGCCATTGCCGTTCACATCCATATATATGTATATATATAGATGGATATTTTTTAATTAATTAGCAATAATCATTTATACTGTTTAATTAAAATTAATATTTTATATCCAATTTATTCAAATTTATTCGTACGAATATTATCAAACTGTTTAATGCTGCTTCCATAATTTTGGTCGGGTGTCCATCTATAATTTTGTTAATTAAATTTCTCTCAATGGTATGGAAAAAATTTATTGTAAATGACTTAATTTAAGGCTTTTATTAGGAAGTGCTTAAGCAAGAACGCAGACAATAGTGCAAGTAAATCAACCCCTTGGCAATAATTCTGGGCCGCTTTAGTCGCAAGCGGGCGGGAAAGAGACAGGGGCGAGGGGAAGCTGCTCAATTTTCACCCTTTGTTTAATCGCGAGTCTCCCATCATCATCCGGAGAGTCGACTACATTAATTTAATACTGACGCGTGCGCGTGGCTTAATAATAAGTGTGCATGTGCGGGTGAAAAATCCCAGCAGCCACTTTCGATAATTTTGTGGTCATACTGTTCACATATATTAGCCATTACTCATATTCCGTAGTCCCTACTATACAAATTTATATAAAATGTGCCGGTATTTTTATGGCTCTGTTCATTAAAGAGACAAAGCTCAAATATGACAAAATAATGGATGGAGTAATGGCAGTTTATGTGATTGTAATTATTGCTTCAGTGTAACAAATTACAGGGAATTTATCGGTGTACTCAATAGGTGGTAGCTATTGCTTTGCAAACATTATCGCTAGTAATTACACGGTAATTATGGGTTCTCTGGTAGCAACACAGTAATTGCATTAATAGCGTGTACGCGACCGATGATTGCATATCGATACGTCACGCTTTTGTCAAAATATCACCTTTTCTCGTCCAATTAGCTGTCATTAGGGCTTTACAATCGTTATTATTTATTATTTACGCGATTAGTTTCCTCGTGTAATGCGTGTAATTGATGCCTATATATTAGATTCATTACTATTTTACTGGTTCACTGAAAATCATTATTTCACACAGTAAAGTGTGAGCTTCATGGTATTTAAATCAACTTTATATCACAATTGGTTCGATTAATTTTTCGCATACATGTAAAAAAAATAGTTGTGTAGATAAATTGAACCCTCGATTGCAGAAAATATTCAATGGAATTAATAAATAATAGTTATTCTGATAAAAATTAATGTGAATCCAAATTTTTGTGAAGTACTCTAGCTATTTTCGGACCCGTGTAAAAATATTTGACCGAAAAGGCTGAATTTGGTCGAAATCACACCGAGGCTGTAGAATTTTAGTGAAAGAGGCCGAAATTTGGCCGGAAGTAGAACGAAATTTGATTACTTTTGATAAACAGGCCGAAAATTGGCTAATAAATTGAGTCAGGCCATTTTCAGGCCTAGTCATTGGCTACTTTTCGGCTGAGAAGAATGTCATTATTTTTTTGGCTTGAAATTCTTTTTCCCGGAGAAACAGAAAATTATTGTAGGTATTTTATGCTCTGTTGATTTTAGTTTTCTACACGGAAAAAAGAGCAGTTGAAAAATTACAGTTTCTACAGTAAAAATAGGCCTTCGGGGCAAAAATCTTTGAACATTAAAGCTTAAACTGTAATTTCAGAAATTTGTTATAGTAACAAAATTTATACAATTTTAAGCAGCAAATTTTAGAGTTTTAATCGACAATATCGAGTTTTAAACTGAATTTTTGTTATTTCTGTAAAATTTACTGATAAAAAATGTAATTTTTAGAGTTTCCGACTCGAAGCGCTTTACTACTATACGAAACTGTAATTTTTCAACTGCTTTTTTTTCCGTGTAGTATCGCGCTCGAAAAAACTGTCGAACAAAAGTAGTACCACAGATTGAATTCAGGCTCGAAATTAATTGAAATCAAAATCAATTATGTCAATCGAGCCTTCTTTCAAATTTTCAGTATTCAAAATTCTGTATCGTGCGGATATTCGTTTCTATCAATAAAACTTGACATAAAGTCAGAGAAATTTTTACAAAATATTTTCCCGACCGCAATTTTCGGGGCAGATTAATATGAATCGCAGATTTTCTGGTCACGCTTCCGTTTTGTACTTTGAAATCGCAGATTTGGACAGACAATATTTTTTGTTCGAGACTCATAAGATAAATAAATATTCTAACAAAGAAACCAAGCCTCTGACATCTCCCTCACTCCAAGTCAGCTAATTAATTACAAAAAACTTTCTCATGAACTTAATATCTGAAGTAAAAATAAAATAATGAGGACAATTTACTAATTAATACCCAGGAATTTAAGTTATTTTTTAGTTAAGAACTCAACTACATCATTAGTATCGTAGCTCGACTAGAAAACGATTTAGAAACGTCACCAGTGGGGTGACGAGTCGTCTCGCTCCGTCGGCAGCGGCATGTGTAACGTAGAACTAGACGTAGGTGCCAGCGAGGCGGTGCACGGCAATTGCTTAGAGTCTACCAAAGGACGATTCAATTAGGATCCAGTAGACTAATCCCGGCCTATAGACTAGTTCCCGTTCTCATTACAAATCCCGCTGTCACTCATAGTTATCAATGTCATTTCGTTTCATTTCATTAGTAATTTGTGTTAAAGAGTATTTTTAAATACACACCCTTTCAAACGAAACATCTATTCATTTATAATATTTCTAGATTCATTTTTAAAAATGTCACGTAGTTTCGACGGTTCAGGTGACGGCTAAAATTAAATATATTTATTCCCACACTCTTTTAAATATTTACCCGGGAAAAATATTTTTTATGGACTAATGAGGTTTTTAAAATTAAGATTCGCTTTAGGAATAACGCGATAAAGGAAATCGTCTGACAGTATCAAGAATTCAAAAGAGAGTTGAATCTGTGGAAGTAAATCGAGAAGGAGAAAATGCAGTCATCTGTAACCGCTACGTTTCCTTCGAATCCTTTATATCTATATATATATATATATATATAGGTATACTAAACTTAGATTCACTCTTTTGCAGCCTCTCATTTATATATTTATACATTCGTTAAAAAAATTTTTTAATAAGAAAAAACTGGTAATTAAAATTTTTGAATTATTTTTAAAAAATGAATAAATTAACAAGTTAATTCTTATAAAGAGTTTGTTAAATTATTCATAAGTAAAAGGGTAAAAAAAATTAATTAAGAACCGGTGGTTAATTTAAAAAGCGGTAATAAATTAATTAGAGGTTTACATTAAGAGTAAGGAGATTTCTCTATTAAAATGCCGAGGGAGGTTAATGATTTTTATCATTTTTTTGCTAACCATACAAATTTAAATAAATTTTTCCGAAAAAGTCTTTTATTAAAATTTTTATTTTGAAATTCAAAATTTTTTCTGTCATTTATTAAAAAATTTTCGCACGTTCGTCTAAAATTTCCAACTAAAAAAAAAAATCTTCATATCCAGAATTTTCAAAAATTTTTTACTCGCTCCCATTTTTCACCCCTTCCTAAAAATCTAATAAACAATTTCAATTCAAAAATTTAAACAACCAAATTTTTCAAATTATACCTAAAATTTATTTCCTATCAATTTTCTTTTTCGTCAATTCCTCCATCAATTACGTTCCATGATATACTTTTTTATTCAAATCACGTCGTATAAAAAATCAGCTGTCAAAGATAACTACTCTCCACAAAAAAAAAAAAATAATGACTTATTTTTATGATCTCTCGGATGTATAAGAGAACGACGGATAAGGTGACATCTCATTAGTGAGACAAATTGCTTCACCTCTACTCGACCTCACTCTCCGGCACACTTGGTCCGTCATCTCTAACCCTCTACATACATGAAGCCTCTGCTCCTAACATCCCTACATAATAAATTCACACAACGCACACATCCACAAGTATATATAAAACATAAAATATATGCATATCTTTCACTTAATGTAATGTAATGCCTTAAAGTTAAACCGCCACACACATCAGTACAGCCATCATCAGTAACTCCGTTCTATAGATAGAGACGTTCCTACGGAATATAATTACTACACTTACTAGTCTCATCTTGGCCCTATACCGCGATCGTTTGTAGTCATTTCTCAGACATTACTTCTGTCTCAACCTCAACCTCAGCCTCAGATCTCTAACTACCCTCTTACTCTGCTCTGACTGTACATACGTACAACATACTACAATTTAATTGTATTAACAGTCTAGTGGCGTTCCACATATGCCTCGACTATTTGTGTCCATGTATGTGTGAACACTTGCACATGAAATGAGTGAGTGTGAGCCACCCATGATGATGTGAAAGCCTAATATCGTTGTTGCACGTCGTTGGCCTCGCGGGCAAATGTATTAGGGGCTCACATAGCTAAACTAATTGGTTAAATCTGTTGGGCCGCATAACTGGAAGGCTAATTGGGTGATTTCCTGACAAATTATATCTACACATACGAGTACGCCTACTCACTAGCGGGACCGTTTGTCACTTGACACTTTCAAGAGGCGACCGGCCGCGACCACAACAACATTTTGCAAGTATAATAATTCTATATATATATATATATATATATATATATATATATATGTATTATATATATGTGGTGGATGTAAATGTATGAGCAAATGTTATATTGTACTCTTTAACTCTTAATTTTATTTTAGCTTATTTGTTTATTCTACTTTGCGTTTTATCTGTAAGCCAATTCCCGATGTCTGACGTGTCATGTCTACACGGCTGGCTCATATATGTGTGTATATAATACGCGGAGAAGTTGTTGTTTGTTTTTGTTGGTTTGTGTATGAGCGAGATCATATGAGCTACAGAGGACGCGAAACCTTTTCAGTAACTTTAGATTGTCACATATGTGTGACTAGTATGTGGATGTGAGCTCAAAGTTGATGATTTTTAGTTATTTTTGTTTGTATATTTATATTTATCAATGGAAGAGAAAAAAAGTTAATAAGATTTTTTTTAATGAAGACGTTATTAACTTTTTTTTTTTTTTACCCAAGTATTTTTTAAAATTAGATTTATTTTTTTTATACAGATTTTTAAAAAAATTCCGATTTTCATACACAGAAAAAAAAAATTTCTTGGCGCAAGAAATATTTTGTAATATGAATTGAAGACAAAAATTTTTCTTGGCTCAAGAATTTTTTTCTCGCCTAAAAAATTTTTTTCTTGTTCCGAGAAAATTTTTTCTTACCCAAAGAAAAGTTTTGTTTTCACTCTATAATACAAAAAATTTCTTGGGTCAAGTAAAAATTTTCTTAGAACAAGAAAAAATTTTTTGCGCCAAGAAATCCGTTTTTTCTGTGTAGGGACGAAATTTTTCAAATTTAATTTTGCAAAATTTTTTTTTGAAATATCATTGAGACGCTTTTTTCGAAGTTTGTCATATAAATCACCTGAAAATATGAAAAATTAAAAATTAGAAAAAAAAAAAAAAAAATTTTCTAAAGTCGAAATTAGAGATAAAAAAAATAACAAAAATTTAAATAAAGGTCGAAAAGTTTATGAATCAAGCAAGAAGATTATAAATACAAAAATAAAATAAATAAAGCGGAGACAAAATAATTAAGTGTTAGTACTTGTATAAATAAATTTGAAAATTTACTTACTGCAAGCTAATGCTCTCGTTAACAAATCCTTTGACGACCTTTGGCGGATTTTCAAACGTCGAGAGATCTCAGAGAGTCATTAGCTATGAATTAGTGGATAAAGAGTAAACGCAAGTGCCACGAAACTCTTGATCTTTCATTTTACACTCTACACAACTTATCAACTTCTTTGTCGCGCTCATACACTCCGCCGACTGCTCGAGTATGTCTCACATGCTCCTTTACTTAAATAATATACAACACTTGTATCTACTTAACATTCGTAAAAACATTATTTTAAATTAAATTATCATCGCGCTTGTACATTTAGATTTTGCAAGTCTCTCTGTTGATTTTTTAACGAAAAATAATATTCCCCACAGATACCGACCGCCAAAAATATTTTATTATAACATTTTGGGGAACTCACAAAAAATGGGCAAAATTTTTTTAAAAATCATGGCCCATTTTCCTCAGCCCAGACTGATCGACCTACCCCATGTTTTTCTACAAACTTTAATTAAACATTTTTGAAAAAAATTTTGACCCGGGTTCACTTTTAATTCCAAGAAAACAAATTTTCTATCGAACGTTCAAATATTTTTGAAACTTCCCGCTATAAAAATTAATAATTTTCGAAAAAAGAAGACTTGCCTTCAAACACCCACCGGTCGTTTAAATTCTGGTCGCGATCGTCGTCTAAGAAATTCTATAGAAAATCTAGACTCAGCCCCGAACTCCAAAACATGGGAAAGTTTTGGGATTTTCCCGCAGGGTTGACCATTTTTCAGATTTTTCTCTCTTGCAAAATAAAAAAAAACATAAACTCGATATAAAGTAAAAGTTTCATTACAAAAAAAAATTTTTAAATGAATTCAACACCGATACCGTAACAAATGAGGAAAAACGAGTGTATAACTAAAATGTATACGCGTGCGAACGAGCGAATGGGACCCTAAGGAGGTGATTAGACCTTCTCGTAACTCGCACCAGATCCCTATTATACCTCTTCATACTCTACACAACATCACTTTACATTACATTTATATACATATATATATACAATACAGTGATCGTTGGTGCATTATATATCTCTCGAGGTTAAAGCGGTGCCAATGTGCTTCGGAGCTTGACATAACGCAGTTATGTCGTATTAGACACATATACACCAATCGTCCCCTACACACATATACATAAATATATATATGACCGGGTATCGCTTACGCATTATTATTGCAGCGATACGACACGCCGTGGTGTCAGCCGTGACCTCCCATGGGGTTCTTCCATATCATTCATACAGTCCGCACCAACTGTCGTGGCTATGGGTCTACTTCATGGTACTTCTGTTCTACACTCTACTGGTCCAAAGGATACATGCAAAAAAAAACTACAGTGTTACTGATTTTATTAGTGATATAAGTCTAGGCGTGCTTTATGGCCCGTCAAATTAAAAGATTCCCTAATAAATATATACTTTGGTCTTTTCCCTAACTGCGATCCGATCCGCATAGATGATAGGCCACATGAGAAGACCATGTCAGATATTTATATACGTGTGTGCATCTGTATGTGGATATTAAAGTCCTGACAGAGATTATCTGGAAGATAGTTTGACGAGTTTCACCCGCGCCAGGGTGACATTTAATGGTCGATCTGAATTGTGGTAAAGTAATTGACGACTTTGAATTACTGGGCATTTGAATCATCTGGATATGCTAGAGCTAATGACACGTGAATTATCGCCGCGGGTTTTGCTGGATTCGTTACCTCATTATTACACGCGATTAGCTGGTGATATAATAGTAATATGGATAAATGGATTATTAGGTCGGAGAGTAACTTGGAGCAAGTTGAGGTTCAAGATCGATGCTAGGACATCAACTATTTAGTCTTAGACATTTATAAAGTATTAAATGATGTATAGATGACTAAATTTTTTTTTATCGCAATATTTCGAGGTGTCAAAAATTTTAAAAATTAAAAATCGGCATTTATTAGGCAGTTTTTGAGTAATTGATTGAAATTTTGTACACTGTTAAAAATAATTTGAAAATTACAACACAAAAGGAATTGAATTTTCATAACTAGATATTTGAATTGTATTTTCAATGAAAAAAGCTTTAAATTTAATATACGTAATTTAATAATCAAGCTGGTATTCAAAATTAAGAAAAAAAATATGAATTTTAATAAACGTATTTAAAATTTATACTTGATTTTAAAATTTTCAAAGTAAGTATTGAAAATTCTAAAACATATATTGAATTTTAAAAATTCTATTTGAAATTTCATAATACTTATTTTAAAATTCAAAAAAAAGTATTTGAAAATCCAGTGTTAATTTGAAAATTCAAAAACGTGTATTTTAAATTCTATATGAAATTAGTAATGAAATTTCAAGCACAAATGTATGTATTTATTGCATAATATACAATCTTTGAAAATTTAAATAATTTTTTTTACAGTGTAGAATATAGTATTCGTCGAAGTCGACCTAAGTTGGATTAGCCTGATAAATATTTTTAATTAGGGGGGGAGGGGTAGCAAAAAATACAATTTTTTCTTAATGGCGGCTGGAGATTTTTTCTATTCACTATGAATATCATTAAAAAAAAAGATTTAACGCAGTTGAGTCCCCGAAAACAGTATTTCGTAAGTACCAGTTCTGCTCCCCCCCTTCCCCCTGGTTTGACAATAATATTGGAAATTTTCGGATAATTGAATGTAGTATTTTTTTTCGCCCTTGGTTTTTTTTTGTAATTAATACAGTTTGTAAAATAACAGTAGAAACAAATAAGACTCTTTTTTTATCAATCGACACGAATATTTGAATTATTGTTCGACTGAAATTATCAAAATTAATGGGATTCTCCACCATACTGAGCCAAAAAAATATTTTTTTGTTTTTGACTTCACCCTCATGTAGCAGACATTAGACAAATTTAAAATTTTAAATAAATAGAGTAAATAATTAATGAAATAAAAATTTTTTAAAAATGCACATTCAAAAAATTTTAAAATTAGTAAGTGCATTTTTTAAATATTTTTTTTTTAATCATTTACTCTTTATTTATAATTTTAAATTTGTCTGATGACTGCTACGTTCACACTCGTCATGTATATTCTCGTTTCAAAAATTTATCGATATGATAAAAAATTTTTTTTTTTTAAACTACGGTATTTATTCGTCTCAAAGTATTACTTAATTTAATTAGAAGACGTAGAAAAAAGAGTTTACTTAAATACATGACGTTTGTTGTGTAAAAAATCTAATTAACTAAATTTAATCTCATATTCTTCTCCACTTTTCGTAAGTGTATCGCATTCACTCAGTCATACATATATATAGATATAAATACATTTGAAAACTCGTTCATTTTACTCAACTCAGCATATCACACACGTCGACAGACTCAATTTCCTCCAGCCACCCACGATTTATAATGATTTTTCTTCAGGCCAACAAATTGCTCCATAAGTAAACGTCAAAAAAAAAAACTATTCATATCTACATATATATTCACGAATAAATATAAATATAAATATCAATGAATTTTTTTTATCCATCTCAATCCACCCCAAGGAAATTACTCGTCACTCCCATTAATAATCTTCTGTCATATATATTTTCGATATACCCACCTAATTATTACTCCAATTATTTTTCATTAATTAACTAACCCAAAACCAAGAAAAATAATTAACCCAAAAAACAATTGATAAAGTGTCTGATTAATTAGCAAAAAATAAGTATATACCAACATAAATAAAAAAAATATCGAATCTGCGTAATCATAAAAAAATAGTCGATTCGTAGTCGGGCGCGGTCGCCCCCACTCATCTCCGCGGCCACTTTATTTTATTTTATACATATATTTTTTATTATTATTATTTTTTGCTAAACTATCTCCATCGCGATTTCTCTTCTCGCGAATGAAACCCTCCCTCACATCTACACCCAGACACTATATAAACCTCCCTCGCGTCTTTAACCCCCCAGAAACTCAATTCCCCTTTCTCATCTCACTCCCTCTCTTTCCTCCCCCACTAGTCTCACCACCACTACCTTCACTCTTTCATCCCTGAAGCTTGTACTCCACTTCTCACTCTTCATTCCTCGCTTCTGGCTCCTGGCTCCTGGACAAACCCCTTCCCTTCCCCTCCCTTCCGTCTCCTCGTCCAGATCTCGTCCTTCTCTATTTCATAATACCCACCAGCATCTCTACCCTTTTTATCTAGTGTCGCGTGGATACATACAGGCGAACCGCTGTGATACCGTATAATTATCGGATGCCAGGTAACTCGAGCGAGACCGCGGGCGTTTTAATTGGCCAATTATCGTGCCGCGAAATACGTGTACAAGTTCAGATAGGCGTGAAAACTCTAGGGTGACCGGGCTCACCAAGTGATACAAACCATTATATACTTCTCCAACAAATATCTTGTCTAACTGCCTCTATATTCTCACACGTCCACCCACACACACACACATATACAAGAACAAAGGAAATATGAAATAAAAGGCCATGCATTTATGATTCTTCTCAATATAAATTTATCTAAGTTTGTCCATCCAAGTATCCCACGTGTCGTAATTGGTTATTTTTTATTCACCCCCGTCCCCAACTCTCGAGCCCTTAACTCCTTTCCCCCCTTATAAATCTCCGATATATATATATATATATTGTCAAACTATAATTAAAGCGAGCAAACAAACCTGCACTTTGTCGCAGGTATAACACATCAAGCGTTTAAATTTCAACAATTAGACTCTTCAGTAAAACGATAACAAGATCGCTCTTTTGTTGATCGCCATCTACACACCTGATGTCTGCTATTGTGCAGTCGATGCTCGTTTACTTGGGCTTACCACCCGGTAGACTTGATACCAGATTTTTAGCTCGGGTAAACATATTTTTGTCCATTTATTCAAAAGGACGTTAAAAATATATATATACATACTTTTTTTTTTAATGAAAATTATTCCGTCCAATTTATGTACTACAGCAAAGCAATTACGTGAATTTAATAAATATTAAAATAATGATAAAATAAAATAAAGTAAAAATGAGGGATAACGATGAATTGAATATATGTATATTAATTGATTGATTAAAGATAAATAATAAATAACTGGTATTACGGCACGTGATTTAGTCAAACATTGCAGCAATTGAGTGTGTATCCAATGTGCATATATAGTTATAGGCCAATCAATTTAGCGAATGCCAGTGTAAAAGTTTAATAACTACGTGGTTATTTAGCAAGCCACCTCGACTAAACTCCAATTAAATGGCCTATCGATTAGATAATCCAACCGTACTATCGAGTTAGCTGCTACTGATGGCTATACAAACGATAAACTAATACTTTTATACAGTTTGGATATATATATATGTGTGTGGGTGAGTATAAATGCTCGAGTGTAACAGATGGGGGGCATGCAACGGGGTACGACGTCGTCGTCGTCGTTCAGGGTGTAATGAGGCGCGAAATAAATTCCTCGTTCAAGTAGAGACTCGATGTGCAACGATAGTATACGAGCTGAATACTTCGAAACGTCTTTCCTATAAACCTTATGCATTGACCAAACTTTACGCCGAAATATATGTATATGTAGTTTACGATACACGTCATTGAGTTTTAGTTGAGCGAATAATTATCTGTAGGAAATTTTCTTTTTATTTAATAGCAGCATCGAGATTTTTTATGGGAAATTTTCTGGGTTTTAGATTTTTTGACGTGGGGCCAATTAGGGCTGGAAGTTACTGGATGTAATTTTGGGGGATTGATAATGAGAAATTTCCTTTGACAAATTTTTGGAATGGGAATTTTGCGTGGAATGACCGACGATTTGACGAGCACTTGTTTGGTTTCATATAAATGTTTATGGTGCCTGTGGTGTTATAAATGACTTTTGAGATAAATTTAAGTATCACTGCAATTTAAATGCTTACGATATAAAGACTAAGCAGTGACACATTTTCTAAATCGAGGAACAATTTGTTGCCAAAGAAGAATCGTTTTGTTACCTGGGTAAAGTAATTTGAGGCTAAAGCATAAATCTTATTTCACTTAAAATGTACTCTAATTTTGACATTATCGAAATTTGTTGCCTGTTTTCAAAAATTGGGAGGGAATTCGGAGTGCGAAATTTGGACCAAAAGTAAAAGAAGTAAAATTATAAAACTGTAATTTTTTTTTTTTACACTTTAGTCACACAGACAAAAAAGGATTTTTATGCACCAAAAATTTTTACTTACCCCAAGAAAATGTTCACTTTCTCTAAGAAATTTTTTTTAGTCCTAAGAAAATTTTTGTCTTCATTTTCTATTAATAAAAATTTTTTTGCGCCAAGAAATCCTTTTTTTCTGAGTAGCATTGACTCCCTCTCTTTAATTAAGAAGACAATTACACCGATGATCAATGTTTCAACAATTATAACACACCGCAAGCGTGTCACCATAATAACTGGATTTAATTTAAATACGTATACCAAATTCAGTACATACATAGATAACAAACTCTCAGGAGAGATTTACTCAAGTGAGTACACACAAAGAGCTAAAGAGCAGAAACATAGCGCGGGGAGAATAGTTTAAGGAGTACGTGTATAGCAGTATCGCTGAATATAACTCCCCGACTTAGTCCCAGCAGGAACACTCGCGTTCGATTTTAGCAAAGTATGCCTAGAGACAGGATAAAATGATGGCGGATGTGAACCGCCAGGCAGTTGCTCGGCAATTACCTAAATGGCCAAGCAAACAATGTCCTTGTTCCTTCATCCTTCACCGTAGTTTAGAGAAAACAGACCGAGAGTTTCGAGATCACGGAAAATGTGATACTTCATTAGCCCTCGAAATTTAACCCGATTTCGTGAAAATTTATCAAGCTCGAGAGATTTGTCAGGATCTTTAAAAAGAATCCGACTGAAAAATTCAAAATTAGCCATTAATTCAAGTGTCGTGTGTCATAACTTGAATAATAACCTGACGTAGATCAGCAAACGCAACGTTATGTAGCAGGTATCTGAGTTGTGTGAGCAACCGCGCAACTCGCAGTCATCAGCGCCAGATACTACTAGCAGAGCAGAGCACAGACTCTGAATGCTGGTGGACTGTAGCCGGGAAATTATCTGGATGCTGTGATTGGTGGGTGTTCCAATGGTTTTGGGAGCAGTCGCATTCGGGCAACGCCCATCTGAGGCGTAACAAGCATCCCCATCAGGATCCCTTTATCTTACTCTCTTTCTCTTACTCACAACTCAGTTTGCTCTGTATCAACTACTACCCCGACAGTATCACTGGGATAATAATATCGCGATATACACACCTATTCCGGCACCATGGCTCTCTATACGCGGCACAAACGTTGCCAAGACTCTGTTACTACTGCTGCTGCGTAACAAAGTTATTGCTTGTCTGTTTACTGATACTACTGATACTTGTGATGTCTAACAGCTTGCGTGTTTTTGTGACAACCATTCATTAGTTACGGATTGTTACTCATTTCAATGTGATTCCTGCTGTTTCCGTTTTCTCATCTAGTGCTC
Organism: Microplitis mediator; assembly: GCF_029852145.1. NCBI lineage: Eukaryota > Metazoa > Arthropoda > Insecta > Hymenoptera > Braconidae > Microplitis > Microplitis mediator. The sequence goes on from NC_079979.1 coordinate 19,590,754, forward strand.
AAAAGTGTCAGAAAGTGCCCGGAACTGTAAGTGTTCACGAATATATGATTTAACAAGTGGCATTGGAAAGCTCCAGGTCAAAAAAGCGGCAGCTGTTTGGAGACAAGTGTCTTTGTAATCACGAACTGGTTGGTTGTTTCAATCGGTCAGGACTTGATCGCCGTTAATTTAACAATAGCTCAGTTCAGTGCCAGATAATGTCCGTTTCAAGGAGATAAAAGCAGCAGGATAAGATCCTCCGCATGTAAAATGTGGAGGATGCATCAGGAGTCCCGAACACTGTCACCGCACGGAGACGGGATTGTTACGTGTCTGGGTCCTGAGGAAGTTAACCTACGGGCGGTCGTGCCACGGGAAAATAAACGACGTGGTTTGTTGTTACACGTGAGAACTGGTGATCCATTTGTTGTTGGATTTGAGCATCCAAAACAACAGCAGCAGCAGCAGATGCTGGAAACAAGTGCACCGGCGGGATCGCCAATAGGATCTCCAGCCTCGCGAACCAGTGCTGCAATGGACGAGGACTGCACCGACGATGTCAAGAGGGATTCTTTGGTCCACCAGCCACGGATTGATGACGACGAGGAAGATGCCGATGATGTTGAGACCGCGGAAGTTGTAAATAGGACGAGACTGTCGTCATCAAGAGATGCGGCTGACGATGAGGAGGAAGATGACGAAGATGAGGCTCACGAGAGAAACGGTTGCAATTACGACGAAGACGAAGATGTCGAAGTCGACGTGTGTCGCGAGGCTGAAAGCAATCCGAGCAGTCCCGTTGACTTGACAGCTTCGTCAAGAACAATCAGTATAAATGAACAATTTAGTCCTTTTGGGAATCGCGCTGTTGGATTGCTCTCGTGCTTACCGTCCAGTGGAAGTGGTGGTGCTGGTGGTATTGCTAGTAGTGTTGGTGGTTGTGGTATTGGTGGTGGTAATAGTGGTAATAATGGTGCTGTTATTAGTTCTGGTGGTAATACCAATGGTATAAATGTTGCTGGACACACAACAACTCCAATGACGCCTTATCTGGCAACTGGTCATGCCGCTGGATCAATGGTTACGAGTATTTGTAATCCAGCGAATCAGTTATCACGAACAAATTGTAGTAGTTCATTAGGAAGTGGTGGTAATTGTTTAACGAATACTAATGCTACTGTACAACCAAATAAACGTGGACTCGCATTTTCGGTTGAAAATATTCTTGACCCTCACAAGTTTACCGGCGGACGGGTAATCCACGACAGGGGCCATCGTAGACGACGTAGAACTGGTAGCTTACATGAAGGTAAATAATAATTGTGTATCTATTTTTTTTGTTTGTCGTCGATTAACGCTCAAGGTTCTAAATGATTTCTGATGGACGCGGGCATGTGCGTTGAATAAAACCAGAGTGTGAATGCTGGTATTAATTTTTGACTCCCGACGGGGACACAGCCCTCGCTAATTATTCAGCTCTCGGCTCATCGCTGCAAAATAACTTATTTTGCTCTATTGCTTTATTTATTTCCTTCTTTCTCAGTTACTCCGTTTGGACTCTTGTAAATCTCAGCTTGTGCGGTCGAAGACATCGGCATCCTGTCCTATATTTAGACTCCAGTCACATGAGTTTAATTTTTTGTTTGCGTTCAAAAAGTGTCAGGGATCTCGAATCGAAAGAAGGGAATCGCGACGGCCTGATGAAAAAAATTACTACTGACTTGCTGTTATTATTATTATTAAAAGCTGGTCAGTAATTAGATGAACATTTAGTTAATTTATAGCTCGTGCAGAGGAAGATATTCAATTCATTTATTAAACGTTTCAAAAACAGGTTACATCATTTTGTAATGAAATTTTAATTTTATTTATAGAATAACGTAAAATGATTATAAAAATATAAATAATGTAATGAATTGTAAATGAAAACAATAATAACAATAAAAAATAAATTTGATATTTATTAAAACCTCACTTAACAGTAAAATATGTGAGCCTCATAAAAATACAATGAAACGGCAGAAATGATTAACGACCCGTCTGTAAGAGCAACTAGCCATGACGAATAAGCAATAGACAGACAAAGACAGAGTATCTATCTACGCACGCGCGTTTTATTTTACGTTATTTAACGACACACACACACACACGCACGTGAATTTATCACTGAAAATATCCGTCATGAATTTTGATATTTTTTCATCCAGAAACAAAGCGAATGTGTCACTTTTGAACGGCTATTAAAAGCACTAACTCTCAGTATTTTTATGTAACCAAAAAATAAATAAACTTATTGATGTTTTTTACGACTGAATGTAACCAATAATAGGGAAGTTCAAATCGAATATTGCTATTGAATTTTACATCACAATAAAATGATTTGAATGTTCAAAAGACTCAAATATTCGGTCTGAAATCAACAATTTTAATTTTAAAAATAATTTGAATACTGATGATTGTTTTGAAAACTAAATAATGTTCGAAACCCTGTAAACAATTCGAAAACTGAAAATGCATTAAAAAACTGACGATCTAGTGAAATTTTTCGATTAGAATGTTTGATAACTCAAGCACATATTCGCAATTACATCGTGAACAAAAGTACGATACTAACAGGGATTAAATAGCTTTTGCAGAAGCAGTAAGATGGGGGTAAACTGTCGTAGCGTGACAAATAGCTGTGCTAATCTGCGTTAACCAGTCTTTGAACCCCGTCGTCATCAGCTCCAACAATTCCGGTACGGGACATCAAGTACCCAAAACACGACAGACACTTGATCGGGAAATCAATCTTGCCGCGTTTCACTCTACCCGTGATCAGCGAAAATAAAATCACCCCCCGAGTCGAAATTTTGGCCCCCATTTCAACCTCAAATAACCAACTTTGGTGAGATTGTGTCGGGTCAAATGAGGATGAAATCACATACAAATTTTGCTTCTCATGTGACCCTCAATGTAGTAGTTATCGGACAAAATACCATAGTGAGGACGATATGAGGGCGAAATTTTTGAGCCTCATACAACCCTCTTTAGCCTCATACCATTTCGTGGTTTCCAGAAAAGAAGAAAGTGATAATGAAAATAGCAATGAAAACAGCATTATCGTAACTAAACAGCACCAGTTGACGCATAAACCAGTGCAATAACAAGATAAATCTCAAGATTGATCGCATTGAAAATAGGAAATTCCGAAATTGGAGAATCAATTGGCCATCAATCATGATGGACAGCGGCCCCGCAAGTTGCTTTTTGTATTCTCATTAAAAGTACATCAGATATTCGAGGATTCTTTCAGGGATTTAGTGATGAGCCCCGAATGATTTTAGTTATTTTATTTTTCTCATCTCCCTTACTCACACGCGTCACGGCCGAGGGAATAATATCCTCGGTTGTTATGATAATCGCACGGCATCGCGTCGCATCGCGCCAAGCCGCCCAGAAAATTGGCTCTTCTGCATCACAATGACACCCTCCAACCCTCGCTAACTCATACTGTCTCTCTCTTACTCTGTCTCTCGCTCGGTGAATTTAGTGCGAGCTTTCTCATCCTACTGACTCACTTGTCTCCGTCATATTCCTCTTCGATTCTCCAATACTCGCCTTCACCCGATAACCAGGGTAGATTTGTTGAACGTGCGAAAACTACCATCATTTATATTCGCTTTTTATGCTCTTATTTTAAGCGGAACAAAAATAAACTCCGCTGCGTAGCTAAATAAAATTTTTTTCCCAAGTAGATCTTCCATTGAGTTTAAATAAAAATGGCTAATTACGGAGCTCCTACCCGAGGGTAAAATCGCCGAATTAAAAAAAGCTCTCAGCGTTGATAAGGGGAAATCAATTACCCATCTTTTTTTCCTAATTTACGTGGCTAATTATTTTTTTTATTTTGAACCAAACAAAAAGGTCATTTGTTATCTTTGACAAGTCGCCATGTTAATTAATTAACAAAATGCCAAGTGACGAAAACAAAAAAATAAATCAAAGAAACAAAAAACGATAACTAATTAAACGTTATTGTCAAGTCGAGTATACAGAAATAGATATACTATATATATTTATAAATATAACAAAGAAAATCGGATAAAAAAAAATGTAGAAGCTCGTTACTTCAAATCACAACGTGACCGCGTCGAGGAAGACAAATCGTTTGTACGACTCGACTTGAACGATTTGCACGAGCGTGCTGATGATAATGTGACACACACACACATATACGCACACACACACATGAAGAAAGAATACAGAAAAAAGATAAAAGTTTTTTAGGGTCACCAGCGTCGACGACTGCGACATTTGCCGGTCCCTAGTGTACCCTTAAATTCTGAGGATCCATAAAAAAAAGCTCGCACGCTTGAGTTCTCACTGACAAACCTTTCTTCGCGCATGTTCTATTCCTTTTTTTCTCATAAACTTTTTTTTTAGGTTAGTTTATGTACTTGATCGTTACTTCCTTTTTGCCGTGATAGCTGCGGGCAAACATGCCACTGCTCCAGCTCATGGAAATCATATGACACATTTTATATATATATATACATATATACATATGTCCTCATTTATTTATTTCAACATCATCAAGATTGGGATCCTCTCGGGATAATTTTGGGCGACACTGATAAGCCGGATATTCTATTTTATTCTTTTATAAGGAAACGAGTCCTCAGGAGACGGTAGATATGTCCACAGAAGCGGCGACGCTGATGAGTACTTTAATTAAAAACTGCAAAAGCACGTCGATAAAAATAATTTCGTTTTTCTTTCGACTTAAGGAAAAAAAAATTAACGCAAGAGATATCCTGATAAGGGAACGTGAATTACGCATTGGAAATTACTTAGAATCAATTGGAATAGTCCCTCCTGATATAGATCCACGTATGTATAAAAAAACTCCTCTGAAGATCTTTTATTCGGATAGTATTTTTTTGACTATCAGGAATACGGAAACCGATATACGATATATTTTACCGTAAAAGTAATTCGTATAAAGAATGAAATAAAAAATATAAGGGACGACTGTGTGAGTGGTACAGTGAGCAGGAGAGTGAGAGAAAGAGAGAAGAGGATATATCTGGAAGAACGATCGCGCGTTAACGAGATACAAATCCCATTACGGCGTAAAGCTTCTCGATCCGTCGCCCCCTGTGGACTTGCAGCAGTAGCAGCAAGCCGCGTTCTCTCGCGCGTGGCCCACGAGCCACGTCAATTCGGATAAAATTTCCGTCTCACTCGCTTTCGTTATACTGCCGTTATGTATATATACCTATATATGTATATATGGGATAGTCCTGATCGTACTTTGTGGCTGACGGTGTCTCTTATTCACTCAGTCTGTCGCACGATCCATCGTCCCGGACCATGCCATAGAAGTTGCCCCTTCTATGTCTGTACTATTACTTATACTGATACAGCTACTGCTACTACTACTACTACTACTACTACTACTACTACTATTACCTACAACTACTGCCACTAACTATGTAGAGAGAGTTTCGAGCCAGGGAATATCTGTCCCCGGGACATCTGCGCGCTGATTGAATCTCCAATCTCGTCTCTCTCATTGAGCGAACGATTGGCCGGACGAACGGGCCGGTCGTTCGTTCGTTCAACTACACTAGCCGCTGGCTAAATTATCTCTCTCTTTCTCTCTTACTGTGTCTCTCGCTTTCACAGTCTCTCATCACTTCACAAAGCTCTCTCGGCTCAGCTGCCAAAGTATCGCAAGCTGTTTTCCAATAAAAATTTAACGTTAATTTTTTTCAAACCACCATTACTCGATTGCGTTAAACAAATTACTCGATCATTTTTTCAGAATTTAACTTCAGGCATGATGTCATTAATTGATGATTATGATTTTGTGTTCGCAGATGGAGACTCGAGGGGAGAACTGTGCGGAAGTGGTCAAGAAGACGACAGTGTGCATGACCAAGTGGAAGATATGGAAGAAGAAATCGATGAGGACGATGAGGATGAGGATGATGTTGAGATGCAGGGAGTCGATGATCGTGGGACACCAACAGTGACACGTGATACCGCGTCAACGGGTTCGAATGGCAGTAAAAAAAGGCAATCTTCTTCGTCGTCATCATCCTCAGGCGGCGGTCAGAATCCATCTTGTCAAAGTGGTTCAGGACAAAATGGCGGCAGTTCATCTGGCGGATCAGCTGGTGGCAAACCCCGACGTGCGAGGACCGCATTTACTTACGAACAATTGGTGGCATTGGAAAATAAATTCAAGACCACGAGATACTTGTCAGTGTGTGAGCGACTGAACCTGGCGCTATCGTTATCCCTAACGGAAACCCAAGTTAAAATATGGTTTCAAAACCGCCGGACCAAGTGGAAAAAACAAAATCCCGGTCTGGATGTCAACAGTCCAACTGTACCAACTACTCCACCTCATCCTTCGCCCTACGCACCGGCGTTTCTTTTCGCCGCACACCCTCATGCCCATCCACATGCTCACTCGCATCCACACCAGCATCCGCACTCGCACGTCCATCACGCACCACCACCCCCACCTCCACCAGGTTATTACCATCATCCAGCTCCACCTTACGGATCCTCGACGCCGAGCTTTTTCGGTCACCATTTGTCAGCATCACCTGCTGTCACAGCTCCAACGCCAATAAGTGTGTCATCAGCCGCGACTACCTCCAACGTGGGTCTTTCATTGTCGTCACATCATGTGCATGCACACGCGCACTCACATGCGTAGCGATCACCAATTCAGTCACGTTTAATCTCATCCTAATAATACAAACCCTTCAACCAATTGTTTAATTACAACTTGGATTATGTCGATTTAATTCTCTATGCCTACGTATTATGACACTATTTTATGTACAATCAGTTGAGTCACTGTCTACAACACAATATCGTCTCTTGTGTTCAACAAATTTGTCAATGACAAAGCGACAGACATTTGGTACCTGGCTTTCTGCCCGACACTCCACATTGTAATCCAAACATTTCTGTTAATACTCCCTGATTACCTACGATTCCAAACGTACAATCGTATGTGTAAGCGTATGTATGTATGTGTGTGTCTGTGTGTAAGTATCGAACATGCGTTAGGTCAGTGACCTGATTAAGCGAGGACGTAATTAATTGATGACACAAAGTCTTGTATGCCATGCGTCGTGCATCGAGGATAAAGACAAATTAGATTGGGTATTTTCTAAAAAAAGTTCATCTAAATCACTCTTTTCAAATAAATTTTATATATATTCATTTATAAAATAAAATCAGTCAAAATTTGTCACGTAATTAACCCACCGGCCAGCAGTAGTGTCGAACCGCATGTGAGAAATTTCTCACTGCGCGCCATCTGGCGGCTTAACACCGAAACTAGTTGATGACAAAAAATATGAGATCATAGTAAATTTTTTAAAGAATACGCAGTAATAATTAAGACAGTCGAAAGTCTTTGATTATAATTATGATGATGTGCAAATAAAAATTTAATAAATTAATATTAATTATAATTATGTACAAGTGTGATAATTGAGATATTAAATATAGATTTAAGGTAATTGTGGAATGTGAATGTTTGTGAATGTGAATAAAAAGATAATTATTATTGAGAAAAAAAAAAAAAAAAAATTAAACTAAAAATGTAAAATAAATGCTATTATGTTATGCTTGTAAATAATTCAGCTCGTTTATCCAATAATTTATTATCTTAGTAACCAAATCCTATAAATCCTCATATATTTATCCATTGTCTTAAACTTTTCAACTACTAGCACTAGATATATCGCGTTACTGATGCCATAAGAGCGTATCCCGAAAAAAATACCCTTGAAAAGGCATAAGGGCGTATGAAAAATTTTTTTCCGGAAATCGACGTAGTTATGCCTGAAACGGGCAGAAATGCAAAAAAAAAATTTTGTACGCCCTTATGGCACCCGGGGTACCCACTGGGGGCCATAAGGGCGTACAAAAAATTTTTTTTTCGGGAAACAACGTATTTTTACTTAAAACGCGTAGAAATGACGAAAAAAATTTTTTTTTTAATTTGAAATTAACTTTGATTAAAATTTTTTGGAATACTTTGATTCAAAGTGATCACTCTCAATCACAAATAAAGTGATCAAAGTTAATTTCAAATTTGAAAAAAAAATTTTTTCATCATTTCTATGCATTTAAAGTAAAAATTCGTTGTTTCTCGAAAAATTTTTTTTGGTGCCGGGTGCGATAAGGGCGTATAATAGGCTGATATGCCCTTATGGCATTTGTAACGCGATATATAATATTAATTATAATTTTTTTTCGGAATTAATAATTTTTTAGTTAAGTTTTTAATAAATCGTAGGTTGGTAATGAATTCATTTTTCGCTTTGAGGTTGCCCGAGCCCCTTAGCCACCACCACACGGCCTTCATGCTCGGCTCGCGATTGACAATCGACGGTCTGTATTACAGCCGAAAGCGGCCACGGCAAATTAATGGAAAATTGTCCACAAGTTGCTTTGATGATTAAATTAGACGCGTATGTTTCTTTGAATGCCGTTTGTACATTTGCTAAAACATCTGTCTCCGTAAATTCATCATCGCTATTAGTAAATTTAAAGCCTTCTCTAATTGCAATTGCAATTATACTATAATACACTCTGTAAACAGAAGTAAACTGAATCCACAAAACTAGACCGCGTAAATATCAGTTTCCATTTCAATATATTGGAGTAATCATAATGCTTGGGTTACCGAAAACCATCAAATTAAATTAACATGACACGAAATAACTTGTAATATGATTCGATAAATCCCGAACTTAATCCAACAACAAGGCATTCGCAAAAGCAACCCAGTAATTTAACCAGAGATATCAAATCTCTAGAACTGATTATCCAAGGTGAAACAAACTGAGTTTACCCAGAAAGTTAAGTTGGAGGAAACATTGACACCCTTCTGAAAGTGCCCGAGGCTGCCCCCACCCTCTTCGCTTGAGGTATCAGCAGAAACAGAATCACGAGTAGCCCCCCAAGGAAATACGATCCTCTTTATAACCTTAGTCTTTTCCTTTCTCAAGGAATCCCGCGTCAAGGAGATTAGCCCTACAGCTTGCCTCGACCTTTAGTTTTATCTCCATCCACTCTCTGTCGTATATTATCTTCAATACTCTCTGGCGCGACTCGGTAGTTTTTAAAGGCATTGCTAAACCAACCGCGTTATCAGTAGTAACGTGGATGTGGATTGACACAGCTGAAGAATACCCCGAGAGTTTGGGTTCTCTAGAAACAAAGACTTGTGTATCGATGTAAAAAGGTTTCAAAATAAAAGATTAAGTAAAGCTCTAGAGAGAAAGGAGAGTGGAACAAATGACACAAAAGGCAAGTTGGATTTAAACATATATATATATGTACATCTATATGTATAGTTGCTGTCGGTCTTGCTGGACGATTCTCTCGAATTAATTCTTAGAGCAGGGGTTGGATTTGTAAGGGCCCGATTTTCTGGCGTCCTGTATCGAGGGTGTGAGTTGTAGAGCAAGTGGACCGTGAAATAACCAACTCGCATCTTCCCCTCGTACACTTTGTTACCCCACCTCGCCGTCACATTCTCTGAAATCTTATTCCCTTTCTCAGTAAGCAGTAGCGTAAATTCACCAAAAAGGTGATAGTAGACACGAGAATTAGCGTCGCCAGACTCAAAAATATCAAGAACCCTTTGGTTTATTTTTGGCTTTTCCATTTGATCCATTTCGTCCGCATTAGTACGATCAGAATAAGTGGGATTTTAGTAATTGGAAAAGTCAACCCATCAAAATAGTCTGTTCAGATATCATATATATTATAAAGTTTGATCTTTGAGTTGTCAGTTCTATACTTACTCCTTTTCTTAGTAAGTATAAGTAAGTAAGTAAGTAAAGTTGATGCTAAAAGACTGGAATTAAAGTAAGGGGGTGTTCTATTTTCACACCCCACTGTTACCAAAGTGCAGTTGAGCGTGTAATAGCTTTAATAGTTGTGTCGCGTTTCTTATTCGTCGAACCACTCTGCAAAACGGATTGTAATGTCTACGAAATTACGTAACATAGTGACGCTAAAATTTTTATTCGAAACTTTATCTCTTTTTACCCGCAACCTAATTTTTTGGGAAACCAATTAAACTAGATGTTTGATCGCTAATTTAGATCAGTCCTTAATACCTTAATCTAAAAAGCTCCTCGTATACTTTTCTATAAACTAAATGATTTTGTCGGGCTACTGATAGAATCGCGAGGAGCAGCTTATCAGAAAATGTGACCAAAATAAATGTTAAAGCCAAGTGTATGTATCGATTTGCTGTAAGATGATCCAATTCCTTACGGCAATGCTCGCTATACATATCTACAAATGTCCATGGAAGGATATCGAGTTGAATCGGATAGCGAGTGATATTGTCAGCTGAACAAAAGGACCTGGAAATCGATGGATCGTCTGTTCGAGCTAGGCGCTACTGCGTTATCTTTACTTTCCGTACTATACAGTCTCTATCCCGTCTCTTATTCATTCTCTTTATAGGGGAGGGTGGGGCAGAGCGGCCCCCCTAAGCCAATTATTATTTTTTGTGGCTTTCAACCATAGGATCACTTTACTTTTGTCCTATTTCGAACGAATTTATGGAAATTTTGCCAAAATTCTGAAAAATTTTTTTTTTTTTTTGTGGGGCAGAGCGGCCCTCCTTCAAAAAGTGATAAAAAAAATTTTTTTTTTCGTTTTTTTTTTTTTAAATTGTTTTCATCATTAAGAATGTATTTCTTTCTCTTGACAACTATTTTCGGTTTTATATTACTCGAAAAAAATTTTTTAAAGCGTAAAAAATCGTTTACTCTCGATTACCTTAATTACTAATTGTTATTTAATAAAAAAAAAAAATCAATTCTATAATTTTACTTTATTTCAAAAATTTATCAACTAAAAAAAAAAATTTAATTTTTATAAATTTTTAGTGACCAAATTTGCCTCTTACATAAAGAAACGGCCGAAAAATATGAAAAAATAATTTTTTCGGACGTTTCGGCTAGTCTATTTTGCCCCAGGTGTTATGCGTAGGGCTAGAAATGTGGAATTATAATAATTTTTTTTTAATTTGACGATAAAAATATGAAAAAATCACTTTTTCAAAATTTTGGGCTTATCCATTTTGCCCCAAATGTCATGCGTAGGGGTAAAAATGCGCAAACATATCGGATTTATAGTAATTAGTCGAAAAAAAAAAAATTTTTTTTTTGGTCAAAATTTCAGGGGGGCCGCTCTGCCCCACCCTCCCCTACATACATCCGAACCGTAGCAACCTAATATTAAATGATACGTTTCAACTTAACAAATCCTTTGAATATAACACGATTGTACTTTTTTGAGCGTGAAAAAACCGATAAACTCATCGTCACATAAAATTATCCCATCATATTATCATTATGCCCGAAATAATAACTACTATCTATAGTGTATGATCACAAATATATACAGTCAACATAGTAGTCAAAATATAAGATAAAGTGAACAATGTTTACGCTTAGTGATTATACATATTGGTATCAATTTGATTATAATTGAAGGGGATGTGTTTTGAGTGAATGAAAAAATAAAAGCCACCCTTACGTTTTATTATATCCTACAACTGGCCTAACTGATCCCCACAAACGATCATTATATATATGTGTATACATGCACGTGTGGACACACCCGACGATAGATCGAGGGAGAGACAGGTCTCTCACTCTCTTCCCTTTGCTAACTGGAATTTCCGCTCAACCTCAACAGTGCAAACAGAAGCATTGATTTCAACGCTTTTACCCTCTGTCCCTCCGTATAAGCATGTATATATATTATGTATATACAAACGTCACAGTCTGACCCAAAACACTTTAGATATAATTGCTGCTATGCAACCTGACATAACACGTACTATTACCATTGTCATGATCTATAGCGACCTAGATGTCATTGAGATGAAAACTGCCCTATTGGGTAAGACGACTACGTCATAGTTGGAATGTAAGCCGTTGCTTGAAGATGTTGTCAATAATTATGCTAATTGTCGTCATGTCACAATTGCGTCTGCATCTGCAACAGCGAGATTAGCGAATTCTGTGCGGACTATACAGCAGCATTAACTCAGCGGACGACATCGTGAGATAACGGTTGTGAAAAATGTATGGTTGCGCAGCTTGGAATATGTATATTATCGGAAATATAAAAAATTGTTACTAGTTCGGGATGTAAATAAAACAGTGTGCGAAAAAATAACAAACAAATGGTCGATACGAAATACATGGAAGTAAAAGCAACTGGAGGAAAGGGAGACTGGGAAAGAGGACTGAGGAAGAAAGAAAAGTATATAGGAGTCTCGTGGGGTGTGTTATCGATAATCCGGATAATCTGGTTGACGATGGAACAATGGAACGTGGCGAGAATCGCGCGTTGCGCATCGTATAAGAGAGCAATCGAGGACAACAATGAGGGGAATGAAAAGTTAGCGAGAGAGAAAGAGATTTTGGTGGATGATTCTCGGCATTTGAAGATGGAGAAAGGTGTATATTGTGGTGGAAATACACAGATATGTGTCGTTATTGGTGTCTGTATAGGTAAAGTTTCTAGATAGACAGACAGCGACGGAATACTTCGGGGGCTGCGGGTGCTTGTTCCGAAGGGGATGAAGAGGCAATAGAGGCGGCGATGCGAACGTTTAATAAAAGATGCGCAGAGATAGCGCCATTACCCCCGGCTTGCATTATTTACCAGGGCAAGCAACTATCTCTGGCCGCGTTCCGCCGCAGTCGCGTTGGGTAGGCGTGTCATCCACCCACTCAGCCAGCACATCTCTGATATTCAACTTCTCTCCCTTCTCTTCTCTTCCCTTCTCATCTATATATACAAGTATATATATTCAAAAGAATCTATTCTTATGATCTATCTACCTGTGTTTCACGTATTTCCCTTGTAAATCCAAGCTCACGGTTCCTACGTAGCTTTCGATGGAAATAATACCGAGGGAAATGCAAATCAGAGACATAAGAAGTACTTTGAGAAAAAGGGAGAATCGCATTAGTAAAATTTTACTGTTACTTTTCTCGAGAAGCGTAAGTATCAAAAGCAATCTATAAGCTTTTGCGTGGGGGTGGGAAAGGAAAGACTTGTCTAATAAGATCAAGACTTAAAGCTTAATGGTAATTTTTTCCGACGCATGATAATGTAAAAAAAAAGGTTTTTGGTACTTGAAGTCTGAGATTTAGCAGGCATTAGAGTTGGAAAACATTCTAGAACCAGAAACCGTTTGGCTAGAGTATATTTACCTTATATGCCTGTAGTATCCACTGGTCTACAGATGTAGTAAGGCGGAATTAATTGGTTGTCGTAAGAGAGAAAGGAAACGTTAGTCTACGAGTTCGGACCTCCTTAACGAGCCGCATCACTCCCGAGGTGGAAAACGCCGTTAATTACCCAACAGTGGCTCTTCGTTATCCACTGGCGTGGACCTTGTAACGTGGTTTGCCCCAAATTGCCTTCTCACTTTTATCCACAACTGCAAAGATCGCCCGATTACACTCAACCAAAAATTTCTCTTGTTATTTCTATAGAGTTTCGTCTACGCGCCCCACTCATCCTACCCATCCCCGAATCAGCTTGTTTGTTGTTGGCCACAGAGCGCCGGGTAAAGATTACCCGTGGAAGAGTAAAGAAGATCTAAAGTGAGGAGTTTGCTGAGAATTGAGGAGGGCATGGGGAGGAAAGTTTGAGAAGAGCTTGACGGAGCAGAGTTTCTCTTGAAAGAGATGATACTGAGGAGAAAATAACGCGGGGTAGAAATCCTGGAAAGTAAGGGATGAAGGTACGATGAGGCAACACGATGAGATCCCTCAAGGACTACTTGCGTGGAGGAAAGGCATCGTGAAAGCCAAAAGCTGAGTGGTTAACTTGACATTTATATCACCGGGATTCTCGGCTTTGCAGGAGAAACGAACCCTTTCTATAGAACACCCGAGCTGAGATACTCATGGGGGATAATGATGAAAAACAAGGGTGTCAATCCTGTTCCTATAAATAAATTCGCTTTGTTTAATTTTCTTATGGGAATAGAAGACATGATTGGAAGGAAATTGACCGGTTGTCTTCTATCAGATCAGTAAAAGTGATGAATCATATTTATGTAGCCAGTAAATATGAGGCAATTGATATTTATTTGGTTTGTAAAATTGTAAGAAAGCAGAAGTTTTGTATCATTGAAATGTGAAATGGTGGAATTTGGAAATAAAATACATATTTTGATGATAGCTTATTGAGTAAAAGGTAACAGAGCGATTGTATCCTATGAAGATGTTTGGTGGGGTTACGGTTGATAATGAAACGATTGTGTTAGACAGACGGTGGTAAAAAATATTTCATAGTTGGTAAAGAAGTTCTCATAGTAGGCTTTAACTCTAGGTAATAGGACCTAGAGGGACTGTGACAGGTCACCAGTTTATCCCTACCAGAGAAGTAAAATGTTTTACAAATATAAGGGAAACTCCTTCTTGTTTTACTTCCAGTCGCTAAATGCATCGCTAAATTAGAAATTTTTACTACGGTGAAAATGTAAACCAAATTGCATCACAACCAGAAAATTATGTAATCTGCATATGGAAATAGAAAATATTTATATTATATATGCCCTGATAGTCAAGTTGATCGCCAGTCGGCGTAAATTTTACGGCAACAACTTCAATGTACAAATAGCTGACGTCAATTTGTTCAAAATTTTGACTTTTTAAGTTCTTTTCCGCAATTTTCTGTTAATCTAAAAGTAACTTTCGTTCTTCATGACATTTTTCCGCAACTTTCGGAAAACACTTTCTGTGGCTCATGTTGTATTAATAGTCAAAATTTGGAATAGTTGAAACTTGACGATAAACTGACTGCAAACACTGGACAGCAAGTTTTTGAAGATAAAGTGGAGCTATTAAGCTGATAAGTGTAGATAGTTCTTTACTACTTTTGTTCTCTTATTTATTTTTAACAATCAAAAATGTGAATAAAAAATTTGATATATTTATTTTTAATTTCTCTGTTAATAGTTTGTTGTTTTTAAAATTTTTAAATTGTAGAGTTATTTGAAATAAAAAATAAAGTAATTAAATAAGTATATTTAGGAACACAGTCAATGCTCTCAACATCCAAAAATAGAGAGAGAAAGAAATAGCTTGAAAAGTTAGAATCATTCGAAGTATGATGTAGAATCAATTGAAGTATAATAAAGACAAAAAATAAAGCTTGTAATGCTACGTTGAATTAATCATTAAATAAAATGAATACAAAAATATAACTTTTATTACCAATTAAAACTCTGGAAGTCAAACTATTTTTAATGTTCTCTAACGTTGTTTTAAAAACGAGATTAAATTATTTCCTTTCAGTCGTTCGATTAAACCGACGTAAAAAATGCTCGCTGTAATTTTAACGTCGATTTTGATTATCATTACTCCAGTTTTTGGACGTAATGAAAGTAAAATAAACTATTGTGCCGATTATGGAAATCTAGTGAGTATATTATTCATAAAATATATGAAGTGATTTACTAATTTCTATCAAACGTTTAAATTTGTTTTTTAAAAAAAAAATTCGGCTTACAATGACTTAGAAATCAATTACTCTCTAAAAATGAATCAGTGACATCCACTCCGAATTAGTGAATATTCACTGGGAACCAATTATAAGTATGCCACTGGTTGAATTAGGGGTATATACTTATAGCTGTAGAAATAGAGACTATCCACTGATTCGCAGTGAAATTCACTAATTCATGTTTCGAGGGAAGGATCCATACATATTGACTATAAAGATTTCATTTGAACAGTGTAATCCTGATTATCGTCAACCATGCTGTAACAGAACCTTGAAATGCAAATTAACACAACCAGAAGGCTTGTATAAATGCGTTAAAGAAGGTAAATCGAAATAAAATCAAATTCATCCGAGTCAAAAAACAAATTCTAGTTCAATCCTCAAAAGCCTCAATTCCTTTGATGGTTTATTTACCGCCCAGAAAACAACTCTACTTTAGTACTCAAAATCCTAAATGAGAACTACACTGAGAGAACAATTTATTTAAGCCAAATAAGATTTGTTTCAGGCAAACAAATCCCATATTTGTATGGATCCCAATCAATACTTATTTGAGACAAAGATATGGTTCATTTGAATGAAATAATGATTTGTTTATAGTTAACAAATCTGTATTTGAATGGTAGCACTGTAGCGCCATTTGTTAGCTACAAACAAATATATATTTCAGTGAAATGAATGATTTTGTTCAGTCAAATAAATCTATTTATTTGGCTCAAATAAATTGTCCTCTCAGTGTATGAGGTCTAAATGCGAATAATTTATCGATTTTAAATTACAACTAAGGACCTCAAAATCATCAACGAATGAAAATTTATATTTCGGACTTTGAAAAACTTTAGATAGTCAAGGGAGGGGAGAGAATACGTCGAATGAAACTTTTGAGGTTCAAATGGTGATAAAATTATTCCTGTATGTTTTGAGTATTTTGAGGCTTTAATCCAGATTATGGCATTTCAGATTAGTCCTCAAAGTGGTAAAATTGGTCGTAACTACTTCTTTGAGGACTAAACTAGGATAACTTTCTATACTGTTGTCAATCTTAAAATTCTAAATTGATCTTCAAAAACCTCATTGAGAACTTTGAGATTTAAAATTCGAATTTGTTATTCGACTCGGGCATGTATAAAATTACTACAATTTCCTTTATAAAATTCAAAATTTAGTACAACTTGGGGAATCTTGTAAAGACAGTAATGAATGTACCACAATATTATGGTATGCGCGATGTTCCGACGAAAAAAAGTGCGCTTGTAGTTTTGATTATGTTCAAAGAGGAGCGAGGTGTGAATCATTATTAGGAGGATATTGCTTGCACAGTGAACAATGTTCTCCTGAGCATTCTGTCTGCATCAATAGCGAGTGTAAATGCAAAGATTTGTACTCACCAGTGGCGCATAATTTATGCTTACGAAGTAAGTTCTCGACGAAATTAAGTATTTTGACATTACCAAGTAAAACGCAAGTTTTTAAAAATTATTTATTGATCACTTCAGCGGCTTTGGGATTCCCTTGCTCGAATAGTGCAGATTGCGAAGAGATAAGGAATGCCAATTGTTCAGAAAATGTCTGTAGATGTAGGTCGGACACAATAAAAGTTAATTCAACTTTCTGTGCATCGCGTTTAGATGGATTATGCGCGACAGATGAAGATTGTGCACCTAAAAATTCAATTTGTATTGACAATAAATGCAACTGTAAACTCGACTTTTTACGTAAAAATAGTTATTATTGTGACCCGCGTATGTATCATTATTTCTAATGATTCCATAGTTCACGTGATGACAAAAATTTAAATACTTTTTCTTTTACCTCAGCTCATTTGAAAATGCCGTGTAGCAAAAACACAGATTGCAATGATTTAATAAAAAATTCAGTGTGCTCAGAAAAAAAAGAGTGTGAATGTTTGAAAGATTATGTTTCCGTTAATGAAACAGCGTGTGTGGAACTGTATGGTTCGTATTGTTCGACTAATGAGCAATGTTTAGTTGAAAATTCACATTGTATCGGCAATGCATGTCAATGTAAGCCTCATTATGTACGTCAAGGATCCAAATGTGAATCAAGTAATTACATTTCATGCAATTTTTTTTCTTTTCCATTAGACATTAATTTGTTTTTGTATGAAAATTTTTTTCCGTTTATATTAAGAATCTTTAGGCGAATTTTGTGAAAATGATGCAGATTGCTATACATTCAGATTTTCAAAATGTTCGATTGATAAAAAATGCGTTTGCAAAGATGATTATTATAACCTAAAGGAGAAAAATTGTTTACCATTATTAGGAGGGGTTTGTTCCCGAAATGAAAATTGTATCGTTGAAAATAGTATTTGTTTTGATGATAAATGTCAATGTGAATCTGGCCACATATCTAAGTCTAATAACAAATGTATACCAAGTAAGATATATTATTGACTACAAATATATATAAAGTCGCGTGGGGCAAGTATGCGCAGTGATAAGTGCCCCACAAGACTCAAATTTTTTTTCAAATTCATATAAAAGTAACTGATGGACATAAAAAATTTTTTGCGCTTTAGTGTACCCAATATCGGCTTGCTATGATGACATTGAATGCAAAAACAAATATTTGACAAAATGCTTAGAAAAAAACAACGTTTTCAGACAAACCACTTCTAATTCAAATGGAAATGGATGTGGATTAAAATTAGATGATTCTTGTTGGCTAAACGAACAATGTACACCGAACTATTCTCTTTGCATAAAAAACGTGTGTCAATGCAAGCCAAAGTACAAAAAATCAGAATCAAATGATCAATGTATATCAAGTACGTGTGTAATTGTAATAAAATGTGCAAAAATTAATTGTTTTTTGAAAATTTATTTTTGTTTTCAAATAAAGTCTATTCAGACAAAAGTTGTTATAGTAATGGGGATTGCAATGAAATACAACATGCAATATGTTCTGAGGACAATGTGTGTGTTTGTACCGGTAATTATGATCGAATCAATGCAACGGCATGTGGGCCATTGTTGGGAGAGTATTGTGACAACAGTAAAGACTGTGCAACTGATAATTCTATTTGTTCAGCCGGCGAATGCACATGTGATATTTTTTTTTCTAGACAATCCAATAGTAGATGTCTGGCACGTAAGTGAGATCGTTTTTAGAAAATTTTTGAACAAAGTCACTTGGGAATGAATTTTGACTGCAGGTTCTTTGAGTCTGTCTTGCAAAATGGATGATGATTGTAAAAATATAAAGTACGCGAAATGTTCAAATGACATATGCGTTTGTCATTCAAATTATATCAAAGTAGATGAATCAACGTGCGCGCCTTACATTGGAGAATATTGTCAACATGATTCAGAATGTTTTGTCAATGGAACTTTTTGTATTGAAAATAAGTGTGCACATGATCCCAGCTCAAATTCTAAAGACAATCAAAAATATTCGTCGCGTACGTATAAAAAAGTATAGAGAACATTTCTGATTTCAATGTTTAATGTTAACCATAAACTATTTTAGCTTCGTTAAATGAACCCTGTAAGCATAATGCAGATTGTAATGAAATAAAAAACGCGGTATGTTCAGAAAATAAAAGATGTGTTTGTAAAACATATTACTCTCAATATAATAGAACTAGGTGTACGTCACTAAGCCAAGAATTTTGTTCGAAAAATAAAGACTGCTTAGTAGAAAATTCCGTTTGCATTGATAACTTTTGTCAATGCAAACCTAATTTTATAAAGGCCTCTAATCATTTATGTATATTCCGTAAGTAGATTCAAAAATTATTGTGCGACTAATGACAATTGTAATGAAGATTTTTCAACTGAAAATTAGTAATTTTCTGAGTCATTTTAATTTTTTAGAGAGTTCTGAAAAATTTTGTCTCACAGACCATGACTGCAGTGATCTAATGCATACATATTGTTCGAGGGATAGAAAATGCGTTTGTGAATCAAATTATTTTGCTTTTGGTAGTACGTGTCTATTACGTTTAAGACGTGATTGTTCCACGGATAATGACTGCTTTGACGAAAATTCTGTTTGCTACATGAACAAATGTTTGTGTAGGCCAAATTATATTTTAAGAAATTATCGATGTGATCATGGTAATAATTTTCATATAAAATATTTGAATTGTCAATATTTATTTAAATCGTTATTTTTACGTAAAGTTTCATTGGGAGGACCATGTATGGAGCATTCAGATTGTACTCCTATCCCTAATTCAGTCTGTTCAAATGATCAAAAATGTGTTTGCAATGTGCTAAGTCATGCATTAAGTACAGTAGTATGTGCACCAATAATTGGTGCATCGTGTTCATTTGGCAATGATTGTCATTTCGAATATTCCGAATGTTTTAGTAATAGTTCATGTCAATGTCGAGCCAACTTCACTCCTGTATCCGAAACCCAGTGTTTTCCAAGTATGTAAAGTTGCTTTGAACTGTTACTTTAAAGTAAACAATATTTATTTTTTTCGTGCATCTTTTGTTTTAGAAACATTGATGTCATCTTGTGAAGTAGATTTAGACTGTGGAGAGCCGTGGCATCACGTATGTTCGGAAGATAAAAAATGTGTTTGTAAACAAAATAATATTGCGGTAAACAGATCGACATGCTTGCCAATTTTGGGAGGTATTTGCTGGAGAGACGATCAATGTATGACGGAAAATTCAGCATGCATTGACTTTCGATGCGAATGCAAACCTAATTATACAGCTGTTTCCAATAACATGTGTGTAGAAAGTGATTGAAATATTTTTTAACTGTTGAAAATAAAGTCTTCTGTACAAGAAATCATGCATCGGAAATAAAAATTCCAACCCTATGTGAACCAGATCATCCCTTAGAAAACAAGACTCATCACTACTTTACCTACAAGCAGAAAATGATTTTATCCGCATATGCACACAGTAGATATCTTCAGAATTTACATCCCGACTGAAATTTTTTAACAACTTTTTCTATGGCAGCTAACCCTGATAGCCAAGTTGGCGGCAATCTGGCGACATTCTACTCCCGCAACCTGCCGCCAAGTTTCTGAGCAACTTGTGGCCAAATTGTAGTCAACAGTTACACAAGCTGAACGTTGTCGACAACTTGTCATCAAGTTGGTCGCAACTCATATAAACCAATTTTTTTGTCAGAAACTTTAGCCGTCAGGGAATGAAAAGTAATTTTCAAAAAATTAAAAAAAATTCAACATTATTAAAAATTCTGTAAAAAAAAAAAAACGTGTCTTTTTAATGATACTGAAGTTAGCAGACGTCTAATAATTTTTGGATTTTTTTTTAGACGATAAAACATAAAAAAAAAATATTTGAAAAAATTGCACCTTTAGTTTTTAAAATTTTCTACATGTGCATATTTTTATTTTATTTTTTTGCAATTGATTTGTTGAAATACGAAAATTCAAAAATTTTTAAATGTCTGCTAACTTCAGGATTATGTCTTTTTATCGCAATGGCGCCCGCAATTTTTGACAAAAAATTGTAATTAAATTTGAATCAAATGAAGAAAGTAGTATAATTAAATAACTCTTGAAAATTTTCAAGTTTAAAAATGAAAATATTGTTTTAAATTTTTCATTAATCAATATCTCAAAATCTATGGTCCATTATAATTTTAAACAGTATACTCTATAATTTTATTTAATATCAAATGAAAATTTCTAACGTAATTATTGCAGTAATTAAAACATTGAAAAAAAACTAAGTAGACATGATTGCTGCATTGTTACTTTTTAGCAGACACAAGAGTTATAATTATAAAGAAGAAATATATAAATATATGTAAATTAAAACAAGTACACTTGTATATAGAAAAGCTTAATGAGCTGCGTTATTCAAATTCTTAAAAATAACAATAATAATAAAAAATTAAAAACATAACAGATACATTCATTTTAATTTGTCGTCGTCTTTTAATGGAAACAATCACTGAAAATAATTTCCTCTCTTTATTTTAATATTTTTTACTACTCTCGGGAGAATCGTATCGAAGTACATACAACTATTAATGAATCGTAGCTCTGCAATTGGCATAATGAGCATCGTTCAGTTTTCATATACACGCTTTACCGATTTTTTCTATACACGATGCAGGCTCTGATATTGTAAGTGCATTGATATGTGAACAATAATATACTCAATCTCAATTTAAATACATAAATAAATAAATAACCGTCTACTTATGCTGCAATGATCATTGATATTTAACTTATTCACTGGAAACACTTGAGCTTTGCTTACCATAATTACCTTTGTATATATTTCTCATATATATTCTGTGCAACTCAATAGTTTTAACAATAATAATAATAATCCAATGATACTGAAGTTAACCGACGTCTAAAAATTTTTAGATTTTTTTTAAAATGACAAATTATAAAAAAAAAAATATTTAAGAAAATCGCACCTGTAGTTTTTTTAATTTTCTACATGTGCATATTTTTTTTTTTTTTTTTTTTTAATGGATTTATTGAAAAAAAATCAGAAAATTTCTAATTGCCTGTTAACTTCAATGATAC
This sequence comes from Microplitis mediator, assembly GCF_029852145.1. Taxonomy (NCBI): domain Eukaryota; kingdom Metazoa; phylum Arthropoda; class Insecta; order Hymenoptera; family Braconidae; genus Microplitis; species Microplitis mediator. The sequence continues at coordinate 19,612,820 of NC_079979.1, forward strand.
TGAAGTTAGCCGACATTTAATAATTTTGGGAATTTTTTCAAAACGATAAATTATAAAAAAAAAATATTCTTAAAAATTCCACATATAGTTTTTTTGATTTTCTACATGTGTATATTTTTAATTTGCTTTTTTTTTGTAATCGATTTGTTGAAAAAAAAAATCCAAAAACTTCAGGATCACTTCAGGATAACTTCAGGATCACAATTATTTTTGAAATTTTTTTTGCAAAACCAAGCGAGAATGGGAGATTTTTTAAAAGTAAAGTTTTAGTATCGAAAAATTTTGATTCTTTTTCTGGGGGGTAGGGATCGATGTTAAGGATTTGAGTATAACACAATCCCATAAACCGCAGCTGACAATCTTATGTGTATGGAGAACAAAAGAGACAGTGAATATGTAAAGAGAGTAAGAGAGAAAGAGGAAAGTTGACTGAGGATAAGAAACTTTAGGTCCTACGTCCCTTCTTGTTTCATTTCACGATCCACCCCTATAATGTTATCCCAGTTTTGTTTGTGTTGATAATGTCTACATACAAAGATGGATATATTTATATATAGACCTACACACCTCACGGGACCGCGAGTATAAGAATCGTACAGCGAGTTTGGGTGTTTCCGAAAATCCAGGACAACGCCATTGGTGGTATAACCAACAGATTGGAGCTTCTCTCGCCTTAATGCTTAGCTGACAAGCCAAACAAATTTATAGCTCTCTTATCCGAAAGATACACGAGATTATCCCCCGCCATTTTATTTTCTCTTTCTCGTCGTCTTATATAACAGCCGTGAGTTGTCTCTCTTGAAGATGTCACTGGGGACTTTGGGTCTCAGACTCTACCTTTTTTCTCTTCTCTACTCCCCCGGCCATCTAAAACCTCGGAAAATCGTAAAAACGTTATGTAACTCACTGCAGATTGGGTTCTGTATTTCTTTGGTTGATAAGAGGGTCAGAAAAACCTTAAAGATATCTATAAAAATTTAATACAGCACCGCAAAAAATAGCCAAATAAAATAAATTTATCATTTCCCAAAATCATTATGAGAAAAATGAATTCAAGTCTAGAAGAACAAGCGAAAATTTATAAATTCGACGGTCGTATATTTCAGAGCTGAAAATCTCGCCTTAAAAAAATAACCAGCGTACAAGGCGTAAAAGCGAGTAAACCAAAAAGACAAGAGACAATTTATTCTAATTTTGTTGAAGGCTACAGCGTGTCCAACAGCTCGTAGGGCGAGCCGTTCCTGTCAGGCGCGTCAAGGACCAACTCAACGCTTTCCTATTCCCCACATTTTCATTCGTGTAACCGTTCCTGCTACTCGACCTTCTGCTGTCCTTCACCCACCATCGCTGCTGCCACCTTCATCACCGTTATCGTCGCCATCGCCACGTCCACTAATACTTTTACCACCGACTCTTAACACTCTCACAAAATCTAAAATCGTCTTCATCATTTTTTAAATTTATTCCGTTCGATGAAGCCATTACTTTTTTTCCTCTTCCAATCGCTCATCATTTTTATTTTAATTCAGCTCAAAGTTTTTCTCATTTTAAAACCGTCGTGATATTTCATGAATAAATAAATCCCAGACGTTTAATTATAATTTAATTTTTTTTTTAATTCGGGAAAAAACCGCGACCGGGACTCGAACCGCCGACCCTCCAGTTGGACTCATCTCGACTCGAACCCTACGCTCTCTAGCTGTTTATTGCTACTGCTGCTGATAAATGTTATAATTATCGAGTTTTATGATGAATATCTACATATATAAATATATATGAAAAGAGCTTTTGTAAATATGAAAAGCGCGAAGGGGATAAGGACCAAGAGAGTTTAGTTTGGGAGTACGAAGTTTATCTAAGGATCCTTGAGTAGATATCCAAGTTTTGGGGGCTGGAACTCGGGTATATAAAGTGTACAAAGTCTTGGATAGTTTTGGATAGAGTGTATGATGGGTAATGCTGCAGTTGCAAGTTTCATCAAGCGCTCGACTTTGGTGGAAAGCGATCCTATACTCAACTCTACTCTCTCTCTCTCTCTCTCTTTTTTCCTACTCGCACTTTCATTCTGTCTTTACCTAGTGTACTTGGTCTACTCCTGATAGTAGTGTGTTGTGTACTATCATCTAGGCGCCAAAGTATCCTGGGTAATGATTATCCCAGCACTCAAAAGTTGAAATTGCGAAACTACTGCTATCATCTTCACTAAAGTCCGCTGATATTTAGCGTAAGTTACTGATTATTGGTGTTGGCTAAAAAAATTCGTCTATTGCCTGACTTAAGTCCTTTGATGTTAAATTGAAAACCGTATAATTTTTGAGTGGTATACTTTTTTGAAAAATGAATTATAAAATATCGGGGTATTAAAAATAAATTAATTAAAATGTTAAAAGATTTAGTGATAAAAATTGATGGAATAATATTTAACTCAACAATATAATCGACGGTTTGTATAATACAATAAAATAATAATATTCCAAACAATGGATTTATCTCGGAGCAATGATTTAACAAAAATTTATCAGGGAATAATATCTTTTGAGTTTAATTTCCATGAATTTCAATAGAAATTAACGAGCAGTTAATTGATTAAAGTCAATCCATTGTGAATTTAATCCGAAACGTACACACAGCTCGGATTATCATTCTATCCTGCTATTCAATAAAAAAAAAAAAAATCCCAGGTCCAGCGCTTTCATGCTGTCAGTTTTTTATTATTTTATTTTTTTTTTTAAATTAATTAATACGTATATTGTTTTTATTCAAAATTAAATTCAATAAATTTTAATCATTTAATAATTCATCGCAAATTTATTCCTCCATTTTTATTCATTACGTCATAAAAAAATTTATTCTTTCGCGAATCCTATCACAGTAATAATTTTATATACACGAAGAAAAAAAATTTCATCAAATTTATTCGATCACGAAATAAAAAAAATTTCATACGGGGCAAAATGAGCCACCTAAAAAATCTTTTAAATTCCTCCTCATAGGAGAGGGTGGGGCAGAGCAGCCTCCCTAGGCCAATTATTACTTTTTGTGGCTTTCAACCATAATTTCCCTTTACTTTTGTCCTATTTCGAACAAATTTATGGACATTTTGCCAAAATTCAGAAAAAAAAATTTTTTTTTGTGGGGCAGAGAGGCCCCCCTTCAAAAAATGATAAAAAAATTTTTTTTTTCGTTTTTTTTTTTAAATTGTTTTCATCATTAAGAATGTATTTCTTTCTCTTGACAACTATTTTTGGTTTTATATTACTCGAAAAAAATTTTTTAAGGTGTAATAAATCGTTCACTCTCGATTACCTTAATTACTAACTGTTATTTAATAAAAAAAAAAACAATTCTGTAGTTTTACTTTATATATAAAAAATTTTATTTTTATATATTTTTAGTGACCAAATTTACCTCTTACATCGAGAAACTGCCGAAAAATATGAAAAAATAATTTTTTCGGAAGTTTCGGCTGGTCCATTTTGCCCCAGATGTTATGCGTAGGGCTAGAAATGTGGAATTATAATAATTTTTTTTTAATTTGACGATAAAAATATGAAAAAATCACTTTTTCGAAATTTTGGGCTTGTTCATTTTGCCCCAAATGTCATGCGTAGGGGTAAAAATGCGCAAACATATCGGATTTATAGTAATTAGTCAAAAAAAAAAATTTTTTTTGATAAAAATTTCAGGGGGGCCGCTCTGCCCCACCCTCTCCTATATAATTTTTTTTTATAACAAAGTATTTAGAAATCAAATTTTGTAGCACTCAAAATTTAAAAAATTTCACGTGGCACAAATTGCCCCTTGACGGGAATGTTGCCTCTACTAATCCATCAAATGACACCTAATACAGAGTAACACTTTCGCTAGTAATTGTAATTCTCCTCTAGAAATCAGCGAGGCGTTAGATGGCCAATTCCCTAGTTAACCAACACCATTATGTACTCAAGAGGTCTCGAGTACTGTTGGATTATATACAGTCTAGTATATATTTATGTTATATATCTATATATAATCGATGATAAATGCCGACGGATATCGAGAGGCACTCGTTCCTGGTCGGTGGGCCCGCTGGGAAACCACTTGGCGCTCGTTGGCTTCTATTAGGGTGCGACCGAACACCACCAGTATGGTCCATTTAGACTGATGCACATATATATCAAGAGAAAGTTGATAGCTTTTTTTTTGCCAGAGCTATCAACTAAGACTACTCTTATTAAACTCTTGTTTCCTCTCTCCATCAATCTATCAGGGGTATTTGTGTAAAGCTCGACATGTGGAATCACCCAGGCAAGACCACCGACCACGAAAAGTCGACAGACAACTCCATCTATCTATCTGTCTATCCAAACCTGCCAGCAATATTCCAACTGGGAGTACGACTTTTGTATAGGATAGTTTTTTTTTATTTCTAATGGGACATCCCCGAGGGTGTTACACACATATCCCAGTGTCTTTATGTCCGCTTCGTTTGAGCAATAATCACAGCATCTCTCTCTACGAAATAACGCATCGCACAAAGCCCCTATATTGGCGAGTATATAAAACAACCACTCCCACATCATCATCATCGTCAGCGGCTCTACTCCACTACTCTAGATCACGTTCAATCGATCAATTTTCTTGCCACCCTTTGAGTCTACTACATTTAAATGTCAAAACATTTTGTGACTTTAATCTACAGGGATAACACTCCCTTTTATTTCCAATTATACATTTAGACATATTTACATACATTTTTTTAAGAACCCGGGGCAATATGAGACAGCATATTTTTTAGATAAAAATTTTTTTTATTTTTTGGAAAAATATGCTTACGCTGTAAAAAATTGGGAGCGAATTCGAAGTAATGAGGATTTTATTTCAGTCGGAGTTTTAAAAAAAATTACTCTGCATTCGGAGTAAATAAGAAGATATTTTTTTTTCAGCGGAGCGATTTCAGAGTGATGTAGATTTTACTTCAATCCGCATTTCGATTTGGAGTTGTCATATTTAAATAAACAGCATTTACTCCACATTCACTCTACTAATTTTTTACAGTGTAGTCAATTTCTACACAGAAAAAACAGATATCTTGAGTCAAGAAAATATTTTTGAAGACAAACGTTTTCGGGAACCAAGTCAAGATTTTCTTGAGCCAAGAGAATTCGTCTTGGTTGGAGAAGATTTCTACTTTATCTGAGAAAATTTAGGTCTCCAAAAAAATTTTTTTGAATCAAGAATATTTACCTTCAGTCGAGAATTTTTTTTTTGTGTGTAGAAAAAAATGAGTCAAATTGATCAATGCGACAACGTAAAAATTTTTAATAACTTTTTTTGTTAATTAAAAAAAAAAAAATTAACTCGAAAATTTATTGGGCTGAATCAGCAACTGACAAATAGCTCAAATTATTAAATAATAACTCTATAAAAAAAATTTGTATCATTAAAAATTACAAACTTCGGCGGTTATAACTAAAGCGAAAAAAAAACTAATTGATTAAATTTGACAACAGCCAGAAAAGTTATTTCAATTTATTCGAAAGTTATTCCAATTTACGACACTTCCAAGTCCCCTCTGTCAAATGGGCTAAATATCAACTTCTATTATGTCCACATCGACATAAGTATACAACAATGCAGAATAAGACGATGAAAATAATAAAAAAAGTAAAACGTGATGGCTAGTAGAGGTGAGACGCGGAGTTTGCCTCGGGCGGTGGTCGTTTTCACGGGCAAGTAGCCGGTGGAGTGGATGGATAACTTGGGCATTGTGTGACGAGCGATGCCCTCAAGCAAGAGTAAATGATTGTCGTGGAAGCGGATACGGGATAGAATGGGAGGTAAGGGTGATGGGGGCTTTGTTGTTTAGAATAACCGAAGGGCTCATTGAGAGCTCTCTTACTTTTCCCCTTTCCCTTATTGCTCTTTCTCTTTTACTCTTTCATTGTGCCTGTAAATGTATACACATAGACTCGGTACTCTTGCATCACCAGTCGAGTATTCACAGTGAGCTTTAGACTCAACACTCAACACCAGAATCTAGAAATTTTCTGTAAACTATTACAACTGCTACTACTACTACTACTATTTTTACTATGAGTGAATACTACTCCAAGCTGCACATCTACTGCGTGTGCTGCCTGCTGACTCCAGTTCATTCCGGCTGACTGCCCATCACTCTCTTCACTTATTACCACTCTTCCTTTCTATTATACTTTTTATCTCTTACTTTACTTATTTTACTCCCACCGTATAAATAACTATTATCGATAATTACAAGTACCCCTGCCACGTGACTCTTCTCATTATCATAGCGTTTAATTTTTTTATTCTTTCAAGTGTCGAGTTACGAAGCGACTAATTTTCTTATTATCCACGGAAAAAAAGTATTTTCTATTGTAATATTTTACTTCCACCCCCTTCTCACATCTGGAAAATTGCGGAATATTTTCTGATTTAGTAAATAGAAAATTAACAAAAATCGTTTCAAAAAGTACTAATTTCGAAATTATTTAAAATGTCATAATTTTCTGGTTTTCTTTGATCCATAGGCTCAGAAAAGGGCTAGTGGATTGAAACCAGGCCCTCGAGTGATGCAATGGGACCTACTTCATGAGAATTCATGTCATATTTATTTTTCCTTTCTGATAAATTCAAATTCCTTTTCATAAATTTTGCCATTACTGGGTTTTGAAATTTCCCGGGCCGAAAAAATGAACTTTAACCTCTATGCTGCGCTTATTTCCGTTTTCGCACTATAGAGGTTTAAACAAGGTTCTATTTTTCGACTGGGGTTGTCAGCGGAAAGGATCAGAAGTGTCTTAAAAGTCCTATCAGTTTCAAAATTAAAAAAAAAATCAATAATTATTATTGTTTGAGTAATGTTGAATGTTGAATGAAATAAATATATATAATTGGATGTAATCGTAACTTTTTAGCATGTAAACTGAGATCGCAGTTGGTTTCGTCGATTCGCGAAGTCCCACAAGTCATCACCAGGTGTGCACTTTCAAGCGCACTAGTGAGATAAAGAAAAAAATAGTTTAAATAAAGTACATGCTACTTGAGAGCTAATGAGGGGTCCGAAACATCTGGTAAGTGAGTTTGTATATCATATATATAACATACACACTAATAAATATAATAAAAATTATTGTACGGTAATACAATAATCATCTGAACGAAAGCCAACGGGTGGCCATTAAATCATTTATTTTTTCCATCCATCCCCCAAAATATTTTTGTAATTAAAAAAAAATAAAGAGGTTTTAAATTCAAAGGATTCATTAAATAACGTTATTTATTTTATTTATTTAAATGCGTTATTTAATTTAATAATCCGGTGTATTAATGCAAGCCAATTAAAATAAATAATAGTAAATAAAAAAAATTTATTATCATTGAGAATTAGTTAAGCTGCCTGATGATGGGAAAAAATTTATGAATAATTATATAAAAAAAAAAATATATAAATTTATATTTTTGAATTTATAAACAAACGGGCAGGGAAGAGAAAAAAAATTACAAAGTAAAATGAAGGAAGAAAATAAAAAAAAATTTAATGGAAACTCATTGTAAAACATCACGTGATAAACCGTCTGTCTTGGTATACTTGTCATTCTATCGCTGTGATGGCTGGGCAAATGAAAGAAAGAAAAGCACGAGAGAATGAAAGAAAAAGACGTGAATAATCAGAGGTGTTAAACAAAACTAAAAAAGCAAAGATAATAATAACAGAAAAAAAGGAAGTGGTACTAAGATTTTTTTTAATATTTATATAGATATATATGTGTAGTATACATGTATATAAAAAAATATATACACATTATGGAGGAGACAAAACAGCGGTGGAGCTTTTTCTCGCCGGCGAAGAATCGAAACCCGAGACTTTGAGTTATACACTCGATAAAGCTATTAGCATTTAGACGAGCTGTCGACGTTCTCATCCAACTGCTCATTTTCTTTCTCACTCACTCGATCCCACATATATATATATATAGATGTATACCTATAGGTTATAGAGTAGGTACTTTGTTGTTTTTTCTCTTATTATCTGCACGTATACTAAAACTCATAGTAAATTCAACGCGTTACTTTTACTCCTTCCCCTTTGTTAGCTCGCGTACACTTTTGCCCTCTCGCAAAATGTATGTTGAGAAATTTCGCCTGAAATGCATACCGATGTATCACCATGCCGTTACGGAAAATTCCCACCCCTGTGATACCTATACGTGCGGTAAAACTCGGTACATATGACAATACTCTGTATATATATGTGTACATTTGCGAACGTGTCAGATGTATATGACGTTACATGTTTATCCTTTTTTCTTGCGGGAAATAAAAGCTTTCGCTAGTCAGAAATTTTTGCCATTTAATTTATTCATAAATTGCTATTAGCTCGAAAAATCTGCCAACCTCAAGAAGAGGTACTGCCATTTATTTATTTTTTCAGAATTTCTTCATTGGGAGGCGGAATTTTTTTCAAATGAAATTTCACGTGTAATTTTTTAAAAAATGTTTCAAGTAAAATTAGAAAACCGTAAATCGAAAACAGATAAAAAAAAAATTTGATTATTTTTAATATTTCGAGTAAAATATTTCTCATATTATTTATACCAGTAATTAAATAAATAAAATATCTTTTACATTTTATCAAAGCAAAAATACATTAAAAATGTTTTTTTCCATTTATGGTTGACAAAAAAATTTATATAAAAACGAGTGCAATTTAAAATCTATGGCATTTTACACACCTACAAATAAACTGACGTGCACACTCCCCGAAAACGGGTCCAACTGTACCTAGACATTCACACCAAAGAGATTCTATTCCTATTAAAGCCATCTCTTCAACACTCTGTCGAGTGGCGTGTACATACATATTTATATATATATATATATATGCTACAGAGACTAGCGTTGCCGTGGTAACCCACAGGGCACAACTCGTATCCTCTCATTCTCATTCTCCGAGTAGCATAAACGTATCTATCTCTGTGACACACACTCAGCGCACACCCATCAGCAGCAAACCCGAGAGTAGAGCACACACCTAGAGGATAGATAAAGAGGACGCTTATATCCGCATACTCATCCGTACAAGCTTCCCTCTTGGGTTGCGTGCCCACAGACAGCTCAAGCCCGAACCAAAATCTAGCTCGGTCTCTCTGTCTCTAGCTCTGTACGCTCTCATCGTTAGGTGCACACCAAGTAAAGAGAAATATACCCGGTATATCTATACAGCGACAGAGCAGACCGTAGTAAAAGTAGTGGGAGTTGAAACAACCCTCTATAATAGCCGGGGCGGCGCCTACCCCCACGCAAAAAATTTATAAAAAATATATAAAAAAATTTATAAAAAAATATATATACAAATATATAAAAATTATATATCAAAAATATAAATTTTATATATTCAGATTCGCCCGGTGGATATATATTGCAATTTATATATTTAGTTTATAAAAAATATATAATTATTAAGAAATAAAAAATAAATAAATCAAAATTTATAAAATTTTTATAAAATAAATTTATAAATTATAGGATATAAAAAATATATAAATGTAAATTTATAAAATTATTATAAAAATAAATTTATAAATTATAGGCTATAAAAAATATATAAACGTAAATCTATAAAATTGTTATAAAAATAAAGTTATAAATTAAAGGATATAAAAAATATATAAACGGAAATTTATGAAATTTTTATAAGCAAAAAGTTATATTATTGAAAATACAGAAAACATACTAATTAAAAGTTTATAAATTATTATAAAATAACATAGCTATAGTTTATAAATAATTATAGAATATAATAATTTTACTAATATATTTAATACATTTTCTTTTTTTCAAATACACATATTTCTAATTTCTAATAAACAAAAATGATATAAACTGAAAATTTTGACACTCTTTTTTATTTCTAATGTACACGAAAAGCAAAAACCTGTTGCAGTAACAGGACACAATCCTGCCGTAGCTACAGGTCAATCTTGTTGCAGTAAGATGGATTTTTCGATTGTAGCAACAAGACTAACTGTTCGTAAAAATAAGACTGTTTCGTAAATGCTGCATACTCTGCATGTCGATAAAATATAATTTAATGAAGCTGTTCGGGCTGAAGATGGAGTTTGATAATATTACAGCAAAATTAAAAGAAAATAACGAATGTTGTTTCATCAAATTTTTTATTTCTTTAAAAAACTCATCTGAACCAATAATATTGAAAATATGTGATTAAAATAATAAATTATTTTATTTAAATGCTTTAAATAAAATTTTAGTACAATAACTTAGTATTTTTATCACTTACTTTCGATATAATCGGCTTAGATAATTTAAAAAAAAAATTAAAACTTAATAAAACAACAGTAATCATAGTGTCTAAATTACATTAATTAAGAAGAAAATGATGAAAACCAAATTTTACACCGTTAAAACTTAATTTTTTTTTCTTGTTTTTCTATCTGTTGATTATTTTTAATTGCTCTGTCACATTATCAAATAACATCTTTAGCCCAAACAGCTCCATGTGACTCTGATCCACACGCAAAGTATGCAGCACTTACAAGACAATCTTCATTTTTCAAACGGACCGTCTCGTTGCTGCAATCGGAAAAGGCTTCTTACTGCAACAAGATTGCCCTTTGACTACAACAGGACTATCTTGTTGCTGTAACAGGACAATTTTATGAGAGCAACACGGCTTTTTTTGCTGTAACAACAGTTTTTTTTCGTGTATACCTATTAGTAAGCATTTAATAAAAAAAGATTTTTTTTTTTCCTACAGAAAATTATAGATAAAGTATTTTGTAAGAATACATAATGTAATATAATTATTAATATTAGCTTTCATCATCACAATCAGTATTGCTTTTATAATAGATATAAGATTGTTAAAAAATAGATCATTAATAAAATAATCAACACAAATAAAGTCGTCTAAAAATTTTGAACACAAAATTAAACGAAATTTATTCTCCTGGATTATTTTCTTGATTGTCGTCTTGGGCCGGAAGTAATGGATCCACTTCATGTTTTTTACGTAATTTGGATAGAGCTGTATTTATTGCAGAACCCAGAAGGCTTTCTTTATACGCATTAGGCCATTGCTTGCTCACAGTATCTAGGTAAAAATAAATGTATGGATCGTTAGATAACAACTCAACAACATTTTATAGGTGACTATCTTTGATTTTTTTTTGGTTTTTTATCTGTTATTTTATCTCCTTTGTCGATTTGGAAAAATGAATTAAAATACTAAAACATTTGTAGTTCTTATTATAATAAAGATATTCTACCATAAAGAAAGGCCATTTCTTGGTATTTTAATGTATTTTTTTAATAAAATTTGAAAATTAATAAAAAATATATTTCGATATTTTTTGTAATATGTTAAAATATTTCCATTCTTTTTGGCAAAATAAATAATATTTCAATCAATTGAGATAAATGCCTAAAAATTTCCAGAGATATTTTAAACATACAAACGATCATATCCAAAAGTTAAATAAAATCAGAAAAGCACCTACAAAATTTCGTTTAAAATTCCTATGGAATGAGCTATACGTTTAAGATTATATCACAGAGAAGAATAAATATTAATTAAAAAATGATTAGTTACTTTTTTGTAATAATTAATAACTACAATCTTTATGAGTAATAATTATTTTCAATCAATCATGATGAATGATAAGAATAATTTATCATTTTCAATTAGTAATGAGAAAAAAAACATTTCTTAATAAAAATAATAAATATTTACAAAATATATTAGCAATAAATTGAATACAATTAAAATGCAAATATATATTGAAATAATATTTTACTTAAATGATATTTTAATTATTATAAAGTTATGTAAAGGAACTGAGGAATAAAAAAATAACTCATTAGAGCTTGATATAAACAAATAAATGGAAGTAGTATAGGGCACAACTGGCGAGACATATCAAGTTTATAAATTATTTTCAAGTCTGAGTAATCATGTGTTCTGCTTATTATTTCAAAATTCGATATAAATCGATTGGTAAATTAAGAGTTAGAATAAATTATTATTGGTAAATTTGACCCTGTTATACTAGTGACATTTATATAATTACTTACATCTAATTGCGTCCATTATCTTGGGATCTAAACGCTGATAGCGAGGTAAATTAGCATTTGGTTTATTTTTTGCTACTCCTCCTTTATAATTACTTTGTAGTAATACTTCTTTTGAAAATAATTCGAAGACCAAAGCACATCCCATTACTTGAAAAGACTTTTTTTGCTTTATGCCTTGCCACATGTCTTTTCTAATCATAACTCCGCTACCTTCTATGCCTATTTCCATCTATAATAATACATAATTATTTTCAACGTCATCAAAAATTTAATCAATTAATAAAATATGTTACCATAGTGTCTTTTGATGATTTATTAGTAGCAGAACTGGCCCCTGAGCAACTTGGTTGGTTTCCACTTTGTCCGACTAGTACTTTAATTTGATTATTGCAACTTTGAAAAAAATCCATTACGTTTTTCATTGCTACAATTAACAAAGGTACATTTGATAATATATAAATTTATATTATAGTTTTATTTCATAATCGTACCTTCGGTGAAATCCTTTTTAGTTACATACTGTGTTGTATTAGTAGTGGGCTCATCTGTCAAATCAACTACTTTTGTTAGAGTCACATTAGAACCTGAAGTTTTTGATGGTGTTTTTGGAACCTAAAAAATTTTAATGAGCTTATTGTTTTTAGATCTTGAAATATAATAATTATTCACCAGAGTTAAAAATAATTCTCAATGTATTTTATAAAATATTAAATCATCACATACTTCAATCACTTCAGGAAAACCAGACCCAGTGTCTTTTTTTGAATTACTGGTCTCAGAGACATCACATTTCTTTTTTGTAAAATCCAATTTTCGTTTTTTAGGTTGATGTTTTTCAAAATCATCAATTTCAGTAGTCTTACCCTAAAAATTATTACATGTAATCATTAGTTGATTTTTAAAAAAAAAACATGGCTTGTTTGCTACAATCGAAATATGATTCTTCAATTTACTGACAACGTTCAAATTATTAGAATGACTAAGTGTTGAAGCTGAATCATGTACCTCAGGTCCATGATTGCCATCTGGGTTAATATTATCTGAAGAACTATTGTTGCTTGGAGTTGATGGTCTTTGCTCTTGTTGACTTTTTTGGCTATCGGAATCAGCGATTTCTACAAGAATATCCTATACGTAGCAAAAGTAAAAAAAATCAATGTATAATACAAGTTATTATTGAAAATAATTAAATACAAATAATCACAGATATGTGGACAATAATACTGGATAATAATATTCACTGGATGTTGAATTTTTTCATTCATTGTACCATGTTTCGTATATTTATTTAGACGACTGAGATTCTAAATAACGTAGTACTTACTGTGTCATTACCATCCGAATCCTCCGTACTACCCGTTAATGTAGCTGAATGAAGTACACGTTTTGGTGATGTTAAGCCACCAATTACTTGCAGCCGCTTATTTAGCACAATCATTGAACCTTATGGTTGAAAATATAATCAATTAATGAAGAAAGTTATTTAGTTAATATTCAACAAACATTTACACTCACTTGATACTGCCAAAACTCGTGCATTATAACAGTTCCAACCTCCAAGTGGTTCTTTCTTGGTGTCATGCCATTCCACTACATATACATGAGTTGGATCAACTTCATCAGCCATAAATTGATCATAATTAAAATCCTTAATGTGGTCAATATCAATTCCAAGAGTAACTTTTCCATCATCCGGACCACCTACCCATTTTACCAGTGCCAAAATCTTTGTTTGTTTTCTATACAAATGAAATAAACAATACCCATAACAGTTAAATAAATAATCTTATTTATATTTCTTAAAATATTTAAAGTTAAAAAAAATGTTGAAATAATAATTATGTACGTTATTTATTGTATCAAGCACGTGGACAATGCCTACTGAAATTTAAGTTTATGTTTTGTGATAAATAATTCGAAGGATTTTTGATCAAAAATTTTTATATTTTATAATTTTTATAAATAAACAATAGTAATAGTACTTACTTAGTTTTACTTGTCATTTTGTAATAATTACACTAAAATAAACTTTTTCTTTGTAATACTGCACGATATATAGTTCTGTAGTACGAACGGTTAAGTATTCGTAATGTATCCCGGCAACAAAGGCACCACCATGATATACTTTTTGGCGGGAAAATAAAAATATTTGATATTTTTTTTTTATTTTTTTCCACTGAGTACGAGATCATAAAATTAAAATGCCACATTTTATTGAGATTCGTTAAATTTTTTCATAAATTAATAAAAAAAATTTTATGTAAAATATATTAACACAATATATATAAATCATTAGTTTGAATGATATATACACTCTGTTGGTACGGTGTACCGACATGAAAACTCGCATATCTGTTATGATAGAAACAGAGTTTCCGTTTATACATTTTAGTTAAAGTATTCCAACCTCTTCTTCATATTTAGAACGCGATATTAGAACTTTTAAAATTATTATTATAAACTAATACTTTATTCATGTATTTATTTTCTTATAGCTGTAAAACTACATTTTTTTTATAAAAATTTTGTATTCAATATATTTCTTTTTTTTTTTATTATTTATTTTTAAAACTCAAATTAAACTAAAAAATGATGAGTCACAAAAAAAGGGGGCCGTATAAAACGTATATATTTGATAATAGCGCAAAAGTTCCAAAAAGAACACTAAATGGCTGGAAATCAAAAAATAAAACCTTGTTACCGTCTTCTAAGTAAGTATAATTTTATAAAGTATTTTTGGTGGAAAATCTTAATTAATAATAAATTACTTGTCACAGTAATTGCGACCAGTGTAACGAACACAATGCAGAGTCCTGTAATTTTCAATCAACTAACGTAATAAGTTATACGTTTTCGTAAATATTAAATTTGTCTAAATAGTTTTTAATAAATTAATATTAAGTATTTAAAACATTATAAGTGCATCTAAGATTCTATACTTTAAACAAATATATAAGTAATTTAAAAATATGTTTTTTATAGCCAGATAAATCAGTTGTAATATCAGAATCAAGTTCAAAAATTTCTGCTCAGCTGACATCGCCAATATCAGAACACAGTTACAATAATAATTCAGTTGATCATACACAGGAGTTAATTGTCGAAAGAGATAGTTGCAGTTTTGAACAATCTGTAAGACATTTTATGTCCGATAACAATAATTTTTTTAATGCCAATTCATAAACATTCAGCAAGTGAGATTTTTTAGTTTTTTTGATTTTCGAATATTTTATTATTTGTGATAAAAAAAGTATCCACTTATAATTTTAGCCATTTATTTTCTATAATACCGAAGTTAATGATTAAAAAACAAAAAAAAAAATACGACTTAACTATTCACTACTTTGACTACAATAAACATATTCTAACATTGAGGTGTTGATAAAAAAAATTTTTGTTTTGTAAAAAAAAAAATCAAAAATTAAAAAAAAATATTTTTTATTGATGTTTCGCCTTTTTTTTTGTCAAGAATTTAGATTTTGTTAAAATAGGACACCTTTGTTTTTTATAAAAAAAAAATCAAATAATTATACGTCTAAAATTAAATGATTCGAGCTTTTCGAAAAATGTAATATGAATAATTTTTCATTAAAATTCAGGAAATCGTGCAATTTTTGTATAACTATATGGTAATAATGGGCAGGAAAAAATTTATAGTCCAACCTGATTTTACAAAATTTAATTAAATTATTTTTAGAATAAAGTTCAATAGAAGTATATAAAAGTTTTTCCCGGGTATCATCTTAGATTATATCAGTACCAATAAAATTTATATGATTTCGAAACAAAAAAAATACTGCAAAAAAACAATATTTTTCAATTTGAAGTTATTTGAATTCCGTCTTTTTAACAGGCTTGAAAAATTAGTTTTCAGACGTAGAACTTTGCGAATTTTTTCGAAAAAGTCCCACTTATTCCATTGCAAGTAAATTCACATTTTTGGCAAAAAAAGGTTAAAATAATCTTACAATGTTTTTTTGAATTGAAAAAATTTTTTTCAAAAAGCAAATTCAAAAACAAAAAAATGACCCTTTTTGATGTTAGACTAATTTTGTGCAAGTCAAAGTTATGAATATTTTAATCTATTTTTTTTATAAATTGTCATCATTGCCATCAATCGACAAAAAGGGCTGAAATTTGGGAAGTGGATACTTATCTCCAGATTTATAATAATGTATCCGAAAATTTTAAATATCTTACAGGCTCACTTAGAATGCGTTGTTGAATTGACCTGGAATGAGCCATAATTTACTAATGTTTTTTATTTTAGTTAGATGACTCTAATGACGATTATTGTAAATATGAATCAACTGATAATGAACAAAGCGACGAGGCAGATGAAAGTGATGAGGAAGTCAACGCTGAAAAATGCATTGAGACGGATAATGTTAATCGAAACGCAAACGAGTCTGTCCATAATTCAAGTCCCAATAAACTTCAGATTCCACGAGAAGTCCTTATTCGAACACTTATGGTTCTTGCAATTAAACTACACCATAATCTTGATAATGTAGTAGCTAAGCATATGACAAGCTTAATTGATGCGATGTGCCAAACTTCACGAGGCTATGACTCATTACATTATTTCAAACGTATTATAAACGCCTATTCTTTTCCAATACAAATTCATCATTGTTGCCCCGTGTGTGGTATGTATGTAGGAATTGAGATACAATCAGATCAAAGTAACGATGTTCAAAACGCATGTGATAATGAAGAAGAAAGCCAATCACATCATATTGACAACAATATTTTACAATGTGATAATTGTAATGAGGTTATTAATGTCAAAAATAATAGAATGGCTGGTAACTTCTTCCTTTATTTATCATTAACTGATCAATTGAGGGTATTCTGCACGCAGCATCACGATGATTTATATTATCCTAGAAATAGAATAAAACAATGCTCTTACGCAATAGAAGATATATTCGATGGAAAGCTTTATAAGGCTAAATATTCTGAAGAAACTCTTGAAAATATGATGAGCATTAATTTCAGTGTTGATGGAACTCCTGTCTTTAAGTCTTCTCATACTTCTGTCACGCCGATTTTATGTACAGTTAACGAGCTTCATCCTCAACAGCGTACACAACATATTATGCTTGTTAGTGTTTTTATAGGATCATCGAAACCTAAAATGAATGAATATTTAAAACCGTTCGTCGAAGAGACTAAATCATTATACACGAATGGTTTTGAATATGAATTCAAAGGAAAAAAATATCATAAGCGGTGCAGAATTTTGCTAGGAGTGTGTGATTCAGTTGAGCGTCCAAATCTAAGATGTTCAACGTTATTTCGAGGTGCATATGGTTGTGGCTTATGCAAGCATGAAGGACAAGAAATCGCTAAAGGCCGTGGTCACGTTCGAGTATATCCAATTGATGAGGAAGGAAACGCATTCGGAGAAGGCTTGCGAAATCATAATGAAACATTATTACATGCTGAAAAAAAAGAAAAAGGTATTAAATGTTTATCAATATTATGCGACATTCCAGACTATGATATAATTGATAACTTGCAAGTCGATTGGATGCATTGTGTTGCTCTAGGAGTATGCAGACAGTTTCTAAAATTGTGGTTTGACTCAACTTTTCATGATAGAGACTTTTACTTAGGTCTTCATATCGATGAAATTGATGAGCTGTTGGTATCGTTCAAGCCGTCAATGGATATATCAAGGACACCAAGAAAAATATCCGATAGATTGCACTTCAAAGCTCATGAGCTTGTTATTTGGCTCCTTTTCTATAGTTTGCCAATTTTAAAAGCATTTTTACCGGGTAAATATGTAGACCATTGGAGCTTACTGGTTGAAGCTATCTCTATATTATGTAAAACTTCAATTTTCGAGACTGAAGTTTATTATGCTCGTCAATGCATATTCAAATTTGTGTATGATGTACCAAATTTGTACGGAATTGAGCATGTATCGTTTAATGTTCATTTATTAACGCATTTACCCGACAGCGTTCTAAAATGGGGCCCGCTATGGTCATACAGTGCGTTTTGTTATGAAAACTTTCATCAGCAAATTAAAAAATATATTAAAAGCTCGAACGCTGCAGATTTACAAATTTTTGAATTCTTTCGATCTAAATGCGCTATGGATGAACTATTCAAGTTATATGGCAATGATTTATCACCACAACAACGAAAATTACTAAATGAATTGATTAAAAATAAGGAACGTCCAAAACCGTCGACAATCGTTGGAAATGTGGGTTTATTGGGTAAAGTTTCGATAGAACGTAATTTACCTACAACTCAATTCCTAGCTCTTCAGCGTATTAATGTTAATATTGATGAAGGTAGTCCGGTACAATACTACCATCGTATAGTTATAAATAAAGAGATTATTCACAGTAAAGTTTACACAAAAGTTCGTAAACGCAATAGTTACACTGTACTTCTTTCAAATAATACAGTTTTTGAAATCGAAATTTTTATGCTAGTGAAAGTGCAAAATAATGAAGTTTGTTATGCGTTAGGACAATATTTTGAACGGACAACTAATACATACTACCGAAATGTACAACTGAACCACTTAATATTTACCAAACCCTGCCTGACATTGACAGCAGTTAAAGCCGAAATGATACAACAGAAAGTCACTATTTTTCCGATGCCACATGATGTAGTATTTGTTGCTTGTATACAACCAAATAAATTTGAAATGCTCACCTGATACTTAAATGCTATAATAACTAACTTTTCGAAATAAGTTATCATATTTTCATGTGAATCCATTTTTCAATGTATTAATAAACATTTTTTATTTTCAAAAAAGCTCTTCAAAATTTAATACATATCTTTTTTTCAAACAGAAAGCCAATAAAAACCGTTAATATATTTTTTATAAACTGTAATTTATAAATTTATTTTTACAATAATTTTATAAATTTACATTTATATATTTTTTATAAACTGCAATTTATAAATTTATTTTTATAATAATTTTATAAATTTACATTTATATATTTTTTATATCCTATAATTTATAAAAATTTTATAAATTTTGATTTATTTATTTTTTATTTCTTAATAATTATATATTTTTTATAAACTTTATATATAAATTGCAATATATATCCACCGGGCGAATCTGAATACATAAAATTTATATTTTTGATATATAATTTTTATATATTTGTATATATATTTTTTTATAAATTTTTTTATATATTTTTTATAAATTTTTTGCGTGGGGGTACACCCAACCCTAATAGCCCTATCTCACCCTCCACACTACTCGTTTTCTCTCATCCTCATTTCATATATATCCCTCCTTGACTACTGCTGCTGCCATCCTCCGCCGAAACTCGTTCCGTGTGCTCCCCCCTCTCCTTCCTCCCTTTCCCCTTGGAACTCCCAACCCCTCCGTCTTCTCGTTCATCGCCAAAACACCCATGCAATCTCATTTCCTACCCCTTCGTACCTCTTTAACCATCACCAAACGTTCCTCACCGCGGCCTCTGTTGT
Organism: Microplitis mediator; assembly: GCF_029852145.1. Classification (NCBI taxonomy): domain Eukaryota; kingdom Metazoa; phylum Arthropoda; class Insecta; order Hymenoptera; family Braconidae; genus Microplitis; species Microplitis mediator. Next base: position 19,632,401 of record NC_079979.1, read on the forward strand.
TTATTTGATGCCTTTTCACTCTCTATTAGTCTCTACCGCGCTTATACATTTTCTGATTAGCCGGATGTCGCGCTTTACCCACTCTACAGGCTATTTCTACCTCGCTATATATATGTGTATGTATATCCATTGTATTATATACAGAACCGAGGGATGAGCTTTTCCTCATAGTGTCGTCACGGGAGGTGATCATTCCTGGCGACATTAACTCTCATCGCGGATGCCAAAGAGGTGGCTGTAGTTACCAGAGGGAGCACTCAAAGTGGAGGGACATGATGGAATCGAAAGAGAAAAAGGGTGAGTGGTGGTGATGGAAAAAGGAGAGGCTCCACTATACCCATTTCCCAAGCAACCATTTTTCGCTCCTTTGAACCGAGGCGAGGATCGATCGAATTCTCTACAGTACCACTGTCACCGATTCCAGCCAACGGGTTTACGGTCCCCGATCTATACCGACGCGAAATAAAAAAAAGCCACTCGTATTGTCACCGTGCGGGTGTCTCGTCTACAATCTACGCTCCTCCTTGCCCGAATATACTGATATGTCTTTTGATTCACCCACGTACATACATATGTATATATACTTCTGCTCTTCCTCTTTTTCCAACAGGTTTATCTTTGTCTTTTGTACTCGACTCTCGACTCTCGACTCCTGTTGTGATGCTTATTTATCTCTCGCTTCTTTTCAGTTGCTTTTATAGGGTAGAATGGGTAGATCTATTTCTCTTTTAGTCTGTTATGTTGACACCCAACTACCAGGACGATAGTATAGAGCCAAGTACTGAGAGAAGAGTAGAGAGTTTTATGCCTGTGGGTTATATATATTTTCATTCTTTCTTTACTTTTTCTTTTTTTTTTTTCATACAATGCTAAAAGCGCTTCCGTTATAGTTGTATAGATATCGCGCTTATTAGCTGGCAACCTATTAAATTCATGTATAAAAAGTCCTAGAGTGCATTGTTGATCATGATACACACAAGTGTATGTGTGGATCAACTGAGTGTTAGCTATTCAAGTGATAGGGTAATAAATATGTGTATATATACCATAGAGATGCTGATCATAGCCTGGAGAGCTTAAGATTCAATGGATTATTAGTGTTTCGGTATAACTTGCAACATACAGAAAAAAATAATTTCTTAGCTCAAAAAATTTTTTTCACACCCCAAGAAAATTTTCCTTTCCAATTCATAAAATTTAATACGACAAATAAAAATATTCTTGAGGCGAAAAAATTTTTGTCGAGAAATTCCTTTTTTCTGAGTAAGAAAGTTTTTAATTTCCAATTAAAATGTAAAAAATTTCTTAGGGCAAGTAAAAATTTTTGCACCAAGAAATACTTTTTTTTTATGTACATATATATGAATACATGATCGTGATGACGATGATGATGGTTAGATTGTATACGATAATTATTTCCTCCCGCTTGAGTATACACGTTGAATGTCAAAATAGACAACGTGAAACCCTCTTCATGCTTGCTCGGGTGAGCATCAGCTGCATGCTGGCTTTTTATTTTATTTTATTTATTTTTTTTTTCTTGAGTTTATTAGGTTTTTTGCTTTTTATTTTTTTTTATTGTTGGGAGTAATGAAAGGAGGGAATAAAGAATTAATTAGCGAGTTTTGTTGAGGGGTAATTAGCATTGCGCTTTATTGTTGGTGTTTTGTTGATGATATTCACACATTCTTTTGTGTGATATCGTTTTTTTTTATTTTGTTTACTTTTACTTTTTTTTGTGGAGTTGCTGGGGGTGCTGTTTGGATACGTTGTAATGGAGCGCGGTTACAACCAATCAATGAAAAATTATTTATACTTTTCTGCGGGATTGGACGATGTTTTAATTTTTTGTAAATTGGAATTTTTATTTAATATTTGACAATTAATTATTTTTTAATTAAAAAATACAGGAGTGAGATAAGAAATTTTTGAAAATTTTAATTTTATTAATTTAAAAAAAATTAAAATTTTTTGCGACTGAATGAAAATAAAAATATTTTTTATTGCAAAATCTCTAAACGGTAAATTGTAACGAGTGAATTTTTAAAAATAATATTCGTATCAGATACAAATAAATTGGACCGCAAATTGGCTTCTGATAAGAATTTTAATGACAAAAATAAATTATTTTATTTTATTTTAAACTTTTAGTAAAATATATCATTCAATCTCTCGTTTGAAAAAAATAAAAATAAAATTTTTATATTAATAAATATAAAAAACATATGTCGCTTTTATTTTACTCTAGGGTAAATGACTAAAAATATCTAATGACCGATCAGTAGATTGTTGTAAGTTTTTAATATCGACCCGCAGTTAAAAAACAATTAAAAATTTTTAATTGCTTCCTAGTATATAAATAATTAAAAAAACTCCGATTCAAAAATAAAACAAATAAAAAATTTAATTTCACTAGAATCTCGATTATTAATTTCCGAAATTGTAAAATAAATTAATTAAAAATATGAAGCGAGTGATCTGCTCGAGTAGAGAGTCAGACATTTGTATTTTCACGTGCGGTTTAATTTCGCCGTAGGTATATAGTACTAGATAAAAAGCTATACTTTACTTCTTTCATCTTTACTGTTAAAATTTTTTCTCTAACCCACATATATATAGTTTCATATTTTAAATTCTCATATGTTGACACCAAGAAATCCCATCTTACATTTCTTTCATTTCTTCGCGCTCTTTCTTTATACCCACATGTTTATAAGTATATACCAACATACATAAATATATACGTGTATAAGCATAAAATTTTCCCGCTGTTGGTAGCCAGTAAACAGTAGCAGCATCAACAGTGGCAAGTAAACCAGAGGCTTTCTCACCGAGCAAGTAATGACTATGAGCTAGCGCGGCGGACTCCATTTTCAGCTAGCAAGGGATAGTCGTTCTCGTTACTCGCTCGGTTTGCTGGGAACAGACCCAAACGAAAATCCTACACGCAAGACAGGATAAGCTTAGGGAGAGCTGCCTACTATCTAGATGATGGAAATAAAAACTCTTACTAATAAAAGAAAACTAACAAATAGTTACATATATATAGTCCATACACATTAGGGTGGTCCTTATTTTGGACATTTTTGAATTTTTATGCTCCCAGAGGCTTATGTGGTTCGAAATAAATAAAAAAAAATATCCTCAAAGTTTCAGGTCTCTATCTCAATTTTAACCCGTGCCGCACAGCGATGTAAGTTTCCCATTTAAATAACACGGGGTTTTTGGCATTGAACGATTGAATTTTTATTCCGGCTAAAGTAATTGTTCGAAAAATTTGAAACTCTGTAGACTTTATCCTCATATTAGCAGCTACTCCTCAGAATTTTTACAGATTTTCAACTACTATAATTTTGGGGGTACAGCATGATGAAAAGAAACAAAAAAAAAATTTTTTTATTTCTATCTAAAATTTTTATTAAAAAACATATCAAATCACCCTGCATCCTTTTCATAAGTTCTTCCTTTTTTTCATTCTCACACCCAAGTGGGTGAACGGCATATCTTTGTTGCACTAATACAGTAATCAGGAGCATTTTTTTTCAATTACAACAGAAAAAATTCCCTTAAAGTTTAAGCTCTTAATTCTAACGGGAAGAGTTACCGCAAAATTTTTTTTGTGATTTTTTCAAGAAATATTTTTGTTTATGTTATTTGACAATGTGTCTTTTTCAAAAATACATAATGCATTCAATTGATATCTGAGATCGGTATATCAATGCCACTAATCATATTATGTCTCAGTTTAACAGTTGATAAATATTATCAATAAATTAAATTTCTTTCAATATTTGCTTAAATAAGTTGGTCACCTTCAAGTTTATTATTTGTTTTAAGCAATAAATAATAAACAAAAGGTGGATAGTTTTGTGCATTATAATATCAAAATAATTATTTGTTTAAAATTTCCTAACTATAATGAATTATTAATAAAATAGATTTCTTTTATAAATAAATATAATAAACTTAAAAAATCACAAAAACAAAATTTGCGACACGTGGTTCTGTTGGAATTAAGAGCTCAAACTTTAAGGGAATTTTTTTCTGCCGTCATTGAAACCGTTTGTGAGGTAATCGTAATAAATTTAAAAAATCCTTTTAACGAACACTTTACTGCACACTAATGCAAAGTTCCTGATTACTGTATTAGTGCAACAAAGATATACCGTTCACCCACTTAGGTGTGAGAATGAAAAAAAGTAAGAACTTCTGATAAGGATGCAGACTGATTTGATATGTTATTTGAAAAAAATTTTAGCTAAAAATAAAAAAAATAATTTTTTTCTTTTTTTTCATCATGCTGGACCCCCAAAATTATAGTAGCTGAAAATCTGTAAAAATTCTGAGGAGTAGCTGCTAATATGAGGATAAAGTCTACAGAGTTTCAAATTTTTCGAACAATTACTTTAGCCGGAATAAAAATTCAATCGTTCAATGCCAAAAACCCCGTGTTATTTAAATGGGAAACTTACATCGCTGTGCGGCACGGGTTAAAATTGAGATAGAAACCTGAAACTTTGAGGATATTTTTTTTTATTTATTTCGAACCACATAAGCCTCTGGGAGCATAAAAATTCAAAAATGTCCAAAATAAGGACCACCCTAATACACATGGAAAGAAAATTGTGGAAAATTACAGTTACAGTTTCAAATATCAGCAGAGTCCCTTTAGTTCAAAACTAATAATTTCATTATTTCTGAGACATTACAGTTTCATATGATATTTTTCAGTCCTTAATAGCAACCAGGTTTTCAATTTTCAAATTTTGTAGTAGAAATTCCCGAGTCAAAAAACAAATTCGGATTTAAGTCTCAAAGTTCTCAATGAAGTTTTCGAAAATTAATTTAGAAATTTAAGATTAACAACAGTATAGAAAGTTATCCTAGTTTAGACCTCAAAGTAGTACCCGAGTCGAAATATTAAACGTAAAGTGAACGTTTTTAACGTTTTGAAAGTAAGTTGAACGATTGTTTTGTATTTTGGTTCATAAAAAATTGGTAATTTCATAAGTTATGATTTTAGTTTAATGATAACATTAATTAATTTATTTCAATATTTGTAATCACAATTTTCATAACCTCGATATCATAATATATGAACAGGTATAAATATATAGTGTTAAAGATAGAAGTATGAAACTGAAAAAATTTTTTTTTCAAAATACGAATTTTTTATTTAAGAGCTAGAAAGGCGGACGACAAAATTTTAGGGAATTGACGTGATTATAATCCAAGAGTACAAAATCGATGAAAAAAATTTTTCGGTATGCTTATGTTTTCTTATTGTAAGTCTAAATAGGTTTTAGTTACGTTTTCGATTTATGATACTCCAATCTACGTTTTGAATAAGTTGAAAGCTGTCCAATTAAGTTTTTAATGTCCAAAACGTTCAATTTACGTCTAATATTTCGACTCGGGTAGTTACGACCCATTTTACCACTTTGAGGACTAAACTGGAGTAACATAATCTGGATTTAGAGCCTCAAAATACTCAAAACATACAGGAATAATTTTATCTACATTTGAGCCTCAAAAGTCTCATTCGACGTATTCTCTCCCCTTCTTTTTCTATCTAAAATTTTTCAAAGTCCAAAATATAACTTTTCATTCGTTGAGGATTTTGAGGCCTTAGTTATAATAAAAAATCGATAAATCATTTGCATTTAGACCTCGTTGTTTTCATTGAGAATTTTGAGTACTAAAGTAGAGTCACTTTCTAGGCGGCAAATAAAACATCAAAGGAATCGAGGCTTTTGAGGACTAAACTAGAATTTGTGTTTTTACTCGGGAACTGTAATATTTGGTATTTATAATTGTAATTACTTTATTACACGACGTAGACTATAATACTTAAAGTTTTTCATACGAGGGCCCTGTTTTTGCATTAAAAACTGTAGTTTTTTAATTTTTACTCCGAATTTTTGAATGAAATCGACCTCTATAAATTTTTTTAATCCACTCACGGGCAACATGGACCCCTAAAAATTCCTTAAAAAAATTTCGGAGACCCATTTTACCCTACACTTGTTTTTTTTATGACTAGTGAAAAAAATTCACACTGAATATATTTTCCCCCTCCCTTTCCTGATGCGGGAGATTTTTTTTGGTACTTATAAAATAATTAAAACATAATTTCTACAAGATAACACGATAATTTTGGAAAAGATATTGACAAATTGTTGGTACAATAAAGTATGAGGAGTGAAAGACAGTAGATCGTCAGCACGTTTAGACAACAAACGATTAACGACAGTGAAGCCTGAAGGAGGAGTGGAATACAATGGCGATGAGCTTGGGAAATTTAAGGGAGATGTTGATGCTAAAGATTACATATATATATATATATATATATGATAAGACAGAAGAGGAAGAATAGAACAGGAGGAAAGTAAAGGACGGAAGATAAAATATGTACAGTTGTTTTTAGTGCCGGTGTGTGTGAGAAATAAGTAGAGGGAGTAATAAAGAGGCTGCTATAATATCAAGAAGTAGAAAGCGGTAATACGGCTTTAATGCCTTACATTATAAGCTTCGTACCGAGCAACTAATTACTCGACGCCGTTGAGACTAAACGCGAATTAAAAAACGGCTGTCTGAGTTTGTCGCGGGAATGTTTCCTCCAATAGCCACAGGAGAAAAAAAAATAGTCAACTTTTTGTCATCTCTCTTTTATCCTCTTATATTTTATACCCGCAGTCGTTCTCCGTCACCTCGCGTAAATTTTCTCTCGACTCTTTTGGCGCATAAGCTCTGACGAAAATAAAATATAAAAAATTTTTTAACTCGAGAGAAGAAAAAAAAAGCAAACAGGAAAACAACAGGAAGAAAAAATAAAAATTTAATATGTATATGTATGAAGTAAAAATAATAAAAATATTAAAGTGAAACATTGGATCTTACGAGAGAGGAAAATAAGCCCTCGGCTCTACTCATTTCTCGTTAATTAAAATGTAAGCCAGCACTTATCTCGTGAAACGTCTCAATCTAGATTCACTTTAATGTATTTTTCTTATTAACGTAATTTTATAATTACTCGGGACTCGAGACAATATTCATTTAAGCTCTTATTTATTAAACAAACTATTTATTATCCAACATCTTTTTTAATTCATCATTTTAATTATTTTAAAATGTCGTATAATTTTAGTCCCACTGCAAATGTCAACTTTACGTTTTTTTATTCATTCCTTTATAAAATAATTATGAATCTACTGAATTCATCCCTTTGTTGCCTTATACAATAATATATTATGAATATTATATGAAAATAGAAAAAATTTGTAATTACATTACATTAATTATTAATATTAAATTCAAAACTTTAGTATCATAATTCAAAAAATTCTAATTTGTTAATTACTTAAAAATTTTTCTAATTCATTTATCTCACGAGTTAAAAATTTGACTGTGATTCGGAAATCTACGAATGATATAGACAACAATATGTTATCTATATAAAAATTTTTTTCAATTTTTTTTGGCTCAGTAGCTTTTGAAATTGATGCGGAAATTTACATTCAAGTTTTTTATGTCCGCCATTTTTATTTTATTGAATAAAAAAATTTTTTGAAAAATTTATATCAATAATATGTAAACCATAAGCTTTTATTTGATATCCCACACGTCATTTTTAAAAAAAAATTTTTCAAATAAATTCCACAGCAAAATTGATTTTTTCTTTTACGAAAATCCGATTGCAGCTAAATTTGGAAAACTAATACCCGTGTGCCAAATTTCAAAAATTGACCTGCACTAAAAACGCGTACATTTATCCCATAAAAAAAATTTCTTGTTACATAATTAAAAATAATTTAAAAATTGAAAACCGCTTTTCTCGTTACACCGGCGATTTAACGATTTCTGTTTATTTATCCTCATTCTTTTCGACCTATAATCGATTGTCGATTCTCAGTGGGCGTCCAGTCGGCATTTTTGAACTCACGCTCGAGAATAAGTCCCTATATATTTACATTACATCTATTATTAAATGAAAACAACAAAGTCTGCTTATAAAAAATAGGATCGGGCGCAAAGGAGAACAAAGTCCACGAAAGAATAAAATATAAATATTGCGCGTGGATCGGTCGTTTGTTCTGCACACGTAAGAATATATAACCGAGTGTAGTAATGTATACAGGGCAAAAAAACCAGAGGAGCCGAGTGGGTCCACTAATAAATGTATGTATGGGTAGTTTGGCTCTGGACGTTGCGGCATAATAGGGTACCCCCCGCGGTAGCTTACCTGCATCATCGACTAATCACATCGGATAATAGACAACAATACCAAAGCCCGTGAAAAGTGAAGCATACTCACCACTTACGTCTCAAGAGAGGAGAATATAATCCTCTTACGCACCGCGCGCCAGACACAAAGTAAAATCTTTTATCTTCTTTACTCTCTTTTTTAACCGATCTTCCGAAAATATATATATATATATATATATATATATATCGCTTCTATGCTGTTCTCTCATAGATTTCATAGACATATATGCATTATATGTATATGTTAAACTGTGGCACACACGGACGTAAAATATCGAGATAGCCGGCGATATAACAAAAAGAAAAGTAAAAAATAAAAAGGCCAGAGTGAGAAGAGAAGACGATGGTGAAAAGAAAAAAATAGTTTGCAGTAGCACGCCAAACGAAAACGATCGTCGAGCATTGTTATAAAATCCAGAAGCTCTTGAGCGGGTGCTAAATTGACCCAAATCTTGTGCAACGATCTCTGGCCGTCGGGCCTCACAAATAAAATTTAAAAACCTTAAATCGTTTTTCTTACATTACATTAGTTCCGTAAAATGTATTTTTAAAACTGCGCTTTATTGCATGTGCCGCTAAAAATTCCTCGCTAAAAGCTTCGCCCATAATTACCCGGTATTTTCTGCTCTGCATTAGTTTCTGTTGCCTCCAATTTCCCGTCATTATTGAGGGTCACGAATTTTTGGTTTTTCCTCAGAAAAATAATTTCTCAAAGTGAGAGCGTGTAACTGGAGGATCGATATGGAGGCTTAAAGGCGCGGCAGATTGCCCGGGTAGTTACTGATGCTCGTGTTCTAGTGTACTCAGTAGTATTAATATATATGTATATAAAGACGTTGATGTAGATGTCGGAAAATAAATGTGTAGGTGCGTAGTGGATCGAGGAAACCGCGTAAAAATCGACGCTTGGTTGCTCGAGAATTCCCAACACGGCTATTTAGAATGCCCGCGTGTAAGCATCTACTTAGCCCAATGGTTGCCTGGGCTGTTGATGGCGAGAGCGTGCCGGGGGATCACTATAAAATCGAGGGCCGGGCTTCTTGTTTGTGTCTGACGCTTTTGCATAGAGTATATATCTGTGTAGCTATAAAATAACTACCCCATTGTACAAAACACTCGCCCAGAATAGCATCAGAATAGTCATACTTATAAGTATACATATACACACATGAGACTCACACCGGCAAACATATGTATGGATTGCCAGCGGATAATGTGTGTCTCGGCGTGGTGCATAATGCATATCGAGAAAACGACACGATGCGACACAGTGGTGTGCTGGTAGAGCCACAGTAATATAGAGAATTTTAACTCTAGGAGTAGAGTATGAATTGGTGAGCAGATCGCTGCAGGCTGCCGTAAGTATCGGGGCGTTGAATATACACACAGTGGTATAGTGGCTGGCAATGCTGCTGAGGATGATGGTAATGGTGAGTGGCCTGCGGGAGAGCAGAGAAGAGAAGAGAAGAGAAGAGAACCGGTAGATTAGGTGGGTATATCGCGCGTCGGTAGAGCCACCAGTTAGAGATTGAAGGGGGTACGGTGGGACAAAGGGGCTGCTGGGCGGTAGGGCGGCAGGCAATGTAGAGTAAGAGAAGACTAGGCTATACCAGAAGCTGAATGTACGATGAGTTGAGACCATTGGTGGCGTATGATGGTGGAGTGCTAAGCCGAGAGGGACACTAAATGCCAGGAACTCGTGTAACGAGCCGACAGAGCGAGAGGGAGGAATAGTGCGGTGTGTATATAAAACGCGCATGTGGGGTGTGTGTATACGAGGGATGTTGGCGGCAGCATCAGCGGCAGCATCAGCATCAGCAGTACCAGTAGCTAACAGTAGCTAGTTGTAGTTGTTGTAAAGGTAGTTCTGGCTGTATAAGTAGTGGTAGTAGCAGTAATAGCCGAGCAGTAGTAGTGGTAGTGGCTGTAGAGACAGGGGATGCCGGCTATAAAGGCTAATTGGTTAAAAGCTCACCGCCGCTGCAGGCTTAAATCAAGATCTTGGAGTGTTATAATGGATAAGTAACACGGCGTGGCACGGGACGGGCCCGCGTACTCACTCGCTCGCTTACTCCCTGGGTTTCCGTTATTCTCTTCTCCATATTATCTATCCCTACCCACATTACCTACCGTATACGTACTGTGTATCTTTCGAGTTAAGGACCACGAGTAGTCACGCCGGATTGGTTGACGCTGAAAGCTACCCCTAACGTTTTGTAGCAAGTACAGGCCATCGATCGTGCCTCCACCCTATGAGAAATCGTGAGTGCCGTCCCCTTGGAGCCGAAACTCCGCCCTGTCACCCTCGAGGCAAACTTCCAAAGTCATTCCATTTCGCTCGCACACGTTGCTCTGAAGGGGATGATGTGCTGCTATCAGGGTGTCTTTGTTTCCCAGCTACTGTTGGCTCTTTCACCGCGCGACAGCCGTTAAAATCTACCCCCGCGAGTTTTAGTGGCTCTCGCTGTCTCTCTCGCCCCTTCGGTTTATTCCCGCTAGCGCTCACACGAATGTATAAGTGAGTGTGTATGCAAGTATACGAGGTTGATGCGCTGTGATGGTGTCTGTGAATTCGGAGGGATGACGGCAGTAGTCTCTCTGTTGCGGGAACCGCCGCCCCGTGACTCGCGCCACCGATGCCAGTAGATAAAACCGACGCCTGTATTAATGTATGTTGTGTTAGTTGGGTTGGTGGTTGGGTTATTCTTGTGTTGTTGATATGCTGAATATTTGTGTGTTGTGTGTGATGTGTTGAGCTCATCTCTCCTACACTCGGCTCTTGAATTGGTGTAGATTTAAATGTATTTGTGTGCGCCGCCCCGTGTGTGCCCGTGTGACCTGCGGTTTTCTCCGGTGTTTTCTGTCCTTAGTTTTAGTACAGTAACCATCCGCAGACCGTCACAATCAGCCCCCGCTCACCTCGCACTCACTACTGATACTCTCTACTAATTCATCGACTGTGTATCATCACATTGACTTCTGTTTGGGGTGTATCAATTAGATTCTGTGATTACTTAAATTATTTATAGATTACCCTGTGGTGCCGGTCGGCCAAATAAATTTTTGAAATCCCTATTTAATTTTGCCATTAAAGGTCCACTGAGTGATCTCCTTTGAGAAGTGCTTGTGGGTAAATCCGAGAGCTAATTACCGTTAGCGCCGATAATTGGGAGTTAAGCGAGCGGCTATTGAGGATTTTTGATTAATTCGGTGTTAGGTGGTGTCAATAACTACTGTGCCGGGACGACTAGAGTGGTTGTACACGGGGTGGATAACTGGAGGAAGGAAGGAAGATCGGTTTAAAGCTAGAAAGAGATGGAGATTAATTGATGGTGGGCACGAGTGGGGAGTGAGTACCACGGAGGGGTTGGCCCACCTCAAGTGTCTTGTCTCGTATCATCTTCTTGTTCGGGTATCGCTTACGAATGAACCGCGATCGAGTGATCGGGCGTTTGAATCGCGACGACTATCACCGTCGCCAACGTTCTCGTCGTCGTCGACGAATTGTCGTTCCTCTTATTAACGACCATTGTTGCCGGCTGTTGCATAATAGTGATAGAAATATGATTGTCAGATGTAGTTGTGTGACGAGACGGTGAAAACTGTTTTGTTGACAGTGACTCGAGTGTGCCTGGACTAAATTTTAATAATGGGTGGGTTGTTTATTACTGATGGTAGTAGAAAAAAAACACGGTGTTCGAAGTGCCGAGCTATTGAATGTGAATTAAACAAGTGTTAGCTTAAACTACAAGTCTAAATAAAATTGTGATTATTTTATAATTTTTTCAGCAAATGTTGCCTGGTTAAATGATTTTTTAAAATAAATATTGTGATCGTAAATGTGCATCTGTAGTCTAAACTATTTATAGTATAGTAAATATATATATATATATATACATATATGTATATTGACATATTTGTAGATTTTGTTAATAAGTAGCCACAAAAATTGTACGACGCGTGTTGTTCCCGTCGGCTTGTGCCGGGAGGAGGCTGAACGTCATTGAGACGAAGAAAGGTGAAGACGCAGGAGAGGAGACGGCTGCATCTGCAGCCGATAATTTGGAGGTGGCGGTTGAGACGACGGGGGAGGCGGAGGAGGACATGTCGGCAGAGACCGAAATAGAAGTATCGGTCGTCTCCGAGGAAGATTTGGAAGCCTCGCGTGGCAGCAGTTCGTCACCACAGCACTCCGAAATGTTGCTGCAGGATAAACAAACCCGCCATGGCTGCAACATTCCCAGTCATCCTTTCAGCTTCGACGTCGGCAAGGCTGCCTTGAGGCCGGCATGCAATGCTCACTACACGTCTTTCAGTATATCGAGTATTTTAGGCCGCTCGGAATCGCCGTCGGCCAACGCCACGGCTGCTGTTAGCATCGTCAACCGTTCGTCGTCCGACGCGGAACGCGGGTCTCCACCAGCAGCTACCACCTCGCAAAAACTAGTCACCTCGTGTGGTTCATCACCCACCGAAAGGATACTGTCACCCACTTCATTGATACTCACTGGCAGCGGTGGTTCTGGCAGCGCTAGATCAATAGTCAGCCAGAGCACCACCGAAACACGTAATAGTAATCCTGCCACTGGATTATCATGGAGTTCCGGTCCAACAACGAGTCCGCCGAGTTTTCCGGCTTCTGGAGATCACACTAATCCGCTAATGGGTCATCAGGCGTCTGCGAATCTCGCCATGTTGTCGAGGTAAGACTACTAGTTTTTTTTTTTATATTTGTTCATAATACTCTGTCATATTCATCCCATTATTATGCTGCTTAGAGACCAAATATTTGTAAATTGTTTAAAAGGGCATCCTTAGATAACGCACCCGCACTTAAGTAAAAATACAACTAATTCCCCGAGGAATGCCACGGAAATCTTAAAGGTTTACTTCCGCACCAGTAAACAAAATCCATCCGAGACCTATGATGGATTCCTTACCCAAAAAACCTCTCGCGAGAGAATTCTTTTCCTTTTTCAACAGAAAATGTACGTGTATAATGTAAAAGAAACTGTCATTAGGAATTTACTTTTTGTTGTTAATCTTTTGTCAAAAGGCCTAACAGAATTATCTTTCGTGTGATCAGAGTGGCTGCACGGTGTGTGGGCTTGCGCGCGTGCAAGATGGATAAAGATATACACCGTACGTCATATTATGGATAGTGTGTTATATTAGTGTGTGGTATATATAATATAATAATAATATAAAAGAGTAAAAGCGAGGGCGTGTGTCGGTTTTCAGGGGTTCCGAGGTTTATTCCAAGAGCAATATGATGACGCGTGCGGTAAGGATTATATGATATGTGGGAATGGACCCTCGAGGGTCCGAGAAGACGGGTAATGGCCCTATTAGGCTGTCTCATTTAATAACAACCGTAGTAACAACCACCCTCTTACTGTAGTTACTTGCTCTCTGATGCTCGGATGCTCTGATGCTCTGATGCCCGGAGTGTTGGGGGTGCCGTTGATGGAATGATATATATTTATAGATATAAAGGCGAAAATTAACGACAAAGACGGCGAGTCCTGAATTAAAATAACTATGATAGAGAACAAGTTTCCATGCCTGTTACAAAGGGGACACGGATGATTTCCAGAAGGGGCTCGAGATTTTATCTGATTTGACGCTCACTGAATATGCACCAGCAGAATCTAAACCTTTAGACCCCAATTTCGTGACGTAGGTGCCTCAAATTGCTTGTTTTCCACCCGTTTACCATTTTATTAAGTTATTACGGACTAGTGCCGTCTGTAGTGTGATTATAGGCCTCTTTTGCTTCACATAATGAAAATAAACGACGGGTAAAAGTACAAGGAGCCTTTTATTTTTCGACAATCCACTTTTTCACGCGTGAACTGGTTCTCAAGATGCCTCAAAAGAATACAGTGAATCCCGAGTCGAAATTTAGAGCCCATTTAGAGCCTTTTAAAGTCGGACCTATTTCGGACTTGGAGGCTCTAAATAGAGTCTGTTTCTATGTTAAATTAGGTCCGATTTTGGTCCCCGAGGTGCTACAAATTTCCGTTTTCGGCACTTACGGGCTCAATCTAGGACCTGATGAAAATTAAAATTAGGTCCGATTTAGGGCCTGTAGCCCTAGTTTATTGTAATAATAATAATATTAATAATAATCATCATAAATTATTCAATTATAATGAATCGAAATTTATTACGGGACTAATATTGTCGGACTTGAAGGCTCAAAATCGGAGCTCTCAGTGAATGTTAGGACCTCCGGGTTCAAAGTCGGAGCTACAGGACTACAGGGCTCTAAATCGGATCTATTTAAGGCTATAGGGACCTATATAGGCTCTAAATTTCGACTCGGGATACTATAAGCATGCTTGTAAAATTTTTTTGTCATCGCTACTGTGAGTGTAACGGCTTGATCTGATCACCGGTTTGGTTAATCAGCGAATGCAGATTAATCGGACGAGTTAAGAGCTTAAAGTTCGGTGGTTAAAAGGGCCGGCAGGTTAATGTGCAGGGCGTTGAAGAAATCAATTAGGAGTAAACGTGCATAATGGATAGCAGTGGAGTACTTAGAGTACAGTAAAGGTTAAGGAGTCTTAAGACTCCCCTGAGTAGACTGTACCCCATTTATCCCTCACTTTAACACATCCACCCACACATTTATAGATATATATATAAAGTAAAAGAACCTACCGGGGTTCTCTTATCCGGCAATCTGTTCATTTGTTTCGCCAGAGAGTCTTTACATCCTCTGCAAGGAAGGAACTTAGCAACTTTCTCGGCCTTATTTATTATTTAATCCAACGCTTCCAAGTTCCTTTGTACCCTACGTAAGCTATATAACTTTAGTAACTTAACTTTGGGTATATATAATTCGATGAAGAAATATATTTCAGCGTAAGTGCTTTCGGGTAATGTTTTATTCAAATTTACTATACATCATCATATAGTTTTTAAGAGGTTATTTATAGAAGTTATCAGTTATCGCATCACTGTTTAATATTGCGATTATTAATTTGAAGAAGCCTGATTGATGATAGTGATTAGTAATAGATTGAATAATAATTACTGGGCATTGAAATAAAATGACAAAGAGATTGTCGTCATGTGATAATGCAGCTCTATACTGATGGAGAGCCAATAACTTGGCTGAGCATTGAGAAGCCTATCAAATTCCGAATCGCGTTCCCATTCTGATAATCTCTGCTACAGTTTCTCTCACGTTAATTACAGCCATCAATGAGTGATTCGTTAATTAGTGACGAATCGTCCGGTTGTCGTACTCACAAAAGAAACTATATAACTGTATTGGTACTATATAACCTTATATATGTGCAGTTATCATATATGTACTATCAATACTTATTGTAAGAATTTCTATTGACGCGAATATATGTATGGTAACATATGTAATCTACGTTACATTGTCAGAAATTCTTTTCATTTTTTTAAATTCAATTTTAATAAAAAAAATTTTTTCGTATTGTAATTTTATTGAAAAGTAATTATTCATAGAAAAGTATTGAAAAAATTTTTGTCTGCAAAGACCTAAATCCCTTTTGTATTTAGTCTGTAAAAAAAATTCAAAAATCCATCCGCGGGAATTTTTGAATTCGAGACATTTCTGAAGTTTGACTTATGAAATATTTTTATTATTTGAAAAAAAAATATTTTTGAGCAAATGAAAAAAAAATCTCAAAACTTCCCGCTGTTTTCAAGCTCAAAAAACTTGGAAACTCTATTATTTGTAAATTTTTTACCTACAGAGACCTAAATCCCTTTTGTAGTTTGTCTGTGAAAAAAAAAATTCAAAAATGCATTCGCGGGAATTTTCAAACTTGAGACATTTCTGAAGTTTGACTTATGAAATATTTTTGAGCAAATGAAAAAAAAATCTCAAAACTTCCCGTTGTTTTCAAGCTCAAAAAATTTGGAAACTCTATTATTTGTAAATTTTTTAGCTTTTCGGGCTTAAAAAACGCTTCGACCAAAAGATATCAGATGACAAAAATTAGTTTACACACAAGCACACACACATGCACACAGACGTCGATTTGAAAATCGTCAGAACAGCTTCTTAGGACGTAAAAAAGTCGACATATAATGAATACTTTTTTGAAAATCGGACCGAAACCAATAAATTGGCTTTTTTTGAAAATTTACAATTTTCATAGCGAGAAATAAAAAATTTTGATTGGAGTAATTTCTGAAATTTTGATAATAAAAATATCAGAGGCCGTAACTTTTGCAAAATTGCTATGAGGAAAAAAAATAAATGAAATGTTAATCTGTATTAAATGAAGTGGTAGTAATATAACAAAAGTATGGAATAATAGTTTTTATAGAGAGTGAGTAATCAATTGGGTTGGTACCGGTCGTCGAAAGCACAAGAAATAAATAATCCCCTAACTTGGCCCTCAACAGTGATCGCACGAAGCCAACCAGTGGATTAATTCCTGCACTTCTAAAGCCAATAACTTATTGTTGAGTCATTCCAATAGCACTTTATTGTATACTCTTAGTAGCTCCTGAGAACACACATAAATCGGATCATAAATTAGCTACCGGGAACTACGCATTCTCAAAATTTATTTCGTCAATGACAGAGAGACCAATCGGAGCCCAAATGAACATTTTAATCATCATAAACAATTTTTTTAAAGTTTTTCTTACGAGTTAGAGTTTTTCCCCTCAACCAGTAGCTTAATGGCCATGGGAAGACCGCCGGACTTTACCAAGTACTCTCGCGATTGAAGAGAAAATAAAAATAAAAAGAAACAAATAAAAGAAAAAGACAAGAAAGCAAGACGAGATCAAAGCTCTTCGGTTCGCTGGGAAAAGATACTGACGACAAACGGCCTGGCTAATAATTGATCAAGCTTCTATAGCAAATTGTACAATAAATTTTCTTTTTTTTTCATCCTACTGACGATCGTTATCAGTAATAACAATAGATCAAAAGATTTATTTATCAAACAAACGAATAATTTTACGTTTATACATTTTCACAAATTATATACAATAGTCATTAAAAAATAACATTTTTTGTACAAACAAAATTTTTTTGGGTTTGAAAATGCTTAGTTACGATTTTTACATGAGGATGGGGCAAGTTAACCAGCCCCGGCAGCGCGGGGAATTTTGACCGGGTCAAAAAATTTTATCTGTTTTAAATCAAATAAAAGTTTTGTTATTTTTAGTAGTATTTAATTAAGAAGTTAAATTTGGTCGAGTTTGGACTGTACTGTTCCGTATTTAAACTATTTTCAGACTTCCCGTCTAAAAAAAATGTTGAAAAAAGGTCAAAAAAGTGTTGATGGTTCTAAACTTCAAAATGTAACACAATGACGACGTTTTTGTACGATTTTCAAACTTTTGAAAATTCACAGAAAAAGACAATTAACTTAATACTACAAATTAATATTTTTCAGTGCAAAATACGTTCAGAAAAAACGTATTTCAAACTATTTCTGAACGTTTTTCGTTTTAGTACATCTTAATAATATTAGAAAATTTATTGATTTTTCTCTTGAATTTTCAAAAGTTTAAAAAACGTTCAAATAAAGTTCTTTGTGTCACGTTTTGAAGTTCAGAATAGTCAACACTTTTTTAACAATTTTTTTTACACGGGTGGATTTCAATAATTTTTAGTCACCTCTAGATCAAAATAAGACTTTTTTCTCAAAATATTTTGCCTTCTTTTATTTTTATCCAGACCAAAATTAGACTTTTTCTGTCTATTATTTTTTTAGCCTGTTTTTGATCATCTCCAGATCAAAAACAGCTTAAAATTTTTATAAAATTTCAAAAACAGATCAATCAGACCAAATACAGTCTAGCCAGACTAAAATTAAATCAAATTTTAAAACCCGGGTAAATTGTCAGTAGAAATTTTTTCATTTTTAATCCGATAAAATAATCAGATCTATCAGACTCGCGTTGTAAATTCAAAAAAACAATAAAAAAAAAAGCGAGGGATTAATGCAGAAACAATGTCTGTATATCAGTAAGCGCTTGAGTGGTTTCGATAAATTAACGGGATCTTTTGTGTTAAAAATAATAATAAGAAATAGTAATATTTATATTTTTTTATTTACGTCGAGGCCTTGCGTTGATTACCAGCGTCTAGCCAGTGAAGCGTGCAAACACTAAAGTTCTTTGTCGTTTCTACTCTATATGGCTTCGATTATGTGTTCATTTTACTATTGCATTTTTATATGACTTACTTATTATTCTCCGTCGTTTAAAATAAGTTCACATATATAATACATATATATGCGAATGCACGTAAACAGTTTAATGCTATCAAAATAGTGTTCAACTCCTAGGTATATCGTTAACAGAGCAAGTATACTCTTTATCAATGCTATCGAGTAGCAATCGCTCGCGATGAGGATGAAATCGACTTCATATGTGTATATAAATATAAATATATGTATAGTTTGGTTGGGGATCGATCGAGCATCAGATATGTAAGAATAAAATGAACAATGTGGTCGGCAGCATGCGAAATTGTTCATCCATTGTCAGAAGTGAAGTTTTATACAGACGTTTGAGTGATGGCGCTGATGAAAAAATCACTTGAGCAAACCAAAGCAACCAACTGAGGCACGAAAATCCTCGACATGCTGGTGTACGCCTACCAGTAAATATAAAAGAGAGAGGATCGATTGAAGAAAATTTCTTGCCCTTTAACAAACCCTAAGAAGACGCTCTCAACTGTATTAAATCTTTTAAAATAGACTACATCTATTGCGCGAGTTACTTTTTGGTTCATAAAATATTTTTTCGCTTGGTATGACGTATGACAAATTATGGGTTACGATAAATAGTAATTGTTCAGAGAAAAAAAGGATGTTTTGGTGCAAGAAATATTTTGCATTATTTACGAATTGAAGGCGAAAACTTTCTTAGAGTGAGAGAAAATTTCTTTCGCCGAGAAATCCATTTTTTCTGTGCACTGTTCAGAATTGGGAAAAATGCTGGGAAATTTTCTAAGCCGAGTGTTTAAAGAATAAGATGTTTATTTTTGTGTAAAGAGGATTTTTTAAATAAAAATGTAATAACGACGATGATTGAACGATATAACGACGATTGCTAGGAAAATGTGGGTATTAGGTAAGTAGGTAGGATCACTTGCATGAGGTAGATAGGCTTCAGAAGCCGTACAACGATCCCCTTTTTTTTTCTCCTGGATATACTACCGACTTCGATTATCACTCTATGGATAGCCATAGCAAACTTTACAAGAGATCTCTTAATAGTTTAAGTATCCCATGATTACGTCATATTTAATGCTTCGGCTTATTAACCCATTTTACAGGCCCGGGTCAAAAATAAAACTTGATTTAGACTTGGTTTACCAAGTCGAAATTTGGAGCCGTTTTTCACAAGACAAACTCGACTTTTTTTACGGAGGTATGAAATATATTAAGTTTTCGCCTTGGTTTAGACTTAACTGGCTTACTTAGTCACGATTTAAGACGAAAAAGTTGAAATCAAGTCGAAATTTACTTGGTTTAGACTTATTCGACTTAAAATGTAAGGCGAAAAAGTCAGAACTAAGGTGAAATAATTTTTATATATTAAGGCGAAAGTAAGGCAAATAAATGACTTTTTTTCGACTTGGTTTAGCAAGTCGAAAGTAATGTGAATGACTATCGTGCTCAAAGTAAAGACGAATAAGTTGAAACTAAGATGAAAAGAGTTGAAAAAGTTGAAAAAAATTAAATTTAAGTCGAAAAAGTCGAGATCTTATCAAAAAATCGTCGGCAAATCGATAACTTCAAAAGAAAATAAGGCGAAGCGAGCCTGAATCAAGTTTTATTTTTGACCCGGGGGACGCTCTGATAAATTGAACATCAAATTGCTTTTATTTGGAGAAAAATTTGAAAAATTTAGATTTCTGAGTTCAAAAAATTCATTTCATTATACGTGAAATTTTGTGGCTTTGATATTTTCTAAAAATATGAGAGTCGTATAGCGATTTGATGTGTCTAAGATAGACACACCAAAAACCTGCTTTGCGTATAAAAAGTAAACGGAAAACTAATTTTTTCAAAGAATTTAAATTCATTTTCTAACAAAAAGTTAACAAGTGGCTCAATTGAATTGTGTGAGAGCAAATCAAATTCAGGTATACAATAAAACAGTTTTTCTGTTATTTGAATCTGGATGTAGTTTAGATTATTAGCTCTATTTCTAACAATGAGGTATGACAAATGACACCGTATTTTATTGTGCAGCAGAGTGATGGACAAACAGGAGAATGAGAATGGGAATTGGGTAAGATAAATTAAGAACTTTAGAGATTGTATTATTGGTGAGTGGAGATGAAGAGTGTGATGTTACGGGACTGGATAGTGTGATGTTGCAATGAGGGTGGCTCCTAAAAGATTTTAAAGTATAAAGAGGGTAGCTGTTAAGTGAGAGGACAAATAAGTTGGAAAACCGTTGAGGAAGAGAGACTGTGAGGTAAAAAGAGACGATAAACCCGAAGGCATGCGCTCCAGATTCCTCGCCGGAGATAAAGGAAATCTGACAAGCGTCTGTTTGTAAGCAGCCAAGAGTTTGCCAAGCAGGTACTGGTATACACAGGGAGGGCTTAAGACAGAAAGACAGAGGCTATGAGACTAGGGTGTCTTTTTTCAACTTTCTTATTCGTGTGTTCCTTTGCCAGCCCTAATATCCGAGCTACATTATCCTGTCGTGCTTTACTACGGCTTGAGTTGTTTCGTGGATTCTCTGGATTTTGTCACCAAATCCTTGTGGATCATCACGCGATATTCAATTTACATTTTTAAATTATATTATAATATTTTTATGGAATTATTTACACCTAGAATTCATTGAATTTTAATAAAAAATTTATTTATACTCTTTTTTATTTGAAAATTAAACGAAATTGAGTTCTTTTACCCCATAATTGAACACCACTTAGAAAAATAGAAGAGTAATTATTTATCCTGGCCCAGTTTTACTCACAATTATCGAGTTAAGTTTATTAGATATTTCTCTCTGTGTAGTTGACGAGATAATTTATGCCCGCTAACAAAATATTTAGTTTACGGTATCCAAATATAGGATTTATTTGCCGACTAAATATAACATCAGCCCGCTGGCTCATAGCATTCCAGTCGGTATAAAATTTCTCAATTCTACTGACGACACAATTCAAAATTTCTATGCAAGAATTTAAAAATAATAATTTTCTCTACAATTCAAAATTTAAAAGCATCAAAAACACATCGCGCTTTAGTTAATATGGTTCTGCTTTCTCATAACAGAGACACAAAACACAAAAAATAATCAGCAGCCTCCCGCTAAAATTATTTTCGATACAAACTTTTTATTCATCTCTTCAAATTTTATGAAATACAAAAGCCGTAAAAAAATTTTCGCGAATAAATTTTTGAACCTCCAAATTTTGGTACTGAAATTTTCAGTGATCCATTTTAAGCCCACTGTGTTATATATATATTTATATGTATGTATAGAGCACAGTAATAACGACGTTACGAGATAATAGCTTATGGTCGGGTCAATAGCGATACGCGATAGCGCGAAGCGCCCGATGTTGCGTTTTCGATCGATGCCACAGAGAATTTCAGCATTTACCTGAAATTGTACGCTAGTTTATCCCGCAAACGATGAGGAGGAACGCAATGCGCCAGAGGCAGCGGGGTGTTGCTGCCAGTGGTAGGCAGTAGCATCAGCCAGCAACAAACAGATTGTGTATAACTGGATACTGCGTGCTCGATTATAACGATTCGTTGATTCCGCTATTGGGCATTGGTCAGACATAAACGGCAACGAATATTTTATCGGGCGAATACAAATTAACTCTGATACAAATTTATGCATTTGTATATATCTGCTATACTGTGTACATCATTATTAAATCGCCATTTAAACCACATTAATACGATTGAGGATTACATTCTATCGATTTTTCCTCAATTGCCGTCATCCCCAATTCTGAACTTGCGAAAGATTAAAATGTTGATAATTTTACTGTGATATTTTTTCAGGCTGGGTCTGGTGTCCTCGCTGATCGAGAGGTATCCCATCGGGGTGGGTGGCGTTTTTTTCCCATCGACACTCCAACATCTCCAGCAGCAGCATCACTCGAGACTTGCGGCTGTTGCAAGCTCGGCGCTCAGCAATGCCGGCCAATCGGATGCCAGTGACGCTGATGGAATACGCGGAGTTTTACCGGGTAACGGAGGCTGGCCGTTTCCATGGAGGCCGACTCATGGATTGCAAGCTCTTGAGCATCCATCCCCGAGCGACCTTATTGGATCACACAGTCGCGTTAGTCCACCCTCTGGGTCTTATCTCAAACGAGGTGAGTTTTGGTTAAGTTTTTTTTACGATTTTTCATTTTCTATGATCACCCGGGTCAAAAATAAAACTTTATTTAGACTTGGTTTACTAAGTCGAAATTTGGAGCCGTTTTTCACAAGACAAACTCGACTTTTTTTACGGAGGTATGAAATATATTAAGTTTTCGCGTTGGTTTAGACTTAACTGGCTTACTTAGTCACGATTTAACACGAAAAAGTTTAAATCAAGTCGAAATCAACGTGGTTTAGACTTATTCGACTTAAAATGTAAGGCGAAAAAGTCTAAATCAAGTCGAAACTGACTTGATGTAGACTTATTCGATTTAAATTATAAGTCGAAAAAGTCAAAACTAAAGTGAAATAATTTTGATATATTAAGACGAAAGTAAGGCGAATAAATGACTTTTTTTTCGACTTGGTTTAGCAAGTCGAAAGTAATGTGAATGACTATCGTGCTCAAAGTAAAGACGGATAAGTTGAAACTAAGATGAAAAAAGTTAAAAAAGTTGAAAAAAATTAAATTTAAGTCGAAAAAGTCGAGACCTTATCAAAAAATCGTCGGCAAATCGATAACTTCAAAAGAAAATAAGGCGAAGCGAGCCTGAATCAAGTTTTATTTTTGACCCGGGCAAAGTCGTAGTTGGAGCATTGATCGAAATGATTAATCAATTGTTCTTTTTTTTTTGGAGTTCAAAATTGTTACTTTGGACCATTTTTGGGCATTTCTCGATTTAATGGGGAAATTTCTTTACTTTCCCTTCTTGATATTTGGAGTGAATAAAAAATTTATTGAATTAAAACTCAAAACCTTTGAGTTCTAAAAAAATATTTGAACCGCGGGATGTATTTGAATAGTTAGTTATCGAAAACTAGATTGTTACAAATGTTGGAAGAGAAGTAAAATTATAACAGCACATGTTTAAAGTAAATATTATGTCAACATATGTAACCGCCATAAACTCGATAACAATCAAAAGTTGGGCAGAGTTTACTGCCCGGGCGATTAGTAATTTGTTGAAACCACTCATATCATTAAAAAAATTTATCGGTATTTTTTTATCTAAACCATAAAGAATGTAGAGAAAAATAATAAAAAGTGTAGGCGCAATTAGGCGAATTGAAAAGCTCAAGCTCACAGCTAAATGTAATAGAGGTCAATTGAATTTTTATCATGAAATCGTAGTTGTCAAAAGTAATAAACCGCTAATTTAGGCGATAGCCCGTAGCCATCTGGTGTCCCCTTTTGAACGACCATCCCAAAAATTGACTCATCTTATTCACAATGAACACAATAACACACACACTCAGTCAATAGATAAGGATCAAATTAATACCATCAAACGACCAAAAAGTCTGTCTTTACTTACACCAAAATTAAATTCAACACACGTCAACCCTTTTACTTCAATAAACTGTAACCTCCGTGGAGTTTTTTAGGGGTGGGCTCTTGAAATATAAATCTGCGTTTTGTGAGCGCTGAAATATATACATATATATTGTGGCATTATAAAGATATACGAGTTCGCTCATCGTATCGTCAGTTTTCTCTGGTTTTCTAGACGAGCTGGCATTTCGCATGCTAAAGGGAACTCCGTTAACGCTCCGTGTGTGGTAGAATGAGGTTGGTTTCCTCACAAAACCACTACGTGGCCAACAGGAGGGTGTGATTAAAATTTTCGAATGGGGTGTGTTGCAGGGTATTCACCGTGGTTTGTTCTTTATCTCTCTTCAACTCATTCTATTCTATTTTATTCTACATTCTACTCTGCTTTATGTGTATCTCTGTATGTCCGTGTTGGTGGTTGTTGTGCGTGCGGGACCAAAACGCTCGGGATGGCGATGATAGAACGAGGGCGCCGATGGAAGAGGGTTTGCTGAGGGAAGCTATATGCAAGGGCTGAATTTAGTTCCGTAGTTTGTCAGATATATATATATATATATATCTCTTTATACATCGAATATTACTGTACGTATTTGTGTGCACGGATGAGAGACAGAATTGAGACGATATATACCAGGGAGTACAATGCTTTCGTGCAAGACTATAACTATATACAATAAATATACGGCTTCCATGGCTTCCGCTACGACAAACCAACGTCGATCGCCTTACACTCGTCGATCGTTTTGCTATTGCCACCTCTGCGAGTACACAGTACTTATAGCATCAAACTATCCCCAACGGTTTATCGCCATTTTGCCTTGTTAATGTTTGTAAAGTCCCACTATGTAGATACTTATATAAATATATATATTGACAATAGACACAAGTGATAAAAGACATTAAACGGATTCATTGTGATGTAACTCATAATTTCTAATCATTATTTTTACAGAAGATGACGATGACAATCCGTCGGACGACCGTTTGCATCGAGGCGGCCGCAGTCCTTCAAGCGGCGACGAAGTCCACGATGACCTGGGCGACGTTGATGACGGAATGGACGGCGATGACGGCGAGTCCCCCGGTTCCTCGGGTCACCATGGATCGATCAATGCCGGTGGTAACCAGGGCAGCCAATCCAACGTAAACGGCCAAGACTCGAACGTAAAACGGAAGAAAAAAACCCGTACCGTCTTCTCACGATCGCAAGTATTTCAATTAGAAACGACTTTTGAGATGAAACGGTATCTTTCGTCGTCGGAACGCGCGTCTTTGGCAGCGTCGTTACGGTTAACAGAAACCCAAGTTAAGATATGGTTTCAAAATCGTCGGAATAAGTGGAAACGTCAGTTAGCTGCGGAAATAGAAGCCTCGAGTATGGCACACGCGGCACAGCGGCTGGTACGCGTGCCAATTCTGTACCACGAAGCAACTGCTGGCAACAACACAGTAGTCGCGACCTCTTCTGTTGGCAGCGGCGGACAACCGTCGATCGTAACTGCCAATCCACTGACAGCAACCAGCGGACCTCACTCAGTTGGCGTCACTGTTGGCGTTGGTACTTCTTGTGTGCCGTGTACGACAACGCCGTCGATATTTTATTCCCCACACGGGGCAGTAGCGGCCCATCACCAGCATCATCATCATCACCATCATCCACCGCCGCCGCCGCACGTACAAGCCCACACGCTGCTACCTCATCAGGTGCATCCGCAACCACCACCGCCCCCACCCCCACCCCCCAACTCTCAAGTCCAATCGTCGCAATAACCTTACCTTAACTCGTCATCCTATCACTCTGGACTAATAATGGATGCCCATCATCATCAATATCCGAGGTTCCTCGCTGCACCGTGATAACCACTGAATATCATGGACAATGATACTTATATTGTAATTGTAATATTAATAATAATAATTGATAATTATGATAGTAATGATAATGATTTAATAATAACAAAATAATTATTGATATTAATAATAATTATAATAATGATAATGATATATTGTAAAAAAAATGAAGATTTTATGATGATAATTATGATGATAATATTATTATATGGCGGAACTAATTATTTATTAAAAATTGCACCGCTTTATGAATAACAACTGATTCGTACTCGCCCAGATTCTCCTATAATGTTATTATTATTATTTAATTTAAAATAAAAACACAAAAGAATAAATCTAAATGCTACATGTCTACACGCTGAAAAATTTTTTTACTCGACTGACAAATCGTTTTTCAAAAATTACACCCGAGTCAAAATATTAGACGTAAATTGAACGTTCTTAACGTTTTCAATGTATTGAACGTAAATTGAACGTTTTGGACATTAAAAACTCAATTTGACAGCTTTCAACTTATTCAAAACGTATATTGGTGTATCATAAATCGAAAACGTAACTAAAACCTATTTAGACTTACAATAAGAAAACGTAAGCATACCAAAAAATTTTTTTCATCGATTTTGTACTCCTGGATTATAATCCCGCCAATTCCCTAAAATTTTGTCGTCCACCTTTCTGGCTCTTAAATAAATAATTCGTATTTTGAAAAAAAAATTTTTTCAGTTTCATACTTCTATCTTTAACACTATTATATCTTTTCACATATTATGATATCGAGGTTATAAAAATTGTGATTACAAATATTTAAATAAATTAATTAATGTTATCATTAAACTAAAATCATAACTCATGAAATTACCAATTTTTTACGAATCAAAATACAAAAAAATCGTTCAATTTACTTTCAAAACGTTAAAAACGTTCAATTCACGTTTAAAACGTTAAGAACGTTCAACTTACGTCTAATATTTCGACTCGGGCAGTGTCAAAAAAATTTTTTGCACTTCGTCTTTTCGATTTTACCCCAAAAATCACTAGAATTTATTTCCGTAATGCCTAGAGATCATTTTTTACTGGAAAATTATTTTTCTGACGATAAATTACCGTCACATAGAAATTCGTTACCATAACAAATTAATTTGTCGACCCGCCGTTTCTTGGCCAAACGAATTTATTTTCCAGCGTGTGCACGAGCGGTGTTCAAAAATATTTATTTACTCATTAAACAAAAAAACCGACTCGAAACATAGAGTATTAAGTACAGAAAATCCTCCGTAATCTTAGGAAAATATCTTGCACACCCGACTGCATTCACGTAATGAAAAAAAGTTAAAAAAATGTAACTCTATTCAAGTAAAAAGATGTACAAGATGTGTCTAATGGGCGCCGTGAAAAATTATCTGCACGAGTGCACCGGCGGAAGCGGTTACGAGTGTTCATAAGTGAGTGAACGTCATCATCTCCATCTTCATATCCGTCTGAGCATCGGTGCATCGTTTTTGTTGTCGTCCGTATATTATATACAATGTCCTCTTGGGTTCTTTAACTCTACTCATATATATTTGTACTCTGCAAGCAAACGTGTACTGAGTAAGTAGAGAGCAAGAGAGAATTTATGAGTGCATGAGTTCGGATAAGAGTTTTTATGCACACCGCAGACCCTAGACCACAAGGGAACACATCCGGATGACAATACTTTGCTTGTACTCGACTCGTTGATGAGTGTGACGTATTACAAGAGTTAAGTGCACTTCAATCATCGTCGTGGTGTGCATAACATATACATGGATGAGTATATGTCAAGCATCATCACACCTTCGTTTGCTCTTTGGCCTATGATCTCAAATAAAACCTTTTATCCTTATTTTTAATTCATCCTCTTCATCTCTGTCACGACAAATCCAAACTTTTCTTTCACTTTACACACACCATCACACTCTCATATACTTTTATTTGCAGATGCACACCCTCGGTATCTTTAGAGGGCACGAAACTCTACTTGTCCTTTGGGATTCGCTGATGTTGTTTTTTGTTTGTAAAATTTTTTATTTTTTTATTTACTCGTGAATAAAAATTAATAAAAAATAAATCGAAATTTAGCCGCGAAAAAGTTGAATTGATCAAACGTACGTTTCATCCTTTACTCGCGTAATAAATATTTATTTGTAAGATAAAAAAATAAATTTCCATTGACTTGAAAAAAAAAAATAAATGAAAGTACATGGGATCGTATTAAAGAGTGTAGTAATAAAAAAATTTTCTAAAGAGGTACAAAGGAAAGCAGGGAGTGAAAAAAGGTCCTGGTGGTGGTGGATGACGACAGTAGGTATCGAGTTTGCAACGGATCGAAAGTTTGCCGGTGACATTATTGTTACCCCGGCAATCTGGAGTCGAATTGCGGGTCTTTAGTGCTCGTTGTCGTTCTGATGCCGTCGCTCGTCGCTTTACGTCCCGCCCTCTTTTCTTTCCTTCTCATTTTTATTATTTTACTTTAGTTTTTTTTATCCTTTTCATCCTAACACGCGTGTATATCGTATCGTACCCCAGAGTAATTTAACGCGTAAAGGGGATGACAATGGACGAGAGAGAGCACACCATGTGCCCCCGCAGTGTATTTAGCGCCCCCTTCATCCCCATGATTATCATCACCCTTAACACACATATATAAAAGTGTAATGATCGTGTTACGAGTGTGTTTGTCAAATCTCCCGGTCACAAAAAAACTGCTTAATAAAAACTTGACCGATCCTCCTTTTAAAAATTACCCTCCCGAAAATAAATAAAAATATATAAATAGATATTAAATATATCCCCTATTCTCTATTAAAAAAAAGTTATTTAATTTCCCCCGACAATAAAATTAATTATTTTTTTTATTTACTAAAATAATTCAAAAAATAAATTTTGTCTTATTTATTTTAAAAATTAAGGGAAATAGCCACTGTGAGGATCGAAAAAATAGGTGATTTTCGGGAATTTTTTTGACTGGAATAATAAAGGAATTTGGGGATCGGGTTTTTTTTGTTTTATAAAGTATACATTGAAGATAATTCTCCTAAATTTTCATTGAAAAATATCATTTTGTTACAAAGTTATAAGCATTTTTGTGGAGTAACAAAAAAATTTCCCCCACCACGGTGTCATCTCTAACTCAAAAACGTATTATCAGAAACAAAAAAACCAAACGGCGTTGTAATCTGTATGCATGTGACTATCGTTGCACATAGGGGATTTTGAAAATTTTGATTTGAAAAAAAATGGCGACATATTAAAAATTTTTTCGTTATTTTTTCTCATTTTTTTGGATTCAAACAGCCCTAAAAAATCTTAAAAATCAAAATTTTCAAAATCCCCTACGTGCGACTTTAGCTACTGAATAGACGAATACGGCAAAAAAAAAAGTTGCGAATCGGTTGATATTTATGCAAATTACAGATGCCACCAGTTCAAAAAAGTAGTTTCGAGAAAAA
Organism: Microplitis mediator; assembly: GCF_029852145.1. Classification (NCBI taxonomy): domain Eukaryota; kingdom Metazoa; phylum Arthropoda; class Insecta; order Hymenoptera; family Braconidae; genus Microplitis; species Microplitis mediator. The sequence continues at coordinate 19,661,689 of NC_079979.1, forward strand.
TGCATTTAAAGTTTTTAATTGATGCAACAGTCAGTTGACGTGCTGTCACAAAAATGACTATAACTTGAAAAATATTCAGAATTTTCATATAAAACTTTAGATACATATTTTTGAACATACACTTTGATTTAATAAAAAAAAAAAATTTTTTTTTCGAAATTTCACAGTGGCTATCCCCCTTAAAATAATAAAACGGTGACTTAAATAAATATGTATATTATTATAATTTGAAACACTTATCAAACCCTAAAAATCAAACGACGATAGTAATCCTAAAGTAATTCGACCCGTGGACACAATTAATCGCTTAATTAGGTCGTTGGCTCGAACTAATCTACCAACAGCTGGCGCTTAACATCAAATCACCTGACAGATCATATGGGCAGATGACGCTTCATTTTAACCTTAGATATATATCACCCACGTCTATGGCAGTATACTAATTCCACTACTACTACTACTACTACTACTACTACTACTACTGCTGCTTTAGCCATTCAATGCTCACTACTCATCATTCTTTTTTCCCGTTTAATTTACTCTACACCCGACATACTAACATCTCTATTATCACGATCAGTCATAACATTAACCCGCCTCCTTCACTGTAATCAACACACAATTATCCTAATGGAATAAAATAATAACAAAAATATTATAAAATTAATAATATCAATAAAAAAAAAAAAAAAAAAATACATTGATCATGACCACGCACGTCAATTTGTCTCTAGATATGTGGAGCAGAAGTGGGAGCGATGCCGCCAAGGGATACTTGGGTTGTATAAATGGAAAAGTTATTAATTTATTAATAACAAAAGGGAAAATAAATATTTTTATGACATTAGTAAATTTAAAAAATAACGAATTTAGTCATCAGTAGATAAAAATATTTATTTCATAACAGGGGTGTGCAATTAGTATTTGAATTTCATAATTGTTATTTAAATTTTAAATTGAATCGAATTTCGACTGATGAAATTTAAATTTTCCGAAAAGTTTCAAACCAAATTTCGAATGGAGTATTAGTATTTTATTTTATACGAAGGCTTTTGGAAAATAGTAACAGTTCTGTCAACTGCAATCAATAAATATTAATTTTTCTAAAAAAGTGCATCCCTGTACTTTATCGAAGTCACAAAGACCGAATAAAATGAATCGAAGCCCGTATTGTATGAATAAAAACAAAGAAAAGAACATTGAAGTAAAACGGCGCCCACGTGTGGCGCCCACCCATCGCATCATATCTCCGGTCCCTCAACTCGTAAGCATTTCGTAGTCTGTTAAAACGGAAGCAATGAAGACGCGATGGAGAAAACAGTTCAACTAGACAGAGATCACACACAAAAGTTTTAAAAATAAAAAATAATAATAATAAAAGTAAATAAATAAAAAAAGGGAGAGATAAAGACGAGAGTCAATGGGTATAAGCACTAAGCACGTAACTATGAAAGGAGTCGGGGGTTACGAATCGTCGCTAGATTAAAAAGAGGCTCCCTTTTCACTTGCTCTTTTATCCTGTATACGTCATTCCATACACCAGATACAACTCTCTCTCAGTACCACCCAGTGCCTCTACTCTATACTCTCTATACCACTTTTAATACTCACTCGCACCCTGTATACATCATCATGCGAGTATCGAGCACATGTTGCAGAAAACACCAACAGCATCCACGCAGTTTTGTGCTTTAGCTTTTGCTTTTGCTTCTCTTCTCTTCTCTTCTCAATTCTTTTTCTCTTTTCTCTCTCCCTCGCTTCAGATATATACATATATATCTACACTTTATTGTATATGCTTTACCTCTATAGCTTACGATTTCCGTCTATACAATTTATATATATATATATATATTCATTGGATATCTCGCGACCGTCTGCTACTGAAAAGCAATTTGATATGGTACTACACTGGCACCCTTTGGTTCATCTCGCGAGATATTAAACCGAAAGCATATGAGTGGAGCACCAGAGATTCAAAACCAAAGCATATTGCACATAATAGGGTAGTAGGTTTTAGTACATTAATACATAATGTATACAGGTTTCATAAAATTATATAATTTTTTTTTTAAAAAATGAATATCAAGTCTATTCACAGCGTAACGATTTTTATTTTGGTCAGCTAATGGTTTTTCTTTTTTGTCTTTTTACTTTTATTTGCGAATAAATTTTTTATTTTTCCCATATTCGCGATTATTTCCAATATATTCATGGCTTACATATTTCTATGTAGTGTGCAACGCTGGATGTACGTCTATATGTCTTTATCTCTTTGTGTAGACAGTCCGCAGTCAGATTATTACGCAGAGTGCTCGCACAACCAGCGATGGAATAGTCTTTTTTTTTATTTATTTGTATATATATATATATATATATATAAGGTATATAGAGACGCGAGTTTTCCACATAGTGAGATTATATGTGAGCAATGGTTTGAGTTTTTTTCGCGAGCAGGTATGCTTCATATTTCTTGCGGCGGGAATTAATGTATGGAGGTGTGGATGCGGAAAATTTCATTTTCACAGATTTTGTTCGACTTGATGCAAATATGAATGGAGTTTATTTATTATTTACTGAAGTAATCAGTTATTTTTAATTTATTTAAAAATATAGATTTTATTTAAAACGAAAAATGCATTTGCCAGCCGATTGGAAGTGAAGTTCTTATCGAAATAACTTTGAACCTCAATGAAAATGGTGGAAATTATTACGAAAATGCATTAGCTCACTATTGAAAATTTATTTATTCATATTTTGAGGTGAAATTTTCACATAATTCATTTTATGTCAGTAAATTTTGCCATAGCAAGGAAAAAATTTATCCAAAAATACACTCGATTTTTTCTCTGCTTTTTGAGTTTCAAAATTTTTTTAATTTTTAAACTCAAAACTGCGATGATTTTTTTTCTACAGACTTGTCCAAGGGTGGGAGCAAAAAAATTGGAAAAAATTTCCTGAGTCTTTCTAATAAAATTTTTTGAACCTGTTGTATTTTTAGAACCTATTTATCAAATTCCGACATTTTGTAGCAAATTTTAACAAAAGTTGCACAATTATAACAAACACAATAATTAAATTTCTGTGAAACCAACAAAACTAAAAATCTCTATACATCTCTACAGTTAAAAAAAAAAATAACTCAAAGACTAAAGCTGAAAGTATGAAATAATATCAAAGCAATGAAATCTTTTTAAATTCCCCAGCGGGATTAAATCCACACAACAAATGTGGAAAAAATGTAAAAGTAAAAGGCGTATCGTGAAAAGTAAAGGGAGACAGTAGATACTTTAGTTCATCTCCCAGTGCTTCAACTGCTGTACAGTACTCAGTATATACTTTACTGGTGTAGTGTACCGTGTACTGTGTGGTGTGCATGTTACCACTGGGAATTCTCGATCCAATCGACGCTTATATTCCAGTACTCAGCACTCAGCTAAACGTCAGCCTCGTGCAAAACCCACGTATGTGCATTTACTACTGCGGTGCACTCATGTGAGCTACACGAAACGTTAACGCGACCGAGTAGACCGATTACAATAGTCGTTCGCCGGCCCCGTTATGCATTAGTTGCTCTCCGCCATCTATACATCAACATCATGATCATCATCTATACATCCAACACACCGAGCATCATGTCTTTGCCTTTTAATAGAGTCCAGTGGAGGCGAATTACTGGTCTGGGGCACACTCTTCATTGACCCCATGGTTCTAAGGATAATCGACTGAAAATAACCCCAAGAGACAAGAGAACACCCTCTCTCTCTGATTTTTTTTATCCCACTACATCTGTTCCCTTGAATCCACAGAAATATTTTTTTTTTAGTAAATGAAAATATCATATTGATAAATTTATTTATTTCATAAATAAATTAGGGGAAGGGGGGCAAAACGGGATACTTAACGAAAAATTTAGTTTTTAGGGACATACATATCGTAAATTGGCTTCATTTTGATTCTATTTGAAATAAATATAACGAATTTTAGACTGCCATCAGAAAAAAATTTTTATTTTCTGCGGTCAAAATGGGATACCCAAAAAAAAAGTAAATTTTTTTTTTTTTTTTTCAAGTGAATAAAATTGATGTAATAATGTCTTTCTAAATTGATGTAAGTAATAAAATTTACTCTCAACATATTTTTAAAGAAGTTTTTCCTTGTTATTTCTTTTCAAAATTTGAAATTGGCGCCAATATTATACTTTTCGCAACAAATATAAAAATGTTTTTTTTTAGCTTTTAATAGTGTAAAATGATACTAGATGTCATTTTTGACCATTTTCGAAAGTTTTTCGAGAAAAAAAAATTTTGACGAAATTTTGAGGGTATCCCATTTTGCCGGCCTATCCCGTTTTGCCCCTCCTTCCCCTAATGGTTGAAGAATTAAAACCCTTTTAAATTTTTGAGAAAATTTTCTATTGTTGAAGACGTATCCAGGAAACCAGAGTTTGTTCAGAAATTGAAATTAAACTTTTGACATCTTGATGACGTACAGTATAAGGTAAGAGACCCAGTACCCGATCAGGGAACTAGTACCCGATCACTCATGTATTTGTATATCGATATTTATCTAATTTTACTAAATATAAATATACAAATGCATGAAGTGATTGAGTACTAGTTCCCCGATCGGGTACTTGGTCTCTTACCTTATATAAAAAATTTCAATTCAACTTTTTGGCTCTCATATACGTAAAATAATTTGTAAATTTGACGTAAAATTGAGGCTGCTATCTTACATCAAATTCATATGTAATTCTACGTGTGGGAGAGAGCAAAAAATTTAAATGAATTTTTTATGTGTACTACACAGAAAAAAAGGATTTCTTGGCGCAAAAAATTTTTTCTTGTTCTAAGAAAATTTTTACTTGACCCAAGAAATTTTTTGTATTATAAAGTGAAAACAAAACTTTTCTTAGGATAAGAAAAAATTTTCTCGGAACAAGAAAAAAATTTTTCAGGCGAAAAAAAAATTCTTGAGCCAAGAAAAATTTTTGTCTTCAATTCATAATACAAAATATTTCTTGTGCCAAGAAATTCTTTTTTTCTACGTAGATGTCATCGAGATGTCAAATGTTTCATTTAAATTTTTGAGTTAAAATTTTGATCCTCTAGAAAGTTCTCATCGGTCAATTTTTGATACGTGAAATATCTGGTTTAATTTGACTGTTGGTTGAGCTCAACTGGCTATTTGGAGTAAGTAGTAAGTGGTAAAAAAAGAAATCAACTGTGAGCGACAAAAAAAAGTACCAGGAGCGCCACCGTAGCGGGATTCGAAGTAAACAAATTTTTATTGAGTGTGTGCAAGAGAGTGAAATTGAAATGAGCAGAAGCGCATAGAATAAGGCAAAAGGGGTGGATCGTACAATTACGTGTTTTGAGTGACAGATGCTCTACCACTAGTTGGAAGATTAAAACAAGTAATCAAAGTCCCGGGTCCCAGTAGCCGGCGACCCAGCGTCGAGACGGAAAAGTAGTAGTAGTAGTAGTCGGTGCATCCTCCCGCTATACTACTTTCTTTATTCTTTTATTCCACACTCAATACAGATTCACAGAGAAATTCTAAAGGACTTGGTCATTGATCGTCGTGTGCAATCACGAGTGTTCGATCAACGATAAAAACAATTTTTAAAATTAAATACTTGAGTTTTTTTTCGGCATGAAAAATTTATTTTTATACTTGACTTTATTTATATATTTTTTTATGCTTATACTTCTTGTCGTTTTAGCTGAAAAAGCGTCGTCACGGAGTTGCGAGCTTTCACATCAACGTGATATACCGCAAGCAAAACCCTACTTTTCTCGAATGGAAGGTGCGGACAGAAAGTACATTTTGAGACGGCTCCCACCGGCTTCCAAGAAAAAGTATGAGTTTATAAAAAAAATATATATATATACACATAAACTACACGTGAGACTTTGCTGTGGTTATAACACGAATATATTTTTTCATCGTAAGATGAGAAAAGTTTTATACATTTTTATACTAATACATAAATATAAAATCAATCTACTGATAAATTTATAACTCGATTATTTGAAAAAATTTTGAATAAAATAAAAATTTCGTGTTTCTCATTCCATCTACATCTAATCCGATCGGAAAATAGTAGTCGTGATCAAGGGCCAGTTCACGTTAATTAACAATACGTCATATATTTAAAAGTCCGTCAGAAAATGAGTTCAAATATCCCGCGGTCGCTCCAAAGTGCCCGTAAGCTACCGGGATAGTAAAAAAATTATTTATAAAATAACAAAGTATTATTAAATATATTTATTTTTCCATGATAAAAAGTATATATATATATATATATAAGTTTATGGTGGTTCGAATATGATTAGTCCTTCGAGACTCCCATTCTCGAGGACAGGATTGGATTTGGCGGGATATAAGAGAGGATGAGCCGTTTATCTCTGGCGTCGCTTTTCAGTTTTTTCCCATCCCCCATTTCTATTCCTCTTACTGCCATCGCTCATCTCCGGTTACTTTATCCCTTCCTTTGGGGCGTTACCAGCAGCCTCAGCCTCAGTAGTAATAGTAAAGCACACTCTCTTTCTCTCTCTCTCCCTCTCATTCGTACTCCTCGCAGCCCAAGTTCAAAAAGAGTGAAAGAGACGGAAGCAAAAAGAGTACGAGTACCTTGACTACTAATACTAACATCCGAAATAATAAGCTCCCTCATCTTCATCTCTCCCTCTCTAGTTCTTATTATATATAATATCTAACTCCTCGGAAAACCACCCCCTCTCTTCACAGACTCGCTTCTACTCGCGGAAATTTATCACGAGACCTTTGAAGACGTAAGTCTCTTTCAACATGATCTCTCGCTCCGCCGCTATACAACCGCTCTCTCTTTTACCATTTCCAATTGCATATATCCCCTTTGGCGAACTCTTATATATATATCTACTTCTATATCTATATATAAATCTCTCAAAAGGTGTAGCTTATCGATTTCAAGTAGCACTCATCACCCTTTTCCACTCACTCAACTCACTCCCAACTAACTCTCAACTCTACTGCCTACTTACTCGCCAATTTCAATCGACATTCAAATTTAAATTGGATACCACATGATATAAAACCGATTACGGCTTTGAATTACACATAGACAACAATAATTACTTGTTGGGAATTTAGGTATGGTAATCGTGAATCAAACAAATCAATTTATTAAACAAATGAAAATTATTTCCTTTTATTAAAATACGCGCTCTAGGGTATGTCTTCACTCGGAAGAGATTTAGCTTAGACTAACTTATTCTTTTAATATTATTTAATACTGAGGTCCAACAACCTCTCCTCTTTTTTTATAACAAAGATCTCTAAGTTCAAAATATATATGAGTGTAAATGAAGAAAAACATATTGCCTTGCATTTACTTGGAATCTCTCGTCGACCCAAGTACCTAAGGTCATTAAATTTGATCCATGCTAGCTTTCTTTTCCTTAAATAAACATATAGGGGAAGGGGGGCAAAACGGGATAGGCCGGCAAAATGGGATAGCCTCAAAATTTCGTCAAAATTTTTTTTTCTCGACAAACTTTTGAAAATGGTTAAAAATGACATCTAGTATCATTTTACACTATTAAAAGCTAAAAAAAAAACCTTTTTATATTTTTTGCGAAAAGTATATTATTGGCGCCAATTTCAAATTTTGAAAAGAAATAACAAGGAAAAACTTCTCTAAAAATATGTTGAGAGTAAATTTTATTACTTACATCAATTTAGAAAGACATTATTACATCAATTTTATTCACTTGAAAAAAAAAAAAAAAAAAATTTACTTTTTTTTGGGGTATCCCATTTTGCCCGCAGAAAATAAAAAATTTTTTTCTGATGGCAGTCTAAAATTCGTTATATTTATTTCAAATAGAATCAAAATGAAGCCAATTTACGATATTTATGTCCCTAAAAACTTAATTTTTCGTTAAGTATCCCGTTTTGCCCCCCCTTTCCCTAAAAAAAAATTTTATATTTTAAATGGTTTTTAAACATTCCAAAATCACTTCTGTAATTATAAATAAGCGTTACTTTGAATTTTTTTTGGTAAAATTTTTTAAAAACCAATTGTCAGTTGAAAAATATTAATGACGTTTGTTTTACGATAAAAACTATTAAAAATTTTTTTTCTTCATTTGTATCCAATAAACATGTAAAATATCATTTTTCTTCATGTAAATTACTTGCAAAAAAATTCAACTCAATCAAATTCGTTTAAAATCCAGAAATTTTTTTTTTTACCTTTTTTAGGGGGTACCCCACTTTGCCCGCAAAAATGAAAAATTTTTTTTTTCAACGGTAACTGAAAATTTCTTCTATTTACTTTAAATATCATTAAAAAAAAAAGATTTAGCGTATTTGAGTCCTCGAAAACTTGGTATTTCTTAAAGTACCCCCTTTTGCCCCTCCCTCCCCTACATATTTTGAACTCAACTTAAATATATACTACGACTTAAATGCAACACTGTTCGAAATATTATTTCGAACAGAATATTTAGTAAAGAGAAATATTAAATAAAATATATAAAAGAATAAAGATTGATTTTTGTACAGAGAATCCAACATTACTGATACTAATTATCTATCGAGGTTTAAATAAAATAAACTACTTATTCCGATCGTAGTATTTTTTATCAAGACAAATTCTGGTTATCAATAAAAATAAAAAAGTAAATCCTTGCACACTGAATGACTCCCTTGTACAATAATAATAAATCCGTAGGATTGGACACAAATTCACAGAAGCGAGAGATAAAGACGAGAGAAGGATAATCCGTCGACGAAGGAAACGTGCTCTTTCAGAGTGACTACTCGATCTGCTATTGCTCCCATCGCCACAAAGAATCAAATCAACCAGCACGAGATTGCTTGGTGTGCCTCTTTCTTTCCCCCCACCACCACCCTTATATATATATATATACAGTAGAACCTCGATAAGTTAAAATTCAAGGGAAACGTAAAAAAATTTGAGTTATCGAGTTTTTTACTTATCGAGAGTTTAAGTTAGAGAGGTTATTAAAGTAAAATTTTTAACTTAACGAGGTTTATTGATTGGAAACTTGAGTGTGAAAAAGATACATATAATTCAATAGAAATGATAGATTTTTATTTATTTATACATATATATTTACTCTTATATGAAAATTCCTACTGAGTAAAGGTCCTCCCCCTCCCCTTGATCCTTTATTTCCCCAGTTCCCAAATTTGTCGTTAATGACAAATTTAGCTATGATATATATGGCTTATATATGGTATTTATATATATATACGTATATTCCTTTGAGTAAATTTAATTCTTCGAGAAAAAGTCAGTAATTTTCTTTTGTTTCATACATTTTCGATTTTCTACATCAATTACTCTTTCAATGTTATGTAAAGAAGAGAAAATTTCGTCGTTAATGTCTTCACAACCCTCAATGAATGCTCGTTAATCGTTAAAGTGAAAATCGATTAAGCTTTTGGCGAAACCTTTTGTTTGCATACATACTTAATACGATGACTCAATGATATTACTTTAAGTTATGGAGGTCACCAAAATATTATTTTAAGTTATCAAGGGCAATGCTCAAAATAATTGTTTGAGTTATCGAGGTTTTGTACTTTAAGTAATAGAGGTTTTAAGCAGTGAAGGGAAGGGAATCAAAAAAATTTTCAAGTTACAGAGGTTTTGAACTTATCGAGGTTTGAGTTATCGAGGTTCTACTGTATATATATACTTGCTACACTTTCTTCCCACTAGACGGTGGTCTCTCTATTCAAAATCCGCGTGCCCTTGTGCCCTTTATGACTGATTGGTCTTGCTTACATCTTTATACTTGAGATAAAAATAATAATTATTATTATTGTTATTTTTTACGTGAAAATTACACCAATTGCACGTGCGTATACTCGAAACTGTAATGTATCAATCGCCGGGCAGCAAATTGCTGTTTTAAACACACGTCAGCACGCGCTGTCCGCAAAAACAATTCAACCCCAAAAATACTCGAATAAAAAAAAATAATAATTGTATTGTTAAATTTTTTTGTACGGGATCTCAAGTAATTTTTTTAATTATTTTGGGCCGGAGGGGCGAAATAGACCCCCGGGGAAAAATGGGCCATCGTAATTTTTTAATAAATAAAAAGGATGAGACAAAATGAACTTGGACAGTATTTAAATTTTTTCAACGGGCCCATTTTACCCCTTTGACTTGTAAATAATAATAATGGGATAATTTTTTAGATGATTTATATTTCCTATAATTTACCAAACATTTTTTAACATAAAAACTTAATGAATAAACAAAAATTAATTGACTGATTCAAAGTACTCCTTGCTGTCCTTGGGGTTGGGTTTAATTGTCTTGGAGTCTGGTTGCCAATTAGCGGGACAAACTTCCCCGTGTTTCTCAACAAACTGGAAGGCCTTGATAAGACGGAGTGTTTCCTCGACGCTGCGGCCAACCGGCAGATCATTGATACTCATCTGCCGCACGTATCCCTCCTTGTCGATGACAAAGAGACCACGTAGTGCGATACCCTGTTCTTCTATCAGCACGCCGTAGTTCCGGGATATTTGTTTGTGGAAGTCGCTCAGCAGTGGGTAATCCAAGCTCCCGAGACCGCCTTGCTTACGGGGAGTGTTTATCCAGGCCAAGTGACTGAACTGAGAGTCTGTTGATACCCCAATTACTTCGGCATTTAGGGACTTGAATTCTGATAGTTTTTCATTGAATGCTATCAGCTCAGTTGGGCAAACGAATGTGCTGGAAATATTATTTTAAAATTTAGTATTTTATTTAAAAAATTCAAATATTCAAAATTAAAAAGCGCGCGTAATTTAAAAATTGTTATAAGTGATACTTACAAATCAAGTGGATAAAAAAATAAAACGAGATATTTTCCACGATAATCGGATAATTTTATTTCTTTAAATTCACCATCGACGACAGCAGTACCGGAAAAATCCGGCGCACGTTTTTGTACCTGCGCGTAACCTGATAGCAGCCTCGATGTCATTGAAAAATTACGTTGGCTATTAATTAAATTGACTGATTTTATTTCAGCCAACGATCCAACAGATGATGAAATCTATTTTTCAAATAAAATAAAATTTAAAAAACAATTTATTTACCAACTAAAATTTAATTATTTTTCAGTAAAAAAAAAATGATAATGAAGTTAACAGGCAACTAATTTTCGGATTTTTTTTTCAACGAATCGATTACAAAAAAAATGAAAATAAAAAAATTCACATGTAGAAAATTTAAAAAACTACAAGTGCAATTTTTTAAAATAGTTTTTTTTTATAATTTATTGTTTAAAAAAAAACCAAAAAATTATTGGATGTCGGTTGACTAGAGTATCGTAAAAAAAAAAATTTGAAATACTTACCAAAGTTTTTAATTTGGGACAGAGATTTATCAATAATCGTGACATTTTTATGTGCAATATTAAATATTCACGAGTTAGGTTATATAATAAAATTTATGACAACAAGACACTTTATTAAAATTATCACTACTGCTTTTAAATTTCTGATAAATGCCAATAATATTTATCGATTATTATTATTATTATTTATTAAAAATAGGAATGTCAGCGAATTGGTTGTAGAAGAAAAACTTATACGGCTTTTTCACTCGAGTTTTATTTATTTGTCTCGAATGTTCACCCCGGGGTGGAAATTTCAAGATGCACCGCGTTGATAAATTTATCGCTTATGCTTGCAGTCGATAACTTGAGAAAACGTATTATCGACTCGCAGTAAGTCATTTTTGAAAATAATCCAAAATGGCGCCATAGAATTCAAAAAATTATTTGAATTCTCACGAGACATTTTAAATGTATTTAAAAAAAATTTGAAAATGTCAAAAAAAAATTTTATCACACCCAAAGTAATTAATTTATGAATTACTTTTATTACTTGCGCGGGAAATTTAAAAATTTGAAAAATAAATTACTAGAAATTGTGGAAAAATTGAAAATCGTACGTCAAAATGAAATGGCGGCAAAATATGATAGAAAAATAATTAAAATATTTAAAAAAAAACAGTTAAGTGTTTGAACAAACCTTGGCGGGGAAATAATATGCAGAAGGGTGTCCTAATACACTTGGAGATTTAATTTAAATTGCTCCAAGTGTATCGCAGCTAAACAAACGTCACTTAACTGCTATTCCCCCACCAGACGATGCCAGATGATTTTGCTCAGGAACTGGGAAGTTCTCAGCAATCAGCCATCAGCAACACTTTACACTAGCACTGAACACTTAACACTTAACTACACCACAATACTTTGCATTTCCGAATGTACTTTTATTTTTAATGATCCTGAAGTTAACAGACAATTAATAATTTTCGGATTTTCATTTTTCAATAAATCAATTGCGAAAAAATAATATAAAAATATGCACATGTAGAAAATTTTAAAAACTACAGGTGCAATTTTTTTTTTAATATTTTATCGTCTAAAAAAAAATCCATAAATTATTAGACGTATGCTAAATTCAGTATCATTATTTTTAATGATCCTGAAGTTAACAGACAATTAATAATTTTCGGATTTTTATTTTCAACAAATGAATTAAAAAAAAAAAAATTTGAAAAATTGCACATGTATATAATTTAAAAAACTAGAGGTGCAATTATTTAAATATTTTTTTTTTGTAATTTATTCTTTTAAAAAAAATCCATAAATTATTAGACGTCGGCTAACTTCGGTGAAATTATTTTTAATCGATTATTTAAACATAATTATATTCATTTAATGTAAATTTTTGAATAGACATCAGGTATCAGTTCTAAAACTTTAGAATCATCACCACAAATCACTAGACACTACAAATCACACAACAAATTGAACCACTTTCACTAAAACTTGAACACAATTAATTATTTAAATAAGAAAGACTAATTTTAATGAATGTGAATGTAGCAGACATCAGACAAATTTAAAATTATAAATTAATAGAGTAAGTAATTAGAAAAAAAATATTTTGAAAAAATGCACTTATTAATTTTTTAATTTTGTAAATGCGCCTTTTTTTTAATTTCATTTTATTAATTATTTACTCCATTTATTTATAATTTTAAATTTGTCTGATGTCTGCTACATTCACATTCATTAATTTTAAATTAATTACTCATAAATATTATAAAAAATTCACATTAATGTAATAACAGTCACCAATTACTTGCACTCACTCTCACTTAGTCTTTTGTTTCAACGACTGACTAAATAAACCTACAGCGCCGTCAGCCCACGCGCGGACGATCCTCAAGTTAACAGAAACTGAGCAATGTTCGGATTTTTTTTTCAACAAGTCAATAACAAAAAAAAAAAACAAAAATAAAAATATGCACATGTAGAAAATAAAAAAAAATATAAGTGCAATTTTCCAAATATTTTTTTTTTTTAATTTATCATTTTTAAAAGAAATCAAAAAATTAGACGCTGACCAACTTCAGATGCTACTGGAATTAGCCGGCGTCTCATAATGTTTTGATATTTTTCAAAATGATGGACTTAAAAAAAAAAAATATTTAAACAAATACACTTATAGTTTTTTAAATTTTCTACACATGCATATTTTTATTTTTTTTTTTCTTGTAAATGATTCGTTGAAAAAAAAATTCAAAAACTGACACTGTCTGCTAACTTGAGTATCATAAATAAAAATTCGAAATTAATTCCATTTATTTTTAATTAATTATTTAAATATTCACTTTGCGTAAATTTTTGAATAGACATCAGGTATCAGCTCTAGAACTTTAGAATCATCACCACAAATCACTAGACACTACAAATCACACAACAAATTGAACCACTTTCACTAAAACTTCAACACAATTAATTATTTAAATAAAAAAACACTAATTTTAAATTAATTACTCATAAATATTATAAAAGCTTCACATTAACGTAACAACAATCACTAATCCCTTGCACTCACTCTCACTTAGTCTTTTGTTTCAACGACTGACCGAATAAACCTGCAGCGCAGTCCGCCCGCGCGCGCTCAGACGCCGCCATTTTTAAACTAAAGATGGCGGTAGTGTGAAAAATAATTTTTCCCTGCAAGTTTCATCTCTGATTATGATTCTGATTTTGATGCTGTTGTGCTATATAGCCTAGTAATTAGAGGAAAAGAAACTATTCGTCAAACAACCGCTTGGCTGCTCACTTAACCGCATGGGCACTGATATATTTTATTAATATAAATAACAATATTTTAGTTTTTATTTTAATTTGTAAGAAAGTTTAAAAATAAAATAATCATGTACGCTGACGAAGGTAATTATTTTACATATAAAATATATACGTATATTTTTTAATTACCCGATTCCAAAACTTGTTTTATTTACTGATTTATAAGTGACGCTTATTTAATTACTTTTTTTTTAATTAATTAATTTGAATATTTTTAACTTCAATTTTAATAAATCCAATATTTTTAGAATAAATGATTGTTGTTTTTTTTTTAATTAAATTGTAGGTAACCTCAAAAACTCATAATACAAAAACTTTAATTAATAATCATCACTGATTAATTATTAATTATTTTCCTCGAAATCAACAAAAATTTTTTTTTGATTCATTTGTTTTAATGAAAACTTTCATTTTATTAAAAAATTTTTTTTTTTCATTGAAAAAAAACATTGATTGCAATTTTTCGAAAATATACAAAATTCAGTGGTAATAAAATGGACGTGTACTTATTTTATAAACTGAAAATACGAGGGTCAAAATACCCCAATAATTTTTTTTAAAAACTCAAAAAAAAAAATCCTGAAGTTAACAGACAATTTAAAATTTTAGAATTTATTTTGAACAATTAAATTTAAAGAAAAAAAAAACTGAAAAAATGCACATGTAGAAAATTAAAAAAACTATAAGAGCAATTTTGTAAAATATTTTTTTTTTATAATTTATCGTCTTTTAAAAAATCCAAAAATTATTAGACGTCGGCTAACTTTAGTATCACAGAAAAAAAAATAAATAAATTCTGTAATTTTCTAAAATTTGTGTCGAGTCCATTTTTCCTCCTGCCTTGTACTCAATTTTATTTAATTATTAAAAAATAATAAAATAAATTAAAAAATTTAGATCAGTACGAGAGCGAAGACGCTGAGGAGATTTCATCAAAATTATGGCAGGAGGCCTGCTGGATCGTCATAAACGCCTACTTCGACGAGAAAGGTCTCGTCCGTCAGCAGCTGGACAGTTTCGACGAGTTCATAGAAATGTCGGTCCAGAGGATAGTCGAGGAGTCGCCACAAATCGACCTGCAGGCAGAGGCTCAGCACACATCTGGTGAGATCGAGAACCCGACCAGACACTTGCTCAAGTTCGAGCAAATTTATTTATCCAAACCGACACATTGGGAGAAAGACGGAGCTCCATCCCCCATGATGCCCAACGAAGCGCGTCTGCGAAACCTCACATACTCGGCGCCTCTGTACGTCGACATCGCCAAGACCATCGTCAAAGACCAGGAAGAGGCGATCGAGACTCAGCATCAAAAGACATTCATCGGTAAAATTCCAATCATGCTGCGTTCAAAGTATTGCCTGCTAGCAGGTCTATCCGATCGTGATTTGACGGAACTGAACGAGTGTCCGTTAGATCCTGGCGGTTACTTCATAATAAACGGCTCCGAGAAAGTTCTCATAGCACAGGAAAAAATGGCGACGAATACTGTCTACGTCTTTGCTATGAAAGACGGTAAATACGCGTACAAAGCTGAGATACGTTCGTGTCTCGAGCACAGCTCGCGTCCAACATCGACACTCTGGATCAACATGATGGCGCGAAGTGGCGCGAGTTTAAAAAAGTCAGCAATCGGCCAGCACATAATTGCCATCCTACCATATGTCAAACAAGAAATCCCCATAATGATCGTCTTCCGTGCCCTAGGTTTCGTCGCGGACCGTGACATCCTCGAGCACATAATTTATGACTTCGACGACCCGGAGATGATGGAAATGGTCAAGCCCTCACTGGACGAGGCTTTTGTCGTTCAGGAACAGAACGTCGCTTTGAATTTCATCGGTACTCGTGGTGCGCGTCCAGGTGTCACGAAAGACAAGCGTATTAAGTACGCGCGAGAAATTTTACAGAAGGAAATGCTGCCTCACGTGGGTATCAGTGACTTCTGTGAGACAAAGAAAGCTTATTTTCTCGGCTACATGGTCCATCGTTTACTTTCTGCCGCGTTGGGTCGTCGCGAACTTGATGACCGTGATCACTACGGCAACAAACGTCTAGATCTGGCCGGACCACTTCTGGCTTTTCTATTCCGTGGTTTATTTAAGAATCTTATGAAAGAAGTCCGCATGTATGCGCAGAAGTTTATTGATCGTGGGAAAGATTTTAATTTAGAGCTGGCCATCAAAACCAAGATCATCACTGACGGATTGAGATATTCTCTGGCCACTGGCAACTGGGGTGATCAAAAGAAGGCTCATCAAGCCCGTGCTGGTGTCTCTCAGGTACTGAACCGCCTGACCTTCGCCTCCACGTTGTCTCACTTGCGGCGCGTCAACTCACCCATCGGACGTGACGGTAAGCTGGCGAAGCCACGTCAGTTGCACAATACCCTCTGGGGAATGCTTTGTCCTGCAGAAACTCCTGAAGGCGCTGCCGTAGGTCTAGTAAAAAACCTTGCCCTGATGGCTTACATCAGTGTCGGCTCCCAGCCCTCGCCGATTCTCGAGTTCTTGGAGGAATGGTCGATGGAAAACCTCGAAGAAATCGCACCCAGTGCTATTGCAGATGCTACTAAAATATTCGTAAACGGGTGCTGGGTAGGAATCCATCGTGACCCGGATCAATTGATGGCCACTCTGCGTAAATTGCGTCGTCAGATGGACATCATTGTGTCCGAAGTGTCCATGATTCGGGACATTCGTGATCGAGAAATACGAATTTACACAGACGCTGGTCGGATCAGTAGGCCGCTGCTGATTGTCGAGAACCAGCAGTTGCTGCTGAAGAAAAGACATATCAACATGTTAAAGGAACGCGATTACAACAACGACGGCTGGCAGGAACTGGTCGGAAGTGGAGTCGTAGAGTACATTGACACTCTCGAGGAAGAGACGGTCATGATCGCCATGTCTCCAGACGATTTGCGACAGGACAAAGAGTACGCGTACTGTACCACGTACACGCATTGCGAAATCCACCCGGCGATGATACTGGGAGTCTGCGCCTCGATCATTCCATTCCCTGATCACAACCAGAGTCCCAGGAACACGTACCAGAGTGCTATGGGTAAGCAAGCTATGGGTGTCTACATCACAAATTTCCACGTGAGAATGGACACCCTTGCCCACGTGCTCTACTACCCCCACAAGCCGCTCGTCACTACCCGATCCATGGAGTACTTGAGGTTCAGAGAATTGCCTGCCGGTATAAACAGCATTGTCGCCATTCTTTGCTACACTGGTTACAACCAAGAGGACAGTGTCATCTTGAATGCCAGCGCAGTCGAGCGCGGGTTCTTCCGCTCTGTTTTCTACCGGTCGTACAAAGACGCCGAGAGCAAGAGAATCGGAGACCAGGAGGAACAGTTTGAGAAACCAACGAGACAAACTTGCCAGGGAATGCGTCACGCGATTTACGATAAGCTGGACGATGACGGCATCATCGCACCAGGAATTCGTGTTTCCGGTGACGATGTTGTCATCGGCAAGACCATTACGTTGCCCGAGACCGACGACGAGCTTGAAGGAACCACTAAAAGATTTACTAAAAGAGATGCCTCGACTTTCCTACGTAACAGCGAAACGGGAATTGTCGACCAGGTGATGCTGACTCTCAACAGCGAGGGATACAAATTCTGTAAGATAAGAGTGCGGAGTGTGAGGATACCGCAGATTGGCGACAAGTTCGCCTCCAGACACGGGCAGAAAGGAACTTGCGGTATCCAGTACCGGCAGGAGGACATGCCGTTCTCTTGCGAAGGCTTGACGCCTGATATTATCATCAACCCTCACGCCATTCCGTCCCGTATGACAATTGGTCACTTGATCGAGTGCATCCAGGGGAAGGTTTCCGCTAACAAGGGGGAAATCGGTGACGCGACTCCATTCAATGACGCAGTCAATGTACAGAAAATTTCTACCCTCCTCCAGGAGTACGGGTACCATCTGAGAGGCAACGAGGTCATGTATAACGGACACACTGGCAGGAAAATAAATGCTCAGGTCTTCTTGGGCCCTACTTACTATCAGAGGTTGAAGCACATGGTGGATGACAAGATCCACAGTCGAGCGCGTGGTCCAGTACAGATTTTAGTGAGACAGCCTATGGAAGGTCGTGCTAGGTGAGTTAGATAATTAATTTACTAAAGTTGGGGTAAAATGGGTCGTCAAAAAAATTTTAAATGTTCAAATTCAGTTTTTTTTTATGATACTGAATTTAGCCGAGGTCTAATAATTTTTGGTTTTGATTTTAAACAATAAATTATAAAAAAAAAATATTTGAAAAAATTGCACTTGTAGTTTTTTAAATTTTCTACATGTGCATATTTTTATTTTTTGTTTTTTGTAATTCATTTGGCGAAAAAAAAATCCGAAAATTATTAATTGTCTGGTAACTTGAGTTTGCTGTAATAATTATGATACTGAAGTTAGCAGACGTCTAATAATTTTTGGATTTTTTTTAGACGATAAAATATAAAAAAAAAATATTTGAAAAAATTGCACCTGTAGTTTTTTGAATTTTCTACATGTGCATATTTTTATTTTATTTTTTCGCAATTGATTTGTTGAAATACGAAAATTCAAAAATTTTTAAATGTCTGCTAATTTCAGGATCATTAATAATTATGATACTGAAGTCAGCTGACGTCTAATAATTTTTGGATTTGGTTTTAGTGGATAAATTATAAGAAAAAAAATATTTGAAAAAATTGCACTTGTAGTTTTTTAAATTTTCTACATGTGCATATTTTTTTTTTTTTTTTTTTTTGTACTTTATTTGGTGAAAAAAAAAAATTTGAAAATTTTAAATTGTCTGGTAACTTGATTTTACTGTAATAATTAATTAAATTTTTTTAATCAGGGACGGAGGACTGCGTTTCGGTGAAATGGAACGTGATTGCCAGATCTCCCACGGAGCAGCGCAATTTTTACGAGAGCGTCTATTCGAAGTTTCTGATCCCTACCGCATCCACATCTGCAACTTCTGCGGGTTGATTGCGATCGCTAATTTACGTAACAACACTTTTGAATGCAAGGGATGCAAAAATAAAACCCAAATATCCCAGATACGGCTGCCGTATGCGGCCAAGTTGCTATTCCAAGAACTGATGGCAATGAATATCGCGCCGCGGCTTATGGTTACATAATAATTTATATTTAAATTTATTAATTTTAATTAATTATATAACTTAATTGTACGTGTATTATTATATGAGGTTAATATTTCTATGAGAAAATAAAAAATGTATTAATTTTTAAAATATCATATTTATTTTTAACTTTCAATAACTAGGCTCACATTTTTATCAAGTTTTAAAATAAATTTTTTGCGGCTTAGAGGCTGGCGGATGAAAAAATAATTTTTATTATCAGCAAATGCTGTTGTGTGTAGATCGGTACTAATTAACTATAACATGTGAATATATATATTTATATAAATCTATCTGTTGCATTTGTCCTCATGCCGGAACGCATTTTGATAGCGACCACAATTATCACTTTTTTTTTTCTTATCAATTATCAATTCAAAATTTTAAATAATTTCTATGATCAGAGCAGGAGGAATCGGCTGACAATTGACGTCAAAAATAATTCAGTCAACTCTGCGGTAAATTTTTTACAAAATAAATTTCTAGGCAAAATAAAGTTGGCGGGAACTGGCGTTAAATTCAAAAAATTATTGGTTAATTTTTTGCTGGTCAATTGACGTCAATTGTCAGGCAATTTCTCTGCCCTAGATCACTAGTGTCAAGTGAAAATGGAAACTAAACTTTTATTTTTAAAATTCTCTCTATTATTTTTTGAAAATAAACTGATAAATAAAACTGATACTTTTATTTTATAAAAATATTTACCAACAGAATCTCTACAAGCATTTTAACAATTTGTCATATATTTATATCAATTGTCGCGCTATTAATTATCTATTTGCTTTGCTCAGCAATTGGCTTTTAAACATATATCGCCATTGGTCTGTTAATTATCAATTAATTAATTAAAATAATATATTTATTTACTGTCGGCGTAAAACATATAAAATGCCGACTAAAAATATATAAATATTTCTTTTACATATTTTTTTAGTAACCATCAATTGCATCAATAATTTTTTATTTCTTTATTAGATCATTTAAAATTTAATTACTAATCAATAATTAACTTAAATCATGCAGTTCCCCTTTTATATATAAAATATAATATATAACCATCAACCAACATAAAAATAATAACAATTACAATTGCTAATTAAAATTGCAGCATAAGTATTTTTTTTATAATTTATGAATCATTTTTATAATTCGCTAAAATTTTAAAACTTTTTTTTTTTTTTTTTTTTAAATTATAATTCATATAATTATAAAAAATATTAATATATATCTTTCAGATATAATAAAGCATTTAAATTAAATATATAATTTATATCAAAGATTTGTCTTTATAAATATTAAATCTTTGTTTATTTTGCATAGTAAAATTAACGCCATTTAATTATTTTCCTCGTTATTTATAAAAATAAAAATAACGATAACGAGAAAATAAAAAAAAAAAATTAAAAAAAAAAAAAAATATAGACTTTAAATGGCGTAGAAATATATAAGAATAATATTAAAAATAAAAATATTGGTTCTGTAAAATTAAACATTTCTTCTTAGCGCAGATTGAAGAATCGCATTGCGCATGGTCACGACCATTTTTTCGAGCTGCTCAACTTTACTCTTCAGAACCCGATTATTTTTTTCTAAGCCCACAGCTTTGCTCATCATCTCTCTCTCCTTGGCCTTTTTGTTCATACGGGACTTACGCGAGGCCTCGTTATTCTTCTCCCTGGACTCGCGGTAGCTGAAGTCCGAAGACGCGTCATCCGAGTCGCTGTCGTACTGCCTTTTGCGGCCTCTCTTGCTCTCATCGCTTGATATTTCTTCTTTTTTCATACGCGTCTTAATCGTCTTGGCTGTCCTGGTCCTAGTCCTCGCGGTTTTTAGTCTGTCCCCCGATGATGATGATGCCGATGGCGATGGCGGTGCTACCAATGACTTGAGAAGTGACTTCGATGGTTTAACGTCATGTAGATCTGATGAGTTTTTAGTTAACGGAGTTTCTGATTTGTAACTTCTTCGGCTCTTTCTTGTGTTGTGTAATCGTAATATTTTATCATTATTTTGTGTGCCATAGCTTGTTGATGCCTGATAAATGTCTACTGAATCCGTTGATATACTATCTGGTGACCGGATGTTGTCCTGAAATCAAATTTAAAAAAAAATAAATATTTTAATTAACAAATGAAAGGGAGAGATTGAGCTTCTGACAAAAAAATTTCAATTTTTTTTACAACTAAACTTTTTTGGGCCCTAATAATTCCACGTAAAAATGCCCGCCTGACCCAGCCCCCAAAAAAATATTTATTAGCGTGAGACAAAATGAAGACTTTCCAAAAAATATTGATACCTTTGACTAAATTTTTAAAAAAATTTACTGGCCCAAATTACCCCTTGCTACTAAAAATCTAAGGCCCATTTTACCCCTTGTTTATTAAAAAAAAAATACTTACATCACATAAATAGGACAGCAAATCGAAGTTATCTTTCTCATTGTTATCAAAAGTACTGATGATGTCCCAATTAACCGTCGGTTCGACGGGACTGCTGCTGTCGAAATTAACGTTGTCATTAACTCCGGCAATTTCGATTCGCTGAAGCGGTTCATCAACTTTTTCATTGTCAACAAGCCGAATCCACTCGTCGGTACGTAAGGCTATGGAAGATTTTGGTAAATCCAACCATTCATCAGGTACATCGATGCTCCCCCCAATAATTTCCGGTTTCTCATCATCAATCGGCGGTAATATTGTAACGATTTGATTGTTATTTATATTATTATTATGATTATTTATACTATTATTGATATTATTACTGTCATTATTATTATTATTGTTATTGTTATTATTATAACTTTGCTGCTTAAACTCATCGAAGGCGACTGTCGATGCAGAAGTGACCCCCACGTCAATAACAACCCCCACGTTTGTCGAGTAAGTCTTATCGTCAATTTTCATGCCTGAAAAATAATAATGGAAAATTAATTAATTAATTATACATCAAAAATAAATTTTAATAAATGAATTCGAGAGAGATTTACCTGAATGTCCGCGGTTAAGAGATTCACCTACAGGAAAACTGTAACTGCTGTGATCCATGGGGATCCTGGAGCACCAACCACTTAGATCCTGATAATTTTCCTCCCAAGTCGGTGAAAATATTGTCGTGTTGTCCTCGTCCCTTTGATTCGGGGATGAATTTATCGAGTCCGTGGTGCTCGAGGATGGCGCAGATCCAATCCACATTATATCCTTCAGCAGTTCCTTTTCCGTTGTCGGACTTATAAGCGGTGTTAGTATCTTTGCATCCTGCACCACCGCATTTGATGGTGGGACCGACACTTGCGGCCGCGATTTCACGCCATGAAAAGCAGATGACTGCTTTTTCGTATTGTTGCATTGTTCTTGTACCTGAAATAAATACAATTACAAGTTAATCAACAAATACTTTTTACTGTTCAAACCCAAACAAAATCTTTATCATTTAAGTCCATATATGAATCATATACAGATCACACATGGTCGACTTCCATATATACTCATATTTGAAGTACATTTGAAAATTCACCATATGATTCATATATCGACATATATGAATCATATACGGACCACATATGGACAATTTTCACATATAACCATATATGAAGCACATAAGAAAATCGATCATATGTGATCCATATATGATTCGTATATGTCCATAAATGAATCACATACGGATCACATACGGCCAATTTTCATATACACCCATATATATAGAACATCTGAAAATTGACCATATGTGCGATCCATATATGATTCATATATGGACATATATGAATCATATATTGATCGCACATATGGACAATTTGCATACATAGCCATATATGAAGCACATTAGAAAATCGATCATATGTGATCCATATATGATTCGTATATGTCCATAAATGAATCACATATGGATCACATAGGAAAATTTTCATGTATACCCACATATATAGAACATCTGAAAATTGACCGTATGTGCAATCCATATATGATTCATATATGAATCATATGCAAATCACACATGGCTAATTTTCGTATGTAACCATATGTGATCTACATATGAGAGCATATATGATTCATAAATAAAAAATTGATCATATATGCTCTTTATACAAAGTATATATAGTTCATATATGAAAATTGGCCTTATATGTATCATATATGCTTCATGTGTAATGATATATGCTCCATATATGAATCATATACAAATCACATATGGCCAATTTTCGTATGTAGTCATATGTGATCCACATTTGAGAGCATATATGGTTCATAAATAAACAATTAATCATATATGCTCTTTACATGAAGCATATATAGATCATATATGAAAATTGGCCTTATATGTATCATATATGCTTCATGTGTAAATGATATATGCTCCATATATGAAGTGTATGGGCATATATGAAGCATATATGTATCATATATGACGAATTTTCATATATGCTGCTATATAATTCATTTTGTACGGGCACCCACACTCGAACTGTGAACTCTGACCTACCGGGTTCGATTCCCGGCGGTTGATATTTTTTAATAACTCATTAAAAAAAAATATCAACGTCACTATTTAAAATGTAAACAAGAATCTCATGATTATGAGTAATAAAATAAATAAAAACATATTTACTTTGAATTCCCCGCCCTTATCAAATGTAATGTTGCTGGCCGTTGAACGCTTTGAAATAGGAGGGATTTTGAAAACCTATTAACAGTTTAAAAAAAACATTATCAATAAAAGACTTCCATTAGCTCTAGTACCAATAAAAAATTAATTGTCCCATTAACGAGACCGAAAATATTTTTTATGATAAAAAAAAACATTAACGCTCTTTAAAAAATGATATCAAGGCTGTATTTAGGAAACGGTACCTTATCTTATCACATACATGACATCAATTATTTATATAAATCGATCCATGACTCACGAGCATTAACAATCATTAAATATATTACCATTTATTTCCCTGGCTCAGGAAATATCTATCTATTATATAAATCATCTTATTATTTTAAAAAAAAAAATCATTAATTTGAGTTGGCAAGTGATCTAGGAGGTTGTATAATATTTTTATGAGTCAACACTTCAAAGGGATAATTAAAAATTATATCAATAAATTTCAGCTAATAATTATCTAGATTTAGATCTAGATCTACATTGATTATATGTAACAGCTAGATCATTATCTCCAGACAGAAAAACTATTTTTGGCGCCTCCGATCATGTGCCTGCCGCATGTCATTACTTGATTACTTTACCAGGAAAATAGATAACAATAAGCATACATACAATTTTTTTTTTACAATCAAGATAAAAAAAAATCAATTTTTTACTCAATAATTTATTTTTAAAAAAATTCCATATATTTATTCAATCTAATTAAATATTTAATTGCAAATGCCAATTACTTCAATTTACCCGAACGTATTTTACCCATTACGTAACAGATTCCCATAAGCAATTTTCTGAGCAATTTGCGTCATCTTCTTCAGAACTAATCACTCACAATATATATATATATATTTTTTTTTTATTATTTTATTCAATAGAATGACAATTGGTGGCAATAAAAAAATTGTATATGGAAGGGGTAAAAATGTGTTGATAAATAAAGATAATAACAAACATTCAACAGTTACATGACATGTATGTATAGATACTGATGTGAATGTTGCTACGGAATGAAATAGCATTTTTTTTATTTTTTATTTTTTATTATTAGTATGAAATAAAAAAAGAAATGATAAGAGAATTAATTGATTAAATTTTTTTAGTCAAAAAATAATATTCTAATTTCGACGAATAAAAAATTGAGGTTTATGTAACAATATGTTAGTAGAAGAGGTACGAGTTTGGTTGGACTGCTGGAAAAATTTGTTACGTAAACTTCGTAAGTAGAAAAAGACCTTTGGTATTTAGTGGTTTACTTACCCTCCCTAAATCGATGGGTGATTGGACTGTTTCCACTTGAGTGGTTTAGCGGCGATCGACGATCGATCTGTTAATTAAGCCCGCGGAAAATTAATAATTACTATTTTAAAAAATTAAAGCTCTGATTCTTGGAAATAACAAAAAAATTATGTAACTGCCGCGCACTTTGGTACTTGGATCACTTTTTGACAACAAAGACTGTTGTGCACTTGAATCACGAGCTGGCAAGTGTGAAACTCTCAGACCGCGGAGGTAGTATGCGATGAGAATGAAAACTCGAGATCGGCTTGGGCCGCGCATCAAGATACGTCATAACTCACGGGCATGAGACAGTAAATTTGTGTGCCAGTGATACAAAAATGTGTGTGTGCTTCCGGCAAATGAAAGCAGCCTGACGTCACCACCCACCAATCGACGGTGAACTGACGTCACTGAGAACCAATGGGAGAGATGGGTTAGACAAAATGGTGGTAATGGGACACGTATCGTTAAATAGAACGGCCAACAACCCAGATGGTTGGGGAATTCCTGGTACTGTTGTGTAACGTCGATAAAATTTTCATTCTTTTGCTTTTATGTTCTACGACTATGCCGCCTTTTGTCGGCGCCGACTTTTGTATTGAGGCGACCAGTTTAAACTAGACCTTGAATCCGGTCACATGTTTTCGATTTTTATGTTGACATTACGGTGATTGATATTAATCACTTTTCAGATTACTGCAAGGACAGACAATTTTACTCGCGTAATTTTCGCGATCGTTGCGTCAGATTTTTTTTTTGGCGCAAAAAATTTATTTTGGGCGCGAATGCAGTATAATTTTTAATTACTAACTTATTTAATATATATGAAATTTATGAAAATAAAAAAATTATGCATGAAAATAGAGGGGGTTAGTTTAGCGAAATTAGGTAACGTCGAAATTTTGATATCCCGCCGCGGTCTTCTGGGAAAACGCGTTTATCGCGAGTAAGCAAAGTAGGAACTAAAAAGCTTGAGCTTTAGCATGCGAGTGATCTATAAATATATATATAACATAAATCGTATCTCCGGAGTGGGTTTTAAATAAAACTTTACTTCCAACAATCGCTGTCGAGTGAATAATAGAGGAATGATATCGACATAATCACGTAATAATAATTAACTATAAGTGTGCTGGCACACTCTCAGATCCGTTTATTCTCAAGGTTCACACGATATATAATACCATCATACTAGCATTTAATCCATATATTCTTATCATGAAACTACGATATCAACTCCTCGGGGATCGCATGTACCCAATCTAAGTTTAAAATCAACCCTGGCCAAGGTCACATCTTTGACTTGGTATAAAAAACATTTTTACTTACCACTCGCAAAAAATAATGTCCGAGAAATATAAAAGAAATACTTCCCGTCCTTCGCACGAGAAAGACCCACGAATAAAGAAAGTCAATTCAAATGGGATTTTTAATTTAAATTGAATCTCGAATTCTTTAGATTTTTTAAATAATTGCGGCTGATTTACTTCCATTATTTTTTTTAATTAAAATTTTTTTTTATTATTATTAGTCTGTAAAAAAAAAAATTATGAAGGTGACATAAAGCAGTGTAACTTAAACTGCAGTCTCGTCACACTTGACTCTGCTCGACTTCTCAGTCAGGGCCAGTTTTCTAGTGCGCCTTACAACTGCATTACCCCGTGCTCTAGTACTTTACTCATCTATACATACATTCACATTCACATTCACATCCACACATATGTATATATATATTACTAGTATGTACTAGTAGTCTAGCTGTGTACTATCGGGGTAGTACGGAATGTGCATGAGTGAAGAATAAGGACGAAACAGTGGATGTGAATAAAGGGAGGCGTGAGTGGGTGTTTGTATTGGGGTTGCTGCAATGCGCAACCACCGCACTAACATTCTCCCAACTTTAATATAAACTCATACACTCATCGGCTTCACTGCTACTGCTACTGCTTCAGCTTCAGCTTCAGCTTCTGCTTCTGCTACTGCTTCAGCTTCCGTACTCTTCTCTTTAGGACCAGGTCATTCGACTGAGCTTATAAATAAAAACACAGTTCAAATTTTTTTTTATATTTATTTATTTTTTTTTTTAAATAAAAACAATTTATAATCTCTTAAAATTAATAACAAATAAAATGACAATACATTTATACAATAATTGCATTATTATTTATTTAATTTATACTATTGTACAGTGATTTATTTTTTAAATTTATTATTATATATATTTTTTAGTAATTATTATACATTTATTATTTACAAGACATCGAAATTTAATTATTAGTCTTTTCTTATTGCATAGTATGCGTTAATTGATTTCCCCATTTATTTTTAGTTCATTTTATATATTTATTATTATTATTAAGTATTTAGTAGATTAGGTTCAGATTTAATGCGGCAATAAAATGTTGAGTAAAATTGTTTCGACTTTAGTTTGTTTACTTTTTTTTATTTTGATTGTCGGTAATATTTTTAATTTTTTTGAGTTTTAAATAAATGGCTGCCATTAGTTTTTTATTTTTTCTCGTGTGGTGTAATGGTGGTATTCATTTTGGGGTGGGGGCTTATATATATGTATATTGTATAATTTATTTTGATGGCGTTTTATTTTTGGTTTTAAAAACATGCACGATCCCTTGACAAATACTTATTTACATAAATTTACTTTTTAACTCGGTCGTCATTATCCAATTTGTGGGAGAAGCCTTGCAACTGAATGCCATTTTTTTTATTGAGTATATATGTAATGATATATATGTAATAATCATATATATATGTAATAATAATAAGAAGAAAATTTATTTCAATCGAAATTTGGTCTAAAACAAAAATAATAAATTTCCAATTACTTTGAATCTCAATTGTGTCTAAACTACTGGATATACAAAAAAAATTAATGAATACTTTTTTGTAGGAAATTAAATTTCCTACAAAATTATATAGAGTCATATTTGTCATATTTTCAATAGTTTAGCCGGAATTCGTATTTTAAAGAGACTGTCTCATTAATGGGATGAGATTTTTAATGAAATTAGAAGCTGAGCCTTTGAAATCGAAATTACGAACAATCTATCAAAGATACGATGAAAATGTATATTAACAAATTTATAGAAAATTAAATTTCCTACAGAAAATGACTCTTTAATTTTTTTTGTAGACCCAGTATTTCGTGAGTTATTTAACTTTGAACATTAATCAAAATTTTAGTAAAAAAAAATATATGAATAATAACAATAAATATAAAAAATGAGTGTAAATTTTTAGTAAATAAATAAAAAAAAAAGATTTAAAAATCTCGGTAATTTGATTGGTTGGTGACATTGAAAATCATATAATAATATATAATAATACGCGCGTGTGTGTTACGTGCAGTAAAAGGTCAGCTTTAAACATAGTAATTGCCAGCAGTTAATTCTTGCCACTCACGACAATGTCACGTACAAAAATACAATTACTTATCTATTGTTTTATCAAACATTTGACTTTTTAATACCGATATTATTTTTAAACAAAATTCTAAGCCGGACACTCCGCCATTATCTTCCCGCGCTAATCCGTCGCTATTTTAATTTAAATAATTTAAAAAATACTCGTGAGTTTACTGTACACTGAATGATTTCATGCGCAGGCATACATATATATACATATAGACATATATAGTGAAAGCTAGGGAAATAGAGAGAATAGTCAACGTGCCAATGTTTTGCATGACCACACTTATGACGAATATTTGCCTGATTCAAGATTCTCGTTATAGTATTTCGTAATTAAAATAATATTCATAAAAATTTATCAAAATTTTCCATTGTGATTCGTAAGTACGCGGTCTGTAATTCTTTTAATTTTCATTACATTGATCACCAATTTTATTGTCATAGTTAGTGATCAATAATTGATAAATTTACCCGGAAAAAGTAATTTAGATCTATAAAGATCTACGGAGATCTTAAATTTCTAAAAAAGATTTCCAATTATCTCGAATTTTCGATGATTTCAGATCTATGATCTCACGAGATCTTGCAAGATTCCACAATTATATCAATAGATCGACAAGTTGTAAAGATCAATTTTTTTTATTTAGAATAATAACGACATCGCCGGAGATCTCCAACGATTACCGTGAATTTCAACGAATCTTCTTATAGATCATTTAGAAAAAATGCCCTGGCAACTATGAGATCTAACTAGATCGTAGATCTGTCAGGAGTAATGTAGAATTTTTTTTTTCAAAAATCAGATCTCCGTAGATCTACTGTAGATCTCAAACTTGGTATAGATATCAAATCCCTGACGATTTTGCAGATCGGCAATGATTTGAGATCTACGGCAATTTTAAATAATCTCTGATCTGACTAGATCATTCAAGATTTCACAACAACATCAATGAAGATCTATTTAGATTTCGCAGATCGGCGTTATAAAGATCATTTTTTTTCAGGGCTAAAGATGTCACCGAAAATCTCCGACGATTTCCGTTTTCCACAAATCTTCTTACAGATCTTTCGAAAAAAGATCCTGGGAACTATGAGATCTATCTAGATCTCCATAGATCTGTTAGAAGTAACCTAGATCTGATTTTTCGATGAATCAGATCTCCACAGGCCTAGTGGATCTCAATTATTTTTTCCGGTAGTCCATCAATTAATCGAACGTCAGGTTACCGATTTAACTTAATTTATTTTTTTTACAAAAAATATATAAAAAAAAAGATTTCATTTTTTATTTTTTGTAATAAATCATTACGATTGATATTTATTATTATATATAAGAAGGCTTCCGTGCGCGCTGCTAATTCGCGTGCTCGGCAAGCATGCGGGCAAAAGTTCTTACCAGCTGGTACCTTCTCTGGTACGGGTGTTTTTAGAGGGTGGAGAAAATTAACGAGAACTTGTAACTAATCTTTATTGATAGCCCGATACAATAGTATGGATTTCAATGAGATTAAACAACTTGTTTCATTTATTTTTTTCTTTTCTCAATTTATTGGCTCGGGAAATAATAAATCTTGGTCGTTTTTAATTAAATTAATTAATTAAAGTTCACAGGTTTAATTTTTCGATTTCATAGGAATATTATTTAAAGGTTTTTCTAAAATTTCTTATATATTTTTGTCATAAGATTCGATTTTGAATTGAAAAAAAAGGAAAATTCCGTTTTTTGTAAAAATTAGCATAATTTTTTGAATTTTTCAAATTTTTAACTTAATCTTGCGGTAAATTATTAGAAAATAGATTTACTTTGACCGCTTAATATTAAAAAACTTCGAAATTTCAAAAATTATATTTTTCCAATCAAAATTCAAAATTATTCATCGAAAATTCAAATCTATGAAAGTGTGATTTGTTTTTTGTAAATATCTCTATAAATATTGAGTTATTCAAAAAATATAAAGAAACCTTTTTTGTAGCCCTTTAAATTCTCCACAAAAAAGGTATCTTGTAATTTTTCAAAAAACTGAATATATATCAAGATATTTGGATTTTAATATCCCAAGAGTGATCTAGTAATTCAGAGTTCCCAATTCCCTAGATTTTGGATCTCAGTGGCCGCCAAGAAAAGTACAAAATAAATTTTTCTTGTCTTCCAAATAATTCCAAAAATCCATAATGAATAAAAAAAAAACCACCGAATTGCCGTCAATTTTTTTCACTCGCGAAAAAATTCCAAAAAATTTAATTAAACAATTCAAAGAAATCTGTTATATTAATGGATATTTGCGTAGATAAAGTTTCTTAGCGAGGCATAACATAAATTATGCATAATAATTTTTGACTAAAACACATATATATATAAGGTTCACCTCAAGCACATTAATTACGGCCCATATTTAGCGTTAAGATGAGACGGTAATGGGGAATGTAACTTAAATGAGATTAAAAGACCGTCGCAATATTTAACGGTGTCATTTAGTCAAGCAATTATTTTCTCATTAACGTGTCATCTTCATTAATTCAATTATTTAATTAAAATAACTCATTATTTCCTTTACTGTGCTTACTATTTTAATTTATAATAATAATAAAATTTTAAAAGAAAAGGTAATGCGAGTAAATCTACAGGAATAAGACACTAGTACTTGTAATTACTTTGAGTTAAATTATAACCACTGAAATCATAAAACACTCGTGGGTTATTGCAGTGGTAGCAAGTAAGGAAGACTGGCTTTTTAAGTTAATGACTTGAACCTTGAGCTCTTAAAATTGCAGAATTACTGTGCCCTTGTATTTGCTCACTTTTTTTTTTAATCCCGTTCTCAAATTTTTTTTTATTTTTCTCTTTACTCATCTCATGTTTGCCGGAAGATTTTCATGAGCTAATATTATTTTAGTCAGTCCTACAACCATGAATATTAATGACCCTTAATTATTACCTCAAATAAAATTCAGTTTTTTTCTCTGGAAAAAAAAAAAAAATTCTTTCAAATTGCAAAGCTTCGTATAAAATTTTTTTTTATTTGATGATAAATAAATTATGTCAAGGGTATGATATTTTAAATTATTATTATTATGAACTTATACTCATCTATACTTTTAATTTTTTTATCAAGCACAATTACCCGCTATCTATTAATTATTAACACTCATTTAAATATTACATAGTAGAAGTACACGCAAAAAAAGTCGCACATAACCAGCGGCAATTCCTGAAAGAATAAAAATAATAAATAATACAATAAAAAACAACATTGTTTATTTTAAACAAATTAACTTCACTAAACAATTATTTATTAATTCATTATTAATTAATTAATTTATTTATTTACAACGAATATTTACAAGCACCAATTTATTACTCCTAACATAATTATCATAATAATATCTCTCTTCTGAGCCATTATTTATTTTATTTATCACTTCAACACGAATATAATTTTTTAACGATAATATATACACATATATTTATATACATATATATAGACAGAAATTCGAGGCATGAGTTAAAATTTTTTTATTCAAAAATGATTGGTCACCACTTCTATAAAAATCTAAGGCAAGTTGGTCGACCGATTTTGTAAACCATAAAAAAAAAAATTTTTTTAGGGCCCATTTTACCCTAGACTCCATTTTTTACAAAAAAAATTCAAAACCAAATTCTTACAAAAATTTTTTTTTTAATTCTGACCCATTTTACCCCAGAGTAAATTTTTTGATTTTTCAAACAAAAGTTTCAGAAATTCCTTAGAAAAAAAATTTGAAGTGACCTGCAAACTCACCAACTTACCCCACTTTTTTATTTTACCGACAATTCGTTTTTTAAAAAAAAAAAATTCGTCCAAAAAAAAATGGTGACCCATTTTACCCCAGCGTAAATTTTTTGATTTTCCAATGAAAAATTTCCGAAAACGAATCCTCAGAAAAAAAATTTTAAGTGACCTGCAAGCTGACCATCTTACCCCACTTTTTTTATTTTACCGACAATTCTTTTTTAAAAAAAAAAAAATTCGTCTAAAAAAAATGGTGACCCATTTTACCCCAGAGTAAATTTTTTGATTTTCCAAGAAAAAATTTCCGAAAACGAATCTTTAGAAAAAAATTTTTGAGTGACCTACAAACTGACCATCTTACCCCACTTTTTTTTTACCGACAATTCGTTTTTAGAAAAAAAAAATTCGTCTAAAAAAAATGGTGACCTATTTTACCCCAGAGTAAATTTTTTGATTTTTCAATGAAAAATTTCCGAAACGAATCCTTAAAAAAAAAAATTTAAGTGACCTGCAAACTGACCAACTTACCCCACTTTTTTTTACCGACATTTCATTTGTCTAAAAAAAATGGTGTCCATTTTGGCCCACCCTCTCTGATATATATAATATATATGCATATAAATATATGATTATTATCATTATTATATTATATTATATGAGTTGAAGGTGTATTGGTTTGGCACCTCGACAATTTGAAATATTTTTTGGCAACATACATATGTAATAATCAGTTGTCAAGACAAAGTCATATACAAATACTGAAACCCAACAAACCATTACTATTAACAAGAACTGCAGTGTAACTTAAGTTACACTGCACTTGTTGTTATTAGTTAAATTTTTGGCTTGGACGAGACAGACAGACGCACATGTATTATTTTTATACTCATGTCTGGGTAAATGGTGTGCGTGTTGCGTATGACGAAAAGTTAATTAGCTACAACTGACGGGTTTTAAACTCATAACTCGCTGAATAGAACAGAGGAATTCATCATGTCACCAAATAAACGTCTTCCCACGTAAATATATTATTGCATCATATATATAATATACAATATACTCAGTACGGCCAGTAACAGCAATATATATTTATAATATATTATCGCAAAACTAACATCCATTAACATCCATACGCACCTAATTATACTCAACAATATATTTTATATATTGCACTGTCTCCCTAATTAAATGTATAACTATTATTATTATTATTAGTATTGTAATTATTATGATAATTATCAATATTAGAATTAATTATACAGCGTTCATATTTTCCTTCACGAGTTGGTTTCGTATAAATATGTCAGGCCAGTCTCGTTCCCGTGGAACTTATTTATATATTTTACTCTATTTATTTATTTATTTATAGCTATTATTTACAGGTTTTAGTTATTTATATATGTATATATATATATATTTATTATTTATTTGTAATAAAGTTCGTTTGGTGAACGATGATGATTTGGCTCTTGAGCATACGTTACATATTGCCTCTTAATTCATTTAAATTAACTGATTTTTTTCTCTAATGTAATGAAACCCTGAGAATGATCCGGAAAAAAATATTCAGATATGATCAGATATGAAAAATGATTCGATCTGATCATTTATCGTTTTATATTAAATATCCTATGCTACTATAGCTTCATATATGACTATTTTGATCATATATGATGATATCTGATCCTATATGTTAATGCCTGATCAGGCTTAAATTCTTCTATGACCATATATGAATATCTATTAATATGGGTGATCAGGCCCAAAGTCATATATGATCATATATACCCATGTATGAGCCATAAATGATCATATGAATTTTTGTGTTCATATATACACATAAATAATCATATATGATCATGCTTTAATATATATGACCAGGCCCTAAATCATGTATGAAAAACCATATATATTCATATATATGCTTATATATGCCCTATGAACTGATATATGTCCATATGTATTCATATATATGCTTATATATGCCCGTATGTGCTCATATATGTTCATATATGCTCATATATGTTCATATATGCTCATATATGTTCATATATGCTCATATATGTTCATGTATGCTCATATATGTTCATATATGCTCATATATGTTTGTATTTGCTCATATATGCTCATATATGTTCATATATGCTCATATATGTTCATATTTGCTCATATATGATCATATTTTAATATATATAAACAGGCCCTAAATCATTTATGATGAACCATATATATCATATATGCTTATATATGTCCATATGTGCTCATATATGTTCAGATGTATTCATATATATGCTTATATATGCCCGTATGTGCTTATATATGTTCATATATGCTCGTATATGTTCATATTTGCTCATATATGCCCATATGTGCTCATATATGTTCATATTTTCTCATATATAATCATATTTTAATATATGTAAACAGGTCCTAAATCATTTATGATGAACCATATATATCATATATGCTTATATATGTCCATATGTGCTCATATATGTCCATATGTATTCATATATATGCTTATATATGCCCGTATGTGCTCATATATGTTCATATATGCTCATATATGTTCATATTTGCTCATATATGTTCATGTATGCTCATATATGTATATATGTGCTCATATATGTTCATATAAATCCATATATGATCATATTTTAATATATATAAACAGGCCCTAAATCATTTATGATGAACCATATATTTCATATATGCTTATATATGTCCATATGTACTCATATATGTTCAGATGTGCTCATATATGCCCATATGTATTCATATATGTCCATATAAACTCATATATTATCATGAATGATCATATATAGTCATATCTGCCCGTATCTACGTATTTTTTTCCAGGCGAGGTAAATAAAAAAAAAAATATTTAAAAAATTGATTCTTTAAAAATTAAATTAAAGGATGACGACGCTGAGTTGATATTTTTAATTAATTTTATGTAGAGAGCATTTAAATAATATTCTATACAATCATTGTTTAGCTACAAAGGTTTTAATTATTAAAAGTGATAAATTTATAGCGTACGAGGCGACTTTTATTTTCAGTGGCGATTAAATCGATTACTTTTATAATAAATAACTCTTTGGTTTTATTTTTAGAGATAGTTAATGGTATAATTAAACTTTGGTATCGTGATTCGGTGATTCTATGATAAGTATCGCGAAGAAAAAAAAATTTTTTTTTCGTTTTCTCGGTTTTAGCTCTTCAGCCTTTTAATTCCTAAGACAACATTAAAAAATAAAAAAAAAAGGCCGTTGAGTATCAGCTCGACGCGAAATAAAATCGTATTGAGGAAAATGATTATGATAATAAATAATAAATAAAAATACAAGTATAAGCTCAGTGATTGATTAATTCTAAACTTTTTTTGTAAGTTTGTGTTCGTAACAACACGAGCGAGAGTATAAATAAACGAGCAAACTTTGGCGATGTATTAAATAAATAGTTCCTATTAATGAAATAATTACATGATATGAAGTAGACGTTTACGGTAATATTTATATGACAAGTATTCAGCATTATAAAATATCTTTTATGCGGTAATATAAAAAAAATATATGACAATATTTAATTTATAATTTAATTCAATATTGATTATTATGACAATTGCATTTAATTGCTTGTATTTATTTATTAATTTTTTTTTTTTATTTAAAATCTAAACTTCGTTTCGTCTCAGAGGCTGCTCCCGTACTCGCTCGATCTTCTTCGATCGTTGTGTTTGATGTAGGTCGCTGTGTACATACTTTTTGTACGGTCATCATACCTAGAATGCCAACAACAACAAAAAAAATTTGAGCTCGTATTTTACTGCAAAATTATATGAATAATTTCTAGGGGCGTGCGAATAATCTGTGATTCTGAAGTTAGCAGACAATTAGTAATTTTCGGATTTTTTTTTCAACAAATTGATTACAAAAAAATAAAAACTAAAAATATGCACGTATAGAAAATTTAAAAAACTACAGGTGCAATTTTTTCAAATATTTTTTTTTTATAGTTTATCGTCTAAAAAAAAATCCAAAAATTATTAGACGTCGGCTTACTTTAGTATCGTGAATAATCTTCGAATTTAATCGTTCGAAAAATTTTAAGTATTCAAAATTTTTGGGATTTTTCTAATGAACTTATTTTGAAATTTTGAAATTTTTGAATTATTGAAATTTTCATAATTTTTGGAATTCATAATTTGTCAAATTCTTTAATTTTTGAATTACTGAGAAAATTTGAAATTTTAATAATTTTTGAAATTCATAATTTGTCAAATTATTTGAAATTTTAGAAATTCTTTAATTTTTGATTTACACAAAAAAATTGAAGTATTCATAATTTTTGGAATTCATAATTTGTCAAATTTTTCAAATTCTTTAATTTTTGAATTACTGAAAAAATTTGAAATTTTAATAATTTTGGGAATTCATAATTTGTCAAATTATTTGAAATTTTAGAAATCAATTTTTGATTTATACAAAAAAATTGAAGTATTCATAATTTTTGGAATTCATAATTTGTCAAATTATTTGAAATTTTAGAAATCAATTTTTGATTTATACAAAAAAATTGAAGTATTCATAATTTTTGGAATTCATAATTTGTCAAATTACTTGAAATTTTTCGACTACTCTAAAAATTCGAAATATTCACAAACAATACGAATTATTCGATCAGAATTCAAATATTAAATTTAAAATCAAAATTTCAAATTTCGAATAAAAAAAAAAAAACCAATAATTCCACATATTCTATTACAATTTCCTATAAATACCAGCGTCGAATTCCTTCGAATAATTCTCAAGTTCAGTAAATTCACCCGCCCCTATTAAATTCTCTAAAAAAAACTAACTCACTATAAAATTTAATTTATTGAAATGCACCAACCTCAAAGACGGTCTTCGTATATCAAGAGTCTCAAGATCAAAAGGCTCTCTTCTGCAGAGCGAGCAGAATGCACACTGAAGTGTGTTTTTGAAAGCCTCCCGAAAGTCGCGATTGAAGTAAGCGTAAATAAGTGGATTTAGGGCGGAATTGGTGTAGCCGATCCAGAAGACAATGCTGACGACTATTTCCGGACAGTGGCATTTTGAGCCGCACAGACTTATCGTGACATACCAGAGGAAGAATGGCAGCCAGCACAAAATAAATGTGCCCATTATTATTCCCAGTGTGCGCGCAGCCTTGTGTTCTCTCTTCATTTTAATCAAACTTTTGTCCTTGGTCGGCGTGTGCAGATGATCCGTATTTATTTCGTTGAGCGTAAGCGTTTTAGATGAACCCCCGCTGTTCAGTTCGCCATTGAGGTTGTTGAGTTCGCGACTCGGCCGGTGGCTCAGAAGCATCGCGTTCCCCATCCTGCTGTGCATTTGCTTCTCTTGTTTGTTGGCCTCCTTGAATATCGCGAAGTACGTGATCGTCATAATGGTACAAGGTATCCAAAATGAGATACACGAGGACAAAATGGCGTAGCCCTCGTTGACTTTGAACTCGCATACGTCAGGATGCAAGTGACGAAAATGGTCATTGTCGCTGGTCGTGTACCAGCCGTTGAAAATCGGTACAAATGATATGATCGCCGGCGATACCCAGCAGGCTAGCAGCATATACGCGACAACACGTTTCGTCATATTGCTCGGATACTTTAGTGGCATTACGATCGCGTAGTAACGATCTACTGATATACACATCAGGTGAAGTATTGAACTAGTGCTGAAGTACACGTCCAATGAATTCCATACGTCGCACATAAAATAACCGAAGAGCCAACGACCCGTCACCTGGACACTTAAATTAAATGTCATTGCGAACATCGCCACCAGCATATCAGCCAGAGCAAGTGATACCACAAAGTAATTTGTTATTATCCGCAATTTACGATGACGCATGACCGACACTATCACTAGTAGATTTCCAAAGACCGCGGCTATTATTATGAACCCGAGAATGCAGCCTTTGGGAACTGACACCGATAAGTCCGGCCATGGCGGCGGAGTCGTGTAATTCAAATTACTATCATCCGACGAAGAGTTCGTTAGATTAGAAGCTGACGGATCCAGTGACGTGTCCGAGGGATTTGGATCCGTCGTCGTCGCCATCCTCAGTTTGAAGACGACGACGACTTGATAAGCTTCTTCTCCTTGTTCTTGTTCTTGTTTGTTTTTTGTTATTTTATTGTTGGCTAAGAGGGGACTCGTATTTAGATTTTTATGTTTAGCTTGTGATTTTTTTAGTTCCGACCGATCGAGTGATAGGATTAAGTTACTGATGACGACGCTAATAGATGGAGGATTGAAATGGCGGCCTTCATCCTCGTCGACGAGCCGCCGCTCGACGAATCGATGACACGGCCAATCTCTGACACTTGCCAGATTTCACGGGCTCAACGGACCTTGGATGTCACATTGGCTTCTGTTCTTTGATCTGAAATTATAAAATATAAATATTGCTTTAAATATATCATAAAATATATATATATACATATATAGTCCAGAGGTTATTAATATCATGATAAATAAAAATTAACTTTTGGGTTAACTTTTAATGAGGGCATACATTTTAACCTTGCAACCGGCTATTGTTAGAACATAGATCGTATATATATATATGTAAATATATGTATGTTTACATAAACATGTTGTTTATCCGTAAATAAAATGGCTACAGAGTAATATTTGTTGTGTTAAATAATAATCGCCGGGACAAGCGAGATAATTATTTACGAATCTTTATTTATTTGTTTATTATTTTTTTTTGGTTTTATATTTGGGTCAATTATCCTATAGGTATAGCATTGAGCTGCACTGGCTGACGTGGTGGAATGTGTAGAGGTAGAGTGTCGTTGAGCCGGAGGCACCCAACAACAAGAATGCAATATGGAATTTTTACATTTGACCTCGTTCATGTATTTGTGAACGTAAATTAAATTATATATATGTAATATATATATGTATATATAAATACTGAGTTGAGGAAAAAAAATCCATTGCAGATTACATTTTTTGTGGGGATAAATAACAAGATAAAATTATGGAGAGATTCTCCATTAAATGAGTGAAATAAAATATAAGTGCACCCGAGGCAAAATGGGAGACAAGTTTTTGGTGACCAATTTTTTTTTTTTTGTTTATAAGTGGAAACATCAGCCGATCAGAATTTTTTATTTTTACAACTGTGACCCATTTTACCGTAAAATTTTTTTCAGCTCTCAGACAACGAAAATTTGAAAAAAAAATTCTTTTAATAAGAACTGAAATTGATCGACTTTCCCAATTTTTTTTGCATGAAAGTGTCCCATTTTACCCCGAGTTTTTTTAAAAATTATTTTAATTAACCCTCGGATTTTAAGATATTTTTGTCTCATTCAGTCTAGTAATTAAAATAAAATAGAGAGAGGGAGAGGGTCGCAAAAAATTTTTTATAAAATGGACCCAGTGAGCAAAAGTAAAAATATATTTTTCATAAGTCAGTAAGAGTATTTTTAAAACTCATTGCAGCTCAAGGACGTGGTTTTTGTGTCCAAGATCAGTGTCAAGGCTAAACTGAGCCTTTTGATTAAAATTTCAGCCATTTAAATCACCCGCGCTAAGTAATGAGAGTGTAATGAGATAACTCGCGAAATGGAGAACAAAAGCCGATTATTTATATTTATAAAAAATTTTATTTCCAAAAATAAAGAGTGAAAAGTATTTTCTGCCCAAATGTAACCTCGTCATAAATTTAAAAAAAATAATTACGAGACCCCGCTTAATATTCCAAGGGCCAGAGATAAAAATGAAAATAATTTTAATTATTTTCAGGGCGAGACAAAGTATGAATTTAAATTACGAGTGCCTACCAAGACATTTATACTTTCACGTCTAACTTATTTATTAACGCTCTAGATCGTCCGTAATATCCTAATAAATAATGTACTTTCGTGACTTGTTCCCGGTGGGCTAAATCGCGCATCATCTAGGAACACTCACACTAAAAAAAATCTAAAAATAAATAAAGGCGCCCAGGACGAGTCGCATTGGCGTTAACTAACAGCAAAAGAGAGGGAGGGTTAAAGATAATACGGAGGGTGTCTCGTCCGCCAACAGCTTCTCTTCTCACGGTTCAACTCTTAAGATTAATAGTCTTCGAGGTTTCTCATTCCCCTGGCAAGATCTCCCTGTAAGTCTATAATAAGCTCTTCATCATAACTCCAGCTATACTAGTCTTCAAAACTTTCAACAGCTAGATTTTTTTCTCATTATTATTTAATATTATTTACAATATTCAACAAACTTCATATTTAATTTTTATCTAAACTCTTTTTACTTGTCTATTTATTTTTTTTTTCTCCATCATTCCCTGATACTTTTTTATTTTTACAATAAAAAATTTATTATCGGCAACTTTTTTTTACGCTGATTAAAAGCACTTTGACGTTGACAAAAAAAAACGACGATAACTTTAAGTTCACTATGTGTGTGTATATATATGTACAGCATACTTATATTTTATACTACTTCCGTTAAAATTTTTTCAGAGTTTCTCTCTTTATTACAGCGTTTTTGCATTTATCTGGAAATAACTAAAGAACTTACCGGGAGAATTGTAAAATTACTCATGTACATTTAATAATTTAAATGCACACAGTATATTCGTTCTTTAGAACAATCAGCTTATTGTTTCAGAGTTTTTTTAATTAAAAAATTTTTAATTTATTTTAATGCACTTGTAAATTATAATTGCGTTTAGAATTATCGGTATTAAAAATTTAAAAAAAAAATAATTTAATTATTTCATAGATTAATGTACCATACAAATCATTTCTACGCTTTTTTTCTATTGAAGAACTGCATTATTCTTTTTTCAAGCGGCTTATTTTGCCCCACTAATCCTCTTTGTATCTAGACCACATCTAATTAATTCGTTTTCGACTTTCAGAAGTAAAAGTACGAATAATTTTTTAAAATTTTTCTAGTAGTTCATTTTGCCCCACATTAATTTTTCTACCAGCCAATAATTTTTACTCCGTACAAAAAATATGTATATATGACAAATACAATATATATGCGTGTAAAAAATAAATAAGTTTTGGGTGTATGTTGATATATATATATAAAATATATATAAGTATATGTTTGCTCGAAAAACCAATATATCACATATACGTTACATATATTTTTCGCATATAAAGGAGGAGGGGGCAAAGTGGGCCCTGTTAAATTTTCTGTACGTTAATAAATTCGGACGGATAATAAGCTTATCGAAATTTGTTATATAATGAGGGCTAAAATGGACCACCAAAACTGTTCATTAAATATAATTTATTACACGGAAAAAAATGAACTATATAAATTGAGAATGACAAGTAATATAATGATAAAATGATCAGTAAATACCATCATTCTAAATAGTAATTTTTTCGTTTATGATTCAAACGTGAATAATTACAGGATAAGTATGAAAATTTATTGTCTATGTAAGAAATATTACAATTTGAACTTTAAAAATCGTAACTGATACTTAGAAAATAGATGACACGTATGATAAAATTTGCTATTTGAATGTTAAAATTCCCCATATTGACCACCGGGTTCCGGGTTATAATTTCAAATAGTAATTTTTAAAGTTTTTTTTTTCCGTGTAAGAAAGTTACACGGAAAAAAATGAACTATATAAATTGAGAATGACAAGTAATATAATGTTAGCTCATTGGTAGAGCTCAACTGGTAGAGCACTCGGCGCGATACCGAATTGGTCTGGGTTCGATTCCCAGTTCGGGCTATATATATTTTTCTCAATTTATCTATAAATTGTCTTATTGAGAAGGTTATTTGCATGTTTGCATGTTTAGGTTTCCACTATATTTAAATGGTGTATTACCGTACGATGGACGGTGTGTAAAGTGATCAGTAAATGCTATCATTCTAAATAGTAATTTTTTCGTTTATGATTCAAACGTGAATAATTACAGGATAAGTATGAAAATTTATTATCTATAGAAGAAAAATTACTATTTGAACTTCAAAAATCGTAACTGATACTTAGAAAATAGACGACACGATTATAAAATTTACTATTTGAATGTTAAAATTCCCCATATTGACAACCGGGTTCCGGGTTATAATTTCAAATATTAATTTTTAGAATTTTTTTTTTTCCGTGTGAAGATGACAAAATTACGTTTTAAAATATCGCAGCAGACTATTAATATGACTTCAATATTATAAAAATACTATTGTTTTATAGTTATTTGCAAATATCACACGTGTAAAGAATAAAAATTTTTTGGATGGCCCACTTTGACCCTAATTTTAGATTTTTAAATTTTGATGGACGCAGCATAATGAAGTGAAAATAAATATCAAGGGTCTAAAAAGAAGGAAATGCGTAAAAAAAATGATATTATAATTATTTTCCTTTCCTCCTAACAATTATTATTTCTAAAAAAATGTATTTATATAAAAAAATTTAAATAACTATTATTATTATTATTATGGAATTAATATATAAAATCTCAGAAAAATTAATGATAATCCCGGAGATTCACGTATCTACAAAAGCCGGATATTGTGTTGGTTATTATGGTAAGTCACCGAGAAAAAAAATACTTATGCACATATATATAAGTAGGTATATATCGGTGATACAAAGCGTAGTATAAATGTATGATAAAATTCATCTATTTATATGTTTATGTACTTGTTTATAGTAATATATAGATGTGAAGTTTTATTCTATCACGTGAATAGTATACATTTATAATAATCCAAGTAATCCTAGCATTCCTATAAATAAACAGTAATTCATGATTGCCCAACCGGAACCTCGGACAATCACCGCAGTATCAACAAATCACAGTCGCGTTTTATTTTTTTATTTTTCATATTTTTTCAATGATGATGAACTCAAAGTCCTGGCCATTTACGTCATTATTTTTGTTTGTTTGGCGATTTGAATGAGCCATTAAATTTAAATATCAGTTGGCGGAAATATTTATTCTTTGAACGAACGAAAATATTTATTATTACTTTTTTATAAATGTCGGGTTTTATGTAAGTCGTATTTGTCGT
The DNA here is from genome assembly GCF_029852145.1 of Microplitis mediator. Taxonomy (NCBI): domain Eukaryota; kingdom Metazoa; phylum Arthropoda; class Insecta; order Hymenoptera; family Braconidae; genus Microplitis; species Microplitis mediator. The sequence goes on from NC_079979.1 coordinate 19,705,213, forward strand.
GTGAAAAATATTTAGATAGAGAGGCTAAGGACAGAAAAACCCCATGGCTATTTTCCTAGATTAGCTCTCTAACAGTTAGTGAGATAACTAACTGACAGAGTGAGAAGTAATAAAAATGAAAGAAAAAAATAAAATAGAAGAGAGGATGAAAGAGTGAAAATTAAAGTGGAAAAGCGGGATAGAAAAAGTTTAAATAAAGGAACAAGACAGAGTTAAAGAGGAAAAGCAGGAAAATATTTTTAGATAAAAAAAAAACAAAAAAAAATGTCATGTTGACTTAAAAATAAGTGCAAGCCGAAGAGCTTTTTCAAATGGAATTTTTTTACAAACTAGAATCTGATTTTTTTTTACCATTAAATAGAAAAAAAAGTTACTAAGATTTTTTTTTACCTACAATTTTTTTTCCTTCGGTTTATTGGCCAAATTTAAGGAAAAAATTTGAACTTAAAAATTAATCAGTAGTTTATTTATTCAAATAATCGATTTGAAATGTGCATTCTTCGATTTGAACAGTAATTACACTGTAAAAAATTCGCGGAGTGAATGCGGATTAAATCCGGAGTGAATGCGGAGTGAATGAATTTTTAATTATTCACTCCCCTCGGAGTGAAATTCACTCCGCAGGGGAGTTTTCGCGGAGTAAATAATTTTTTATTAATTTAATCCCTCCGGAGTGAAATTCACTCAATAAAATCGAAGTAAAAATTCGCGTAATACATTATTGATCAGCTGATATGCACACATATACGCACATACATATTTAGGCACACACGCGCACTCGCACACACATGCACGCACACAATTGCACACAAACACACAATCAAACACACACACGCACACATTTGTACACACACGCACACATTTGCACACACGCACAAATTTGCACACACGCACACATTTGCACACACGCACACACACATTGCTAGCAGTTTAATATAAATTAGTATAAATTTATTTAAGTATTAAAACTCCGGACCGGAGTGAATTGGGAGTAAAATAAAATCCGCGTCACTCCGAGATCACTCCGCTAAAAACAAACTCCCAATTCACTCCGCATGCGGAGTGATTTTTTTCAAAACTCCGGAACTCCGAGTGGCGGAGTGAATGCGGAGTGAATTCGGATTTAATTTCACTCCGAATTCACTCCGGATTTTTTACAGTGTAAGACCCTCATTAATATTATTATTATTAAAATTTTTTTTTTAAGGAAGTTCATGTAATTGTAACTTTTTCGCAAGAGTTGGCGGGTAAATTTAAAAAAAATGTCCTGACTTAACCAGCGGCGGTGCTTTAACACTTTTTTAAAATGTCTTAAAATCCCTTACAATGCAGTATAAGCACTAGTAGAACGAAAAGAGGACAAGGATATATAGTAGGGTAAAGAGCGGAGCTTGCTCTCATTCGTAAAGTAAAAAAAGAAAGAAGAAAAAAGAGACTTGAAGTAACGTAAAATTAAGAGAATGCAGAGTTGCCTATCTTATGAAATTCTCAAGAGGTTTTAATAATATCAAGTACGATATTACAACTAATATATTATAAAAAGTACTTATCATTCCAATACACAGAAATTTTTTACTGGAATTTTTATTTTTCTCTGAATTATAATTCTTTAAAATAAAAATTCGCTATTTAATTTATTGCACTAAAAAAATTATTTTAAAAATTTAATTTACTGCTTTCATAATCACAATTTTATCTCATTTTCCTTACAACGTTTTTAACAAAACTAATTTTTTTTTTTACTCCAATTAAAAAATTCTCTGCTCCAGTTATAGAAATAAATGACTTGTTTACTCAAAAATATTGATTTCGTTTTAAAACAAAAAATTTTTAGATTTTTCAGAAAAATTTCAGTGGCCATATTGCCGGGATGCCCAAATAAAAAAAAATTTCGCCCACTTGACCCCCGGATCTATTTTATTTACTCAGAAATTTAAATATAAAAATTAATGAATTTTTTTCCAAATTGAATATTCATAAGCTCATGAAATTTAAAATCCTCGATCAAGTATTTTATTTATAATTCCTTTTAGTATATTTTATAAGCTCTTTACTTACTCAGTTAGTTTATAAAAAGCAATAGCAAAGTGCACAAGTCACGAGTATGGAGCCGAGCGATAGGAGAATTTACGAGTGACCAGAGTCGTAAGATCGATTTAACACCAGGTAAACTTGTACCCGACTGTATTTTATCTACTCGACTATTGTCTTCAAAAAAAATCTGGGCGTCGGTTGACCCTGCGGGCCAGCCCCGAAACTTCCCGCTGTTTTCGAGCTCAAGGAGCTTGAAAACATCACTGTGAATATATTTTCGAGCTCTCCGAGCTCGAAAATGCTATTACATGGAATCATTTTTTTATGAGCTTTTCAAGCTCTAACAAGTTACGTTTTATGCTAGAATTTAAAAAGTTAAGAATCGAAAATCATTAATGAAGAAGCGGCTTTTAAATTTTTATTCTCGATTATGTTCTCTGAAATAAATGTATTGAGGCAGAAATCAATGTCAGTGATCAAAATCAAGATTTGAATGAGTTTTGACTTAGGTCAGAGCAATAATATACGGAATATCCGAGAAAAACATTAAAGACCGGGTTTTTTCGGTTTTTTGCTGACAGTATGTTTAAAACTAAGGAACAAGTTACATGACACTATCTGATGATCGAAAGAGACAATATTGAGAAAGAGTTGGTATGACTTCAGACACATTTTAACACATTATATTTTGATTTATCCGGAAAAAATAACATAAAATGTTATTTTTTTAACTTTTCAGCGCCGATATCTTTTGAACTAATCAACCGATTTTGACGTTTGAGGTGGCAATCGGCGCGTTTTCTTGAATTCTAGAGCTGATTGAATTTTGAAATTGATCGGATAAGTCACTTCAAAGATAATCGAAAAAAACCGTTTTTTATCATTTCTTTCGCCATCGATATCTCTCGAACAAATTAACCGATTGAGATGGTTGAGGTGGCATTCGACGCGGCTTATAAAGTTCTAGAGCTGATTAGATTTTGAAATCGATCGTTCAAGTCGTTTCTGAGAAATCACTAAAAAACTAAAAAAAAAAATTATTTTTTTTTCGTAATTCGCCAATATTTTCGAGTCTACTTGATCAAATGATCTGAAATTTTCAGGAAAGTTGAGGGCCAACAAGCTCTTTCGATTGCCACCTCAACCATCCAAATCGATTCATTAAATAAAAAGTTACAAAGAGTTTACACACACAGACACACACACACACACACACATACATACATACACTCGGACATCATTCTGAAAATAGTCAGAATAGCTTCCTAGGACCTCAAAACGTCGACATCTGATGAAAACTCGACTTTCGAAAATCGGGGTGAAAACAATAACTTCCCAATTTTTCGAAAATCGTCGATTTTCTTAGCGGGAAGTTAAAAAAATCTGTCTATCGGTTGACCCTGCGGGCCAGCCCCAAAACTTCCCGCTGCTCGAAAACATTGTTGTGGATACATTTTCGAAAATACGTTTGTATTCCATTGTTTTCGAAAAAAACCGATTTTAGCATTTCTTTCTCCCACGATATCTCAGGAACGAATTGACCGATTTTGATGGTTGAGATGGCAATCGACGCGTTTTAACGAAATCTAAAACTGATCAAATTTCGGGATTGTTGAGTTTAGCTGTTTCAAAGATATTCACAAAAAACCGTTTTTTACCATTTCTTTTGCTCGCGATAACTCTCGAACGAATTATTCGATTGAGATGGCTAAGGCAGCAATCGACGCGTTTTAGTGAGTTCTAGAGTTGATTAGATTTTGAAGTCGATCGTATGAGTCGTTTCTAAGAAATCAATAAAAAACTAAAAAAAAAAATATTTTTTTTTCCGTAATTCGCCAATATTTTCGAGTCTACTTGATCAAATGATCTGAAATTTTCAGAAAAGTTGATGGCCAACATTCTCTTTCGATTGCCGCCTTAACCATCCAAATCGGTTCATTAGTAAAAAAGTTATAGACCGGTCACACACACACACACACACACACACACACACACACACACACACACACACACATACATACATACATACATACAGACACACACACATCATCTTGAAATTAGTCAGAATAGCTTCCTAGGACCTCAAAACGTCGACATCTGATGAAATTTCGATTTTCGCAAATCGGGGTGAAAACAATAACTTCCCAATTTTTCGAAAATCGTCGATTTTCTTAGCGGGAAGTTAAAAAAAAATTTCACACTTAAGCCCAAATATAATTACTTTAAAATTACTAATTACTCATCAAATCACCAGAACTTAAAGTAAATGATAAACTAAAAATATCAGACAGAAGTAGTTTCAGTTTTAATTTCATGCTCGAAAAGGTCCAGCTATCAACGGACTTGTTAAACTTTATTCTGAGAGTCCATATTTTAATTACGTTACTCTCCTGAACTACAACCTCTACATCAACTACAGGATTTTCAAGGGAGCCCTGGGTTTAAATACGACATGGCAACTTGTTCGTATTCATTCGCTCGTTCTCTTTAATACAACAAATGTACCAGCTATTATTAAATGCGTACAGACAGGGAACCTGCTCACTGGTTTGTTCCTTCTTAAAAAACAATGAGTTAATTTTTTTGAGTAATTAATATATATAATAATAATAGTAAGTAGTAAATAGAGTGAGCTCGGGTACTTAAAATTAGTCGAGTATTTTTAAAACGATAAAATACGGAGATAATTTATATTAGACTTTGCGTGGCCTGGCCTCAATCCGCTCCAGGATTACTTGACATAATCCATTTAATGGACCGTTTGAGAATATATATGTATGTATATCTAGCTCGATGCTATTCAAAACTACTCATTTATCTATTGTAAACGTTTATGTTCACTCTTACTCATTCCTCGCGTTCATTCTGCACCACTTAAGTAATCCTTTAACTCCGACTGAAAATCTTATGTGTGCTGTTATAATACAACATTTATGGCTTACATTTACATTCATAACTTATCTATTATGTGACATTTATTTAACCTGATACTATTTGCTTACTATTATTGTCATTATTATTTATATTTATGCTAAAATTCAATAATTGGAGTTTGAATCCAAATAACTCGGGAAATACTGGGTCTATGGAAAAAATGAAAGAATCACTTTTTGTAGGAAATTTTATTCTCTACAAGTTTGATCCTTTGCATTTTCATCGTATCTTTGATAGATAGTTCGTAATTTTGATTTTAAAAAATCGGTTTCTAATTTTATTAATAATCTTCTCCCACTAGTGAAACAGTTTCTTTAAAATAGGAATTCTGGCTAAACTATTGAAAATATGACAAATATGAACCTGTACAATTTTGTAGGAAATTAAATTTCCTACAAATAAGTATTCATTGACTTTTTCTGTATATCCAGTAGTTTAGACACAATTTGAATTCAAAGTAAAGATGGAAAAAAATTTTGAAAATTCGTACATTGAATTTTTTCTGACAAAATTTTTAGCTGCAATTAATTAGCAGTGATTCATATTTGCGATATTTAAATTCATTAAATTAAAAATTTATACATATTGTAAAAATATTAGATCAGTTTGAAATAAAAATAGATATCAGCATTTAAATAAAATTGAAACAGTGACTACTTTTTATGTCATTATTGTGAAGGTTCACTGTCACAGTTCAAGGTGTCGGTATTTCTGTTTTGCAGTTGAGTATAAGCAACTCGGTAAATTGTCTTTTTTTATGCACGTATCTGCTTATAGTTCACAGTCAATGTATATATATATTTCCTCACTCAAGTGTAATGTGCAAAGGCTGATTATATTTTTAGTACATCGATTTATAAAACAGTACTTTAGTATTCATGTTTATTTTATTACAATATCGAATTTTCATTTGAAAATTTCAACACAACGAGCTTCATATTCTAATTCATTTTAAATTATATATCAATACTTTAATTCTAATATTCATTGACCTTTCTTATATATTTATATATTTCTTATATACTTATATATTTATATATTTATATAATCTTATATATTGACCTTTCTTATATATTTATTTATGTTCGCGTGTTTTTTTATTATTTTCGTATTTCTATGATTTATTTTCCTAATTTACCTACATATATATTTTTATTATATTAAATACATTCTTTTCGTGCCATTAAATGATATATATAAAACCCAGATATATATATAGCTCACGAAATAAAATGTAATTTTGCCGTAACAGCAAATGACATTTTTATTACAACATTGATATCTTTTATTATTTCCTATTACTTAAACCAATGGGCAAATGAACCATTTATTATTCAATTTAAGTTATGAACAACTTCCTAAACTTGTTAATTATTTCCCAGCAAAAATAATTTCGATCTACCGAACTTCGATTTTATCAAAATAAATATTTTCTTGTTCCTCTTATGTTCCATATTAATAACTATCAATTTATTTATACCGAACTTCTATTGCCACCGAAAACTTCTTCGAAATTCCATATTTCCAATCCTAGAATTCTTTCACATCAGGACTTTTTGTCGTATGGATTTTCACGAAAACCCTTGGAAATTTTTTTTATGTAAGAAATCCTACTAGACTCTTCTAGGGATTTTTAAAAAAATGGCGGCAATTTAAAAAAAATACAAATTTAAAAAAAACGGAAACAAAATTAAATCAGAAATAAAAATTTGTTTTTTCTGGAAATAAATTCCAGTATTTGAGATTCTTGAAGACTTAGGTCTCTCTTCAGTATAAAATCTCCGCGCAGAAATATAAAAATAAAAAAATTTCATAAATTTATTTCTTATACGTTTCATTTGTTTCCACCCCAAGTGTATCTAGGGAGACTAGCAGATGGAATTTATCTTCATTCCTGTGTTAAAAAAAAAAAAAAAAAAAAAAAGGCAATAAAGTTGTCCTCCGTACGAAACAAGAAAAGAAAATTCAAACTTTGTAGATAAGTTTACGAGAATAATAAATAAAATGAATGCCTCGGAAGAATGAAATAACAAAAAAAAAAAAAAAAAAAAGCAAAAGGCATATCATTGATAATAAGTAATTATTATAGATAAAAGCCGTAACACCCGGGGATTTATCTCAGATCCATATCCGTCGTGGCTTAAAAACCAGTGAATTAAACTTTCGTTTTTTTTCCGATATATATTTGTACATATATATTTTTTTCCCTCAATATCCATATTTTCCGTATATTGAAAAAGACCCTCGCTTCCTTTTTTTTTGTAGTTCACGCCCCGAATTTCGACGTAAAATGCTGATAAAAAATATGTTAAGTAAGAATATAGTTATGAGATAAAAATATTACTTTTCCTTACGATTGTAAACTATTGTCGGTTCCGGTGCGACGTATTGCGTAATTGCATAATTCAATTACTTGCCTCAAGGTTTTTTATATTAGACATTTATACGACTGATGAGAATTACGGAAACCATTAATAGCATGTTTATACAAATCATTTATTTATTTATTTTTTTTATTTTTTACGAATAAAAAGAAAAAAAATATTGATTATTTTTAGATTGAATGATAATGACGGTATTAGATTTGATGAAACAGCAATTGTTGGAGGAATAGTTGAAAGGTCATGCCCGGTGTTTAGTACATCAGTATATTGTTGTGTGGAGAATTATGTGCGTGCGAAAATTGCCGGTGATGAAAATCGATCAGCTGTCATAAGTTTTAATTGCTTGGACGATGCATCTCACGTTCTACTACCGAGAGTGATGGAATGTTAATGTAATTATGATAATTAGACAAATTACACCGAGGTCGTTGGATCAAAACGAGATTGCCGTTCAATTTAACCGATCAATTTTAATTGTATTCAATTATTAGAGATTTGTTTTTTAAAATTAATAGAAAAGGTGGAAAATTTATATGGATGACTTTGAATTTAAATTGTGTCCAAACTAATGGATTTCTCGAGAAAGTCATTGAATACTTTTTTGTAGGAAATTTGATTCCCTATAAAATTGTATAGGGACATATTGGTCATATTTTCAATAGCTTAGCCAGAATTCGTATTTTAAAGAGACTGTCTCTTTAATGGGATAAGATATTTAATAAAATTAGAAGCTGAGCCTTTAAAATCAAAATTACGGAGTATCTATCAAAGGTACGACAAAAATGTATATAAACAAATTTATAGAAGATTAAATTTCCTACAAATAATGATTCTTTTATTTTTTTTATACACCCAGTATTTCCCGAGTTATTTGAATTGAAACTCCAATTATTGAATTTTTGTAAGAATGAAAATTAAAAAAAAAAAAAATAACAATAAATTAATTAATAATTAAATTTGATTTGAATAATTACTTATTTAGCGACTCGCGCAATTAAAAAAAATTCAGGGCCAGTTTGATAAAATTTAATTTAACAATTAATGTCTTGACACTTGAGACGTGTGCACTGACGTGTATACATAAATAGACTAGATAAATCGACCAGAGATGAAAATAATTTTCATAATAACAACAATACTCTTTACTGCTATTAATAAATTTATTTTAAAAAATAAAAATGTAATTAATATTTCCCGATTTAAAAAAAATGTTTCACGCGTTTTTTGTGAATCATTTGATGAAAAATATTGTTTAATCTGTAAATGGAAATAAATAGATCGCGTGTCGTCAAAAAGTTGCATTATCATGACATGTATTTATATTTAACGATCTATATGATCTCTTAATAAACTCTTATTATTTTTCATCGATAGGAATAATAAATTACGCTTGAATTTTTATTGTCAATCTCTGTTTTCAATTGACAACATTGTTTGCATTAAAATCCTCGTTAATAAAAACATCAATTGAATTGTTTACATATTTTTATATGTATAAATATATATAGAGTAATTAATACTCATGAAAATTCGAAAATTCTAGAGTAAATAAATTCAGCTTACGAAAAGATCGAGTTCAAAAATTTCTGGAGTATCTCAGGTATTTTTGATAAAAATCTTAGGGTCCAAAAATTTTTGAAAACATGATTTTAGTTAAGAAATAAGCGAAAACATGAAAAAAATTCAGTAAAAAATTCTTCTATAAAACTACAACGGTTAAAAAAAAATTCAAATTTTGAAAAAATGACGTCATAAATTATTGGTAAAAAAAATGGGAAACTCCTTTTGATAAGCGATCACTTTTATCAAAAAATGTACTTATATATTTAAAAAAATCGGTCTGTCAATTGACCCTGCGGGCCAGCCCCAAAACTTCCCGCTGTTTTCGACCTCAAGAATCTCGAAAACATTATTGTGAATACTCTTCGAGCTCGAAAATACGTTTGTATGCTGTTGTTTTCGAAAAAAAACGTTTTTCACCATTTTTTCTCCAACCATATCTCTCAAATAAATAAACCGATTGAGACGGTTGAGGTGGCAATCGACGCGTTTTATCAAGTTCTAAAGCTGATCAAATTTTGAATTCGATTTATCGAGTCGTTTTTGAGATATTTCAGAAAAAATAAAAACAATTTTTTTTTTTAATTCTTTCGACAACGGTTTCTCTTGAACGAATGAACCGATTTTGATGGTTGAGGTGGCATTCGACGCGGCTTATAAAGCTCTAGAGCCCAGTCCATTTTGGAATGAATCCATCGGGCACATTAAAAGTTATCAAAAAAAAACATTTTTGAAAAAACTTTATTTTTGGAATATCTCTGAACGAGCCCTACCGATCAAGGTCAATTTTCTCTCGGCTTCAAGATATTGACAATCCGCGTCGAATGGCACCTTAAAGTTCAAAATCGGTTCATCCGTTCAAAAGATACAGGTATTTACATACGTACGTACATACATACATACATACACTCGGACATCATCTTGAAATTAGTCAGAATAGCTTCCTAGGACCTCAAAACGTCGACATCTGATGGAAATTCGATTTTCGTAAATCGGACCGAAACCAATAACTTCCCGAATTTTTGAAAATTTACAATTTTCTTAGCGGGAAGTTAAAAAAAAGATAGAAAAATTTTAATGACTGAATTGTTTCTTAAATTTCCGTTAAAAACCAAATTTTGAATTTTTGAAAAATCTATACCTCATAAATTATGAGTCAAAAAAAACTTTCAGAAAACTGACAAGCTCCCTACGGTTTATACAATCAATACTAATTCTATGTCATTACTACGTATCAATAATAATAATAATAATAAAGTACAAGCTATTGTATTAAAATAAATCGTTGATTCATGAATATGCGTCCATAGAATAATTAATAATTTTGTAAAGGATTAATTTGATAATTATGTGAAATAAACGCCGCGTACGCTGATGACGCTCGGCATAGCACATTGACATTCACACATATCCGCATGTATATAAATATATATAATATGTATCTATAAACTGCGTTAGACTAAATCCGTACAAAATAAGTATGTAGAAATTCTGCGCATATATTGTTCAGAAAATGAATGAATATAAATATATAAATACTGTTCAAAATTTCCACGTACTCGAGCAGATTCAGCCGTCGATGTATTATCATAAAATCATTAAATTTAAACCACTACTACGATAATCAAACCTTTAAATATCTGCGCGTATATACAGAGTGTACACAATTATTATTTGTAATTCGTATAATCTGGGATATAAAATATTTTCGTGCTATTTAATATATTTAAATAATGTAATTATCTTTGGAATAATTTACATTATTGAATTTCTGTAATAATTATTATTATTGTTTTAAATATATGATTTTAGTTCGCTTGCATGAAATCGTAAAATGCCGCGTTAATTAAATGTAATTTTATTTTATTTTTAATTTTCGCGGGAAAATTAATTTTGAAAAGTCAGTTTTATTCAGAAATGAAGATTGATTTTAATGAAATTTCATCTCGATGTTAAATTTATTAATTAAATTTTTTTTTTCATTGTAATTCACTTGTCATGTGGTTCTTTAGTTTTTAATGAGGTCAACTGGGTATTTTAAGCTGTAACTTGAAACTAAAGTACCGAGTTGTGAAAGCAAACGTCAATTATCGAAAAAAAATAATAATAATTAATAAGTCATATTGATCAATTAAGTAATTGAAATTAGAGCTGAGTCATTATTGAATCATCATTAAGGATAAAGAATAATTAGTTTTTTTAAATTAATGAATTCAGGTGAAGTATGATAGTAATTTAATTTATTCAAAGGAAAATTTCGTCGGAAATAAAAAAAAAAATTTTTTCAACTTGACTTTGAATCAAAATTGTGTCCAAACTACTGGGTTTACATAAAAAGTCATTGAGTACTTTTTTGTAGAAAATTTAATTTCCTACAAAATTGTGTAGAATCATATTTGTCATATCTTCAATATTTTAGCCAAAATTCGCATTTTAAAGAGACTGCCTCATGAATGGGATAAGATTTTTAATGAAATTAGAAGTTGAGCCTGTAAAATCGAAATTATGAACTATCTATCAAAGATATGATAAAAATGTATATAAACTAATTTATAGAGAATTAAATTTGCTATAAAAAATAATTCTTTAATTTTTTTTGTAGACCCAGTATTTCATGAGTTATTTGAATAAAAACTTTAATTTAAGTTTTTGTAAAAATAAAAATATAAAAAACAATAATAATAAGGTTTAATAGTAATGGTTTTTACTTTATAAGGATTGCCCGATGTAAGAGTTCTATTTCAACTTAATGAGAGAACAGAAAGAAAATTTATCTTTACAATTGAAGTCAGCTAAGCTTTTTTTCCTCCATCGCTAACGATCCTATTCTATTAGATTTCTTGTACCACTCGTTTTTTTTTCTTTATATTAGTCTACCTATACTTTTTTTTACTTTTTAATTTTTTTATACATCTTAAGAACACAAAAAAATGCATCCTCTTGAAATCCCCAGGAAAATACCGGAAACCCGGGTGAAATCGATCGAACGAGCCCCGGGATATAATTGAAATTTATCGCTTCCGGGCGCTAGCTGAGGTTCCTTCACAACTTCCATGATGTGCTCGAGAACATTTTGAGACTTTCAACTTTTTTTTCGCAATAAGCACGGAAAAACCCGAGCTGAAATATATAGGCCACATTTTTTTTTTTATGATTACATTTTTTACTTTGAGCTTTTTATTTCCTTGTCTGCTTTTACGTCTGTTTGCCCGTTTCGATGTCAAGTGCGCGCATTTTCGTACCTAACCTCAATATTTCACTTCGTAGTTTGTTGTATTTTATTTATCATAGCCGAAGAAAGTTTATTTAATTAAGAAAATTGTTTCCAAAGTATCTTTAGATTCCGTAAATGGTATTAAGTGAAAAAGATCTTTCAAGATGATTGAATGACCAATTTTTTACATGACCAGTTTCCAAAAGTTTGTTGCCGCCATCTCCAATTAAGCTCCAAGAGCTACAACTACTATTCCAAGTTTTCCTGAATTTAGACAGATCAAACTAAGACATTAATCAGCGATACCAAACTTTGCTAAACCGTAATACACGAGCGTTAAATTGCCAACGGTTTCGGTAAACTCGAAAATAAAATTTCAAAATAAAACTTTTTTTCTTTCAATCAAGAAACTTAAGTTACAAATTGAAAACGTATAAATTAATTAGAAATTTATATAGGAGAGCATGAGTTATAATGGCCGCTCAGAAATTGATCATCCAAATTTCATTAAAAAAAAAAAAAAAAAAACAAACAAATGCTGTTTTTTTCTGTGAAAAAAAAATTAGATCTGACTAAAATTTGGTCCTGCCTGAAAAATGGTAATTCCGACTTACGTAGATCTAATTTTTTTATGATCCTGAAGTTAGCAGACAATTCAAAATTTTTGGATTTTTTTTTGAACAATTGAATTTGAAGAAAAAAAAAACTAAAAATATGCACATGTAGAAAATTTAAAAAATTACAGGTCCAATTTTTTCAAATATTTTTTTTCTTCTGGTTTATCGTCTAAAAAAAAATCAAAAAATTATTAGACGTTTGCTAACTTCAGTATCATATTTTTTTACTTTAGATCTAATTTTCGAACTATCAAAATTTTTAATTTCGATTTCTACAGAAATTTTTGAAATCGTCGTAGAAAAAAAAAATTAGATTTTAAATTCTAGATCTCTTTGAATCTGAGTAGATCTAAAAAGATCAATTGGTCAAAAATTTTAAGTACCAAATTATCAAATTTAAATGATTGAAAAAAATTAAGATGACAATTTTGCCCGACTTTCCCTTGAAATAAACCAAGAACTAGTTTCTAAAAATATATGGTATAGATTTAAAAATAAAATCCTCGAAATAATAATAAAAAAAAATTTTGATGATAGCAAAATTAAGTGGTTGCTAAAAATAGGATTTAATAATAACACTATTTTAAATAATTGATTTGTCTTATTCATGTGACACATTGAGAGCTAAACGGAAGTTATTAATTTATAAAAACTACTACAAGAGTATTACAACTCATCGTCTTGAGTTAGCTGTCAGTATTGGCTCGTAGGCGTTTGTCAGTAAAGAATAAGCCCAAGAAGAAGGTCGAGCCGATGATAAGAACCAAAGAGCCAATACAAACTCATGTCAACCAAATAATCATTATATATCATCTTCAACACTTCAACATATTTATACATATACTCGATACTTATTTTGCTACCATTGACTTAACGTATAAATAAACATCACGCGGTTCGAAGTGAGTCTTCAAATTTTGATTGCCCTAATTAAATCATGACGTCGGTCAGGCGTTTAAAAGCTCAACTTTTATTTGATGCTTTTAGTTGCAACTCAAGTGGACGTGTGTGTATGTGTGTGCATTGAACAACGTCGATCAAACGCACTTGTGTACACAAATATACTTATATAGTTCATTCTATATATGTACGTGTTGTATTACAAAACAGGGTTTTATCAAACAACATAACCTGTTGCCATTTCGAAATAGCTTCCGGGTCTGATGCAATTTCAAAAATATTTAGCTTTGTATCTATACTCTACTCTACGTCCACATTTTTTACTTTAACCTTTCAATTAACTTTTTTTACAAATAAATAAAAATACTGCGGGCGTAAATATTTTGAATCTACGATTTTTTTTACTTTTTGTTTAGACATTTTTTAAATGTTATGAAAAAGTCACGAGATTTTTTTTTGAAAGAGGGACTACACAAATATGGGGTAATATCCCTGATTAAACAACTGAATTTGATCGAATTAAACAGAATTAAATTTTTAATTCTATTTAATTCAGACAAATTCTGTTAATTCGGTACCTAATTTAAAAACGAATTCTGTCTAATTCGGCAGGAAAACCAGAATTTGTCCAAATTAAAATGAATTTAAATAATTCTATTCGATTTAATTCTGATTAATTCGAAAATAATTCTCCAATTTCTGGTTCTGAATCCGAATTAAACTGAATTAAAAGGAATTTGAAATTTTTAAATCGGTTTTATTCTGTTTAATTGAAATTCAAATTTTCAATTCAGTTGAATTCTGTTTTGCAGAATTTGTCAGAATATAACAGAATTAAAATTTTTAATTCGGTCGAATTCAGTTGTTTAATCAGGGATGGGCTACCAGAAATTAGAAAAAGTTTTCAAATATTAGATAAATACCCAATACTAATTTGGTTACAAAAAAACGAGGACCCCCCCCCCCCTTCTGTAGAGAAAACTACGACTCAGCTCAAAAAAAAAAATTTAATGATTTCAGAGGACAGTAATTACTAAAATTAATAATTTCTCAGCCAATTCTTCTTTTACTGTCACATATCGTACAGGATACAGATAAATGTTAAAAAAATTCGTAAAAATAATAATCATATATCATTATATGAATAATTTCCTCGCTCTCTTGTGATAAATGAACCCGATAATTATAAGCCAAGTTCCATTATCGGCTGTCACCATTGAGAGTTAAATATATATCGATTTCTCGGTACTTAACACAAGGAACTGTACAGCCGAGAGTGCAAGAAAAGATCGATAGCTCAATTATAAATCCTTTGATTAGTGCCGAGTATGTCAGACTCATTTGCAGTCTTTGAGAAAAATTATATAAAATTTAAAAATCAAACTACTAAATAAGTAGGATGTACATATTAATTATAAAATAAGATAATGACGTCAACTTTATAAAATGTATGATAATTTAAAATTGAAAAGATTTAGCTTATGGATTGCATTATATCAAGTGTTGAATTTACCGTTTGTACGTTGAATTTTTAACCGTAAAATTAAGTTACCGGTGCTTTAATATTATTATCAGACTAAAAGCCGGTGCAGTGAATGCTTTAAATTTTATGGCGTCGATAATTTTCAGTGGCATGTCCCAGAGGGTAACATATACTGATGATGGTCCATGTGAATTCCCATCGTGTCCAATCAGAGCGAATTCATAAGAGACAGATAGTCAATATTCTGTTATCTATTTACGTCGGTAGGACATGCGTCCATACGACATATTGATAATTTTATTTATATAATAAAAAGTGACTAATTTATTTTATGAATATTTTTAAATACCCGAAATTTGTTAGTGATACTTATTTATTTAGTCTATAAAAATCTCCCTGATTAAACAACTGAATTCGATCGAATTAAACAGAATTAAATTTTTAATCCTATTTAATTCAGATAAATTCTGTTAATTCGGTACCTAACGTAAAAATGAATTCTGTCTAATTAGGCAGGAAAACCAGAATTTGTCCAAATTAAAACGAATTAAAATAATTCTATTCGGCTTAATTCTGATTAATTCGAAAATAATTCTCCAATTTCTGGTTCTGAATCCGAATTAAACTGAATTAAAACGAATTTGAAATTTTAAAATCGGTTTTATTCTGTTTAATTCAAATTCAAAATTTCAATTCAGTTGAATTCTGTTTTGCAGAATTCGACAGAATATAACAGAATTAAAATTTTTAATTCGGTCTAATTCAGTTGTTTAATCAGGGCTGGCGACAAGATTCTGGTGTCAATAAATAAATAATAGTAATTAGTCATAGGATATAATTGATTTTTAGTTGAATTGGACGATAATTATAATTTTGAGATTTAAATCGAGTGACCGAGTAGATAAAAGTAAACCAGTGATAGATATTTTAAGGTCCTGCTTGAACTTGACTGTCCTGGCTTTGAGCCATGTATCATTTTAACGACTGTACATCGGTCAACAGTGTCACTCTTGTATTTTAATAGTAATTCTTTGGCAGACCTATTTTTTTTTTTTTTTTTTCGCTACACAATAATTGTAATATTTTTATTATTATTATTATTATTATTATTATTATTATTATTATTATTATTATTATTATTATTATTATTATTATTATTATTATTATTATTATTATTATTATTATTATTATTATTATTATTATTATTATTATTATTATTATTATTATTATTATTATTATTATTATTATTATTATTATTATTATTATTATTATTATTATTATTATTATTATTATTATTATTATTATTATTATTATTATTATTATTATTATTATTATTATTATTATTATTATTATTATTATTTTTTAATAGTAGACTATGAGCGCGAAAGTTAAACCCATTTTACTTCCGCTTAAAAACTTAAAACTTTTACACTCACGTTAAATCGATTATTAAGTTTTTATAGTGAACTAAAATGAGATAAAATGTTTACGTTCAAAGCGAAAATTATAATGAACAATTCTAAAGTTATTTTACATACAAAGTATAGTTTTATGTTCAAAAAATTACTTAAACTTAAAATTTTTAGTGACGGCTGCCCGAACAGATATTTGTAGTCACGATAACTCTCGAAAGAAAAATTTAATCCAACTAAGTCTTGTTCCATTGGCCCTGGATTTCCAAAAAATATAACCCTAGAAAAAATCACCGCTGAAATCCTTCGTGTTTTAATAGAATTAACAAAAAAAGACCAAAACCGATACTGTCCAAGTGCCGACATTTTTATTTTTGTTTTCGCGTTCTGCCGACTGGTTAGTGGTCCCAATGGTGCGCCAGTAAATTAGAAGATGGCGCCATAAATAAAAGCGGCTTATTCAAAAAAAAAATATCAATGATCGTAAATTAACAATGAATTTTTTCACTCCCATGTAAAAAGTTAAAAAAAACAGAAATTATATATAATAAAATAAATCAAAGGAGAAATATGCTAGTGTAAATATAAGAAATAATTCGTATTTGATTTTGTTTTCTCATGATTTTAACGTCTTACTATATTGGAGTTTCTTTGAAAGACTCGATAACTCTGTACTAATAGCCTCAGGGGATGTAAAACTCTACTGCAACCCCCACAGGAATCGTAAGCCTCTCACAAATATATAAATACATATATAGATAAATATTAAGTAAAATTGAGTTTTCATGGAGTATAAGTTTTAACAATGTCTATAACTCACTTTTATAATTTGTCTTTTTTTTTTTTTATTATCTGCGGCTATTAATATTAATATTATCATTGACTCGAATTAATTTTATTTGACTCCTTCGGCCTTGGGAGAGGCTAAGCCACAGTATTAAGATCATTTTTTATATTTAACCTTTGGTTGCATTATCGAATTTACTTTTTTTCTTCCGAATAAAAATTTATCATTTGCATGCATCGAGTGTACGGAAAAAATTAATGACTTTATGTAACATAAAAAAAATTCTAAGAGCTTTATATTGATAGTAATTGTCATATTTATTTAATAACATGCATGTGATTATTTTATAAAGTTAATTTATGTCGGTTGTAAAATGAATTTTTTTATTTTTCATTTGTGTCAGGACTTTTTTTTTTAATAAAAAAAAAAAATTGCGGAAGAGGAAGAGGTAAAAAGAGACAAGACAATGCAAATGAGAAATTTTCAGTCGTGTTTTATTCTCGTCACTGGCTCTGGCGAATTTATAAATAATAATGAGAATAAATTGGCGCGGCTAGTTTATCTGACGAGTACCTTGGTCGTCATTTTGGTACAGACGATTTTATTACATTTTTTAAAATTAAGTTAACAAGTTCGGTATTAAAATTTTTTTTTCCGACTTGATGAATTTATTTTACCATTTTTTTATGCTAATTTTTAAGAGACATTTTACATTTTTTTTTTTTTTATATTCAATTTATGGAAGCTCTTAAAAAATTTTTTATTTAATTAAAACTAAAATTAGTTGTCGTTTTTTAATTTATTCCAAGCCTATAAAACGCAGAATTCCTGATTGCGATCTCTGTGGGTCTGAATTTTTTTTCTAAGAAACTTTGAAAATTCAAAATTTCAAATTTAAAAAAATTTCGCGGGCTTTTAAATAAAATAAAATTGAGAGCTAGAATCTAAATAATTCTAGTGAAATCGATGACGATCTAATCAGATTTGAATAATTTCCCGCGGATGTCATTTGCAGAAGTAGAAAATTGAGGATTTCATTTTCCAGCATAATGATTATATGTAAAATATTAATTATATAAATTATTCAAAATAAATTATTGGGTGATGAATTTGGCATCGTAGGATATGTTGTAGTGGTTGTGGCTGTGAAGACGTCAGTCTTGCCAAAATAAAACGGGATTGCTATCAATAAACATTATGTACACTGGGGTATATATATATAATATATGATATATGAGTGTAAGCAAGTAAGTGAGTGAGTAAGTGAGAGTGAGGGTGAATAAAATCGGTTGACGGAGGTTCAGTCCCTGAGGATTTTTTCGATGACTCATTTATCTTGATGGAACGTTTTTTTATTTTTTAAATTAGATTGTTTGTTTCACTGGTTTTATATTTTTTTGTAAAGTCGTTTATTTAAAAAGTTTTTTTATTTTTGGGTTGAGTAAAAATAGTTTTTTTTTTAAATCGAGAAAGTGAACTACGCGACTCGGACGATGAAGGTTAGAATACAAATATGTAGATATATATAATTTTTCGGATATTTTTTTACGGGTATTTAATTTTAATTAGCTGATTTGTAATTTAAAAAAATGCTAATTTGAATAAACAAATAAAAGATTTACATGAGTATGCATTTTCTGCAGACAAAAGGTCTCGAAACGGAGACGAAATTTAATTTTTACCGTATTCAAGATGATTGCAAGAAGTTGATGGACATTGATCGAGTCTGACAGTTCGATGAGTTCAACGATAAGAGAAGAATAATAGCCAAGAGTGTGTACTCTTCATTCTACGTCATTTCGTCTCTACTCAGAAAATTAATAATTCTGCTTAATATTTAGTCACCTCCTCGTCTCACTATCTCGCACTATTTAATTTAATATAAATTTATTTAAAAAAAAAATGACTTGATCTCCAGGTCCTCAGACTGTACTTAGATCCTACACCTAATTTTTTTATGTATCAACCCCGGGTCAAAAATAAAACTTGATTCAGGCTTGCTTAACCTTATTTTCTTTTGAAGTTATCGATTTGCCGACGATTTCTTGATAAGATCTCGACTTTTTCGACTTAAATTTAATTTTTTTCAACTTTTTGAACTTTTTTCATCTCAGTTTCAACTTATTTCAACTTATTCGTATTTTTTGATCTTAGTTTAAACTTATTCGTCTTTACTTCGAGCGCGATAGTCATTCACCTTACTTTTGACTTGCTGAATCAAGTCGAAAAAAAGTTATTTATTCGTCTTACTTTCGCCTTAATATATCAAAATTATGTCACCTTACCCGAGTCGAAATTTAGAGCCCACTTAGAGCCTTCTAAAATCGGACCTATTTCGGACTTGGAGGCTCTAAATAGAGTCTGTTTCTATGTTAAATTAGGTCCGATTTTGGTCCCTGAGGTGCTTCAAATTTCCGTTTTCGGCACTTGCGGGCTCAATCTAGGACCTGATGAAAATTAAAATTAGGTCCGATTTAGGGCCTGTAGCTCTAGTTTATTGTAATAATAATAATATTCATAATAATCATCATAAATTATTCAATCATAATGAATCGAAATTTATTACGGGACTAATATGGTCGGACTTGAAGGCTCAAAATCGGACCTCTCAGTGAATGTTAGGACCTCTGGGTTCAAAGTCGGAGCTACAAGGCTACAGGGCTCTAAATCGGATCTATTTAGGGCTATAGGGACCTATATAGGCTCTAAATTTCGACTCGGGTAGTTTTGACTTTTTCGCCTTATTATTTAAGTCGAATAAGTCTAAATCAAATCAATTTCGACTTGATTTAAACTTTTTCGTCTTAAATCATGACTAAGTAAGCCAGTTAAGTCAAAAACAAGGCTCAAACTCAATGTATTTCATATCTCGGTAAAAAAAGTCCAATTTGTTCTGTGAAAACCGGCTCCAAATTTCGACTTGGTAAACCAAGTCTAAATCAAGTTTTATTTTTGACCCGGGAAGGCACGAACCGCAAATGAATAATTTAAAAATTCAAATTTTGACTTCCAAAATATTTCAACCCTCACTGACTTGAACCTTAAAATATATTGAAGGCGAATGAATGTTTGTCTGCAGTAGATGAGGTGCTGTCATGTGCAGACTGTGTCACCAATCATCAACAACAACAAGAACAACAATAACAACATACCACATACTACACACGTATTTAATTATTACATGAAACTACAGTTTCGTAAATTTATTAGAGACTTGACTCGGAGCTAAACTCCCTACGGACTTAACTAACTCATCAACAATATATTGAGCAAAACTTTTGTCAATGTTATGAATGAGGTAACGGTAACGATAATTTAATTTAACTTGCCATTAATTTATCTTAACTTGTACACGTGTAGTTCGTATGCTTCAATCAGTTATCTCTATATAAATCATATATGTGCTCGTATATTTATATATATAAATAGAGTCAAACAAAAAGTGTGAAGTTGGTCTTGTGTATAAATTTGTGGGAATTTAACAGATATATTTACTAAGGTGATATTTGATTCAAGTTCGAGAGAGTTGACAATAAAGTTTAAGTGACCTCGAATCGAGGCAAGTGTCGCGATTAATACGCTGACAAGTTGGTGACGGTGAGCACGGGGTTGGATATCGTAATAATAGTAATACTACCACCACTACCACTACTACTACTACTGGTACGTGATTGCAAGTAGTGATGCTGGTTTATTTATAAATCTTAAAACCGGCTTGCATGCTCTTGGCTCTCAGCATCATCGACTTTTCCGAGGTACACGTGGGGATACATTGTTCGGCTAATTGCACCAGTACAGGTAAGAGCTGAGAAATTTATCCAACACTGGCAACTCTGTACTCTCGTTACAAGTGTCATGGTTACATGTCACTTTACTTTACAACAACTCGGGCACTGCTTGTTGCAGGTGACAGCTAGCCATTGTATTTATTTATAGTTTATTCAGATATATTTACTGTCTTTTGAATTCATACAATCACTGATAATCTATTATATATATATATATATATATATATATATATATATATATATATATATATATATATATATATATATATATATATATATATATATATATAAGTATAATAAAGGTCAGCCGTTAAATGTTTCCTATAAAAATTAAATTTCGGGAAATCTGGAGCGAAATTAGACCCGGAATAAAATGGACATAATTTTGATACGATACTTAAAGAAAGTGGGGCAAGTTGGTCAGTTTTTATTTATTTTTACTACACCCGAGTCAAAATATTAGACGTAAGTTGAACGTTCTTAACGTTTTAAACGTAAATTGAACGTTCTTAACGTTTTAAACGTGAATTGAAAATTTTTAACGTTTTGAAAGTAAATTGAACGATTTTTTTGTATTTTAGTTCGTAAAAAATTGGTAATTTCACGAGTTATGATTTTAGTTTAATGATAACATTAATTAATTTATTTCAATATTTGCGATCAAAATTTTCATAACCTTGATATCATAATATATGATCAGGTATAAATTTATAGTGTTAAGATAGAAGTATGAAACTGAAAAAATTTTTTTTCAAAATACGAATTTTTTATTTAAGAGCCAGAAAGGCGGACGACAAAATTTTAGGGAATTGACGTGATTATAATCCAGGAGTACAAAATCGATGAGAAAAATTTTTTGATATGCTTATGTTTTCTTATTGTAAATCTAAATAGGTTTTAGTTACGTTTTCGATTTATGATACTCCAGTCTACGTTTTGAATAAGTTGAAAGCTGTCAAATTGAGTTTTTAATGTCCAAAACGTTCAATTTACGTTCAAAACGTTAAAAACATTCAATTTACGTTTGAAACGTTGAAAAAGGTCAATTTGCGTTTAAAACGTTAAGAACGTTCAATTTACGTCTAATATTTTGACTCGGGCAGTCACTAGAACAATAAAATAAAAAATTTAAAAGCTTCAGCTTCAAAAAGCTCTCAAGCAAATAAATAAAATTACGAATCAAATTAGATGATTGTCGAAGATAAAGTACATGATAAGACATTGATGAAGATAAGTTAAGGGATTATTCACAAGCTTAAAGCCCGCAGCACTACAAGTGTTGCAAGTTGATGGGATAATTGATCACTCAACTACTTAACCAAAGTTATAAATAAAAAGTCTCAGTTTTAATTATCAATTTTTTTATCTCCTTTTTTTCCTTTAGTTCTATTGTCAGTTTAATGCATGTTTGATGTTGAGTCAATGAACATTCACAAACAATAGCTGACCGTATCTACTTCTATTGCAATTGAATACGACTAGTTCTCTGAGACGATGACGGTATCGGTTCTCGTTATCGCATGTCTGTGATTGTACGCTCGGCTCATAACTTCATGTGTTGTGTGATTATATATATATATATATATATATATATATATATATCTACATATATATAGTATGAGCAGGCCTTTATAGAATGGCTTTTGACAAGGCCGTACACGTTTGTTTGGACAAGTTAGCACGCGACTACCAGCTATTGTATTATATATATATATATTCTATTGTCATTTGTATACATATATATACATATATAGATTTATATACATATCATAATGTGTACACTTTGATGAGGGAATATCTCAGACCCATAACTATCGGATACACGTGATTAAATATTTATCGAAGCTAACGTTTGCTGTAATTATCACGATACCTAGTGAAAGTCATTAAATATCATATGATATATACATTGATAATCATAACAATAACGACAACAAACTAACGATAGCCGATGAATATTTTTTTTATGTATGCAATTTTGTTATCACCAATTTAGTCATATATTTTTAAAAACCCAGTTAGCAATAAAATATTTAAAAATATATATACTGTGTTTAATTATTCATATATTAATTTTAAATGAATTATTAATACAAATTATTGGATTGAAAAAAAACGAATAAGTTAATTTAATAAATCACTTATTGTGCGTGGAAATAATTTTAAATCAATAAACGTTCGTTTTTTTTGAATAAATATTTAAATGTATTATGCGAAAATAATATTTTAGCTGTGATATTATTTTTATATTTCAAATGCGTACAAAAAATGACAACTGGTAATGAATAAAAAGTTTGTATGAAAAAAATTGAATCGGAAAATTAATAAAAAATAAAAAAAATTTTTTCTGTGTACGATAAATTATTTCAGGTACTAGATAACTTTTGAACTCAAATTTATGACTTGGTAGTGAAAGACAATTAATTTATGACCCATTAATCAAATAAATTTTACTCATTAATTAAAATCTATCAAATTATAAATTAATTTCAAATTTTGGTCCCGGTTCAAAAGTAATTAATAATAAAAATTCAAAATCAAGTCAAAATTTAGTTATCATTTTTATTCCCCTTCCCAGGGAAATCAACCGAAAAATCACCTATCATATTTATATATAAGAAATTACAAGATAAATGACGTATGTCCTAGACGCTCCGTTAATACTTACAACTGTTAAAGTCAAAGCATTTCCGTGCTTTAACGAGCTAACTAAAAATCCCAAAATCCAGCTAAAGCCCCACAAGTACCAAAGTCGGGAGTCACATGACTCGAAATTACCCCAGTAATTTATTTAAAAGTTTGCTCGAATAATAAATCAAAACTTACATTTTAATAAAGTCCTTTTAGATTAGCTGATGCCAAATGTATATTTATACATCAATATATACAATATGAACTAGTATAATAAATTTTATTCACTTTTACGTCAAACACAAGGCTAATAAGCTCAATCGAAGCATTATGCACTATTCACTTGAATTAAAACTGACGTTTTGATACTTTGTTTAATCTAACGGTGTTCTATACACAATCCTCGTTTATAATAATTATTATAATAATAATAATAACTGTATTAACAAAATATATATGAGGAATAATAGCAACTAGTAGGTAAAATTAAATATTATTGCTTGGAAAAAAATTGCACACTTTATTTAATGAAGTAAACACGAAAGTAAATTCGCTTGATTACCGATCACTTGTTTTGAATTTTAAAATGGAGCACAAAACTGGGCAAGAAAAAAATTAATCACTGGAGAGAAAAATTTGTCTGAGAAATTGTGAGTTTAAAAAAAAGTGTGTAGAGAAAATAAGGAGTAAAGAGTGTTAAATAACGAGAATAATAACAACACACACTGGATGGCGGGTCGACCGCGACTGAATCGAATTCTCGAGTCGAGTCGACTCGGATCGGAGTCGGCGGTGGCTTGAATGAGAGCCTTGCCAGAGGGAGGTGATAGAGACAAAGAGAAGGAGAGAGAGTGAACGAGGGTGTCCGTCTATACCCGAGTAGGTCGGGGTGAGAGCGAAAATAAACAGGGTAAGAAAGAAGAGAGGAATTGGAGGTTGATAAGAGAAGAGAAGAGGAACAAGAGGAACGAGAGGAGAAACTGAGTGTGGAGGAGAGTAAGGGTAAAGGGTAAAAGGTTAAAGAGGGATGGAAAGTGGCACATTCAGAATTGCCTGACATCAAGACACGATTCGTCTGATATCGTTAACGAACAACCAAAACTGTCACATGGATTTTTTTTTTTTATTTGTTTTTTCGTATTTTCATTCAGACGTATTTTAGTTTTTTTTTTTTTATTTTTTGCGTTATCGTCTTGACGTCCACCCAGACGATTTGTGAGGGTCTTGTGAGACGGAGCTCACGATTTATTCCTGTGGCAAACGTCCAAGTAACTTTTTTTTTTATTTTCAGTAAATCCTTGAGTAATTGTTTAATATTTTATTTATTTATTCGTCCTGATTAATTAAATTATTATAATTATTTATTCTACAAAAAAAAATTATAATTAAAAATTTTTTTTTCAATTATTGAGATCTATGGAGATCAAATTTTAAAAAGTTCAAAATGTGAATTCGTGAAAATTAGAAATTTTGACGTTTAAAAAAATTGGGTTTTGTTTTTAATTTAATTAAAATATGAAAAATAATTTAAAAGATTTGACATAACGCATTAACACATTAGTGACGCAATGCGGAGATTTAAATGTATGTTTTTTTTTTAAACCATTTTTATTTCAACTAAAAAAATTTAAATTTATTCAATGGCGCAGAGTAAAACCAAATAATGAGTAAATTAAAAAAAATATTATTTTTCAACGTCCCCATTAGTGATATTTAAAAGTTACATAACCATATCCAGAGCTCCGTCCATGAGGGATTGAAAAAGGACACGAGTTTTAAAAAAAGTTTCCAAAGCACTGTCGATAACATTGCCGCTCATATCATGAATTTTTATAGCTCCCAATTGAGAGTCTGTATTACCCTCGAAAACCCATATTTCGATTGGTTCGCCAGCCATAGAAAACAGCCGAGCTATTTTACAAAAAAAAAAAAATTTTTATTCCATTGGAATTTATGCTAAAAATCAAACGAATATTAAACGCTGGAGTTTTTTTAAAATTATTTCGTATTTGACAAGTCCTTTGTCTGGATTTTAATTACGCGCCTTTCTCTCTTAACTTTTAATTAAAATATACCCTATCAAAATAAAAATACTGTTTATGAACGGTTTTTTTTCAGTTTAAGTGTTTTACTGTTCATTTTCAGTTTTTCAACAGTAAAATAATTACAATTTTATGGTTACAATGTGCGCAAAACAAACTTATCTTATACCCACTAAAAGCTGTTAGTTTGCAGAGATTTTTCAGTCATTATCTGAAATTTTGACTGTAAAAAGACATATAAAAATACCAAAACTTATAACTAAATACTCCTTGAGTGAACTATTTATAAACTGTCATACAACTACCTTAGAATCGTATGTCTATGGTAATACAGCTCAAGTTCTGATCTTACCAACCAAGTTAAAACCACAAAAAAATGGCCGAAAAACTGATATTTGATAGCTTGAACTCAGTAAAATCGAAAATTCGATAATATTTTTTAAATGATTATCAAAAAATAATTTTTTGATTATTTTTCAGTAAGACTGAATTTTTTATCAAATTATCTTAATTAAATTTAATTTTAATCAAAGATTTTATATTAATAACAATTATTCATTTTTATTATTCCTTTATATATAATTAACATGAAATCGTTTTGAAAAACATAATATATAAATATAACACTAAAAAATTTTCATAGAGAAGCAAATTAAATTTTTTCACTATACGTAAGTATTAATAAAATTAGAAAAAAAAACTAAATATTATTTTCTTGCAACAAATGCTTTTATCATATTTTTTTTAATTAGCAAATTCAGCAAGTAAAAACTATATAAAATTATCGTAGTTTTGTCTCATTTTTCTCATAAACCGCTAATAAGAGCCAAAAAGAAAACCTGCGTAACATTATACAGCTTTCACTGTACTTTAAACTGAGTCTTAAAAAAAATAAGTAGATAACAGATCAACACCTTTTTCTATCGATGAAAGTGATGGTATTTTTATAGTTCTAATGACAATTTTTGTACAGTTTATTTACAGTTTACTTGTCATAAGTTGGAAAACCGTTATAAAACCATTTAGTAAGCGCACATTGTAACCACTAAACAACTATCAATTTATAGTTATTAAACAAGTTTTCATTTTTGATAGGGTATATATAGTCCATGTAGTCCGCTGATAATTACATGTCAGTAATGACAAATTATTATAATTATCGTCAACAGTCTGCTTTTTTTTTTACTCAAGTCCTTATAAGGATCCAATATATTTTAACGTCACCCAGTTTTTAATTTAAATCGCCTTTTTTAATTTAAATAAGGGCGGGAAAAGAGAACTTTCAAAAATTTGTAATGCTGGTCCACTTTTGCCGACAAAAAAACTTTTGATTCCTGACAACAGTAAATTTGGTTTGAAACATAATTCGAAAAATAAAAATTCCGCGTTTATTTGAATGCGCGAAATTCCGTTATTTCCTTCGCGGTTTCTCTTTGCCCCCTCCCTATTTAAAAATTATTACCGATGAATATGTGTCGATATCGCGTGAATGCTGATTGCAGTTTAGTCACGGACATGTTGTGAGATATTAGCTTGAGAATCCTGGAGTGTAAATATATATATCTATGCATATTGTATGAGAAACAAGAGTGAATAAACTAATCAAGTATGAGCAAGATGAAGAATAAATAATACGATGAGTACGCAAGCTATTGCCAGTGATTACACAATGGCATTGCCTCGCAAACCGCAGGAAATTGTTGAGATCTTTTATTTTATTTTATTATTTATCTACATTATCATTATCGTTTTTTTTTTTTTTCAAATTTTTTCTATCGCGTTCGTTAAATTTTCCGATAACTCATTTATTAATCTCATGTTCCTTAAATATTTGAAGAATTTTTTAATAAATAAATTAGTGATTTATTGGGTCGCTAAAAAAAGGGCGGCAATGTTTCAATATTCAATTTTCGCAGCCATGATTACTGAGACTAGCCAACTATTTTTTTTTATCGTGAAAAATTATTGTATTTATCGATTGAGGTTAATTAGTTTAGTGTGCAGTAGCGAGAGCTGATAATTTTTCGTGGTCGAGTAATCTTCTTCGGATATGCAATTTGAAATTACTGAGCCTACTCTACTTTTATTATCATTATTATTATTATTTTTTTAATGTTTATTTTAACATGACCTTAGGACAGAGAATGCTGTTGATTGCCAATGTAATGGCATCATAAAAAACAGTATTACGTGTCACTGCAACGGTTAATGTCATAAAATGTAAACTGATATTTAAACATAATGAGCTGATGGAAAAAAAAAAGTTTAGCGGAAAATTTTATACGGGAGAGTGAACTTTTATTATTTTTTAATTTTGTCGTTAATCGCTCTCAGAAAAAGCTGAAAATATTTTCGGATCTGATAATTTTTTCTTCGCCTTTTTAGGGGGTACCCCATTTTACCCGCAGAAAATGAAATTTTGTTTTTAACGCCAACTGAAAATTTTTTCCATTCACTTTTGTATCAAAAAAAAAAAATCCAACGTTTTGAGTCCCTTTCATATTTCCTTAAGTACCCGGTTGTGCCCCCCTCCCCTCTCTAGATATAAATTATAAAATTTTGAACGAAATTAGTGATAAAAATTTTTATGAGGCAAGATGGGCCGTCTCAAAAATTTTCCGTGAAAACATTAATCAGTAATTTAATTTATTCCGGATTTTGCCGAAATTTTGTCAATTTTTTTTTTAAATAAAATCTCTTATCAGAAAACACTACCGAGGTTCGATAAACTACTCAGTAATTTAGCGATCCTCTGTCTAATTTATTGGAAGCTTCCATTCGGTGGAAAAAAATTTTGACAGCCTCTGGTTACTGTACGAGTGCAACAAAGACCGTTCGTCCGCTTGTGCAAAAGGAAAAAAGGGTAAGCCCTTTTCGAGGTAAAAAATAAAAGTCATGAATTGTTAAAATGGTTTAAAAAATGTTGATTGGACATTTATGAGCAGCGATGTGTCAACTCGTCACAATAAAATTTCATTAGCTCAGCTAAGTGTAAATAGCCTCCGTAAAATATCTCTTAGAAAGCTTTCTCTGATAATGTACGTAACTCTTTGTCCAAGGGTACAGTGATAGAACTAGTAGTTCTAGTAGTTTTAGTAGTTGTAGTAGTAGTAGTAGTTGCGGTCGTGGAGCTCCGTATGGCGGTATTATAAATTAGAGCTCGTAGGAGAATGAGCCAGAACATAAGAGCAACCGAGTATATATCCAGAGAGGATAATAAATTTCTCTGCTCGATTGAGAATGTTTCTCATGTGGTAGGGTTATCTAGCAAAGGACCTCCTATCGACCTATTCCGCAAATATCACATCTGATGTTCGCTACCCACTATTCTACAATATCATTATATTATACATATACATAATGTATCACTCAGGATCATCAGAACAAAAATTAGCCACGACACTGAAGTCAGCCGAGGTCTAATAATTTTTAAATTTTTTTCGAAGCGGTAAATTATAGAGAAAAAATTGCACTTATAGATTTTTTAATTTTTTGTATGTGCATATTTTTAGTTTTTTAAATTTCCCGCTATGAAAACTGAAAATTTTCAAGCAAAGGGAAGTTTTGGTTTCGATACGATTTTCGAAAATCGAGTTATAGGTGGCCGCCCGTGTGCATGGGTGTGTATTAGACAAGTCTTTTGGAAAAACTCTAGCACATATAAGGGAATGAAAATACATTTTCTTCTCAATACCAAGCCCTGGGTCTAGATTTTGGTTCCATGCGTTTTGAGCACCTGACAAAATATCTCTGGACAAAATATCCCCAGTTTTGTGTCAGTTTTTTTGGCTTTTTTCACTATTTTTGCTTTCTTTTCCTGGGGATATTTTGTCTACCACAAAATATACCCAGTTTTGAGTCAGTGTTTTTGGCTTTTTTCACTATTTTTGCTTTCTTTTCATGGGGATATTTTGTCCGGAGATATTTTGTCGGGGATATTTTGTCAGGTGCTCAAAACGCCTGATACCCTAGATTTTCTATCGAATTTCTTAGATGGTGATTCTGACCAAAATTAAGGCGTCCGTTGGATGTTTGGAGGCCTCGGAGTATCAGAGAAATCTTTTGGAAGAACTCTAGCACTAGCGCAGGAAGCTCAAAAACAGCGGGAAGTTTTGGAGTTTTCTCGCAGGTTCAACCGTTTCTCAGACTTTTTTTTGTAACTGTGTTGAAAAAAAAATCCGAAAGTTTTTAATTTTCTACTAACTTCAGGATCATAATTCAGCCATGTCATCGTAATTAAAACATTCAGCCGTCACAAAAAAATCACCTTTCAATCTACATTTAATTCATATATTTATTTATATATTTATCTGATTTTTATTTCCCATAAAAAATTTTTTTCCGACATTCATTTGTTTTTGAATTATTTATTTACTTCAATGAAGTTTGCCTCGAGCGATTTTATTTCTAATCTCGGTAGTGAAAATATGAGTATGTAACATATATACAAATACATATGTATGCTGACATTAATTCTCATTGTGGTTGTAATTGCGTTGGGGCTGATGTTGTTTGACAAAATAGTACTCAGATTGGTGATTAAATCGGTGGGCTTTGATAATATCCGCGTATACATAACACACATATATTTAACTTGCGCGTATACTTTTGTGAATGCGTAGGCAAGAGCCTTGACGTTCTGTTACTAGTGTGTCAGTTATGTGAGGTAAATTCTCAACTTTAATACGCGAAAGTAAGTCTGCTCGAATTATTTATCGCTCGCATCGTCTCTGTTGTTGTTGTTGTTGTTATTGTTTTTGTTGTTCTTGTTATTATTATACTTGGAATAAAATATATGTAAGTGCTACAATGGCCTCGGTACCGGAGATCAATGTTTTTAATGAAGAGAATGTCAAGCCAAAGAGGTTAAATCAACATATTTCAGCGATCATCAGTAAATAAAAATAAATTTATATTATTTTTATTATATATATATAAAAAATTTTATTTAATTACTTGTTTTGTTTAGCCGAGAGATTAGATCTAGAGATCTATTGGTTTTTTTATCGAACAAAAGAAGGCAATTACTGATAGTAAATTAAAATATTTTAATTACCCATGGGTATTTTTATTTTTAGTATCGTTTAGCGGGCTGGCACTTGGAGTTACGATAGGATGGAATTCCAGTGCAGGTGATACATTGAGGAATGTTTTAAATGCCACAACCACTGAGATAGGGATTGTGGGTGGTGTTGTAAATGCCGGTGCGTGTACCGGTATTGTGATGTTGCCATGCATTCTCAAATATCTCAGTTATACCTCCAGCATACTCTCCACCGTCCCTGTTTATTTGATTGGATGGACTTTTATATGTCTAGCCGATCAAAAGGTTCCATTCATTTTTTTTAATATCAATAATAACAGAGGGGAACCCGGAGCAAAATTCCACTCTCTTAAATTTGAAACAGTGAAAATAGTGACTATTCAATGTTTACTAGTGAAAAGTATGTCACTAATTCAAACAGTGGTATACTTTTCACTAGCAATAAGTGACTACACTGTAAAAAATCCGGAGTGAATCCGGATTGAAATTAAATCCGAATTCACTCCGCCACTCGGAGTTCCGGAGTTTTAAAAAAAATCACTCCGCATGCAAAAATTGAAATGAAATTCACTCCGGAGGGATTAATTTAATAAAAAATTATTCACTCCGCGAAAACTCCCCTGCGGGGTGAATTTCACTCTGAGGGGAGTGAATAATTAAAAATTCATTCACTCCGCATTCACTCCGGATTTAATCCGCGAATTTTTTACAGTGTATTCACTGCCAAATAGTGATTGTCACGTGATTTTCACTAATTCTTTTTTAGAGAGGCATGAAAAAAAGTTTTGCCTAAAAATATTTATCCGCGGTCTTGAAGAAATGGGGCAAGTTCGACACTCGAGTAAGGGGTCAAGTAACTAAGTGACCGTATTGTCCAGATGTTCAACTCACCCCATATTTTTCCAGACCCTATAAGTTCAAGTACAAGAAATTTTTTTCAATGGATGGAACTTCAGCCCCGAGGTCTCCGATTTAAAAAAAAAAATAAGTGAACAAAATTTTGATGATTTATTTACAGGTTTGGTGTCTTATTTTAGGCAGATTCTTATGTGGACTTGCCGGCGGTACTTGTTGCGTTGTATCGCCTATTTTTATATCCGAAATATCGGACAAAAATACCCGAGTGCGACTGCTGGTTTATTTTCAACTTCTGATAAACTTTGGAATATTTTATGCCTTTTTAGTGGCGTACTTTTACGACAAGCAAGACAATATTTGGCGTTACAGTTTGATTTGTGCCGTCAGCTGTGCCCCCATTATTTGGATTACATTTTTACCCGAAAGCCCGCTTTATTATTTATCAATAAATGACGAGCACTCGGCCGCTAAATCGATCAAGTGGTATCGCGGTGACGGGTTCAATCACGAGCTCGATCAATTTAAAAAAATTATAAAAACCGAGTCACCCAAATGCAAGGTATCACTTCTTTTGCTGAATATTTTATCAGGATTTAAAAAACATTTTTTGCATTTTAAAGGTATTAAAAAATTATCGAGTAATCCGGGCAATAATCGTGTGTCACAGCGTGATAATAATCCAACAATTAAGCGGCATAAATACGCTAACATTCAACGCGACTGTGGTATTCAACAATGGCGGCTCCGGAGAATTAACAGGATCCGAGCAGACTCTAGTAATCGGAGGGCTCCAGATAATATCAACCATTTTGTGCATGCTGACGATCGATTATTTGGGCCGCAGAATACTTCTGGCAGTGTCTGGAATGTTAATGGGCGTATTCATGATACTATTTGGTAAGCAAACTTGCCTTGAAATAAAATGACATTTTATTAACTTCTCTCCGAAGACATATTACTTTTATCTCACCCTTCCCTGCTGTATACTAACGCAACCTCCCGCGGCTAGAGCCCGTGATTTATGATAAAATACGTTTGATATTACTTGTAGGTTGGTATATAAACGTCCGAGATGAAGATCCGCAATATTACGAGGAAATTTATGGGTGGATACCACCAACATGTTTGGGAATTTATTTCAGTGCATTCAATCTCGGTTTAGGTCCAATATCATGGTCCATTTTGGGCGATACATTTCCCAACGAGATCAAGACCTACGGCGCCTCAAGTGGTGCTTTTCTCAGCTGGTCCATATCACTGATAGCCACATTGACCTTCGGGGAACTTGCTCAGTCACTCGGGGTTTCAAAGACGATGTGGCTATTCGGTGGTTTCTCCTGTCTCGGAGCGATATTCTGCGGTGCTTTTGTACGTGAAACGAGAGGCGCGAGTTTGCCCGATATCCAGGACAAGTTTCAAATTGATCCGATTCCACTCGACAGTAATTTCCAACCGTAAAAAATAACCGCACATTATTATTATCATCATCTTTTGTATTTTATTTTGTTCGAGTAGCAGTCAATAAAAAATTATTTCACCGATTGTTTGCATTGAGTATCATGTGATACTCAACTTATATTTGGAAACTGCCTCGATGATTTCGAACATGAATTTTAAAACCCGATAAATAAACTGTCTGTTGTTATAAATCACTGAGTAAAATTATAACAGACTTAGGCGGACGTTTCTTGTGCCAGTGGAAGAACAAGAGAAGGGGAAGGGGAAGGGGAAGGGGATGGGGGACTGGGGAGGCTATAGATGAAGGTGGTGGGTGTAGAAGAAATGAGGCAAGTTGCAAGTATCGTGACTTTTAGAAGATCGAGATAGTCAGCGGTTTGGCATCGTGCCAACGCCACTGAAAAGCTCTCCGCGTATTTTGTTCTGGAATGAGATATTGCTAACAGATGTCAGTTAGACCTCATATATATATAGATAGATATACATCTTGTGTTAATATATATAATAGAAGACTATAAGCCCGGTTGTAGGTGTGGGAGAAAAAAAGTCCACTAATAATCCTGGCTGAGACGATGAAATTAATCTACTTGCCATTGTTCCAGCCAATTCTACCTACTCACTCTATTCATGCTTCTTCTAACATTATTACGTATTTTTAAATTTAAAAGGTCACTGCTATATATTTTTTTCACGATAAAATTATTTATAAAATAATAAAATATCAAAAGCTCTATAACCAAATATCACTTTTAGAAGCTACAAATTTATATAGGGGAGGGTGGGGCAGAGCGGCCCCCCTGAAATTTTGTTCAAAAAAATTTTTTCGACTAATTACTATAAATCCGATATGTTTGCGCATTTTTACCCCTACGCATGACATTTGGGGCAAAATGAACAAGCCCAAAATTTCGAAAAAGTGATTTTTTCATATTTTTATCGTCAAATTAAAAAAAAATTATTATAATTACACATTTCTAGCCCTACGCATAACACCTGGGGCAAAATGGACCAGCCGAAACTTCCGAAAAAATTATCTTTTCATATTTTTCGGCCGTTTCTCTATGTAAGAGGCAAATTTGGTCACTAGAAATTTATAAAAATAAAATTTTTTTTTTTAGTTGATAAATTTTTGATATAAAGTAAAACTATAGAATTGTTTTTTTTTTTTTTATTAAAGAACAATTAGTAATTAAGTTAATCGAGAGTGAACGATTTATTACACCTTAAAAAATTTTTTTCGAGTAATATAAAACCAAAAATAGTTGTCAAAAGAAATAAATAGGGGAGGGTGGGGCAGAGCGGCCCCCCTAAGCCAATTATTATTTTTTGTGGCTTTCAACCATAAGATCACTTTACTTATGTCCTATTTCGAACAAATTTATGGACATTTTGCCAAAATTCTGAAAAAAAAAATTTTTTTTTTGTGGGGCAGAGCGGCCCCCCTTCAAAAAGTGATAAAAAAAATTTTTTTTTCGTTTTTTTTTTTTTTTAATTGTTTTCATCATTAAGAATGTATTTCTTTCTCTTGACAACTATTTTTGGTTTTATATTACTCGAAAAAAATTTTTTAAAGTGTAATAAATCGTTCACTCTCGATTACCTTAATTACTAATTGTTATTTAATAAAAAAAAAAAATCAATTCTATAATTTTACTTTATTTCAAAAATTTATCAACTAAAAAAAAAATTTAATTTTTATAAATTTTTAGTGACCAAATTTGCCTCTTACATAGAGAAACAACCGAAAAATATGAAAAAATAATTTTTTCGGAAGTTTCGGCTGGTCCATTTTGCCCCAGGTGTTATGCGTAGGGCTAGAAATGTGGAATTATAATAATTTTTCTTTAATTTGACGATAAAAATATGAAAAAATCACTTTTTCAAAATTTTGGGCTTGTCCATTTTGCCCCAAATGTCATGCGTAGGGGTAAAAATGCGCAAACATATCGGATTTATAGTAATTAGTCGAAAAAAAAAAAATTTTTTTTTTGATCAAAATTTCAGGGGGGCCGCTCTGCCCCACCCTCCCCTACATTCTTAATGATGAAAACAATTTAAAAAAAAAAAAAAACGAAAAAAAAAATTTTTTTATCATTTTTTGGAGGGGGGCCGCTCTGCCCCACAAAAAAAATTTTTTTTTTTCAGAATTTTGGCAAAATGTCCATAAATTTGTTCGAAATAGGGCAAAAGTAAAGTGATCTTTTGGTTGAAAGCCACAAAAAGTAATAATTGGCTTAGGGGGGCCGCTTTGCCCCACCCTCCCCTACATAAATTTATATTGTCTATTTAAATTTTTCAAATAATTTTCGACATAAAATTTCTCTTCAAGGTTTTGCCGAATCACGTATGCTCATTTATCATCAGCATAAAATAATAAAAAATCCCATAAATGTTTTTTCTGATCCATAGTAATTTGATATTTGTGTTAAAAAAAAAAAAGATGCTATATATGTATGGATATATAGATAATGCTCATATTAAAAAGATCTTTCAAGCTGTTCCTTCGCCTTACGGAGGATAAAAATTGTTTCACGCTCGATGGGTGTGAGAAAACGGATCGCAGGCTTCGAAATCTCATTTTCCTTCGACGGAACGGTGATTCTCAGATGCATACAAATGTGTCTATTCCTTCGCTTTGATTATAATGGATTACTTGTTAGAACTTATTGTTTTTGTATGAAACTAGTATCCATAAAAAAATATAAAAATGAAAAATTTGAAACGGCTCATTGTGCGCCCCCTTCTTTCCATCCCCTATAAAATACAACGCACATATATATGCAAAAACGGAGATGAAAAAATAAGTAGGATCAGCGAATTCTATAATTTACAGTTCCATCATTCAGACCGAACGTTTTTCTCACGATCGACGGTCGACGTCGAGCAAACATCCTCTTTTGAATTTGAAATGGATATAAGCCTGTATAGATGACTGATATTTACAGGAGGGCAATCGTCAAACAGAATAAATGGCTAAAATTTATTTTACTTTTCCTTGGGATAAAAAATTTCCTTCGTTTCTATTCTTTATAAATATTTATTTACAATATTGATATTTTTTATTATTATTATTTTATTGTTTTGCAATAACAGAAAAAAAATCTACAACCGGAAATTAAACTCCAGAAACTCACGATGGGAAAACCGGATCTTTAGCAATCGTACATTAAAAAAAAAAGTAATGATATGAAATAGTATAGTCTGAAATAAAAAGTGCAGCTGCAAGTTAAAAATTATTAGGTTATATTTTATATCTTCAACGACAGCTGTGAGTGGAAGAAAAATTCAAAAAATATAAAACATTTAAAATCGATACAGCAATATCTCTTTTTGTTAATATTTTATATTTTTTATCTGTATTGTACTAGTTTATTTTATTTATGTTTTTTTTTTTTTTTTTTCCATCGCTTTAACGCTGGCTGACCGCCATCTAGTTGAGTATATGCACTCTCGGAACTCTCGTGGGCAACATTAAAGTCAATACACAGTGTTTATAGTAAAATAAGTTTTAGTATTGAAAAATATTCAGTTAACAAACACAATAAAAAATATAAAAAATTTACGTTAAAAATAAAAACATCAACAGACAAATGGGTATTAATAGCTGACCAGTTGATCAACAGCGTAGCAAAAATGATTAAAAAAAATATTACTGTTGTTAGTTTTTATTTTTTATTTTATTTTTTATTTATTACCATGAATTTATTATGTCCGTACACACATTGAAAACTTTTTACAAGAGATTACGCTACTAGCTTATATAGGACATAATGGAAAGCCTGGGCAACAATTTCTACGTGAAAGCTTCGATGGTCACTAATCCATGATTTTATATAAAAGCTCGCACACACGAGAAATTGTGCATTGATAAAAATATAAATGATAAAAATATAACCAAGCTGATGCAGGTATATATATATATATATATATATGTACATACAATGTCAGACAAAAAATTGTTACATTATCACGGAGCCTGTGGACGTCCACCGATGGGTGAAGAAATAATAAATTGTATAAAAAAAGTTGAGGAATTATTTTTAGCCGATGATTATTGGCGCTGGACGTACGTGTGTTACAAGTTGGATAATCTGGGGATGTCAACAATATTGGATATCAGTTGTGGAAGACAAACAATTGCACCAAGACGTGGGCAAAAAATATTTAAAAAAAGTAATGATAATAATAACAACAGTAAATAGGGGAAGAAAAGGTAGAAGAAGAAGAAGAAGAAAAAATAAAAGTCTATAAACAGCTTTATCGTGAGCTTTTGTGAAGCTGAGTATGACAGGAGAAAATAACGCCCTTTGCACACACAAACACATGTAGACGTAAAATTTTATATGGTTATAATTGGACCGTAAATTTTGACGTTGCTATATCGCTTTTTCTGTCAAAACTTTTGAGAACAGCCTAGGCTACAGCTGTATATATGTGTGCTGTGTATGTATATGTATGGGTGGGTGGGTGGGCTAGGATCTATGGCTGCGTGACTGGGAGAAATGTCGGGTGTTTGAACGAGCTTCATATCCTATTCGAATATAGAACGAACGTGTGAGTTTTTAAAGTGTAGAATTAAAGTCTCGAGTAATTCCCTCAATCTACGGCGCTTTTCAGTTAATGTCGACTCGTAAGTATTTCAGAGGGAATACCTATGAAAGTATAATTCCACCTTTCACGATATTTTATCGATAATAAATTGTGTTTAAGTGTAAATTATACTCCCGGTATTCAATTATTTTTATTGCGATTTTGATTCGTTTGAGAGATTTCGCGGGAATCGGCGATCTTGATTATGGGGTTTTGAAAGGTTTATTGGCTTGAAAGGTTATTCCACTTGAGATTAAAAATTTCTTGGACAGTACACGGAAAAAAGAGTTTCGTCCTCATAACAAAAGATGGGATAGCAAAAAATTTTGTTATACTGACAAACATGATTAGCTTACGGTAACAAATCAATTTGTTATAATAACAAATGGAATTGTGTCATAATTAAGAAGACTATTCGTTATGAGAACAACCCGAGTCGAAATTTAGAGCCCACTGAGAGCCTTCTAAAGTCGGACCTATTTCGGACTTGGAGGCTCTAAATAGAGTCTGTTTCTATGTTAAATTAGGTCCGATTTTGGTCCCTGAGGTGCTTCAAATTTCCGTTTTCGGCACTTGCGGGCTCAATCTAGGACCTGATGAAAATTAAAATTAGGTCCGATTTAGGGCCTGTAGCCCTAGTTTATTGTAATTATAATAATATTAATAATAATCATCATAAATTATTCAATTATAATGAATCGAAATTTATTACGGGACTAATATTGTCGGACTTGAAGGCTCAAAATCGGACCTCTCAGTGAATGTTAGGACCTTTGGGTTCAAAGTCGGAGCTACAGGACTACGGGGCTCTAAATCGGATCTATTTAGGGCTATAGGGACCTATATAGGCTCTAAATTTCGACTCGGGAAATGATATTCATTATATCAATATCATCGTATTTCAAAGCAAGCATTTGTTATTCTAAGTAATCTTACACGGAAAAAACAAATTTTTTCCTGATAACAAAAGACGGGATAACGAAAAATTTTGTTATAATGACAAACATGATTAGCTTACGGTAACAAATCAATTTATTATAGTAACAAATAAATTTGTGTCGTAATTAAGAAGTCATTTTATTATGAGAACACATGATGTTTATTATAATAATATCGTCGTATTTTAAAGCCGGCATTTGCTACCGTAAGTAATCTTAGCTTATGATTACAAAATTTATTGTTAATGCTACAAATTCATTCTGTCACTTTAACAAATCAGTTTTTTTATAGGAACTCAACAGTTTTGTTACAGTTACAAACCATTATTTGGCCCAATGAAGAGTTCGCGAGCATTACAAAAACATTGTAATCCCAACGAATGCTTC
The DNA here is from genome assembly GCF_029852145.1 of Microplitis mediator. Lineage (NCBI taxonomy): Eukaryota > Metazoa > Arthropoda > Insecta > Hymenoptera > Braconidae > Microplitis > Microplitis mediator. The sequence continues at coordinate 19,744,274 of NC_079979.1, forward strand.
GTTATCCGTATGTTAAGGCAGAATTTTGTTACCGTAAGTTATCTTATCTTGTGGTCACAAAAAAAAATTTTCCGTGTACTTGTGGAGACAAAAATTTTGTCAGTGCTACAAATTCATTTTGTTATTTTAACAAATCACTTTTTTTACTGCAACACAACAGTTCTGCTGCAGTTACAAACCATTGCTAGGCGCAACAAACGCCTTGCTAGCGTTACAAAAACATTGTAATCATAACGAATGCTTCGTCATCCGTATATTAAGGCATAAATTTGTTACTGTAAGTTGTCTTATCTTGTGGTTACAGAAAATTTTTTTCCGTGTAGAAGCCAATTTTTGTTTAATGGAATAGAGATTTTTATTAAAATTAAATGAAAAAATTTTCCATGGCTCAACACTGGAAAGTAAATTAAAAAACTTTCAAAGAACAGTAATCCCGTCCGGATAATTAGTGGACCGAATAAAAGTATCATTAGCCAAATTTCTTAATTACTCTTTCCTTCAATAATAAATAAAATAATTTGTTAATCTTGGTTAAAACTCTTTCAGCATGTCTAAATAATAAAATACAAAAGTTCTCCAAGCGAATTATAAAATTCACCGCATTTTATTTATCTCGCCAAGGATCCAACCATCCGCGATTCAGTTCCCTGGGGAAATTCTCATCTATCTGACTCTAAGTAACATCTGATTTCCAGTTCATTAAATATAATTAAAATCACGAAGAAAAAAGAAAAAGAAAAAGAAAAAGAAAAGCACTTAAATAATTCCCATTTTATTTTTCCCTCATTCTCTGAGCTTCTCTTCAGAGACAAGTACACCCGACATTAATTAATTGTCAGGTGGATTTTCAGCGACAATGAATTAACTATAATTGTCTACGAGTTTCGAGTATCGGATTTTAGCAATTTTAGGGTAACGAGCGATCGTTAAATATTGTCAAGAGATATCAGAGAGCACTGTGATAACCTGTGTAAAGTGAGACAAAGACAGAGACAGAAAGATAAAGAGAAATAATAAGAGTAAGAGTAAATGGGGGAATGAGGGATGGAAGCTTTTGAAGGGCTTTGTAAACCTCTTGACTTGTGGCCTCTCTAATGGCCTGACTATCTATCTCTTTAGAACTTTGGTACGATTGTTACGCTTCAGCTGATCGATATTATCTTCCTCCAAGGATATATATATACATATATACCATAATCTAGGATTTTGATCCAGTTAAATGTTATTTTAAGTCCAAAGTTAGATAGTTCAGCAAGATAAGTATTTTTACAATGTTATCATTATCGCAAGCTACATTCTTCACTCATATATGTGCCATCCCCACAAATAGGGCTCATATCATCTACTCTACACACAAGTATGTATATACAAGCTATATATATTCACCACATATGCACTATGTACAGTGTACACATATTGTCAAATCGATCAATCGAGTCTTAACTCAAACAATGCATGTTGCAAGTTACATCATTACCCTGTTTAATGCTGATTCAATATCTTCATGGTTGCATTGATTCGCCTTCAATTCAACCCAATTACCGGCAGATGCGTAATCTGTCGTTGATTTTCCCGGATTTGTTCCTTTGAACATTAATTCGACTCCGATGAGAGGTTGGAGGTGAAGGAATGGGAGACAAAACAAGTCTCTAGTAATTTTTGATCCAGATTTGGGCTCCATTTTTAATCAGCTAATGAACAGAAATTTGGAAAATTTGGACCGAAATATCTTTCACGTCGATCACGGACTCTATTTTATAAATTTGGCGGTAAAGAATCGAGTTTTATTTGAGTTTACAAGTTTTGTTTTCCATGTCAAGGGACACGTGACATGGGAATCAGATGTTGGAATAAGAGACCGAAAATTCAGATGGATCTACACGAACTATTCTACAGAATCAGAGTTTTTAAAAAGTTTTGAAATTTTAAAACTTTTTTGAATTGAGTGCCGTGGAACAGCAGATTGCTTGTAAAAGTTGAATGCATTGAAGCGAAGAAATCCCACTGAGTAAAGTGCTAGTTTATATATATATATATATTTTTCAAAGCACTTAACAATAGATATCACTCATTTCTTTCATCGATTCCCTAGGCAATAGCAGATGCCATAAATAAATTAAAAATTTGAAATTAGTGAGTTTACATTAATAATTTTTTAGTTACGCAAAATTGCTTCTATTGGATTTTCTTTTTTTTTGGAAATGACGCTGATAATTTGTCTTTTTTATTTCAATCAACTGTAAAAACTCACGGGCTTTTAATTTATATGTATATAGTGTAAAATAAAATGGAAGTAATTTCAACGTTGGCATTTACAAAAGACTTTCATCCTGAGTTTTAATCATTAGACCATAGCAGTACAGTCTTTGTCGTAGATTCCTTCATTTACTGGATTCTTTTTACTCAAAAAAACGTCAAAGAAAATGAAGATAAAAATAAAAAATCTGGCGTGATATATATCTGTGAGACAGAGCAAGTGTCGTCTGATTGTAACGAAAAAAGTTTCATTCCCGATCTTCGAGTGGAATCAAAAGTTTCCTTCGGCGTGGATTATCTCGGGGATAGTGTCTCTTTTTTCTTTCTTCATCTGAAAGATCTTTTTCATTTTATTTTAGTTTTTTCAGTCAGTTTACAAAACTCACTCCACTATTTTACTTGATCATATCCACACAATCTAGTTCACCTAGACTTCCTCCACGTCATTGGCTAAAGTTTTACTTCTATATAAAATTTTAAAGATTTACTTATTTTACAATGACAATGCGCTAAAAGTTTGATCATACGTAATAAAGAAGTATTTCTGTGCGAAAAAAATTTTTACTCACCCCAAGAAAATTTTTGCATTATGAATTAAAATCAAAAGTTTTCTTGCGCGAAGAAATATTTTTTTTCCGTGGACGCTTTAGGCTCCGGTATTTAAATTTTAATTACTTTCAAATAATTTAGTTAACAACAAACTTGTAAATTAAACTCATCATATTGTATATAAATTTACTGGGTATTAGCATTCAAAATATCTTGTAATGGGAGATGATAATAATAATGGCAATTTAAAGTTATATCTACTTTACTAACTCATTACTGCCATTAATAAAATTATTATCGAGGGTATAATTACCCGTGATTACAAATCTGTCTAATAAACAGTAGCTCATATATGGTATAATGAGCATCCATTAAATTATTTTGTGTAAAGTTATATTAACTTCCAAACAACAATATTGATGTAGTTTCCCTATTTATCGATAGTTTGTAACTCGATACCCGAATCTTTGAAGTTTAAATTATCTAGGGCAGAAACTCGAGGGGGACGAGTAATTTTGGAAAAATTTTTTTATATTGCACAGTCGAGTTAACTAAGACAACGAAACCTGTCACGAGGTTTTGATTTCTTATTAAATTCATTTTTTTCTCAACGGACTAGAAATTTAAATCAGTGAATGCCCGCCGTGACAGTGCGGCAGAGGCTTCAACTGCTAACAGAAGGTCTAGGGTTCGAGTCCGAGACTCGGCGCTTGGCTGTGACCGGATCCATAAAGTATAGAGACAGTTTTATTTAATGATACTGAAGTTAGCCGACGTCCAATAATTTTTGGATTTTTTTTAAACAATAAATTATTAAAAATAAAAAATTTGAAAAAATTGAACCTATAGTTTATTAAATTTTCTACATGTGCATATTTTTATTTTTATTTTTTTTTTTAAATTAAGTCTATGAAACAAAAATTCGAAAATTTTTTAACTGTCTGCTAACTTCAGGATCATTTTATTTAATCATTTAGATAAAAAAAAAGATTTATGATTATTGAATTACGAATATTTAGTTAAATTCACTCACCAAATAGACGTTATTGACACAAATACGTTCCGATACTTTCTTAAGAAGTCGATAATCTGAAAAAAAAATAAATTTTAATTAATTTGAAGTATAGATATGGTAAAATAGTAAATTATAAAAGGCCTAGGGAAAATTTATAGAAAGTCTATGGAAGGTCTATGAAAACTCTCAGTATTCTGATGGAATTAGACCTGCATTCAGACTTTATCGAATATCTTCGACCAGATAAATGTCGAAAACTTGTCAGTGACACTAATTTTACATAATAAAAAATTTAAATTAATGTTTATATAATTTTTTTGTTGTGATGTAGCGTAGAAATTAATAGACTAAATATAAGCTCGGTAATTAAATCACATATTTAAACTTTCTGTATTTAAATATTTATTTACCATTAGTTATTGTTATTATAATAATGGTAGTAACAGCTACTGTAATTGAGTTTAAAATAACAGTCATGTTAATTGTAAAATTGTTTAATTATTCTTGTTGATTTAGTTCCGCTACATGTTTTATAAATTACTGAAAATACTGTTTGCGTAATTTGATTTAAAGGTCAAGTTAATTTTATACGCTTGCCTTAATTTTCCTGGAATATTTATGGCAACCATAGAAGTACAAAAAGAAGCAGGTAAAATGGGCCATTAAAATTTTAATTATAAGAGAAAAAGTGCCACCCAAAATTTATCAAAAATTTTTTTATCAGAAATTGACTACAGAATTTTTTTACAGTAATTTAATAAAAATTGTTTTCTTTTTGAAGTTCTAGTGAAACATTTTAGCCGTTTGATTACAATATGAACTGAATTGCCTTTTAGATAAATATATTATTGGCAATATAGTAGACGTCAATCTAAATTACGAAGCGATTAAAATTAGAGCTAATAATTATTCATTGGTTAATTTTGAAAAACATTCATTTGTATTTTCCATATATATGAATACAAATGATGGATTGAACTATTTCTCAAATAACATCAACGTCATAAATTCTAAATATGATACGTATATTTGATGGGTCTAAATGCGCAGTAAAACATTCATAAAATGTCAATGAGTATTACATCAATTACATCAATGGTTTAACATTTCTCACTTGAAATATATATCAATGTGTATATTTATGCGCGTAAATATAGTTATGCTCTATGAGTCAGTTATGTCGACGGTATCTATTTCATGTTCTGTGGTAAAGTACGATTGAACATGGTACTATTAGGGCTCAAAAGGTCCACTGGAATTGCGATTTACTCAAGGCTACAAAATCCTATATAAATCCCCTTAAATTGGCTACAGACTTTTGGAAAACAGTATAAACTACAAATTGTTTATTGATTCGATATTTTTGAATCGGATAGATTTGTACAGCCCACAATTTTAGTGAAATAAAGTTCTGATCTCTGATCTTCACTAGACTTCTTCCGTCGAAATTTTGGGCCTCATCTCGACCTCAAACAACTTTTTTGAGGTTGTATGAAGTCAATTGAAAACGAAATTCTACTTAATTAGCTCCTAATTTAATCCTCAATGCAGTCGTTATCAGACAAAATATCAGTTAGGGTGAAATGAGATCAAAATTCAGAGCCTCATATGACTCTCTTTACCCTCATTCCACTTTGTTTACTTTTGTGTATGAGCAGCAATGCAAATATATATAGAGACCGATTCCTACTGTTATTTATCCTTTTGATTACTTGATCATTTTCAGCTGCCAATTACTGTTTAAAAAAAATTCAAAGTTGAATTATGAAATGACTTAATAAGCAATTTCGACTGTCGAAAAGTTATCCTTTATGACACTAACAGAAGGACGGAGAGCATGTTTATGGATGGAAACTAACGAAAATTATTATCCATAGGCATGTCACGGGCATGCGTATGTATATTTCAGGCTTTGCAGCAGATTAATTATCCACACTGAAGCAACACACAGGCCCTTAGTCAATGCAAGCACACATCATGTTTCTCTTAGGCTCTGATTATTTTATGCATTGATTAATCCCGACTATTAATCATACCCAGCATCAAATACTCGCACACTTGACTTAAATTAAACTCGATTAAATAAAACAGAGTTACTTCGCGCCAAAGGCTGCATAATCTACGATAGTTGGATTAAGCTCTGTTAATTATCATTAAAATAAGCGAAATATAAATTTAAATATATGAGTATCCTAGGCTAACAACTTTAACGGAAATTAAACATTTATTATTCATGGTAAGAGTTATGAATTCAACGCTGCTCGTTTTTCATAAAATTCTCTACTGATCTATCACCGTCTGAAGTAAAAGTTCACTTCACACTGTACTTAATTTGATATACTTTTTTTTTTTATTTCTTTATATTTTTGAATCCATTATTATTATTATTATTATTATTATTATTATTATTATTATTATTCATTTTAAATATTTTTTAAGTCTCCAAAGTTTTCTCTTTATGAATTTTTTTTTATTTTTCATTTTAAATTTTCATTTGTATTCCTAAAGTGTTTATTTCTTTTGAAAATAATGTCTTTTGTCAGAAAAAAAAATTATATATTTGCAATGTAAAATAAATTATTATATTGTTGAGACAAAGTAAAACCACAAGTTCATACCTCAAAGTTCAAGTTGTGGTTTTACAACTCAGCTCTATATATATATGAATAAATTTATTTTGCAAAGAGAACTTCCTGACTATAGCTGCATATATATATATATGATATAATAAAGAGGAATGTAAATCTACGAATAATAGGAATTAACGATTGTGAATTTCAATCATTAATTAATCTATTGAAAATTTCACTTGATCACCAGAAATTATAATCGAAAGAAAATGTTTTTTTTATTTTTTCAATTTAATTATCTCTTGTAATTGTAATGAGTATTTTTATAACTTTTACTATTTCAGGAAATTAAAATAAAAAAAAAGTTGAATAATTGGATATTGCAGAGTAGAAATTAAAATGAGTGAAAAAAAAAAACGTTAAATGTAAAGGTCATTGCAGAAAAGGTAAAAAATGTAAACTTATACCGTGTAAATGTATTTATGAAGTTGTAAAAGACATAAAAATGTAAAAAACTGTGGAAAGACACATGTGTGAGTGTGTAAAATGGATATGAGCAGGGGACATGAGAGCACTTTCCTTTGCCATGCAAAGTATACATTAAGTTGGTCGATGCACGAGTTTGATAATAAATCGCAGTAACCTTCGAACTCCCGACTAGTGCCGACATCAATCGATCCTGTCAATGTAAATGTAACTTTATTAATATTTAAACCTTATTGAACCTTTTATTTTGTTTAAAACACACGAAATTGCGATTTTCAAAGGCATGGCCAAGTAACTGACTTCATTTTTACTCAATTTATTTTCAAATTGTTTATTTATTATTTTTTTTTTATTTTATACTGGAAGCAAAGTCGATGGTCCAGAGGATTTTTGACAAATCCACGCCCAAAAAACATGAAATCATTTTTTTTCTCAAGAAAATTTTCATTGAAAAAATAAATTTTTCAGTTTCTAAAAAAAAATTTAAAAGAAAACGGAAATAATTTTATGATACTGAAGTTAGCCGACGTCTGATAACTTTTGGATTTTTTTAAAAACGATAAATCATTAAAAAAAAAATATTCAAAAAAATTCCACCTAGAGTTTTTTCAATTTTCTACATGTGCATATTTTTATTTTTTTTTTCATTTTTGTAATACATTCGGTAAAAAAAAAAACCAAAAATTTTTGGTTCTCTTTCAACTTCCGGATCATAATAATTTTAACATAAAAAAAGATGATGGTCCATTTTGTCCACCCTGGCCTAAATAATTAGTCATAAAAATCAGTACTTTTTTTTCTCGAAGCCAAAAAAATTAAACTAAATTACAATTTATTATTTTAGTCACTTGTTCCTCAAATAATCAAAATTAAAATAAAATAATTAAGTTCCTTAGAGTAGAAAGTTTGTAATTTGGATTAAGAGGAAGAATAAGAAATTTTAAAAGAAGATTAGTCACTAATATAAGAGGCGGTGAATGACTAAAATATTTTATCAGTTCAAACTTTTATAAAAAAACTTTTTTTATTTTTCTATAAAATGGAACTGCAAGTCCTTCATTACTTTGTACTAAACGAAGTTATCGTTATTGTTATCTGACAACTGTAAAGTTTATACAAGAGTTCTGTTATTCGAAGATACAGAGATCCATAAAAATAAAAAAAATATCATTTTAAATTTAAAAAAAAATATCTTACGACCGTAAAGTTTATTAAGATTTGCTTGTTCTAAAGATAATCAAACAAATAAATATTTTCCCAACTTCCTATAGAAAGTATTCTGGAAGTATCAACCAGTTTTCCAAGAGATTCCGACAATTGTAAGCTGTTATTCTCTAGTAACTGTATTTAAACATCAAATCCAAAAGCAAATATTTGTTCTGGTTCCATTATTGATCTTAAATTCTGTTGATATGAGCTCAAGAGCTCAATTATTTGTTTTTATTCCATGTTGTCGGGAATTAAAGTCTTGAGAACCCAACGGCTTTTCATTTCTTAAAAATATATATAATCGTATACCTCAGACTGCTCAATTATATCTTCTGGGAAGTAAACGGGATCGTAATACAATTTGGTAATCAGAAGCTAGACTGACCAGGTATCCTGTCAAGCTGACGGTGTGATTGACGCTAATTAATTAATTAACAACCCACACGCAGATATTTGACAGTCTAAAATATACAAGAAAAAGGGGAGGCATAATGGCCTGAAGAAAAAAATTTCATGCCCACGTGGCTCATTGTACCCCAGTGTTTTAATTTTTTAAATCCCCAGGTGTCAGATTTGTCGCTTAAATCAGCATTAAATTTTTTCAAAAATATAAAAAAAAAATTTTTCTACGTTTCAAAACGTCAGAATTTTAATTAAAAAATAGATCATTAAAATATTAAAGACCAAGGATCTAATTATAAAATCAATTATAAAAATATCTTGGAAAAGTTTAATATTAATGAGACGAATTAAAAATTCATTTAAAAGTTTTTTATAAATTTTTTGATGACACTCAGTTGGGCTTTGGCTTCGCGTCACGTATCCAGTGAAAAAGACCGTATAAATTGATACGGACGGTAGTTAAGTATGTATGAATGTCAAGGTACTGTAGTAGTGTTAGTGCCGAGTCGTGAGAGAGTAGTAGTCGATGAACGGTAGATGCACGTCCCCCGGGTAAATCGATGGAGCGGCTTCTCTCAGCTACCCTTATTCTGCCCTCTCTCTCTCTCCCACGCGGTCGGACCAGACCCTATGCCCTGTTTTCCCGATTCGCTTTCTCTATTATAACTTTTGCTATCTCTATTCCGACTTACACTTGTGTCCTCTTGCCTTATATATTTTTTACACACACACACACACATATTGAGGTGTCTATACACACGTCTATATTTATATAAATATGGTGTCTGCATTTTCTAGGCGATCTTACAATCATTTGGATTTTTTTATTTGCTCATCAATGCGGAAATCTTTATATACAGAGACTCTTTATTTTTACTATTGTAGCAACTCAAACATCACATTCACTGCTTCAATATTCACTTTATTCATGTGCAATCAGTTCACTTTGTCAGCAACTTTAATTTTTTTTTTTCTACTTCAACTTCTTGACGTATTTTCATTTTACCTCTCGTTATTTTCTGACTTACTTCTTTTCTCATAGAAGATTATTATAATATTTTTGTCTTGTAAAAAAATATATAAGTAAATGTATGTGCGGATATATTATTAAAAAAATTTGAATTTAATTTATGAAGATGTTGAAATTTATTTTTTAAAATCGGACAAAAAAAAATTTCTATATGAAATTTTGTACTTTCGTTATATAAAGAAAAAAAAATGAAAATAGTATGGGTAGTTTTTTGTATCGACTGTTGACTAAATAAAGTTTATTTAAATTTAAAAAATTTTATCTGGTCTGCTGAGCGGAAGGTAGATTGAAAAAAATAATATTCTGTCGTCGAGCTCTTTGAGCTCTAGGACATTGAAAATAAATAAATAAAAAAAAGATCAAAGAAATGAAAAATCGGAGTCATTACAATTTAATTAAGATTTTTTTTTTACTTTTATTTTTCAGTCAGCAGCCATAGCGTCAATATGCCCGATTGATTCGAATTCTAATCAGATACGGGTCGCGATAAATCTTCCAATAGTCGGAAGAGCCATTTAAATAGGTCGATTCATTTAGTATAAATCTTGTATTTCTCAGACTTTTAAACGAGGGTAGAAGTAACTTTTTTTTTCTTCTTTCACTAAATTTTAATTCTCTAAGTATCAAATTTCAATTCGTTATTTTTTCCATTCGCTTACAAGAAATTTCCGATAATATCCATTATTTTTTCAATTTTTCAAAATTTTTTTTATCAAATGTCAGAACTACATTTACACCATTCGACCCATCTTACCCCACTCGCCTACATATGTATATCTACAACCAGGTAAAAAAATTTCAAGCCAAAAAAATAATAAAATTTTTTCTCTGCCGAAAAAAAGGTCAGGTACCGAACACAAGGTCGGAAATTAGTTAGACTGAAATTTAGCGGACGACTAGATCTAAAAATGCCCAAATACTTAAAAATTTCTGTGTTTTACCATTTTTCCAAGTTCTATGGCCGGCTTAATTTATTAGCCAATTTTCGGCCTGGTTATTGAGAATAATAAAATTTCGGCGGGTTTCCGGTCAATTTTCGAGCTTTTTCAATAAAATTCTACTGCTTCGGCGTGATCTCGGCCAAATCCAGGCCTCTGTGAATAAAATTGTATGGTTTCAGTGTGATTTCGGCCAGGCTTAGCGTTTTCGGCTAAATATTTTGACTCGGGTAGACGAAATATAACAGAACCGTTTCTTTTGATTTAATTCGCGTATTTTGTGCTGTTAAATGCACAAGAAAATTTTAAATATCTTTTGCTGAAAAATATAAACTTAATACATCCGTGTATTTTTTCCTGGATCTTTATCTTATCATACATAAGTATATAAATTTATCTCATTCCCATATTTCTTTTAGATTATATGTATAAAAAAATTCCCCGTTTGTATGGATGCAAAATAGGTCGTAAAGAATTTAAAAAGCTTCAACAACAGAAAAACTAAAACCATTGACTCGCTGATAAACTCCACTGTCTTTTTTACTCCTCTCGGTCTTATCAATTGACAATATTTCATTTTGATATATTGATATTGCAGGATACTATCTACTTGTAATATACTTTATTACATTACTAACCAACTTTTTTTTCATTTTTTTTTTAATACTTTTTATTTACAAAACCACGTAAATAATCGTAAATATAAATTTTATATACGTTTTTAAAAATAAAAATTTCAATTTAAAAATATTTACCGTTATTTTTATTGAAGATAAAACAAATATTACATTTGTAAATATGATACAAAATTCTCATTTCGTCAGATGTTTTCTCTAAACAAATAATCTCGCAAGTAAAAAATTTATATATTTAAATAAATAACATTTTATAAGATTTTCAGTAAAGAAATTTCCATGAAAATTTATATAAATCACGTGATTACATTTGAAATATGCGTCTCTATACAAATTTATCACAATTACCATTTTTTTACGGACTGAAAAAATTTGACCCTAAGGTAAAATGAGCCCTAGCCAAAAAATTTTTTACCAAAATTAAAAATCGTCCGACAAATTATTTTTTGTCAAAATTTTGTTCCCTTCCACTCCAGGTTCTTCTACCCCTCGATGATTAATTTAATTAGGACTCGACTGTCAAATAAATAAGGCCAGGAAATAAATTTTTGACAGTAAATTTATTATGCGGGAATTATTAGATTAGAAAAGAGATTTTCAGTATGAATGAGAATGCTGATAAAATTAGTCGTCAACGGAGTAAATTCCGTGGGTGAAATAATCCAGAGTCCTCTTGAGGTTGGTTGTAAATCTCGGCGATAACCCATTACAAGACTGGCCTAGCCAGTAGTAGTAGAGCAGTAGGATCGTCCAACAAGCGCAGTAGTGGAGGTTGTCGACTCACGAGTGAATTATTGTTACAGTGTCGCATTATATCGTGTGTGGGTGAACGTGAATACCCTGTGCGATTCCGTATCAAGGCGAGATGAGAGGTGGCGAGACGTGGAGTGTAGGTCAGACACTGAGGGTCGGTAAGCTCTGTATAGAATTTAGCGGTTCTAGTCATAGTTAAGACGACGAACGAGGGCCTGCAACCAACCAGTGACTATACGACACTGGATAAGGTATTAAGCCTGACACATTAGTAAATCTTTAGACGACAGACCGTTTTTGCATTCCCTTTACTCGCTCGTACTTGGGAATAATTATCTAACACTGCAGGACGGAATGAGAAGGGTAATTTAAATTCGTTCAAGTTATAACGAGCAATGTTGATGTATACATAATTGTATCAACAATCGCTTTGTGTATATAAATACATTGAGGACATGATTACTACCTGGATGGCTATAAAGACGCCGCTATATTATCTTTTGGTATAAGAGAGAGACGAAATTTGATTTCGCTCCACTTCCATTGATTCCTATCCTAGATAGTACAGCTCTTTGCTGCACTGTATCATACGAACAATGTAGACATTACTGGCTGCTAATTTACATACGACCACAAACACCAAGGCTACTTTCTACTATAAATTCTCTTGATATTTGATTGTCTACCCTCTACTTCAATGTTGTCTTTGATAAATATTAACATTTATAATCAACATAATCACTTTTCATGCTCATATTTATGTAAATATGTAGGGGAGGGTGGGGCAGAGCGGCCCCCCTAGGCCAATTATTACTTTTTGTGGCTTTCAACCATAAGATCACTTTACTTTTGTCCTATTTCGAACGAATTTATGGACATTTTGCCAAAATTCTGAAAAAAAAAATTTTTTTTGTGGGGCAGAGCGGCCCCCCTCCAAAAAATGATGAAAATTTTTTTTTTTCGTTTTTTTTTTTTTTTTTTAAATTGTTTTCATTATTAAGAATGTATTTCTTTCTCTTGACAACTATTTTTGGTTTTATATTACTCGAAAAAAATTTTTTAAGGTGTAATAAATCGTTCACTCTCGATTACCTTAATTACTAATTGTTATTTAATAAAAAAAAAAAACAATTCTATAGTTTTACTTTATTTCAAAAATTTATCAACTAAAAAAAAAATTTTATTTTTATAAATTTTTAGTGACCAAATTTGCCTCTTACATCGAGAAACGGCCGAAAAATATGAAAAAATAATTTTTTCGGAAGTTTCGGCTGGTCCATTTTGCCCCAGGTGTTATGCGTAGGACTAGAAATGTGGAATTATAATAATTTTTTTTTAATTTGACGATAAAAATATGAAAAAATCACTTTTTCAAAATTTTGGGCTTGTCCATTTTGCCCCAAATGTCATGCGTAGGGGTAAAAATGCGCAAACATATCGAATTTATAGTAATTAGTCGAAAAAAAAAATTTTTTTTTTGATCAAAATTTCAGGGGGGCCGCTCTGCCCCACCCTCCCCTACTTGTTTTATTATCATACATAATCACAGAAAACTAGAATTTACATTTTTTTTTAGACTAAAAATTTAAATATTTGAAATGAGACCGCGCTCTCTTGAAACGAATCAGTGAATTTTCACTGATTGGAATACTTTTCACTGATTCGTTTTAAGAGAGCAGGCTGAAAGTAACGTAGTCAATTTTTTTAATGATGATTGCAATGATTGCCATCAGATTGTACAGCAATCCCGTGCCGTTGGAAAATAATTATTTGAATATAAACATAAAAAAAAGTAATCCGAGATGAAAGTACGCCTGCGGTGGATTTCGATCGTTACGAGACTCGCGGTCCCCTTAACGTTAACCTGAGGTTCAATAAAATTTGAATATTTTTTATTAAAATAATAAAAAAATACTGGCTCATTTCCGAAACTTTGTTACATCAACAAAAAAAAAATAATGTAAACCCTTATTATTGTTAATATAAAAAAAAAAACTAATTCTTAGTTACACAAAGAACAAAGTTGATAATTGTTTGTACATAATATCTCGCCCCAAGCTTCTTCTCACCTTATGTACACAAAAAAAAATAAAACATAATATAAGAAAACAAAAAAAAATGTTGACGATGACGAATATGAAAAAGACCGAGGAAAATTTAAAAGTATAACCCAAGAGTAAGAATAAGAAGAGTACAATTGTCGTTTAATAATGCTCGAGAAATAGTGGAAATATATATACATATATATATCTATATACATATATTTCGAGGTAAATTTCTAGAGGGTCGTGATAATACGAAGCGTCTGCGTAAAAGCCAGCGAGAAATACACTTCTACCCAGAAGAGTAAAGAGAGAAACTACATATATATATAAATATGTATATATATATATATATATATAAAGTTAAACTGAGTCGTGAGATAAGGACAAACAACAGTTACCCTGAGGGACATGCTTACGACGTTTTATTGCCTAATGGTTTCAGAAACCTTCGTATACAAGAGTTTTGCATGTACATATATATACAGATGTATATAAATGTAGATGTATAATAATAATATAGGTACGAGGAAGGTAAATACAAGTATATACAAGGCGCCCTTTGTGTTTGTGTTTGTGAAAGGTAAATTCTAATTGCCGAGACCTCGATTATTTTTCGAAAACAAGTAAAAAAGAACAAGAAGAGAATAATGGCTCGTCTTTCAAATAAATGCTAATGGACCAGTTGTTTATAAAAATATCTTTACCGCTCGGTTTAAACTCTCGAGCCTGAAAAATAACTGAATTTATTTTCCGTCAGATTTTATTTTGAAGCCTTTGGTTATTTTTAGTATCAGGAAAATGATAACAGTAACTATCGGGATTAAAATGAGATGCATGATTATGAGGAATAATATTTTGAGTAATGAAACCGGTGCGGACATTTCGAGCACTTCAATTTGAATCGAGACGGCGAGATGAAATGTAGGGTTTAATGTGGCTTGAAGACATGCTGAGGAAACCTCAAACCTCGTTCGGTTCGGTTTAGTGAGAGCTGAGTTACCAGAGAACCAAATATCATCATGCATTGTCATATTGCTCTAGGACATTTTGGATTCTATATATATATATATATATATATATACATTTCAATTCAGATGAGAGATCGTTTTTAGATATAGTGAATCACAGCTGAGCTCAACAACGTCTAGTAATTAAAGTTTACGCTGTTAAATTAAATCCAGCGAATTGAATTGTTTAATTGAAAATTATAAAATAATAAAAGACAATTGCAATAGTTTACATTTTTCTATAAATTTAAAAGTCACGACTTTTATTATTTTTTAAAAATTTTCCTGGATGTCTGTAAATTAACTCGCACGGAGAAAATTAAATGATTGCAGTTACTATCTATTTATGGTAAAATTTTTTACCATCAACCCGATGGTAGTGACAACTATCTGGATGATTGTATAAATCATATTTATGGTAACTGTTACAATCATGTATGTTAATTAGAGATAGTTACAGTTATCATTTTAAATAGTTGTATTTACGATCTAGATGGTTACAGTTACCATCAGAAATTGTAGTAGTTACCATTAAAGATGATTAAAGTTACCATCTAAGACAATTAATGATGTTACCATTAATGATGTTCTTGTCAGCATTGGATGTCATGAACCCTTACCATACAAAATAGACGACCTTGTTCAAGACATTCAATGGACAAGTTTTCAGAATGATAGAATAACAATTAATTCAATTATAATGAAACCGTCTGACGAACCATCATTTTACCAAGTTAAAAAAATACTAAATGTCAACAATGGCCAAATTTTATTCATTACCCAGTACTTGGATGATTGTTATTTCGATGACCACACTCAATCATTCAAAGTTATTAACAGAAGCTCCCTCGCTTGGAAATTTTTATTTTATGCTGATATTGAAGACTGCACAGTAACTTATTTCAATATTTTAGACAATCAAGTGTACATAACTAAATTATGGATTTAAATAATTGTAAAAAATAAATAATTGTCATTTTTTTGTAAAAATTTTATAAATAAAATTTAAGTATGTTTGTCATCATATTTGTAATCAAAAATTTATAATTTTGCACCAGTACTTGAAAATTATTGAATTTTTGATCAATTTTTTTTATAGCATTTAATAATATTTATCAGTGATAAATTATCACTATCCTTGATAGGAAACATTATTATCCTGATGGTAAATATTACCATCCTGATAGTAGCTGTAATCATCTTAATGGTTACTGTTATCATCCTGATGGTAACTGTTACTATAAAAAATGGTAACTGCAATTATAAAAAATTGTAGCACTAACCATCTTTACACTGAAAAATTTTTTAATCATCCTAGATGATTGCAGCTACAAATTTAGTATGATAACTCCAATCATTTATTTTTCTCCGTGTACAACGTCTGAGACGCTTGACATACGCTTTAAACGCCTAAAACGCTTGAGATACATTTTAAACGCCTGTGACACGTTTTAAATTTCGACTCGGGTGTCTGAACCAAAATAAGACACCAAATATGCGAATTTTTTTTTTAATTGTCCGCTTTTGAGATCTAGGGATCGATGGGGCAAGTTGACCCTCCACTATATGGCCTCACTAAAATACGTGCCCTTGGCAGTTATATTTAAATTTTCAAAACCCGGTAAGAAAATTTGTTCTCTTGTTCGAATCAAAATTTCGCTTATCAAAAGCAAATTTAATAAGAGATATTACCACTCTGGTGAAGTGATAATTAAATTTACCTCTCGATAAAGTCGTCTATATATTCTCTCTATTTCTTTATTGCTATGAGAATGGAAAACAAGTAGGAGTCTACTGCACAGCGTCGCTCCGAGAGTTTCTTAATTATTATAAAGCTTTACAATTTTTTTTAAGCCAAAAGAAATTAACGTCGGCACTTGTGTGCTAAAAGAGAGATGCATGAAACGATAAGGAGACCTTTAAGTCGAGTACTACATATACAAGGATGTCTTGTTTTTTATTAAGCATTCAAAGTAATCCTTTGTTTCTTCGTCTTTGTAATCCGTTTATTGGAATAGTCAACCGTTTTTGATTATAAAATTCTTACTAGCTCAGCGAGTTTATTTTGCAGTCACGATAAAAATAAATCATGTGCTGGAATATTCTCAATTTGGATCCTTTTGACGTCTATAATTATTATGTTCGTGTTTATAGAAGTGTAGCTGTACAGGATTTTTGAAATTATTATTTTGATTCAGAGGTAAACCTCCGATACAGTAACTGTTTGAAGATTAAATTTATTTGAAAATTATGTCTGGTCTCTTTAAATTTTTTACCTTCTTTAATTCGAGGAATAGAATTTTATTAGACTTTTTTTTTTGATAGTTTGTATAGAATTAAATTGAGCAGCGAGACTCGTATCCAGAGAGAATTTTATATACTGTACAAATAATCCTTCACCGTTTACTGAATATTGACTAGAAACTGGAGTAGAGTACGTGCTGGCCACAAAGATCTACCTCACTAGGTCACAACAGACTTTGCCTTTTTGTTGCTGGAAATATATTTATACAGACACTCGAAACTTTTTGTGGAATCGTGCGCTGGAGAATATTGAAAATGGATATGACTGACCACTTTAAATAAAGGATATTTATTTACTTATTTTGATCATATATTAAAGATATATTTCCGGTGCGTCCATAATTTAAAAAATTATAAAGTTGGGTCCGTTTTTAAACTGAACTAAAAATTGTCAGAAAATTATTCAGGAAAATGAATAAAGTTTTTGGAAATTATATTCTTGGAAATGCCGATTTGTAGAGAAACTTTTTTTGCCTTATTCATAGGAGTGGCAAAAAAAATTTTTAGTGATTCAATTGCTTAAAAAATGAGGAATTTTAAAATTCTGTCTTCGATCTTAGAAACTTGCGGCTCAAAAAATTAAAAATTATACGTCTATTTTCCCGAGTAAAAATATTTGGTCGGAATAACGTCGAAATTTGATTGTTTTTAAAAAAAAGGTCGAAAATTGGCCGATAAATCGACTCTGCCTATTTTCGGCTTTTTTCAGCCGTAGAATTTTTTTTTTTTTTTTTTTTTTTTTTTTTTTCAAATTATAGAACTTAAAAAATTTTCAAGTTGTGGAACTTAGAAATATTTAAAAACTTCAAAAGTCTAAATTTATCAAACAATTTGTCGGTGTTTAAATTAAAATTTTTCAATGAAAACGATAACCAAGAATATAACATATTTGAATTTTCATACATCAAATATATATCGTATATTTATTTTTAGTAGCGGTTATTAAAAATTCATTTATAAAAATTAAATAAATAGATAACGAATAGAAATAAAAAAATATAAATAAAATCAAAATTTGAAAACTAAATGCCACGGAAGCGGGAAAAAAAAATATAAATGAAATTGATTGATAATAACGTGGGCAGAATATTTACCTACAGAATTTCAATTTTGTTGTTGTGTAAATAAATTTGATATTTATCAACGAAATATTCATTATTAATTCACACAACGATGTGGTGGCGTCGTTTTCTCTGCAGAACACACAAATATCAGATAAATCAACATTCAATAATTTTAATAATTTTTCCCATTCAAATTCGTGATTACCGATTTAATTAAATATTTACTCATCACTCTATTGTTATAAGAAAAACCCATAGAATTTTTGTTTACTGCCTTCGACAAATTCCAGGTTTTATTCAAAATTCCGCGGTAATTTATGAAGCTGTAATTTTTTCCGTAATGTTACATAAATTCATAAATTATATCGGCGTAAAATTTCGCGATAAATTGTCTCGTTAATTGGAAAATAATAAAACTAATTAGCAACGAAAATTTAATTAGCAAAAATAACAATGCAGACACGTAACTATTCCAGAGGTAATAAATCTAAATAAAATTTTTAGCTATTTCGCAACACAAATAAAATAAAGCCGTGATTTACGTTCATTAATTTCCCGCGGGAATAATATATACATGCTAGTATATTCTGTTAATGCAATTATTATCGTGCATGTTTGAAACTCGAAGATTTTCGTCAGTATTGTTTCTCATCACGGACTTAATCAAATTTTGAGTTAACTTTCGCTAAATTTCGTTACATTGTTAATCAAATATAAGTAACTTGGGTTTTTATTCAACCAAAAAAAAAATTAAGCTTCAGGCTTCTATTCAATCTATACCATAACCTTCTAACAAACGAAGAAACCGAAAATGGTCAAAAAAAAAATTGTTGATTTGACGTGAAATGTCTCATATATTTTTTTTTTGTTTTGTCTCAGCATGAAAAAAGAAATAACGTCGAAGGGCATTGAAATAAGCTGTCACGTATGTCACTGAATTTTTTTTTTTTACTTCAAATCCATATGCCACTAAAATATGAATCCACATATAAATGCACACACTTGTGTTTGATGTTTTGTCGTTTAAAAGTTCTACAATCGTTTATTAAATTTATATGTATATATATATGAATATTTTTAATATTGAGACGAAATTGCGGCAACTTGTCATTGAAGATTTTTATGAAGAAGAAAAAAGAAAAATAAAAATTTATAAGACAATAAAAATTGTTTTTAAAACTTTTGCCGAGGGAAATTCTAGCAGAGCAAAATTATCATTCAACTGAAACCTTTCAATGGGTTTTGATCATACGATAAAAGTTTACTAGTGAAAGACCAAAGTTCAACTTAAAGTTTCATTTTTTTAATTAATTTTATGGTATTAAATTATTTTATTTTCTTAAGTACAAGAAAGGTAATTACATTTTCTGAGAGGATTTGTGACTGATCATAAGATCAAACAAAAAATATGATTATGCTGTCGATAGATAACTCCATTGTAAAGTACAAAAGAGAAAATCTAATACACAGATCGTCAGAGCACGACCAAATAGACTAAAATGCTTTACTCCTTTCTCTTCAATTACTTTTTTTTTTTTTTTTTTTTTTTTTTTTTCAAGTATATAATATATCATTTCATCTTCTTTTGAACGTACGCTGCCGAGAGATCTATTTACTAATGAAAATTTGTTATTTCAAAATTAATTTATTTAAATTAAAAACTCGTTTCCCCGATTGTCAATAAAACAAAAAAATGCTCGAATATTTATTAATAATTTTTAGTAGATTTCATAGAAATCTATCTTTTGCATTTGTCCTCATGGTGGAATTTTCAAAGAATTTTGCCATAATCTATCATAATTAATCAAGTAGGTTCCAAAAATACCATTGGTTCAAAAATTTATATATGTAGGGGAGGGTGGGGCAGAGCGGCCCCCCTGAAATTTTGATAAAAAAAAAAATGTTTTTTTTTTTCGACTAATTACTATAAATCCGATATGTTTGCGCATTTTTACCCCTACGCATGACATTTGGGGCAAAATGGACAAGCCCAAAATTTTGAAAAAGTGATTTTTTCATATTTTTATCGTCAAATTAAAAAAAAATTATTATAATTCCACATTTCTAGCCCTACGCATAATACCTGGGGCATAATGGACCAGCCGAAACTTCCGAAAAAATTATTTTTTTATATTTTTCGGCCGTTTCTCTATGTAAGAGGCAAATTTGGTCGCTAAAAATTTATAAAAATTAAATTTTTTTTTTAGTTGATAAATTTTTGAAATAAAGTAAAACTGTAGAATTGATTTTTTTTTTTTTATTAAATAACAATTAGTAATTAAGGTAATCGAGAGTGAACGATTTATTACACTTTAAAAAATTTTTTTCGAGTAATATAAAACCAAAAATAGTTGTCAAGAGAAAGAAATACATTCTTAATGATGAAAACAATTTAAAAAAAAAAAAAAAACGAAAAAAAAAATTTTTTATCACTTTGGAGGGGGGCCGCTCTGCCCCACAAAAAAAAAATTTTTTTTTCAGAATTTTGGCAAAATGTCCATAAATTTGTTCGAAATAGGACAAAAGCAAAGTGATCTTATGGTTGAAAGCCACAAAAAATAATAATTGGCTTAGGGGGGCCGCTCTGCCCCACCCTCCCCTATGTATATATTTATGACGCGCCTTTTTGCGACGATAGCTAAGTTGCGACGATGGTTAAGTTCGAAGATGAGCAAAATCGGTCAACTAGTTTAGAAATGGTGGACATTTGAAATTTAAAAAAAAAACGAAAAATCCTACTTTTCTGTTTTTTTCGTAAATAGCTTTTCAACGGGTATATCTATCCTTATTATGTAAAAAGAACTTGATAGCCGACAAAAAAAACTATATTTTCCTTTTTTTATTTTTTGTTTTACGATAATTGTTCGACTTTGAATAAGGGTTCAAAGTCACGTAATTGACTTATGTGTTATGGTGATAATGCTATTGTTAATATCTTAAAAAATTTTTGATGGGTGATTATTAAATTATATATACTTATTAAAAGTGGAATAATTATCGTAAGAAATCTGCTTCCATTTCGGATGCCGAATGGCCTTTTTTAAATTTGTATTCGTGAAAAAAAAAGTTGTTATCCCTACACCTGAAATTATAAATTTTACAGTTCATCTGTAACGAGATTAATTATTATTAATGGTTGCATTAATAAATTAACTTCCAATAACATTTCCACGCGGGAGTGAAAGTTAATAATGTTCTTTTTTTAATTTTAAAAGGTGGCATTGTCATGATAATTAGTATATATATTAATTAAATTGAAATCGGTTGGTGCAATACTCATTAATGATTAATCCAATGAATAAACGATTAATTATTATTTAATCATAAATTTATACAGGATATTAATTATGATTAATAAATTTTATTTTACAATAATAATAATAATACTCCAGAGTGAATTTGCAAGAATATGAAATATATTAGTTTAGTTTATTCAAATTTCCTCAACTGATCTTTAATATTCCCGTTATTCGATGCTGGCTATTTATTCATCAGCATCAAAATTCCTATAATACCCTCTCACACATTCACATAATTTACACATTCTTGTACAATATATATATATATACGCATATTTGCCGAAAGCATTAGAATGCGCGAAAATCATCCGACCCGAATATTCGTGATAGGACGAATTGTCAAGTATGATCGAATAATAATAATTTTATGAGAATTCGCGGGTTTGCCACATCACTGGCTATGAGTAAAAAGGTCGCCTTTCATAAATCCTCTTTTATAAACGAAAAGATCCATAAATCTCGTCAGCCCATTCATCGTGAAACGATTTTGTCGACAGAAATTGTGTACCATATTCACTATACTTATATATGTTTATTTATTTGTACATATATGTATGTATATAAATATATATAGAGAAACGTACTGTCAGACGTACTAAACCTTCAAGCTTTTGTACTACTTGCGCCCGAACGAACGACAACTTTTACTACTACATCCCAACTAAAACTCCTACTACAGCTATGATTTTATATATATTTATATATATAGTGCTTTTATCAGAAACTAGTAGCACTAAATAGAGTATTACTAGTAGATATATATAAATATATGTTGTTCTCAGGGAATATCATACAATACTTTAATACTTTTAGCTGTAACTCTCGACTGAAGAACAAGAAAAGAGAATATATGATTTAAGATTGCAACCGCTGTCATAAATGATCGATGCGCTATTGCTAAAAATAGTCACGTGTAATATTTTTTGTTAAACATTTTTAAAATATAAACATAAATCTCGACCCCGTTTTCCGGCGTTTCGATTCCAATCATTTAGAAATTTATCATTTTTAAAAAATTACATTTTCAAATTGAACCAAATTTCTAACTTTCCGTTCGAAGAAAAAGTACTTGCGCGTAATTATTTAAATAATTTTATGAGGAATTTTATTATAAATAAACAACAAAAATATTTAATTATCAAATATATTTATTCGTTAAATATTTTCTGGACAAATTGGAGTCTTAGGCATTTATATTGTTGTTGGTGTTGGTGTTTCTATTCATGGAGTTTCTAAAAAAATTATTGCGATATATGTATATGTATAAACATTCGATGTATGGGTCAGTTGTTGCGAAAATTGAATGATTGATTATCTTACTCTTTGCTCGGACGATGGAGACTTCTTCTGTAGGATCCAGAGTTTATGTTGACGTTGGTATTAGCATTCTCGTTTGAGTTCGAATTTTCATTGGACCCCATGGCTACGGGCATACTCATAGGCATCGGCATAGCCATGGGCATAGGAAGTACTCCTGGATTAATACCAACATTGCCAGGTGCCATTGGTAAATTAGCCATTGCCGAGGGGGGGAAATATCCCGGATAGTAGTTTGGTGGTTGCACTGAATTTAAACTCGCTCCTGGATACATTGACCCGGGGTATCCTGGTCCGGGTAATGACTGTCCGAAACCTAATCCTCCATTATTTGGATAGTACTAAATTTAATTTAATTTATTAACTCTTTTTTATCCACTATCCTAATTTTTTAATCTACTGCCCGAATAAAATTTAAAAAATGACGTATTCATTTTTTTTAATTTTCTTGAACTGTCACTTGATATTTATAATGAAGGAAAATAAAAATTTTTGTTCTCAGTGTTTAGAATCAAATGGGGTAAGTTGACCACTTTGGGTAGGGAAGAAATTTTTTTTAATATTTTCAAAAGGTTGTCAACTTGTCCCATTTTTCTCTAGACCATGAATATTTTTTTTTTTTAATGGAACTTATTTTTGACCGGGTTAGAAAAATATATGTATATATTTACGTAGATATTGCGATTATTTATGATAATAATAATAATAAACTAATATATAAATTTTACCTGGGCTAAAGCAAAACCGACAGATGCCAGAAACGAAAGAATTCCACGTAGCATTTTCAATCTTGTATAGCACGATTGCTTTTGTGCTGCAGAAAATAACTAAATCCGACTCAACCCAGCTACTGTTTTTTATAACCTGAACCGACAGCTATACAAAGTGAACTCACACACACACAAAGTTTAATCTATAAATACTAAACGTCAATTAAATATTAAATTGAAATTAAAAATAAAGATATTTAAAAAGTTTAACATTCGATACCAAAGTCGAATAAAATTGCCCAATGCAAGTATCAGATAGCAACAAAAAAATAATAATAAAACTTAATCGTAATTATCGAACTCGATAAGTTAAATTGGAAAAGTTTAGATTGACATTTTTATTCATATAATTATTCATCGTCATTATTTTGAATGATAACAATAACAATAACTTTTATTATCATTAAAATGGAGTGAAGCGAGTTGGGCTATTAGAGGATGAATTAAATGGCAAATATATAAATAACATGAATACATCGAGAAATGGGAAAATAATTAGTCGAAATGATCAGCAATGCCCGCGAATCGTTAACGAAAGTAGATCGGAAGGGTAAAACAGATAAAATGGATATATGGAGCCCGAGCTCAATAAAGTAGAGGACTAGAGTGAGTGAGTGAGATGATAAATAATTTAATTGCAAGTCTGTGTAAGCATTGAGCATGAAAGCAATTCAATCTGTCTACTATATCCTGCAATGTCGTCGTGATCGTTACAACGCAACTATCTATCAATTTGATGAATTGAGGCTAAGCTCGAGTCTTGTTAATAACGCAGCTGCTATTCACGCGGATACAACCAGATCTACGGCCAGACAATAATAGAATAAGAGGGAGCGAGAGAGAGAAACGACAAGTAGTTTGCTGCAAATGTTCTCTGATGCCATTTCGCATTTGAATTTCCAAACTGCCCGAAATATTAAATTATTATAATTACTTTAGAGAAATCGACTAACTTTGATCACTTTCTGCCCATATATATATATTGGGACTGTGCGAATAACTCAAACTTATGAATTATTCCTGTTGAATCAAATTTCAATGTTTGATTCGAAATTCGAAGCGAGTACTTGACATTTTCAAATAAATTTTAAGTGTATGGAAAGTTTTTGTAATTTATCACTTATGACTCAAATATTTAAGTTAGAATATAATAATTTGAAATTTTTGAATATTAGCGCGAAATTCAAAATTATTTAAAAAATCCTAGTGGTTTTTTCCAGTTTTTCGATTTTCGCGGCCCCTGCAGATGCTCCTACGCAATTTAAAACTAGACATAATTTTTTTTTCAATGCAGCAGATCGAAATCTACGCCCCTACCAATTTTCAAATCGATCCATTGATCTTTCGATTTTTTAGACCCATTCAAGTCATCAGACTAAAATATTAAAAATTAAAATAAAATAATTCAAAAAGTTTAAATATTCGAATACTATTAGCACACCCCTAGTATACATATGTATATATATAATTTGAGCTTTCATTGAAATTGTGAGTAGATCAATAAACAAAATTGTTGACCACATAAAGCTTTTAGAGTAGAATATTAATCATCACATTGTTCCTATCGTCGATTGCTTGTGTTGCGTTTCTTTGTCAATAATTTTCAAAAACGATATAACAGTAACACTGTGTTGCTCTTCAATTAAACAGAGTGTTTCATTTTGAATAAAATTGCTACAACGCGTTATCAAAAATTTATTTTCTTCCCTACACAAAAAATTCAGTCACGTCTTGTTCAACACAACGTTCAATAATAAATTAATCTGTACTGCAGCCTGACACGTGTTAAAATATTATTCGTGTTACAGGAAATGTCAAAACTTGAGCGTATTTTTACTTTTTTTATTTTACCAAAAATCATATTTTTTTTTTTTTTCAAGTCTTGAATTAGCGGAGAAGCTTAATAGTGATTATTTATAATTAATCGAATAGAAACTTTGAATAATAATTATCACCAAGTTTGCGGTGCGTTGTAATACACGAGGTAAACTTTATATCGGTCCCAGTTGGAAGTAAAGATTTATGAGGGCATAACAAAAGTTTTGTATAATAATTAAAGCAACTTCGACACGCTCGCGAATCGATAACGCAGACAAATTGAATAATTTAATTACGAAAATTATTTATTTTATTTAATCGCCAGCTGAGTGAGTATTTAAGGAGTCGCGTAATCGGTTTGATCATCAGTCGACTTTGGTCTCTAAGATATCAAGCAAAAGCTACAGTATTCAAATATTTATCAAAATGAAAGCTGTGATTTTCGCTCTTTTCGCAATTATTGCCGCAGTCCAGGTAATTAATTTATTTAATTGAAAAAAAAAAACAATAGTAATAATTTTGAAATTTTTATCTAAATAAGGGTCAGTATGGCTACCCAATGAACCCGTACATGCAGCCAATGGGGGCCTATCCGTCACCTATGGTTTATCCTCATCCAGTTCAACCGATCCAAATGATGCCGCAGACCGCCAGCGCCGATAATTCAAATTCAAATTCAAATACCAACGTTAATGCTGCTTCCGGACGCTGGTATTAATTGTGACGTTTTGAAAAAAAATATCACGGTTTAAAATAACATGGATCTATTTTTAAAAATATAATTATGTTCTATCAAATATAAATTGTTTATCAAATAAATAAATTTGGTTTAATGAAAATGGATTTCTTTTAATTTATTTAGTTTTTAAGTTCACCCGAATTCGAAAAAAAAATCTTATATATCATGGAAGTTTTCCTACACAAAAAATAAGAAAATCTAATATCACACATTCGGGTCCAAAAAAAAGTTGTAACAAAACTGACCATAAGAAAAATCCCAGCCAAAAAAATCCATCACCGAAATGGCCGAGGTAAAAAATAACCGAATTCAGTTTTTATCTAAGCCCTGAATTTTCTCAAGAACTATAATAAAAGTAATAACTTTTGAAATAATATAAACATTTTTGAAAAATGTCTAAAAGCGAATTGCGGTTGATATTAAAAAATCCGAATGAGTTTATCTGGGTCTGTTACGGTTTGTTCGCTAGTATGTCAGATCATATATGAAGCACATTATCTACTTCACAGGATTAAGAGATGAGGGCTTTGGTACTCCGTTTTCATCCACCCACGAGCTATACGTATTATCTACAGAGACGAGTGTTAGCCCATCACTGCGTATTACCTCAGCCACTCACTATTATAATTAAGTTAAAATTGCCGACATTATTATACGCTCAGTATGTCTTCTATCTCTCTTTCGCTCAGTCATTTACTCTCACTCTTATTCACTCACTAGATCAATTGATCTCTCTCTCTCTCTCTTTATATCTCCAGCTTATCGCAGCTTTGATTTTGCAACATAACTTAATCATCTAACCCAAGTGATTGCCACAGATTTAACAGATTAATTATCGATTCAAATATGTCTACTATATTAATATATACAAAAAAATGTGAGTTTTGAAAAAATCACTCTGTATCTGGAGTAAATATGGAGTTTTTTTTCCAGCAGGGAGATTTCAGAGTGACCTGGATTTTATTTAAATCCACATTCACTCCGAACCGGAGGTTCAACGCTAAAATAAACTCCCCCGAGTGAATTTTACTTCAAAGGGATCAAATTAATGCGCAGTCATCCACTCCAAAAATTTTTTAGTGTTGTCATTAATAGAAAAAAAAAAAGTATAGAGTAGAAGTTCAATTTATGGCCACTTAATACTTAATTTTAATTATTAATTATACACGGAAAGAAAATTATGGCAGCGGTTCCCATAATTTTGTGAAATTTTTTCCTATACCATCATAGGATTTACGACCATAAATTATGGGAGCGGTTCCTATAATTATAGGAATGTTTCCCATAATTATAGGAATAGTTCCTATAATTATGGGAATGATACCCATAACACTATAGGAATGGTTCCTATAATTATAGGAATGGTTCCTATAATTTATAGGAATACTTTCTATAATATTATGGGAATCATTCCTATAATTTATGGGAATAGTTCCCATACTATTATAGGAACCATTCCTATAATATTATGGGAATGGTTCCCATATTATCATGAAAAAATTATTTTAAAGAAGTGTGGTAATCACTTCTACAATACACAGAAATATTATTAAACATAAAAACAAAAATTCAAACATTGAAAAAAAAAATCGTATTTGGCAAAAAAACATCAAAATTTTTAACAAGAATTTTTTGTCAGCACAAAACATTCAAGAAAATTTAAATTTTGGGAAATTTCTACACTATTGTGCAAAAAAAAATTTTATGATATTATAGGGATGGTTCCCATAACATTATGGGAATAGTTCCCATAATATTATAGGAATAGTTTCTATACCAATATGGGAACCATTCTCATAATGGTATGGGAACTATTCTCATACTATTATGGGAATGGTTCCCATTATATATGGGAACCATCCCTATAGTAGTATAGGTACTATTCCCATCCCATTATGGGAACCATTCCCATAATGCATAGCAAAACTTCCCATAATTTTCTTTCCGTGTATTGCGTATTTTATTTAAATTTTTCAAGTGGCCGAAACTGGCCAAAAATGGTACCTCTGTCCTATATAATGGAAAAATAAATAGTAATAAAAATCTACTTATAACAATGAAATATAAGTGATAAATAAAATATAGATA
Organism: Microplitis mediator; assembly: GCF_029852145.1. Classification (NCBI taxonomy): domain Eukaryota; kingdom Metazoa; phylum Arthropoda; class Insecta; order Hymenoptera; family Braconidae; genus Microplitis; species Microplitis mediator. Next base: position 19,772,568 of record NC_079979.1, read on the forward strand.
CACTGACAGAATAATTTCGTTTAGTATAAAACAAAACTTAATACAAAAGTTTTATACATTGGGTATGAACTAGATGGTTCTACGAAGTAGTTTGTAACGAGTTGCCCAGCAGTTTTTCTCAACACAACTTTTTATTTTATATTCAACGTAAAACACACACACAACTTAAGTATTTTTAAATTTATGTTTAATATTGTTTGGATTAAATATACAATATCGCTTTACAGATGCCGTAAGGTCGGATCCTGGCGGAAGGTTCCGTGAAAAGGCACAAGGACAGAAACTTTTTTTTTTTTTTACAGATGTCGGAAGTCAGGATCGATTTTCATGCATTGATCGATTTAATTAAAAAGTTTTTTCTGGAAAGCGTCAGCGCGTTATGGCCTGCACCCTAATAATATCATAAGGGCGGGAAAATTCAGTGGAAATTAAAATTGATGTACAAAATTTATGACTAAGGTTCAAATTTATCAAATGTGAGTTAAAAAACTGATTACTGGGAATTTTAAACTTTAGGAAAAAATTCCTTGGTCAGTAAAAAAATTTTAAATCGCCTCTGGAGCTTAAAACGCCAAATAAATATTATAAATATGTAAATGGGTCACAAAAATTTAAATTTTTATTTTAATAATTTACTGGTATGATTTAAAAATAATGTAAAAATTTATTGCTGTTTAAAAAAAAATGACAAACAAATCTCATCAAAACTTTAATGATTGCGAAGTACAGTAACAGCACGAGGATGCATTAATGCAAACTAAAAATAACTTTTGATGAGCACGAGACTACTAAACCGTAAATACTGTGTCAAAGTTATAATTTTTAATAAAATAAACACAAATATTTAAATTACGTCAAATAAATACGTGTTTTTATTTATTTTTAATTAATTATTTATACAAACGTGCTAAGTAAATTGAAATATTTACCGCCCATTTATGGATTTATTCACTGAATTTAACATCATACTATACACATATATATTTTCATATATGCGGATGCAGAATATTTATGAAATAAGTTATATGCTAGACGTCATTCTCGTCACTTTATATAAAACGATACATAACTGCAACAGATGCCTGAACTTTGCGCCATTAAATTAGACGATGAAATTTAATTTTATCGGTGAGAAATTGAGTGGAATCTGGGGCAAATTGAGGCAGGATTTTAGAAGAAATTTTTTCCCGTGAAAATGATTTATTTTCAAGATTTGGAGAAAGAGGGGGCAAGTTAACCACCCGGACAATGCAAAAAAATTTTTTTTGAACCCGGAATTAAAATAGAACTCGGCGGTAAAGTCACCGATTTTAAATAAAAATTTTGTGTTGACGTAAAATTAAGATTTGTAGTGAATAATTTGAATAGAGGTTTGAAGGTTTATTTGTAAAGATAATTGTAAAAACACACAAATAATGTACGAGCAGGGATGAAGAGAGAGAATAAATATAAATGAAAATGGAAGTCAAGTACAAACGTATGGTAAAGAGAAAAGTAAATACGAAAATTGAGGATAGGTTGAAGTATTTTATACCAACTTATCCTCTTGCAAGCTCTACCTCCGGCATTTCATGCCAGCAATCGGAAAATCTCTTGACCTCAGCCCATGAAACCTCATAAAGTAAAGCTTAAATTTTTTTATTTACCCATAGGTCATACTGCAGTCTGGGTATTGACGAATTAATTAATTAAATAAATAATAATTATCATTGTGTACTCTTATAATTCTATTATTATTATTATTATTATTATTATCATAATCGTGGATAATAGAGCGTCTATATTATAATAGTGATTTATTACTGAAGCATTGACAGAAATGAACGGTATAACTAACCCTCTAAATCTTGATAAAAATAAAATTGATGATGATATAAAGATTAAGAGTGCGGGAATCCGGATGAATCGGAGAGAAGCTTTGAACGTGAAAGCTTCATCGGGAAAATCCCCGGTCTGATATTATATGGAAAGATAACGCATGAGGATAAGATTTCGTCCCCAATTCCCAGTCCCCAATATGAATCCTGATTAATAGATCATATCACTGTGGTAACTCGGTTAAAATCGAGAGTAACATTCTGAGTGCTACGTTAATCATAAGTTAACAAACAATTAATGTTATGCTAACAGATAAGATGTCAAGATAATAAATCACGCGGTCTTGTCGTCGAAAGCGGTTGATTCTATTTAGATTAAGGGTATGTTTGATCAAATACAAACTGACATTCTCTACGCTTCTGTCCAGTTGATAGATTATCAAAATTAAGAGACATCTTAATGCTTTTATTGACCAAAAACTATGACAACATTTATGTATTTAAAATAATTAATAGTTGACCCTAATTTCGGCTAAATTAAAAAAATTTCTGTTTTTTTCCCTGACGCCTTTTGTGGTTTTCAAAAAAAAATTTGCGAGTCCATTTTTCTGCCCTTTTCTACATAAATATATATATTGGAATACCAATTTTACCTGCTACAGACACAGTTTTAACCCACAAACCCAATTCCCCTCAGTCGTGACCAAAATTTTTACCCTTTGATTGTCACGTCGACCCCAAAACTCCTCAAGTCAAAAGTCCTGTAATTACAATTTACGTACCGACTCTACCTAAAAATCTACAGCAGAATTAATTCAAAAAAACAAAGGCCGTACCCGAGTCAAAAAACAAATTCGGATTTAAGTCTCAAAGTTCTCAATGAGGTTTTTGAGGATCGATTTAGAATTTTATGATTGACAACAGTACACTGAGAAAAAAAAATACTATTTTCCAAACATGAATTTCTTCGTTCAAGAAATCCGTTCAAAATATTTATTTTATTATTATTAATTATCAATTCCTTGAGAAAAGAGCATCAAATTTATTTTTGTTATTTTATGAATTTGATATTATATTATATTATGAGTAAACAAAAGAATAGCTTTACTTGAATTAAATAAAAATTATTTCCTTCAATTCTACGAATTCTTGAGACAAAATTATATATTCTTGAAAATTATCAAGAATCCCAGGTAGAAAATTGTCTTAGTCGGACAAGTTTGAAACTTAAAAATAGCTTTATTTTAGCTTAACATCTAAGTCTTGTTTTGTAAGCTTTATTCTAGGTTGTTATTAGGATGAATTCTATGACAAGTCTTCAGAGTGTAACTAACCTTCAAATATACCTTGCTGTTAGCTCTTTTTCCACGCGTATGATAAGATTTGTTCTAAGCTTGGATTCTAAACTTAAAACTACCTTATCTGCTAACATTACTCCAAGCGTACATTGAAAACTGAAGTTTGAGGTCAATGAGGAGTTTGTGTTATTGTTTATAAGTAGTAAATAAGTTCAATTTTATTTGCAACATATATAAAGAAAAATATTTACTAAGCAAGTACACTGTTAGAAGTATTTATTTGAGCCAAATAAGATTTATTAATAGTTAATAAATGATTTATTAAATGAGATTTATTTGAGCCAAATAAGCCATTTCTCAATAGTTAATAAATGGCTTATTTGAATAGAAAGAAATGACACATGAAGTTCAGGTTATAATTTTGAATGGAATGAGTGTGATTGTTAGTAAAAATTTATTATAAAATTTCATTTTTTTTATATCTTTTGTATAATAATTTTTATCTTCAATTAACATTAATTGTGTGTATTATTTTCTTTAAAAAAATAAAATTAAACAGTCCTATAAAATATTTGTCATAACCTTACTTAATTAACATCACGTGTCATTTCTTTCTATTCAAATAAGCCATTTATTAACTATTAAGAAATGGCTTATTTGGCCCAAATAAATCTAATTTAATAAATCATTTATTAACTATTAACAAATATTTATTTGGCTCAAATAAATACTTCTTACAGTGTAAGTTTTGATTTTTTTTAATTTATTGAATCACAAGTTTTTAATGCTCATAATAAAAAAATTTGAATTTTTTAGAACGTCCTTACTCTCTTAAGTTAAATCAGTAAAAATGTTACTGATTTTTTCAGTGGTTACAAAATTTACTGAAAGATCAGTAGCTTTGAATAAATTTACTGACTAATAAGTAATTTACTGACTAATAATGAATTTAGCTTCACGGCAGTAAAAAGTTCCATCTACTTGGAAGTTTGTTTGTTAGACAGAGGTTGATTGCAAGTTATAATCAAAGTTTATTATTTATATTGCACTATTATTGGGGTAAGTTTAAAATATTTCAACAAACAAAAGTTAATTTATAATTTATATACTAATAAAACTTATATATTTTTCTCTATTGAATGTGACTAGAATAATTCTGAAATGTAAAGTCCTCCCAGAGAGTAAGTCGCCGTCGGTTTTTACCCCCACTATGAAAAAACAAGTCTAATCTCACGCCGTTACTATACATTAACATTACAAACCGAAAATTTCCGACAATTCCCGACGGCGATTTACTCTCTGGGAGGACTTTATTTGTAGTTGATTTACATCTAAGGTAATGCATAACCTCAAATCGTCTTATTAATTATTTTATGATTTTAAATAAATATTATTATTATTTTCAGATAAATGTTTATACGGTGACTTCAAAACCGCTAGGGAAAATATATATAACACTACACATTTAATGCCCAATATCTGATGTTTGTGTACAAAAAAAAAAAAATAATAAAAAATTTTTCTCTGTAAACATGTTTTCAAACTTAAATTACCAAATCTATTCCAGCTAAAAATAAGATATACTTTTAACCTTATAGTAAGCTAAATTGTCACTGTTTATGCAAGCTAAAACTGCAAGCTTTATGTTAGCGATCCAAAGCGTTACCAACTAACCTTGTGTTAACCATAGTTTGTTGGCTAATTTTAGGCTAAAACTGATAAAATTAGCTTAATACAAGCTAATTCCATTGATGACTTTCTACCTGGGATATATGTTCTTGTATCAAGTAAATGTTCTTGATAAAAGTATTTTTTTTTCTCAGTGTATAGAAAGTAATCCTAGTTTAGTTCTCAAAGTAGTAGTTACGACCAACTTTACCACTTTGAGGACTAAACTGGAATAACATAATCTGGATTAGAACGTCAAAATACTCAAAACAAACAGGAATAATTTTATCTGCATTTGAACCTCAAAAATCTCAGTCGTCGTATTCTCTCCCCTCGCTTTTCAATCTAAAATTTTTCAAAGTCCAAAGTATAACTTTTCATTCGTTGAAGATTTTGAGGTCTTACTTATAATTTAAAATCGATGAATTATTCGCATTTAGACCTCATAGTTCTCATTGAGGATTTTGAGCACTAAAGTAGAGTTACTTTTTGGGCGCCACATAATACATCGAAGGAATTGAGGCTTTTGAGGACTAAACGAGAATTTGTTTTTTGACTCGGATAGTCTTTTTTACTAAAATAAAGAATGCTTACAATCATATTACTTGTTATTTAGAATTTTGAAAGGTTTTGCGGTAAACAAGTCTCTCGCTCCGAACAATCGGTAGTAAATTTAAAAACCCACGAAAAAAGAAGAGATTAGGAAAGGGCGTAACAGGATGATAAATTGTCAAGGGTACAAAGAGGTCTCGAATGGAGCTGAAAAAACATTTATTACTGTATTTATGACACTAAATAAATAAATATATATAAAATGGGTAAATAATCACAGCATTGATATTCATATTTGTTTATATTAATTGAATGTCCCTATATAAAAGTCGTTAAAGTCAATTATGGCCCTTAAATCCCTCGGCCCATTAACTTTGATAGACATTGAGGTGTATTGATAAATCATTTATCAGTTAACGAGTGTTCCTGTCATTTTCCCAACTCTGATTGTTAACGCTTGTGAAAAGGTCATATACCATAGACAAATTTATTGATCTACTTCCAGTTAATTAACCCATACATATATATAATATATATATACGTCTTTAACGCGTATTCAAAACTAACAAACCGTGTACATCAACTCACTTGATTTTCTCAACAAATTAATTTCGTTATAAAACAAACTTAAATACGTATTCTACTAAACAGTTTATATTGATCGCGTAAAATTACTCATAAACATCAAAGTTATCTGGCCTTTAAACTTTTACCTCGAGGCGAAAATACATTTTTATTTGTATAGAATATCATTTTTTTTTAAACTGCGATAAAATTAAAAGGATGAAATAATAATAAATCATCGAAAAGTTTATAAAAAAAAAGATATTTTATAGTCGAGAAAAATAATGGTAATATTTCATTTTATTGATTATATATATATATATATATATATATATATATATATATGTATATATATAAATTAGCTTTAGTACTTAAAAACTTATAAAACTTGATATTATACTTGTTCTTTTTATTTCCAATTAACCCGACGGTCGTCAATTGCGACTTGTTATCACTACTGTCCAATAGCTAACAAGAAAAGTTATAATTTATTAAAAGTTATATTAATTAATTTTAATTATAAACTTTTTAAATAACCAAAGTTTTAACTTATCGTTAATACAAGTTCAATAATAACGTTATTAATATAATAATAATAATAATAATAATAATGATTATTTCGAAAAAAGGGGACCCGCCGAAGTATAAAATGATCAGGGCACTTTGATTGCTCCACTTCTGCAAACTCAGTCATCATGAAGAGATCCGCAGTAATCTTTATTATTTCAGCGCTAAGCCAGGTAATTTAATTTAATCCGTCAATCTCTGATTGCTACAGTTAAGTAATTAATTAATTAGAGATGTGCGAGTAATGTTCAAATCGAATAGTCCAAATTTCTGAATTAATTTAAAAGTTCGACTTAAGAAAGCCTAAGGTTCAAATTTTGAAACCTGAATTTTTGAGTTTTAATTAATCGCAAATTTCTACAATAAATTAATGGAAAAATAATATTGTATTAATTTAAAATTTTAAATTAGCTGGCGGCAAGATGCTCAGGGCAGTTTTTGGGAAATGGCCCATCAGCAACTGCAGTTGCAGGCAATCGAGGTGCGTCTGCAATTTCTGACCCTAGTGGATGGCAACCATCTGGTTATGGTTATGGACCACGACCTGGATTAGGATACAGCTCAATGCCAATGGATCCATCATTTGGTGGAAATTATCCAGGACCGTACAATAACTATCCGATGGGGTCACTATTCATGCCGGCACCAGGCTTAGGAATTCCGCCCGCAGGTTTAGGATTTCCACCCGCAGGTTTAGGGATTCCGCCCGCAGGTTTAGGAATTCCACCAGGAGGTTTAGGAATTCCACCAGGAGGTTTAGGAATTCCATCAGGAGGATTAGGAATTCCATCAGGAGGCTTAGGAGCACCAATAGGTTACGGAAGTTCACCATTCGGTGGATTAACTCCGCAAGGAATGGGCATGCCCTATCCGGCAATGGGAGCAGGTTTAGGTTACGGTGATTCCGGATTAGGAATGGGCGGTGGTTCGGCAATGGGTTATCCCCAACCAGGGTACACAGCTGTGCAGCCAGTGCCGCAAATGCCGATGATGGTTCAGCCGCAGTCGACCCAAATGACGGAAAATGATAACGCCAATACGAATATTAATATCAACCATGATATGGGATTACACCATCCCGGTATACCCAAAGGATTATTAGGATTGGCTAGAATGTAAATTAATTAATTTACTTATTTTTAATATCTGCCTTTATGGCCAATAAAAATACAATTTAAATTATTGTTTTCAATTTAATTTCATTATACTCTTTAATAGATTCAAAGAACAATAAACTTTAATAATCTTACTTGTTTATTGTGATGAAATTAAAATTGCAGAACAATTAATTTTTAATCGATTTAATCCTTTGGCTAAAATTTACAAATAAGTGATTATTATTTTAATGATTTCGTGTTAATCTGGATATCAATAAAAAAATTCGTTATTTATCTAGCGGACTTTGTTTATTTATTTAAATATATTTCATTAACATTTATTATAATAAATTTGTGAATAATGTATGTTATAATAATTGTATCAGTGAAAATAAAATTCAATGACGTGATCATGAGACAGACTAAGCATTTTCGGAGCTATCGAATCTGTTGACATTTATATTAACATTTTTATTTTCATTGATATTGCGCCCACGATGTCTGAGAGGCAGTTGGGGTAAATAAGAAACACCATTAGCGTCATTGTCATCAATAAAAGCTGAGGATGTCAATAGTCTTCGCGAATCAACCTTGATATCGTCATCAATAGCTGCGTTGTTGACGTTGTTGTTGATGTTTATGTTCTTATTATCATCGCGATTTCTTAGTAGTCGACGTGCTGTCACGACGACTGTTGGTCTCATTCCGCGGGAACCCCTTATCTGATTATTAGAAGCATCAACCCCATTAGCAGCAGTGGAATCGCCGACAGTGACTATGTTCCGTCTTTTGCCTGAATTTTCAGTTTCAGATTTCCTTCGACTGTCAGATCCTAAAGACTTTGTATTCCTACGCGACTGGACTCGACTAGCAGACGAAGGGTCCAAATTTTTTGATCTACGACTGCCTCTTCGGCTTTTTCCGTTACTGTCATCAGTCTTCGCAGCTTGATAACGCCTACTAGTAACTGACACTGGACTTATGACACTCTCATAATAAGTTGTATCGTCATTGGCTTCAACGAGATTGTCAGCGTCTGCATTACCAGCTTCGACGTCATTCGTCGCAGTCTCGTCATCAGCATTTTCAGCATTTGCTTTGTTGACATTCACATTTACATTTTTGTTGTCATTGAGAGATCTTCGTCTTGCCTCGTTGTTGGTGTTGACATTGGTGTTGACATTTGTGTTTTTGTTCTCAGATACTCGACGTCTTGTGTTTCGTGACGATTGCGGAACTTCTAGGACAGGGATAACATCCCGTGGATCTGGTTGGCCAGGTTGATCGTAAGGGTAATCATAACCCTGGGAATAACTTGGTGGGACTTCTCGTGGATTCTGGGGATACTGGGGGTTCGGGGGATAATTCGGGTACTCGGAAGGTTGAGAACTTGGAGGATACTGACGAACTGGGTAATAACCAGACTGAGGATCATATTGACGTCTTCCTTTGGTATTGCTATTGACGTTCAAATTTTTATTCTTTGATTTTTGAGCGTTCCAACGAAGAGGCGCACTTTGGACACGTCCTTCAGACTCAATCAATTCGGGGTCATTCTCTTCGACAATAACGTCATCATTTATATCTGAAGGAACTCGTTCGATGTCGATGTTGTTGCGTGAGTCGACTGCAGAGTTGTAATTTTTGACGATAGGACGAGACGGACGACGATGATGTCTCGATGGGGCTACGATTATTATTTGCTCGGCGGACGAGGGATCATTTGTGGACAGATTTCTGGTATATTTACTCCGCGGTATGCTTCGAGATCCGGGACTAGGGTTGACCTTTGCTCGCCGCGAATATTGCCCAGGATACGTATGCATGCCGCAAGTACGGAAATCTTTACCTTCGCATGCATCATAATCAGCAGTATAGACATCAGTATTATCTGGGTGTGGGATGTCAATGCACGGTCTGTTTACTACCGATGGCCCTTCTTGGTATCCTTGGTCTGGATTGTAATATTGACGGCGAATTGGTAATTCTTGTTTTTCAAAACGTTCGCGATTTTGATAATAGTCTTCGGTATTCCACACACTGCGGCTTTTTTGACACTATTATAGATTAAAAAAAAAGTAATTTACTTTCATACTAAAAAAATGTTTTATTGCTTTGAAATAATAAGTTAAAAAAAATCGTTTGTAATTTGAATATTTTCTGTTCATAAACTCTCAACTTTAGACACAGGTCATTAAAATATTTTTTTTTTACTATAGAAAATTCAATTTACAAAAAAAATAAAAATAAAAAGTTTCAGATGACCTGGAGTGACTAAAATCAATAGTTCAGACGTGGAACGAAAATATATGAACCACGCACACAAAAAAATATATATTTATTTTTATTAATGTATATATAAAATTTGAAAGGTATAAAAATATATAAAAGAACTTACCGAGAACAAGTGTACTTGCGTAATTAAAATAACTAAAACGGTGAGCTTCATGATTGACAAACAAAAAAAAACGTTTGCTAAATACCGCGAGCAGTGACAGTGGTCACGTTGAGCCAGCGATCGCGGGTTTTATCAAGTTATAGGCAGCACAAAATCTCGTTACTTTAGCCGATTCATTGAACGTGATAAGAGAGGCCAAGTCATTTCGACGATCGATCCAATTTTCGAAACGCGATTTTTACGACCCGCAATACATGTATACAATTCTCTATGATTATTATTATTATTTAATATCATTTATATGGATTCATATAAATCTATGTGTACAAAAGGTATATAAATTGTTAACGATAATTATTATGTCCCGCGACATCAATAACGACAGCTACTAAAAAATATATTAAATTCAAATCAAAGATAAATACGCAATTGCTATTTATTATTATGACTATTTTATTTAAGTAACATAAAAAATTAATTGAAAAAATACCTTTATGTTTTATATCGCTCGCAATTACATGAAATTGTTAAGTTAATCGAAAACAATTAATCCAACGTGCTATGTGTAATTACGCGATATTTATTTTTTTTTATAGGACACGAGATAAGATTTTGGCCAGTTCTTTTTTACAGGCGCGTTAACTCTTAAATTTAAATAGACGATACTGTTTACTGTATGAACAGACAAATTTTACAGCGATAAAAAAATGAGTTCCGAGTTAATTTTTACTTAATCAACTAAATGATAATCGAATTAGTTTTTATTAAATAATTAATTAATGCACGGAAAAAAAACCTGTTGCTGCAAAGAACTTGATCCTGTTACGTGATCCTGTTTCCGTAACAGGGCAAGCCATAATCCTGCTACAGAAATGTCTCTTTGCTTAGGATTTTTTTTTTTTTTTCAATTTTTTTTACGCTTTTATTCTCAAACCAGATTACAATATCGTTGTTATTAGATAAGTTGCTTGGGTTTCGATCACGACAACTATTCGACCGGAAACTATACGTCAAATTTTTCAATTTCTTACTCTCTAATGCATTAAAATTTTGTGATAATTATTTCCATGTTTGTCGTGTGAGTTTGGTTCAAAATAATAAATTCGCTAATTATTGATCCACAAATTATTTATTTATTTAAATATACTCCATTAACATTTATTGAACAAATTTGTATATAAGGTTCGCTGTAAGAATTTTAAAAATAAAAATAATAAAATTCTATGACGTGGCCACGAGTCAAACTAAACATTTTCAGCGCTATCGAGTCTGTTAACATTTATATTAACATTTTTATTTTCATTATTAGTGCGCGCACGATGCCTACGGAACTGCTGAACTAAACTAGAAATACCATCAGCAGCATTATCATCATAAATTCCTGAGGATGTCAATCGTCTTCGCGAAGAAACCTTAATATCGTCATCAACAGCTGCGTCGTTGACATTGTTATTGATGTTTATGTTCTTATTGTCATTGCGATTTCTCAAGAATCTGCGAGCTGACACGATAATTGTAGGACTCCTTCTGCGAGAGCCGCTTATCTGATTATCAGAATCATCAAGACCGTAAGCAGCAGGGGAATCACCAACGATAACTAGTTTACGTCTTTTGCCTGAATTTTCAGCTTCAGAATTTCTTCGACTGTAGGAATTGCCCGGAGAATCGTCTACTCTTCGACTGTTATCATCATTATCTAGAGAAGTCACTTCAACCAGGACATTTCTTCGACTACTAGATCCTACAGACTTTAAATTTCTACGCGACTGAACTTGACTAGCAGACGGATCCAAAGTCTTCGATCTACGACTGCCTCTTCGGCTTTTTCCGTTACTGTCATCAGCTCGCAACGTCTGTTCACCTTGAGAACGCCTACTAATAACTGACACCGGACTTACGACACTGTCACCATAAATTGTATCGTCATTAGCTTCAACGACATTGTCACCGTCTGCATTACCAGCTTCAACGTCATTCGTCGCAGTCTCATCATCAGCATTGTCAGCGTTTAAATTGTTGATGTTTACATTAACATTTTTGTTGTCATTAAGAGATCGTCGTCTTGCCTCGTTGTTGGTGTTGACGTTGGTGTTGACATTTGTGTTTCTGTTGCGAGAGATGAGTCGTCGACGAGCATCGCTGTTGGTGTTGACATTGGTGTTGACATTAGTATTTCTGTTGTCAGACAATCGACGTCTTGTACTTCGTGACGTCGGCCCCAATCTTATTATCTGGACATCATCGTTTGAAAATCGTCGGTCTTCTAGATCAGTGGGGTAGTCAACAATCTCGGGATCTGTATCTTCAGGATAATCTTGTGGAAGCGAGTAATCAAATTGACGGTTTGCATTCGCATTGTTGTTGACGTTGATATTTTTGTTCCTGTTCGATTTGCGGCTATTTGAACGACGAGATGCACTTTGAACAACCACTTCTGTGTCGCTCAATGCGGGATCATTGTCTGTTATTATGAGGTCATCGGATCCGTGTGATGGAAGTTCAATTTCTTCGTTGTCGCTTGAATCGGTTGCAGAGTTCAAATTTCTGGCACTAGGGTGAGGTTGGTCGGGATTATTTTGCGGTGGGGTTATAATTATTATTTGCTGATTAGGAGAGGTATCTTTTCTGAAAATTTCTCTCAAACGACTAGCAACTAGGCCACGTGATCCGACGCCGGGCATCATTTTTCCTCTTCGAGAATTAGGAAGGTCTTTCAAACCATATACTTCTGATTCTTTAGGTCCATCTTCAGCGGGAGAAGTACGACGCATACTTGGTGGTAGTTCTTGAGCTCCGTAACGTGCGGGTTCTTGATAATGATCAACTGGATTCGATATTCTACGGCTTTTTTGACACTATGATAGATTAAAAAAAAAGTAATTTACTTTCATACTAAAAAATGTTTTATTGCTTTTAAATAAAAAGTAAAAAAAGTCGTTTGTAATTTGAATATTTTCTGTTCATAAACTCTCAACTTTAGACACAGGTCATTAAAATATTTTTTTTTTTACTATAGAAAATTCAATTTACAAAAAAAATAAAAATAAAAAGTTTCAGATGACCTGGAGTGACTAAAATCAATAGTTCAGACGTGGAACGAAAATATATGAACCACGCACACAAAAAAATATATATTTATTTTTATTAAAAAAAAATGTATATATAAAATTTGAAAGGTATAAAAATATATAAAAGAACTTACCGAGAACAAGTGTACTTGCGTAATTAAAATAACTAAAACGGTGAGCTTCATGATTGACAAACAAAAAAAAACGTTTGCTAAATACCGCGAGCAGTGACAGTGGTCACGTTGAGCCAGCGATCGCGGGTTTTATCAATTTATAGGCAGCACAAAATCTCGTTATTTGAGCCGATTCATTGAACGTGATAAGAGAGGCCAAGTCATTTCGACGATCGATCCAATTTTCGAAACGCGATTTTTACGACCCACAATACATTGGGCTATTAAATATCATTTGCATAGATTCATATAAATATAAATGTACAAAAGGTATATAAGTCGTTAACGGTAATTATTATGTCCCGTGACATCAATAACGACAGCTACTAAAAAGTATATTAAATTTAAATTAAAGATAAATATGCAATTGCTATTTATTATTATGACTATTTAGTTAAGCGATATAAAAAATAAATTGAAAAAACCCATTTATGTTCAATATCGATGGCAATTACACGAAATTGTCGAGTTAATTGAAAACAATTAATCCAACGTGCTATGTAATTATATGTCATTTATTTTTTTAATAGGACATGAGATAAGATTATGGTGAGCATATATATTTTAATAGGCGCGTTAACAATCAAATTTAAATAATCAATACTGTTTGGTGTAATAAAAATCCAAATGAGACAGCGAAAAAATTTTGCGCGAATGTTGATCCCTTTCAGATCAGCCGCACTAGTCATCGGAGCTCCATAAATTAATTTTTTGTGTGTTTTCTGGTAGTATACACTCACAATAATTGACTAGACGTCTTTATTTCACTTTGCTACCCCTCGTCATTATTTATAATCGGACGAAAAAAATTCAATAAAATTTTATCTGCCAATTCGGATAATTCGCAAATCAAATGGAGTAAATTATTGGGGTTAAGAACTTATTAAATTTCAAGAGCAATAGGATAAGTAACCTCTGAGAAATTAAAAAAAAAATATTTCAAAGAAAAAAAATGTTTTTTTGAATTTTCCGAAATTTTATGAAAACTTTAAAAAAAAAAATTGATGTTTCACTTAGTTGTGAATTTATGACGGATATAGATGAGGAAATAGACAATTTAACTTGTGGTTAAGTTCGGCAAGTCTTATCGTGATAATAACAAGCAGCCTCAATATAATCGAGATATTGTCACCGAAACAACCACAAATTCCTAGTTAACGAGAATCATATGAGGGGTTTCATGTTGTCAAAGGTTCGCATTATTGCTCAGAATTCCTCCTTTATCTCTCGTGTTTCCGCTTTAGCCACAAAAGCTACTCGCTCGATCCTTGATCAATTTACCTTTTTTTTTTTACTCTCATTTTTCCCTTTTTCACTTCATTCAATTTTATTTTTCTCTATTTTAATTAACTTTCATTCAATCCCCGTTAATTGTAAATTTTAATTGAACTGTATCAGAGTTTCATATATCAGAGATACAGAAGCAATTAAATTTTTTTAAAATTTAAGTAAATATTGCTCGAAATTGATTTATTGTTGATTTTATTTCATATAGAAAAAATATTATGTTTTTTTTTTAAATTTTTTAGTTGGTTACAAGCCAACTGAGGATATTAAAAAAAATTGTCAACCACAGAAAATAAATCGATTAAATTAAATGAGGTCAAGGATTTATTTATTCTTTAGAATAGAAAACAACAGCGATAACAACAACAATAATAATAATAATTATCAAGATGATATATATATTTATACATATATTGCGGTACTTGAAAAGGTATATACCGTAACATATGGTGTAACATGTTTGCATAACATATTAGTAATTATATTCCTCACGTGATTTGCAATACTAAGTGTTTAATTTAACTGTATACTCAATCCTCTAAAATTAACTTGATTTATTACGATACTCTTAATGTCGGATATAATGAGAGCGTAATTATGATTATGCAAAGAAAAAAAAAGCGAATAATTGGTTTTTTGTAGGAAAAAGGGGGTAAAATGGACCTCTTAGGAAAAAAGGGCTTAGAACCTCAGTGTTTTTCACTTGTTTTAGTTCTTTCTAGTCCCTTAGTATGTTTTTGGTCTCAAAATGCCGCTTCCGTTAAAAATTAAAAATCTTGAAATTCGGGGCATAATTTAGTGTTGCCGAAATCGAAGCAACTATTCGATTTTTCATAATCGAATAGAATCGACTGAAGACAATTGATTATGGCGATTAATCGTTTCTAAACAATTGATTTTTGAAATAATCGATTTTTTCAAAAAAAAAAACGATTTTTTTCTCTCCCAACTTTATAGTTGCAGAATCGATAGCTTAACAATCGATTGTGTAAAATCGATTTTATAATTTTTTGTTCAAAATAAAAAAAAAAGACGAATATGGGTCCAAAATCACAAATTCAAAATTCATGTCTGCTATAAAAAAAAATATATTAATATTTACTTTATATGACAGTCGATTATTTTATCGCAACTGTAAAGTTGTAAAATCGTTTTAATAAAAATCGATTATTTCTTAATTTTTCAACAACGTAAAATTAGTTTAGCTGCATTAGTCAAACAATTTTTATAATGATTGAGTTAATGACTTTGAAAAACAAATTTTTCTTTAGTTAATTTTACAAAAAATCGATGTTTAAAAATCGTATTAAAAAAAAAGAACCGATTTTTTTCAATTAATCGAAAGGCCTACAACCGGTTAAAAAAAATCGACAATCGAAACGAAAACATTGATTTTTCGATTAATCGATTTCTATTGCGCATCACTAAGTATAATGGGCCCACTGAATAAAAAGTTTGAATATTTGATTTTTTTACCCCTTTTAGTTTTTCTAGTCTTCTGCCATGTTTTTGTAATCGATATGCGCCGAAATAAAAAATTCGAATTTGGGGCAAAATGGGCCCTCTGAGAAAATTCGATTATCATTTTATTTCATCTTAATAGTATATTGCACATCAAGGGAGAAAAATAGGACATTCTAAACCGAGTGTATAATTGTCGGAATTTTTTTTTCAACAAAAAAATTTTGGGGGGTCTATTTTGCCTCCAAAATTTTAGGGTCCATTATACCCCCCGCTTCCCTATCATAATATCGTACAGGTACAAAACAATTTTAACAACTTCGGGGCTGAAATGATTAAGCGCCACGCGAAACTATAATTTTTCATATTTTTTTTCTTCGCGTTTTTGTTTTGTAAATTTAATCTTCAAAGCCTTATTAAATAACACTCAAAATTAACAAAGTAATTAATTCGGGATGTTTTGAGGTGGAAAATGAGTGGCGAAAGCGGCTATAATAAAAGCAACGTGACAAGGAAATAATGAAAAAATAAAAAAAAAAACTGGGAAATAATTAAATGGATTTACGACAGCGCATGTCGTACATTTTTTACCCCAGAACAAAGTTAACTTTCAATTAAATCGCAATCACCGGTGATTGCCTACACCATTGAAAAACTACTGTCAACAATTTTAAACGTTAATTTTAAACGTAATGGTATTGTGTGACGGTAAATTAAATAATTTTCCTCCGCTCCTAATTAATTAAAGCCTCGTATGTCAGATTTTATTTGAAACTGTCGACTCATTAGCGGAGTCCGAATTATTCTTCACAAACAATAATTATAAGAAAAGTAAATATTTGGACACGTTTTAAAAAATTCATATTTTCTCGGTAATTTCTAATGCTCGCATGCACTTTCCGTTGAAAATTTTATCATGAAAAATTTCCGCACTTCCAAGCTCAATATTTATCGTTTTCATCAGTACCCCACGTTATTATGATTCAGAAATTAACAGACAATTAAAAATTTTCGGATTTTTTTTTCATCAAATGAATTATAAAAATAAAAAAAAAAATGTACATGTAGAAAATTAAAAAAACTATAGGTGCAATTTTTTCAAATATTTTTTTTTATGATTTACTGTTTAAAAAAAAAATCAAGAATTATTAGACGTCGGCTACTTTCAGTATCATACAATTTTACCCGTAATAAAATTTATTTCGCATCAGCCACCAAAGCGATGATGACTCGAAATTACGAAATAATATTTCAATTACCGGAATTATTATTATATAAGTAAATAAAAAAAATAAATGAATAAAATGAAAATAAAAAAAGAGTACGTAGTATTATTTGAATGCGAGCTGAACAATGGTATATATCTATAATATAATTGGCTCTCGCGGCATCGGGAAAATGGTTTTAAAAACGTTTCACTGACTGCTGACTGCATCGTCACTAAATTTCAATGGGCATCCAAACCATATTGACCGATTGATATTGGACCGTATATCGGGAATTCTACGCAATTTAAATATATATGTATTTCAACATATATACATATATATTTATGTGTATTTCCACAACACTACACACTATTATATTATTCACCCATTTCCTATACTACATATGTCTATAAATATATATATATATATATACATGTCTATATAAAGAGGTAACTAAAAACTCATTGGGCAGCTTTTCAGCTTCGATTCTATTTCCGTTAATTAATTAAAAACCGGTAAAAAAATTACCATAAAATTGATATTTTTCAAATTTTCAAATAAAAATTCATTATTACACCGTAAAAAAAATCGAGAGTGAACTCAGTGTTAATTTAATTATTTTTAAATTTAATAAAAAGAAATTTTTCATGCAAAGTAAAAAATAAATTATAATAATTTTCCGACCTCATACTTCACTGCACATAAATTTTTTTTTCATAAATAAAATTTCATCTTCAAGTAAATTCTACTCCGAGGAGATGGAATAAAAAATCGCCCTCCACATTAACTTCGCATTCGCACAATTTATTTATTTTTTTTTTTTCTAACAAACATATCATATAATCTTTATCTGCAAAGCAGTGAAAATGTCTAGTTGTGAAAAATGAAAACTCTTGTGCATGAATGCACTGTGTAAACGAACAAAAAATGTGGTCGGATTAAATGTGACAAAAAGACAAGAGAGAGAGCGCGAAAGTAAAGTACTGCGATAGTAAACTATAGTAAAAAAAAATGATAATTATAATAATAATAATAATAAACAATCGCGCCATATCACGTGTCCCTTGGGGATAAAAAGTTGATATGTCTATAATTTGTAAATATAAAGTATGAAGTCTGTGTCAGGCGCGTTATCCATAGGGAAATAGTGGCTTTGTAAAAGTCAAAAGTTATATTACGAGTGTAATGTTGGTAAAATATTATAAAAAAACTAACTTCTGAAGTAAAAAAGTATTGACAAATATTCGCGGACTTTTGTTTGAAATAGTTTAGTTATATGGATGCAGACAATGCTATTCAATATATATCCCAAGTCATCCGCGATCTCATGTACTCGTATATTTCTATTCTTTAAATAAAAAAAAAAGGTCTATCTTTTTCTAGATATTTCCAACCGACTCACACACAGCTCAGATACACACGTATATTTGTAGACAGATATGAATGTGTGTGTGTGTGTGCAGAGTTGAGAGTTTGTTCTTTGTGTGCAAGTATGTGAGGGAGGCTTAACTCCTCTACTCTCTTCTCGCGGCTCACGGTTCGATTTTCCCTCGTGACTCTACTCTACATTGTAACCTAGATTTTAACGGATATAAACCTGGATATCCCCAATGTTTTGGCGCCTCATTCCCATTTTATAAATTACGTTATTTTATTTTTATTTCAATAATAAACTATCTTAAATCAATCTTATCTTGTAAAAAAAATCTTACGAGCTGAGAGACAATTTTATTTTTATGATTCCGATAATCTGGGAAAAAAAAATTGTACAGTAAATAATTAATTATTTTAATTAATTTTGGAGAAGTAAATATTGAAAATTAATTTGAGTTAAACTTTATTTTTTATATTGGACTGCTTTAAAAAAATAAAAATCATGAATGAGAGGCACAGGAGCAAATCGACAACAATGAAATTATTGAAAAAATGAAAAACAAATAATCAATGAACTACAATTGAATAAAAAGTTAAATAGCATCCACAGGTCGCGATAAGAAGAGGGTCGCGAGCTCTGCTAGTGACAGAGATTCAAAAGGTGATGGACTTGTTATATATTTTTTTTACACTTTAATTTAAAAACTTAGGAAGTTCTAATAAGTCGAGCAGGTTTCAAAAATACTTATGGTCAGTAACTTTTCGAAACCCAGAAATTGGATGACTATTAGATTTTTGGACTTGAATTTTGGGTTTGTGTACTCTACCACCGAATGAAGGGTTGAGTGGTGTATTATAAATTTACTAGTGTGTCTATTGGATAGTTTTCTATGCTTATCAGTAGATAAGAAGTCAATTTTCGGTCGAAAATAGAGTCAGAAATTTTTTATGCCCGGGAGAGTTGACTTTTATTCGATTTTTGGACTTGAATTTTGGGTTTTTGTACTCTACTACCAAATGAAGGGTAAAGTGGTGTATTATAAATTTACTAGTGTGTCTATTGGATAGTTTTCTATGCTTATCAGTAGATAAGAAGTCAATTTTCGGTCGAAAATAGAGTCAGAAATTTTTTATGTCGGGAGAGTTGACTTCTGTTCGATTTTTGGACTTGAATTTTGGGTTTTTCGTACTCTACCACCAAATGAAGGGTTGAGTTGTGTATTATAAATTTACTAGTGTGTCTATTGGATAGTTTTCTATGCTAATTAATAAATAAGAAGTCAATTATCGTTAGAAAATAGAGTCAGAAATTTTTTATGCCCGGAAGAGTTGACTTCTATTCGATTTTTGGACTTGAATTTTTGAATTTTTATACTCTACCACCAAATGAAGGGTTGAGTTGTGTATTATAAATTTACTAGTGTGTCTATTGGATAGTTTTCTATGCTTATCAGTAGATAAGAAGTCAATTATCGTTAGAAAATAGAGTCAGAAATTTTTTATGCCCGGGAGAGTTGACTTCAATTCGATTCTTGGACTTGAACTTCGGTTTTTGTACTCTACCACCAAATGAAGGGTTGAGTTGTGTATTATAAATTTACTATTGTGTCTATTGGATAGTTTTCTATGCTAATTAATAAACAAGAAGTCAATTTTCGTTAGAAAATAGAGTCAGAAATTTTTGATGCCGGGGAGAGTTGACTTCTATTCGATTTTTGGACTTGAATTTTTAAATTTTCATGTACTCTACCACCGAATGAAGGGTGAAAGGGAGTGAGATAAATTTACCAGCCTATTTTAAGATTTCAAGAATTTGTAGGCCCTATATATCTCATATATATTTCATATCTCCTGTCGTGGATGGCAATTTTTTCTATAAATATTCCTGACAAATAACTAATTGAATAGTAGATATAAAAAAAATTTTTTAATTAAAAATTACTCTCTGACGTTGCCTCTCACATTTGACGCATTTTCATTTATTTAAACCCCAAGAAGAAATATAAATAAAATTTATCAATAAAATCGAACGAATTATGAATAGCGTATTTGAATGAACTAAAAAAAGTTTCAATGCGATGAATTTAATTAATTAATAAAAAAATGTTCAACTTTTTTTTTAATTGAGGAAAATAATCCGGAGTAAGCTTCCACATTTTTTTTTACTCGTTACACTCGAAACAAAAGAACCGTCTGATAAAACTGATGTAATTGGAAAAAAAATACACGAAAAAATAAAAAGTTAAATGAATGCGATGCTGCGTCGGTGATCGTCAGTTAGTGAGTTTTCTACAGTATATGCTCGTTGTTTTCCAATGAAAGGTAAATGCAATTTGATTGATTAAACTCGTGAAAATTTCAAAAAACGATCAAAAGTATCGTACTCATTTGACAGTAAATTTATACACATACGGGCAATAACACTGATACCGTAAATTTTTGTTTACATCATGCCGGTTGTTTACCAAAACTTATATGTGCACATCATGACAAAAACTGATAAATATTTTTTTTATCACGCCACTCATTATTTTATCACTTGGCCAATTTTTTTTTTAATTTACTAATAAACAAATAAATATATATAATATATATTTTCATCAATGATGAAGTTATATGAAGTTGAATGCATGCCATTAAATATTTGTTTAAAATACATAATTAATGTGCGATTAAAACTCGTTAATACTTTTTTAAGTATCAACATAATTACGACAAAGTATTAAAATAAATTGAACTCAATTAAAGCTCACAAAATGGCGACCAAATGAAATTAAATGTAAATAGTGATACTTATGTGAAATTATATAAATCTAATTTATCATTTAAATTTAAAAAATAAAATTTATTTCTCTCGTCGTTTAATTCGTATTTACAGGGACGGTCTCGAGAGTAAAAAACTTTTGACAGATAATTAACCTGGTAAACAGTACGACGTAAATCGATTAAATAATTACCTAAGTTTTGGTAAAGAACAAATATATATATATATATATGTCGTTAATTTATACAGATATGACCTCCGTTAGAAAAAAAAATATCAAAATCGTTTTTTACATGACCGCAGGTTTTGAATTTCTCAAAATTTGGTTTTTTTTTTACGGTCGGAAAAGATTTTATTTGATCTGGCGGAAGAAATCCCAAGAATGAGACTAGATCCGGTTCCGCGATTTATTCGCGACCTTGTGCCTGATTTGGCATAAATAAATAAGAGGAATATTTTTCTATAAATATAAGTCATGAACTTCAAAATTTTTTCAAGATAAAATTTGAAAATTGTCATCACTGGAGGTGGTCAATATATTTTTTTCACAGTAAAAGTCATTTAGTTTTTTTTTACGTTATTTCAAAACTTGATAGGAAGGGCTAAAAAAAATTGAAAATTTTTTTTTATCGATTGAATTCAGCCCGCGACTGACAGCGTCTTTATCGCGCACAAATAGTGTAATAACGACGGAATTATATCTCGAGTTTATATTTTCCCGTCATTCACTTTTAAAAAAATAATAATAATAAAAAAGATGAAGATTGGTATTGAAAATATACAAGAACGTGGATTTGACAAACTCAATAGCGAAGAATCTAAAGTTAGACTGAGACTTGTTAGATTTCTCATCCTATAAAAATGATATTGGATAAGAAAATGATATTTTTCCGAGCAAGAGATTGAGATACAAACTTGATCAACCGAATATTAAAGTCACTAAAATTTTTTCATCCCGAAATTCATCAAAATATATATTTTCAGGCGGAAAATTTATTTTTTCATGATATTCGGGCAACTCATAAAATATTATACGATTTAATTTTTCCAATAAATTTTAACGATATATTTGATTAAAAAAATAAATCAATGTGTGATATACATATATTGACATACGTATTATAAATGAGAATAAGAATAGTAAAATGAAATTTCCAATTCAATTATTCCTATCACGTCGACTGCTGCATCGTATATTGACACCAATATTTGTATCTCTCATTTGTAATAATACAATTATTATTATTATTATTATTACTAATAGTGTTATAGATATATCTACTCGTCTACTGAAATTCAATGACGGACAAGTAAGTACCTTTCAATGCGACGTACAATAAAACATTCAATCACGAATCGAATATTTATTGTGGAATGATTGATTTAAAAAACTGTTTAATTTATCACCACCGTTTAATGGCTTGACTGGATTACCTGATATATATATTTAATTCAATTCAGTTCAATTTAATTTCACTCATTTTATTTAATAGAATGCCAATTATAGTCACGTACAATATATGTTTTTTTAACGATAATAAAAATAAAACCGCTCAAGGGCCTATTAGTTCAAGTGGGGACTCTTATTGTCAGCGAATAAAAAAAAATAAATTCAAAGATTCAAAGATTATTTCGAGGAGTAGAAGATTGGAAGAATGAAGGACGGAAAATAAGGAAATGAACTCGCTCTTGAACCAATCAAAAGAAAGCATCCTTATAAATCTCAAATAAAATGGATGGAAAATATACATAATTTTTTTTAGGGCCGATTAGAAAAATTATTTCAGTCTCATATCAGAATTTTTGACCAGCGCATTTTTGAAATTTTGCGGTCACAAAAATTTTAATAATCGATGAATTTTTTATAAATCGGAATTTTTCTTTACGTCAAAATTTTTTTACCGTCACGAGAAGAAAACTGAACGCTCTGAAAATTACTAACGGAAATATGAATTTTTAAAATTTATTTAAATCAAAAATTTATAAATTTTTTGAATTTGATATTTCGGAAGTTTTCGAGTGACATTTGAATATTAGTATTGAAGATTTTTATTTTTTTTCCGTCAACTTACATAACTGTAAAAAAAAATTACAGTACGAAATACGAGAGAAAGTAGGTCATAAATATATATATCAAAGTCATATTCCATTGGAATAATTTGATTTTAAAATAAATTGTTTAATTAATATAATTAATTTTCAGTGCCATTAAATAATTACTAGTTGAACAAAATTTATTTATTTTTATTATAATTACCAGCAATACCCTCGCCCTTCGTTAGAGATCGATAACATTAAAATAAATATATTTCTATATATTTTTTATTGCCAGGTTCCTAATTTACATTTAAAAGTTGATAAATTTCTGTCAATTGAATATTTTTTGTTTGCGTTTCCGAATGTTTTTCTTTTTTTTAACGAGTCAGGCTGTATTCGCTATATATATTATTGACAACATTCAGATAAATTTATATTTACAAATATAAAATATAAATGGTAATTTTTTTATAACGCAGTATAAAATACGAGGGTAAAAAAAAATAAATAAAAGTAAATAAATTGAGGGGAATATGAAATTTATCAAAAGCCCAAAGGATTCGATTGTAAAAAGAATGGAGTGTAATTGTAAAAGAGTGAAGGGAATCGCGACGTTTACATATGAATGATCAAAATCAAAAATAAACAACTAATATATATCTATATATATATATATATATATAAATATCAGTAATTGCAATATTTCACGTCAATTCCAAAAACTACTCGTTTAGATCGTACGTCATCGTACACGATGTGGTCCTGAGCACCTGAGCTTTTACGAATTTTGAATTTCAATCAGTTTTCCGGGCAAGCCACGTGTTCACACGACCTCAACTCGGCTTTTACCAATATACTAACTCATATCCACAATTTTATTCAACATAAATAAAAAAAAAGAAATTAATAATTATCAAAAAAAGAAAAAAAATTTGATATGCGCATGCACACAAAAAAAAAATTCTCGACTGAAGGCAAATATTCTTGATTCAAAAAAATTTTTTTGGAGACCTAAATTTTCTCAGATAAAATAGAAATCTTCTCCAACCAAGACGAATTCTCTTGGCTCAAGAAAATCTTGACTTGGTTCCCGAAAACGTTTGTCTTCAAAAATATTTTCTTGACTCAAGATATCTGTTTTTTCTGTGTGAGTACACAGAAAAAAAGGATTTCTTGGGACAAGAATTTTTCACTCGCCCCAGGAAAATTTTTTCCCAGCCCAAGAAATTTTTTGTATTATGAATTGAAAACAGAAATTTTCTTACGGCGAGAATTAATTTTCTCAGAGCAAGAAAAAACTTTTTGAGTCAATAAATTTTTTCTCGTCCAAAGAAAATTTTTGTGTTCAATTTATAATACAAAAAAATTCTTGCGCCCAGAAGTTCTTTTTTTCTGTGTAATGAAAATAAATAAGTTGACTTTTGGTTGGTTATTGAGCGCATTTCTTTGGGAAAAGATCTACTAGGGCATGCAAGGATACGTTTTTTTTACGGAACAAGTTGATACTTTCCATTAACCCGAGCAGTAAGGTTGCGAGCAGTAAAAAAGAATAAAAAAAAGGAATGAGTAGTAAAGTAGCCCATTTTTCACCTGAAGTAAGTGTCGAGTAGAGCTTTATATTCTCGTCCAGTCTCTCAGAAGCTCAGAAATGGACTTTGATAATTCTAACCACTACAGTTAGTTGCGTTCAATTGTACAAAAATCTCTACAAAGGGTTTAAAACTTGTTTTACTTTTATACAATTCATAAAAGCCAGGAAAGTAGTGGTTTTTATGTGAACGTAAATCGGCTTTATTGGATTATGTTAGGATCTTAAAAGATATCTAACATTTGTATTGAGCCTCCATTTTTTTTTTAATTTAAATTTTCTACCCACGATAATTTTCGAAATTTTGTTATTTTCAAATCCCATTGCAAATTAAATTCTTTCTTCGAATTCATGTTACGCCATTTTGCCGCCTGGCCTATATTTGATAATCTATGAGTACTATAATCGTGTTCACTTTAAAATTAAAAAAAAAATGATATTAATGACAATTAACGATAAATTATAGCCACTAAAGTTATAGATATTATTGTTAAATATGTCGAATCTAATGCCTAATAACCAGTTGTTATTTAGAACATGCTAGTCATTAAATAGCGTTCACTGGTCTTTAATTGGTGTTCTCGGCCTACGAACATCTATTATTAATTTTGATTATATTGATTTTAAATTTACTACCATTATTTAAAATATAATACTTTCCCTATCGGATTTCCATCACCGTTACTCCACAAGGCATTTTTATATTTTTAATCACTTCTCACATACTCACTTTATACACTGCCGTCAATTTATAGATACATAGAATTTCAATAAATAATAACTAATGGCACGACAGGATTAACGAAATACTCAGACCGAATTCAAATAAAGAATTTTTTCTTTTATTATTTATTTTTTTTCGCGGATAAAAAATTGAAGGAGAATATTCTGAGAATTTACCGAGATGAAAATATTTTAACGGATAAATCGATGGAATGTTTACCTCAAATAACAGACATATCACGTTGAATCGTAAATTTATACGGAAGTGTATCAAAAAAAGTTTTATGCATACATAGAGTTTTCGAAAGGTATAACTACAGATTAATATTTTAGAATTATAATTTACCGATCAATTTCATACAAATTATTACCTACATTATTTATTTGCTTATATATAGGGGAAGGGGGGGGGGGGCAAACAGGATACTTAACGAAAAATTCAGTTTTTAGGGACATAAATATCGTAAATTGGCTTCATTTTGATTCTATTTGAAATAAATATAACGAATTTTAGACTGCCATCAGAAAAAAAATTTTTATTTTCTGCGGGCAAAATGGGATACCCCAAAAAAAAGTAAATTTTTTTTTTTTTTTTCAAGTGAATAAAATTGATGTAATAATGTCTTTCTAAATTGATGTAAGTAATAAAATTTACTCTCAACATATTTTTAAAGAATGTGCTCAACTGGTAGAGCACTCGGCGCGATACCGAATTGGTCTGGGTTCGATTCCCAGTTCAGGCTATCTATATTTTTCTCAATTTATCTATAAATTGTCTTATTGAGAAGGTTATTTGCATGTTTGCATGTTTAGGTTTCCACTATATTTAAATGGTGGACACAAAAAATGAATATTAGAAAATTAACATAACTATTAATAATGTGATATCATAGCACTAAAGTTATAAAATATTACAAAATTATGAAAGTTACAATGTAACAGTTAAAATTATGATGATTACCAATGTTACAGTTTTAGAGTTTTTATTAGTATTATTATTGTTATTGTTCTTGAGTTAATTAAAGAAATAAATTTCTTAATTTGTGATACTTCATGAAAATAAATTTGTAGTACGATAAAATTTGTACATTTTTTTCATTTATACTTTTCGCAAAAAATATAAAAATGTTTTTTTTTTAGCTTTCAATAGTGTAAAATGATACTAGATGTCATTTTTGACCATTTTTGAAAGTTTTTCGAGAAAAAAAAATTTTGACGAAATTTTGAGGGTATCCCATTTTGCCGTCCTATCCCGTTTTGCGCCCCCTTCCCCTAATATATATATATATATATATATATATATATATATATATATATATATATATATATATATATAGACAAACCTGAGGCAAATTTTTTTTTTACTAAAAATGGCTACGGTCTGACGGAGAGATTTTTTTGAAAAAATTAATCCTGTAATTTAGTGCAAACCAGGACCAAAAGCAAAAAAAATATAAAGACGATGTGGGGAAAGTTGGTCAGTACAGACAGTGCGGCAAATTTATAATTTTCAGTATAAAATCCCGGCCCATTTTATCCGTTTTTTTTCCGTATACCATTAAAATAATTTGATTAATTGAAACAGATGCCAAAGGCGTTTTCTTTTTAGTATTTTGACCTAAATTTACGTAAAAATATTTTTTATTGCGCCTAAAAGTAATTTACTTAACAAAATACAGAGTAAAAGAATATTCAAAGGGTAAAGCAAGATGGCTGTTAATGCAGTTTTGATTGCATGGTAAAAAAAAGTAAATAAATAAATAACAGACAATATTGTGCAGTAAAATAATCGTAAATTATCACTAGCAGTTACGCGAATCGTAAACGAGAAAAATTGTCACAGCTGAAGCTCGATCTCATTATACTATAAATATCAGGCATAATATTAAACTGAAAACGTTTCAGGTTTTACGATCAACTAAATTATAAAAGTTTAATCGTTAAATTAAATTGACTTAGTATTTTTTTATTATAAAAAAATATAATCTCTCTAGATCATTTTTAATATTGCCATTCCTTCATATACATTTAATGTATGTATGTATATATATATTGTTTATGTAGTGAATTTAAAAATATATATATATATATATGAGCAGAGTTTTTATAGTTATTGAGGATAAAACAAAGAATATTGAATCCTCAGAAGTATTTTCATCGAGATTGAATTTAATTTAGCAGTGAATAAGTAAAAGAAGAGATGAGTTTTGGTTTTGTGTTAGACTGCAGCACCCACGGCTTTAAATTTAATTGAAGAGCCGAGTAAATCCCGAGTAAAGGAAAAAAATATAAATGAAATAAGAATGTCTTTCTCTCTGTTCGCAGATTAAGAGTCATCTTCAATATCTAGCTGAAGAGAGAATTCCCACCTGACTACTGTCTCGAGGGAAATTGTCGATGGCACAGTTTGCTCTTGGACGATTTCCACTCAATTGGTCACCAGAAATAATGTCCCAGTATATTTTTATTTAATACTATTATTATTATTAATAGCAGATAAATATTAAAGCTTTAAATCCGCATATCCGAATAAATTTACTCATATTTTTTTTTTAGAAAATATTTCCTGACAATTCATCTCTGCTCGAGTGATTTATTTTTTACTACAACATTTTTTTTAAATTTATACCCATTAAAAATGTCTGTCATTAAAAAAAATAATTATAAAATTTTTTTTTAATTAAAATATAAACTCACCTCGATCAATAATGAGGCTTCAATATATATATATATATGATATAAATATAAATATAGTCTATAAAAATAAAATTAAAAAATTCACTTTTTCAAAAAAAAAATTTTTTGTTAATTGAGTAGAGCCGACAAAATCCGTCATTAAAATTTTTTTGAAAAAAATGAGTGATCAACATAATGATGGAAATTAAATAAAATTTTCACCTAAGAAAAAAATATTTATAAAAGTCATACTTCGGTCTTAAAATCTAAAGTTTATAAAATAAATAAGAAGCGTCATGGCTGCTAATTTATTTGTTGATAAACAAGTAAACAAATAAATCACGAGACGTAATTAATAGTTAATAATTTATGTCATAACACTATCAACTTATCGCGATAAAACAACGCAGGGTGGTTTAGCCGGTGTCCGCGGAGATACTACGAGTCGTCGCGGTTGGATCGTTGAGTCTCCCTCTCCCTCGGCCTCTCCCTCACTCTCACCCTCACCCGTTTCTTGCTCAACTGTTACTACCCCTTCGTAGCTACACTGTACTATTGTATTCTTCGGTATGTATCCTCCACCACTGGCATTACTATCGCCACCACCACCAATACCACCCCTATCAGTGCGCGAGTGTAATCAGTGGAACGTGAGATTTAAAACGTAAACATGCGATCGCCCTGACAATCAACCAGTCGTGAGCTGATGTTGCGTATCGTCGGACTGATACTGTCCTTTCTAACACAAGATACGTTTCATCCTCTTCCGCTTTTTTTTTTCCTTTCAAATACCGCTACAAAGAGTTCATTGATACATTTATGCATCACTACATTCATATTTTTTATACGATTTGAGTTGAGTCAAATAAAATTAATGTCTGTCTAAAAAAAAAAAATTTGAACTAGAGCTTGAATTATATATATTAGGGTGGGTTGAAAAAAAACTTTTTTTTGTTTTTCTTAGCATGGGGGTAGAATTTGTACCTTGAAAAAAAAAAAAATTTCAAGAAAAAAAAAATTTTTTTACTCAACATTTTGAGGTGGCCTACTTGTTTTTTAAATAAATAATTGATTAAAAGGGGTAGTTCCAACGTAAAAAAATTTTTGTTTGTCCAAAATCGTGGAAAACATCTAATAATTGTCAAATGTGATTTTTTTTTACTTCACTTTCATTTTAATTCAAAAGAAAATGCTTTTCATTTTTGAATTTTTTACTTAAATTACAAAAATAATAGGAACAAAATTTTTTCAACTCCTGACTTTCAATTAGCTTTCAAGAGGACACCCTACAGATTCTAGAAGACCATGTAATTTTTTTCGTTGGGACTACCCCGTTTGATCAATTATTTATTTAAAAAACGAGTGGGCCACCTCAAAATGTTGAGTAAAAAAATTTTTTTTTTCTTAAAAATTTTTTTTTATTTATAAGGTACAAATTCTACCCCCATGCTAAGAAAAACAAAAAAAAAGTTTTTTTTCAACCCACCCTAATATATATCTATATATATTTTTTTACTGATACCTTAAAATTTAACAGAAGCCACAAAATAAATTTTCTTTATACCTGCGAATTTTAACTTCAATTGAAATCACTAGGAAAATAACATTTCAAATAAAATGACGATTGTTAAAAAAAAAAAAAAAAAAATGAGGTCGTAATTTTGATGTAGTTCTGAGTGGTTAAACTTTACAGTAGACTTAACGAGACTAAATCATTATTAAACTGACAGTAGACTGACATTTAAATAATAATTAAAAAAAAAAAAAATAATTTTTATTTTTAAGCCGCTTTCTGTAAAAACGTAATTAAACTTATTGATGAAAGGTTCATTTACACGTAAAGTTTAATTCAATAGTAAAATAATAGAGGTAAAAAAAGTAACCACCAATTACTGTTGGTTAAATATAGGACATAAAAGTATTAAATTTGAATGTCTTTGATATAAAATTCATTAAATTTGAAATATAATTTTTAATCTTTTTTAAATTTAAATTAACTTTTCGAATATTACAAGCGACGTTTATTAATTTAAAGTTAATAAATAGCTTTCAGATGGTTTCTTTTCGTTGCATTTTAATGCCATTTAAAATGAACACATTTTCTTTTTGTTGAATAATGTAAAGGAGTAACGAACAAATATATATATATAACAATATATAAAGGCAAGAAATACATTATTGATATAAATCTCGAGCGTTAACCGTGAAATAGACCACTGGAAGACTGGATTCTAGTAAACAATACAAACTGTGTCTGACAAAGCCAGTACGTGACTACTTGAACGAACGGCCTCGGGAAAGGATGCTTGTATCTTTAGTTATATTACTTTGTATTAATAATATCTACCTCCGGATAACGTTCTTTAAATAAAAAGTATCTCTTATCGAACAAAATTAATCTATATACAGTCTCATTGATTTTTTAACTCATTGATCTAGTTTTCAGCTTTTTAAAATTTTTTTACTGTTTCTAATCTGCTCTACACTCGTAAAAATTATGAGAAAATCCCGATTTTATTCAAATCCGGAGACCCGGAGTTTAAATGTTTAAATAAACTCTCCTTCGGAGTAAATTTTACTCCAAGGGAATTCACTTTGGATTTAATCCTTCACTCCGGAAATTTTTTACACTGTATATTATTATTATTGTCTTGAAGGCTACTGAAAATTGAAAAAAAAATTTGGTCTTAGTATGAAGAATACGAAAAAATACTCGATTAATTTTGAAATTATACGATGCAGGAATGGAAAATTTATTTAATTATTAAATTATGGGACTTTAGTACTGTACTGAAAGCAGATGAATTTTTTTTCTAACGGGAATACGACAAAGTAAAATGTAAAATAAATATATATCAATAAAAATACCGAAGTACCTGGATGTAAATAAAATTCAAATCTACTGTTCTCGTGAGACCTCAAGTCTCAAGCCACTGGGTTTATGTCAATTGCCAATGGCTTTTTTATGCGAACCAAAGGACTGAAAAATTTACGGTTTACATCTTATTTGCTGCACATTTTTACTTTTACAGTTTAATCCACAAAACCTGAATTGAATAAGCCACGAGCTTCGTAAAAACTTGAGTAAAAAAAATATTTAATAAGTTAAGACGAACGTAAATGGCCAAGTCCTGACATATTTTCCTTTTATGTCGAAACCGCACTGAAGGTTCACGGGTTATTTTTTTTTAATCAAAAATTAAATTGACGTTAATTAGCAGCTTCCATATGCCAAGAGATTTTTTAACGGAGACTGTTTGTTAAACTTTGATACAAATTAAATGAAATATGAATTATGTAAGTCAGGATATTTTGGTGAAATAGCTCTTAACTGTAAAGTACACGTATTACAGTAGCTGGAGGTTATTAACGAAATGTTGCACCAGAGAGTGCCATTCGGTATATACCTAGGCAATTTCGTATGGCTGCGGGAATATAGAGTTTCCAATTTAACGTTAACGTATAGCGCACACCAGCAACAGAGTCCTCAATCTAACGTTCCTATATATCCAACCAATAATTTAATTATCCAACATATATATAAGGTAACTTTATTTTCAACCATTTATCGATAAAGTTCAATTTTCGCCTTGATAATGAAGTAAGGAAAAGTATGATTACAAAATTGAAAGAGGCCAGTCGTGAAAAAAATATACGTTTTTCCCGGGACGCTAATACTATTTTTTTTTTTTAAATTCGGATCCCGTGGAATTTTTTATGGATAAACAAACGGAATTTAAGCCATTTCGTGAAGAACTCGCTGTTATAATAAGACCCCAGTAGCGCCACCTCTAATTAGGTCTTAGAAAATCTGGAAATTTTGAGGAAAAGCCCAGAAATCCAAAAATATTTTTTTTATCTTTGGACAAACAGAAAACATTTAAATAATTTTGGAAAACAAATCAATTATAGGCCATTTTGTGCAGAAATTTATGAAGAACAAAGTACTGTAGTTTGGAAAAATAATTTGGCGCCAAGAAACCTGGAAATTTTGAGAAAAAGCCCAAAAATCCAATAATATTTCTTTTATCTTTAGACAAACAGAAAAAATTTGAATAATTTTGGAAACCAACTCAATTATAGGCGATTTTGTACAGAATTTTATGCAGAACAAAGTACTCTGTAGTTTGGAAAAATAATCCGGCCCCAAGAAACCTGAAAATTCTGAGAAAAAGCCCGAAAATCCAAAAATATTTTTTTTATCTTTAGATAAACAGAAAAAATTTGAATAATTTTGGAAACCAACTCAATTATAGGCGATTTTGTACAGAATTTTATGCAGAACAAAGTACTCTGTAGTTTGGAAAAATAATCCGGCCCCAAGAAACCTGAAAATTCTGAGGAAAAGCCCGAAAATCCAAAAATATTTTTTTTATCTTTGGACAAGCAGAAAACATTTGAATAATTTTGGAAACCAAATTAATCATAGACCATTTTGTACAGAATTTTATGCAGAACAAAGTACTCTGTGGTTTGGAAAAATAATCCGGCCCCAGGAAACCTGAAAATTCTGAGGAAAAACCCGAAAATCCAAAAACATTTGAATAATTTTGGAAACCAAATCAATTATAGGTCATTTTGTGCAGAAATTAACGCAGAACACACTCCTGAAGTCTAGGAAACTAATTTCGTATTAAAATGGCTCCTATAAGAACTAATTTCCCTTCATAGTCCACAAAAACCCATTCATCGAAATATTTACATAGAATATGCATCCGAAAATTCTAAAAAATGTAAAGTAGTAAAAAAATTAAAAAACATGAAGAATGAAATGAAACGTGGAAAGATTCCAGAAGACACGAAAGAACTATCGTAACCTCTTGACATCATTCGCTTGAGATATTCTTGGCAGTGGTTTAAATTCACCGGATAAAACACCTAAAAATTTTCATTATTTCCATGACAGAAAATTTTATCCTCTCGCTATCGTCAGCATTTCAAAAGTTTACATTTACATTTATATATTTTTATTACATTGCAAGAAAAATAAATGTTTCAGTAATCCAATACATGTATGCGCCATTTTTTATTTTTCACGACCGCCTAGCGCTGAATCGCAATAATCAATAAAAAATACCTGTAAATCAAAAGTAAATTACAATCACAGTAATAAAGTAATCCAGTGCAACTAACTCTTAATTAACGACATAGAAAAAAAAAGTAAAAACAAAAACAAGCAACATCGAAACACCTGATTGCAAGTGTCGTCCGTCCAGTTCGTGCTCAAGTTCTTTCTTCGCTTTCAACATCACTACCACCACCCGGCGCTGGATGATACACCAGCTGTGCGCAAATACGAATAGAAGGTAACATTTAATCAGTGAAATAAAAGTTGGCTAACGCAATTTCACGTAACGAGAAGTGGTACGCGAGTTAATTACAACTTTGTTCTATAAATGTGTATATCTTGTATAAGCTTTTCTTTTCAAATAAAACTTCTCGATCATCTGTATACAAAGGACTGCTTGTACACTTTATTTTAAAATTCTTTTAAGAACTCACTTTAACTTCATCAAAATACTGAGACACGGAAGAGGAACAATATTTTTCTTTACACAGTCAAAGCTGATCGCTGGTCTAGTAAATGAAATTTTTACCATTCAATTAGAACACACCTTTATTAATTAAATATGAGGCATTATTAATTAATTCATCAGTTAATAATATTCGATTCCGGGACACGATTACAAAGTTATGTAACAATTTGAGTTTCTAAACAGATTAAACGATATGTATAAGCCAAGCCTTTCGGGATCATATCATTTATTCAGCAAATAATATGAGTTGTAATGATACTTGACAGTATTGGGCTTGGATTACCTAAACTATCATCGGGTCAGCAAAATTATTTATGCTGACGAATGTAATATGTCTACAATTGTTTACTTTAATGAGAATTTCGGTTTAACAGTTGATATATAACGATGAAACATAGATTTATATTTTTACTCGGGTCAAAAATTTGATCTGATTTTAGTTCAAGGAGATAGTATTTGGACTAATTAGTCTGCATTTGAACTAATTGATCTGTCTTTTGATTTTTAGGAAAATTTTAAGCTGTTTTTGATCTAAAGAAGATCAAAAACAGACTAGAATAAAAAAATAATTGGCAGAAAAAGTCTAATTTCGGTCTGGATAAAAGCAAAAGAAAGCGAAATATTTTTAGAAAAAAGTCTGATTGTGATCAGACCGCAGGCGACCAAAACTAGGCTTAAAAATATTGAAAACAAGTCTGAAAATAGTCTAAATAAGGGCAAAATTTGATTAAATTTTACGTGTTGATTAAATATCATTAAAAAGTAAAATTGTATAGAAGTTTTTTGACCCGGGTATACTATAAGGAACCTCTAAAATTGATAATTACCTCAAAAAATAAATTTTTCTCTTAAAAAATAGTCCAAACTCCGATTTGAAAGGTCAATTTTTACTGAAAAATTTCCAACTCCGCAGTTTTGTAAAATAATATTTAGACTGAGCCGAAAATCGATAGTCAGTTATAATTTGACATCAAAACTAAAATGATCTCTGTCAGCCCATAAATATATATTGACCTCCCTGTACACTTTGGTGTTATTTTCTCATTTAAATTATAACAACATTTCAAAATAAATAGTAATGCTGACATGGCGATAGTTTAGGTGATCCGAACCCATCCGCTGTCAATTGTCATCATAATTTAACTATTTGCTGAATAAATTATATGACTATCAAAGACTTTGATCATACGGATTATTTAATCTATTTGCAATTCCCATCAACAGCAAAGTCTATATGCAAATAGATGTAAAATAATTAATACAAATATATTTAGCTGAAAAATATATCAACAGTAAATTCTGTGTTTATTTAAATCATTCGCATTTTAGCTATTGACTATTGGCATCTCTTTGATAGCCAAGTGATAACGAATAACCTTTCGAACGGAGAACAAATAAAATTCTAGTTGATGAGTCATACGGAAAAAATTGATCAAACGTAAAAATATCCTCTAAAATCCTACAGCAGTTAGATCGTAATCGAACTACGGTGGATATTTTTAGTTACTTTTATGTTCAATCCAACCTTTTGAGTTCAGCTCATCGGCGTCATAGTTGATTGAAAGAGTATTTGTCATCGATTTAAACAGCAATGAAAAATTAAATTACTTTTCATATCACCTGTATTTTAAATCGCAGTTTCAATGTCTGTTTAACCAGTCGAAACAACCTAATTTCAGACCGATACAATATGAAGGGTTTAAAATAATTGGTTTTGTCCCAAGAGATGAGAACGAACCTCGTTTCTGCCCAATGCGCCTGCTTATGATTTCATTACGGCCCTGTCAGAATCGAAATTATTTATCGTATTTGAGCCTCAGGGTAATTTACATGCACCATTGGTCTGAAATTACATAATTTCGAGTGGCTCAAAATTTAAAATCAAAACCTAGTTTACAAAATTCAATAAAAGACGATTCCAGACTTCGCGTGTTGGCAGCAATCGCCTTCGGCTCCAGCCGACTTTACTCTCGTCTGAAATAGTTCGGGTCATTCCCGCGCAATATTTTCTTTTAATTCATGGCCGGTTTAAAAATAGTAAATTCCTGGGGGATAAAATAATTCGTGGTTGTAAAAAATAAATAACATTTGTAAGCTGTCTGATTATTCGGGTACATCAAAGTTGTCTCGTATCGTTACGCTGTTGTATTTCAATACGACCCAAGAGGAATTACATTTATACAGAGAACCCACAGTCCTGGGAGAATACACAGTGTTCCGAAAGTTTACGAGAATAAGATTATGTCCAGTGTTCTAGTGTCCCTAATATCTATGAGAACTTTACGGCAGCACGTACACATCTATAGACATTATTTATCAACACACGGAGCCCTAATTTAATGATAAATTGAATAGTTGTGTCCGAGCAAACTATACGGCAGTTAACAATTTAATATTTCGTTAAATTATTTTAATAAAATATGTTATTTTTATTCTAAATATTTAAAAGCCGTGTTTACTTAACATAAAACCAGAGGCAATTTATACGAAGAGTAGATAAGAATGTAGATGCAATCTGATTCCAATTTTCAATAAGTGGCTGCCGAGCTTTCATGTCGCACTCAAAGCTCTACTCTTGTGCTTTCGCTTCCTTAACGCATAGTAAACCTTATTATATATATATATATATATATATATATATATATATACATACATATATAAATTTAAAACACTTCCTAGTACCCCAGCATATAAATTACTTTCGCCGCTTTTCACAATATTAAAGTCGATTTAATTATTTATGAGTCATAATCATTATTTTATAATTGCTCTGATATTTTTATTTAAATTTATACCCTGAATTTTTAAACATTTTCCAGTTCTTGGGTTTTTCAGATCGGGGGAACTTTTTTGAGCGACCAATTGGATTCTTTTAATAAATCCAATAATTAAATGAAAGATATGAAAAATATATATGAGCATATATTTATCGTGGGCTTTAATTTGATGCCCAACAGATTATTTTAGTAAAAAAAAAAAATTTCATTTCTCGTAAATGTGAATTTCGTAAAAATGTCCGATGCGTAAAATGGAGATTTTTCGAAAATTTTCTCAAAAATTCTTATGAGCAAAATTTCGGTAATAATTTAGATTGGGCAAATGTAAAAAATGTTTTCGATCTTACGGCACCGAATAATAAATTTAAAATTATGCAATTATCTGTAAAATTAATTGAACGCTCCATAAAATGGATCAATAGATAATTGATTGAATAACAACTCTCCCGAGGATAAACCGACGTTTTAAAAATATTTGCGTTTGAAAAAATTAGCTCGGGGTGATGGATGTCAAGTAACATTGTTAACCTGATAGCAAGCCTTGTAAGTTTCCAGCGGGTGCTATCCCGTTTCCCGTATCCCGGAGTTACCGAGAGCAAGAGCGATACGTCAATATGTTTACTGACTATCTGGTCGAGCGACAAAATCTCAGTGCAATTTTGCACCTGTCACAACACAGCATCATCAAATAATTCAACCAAGCGTGACCCAACATGATTTACTACATTTTCCTCGATACCCTATCAAAAAAATCCAGATGGGAATACAGCCTCGATTCCTGTGGATTCCCACATGGCGTTTTCGGGTGGATTCCCATATGGTTTTTTATAGGAATACTAATCTGTTCTTTTATCAATACGTGCATCAATAGACGATAAAAATCCAAAAACCCCACCCGAGTCAAAAAAAAACAAGGATTTAAGTCTCAAAGTTCCCAATGAGGTTTTTGAGGATCAATTTTGAATTTTGAGATTGACAACAGTATAGAAAGTTATCCTAGTTTAGTCCTCAAAGTAGTAGTGACGACTAATTTTACCACTTTGACCACTTGATTTTACCATAAATACTCAAAACATACAGGAATAATTTTATCCGCATTTGAGCCTCAAAAATCTTTTTCGACGTATTCTCTCGCTCCTTTTTCTATCTAAAATTTTTCAAAGTCCGAAGTATAACTTTTCACTTTTTAAAAATTTTGAATGACTTTCAACTGTTATAAGCGTATCAAATTTTTATCAATTAATTAAAAAAAAATTAAAGCATTAATTGAAAAAAGGACAACGTAGTCGTAATTTCGCCGATATATAGATTTGTAAAAAAATTATTTACACTTGATATCAATTAGAAGTTAAACAAAATTCGTTAAATAAATTTCCGTAAAATCGTCCTGGCAATTTTATAATTCGAATTTTTAAATTTTGTTGGCTAAAATTTATTCAACAAATTTCGTTTAACTCCCAATTGATATCAATTGTAAGTAATTTTTTCTAAATTCTATATCGCAACGAAATTACGACTACGTTGTCCTTTTTTCAATTAAAATTTTAATTTTTTATTAATTGATTAATAAAATTTCAATACGGTTATGATAGTTGAAAGTCATTGCAAATTTTAAAAAAGTGGGGGACACTGTCTGAGAATGCTCTGAAGTACTAAAATAGAGTTACTTTCTAGGCGATAAATAAAACATCAAAGGAATTGAGGTTTTTGTGGACTAAACTAGAATTTATTTTTTGACTCGGGGCAGATTCTATAGAAATAACTTGTATACAAACCTAGATTCCCATATGAATTTCCCGCAAAGAAATCTATGTATCCAAGTTCCT
The DNA here is from genome assembly GCF_029852145.1 of Microplitis mediator. Lineage (NCBI taxonomy): Eukaryota > Metazoa > Arthropoda > Insecta > Hymenoptera > Braconidae > Microplitis > Microplitis mediator. The sequence continues at coordinate 19,811,028 of NC_079979.1, forward strand.
GGGAATCCAAGTACCCACAGTTTCCTATATGAATTTCCCATATGGGAATCCTGATACCCTCAGTTTCCAACATGGATTCCTATAAAAATCCATACACTCCCATATTAATTCCTATGGATTCCTACATAAATCCATATTTTTTTATAGATTCCCATGCAATCCCCCATGGATTTTTTTCATAGGATACACCATAAATTTTATACCTTAAAATCTCACTCACAAAAAACCTTTACGCTAATTATTTTAAATGGGTCTAATAAAAAAAATTTTAACTTAATTATTTTAAAACCTTTTATACATCAACGCATTTAATCTTTTACTTTTTATATTTATATAGTTACTCACGTGTCTTTGTACATTACTTTTTATTTTATGACTCTACTATTTTGTATTTGTTTTTATTTTCCCGCAAAGTGTCTCTCAGAGCTTAAAACCCAGAAGAACTTGCTCTAGGTTTACGTCATAATAAATTATTCAGCGAATTCTGGAATAGCTTCTCGCGACGATAAAAAAAAAATTTATATAAATAAAATACCAGCGTAAAATGTTTTTGTTTAAGTGAGATTTTTAAATAAAATAAAAAAACGAGTAATTTTACAATTAAACAAAATAAAAAATATTATTTTTTTTTTTATGGAAATTTTATTGACTCAGTTTTTATAAATAAATAATTACAAGTATATATATTTATATATGTGTTTACAATAAACTAAATGCACAGTACTATCCAATATACCTGATATTGACGCCATGTTTATTTACAATAAAATAAAAAATAAATAATTATAAAATATATCATCATGAAAATAAAATTATCAGCGATAAACAAAATAAAATAATAATAATTATTATTTATGAAAACGTGGAAGGAATTTGTAGGCAAATCCTGTGAGCGGTGGACGATCGTGTTGATGTATTCCTATTTATATTTTTTTAGGACACAGTCGTAAGGCCGGTAGTTAATTAAATAATAGAAGTAACTCTGCCGATAAAGGAAACGTTTGTTCATTAAATATAAAATACTCTATAATTAACACACTTTTGATCACATTTATTATCATCGCACTGTCTGGGACATGTGCAGTGGAGTCTGCATCAATTCAAAGGCCGCGTTTTTCCAATTGGCACCACGTAAATTCGCCTCGTGGAGATCTGAGCCGGATAAGTCGCAAGACTAAAAAAAAAAATACGGAAATATTTTAAATGAATAAATAAATATTTAGATGTAACGGAGAAATACTTGGGTTAAATATTTTAAATTCAAAGTCATGCGAGTTTGTCATCAATCATCTTGACGAGGGTACGCATTAAACTTTAAACTTAAAAGTTGGTTTGTAAAAAAATTATTTCATAAATTACACGATAACTTTTAGTAATTATCTGAAATAGATTAATGAGCTTTCATTTTTTTGTCATTAGTTTTTAATCTCGACTGAAACCGTCAAAATTTTTCAAAGTCGATATTAGGAATTGACGGTTTTGAAATTTTTTTCTGCGCAGATCTACAGAGATCTGAATAATTAAATAATTAAATTTACACTCAAAGTTTATAAATGCAAAATTAAGATCATTAAAAAGTAATTAATCAACTTAAATAGGTTACAGCCTACTTTGCTTGTAATTAATTTTTCCATGACACTTAAGGACATTCTCAGGCAGTGCCCTCCAATTTTTAAAAATATTCACTGACTTTAAATTGTAATGACCAAAATTAAAATTTTGATAATTAATTGAGAAAAAGTTTAAGCATTAATTGAAAAAAGAAATACCGCGGTTATGATTTCTGCGGAATATAGATTTTTAAAAAAATTACTCAGTTGTTATTAATTAGAAGTTAAAAGAAATTTTAAAAATAAATTTAAGTAAAATCTTTATGTCAACATTATAATTTTTAATATCAAATTTCTTAGGCTAAAATTTATTTACCAAATTTCGTTTAACTCCTAATTGATATCAACTGAGTATTTTTTTTTTAAATCTATATCTCGCAGAAATTGTAACTGCGCTGTCCGTTTTTCATTTAATGCTTTAATTTTTTTTTAAATTAATTAATAATATTTTAATACTTTTATGACAGTTCGAGGGCATTATATATTTTTAAAAACTGGAAGACACTGACTGAGAATGCCCTTAAAAATTTTTAATTATTTTTTCAATAGCCCGCGACTTCTCCCAAATAATTTTTTTTCTTTAATTATAATTAAAATAAAATAAAATTACCTCTAAATCAGCACCAGCGAGAATAGCAGATCTCAAATCACAATTTTTAAGTATCGCATTTTTCAAAGTAGCAACTCTTAAATTAACAGCCGCCATATTACTTCCTTCAAGATTAGCTCCTTTAAGATTAACGCCTTCCATATTTGCTGATAGCCCACCGGGATCTTCGAAATTACAGGAATGTAAATTTGCCGCCTCAAGATTTGCACATAGCATCTTAACGCATACTAACTGTGCATTCTCAAGATTTGCGAATGATAGATCCGCCCGTTCGAGGCAACATCCTGACAAATTTGCGCCAACTAAATTGCATCCTCGTAAATTTGCATACTGAAAGTTAACACATTATTATAATGAGCGCGCTCTACTTAAGCCAAGACGCCGAAATTTTATTTAATAAATCTAACAAACTACAAATACCTGAACATAAAAGTTTTCAATGGAAAAAAAAAATATTTAATGCGGCCATTAATTCAAAATAAATACGTACTCGTTGTTATTTAAATATTAAAATTTTTTCTCTTTTCTTTTGTATGGAAATTTTAATATATATTTTAATATATTGATGATATTGCATTATTTATAACGCCTTCTCTCTTCTTTCTCTTCTTCTATCTCTTGACTTTTGAATTAATTTTGAGTAAACTTAAATTTGTTTTTTAAATCACGATACGACGAGGCTTCAAGCCGATATTTAAATCGCTATTATGTTTAGCAAATAAATACATAAATAAATAACGACAATTACCAAAGATGTCAAGTAAAAAACAAATTAACTGTCGCGCAGAACGAAAATTTAAACACTTCAGTGCTCAGTTGCTTCTTAAAATTACGCTGCCTTCCACCACCCCCTGCTTCGTCGCTTCAATAAAAAATATCAAATTCAAAACGAAAAAAAAACCGCGAGTTTCTCATTCTCGCGCGAACGCGGCTCTGAATAAAAAATGAATAAATTCATCGCGTAAAAAATGATTTGATATCAAAATTTATAAATGATCTTTCAATGCGTATTCAAATAAAATTACAATAATATCGAGCAGACTTACCTTGAAATTGATATTCCGCAGATCCAGTCGCGATAAATCGGCCCCGGATAAATTAACGCCTTGGAATCGTAGCTCAGAAGTTGCTGGCGTCGACATGATCGCTTTCAAAACATCGCGACGTGTAAGTGCGTCGGTCCCTTTGTTTTTTTCACTGTCAACTGCCACCATTTCTTCCAGAGTGCTGATAATACCCTCGATTCCGTAAAATCGCGCCTCTTCAAGTACTCCTGAAAAATAATTATTTTTTCCATACATTAAACTCCTAACGAATTATTGACAGAAAAAGTTGGAGGAAAAAGTTGCGGTCAAGTTCCCAGACAGCATTCAAGTCAGAATGACTGCTTTACGACGTATTTTTGAAGGAGTCTTCAAGAAGTCTTATAATGACTTCTTAAAGGTGTCATTTTTAAGAACTCCTAATTAAGAGTTCTTGAAGACTCCATAAATAAGACGTCAGTTTTGTGACGTCTTATTGTATTCTTTTTTTAACTTTTTTGAAGTCAAAATAAAGTCAAAATTAGGAACTCCTTAAGACGTCATGGTAAGTTCATTCTGAAGTCTTATTTGCGGAGTCAGAAAAAAGAACTCTTTTTAAAGACGTCTTACTGAGTTCGCTAGCTGGTGCATTCGACATCTTGAGAACTTCTTAAAGACTTCTTTAACATGTTTTTAAGACGTCCAAATCATAAATAGGAACTCATTCAGAACTCATCAATACGTCATTTTGCTCCCTGATTAAAAAAATCGATTTAAAGGGATTCAAAAAAAATTTTTTTCAATACTTTTTAATACTTTGCAATAAATTGCAAATCCCTTTAAATCGATTTTTTAAATCAGGGCTATCTGGGTTAACAGTATATTGTCTGTAACTTTAATGCAATTTGACTTAAAATGTTACTGTCAGATAATGACGTTGAGTTGATTGTAAGTTTCACTTAAAACTGAAGGCAAGTTTTTCTGTATAATTACATTCAGTTTATTTTTAAATAAAATATTAACTGACCTGCAGCACTGATGTTTGTATCCAAAATAAGTTGCCCATGACGTAGATAATTTAGTATCGGTTCAAAATAAGCTGAGCTACGGTCAATTAAAAAAGCGCCATTGCTATCCTGTTTACTGGGCGGTATTCTAAATTCATCACTGTCATCTTTCTCCATGAACATTCTGCATTTAATAAAAAAAATCTTTAACTCAAACAATTATAATTAAAACTACACCCGGTTTGAAAATAAATTTATTCAATTTAAAATAATTAACCTCGCTAGCATACTCATTGGCTCCTTTTGCGTCAACGTACTTCTGGTGGTAGTAAATAATTTACCGCCAACATTGAGTGTCACCCAGTCGTGGTTTCTGGATATGGGATTGCTGTCTGTTGAAATAAATTCTTCTCCACACGACACGTACAATATGTCGTCATCTCTGGCAATAATATTTATTTATATTTTTTAAATTGATAAGGAAAAGAAAATTTAATTAATTTAAGATACCTGATTAATTTTATGTCATCAACTTCACCACCTTGTGGTGTGAATATTCTTTTGGCAGTTATATTAAATTTAGTACTCGCAGCTTGGAGTAGTTCTCTAACAGAATGTGTCACCATAAAAACCTTTTAAATAAATAACATTTAATTAATTAATTAATTAATTAATTAATTAGGGTTTATAATAATAAATTAAATGTAAATAATTAATATTACTTACCTTTCCGTTTACATCTGTACCATTTTTAAATAAAATAACTCTTTTCATAGCTATATATTAATTATCACAGTCACTGATTACTTGGATTACTAATTAATGATATCACTGTCGTAACATTTAATTTATTAACACAATAGGAAATATCACTTATTATTTATTGGAATTATATTAATTTAGGCAATAATAGTGAGCAATAATCATGATGGACTGCTGCTCTACGCCATATTGGATTTTAATTTTTATATATTTATGTTCTTAGAAATGCCGCCGGAAAAAGTTTTGAATTTGCGCGGGAAGTTCAGAATATAGTGCATTTGGAAATTGCTCCAGCTCTAGCTCTCTGGCTAAGCGTTGCAGCCAAAGTAATTAATTTATTAATTATTATAGTTTGAGCGGTAAATTTAAAAATTTGAAAAATAAATTATTAGAAATTGGAGAGAAATTAAAAATCGTGTCAAAATAAAATGGCGGCAGAATATGATAGAAAAATATTTAAAATTTAAAAAAAAAACACAAGTATTTGAACAAACCTTGGCGGGAAAATAGTATGCAGAAGGGTGTCCTAATACACTTGGAGATTTAATTTAAATTGCTCCAAGTGTATCACAGCTAATCAAACGTCACTTAACTGCTATTTCCCCACCAGACGATGCCAGATGATTTTGCTCAGGAACTGGGAAATTATCAGCATCAGCCATCAGCAACACAACACTACCAGTTTACACTCAACACTTTGCACTAGCACTGAACACTGAACACTTAACTATGCCACAGATACTTTGCACAATTTAAATTAATCAAACGTAAAGATGATCGTAAAGTTAACCGACATCAGACAAAATTTTTAAAGACGTAAAGAAGAATCTGGATCACTACTGCCATTGTTGATGATACTGACTGCCGCTATCGAACCGTCAGTTGAAACAAAGGAATCGATTTTGCGATTTATTCGACCGCCCCCACTTTAGCAAAAATTTGAACGTCGAATGCAGCGCCGCGCAGTGGCGCGAAATTTCAAAATTGAAATCTAATAATTTTATTAAAATTTGTTTGTGGGTGCATTCAAAAATTTTTTAAATTCCTACTTGTTAGTTACATTCACACTCATCAAGTTAACAGACAATTAGTAGTTTTCGGATTTTTTTTCCAAGTCAATTACAAAAAAAAAAAAAAAACTAAGAATGTGCATACCGAGAAAATTAAAAAAATTCTAAGTGCAATTTTAAAAAAATTTATTTTATAATTTCTCGTTTTTGAAAAAGTCTAAAAATTATTAGACGCCGGCTAACTTTAGTATCATAATTTTTTTACTTATAAAACACGCGCGCATTTTTACTTATTTTGAATTAAAATGTTATTTTCAAAATTTAATTTTGTTTACTTACTCAAATTTAATCATCTAAATAACTATGGAACGTCACCCGAAAAAAATACAAGTCCATAAACGTCTGTGGCGTCTGTGCTCTGTGCAACTGTGGTCCCCCACCCCCTTTAATTTCAAAAATCAAATAATCATTTCGCGCCATCTGTCGCCGATTCAAATAAACAAAACTCCGAGCCCAAGGTCTAGCATTGAAAATTCATTTGATACCTAAAATATGTTTGTAGATGTTGTAGATAGAATAAATTGCTAACCTCCGATGAGGGTAAATATATTTTATTTAAAAAAAAAATTAATTACTTTATTTACAACAACAAATTACTCCTAATTATTTATTAGCAACAATAACTCATTTAATTTGTATCCAGTTTAAAAGTTTTGTGTGTTGAGTGACGTTTACTGAGTTTCGTTCACTAAAATAATAATGTTTGGTACCGAGTTATTCTTAATTAATTAATCTTTTTATATATATACATGTTAATATACTAGGTATTTATCTAAATATAGTTATAAAATAAAAATAAACCAGTTAATTATCGACAATTTGTTGGTTATAAAAATTGGCGCGTTAAAATAAAAATTTAAATTCGTTTCTAATAAAATTATTTTCCATAATAAATAAAAATGATGAATTTTTTTTTCTAGCAAAAAAAATTTTCAAATGGTTAGAAAAAGTACAGGCGGTAAGTTTTAAATATTTAAAATAATAATTCAGTTAATTAATTATTTATTTGATTAATTAATTAATTAATTAGTTAATGTTACATAATTAATGAAGGAGGTAATTCTGTAGTTAAGGGCGGAGGGACGATGCCCACAAACGAGGAGTGTGGAATTCGCGATGTCTGGGGTCATAATCTCGAAGAAGAGTTTCGTACAATACGTCAAGTTGTACAACAATATCCCTATGTCGCGATGGACACTGAATTTCCTGGTGTTGTTGCCCGGCCAATAGGTAAATTAAATTTTTACTTCCGGTATGATCGATATTTTATTCATAATTTTGTGTTACAGGTGAATTTAGAACCAGTGCTGATTATCAATATCAATTATTGCGGTGTAATGTTGACTTGCTGCGAATTATTCAATTAGGACTCACATTTTTAAATGAGTCGGGTAATACTCCTGGTGGCGGTTACACCACATGGCAGTTTAATTTCAAATTTAATCTGCAGTAAGTTTTTTTTTAACTTAAATTTTTATGATACTGAAGTTAGCAGACGTCTAATAATTTTTGGATTCTTTTTAAACGACAAACCATAAAAAAAAAATATTTGAAAAAATTGCACCTGTAGTTTTTTAAATTTTCTACATGTGCATATTTTTAGTTTTTGTTTTTTTGTTTGGTGAATTGATTTGGTGAAAAAAAAATCCGAAAATTACTAATTGTCTGCTATCTTCAGGATCATTAAATTTTTCATGATCTAGAAGTTAACAGACAATCGAAAATTTTCGGATGATTTTTTTTCACAGAATGAATTTAAAAAAAAAGAAATCTAAAAATATGCACATGTAGAAAATTTCAAAAACTGCAGGTGCAATTTTTTCAAATATTTTTTTTTTAATAATTTATTGTTTAAAAAAAAATCCAAAAATTATCAGACCTCGGCTAACTTCAGTATCATAAATTTTTCTACTGTAATATTTTGATTAAATGTTAATTTGTTTAAATTATTAGTTAATTAAATAAGAATTAAATATTACCCAGGTTGACATCATTGGGAAGTCAATAGACCTCCTGTGATGTCAGTTTAAATATATTTTTAAATTAAACATTAAATTTAAAGTCAGTCGGTCACCAGACAGAAGTCCGGGGCTTCAGATGTTCGTCTGCATCCGCAGATCCAGTACAAAGAAATAAAATTATAAATCGTCGCATCTCGGGTTACCCTAGAGAACGTTTTCGAGGCCTGGGTATCTCCTCGTCATAAGTTTAGACTACGGGCCACGACGGCGTTCGCGAAATCACTTACCTGCTTTAGTTACTCTGCTAAATAATTTTTTCATCAGTGACCAAAGTTTTATTATTTATCAAAAAAAAATTAACTATTTATTTTTTTTTAATTAGAAACCTGGCAGAAACGCCACACTACTAATTATTTTATAAATTTTTATTGTTATTAGAGAAGATATGTATGCACAGGACAGTATAGACATGTTACAAAACAGCGGAATTCAATTTAAAAAACACGAAGAAGAAGGAATCGATCCATTGGAATTCGCTGAATTATTAATGACATCAGGAATAGTTCTGATGGATGACATCAAATGGCTGTCATTTCACTCTGGTTATGATTTCGGTTACTTATTGAAACTTCTTACGGATCAGAATTTACCCCAAGAGGAGAGCGAATTTTTTGAATTACTCAGGATATATTTTCCGACAATTTATGACGTCAAAGTAAATAACAAATTTTTTTTTTTTCACTCATTCTAATTAATAATTTATATTTATGATAAATTTATTGTCTAGTATCTTATGAAATCCTGCAAAAATTTGAAAGGAGGATTGCAAGAAGTTGCCGAGCAATTGGAATTACAGAGAGTCGGCCCTCAGCATCAAGCAGGTTCTGATTCACTATTGACTGGAATGGTTTTTTTCAAAATGCGCGAGGTAATTCATTTATTTTGCTACAATTTACCTCTGAAAAAAACAAATTAAAATTTTTTACTTCAGTAATTAAAGTCCCAATTTACAGTAAAATTTTTTTCTCACAAGTCTAGACTTTATTTACAAAAATGAATAATTATTTGACTTCAATCGACGCAATTAAATAATTAAAATTAATATATTTTTTTATTTTCTCAGATGTTCTTCGAAGATAATATCGATGATGCCAAATATTGCGGGCATCTATACGGACTGGGTACGTCATTCGTCGTCAATGGTACTGGTGGCTATCTCGAAAGCAACGGCGACAACTCTTCGTCGTCATAAAAAGCAATAAATAAAAAAATAAACAACAAAAATAAAAACCCACCACCAAAAAGTAAAATAAAAGCCAGTTCTATGTGGTAATTATTTTACCCATAGCTTTTAAAAAACTTTATAAGCGAATAATTAGTTTGAGTAATCAAGTAATACAAGTAAAAAAAAAAAATTCAAATTAGTCTCATTGAAATATTTTTTCCCTCAATTCATCTCGATCATTAACCCAAGCGGCACAAAAAAAATAGTTGACTTTTTGTTAAATTTAAATTAAGGCCATTCTCGAGTACCCTCCAGTTTTTAAAAATTTTCACTGACTCAACTGTCAAAATTTGATTAATTAATTAAAAAATAATTGAAGCATTCACTGAAAAAAGGATAATTTTCTTGAGATATAAATTTGAAAAAAAAACTTACAGTTGATATCAATTAGGAGTTAAACGAAATTTGGAAAACAAATTCCAGTAAAATCATGTCAAGTTTTTTATTAGAATTTTCAAATTTTGGATAAAATTTATTCAAAAAATTTCTTACTCCCAATTGATATCAACTGTAAGTTTTTTTTTTTAAATTCTATATCTTCGCGAATTTTACTGCGCTTATGACACTAGTCATTAAAAATTTTTAAAAAGTAGAGGCAGTGACTAAGAATGTCCTTGATTGGTTACATGACAGCAAATTGTCGCTTTAAATTTATTTAAAAGTCAACAATTTTTTTTGTGCCGCTTGGGAATCAACTAAACTAAACTTATCGTATTTTCTATTTAAAAAAAAAAAAAAAAAAAAAAAACAAAGTGAATATAAATAGTTAAATTTTTATTTAATTTTTTTTAATTATACTCGTTAATTATTATAATTTTTTTTCTAAAAAATTGTCATTTCTTACTGTATAATAACGACTACATTGAATAAAAAAAAATATATATATACATAATATATATATATATATATAAATTAAAAAATAATTTATGAATAAAAGTATAATTTTTTTTTACGTCAGAGATATTTGAAAAGTAGGCCGAAAGGGCTACTCATATATTTGCCTCACACACTAGGAAATAAAACAAAAAAAGTACAAAGATATGAAGATAAGCGAACGTTATCACCGGATAGTGTGATAATATCATGAGTTATCATCTGTAACTGTTCTCGTCGGCTCAGTTCAGTGTAAACGATTCTTAGCCTCGGGTCATCTCAAGACTAAGATAATACTTAGCGATAGTAATAGAAATAAGCCACCAGTTTACAATGCGAATTAAAATAATGTCATTAAATAAATTATTGTTCTTAATATTAATTACCAAGATTAATTTTAAATTAACCAATACTTCGGATGCGAGGGATCCTGGGTCGCTAGCACCAGATCCCTGGGCCAACGTCGACTACTTCTTTGATGAAAAATTAAAAGAAAATACCGAGACGGGGCCAGAGCTGCTGGACCTTGAGCCAGAAAGTCTTAGGAACGAGGGCGCGGAAGTTTCTTCAATGGGCGCCGACCCCGCGCAGCCGGAAGTCAATTCCGGGGGTGAGAAAAACGAGTTCGACGTCGTCCTGACGAAGGAGTTCAACGGGACGAACAAGACTGAAAAATATGTCCATTATGGTGAGTTTTTTATCAATGGGCGTGACCATTTTATCATTAAATTGTAACAGGTAAAATTTTTTCTCCTGCAGTTTCTTTAAACAAACAATTTTTTTTTTGGCTGTTCCAATAATAATTATAATTGTAATTAATGATAATTGATTAGTGTAATGACAAATTATGAATGAGATAAATCGAGCTGAGTACGTAGCATGTGTGATTATAAATAGTATCACTAAATTTAATAAAAAAAAAATATTAACTTTGATTACATTCCGTCTTATCTGTTTGTTATCAGTTACTCACTTGTATGAATCGTGGAATGATTCATAGTAATAATTTATTGTTGTCTTGTATTTTATGATATCATTTATAATTATAATTATAATTAAAATTATAATTTATTTTTAATATTTTAGACTCCGATGATCCGGAGGCTAACAGATACGCACCCTCACCAGAGTACTCAGTTAATTATTATGTTATGACTGAGGCGAGATGGAGAAAAATAAGATCTGAGTTCATGTACTGGTACTTCGACAAAGGCGGCGACGATAATATGGGCGATTACCAGACTAATATACACTCGTCTTCACCGCAAATCCATAAAAATTTTAATTTCCAGTTACCGTTCTACGGTTTTCGTTACAATTACACCCGTGTTAGTTTTTTTTTACTCACATTTTAATTATTTATTTTTATTGTAATTAATTGGCAGCACAATTCTGTCTCCAGGTCTCGATGAATGGATTTTTGGAGTTCAGCGATTCGCCGGAACACTACACGTACCCTTTAGTTTTTCCGGTAAAAGACTGGCCGAAGAGAAACGACCCCGCGTTTATTGGTATTTTTTTCAGCAAGTGCCGGATTGGAACTCTGAGGCCTACTGATGCCGACCAGCGTAAGCCTGGGGTTTATTTCAGGTGATTTTTTATTCCTAAATAATTTTACTCATTAATTTTTTAAATGACAGCACAAAATTTTTCCATTAATTTTAGACAGGAAAGAAATTTACAGAAACGTACAGATCAATTTGGGGTAGAGTTACGGGAACGGGTAAAGTGGGACATCAGAGAGGGTGTAGTCGGCTCTGACACCTTTGATCCGAAGCACGCAGTGATAGTGACCTGGAAAAATATGTCTTTTGCCGGCGGTATCGATAACTCGCTTTACAAAACAAATACTTTTCAATTAGTACTGGCCACTGATGAAGTTTACACTTACGCTATTTTTAATTACTTGGACTTGTCCTGGACGGCGCACACCGAGGCCGGCGGTGACACCACCGGCGGCGAGGGTGGCACGCCCGCTTATGTAAATTTAATTAAAATATTTACTGCCGCCAATAAAATAATAAGTCGAACTCCATTAACTCGGATTCCATTATCTCGGAAGTTCATCTGAATCTTGACCCCCATCACGAGCTATGCTGTCTCCCCCCAATGCTATGTCTGTGTATATTTGTTTATGCATTAGGGTGATCCAAAAAATAACAAATTATTTTTTTTTCCTCGCAAACAGGTTCAAAAGTTTCATTTAGATAAAAAAAGACGCCTGTGAAAATTAGAGCTCTTAATATTAACATTAAGAGGTTCCTCATCGCACTTTTCTATTTTCCATAAGAATAACATGGAAAAAATTTTTATTACGTCTTCTGATTTTTATAAGTAGCTTACGATGCGTCATAAGAATAATTGGCAGGCATATTTTTGTAGGGAATTGAATGCTCTACAAAAAAAGATTCTTATCATTTTTTGAGGAATCTATTTGTTCAAAAGTTATTTGAGGTTGAAGTCGAATTCATATTAAATTTTAAGATTTTCTTACTTTTCCGGCGAAACCATCAGACCTATTACAAAATATCATTAGACCTTTTTTGTAGACAATTTTATTCCCTAGAAGTTATTTCTTATAAAGTTTTTTCGAATTCCGCATTGTTTTCTAGTTATTTTTATTTTAATGTCATGCTCAAAAAAAAAATAGTCTTCTGATCGATTTTAAGAGCTTGACATTAAAATAAAAATAACTAGAAAACGATGCGGAATTCAAAAAAACTTTATTGGAAATAACTTCTAGGGAATGAAATTGTCTACAAAAAAGGTCTAATGATATTTTGTAATAGGTCTGATGGTTTCGCCGGAAAAGTAAGAAAATCTTAAAATTTAATATGAATTCGACTTCAACCTCAAATAACTTTTGAACAAATAGATTCCTCAAAAAATGATAAGAATCTTTTTTTGTAGAGCATTTAATTCCCTACAAACACATGCCTGCCAATTATTCCTATGACGCATCGTTAGCTACTTATAAAAATCAGAAGACGTAAAAAAAATTTTTTCCATGTTATTCTTATGGAAAATAGAAAAGTGCGATGAGGAACCTCTTAATGTTAATATTAAGAGCTCTAATTTTCACAGGCGTCTTTTTTTATCTAAATGAAACTTTTAAACCTGTTTGCGAGAAAAAAAAAAAAATTGTTATTTTTTGGATCACCCTAATATGCATCCTAAATGTGATGTGAGTGCATGCGTTGTAGTTCTCTTTTTAAGGAAGAAGGGGCATTCGATAACTCGGAAATTCCCAGAAATTTACGCTCCTCCGTAGACTAACTGTCCGAGTTAATGGAGTTCGACTGTAAATTTAAAATATAATAAATAAATTTGCATTTTAGATCGGTTTCAATGCCGGAAATGGCACACAAGCTTATGAATACAAACCGTACTCTCAGAGTTCCACTTCGACATATCTTACAAGCCGCGGGTGGGCCAATGGTTTCAACGGCCGTCATATCTTTAGAATTGACGAAAAAATAATGCTCGGTACTTGTAATAAAGATATCGGTACGTTTCCGTCTGATTAAAAAAAAAAAAAAACAATTCATAAAATTTACGTCACAATAATTTGAGTGAATTTTTTTAGACGGCGCACATTTGCCTCTGGTCTTTGCACCAGAAAGTGGAAATATGTTGGGCGGTACTGTCGTTAATATAACGGGCCCTTGTTTTGAGAAGACGGATAAAGTCCGCTGTCTTTTCGATACTGTCGACGTTATGGGAACGGTTATCGACGTCAATCGTGCGATTTGTGTCCAGCCTTACGTTCAAGCTGAAGGATACATCAGATTTGCAGTTGCTATTAATAGTGGCCGGTTTGACTGGAAAGGAAAATATTTCATTGGTAATTTTAAATTTCAAATTTCAAATTTCAAATTTTGAATTACAGTCGAGACGTTATGAGTCCGACTTATTTTTCTATTCGACCTTTCCCCCTATGACTATGAAAATAATCATGTACGAACTCACACGCTTGTAAAGTAGGGGAAGTGTGACAGTAAGTTACGGTGGGCAGAAGTGGGGGTACAGGAACTCTTAGAATTTAATTCCCCTACACCCCCGTAAGCGGGTTCATAACGCGACTAGACTGTAATTAAAAAAAAAAGACACTAATAATTTAAAAAAATATATAATTGATAGAAACCCCAGCGACAGCAACGGAAAAAATATTTTTTCAAAACCGCGCAGTCCACGAACGCGATCCGCGGGAAATTAAAATAACATGGAACGCTTACAATTTAACAAGTAATTTAAATGCTGAAGTACAAATATCTATTTGGGGATATCGCGAAACGTCAATACGCTCCGAATTTGAATACATCGACATTCTCGAGGTTGGTTTTTAAAGTAAAAAAATTTTCCAATTACTTTTCCTAAGTAAATATATTTTTTTTATAGAGAGGAACAACAAATACCGGGGAGTACATAATAGTTCCCGCATCATATCGCAATCGTGAAACGCCTTATCAATTGAACATGCAGTTCGGATTCATTCAAATAAATCTAACAAACCCAGCAGAGTACTCCGGCTTACAAATAACTCCGTAAGTTAAATAAAAGTAAATATTTAAACTAAAGATTAATGAAAATTTATTTTATTTCAGAGTACTGTGGAGTAAACCGATTCCCCTCGCGTGGTACTTTAGCCCTCAGTGGGAGCGCTCGTACGGCCCCAAGTGGCCCGAGGAACTCTGCAACCAGTGGATCAAACATGACCGTTACTTAAAAAATTTTGCCGCCGAAATTTCCCTCTGCCCTTGTAAATTAGAGCACGCGCTCTATGACAAAGGCCGTTTTCTACCAGACTACGACTGCGACAAAGATTCAAATCCAAATTGTTTTTATAATAGCGGAGCAATACATTGCGTTAAAAGTGGATCGCCAAAGTAATTTTTTAAATTTATTCTCAGTCATAAAAAAAAATAAATTAATATTGAATCAGAAATTTTGAAATCCTACACGAAATAAGTCACTAGCTTTTAAGGGGGATAGCCACTGTGAGGAGCGAAAAAACAGGTGATTTTCGGGAATTTTTTTGACTGGGATAATAAAGGAATTTGGGGATCGGGTTTTTTTTGTTTTTTAAAGTATACATTGAAGATAATTCTCCTAAATTTTCATTAAAAAATATCATGTTGTTACAAAGTTATAAGCATTTTTGTGGAGCAACAAAAAAATTTCCCCCACGGTGTCATCTCTAACTCAAAAACGGATTATCAGAAACAAAAAAACCAAACGGCGTTGTAATCTGTACGCATGTGGTTATCGTTGCACATAAGGGATTTTGAAAATTTGGATTTGAAAAAAAATGGCGACATATTAAAAATTTTTTCGTTTTTTTTCTTATTTTTTTGGATTCAAACAGCCCTCAAAAATCTTAAAAATCAAAATTTTCAAAATCCCCTACGTGCAACTTTAGCTACTGAATAGACGAATACGGCAAAAAAAAAAGTTGCGAATCGGTTGATATTTATGCAAATTACAGATGCCGCCAGTTCAAAAAAAGTAGTTTCGAGAAAAATGCGTTTAAAGTTTTTAGTTGATGCAACAGTCAGTTGACGTGCTGTCACAAAAATGACTATAACTTGAAAAATATTCGGAATTTTCATATAAAACTTGAGATACATATTTTTGAACATATACACTTTCATTTAATAAAAAAAAATTTTTTTTTGAAATTTCACAGTGGCTATCCCCCTTAATTTTAAAATTGCGCAGCCGTCCTCCCCCATAAGTGCGAAGGTATTTTATTGACGGGCCTAATTAATCAATTGATTAACAAATTTTCCAGCTTAGACGGCTCTCAGCAGCAGTGCTGTTACGATAAGAACGAATATTTAATGTTAACATACGACCAACAATGGGGATCAAAGCCACATCGTTCACACAATCTCGGTTATTTACCCTGGAATGAAGCCAACAAAGTACCCAGTCTTTCTCACTGGTACCACGACGTCACGCCCATGTACACTTGTTGCTTGTGGCAAGAAGAACAAGCCGTGGGCTGCGAAACTTTTCGGTTTGAGAGAAGGCCGTCCCAAGACTGCATTGCCTATCAATCCCCAGCAGTGGCTGCGGTCTTCGGCGACCCCCATATCGTCACTTTCGACAACGTCCCCTACACATTCAACGGCAAAGGCGAATTTATTCTCGTGCGTGTCAACGACGAAAAAGACAAATTGGACATACAGGGTCGCTTTGAACAAGTCGGTAATAATTTTTACGGCGAAGTCCGCGGCACGCAATTAACTGCCATTGCTGGTAATTTATTTATTTACTTAATTATTCAATCGTTAGTTTGCTTTGGATACTAAATATTTATTTAAATTTTCATCCAGCGAAAGGTAACAATACAGCGACAATTGAAGTCCGCATAAGACCACCCATAGCTCAGTGGCGGTATCGCTTAGATGTTTTTGCCGAAGGAAGGCGGGTTTACTTTGACAGACAGTCGTTAAAATTTCAACACTTTCATGGTGTCGTTGTTTACACGCCCACTTATATTTTAAATCAAAGCGAAGTTATAATTATGTTTGATACGGGCGTTGGTGTTGAAGTTATTGAAAATCAAGGATTCATGTCTGCGCGCGTTTATTTACCCTGGACATATATGGTACTGATGATATTTTTTTTAATGTCAATTAACAATTAATTAATTCATCAATTAATTAATTTTAGAATAAAACGCGCGGATTGTTCGGTAACTGGAGCAACGACATTTTGGACGAATTCGTTCTGCCTGACGGACGGCAAGTGCCGTACGGTAACTTGGATAATTTCGAATCACTCCACAAAGATTTCGCAATAAATTGGCTGCTCGAAGACAAAGTCGATCCTTACAAAGGAAATTCGCTGTTTGAACAGGAGTTCGGTCGCTCTGCGAGCTTCTATTCGAACCGCACGTTCGTTCCCGAGTGGCGACGTCGGCCTGAAGATTTTCTACCCATGGAACGGTATTTTTAAATCAACTAAATAACAATGAACTCGTGAAATTTATAATTTATTGTAATTATTTATGTTTTAGAGAAACGGACGTTAAAACTGCCCGTGAATTATGCGGAGATTCCTATCAATGTCAGTACGATTACGCGATGACATTAAATAGAGATCTCGCGCACTTTACAAAAAATTATCATGACACTCTGACACAAATCAAAGCTATAAATTCTGACCGCAGTGAGTTTATTTATATTTCATATTTGAATATTTAACGTCTGGGAAATTTGTTATTTATCAGTATCGATTAAAACGTCTCGTTAATAATAAAATTATTTTCAGCGGTATCTTGTGGAATACTCGAGACCCCAAGATTCGGACGTAAGAGTAATTTTTTATTTATACCCGGTACCAAAGTTACCTTTGAGTGCAATCAGGATTTCGTCTTGATCGGGGATCAGAGACGGACTTGTATGCCGGACGGGCACTGGGACATTCCAGAGTTCGGTTACACTGAGTGTCTACGTAAGTATTTTATTATTTTATCTGATAAATTTTAAAAAATCACCGACTTGTTACCCAGTCAGCAGTCAAATATTTTTACCAACGAAAATTACAGACTTAATTTTTTCAAAGATTAAAATTTTAAAAAACTGTTGGCGATTAATTAATGAAATGAAACGTAGGTCAGATCGAGTACTCGCAACGCACGGCATGGACAACTATGGGTATCATAAGCGCGGTATTAATTCCAGCGGTAGCTTTAATAGCCGGACTGTTTTTTTTACTTAAAAAAAATTCAACCAAAGGCAGCTCAACAAAGTCCTGGCGTTTTTCCGAACGCTCTGCGCTTGACAATGACTCGTTTACGCGATCAGTTTTACGACCTGATAGAGCAACTTCGCCGACTAGTGACTCGAGTACGCTAACTAACGCCAGTGCATGGAAGCGCAGGAGTTACGACAAAAGTTACCACACACACGAACCCTTACCCAACAGACCGGACGTTGAATTCGAGGACAAAGACTGGGACCTTACAGAACCTAGTGTAGTCAGTGGCTCGGATTCGACAGACAACAGAAAAACTGCGAGTCCTAGCAAAGAGAGCGATGTATAAAAATTATGATACTGAAGTTAGCAGACGTCTAATAATTTT
Organism: Microplitis mediator; assembly: GCF_029852145.1. Classification (NCBI taxonomy): domain Eukaryota; kingdom Metazoa; phylum Arthropoda; class Insecta; order Hymenoptera; family Braconidae; genus Microplitis; species Microplitis mediator. The sequence continues at coordinate 19,829,320 of NC_079979.1, forward strand.
TGGATTTTATTTTAGACGGTAAATTTGAAAAAAAAAAAAATTTTGAAAAAATTGCACCTGTAGTTTTTTAAATTTTCTACATGTGCATATTTTTATTTTTTATTTTTTTTGTAATTGATTTGTTGAAAAAAAAATCAAAAAATTTTGAATTGTCTGGTAACTTCAGGATCATTAAAAATTACGATACTCAAGTTAGCCGACGTCTAATAATTTTTGAATTTATTCAAAACTAAATTATGAAAAACAAAAGTATTTACAAAAATGCACTTGCAGTTTTTTTCATTTTCTACATGTGCATTTTTTTAGGTTTTAAATTTTTTAAAATTAAATTGTCAAAATAAAAATTCAAAAATTATTTATTGTCTGTTAACTTCAGGATCGTATAAAAATTAATTAATTAGCTTTGATTTTTTTACTCTGTGGAATAGAAATAATGTCCAGTGTCTTGAGTATTTTATTATAATTATAATTATAATTATTATTGTTATTATTAAGTAAAAGGAATTAATTGTATTTTTTTTAAGTGTATGACTAATTTTTAAATAAATAATTTTTAATAAAATAAATTATAAATTTATGCTACGGAAATTTTCTATTCCACAAAGTTTGAGTATTAATTAATTAATTTATTATTTTTTATGCTGATTAAATTTTGAGTCGGTTAAATGTGGAATGGAAATTTCCAAAGCATTTGTGAAATTTTCATTCCCCTGTTAAATGATTAAATAAAATATATTTAATGAGTGTTAAAGTAGCAGACATCAGTCTAAAATTATTAATAAAATGAAATTCATAAGTGCATTTTTTATAATTATTTTTTTTTTAATTATTTACTCTGTTTATTTTCAATTTAAAATTTGTCTGGTGTCTGCTAGATCCACACTCGTTATATTTAGTTAATAAATTAGTAAATTATTATTTATGGAATAGGTCAGCAAGAATATAGTTCACGTCAAGCAGGTGTTACATCGGGTATTATCTTAGGCTGTTTAATTCCAATTGTAATGATAATAATATGCGTTGCATTTAGAGCATTGCAGGGTCGTAAGAATGAGCGGGAATTAGAAGAAGCACAAATGAGGTATTTTATATATTTATATAATTTATATCATTATCATTATTATTATTATTAAATAAATAAATAATATTTTTAGATCGCGGGCTACTGAATTGCAGAGGATAAGAAAAGTAGACGATGATATTAATGAGCCGTCAACTTCTCCCGCTCATACGACAGAAATAAATTAAATAATTATTGATTTTTTGTATTTATAATAAGAATCATTTAACTCCGTACCCTTTTATATATTTTTTAATTATTTAACAAATTATTTTATAAGTTTTCTTAATACTTAGACTTTAAAACCCAATTCATTTATCTGTATATTTAAATATCCGATAAATTGAGTATGGAATAGGGATTTATTATTTTAATTAATTATTTTAACACTTCTCATTAAATATATATTAATTATTTTATATTTATAATTATTAATTAATAATTTAATTTTATATATTTTTTTTTTATAAATAAAAAAAATTTATATTCTGACATTTTGTAATTTTTTAAATTCCTGTGACTGATGAGTCGATATAAGAATAAATTAATTAACGTTTGAAAATTAATATTCATATTTAATTTTTATATTTTCAGTAATACTTGTAAGTGACACAGGTTCATATTTATTTAATACGTTGAAAATTAGAGATAGTTAGCTCAAGATATATAAATATATATATATTCATATTAAATATGACTCATGTCATCACAATGCTCCCTAGTTGTTAACATATATAAATTAAACTATTTTCATAATTAATTTCATTAAAAATTTACATATTATTGAGTATTTCTGCATTTAAAAATCACAAAATGGCAATCATTTTGAATTTCATGTTTTTTTCCCCTTCACTTTTCAAAATGAGTTCGCTATTAATTTATAAAATTTCTGGTATCGATTCGCAATTTTTAATAATTAATGTCCCTCAAAATATATAATATGAAATTTAATAAAAAAAAAACTTAAATGGATAAAAAATATGAATTTTAAAAAGAGATATCGAATTATTATTTTATCAAAGCGATTATTGGATTATAAATTATGAATACTTTTAAAAAGTAAATTTATCAAAAATATATATGCATATATATGTAAAAATATGAGTAATAATAATTAATGTCATTTTCAAAATCAATATCTCACCTGGAAGTATTTTAATTAATATTTTATCTTTAAAATAATTTAAATATTTTTGAATATTTAAATTTTCCCGCGAAAGTTAAAAAATTTTATCGGGCTGGTAAAAGAAAAGAAAAGTTACAAAAATAAAGGGCGGCAGTAAATAAAGAAGAAAATACACTGAGCTAAATAAAAACACACATATATATACTACAAATATAACATATATGTAAAGGTTATACATCTAAGTTTGTTTTGTAATTTTTAATTGACAAATTAGAATCATGTGGGCACGTCAACCGACGAATTTAATTACTCGCTCACTCTAACTCATTTTATTATTTAAATATTTCATATTTTCATATTTTCCAAGTATTATTATATATATTTACATACATTTAATAATAATGGTTACTAAAATTAAATAATTAATAACACGTGTAGTTACACATAGAAATGGAGTTGATTTATTCAAAAAATGTTTACAGGTAATTGTTTTTTTAAAATTTTTTTTTAAATTCAATTGTTACAAGTAATTTTTTTTCCAGACTTTTATTGCAAACGGTTATTACGTTTAATTAACAAGAATGTACGACGAATTACAATGGCACGACTCTGGTTAAAATGTTTATTAGTCATATTTATAATATCAATAATGATATTTATTTATTCCCTACTAAATGGTAATTTAAATTTAATTTATTAATTAATTAATTAATTAATTATAATAAACGATATATTTATATTTAATTAGGTTCGTATACATTAATTATTCGTTTATTTATTTTTCAGTTCCGTCAGACGTCAAAGTAAATGAAAAAATAATACCATCGGTAGAAAGTAAATTAACAAGCGAATCAATTTATCCAAAGCCGCTGATAAATAATTATGTAATTATATATATTAAATTATTTAATTAGCCGCTTAATTTTTAATTATTCGCAGCATATATTTATATTTATTTATTTAGTTAATTTAATGTAATTTTTATTTTAGGAAAATGATTGTAATTACATTGAAATTGCGATGGTTTGCGCTGGTTACAATTCGACACAATCGTTAATTACTGTTATCAAGTCATTATTATTTTATCGCACTAAGCCGTTACGTTTTCACTTTATCGTTGATGAAATTTCCAATAGAACCTTGACTGTTTTATTTAAAACATGGAATTTACCGCACGGTAATTATTTATGGATTTTTTTAAATTTCGCGGGAATTATGAATTGTAAATTTTGAATTCTTGAAATAAATTTAAAATTAATCGTAGAGTAAAAATAAAGGAGACGAGCAGAGACTGATTTTTATTTAAAATTTTTATCTGCACTCTAGATAAATGTGGGGTAAATTGGTCAGCCTTCATATCAAAAAAGTTAATGGGTAAAATAAACTCTAAAAAAAAAATTTTTCTGGTCAAAAATCTCAGTGGTATAATTATTTGGGCTGACCAACTTCCCCCATATTTTTTCTAGAGACTGCAAATAAATATTCGGCAAGAGAAATTTTTTTGTTAAAAAATTGTGTCTCATTTTGAGCCCTTCCTAAAATTATAAAAACTAAAATAAAAATAATTAATTATTTTAGTTAACGTGACATTTTACTCAGCGAGTGTATGGATACCAAAAGTATCATGGGTTCGGAACAAACATTACTCAGGCGTTTACGGTCTTCTGAAATTAATTTTACCAGAAATTCTGAGCATTGAAAAGGTTGTACTACTGGACACAGACGTCACTGTGCTGAATGACATCTACGATCTGTGGAAAATATTTCATGAAATGGATAGTGATAATAAAAATAAATATGAATTGGCGTTGGCTGAAAACCAGAGCGACTGGTACATAAAAATTTCTGAAAGTGGACAGAGACCTTGGCCGGCTATTGGTCGCGGCTTCAACACCGGAGTGATGCTGATGAATCTGAAAGCTCTTCGGGAAAATAAATTTAGTGAATTGTGGATCAATACTACCCAGGTTGTTATCAAAGAGCTTTACGAAACGAGTTTAGCCGATCAAGATATTATTAATGCCGTTATCAAGGATAATCCGCGGATGGTTTTTATATTAGACTGTACCTGGAATGTCCAACTGAGTGATCATACGATTAGCGACCAATGTTATACCAAAGCCAAACAAATCCGAGTAAAATTTATTTATTTTTTTATTTTTTAAGATTTAAATTTTAAACTTCACTTCGTTGATCCTCAAAGTCTTCAAAATTTTTAATTGCGATATTTTATGACATAATTTTTTTTTGTCCCGGTACTTTTATGAGAGAAATTAAAAAAAAATATGAGATCATTTTTAACTCAATTATGAAACTCTTAAGTCACGCGAATTTTTGTATTTTTTTTTATTTACTAGATAAAATAATTGGCAGCGGATAAAAAAAAACCTTTGAACAAAATAAAATATTGCTAAAAAGTTTTTCTATTAACTTTAGAATTTTGTGGAATTTAAAAAAAAAAAAAAAGTAGAAACATTCCAACTTTGATAGAAAATTGATTTTTTATTTTTACCAAAGGAAAAAAAAATAAAATCGATCTTGAATATTTTTTTTTCCTAAAAGTGCATGTCACTAGTGATTTTATTTGGAATGCTATATATATATATATATATATAACGCTTTGTCACTACAATACCGCACGTAATTTTAAAAAAATCGTAGTCAAATTTCTTCCAATTTTTAATTTAAAAAAAATGTATATAATAAGTGAGGTCGGTCAGCGTTTGTAAATAGAGTTAATTTAAAATTTATTAAAAAATTAAAACATATATATTTATTTGACCCACTTTTAATTTCAGCCTCAGATTGAATTTTTCCAATTTCATAACCGTGTGTTATTTTTCACCGATTTAAAATTTCATTATTATTATTATTAATCAATTAAATTTCTATGCACCGTAAACTCGCGTTTCAATCGCGCCCAATTATTTTAAATTTTTAAATTCAAAAATTTATTTATCAGCCTTCAGTTGATTCCGTAACAATAAAACCACTATTATAATATTACAATACATATATTTGTTATTACAAAACCAATAATAAATTTAAAAAATTCCAGATACTCCATTGGAATTCACCGCGGAAGCAAAACGTAAAAAACAAAAATTCAAACGATTTCAATAAAATGCATAAAATATTTCTCGACATGAACGGCAACTTGTTGAGGCGTAAATTGTTTGGCTGCGATCCAATCCAGAACCTCCCATATGTAACTTTCAGTTTTTGTCATTAAAGCTACACAATTACTGTAAATAAATGTAAATAAATATGTTTTATTATTGCAGACAGAGGCTGCTGACAATTGTCAAAAATTTACGAAAAGTTCATCGATAACTTATCGCACGCATTTATTTTTACGCGAATATCAGTACGACAATTACATAGACGCAGACGTCGGTCTTGTAACCCAGTGTAGTTTTGATAGAATAACGCTGTTAGATGAATTGTGCAGACGATGGCCTGGAACGATTAGCGTCGCTGTTTATTTAACAGACGCAGAAGTTCAGTCGTTTCTTGATTTCATTCGCAACTCAGATGTACTGAGGATCAGAAAAAATATCGCCTATCACGTTGTCTATAAAGACGGAGTAAGTATACATACATATATATGTATATATATGAGGTCATTACAAATTAAATTTTCTCAGGCGCCCTATAAAAAATTTCTTTTTAGTAAAAAATACGTGGGGAATTTGGTTTTTTTCTTTTTAAGTAAAAAGAACACGCGCCTCAGGACGATCAAAGTTCACTTTTCGATACGATCGCGGTTTTTTTTAAATATCTCATGAAATATGCAGATTAAAGGAAAAAATCATAGAAACAATTTTGTAGGAAAATAAATTACTGACAAAAAAGGTCGTATTCATTTTTTTTATAAAATGTGTATTTAGGAAGATATTTAAAAAAAACATTTGTAATCCTTAAAACGCTCAATTCATAAGACCTAAAAAACGTTTTTTTTAAATATCTTCCTAAATACGCATTTTATAGAAAAAATGAACATGACCTTTTTTGTCAGAAATTTAATTCTCTACAAAATTGTTCCTATGATTTTTTCCTTTAATCTGCATATTTCAGGAGATATTTAAAAAAAACATTTGTAATCCTTAAAACGCTCAATTCATAAGACCTAAAAAAAGTTTTTTTTAAATATCTTCATAAATACACATTTTATAAAAAAAATAAATATGACCTTTTTTGTCAGAAATTTAATTTCCTACAAAATTGGTTCTATGATTTTTTCCTTTAATCTGCATATTTCATGAGATATTATAAAAAAACCGCGATTGTATCGAAAAATTGTGATCGTCCTGAGGCACGTGTTATTTTTTACTTAAAAAGAAGAAACAAAATTCCCCACGTGTTTTTCACTAAAAAGAAGCTTTTTATGGGGCGTCTGAGAAAATTTAATATTTAACGACTACCCTAATATATAAATATCGCGTTACAGATATAAGGGCGTATTTTAGCAAAAGATTCCATCATTAAAACATGAGGGCAAATAAAAACTTTTTTTTTACGCCCTTATAATTTCCAACATTTTTTTTTTTTTAATACCAAAATCATATATTTATTTTATTAATTTAAATAAAATTACAGGAATTTTATCCCATAAATTATTTACGCAATGTCGCAATATCGCAAATATCAACTCCGTATATATTTCAATTGGATATTGATTTTTTACCACCAGTAAATTTATATGAAAAATTAATATCATATATTTATAAACTAAATATCAATGGAACTGATACCTTTTATAAAAATGCATTAATTGTGCCAGCCTTTGAAACCCAACGTTACAGGTTTTATTTTTATTTTATAAATCTGCTTCTCATTTAATCAACCAAATGAAAAAACAATTTAATAAATTTTATTTTCAATTTTAAAAAATAATTAAATTAATTTTTTTATCAGTTCAATGAGAGCTTCTGTGTAATTACATTAATTTATTAAAGATATCGTACAGTAAAAAGATAAAAAAATGATTTTTTAGGTTCACATTTCCCGTAAATAAAGAAGAATTAATAAAATATCTGAATTACGGTGTTTTGTACACGTTCCGTTATCACGTATGGACAAAAGGTCACGCCGCGACTAATTACAGTAATTGGAAATCGGCTATTGAACCTTATCAAGTGACATGGGAACCAGATTTCGAGCCTTATATCGTAGTACATAAATCAGCGCCACTGTACGACGAACGATTCATCGGTTTCGGATGGAATAAAGTCTCATATATAACTCATTTAACTGCCTTGGGATACAGGTACATATATATACATATACATATGCGATATAATAAATTTTAATTAAGAAATTAATAAATTCAATTTAAGTTATATTGTGCTGCCGGACGTTTTTATTATTCACCGTCCGCATGCTCCGAGTTTAGATATCGGAAAATTTCGCACTGACTCTCTATACCGCAGGTAATTTTTCGTGATCGAGTTAATTGATGTGAATTAATTAACAGTAATTTTAATTTTTTTTAGGTGCCTTAAAAAATTGAAGGATCGATTCGTTGACGAACTGATCGCTAAATATGGAGACAGCTCTCTGAGGATACTAAAGAAAACCAAAGAATGAAATATTTTACTGTTAAATTGTAATAATTGTTAGTTTTTTTATAATTGAGTTTATACTGTACCGACAATAAAATTTTTACTTACACAATTTTTTATGCTTGTTTATTTTACAAAGAAATCAAACTAAATTGTAATCAATTATTTAGATCAAAATTAGAATTTCTGCGGATTGCATTAAGAAGAGGCGATGTCAGACATGACTCTCTGCGTTTACCAAGAAGTAATTCTGCTATTTATGAAAACTCTTTCCTGATTCATGGCATAAAAATTTGGAATCCATTACCGGCTGATATTAAAGTAATTGACAACTTCTAAAATTTTAAACAAGCTTGTTTTAACTGATTATTGCAATCAATGTAATTACGATTAATCTTGTGGTTTAATATGTTAGTGTTATTAATTCGCGTGCCAAATGCCAAAAGGGCGTACAATTTTTTTTTTGTGTCAATCGTTTTGTAGACATGTTCTAAGTCTAAAAATGAAAAAAAAATTTTCAAAGCCAAAAGGGCGTATGTCTCAAACACTAGCTTTCCACCATACGCTCCGCATGGCGTTGAATATAAGAACGAATATTGAACTTTATTATCTCTAGCTTATAATCATTAATTATTTGGGAATTTCCTAGTTGATTAAAAATTAAAGTTGATGATTATTTTAATTACATTGGACTGTCCAAGATGATGAAAAATTAAAGTTACTACCATCGAAAATGTTGACTTTTTCAAAAATTTTTTTCATAAAAACCTTCTCCGGACAATTTTGAAGACTGTTTTCCGAAATTTTTAAAAATCCTGATTTTTTTTTATACGCCCTTTTGGCTTTAGACCGACAATTTCCTAAAGCCAAAAGGGCGTACATCTTAAGATACGCCCTTTTGGCGTTAGTAAGTCAAAATTTTTTTTTTCTGCAGATCTTTACGTTTCGAGCGATTCTAAAAAGAATGGCAAAAAAAAATTTTTTTATACGCCCTTTTGGCATGGAACCCTATCTAACTGCTGTAATACGCCCTTTTGGCATTTGGCACGCGAATTAGTATCGGTCTTTCAAATTGTATTGCGAACACTGTATCAAATGTTTACCTTTAAATTATTAACTTTATGTATTGATGGTCCTGAAGGAGCTTAGAATTCAGGATCAAATCAAAAATTTTTATCTATCTATCTATCTATCTATCTATTTATTGATATGATTGGCTTGAGCTTACGCGGTACCAATTCAGGGATCGAAGATTTTTTTTTGTCGACTCTCGTTCCTGATCAATTGAACGTCAAAAAATTACCCGCATTTAAGTCTAGGTTCAAATAATCAAATGGAAATTTTAATTTTATCCATTTTTTGGATTGAAAAAAGTTGACTTTCAAAGTCGCGATCAGGAAAAATTTTTCTTGCCGATTAAAAAAAAAAAAGAGAAATTTACTTGAAGTTTCTGGGTGATAAAAAAAAATTAAATTTACTGGTTTTTTTGACAGCCGACTAATCGATTAAAAAAAATTTCACTATAAAATTGACGTCGCAGCCCCAAAATTTACCTCCACTTACTTACCCCAGGTGTCAAAGGGTAAAAAAAAAATGAAATAAATATAAGGATCAGGAATTATTTATTAAAATTTAACTCATTTAATAATAATAGAGTTTACAGTTCTTTTCATATACATCAATAAATTTTATTTCTTACAATAAATCCTTACGTTTAATTTAATCCGCTAAATTATCTCTTATCAATACACTTATCATATATTTATTTATTTATTTTTTCATTTATAAAATATGTATAATATTTACATTACACCAGCGAATTGGTATCCGTAGAAATATTTTCCCTTAAACTCTTGGATAATTATTTTTTTTTCTTATTTTATTTGTTATAAATAAAATATATATATATTTAATAATTATCGAATAGCTCATCTTTGTAAAACATAATTATTATTATTATTATTATTAATCTATAAATAATAGTAAGCATGTTAATAAAACGCAAGTATAATTTTAATTGTTATCATTATCACGTATCTAATTAGTCAGCTATAATACATTCTTATATATATCTACATTCGTAGTCTTTTATTTAATTTTAATTTCAATTAATTAATTAATTCCATTATTTTTTTTTTTATTTTTATTATAAAAAATTTATTTAAAAAAATTAAAAACCGACAAAATACTGCATTAATTATATATATTTACATTGTTTATGATAAATAAATGTTGGAATATAAAAAGTAAATTAAAATTTTAAATATGAGCTAAACTTAATTATATTAATTATAAAATCTTATTTGATAAATTTAAAAAAACATGTAAATATTTATAAAAAAACGTATATGTATATATGTTTTAAAATAATCAAATTATTGGTAAAGTGCCTCAGTAAACAATGAACTTTTTTTTTTAAATCCATTTTTTTTTTAACAACAATTTTATTTTTAATTTTAATTTAAAAAAAATATTTCAGTTTTTATAAAAAAAAAAAAAATTTATGACCCAGAAAAAAAAAAAAGAAAATTTTGAATTTGTTAAATTTTTAGTCTGAAAATTTTACGATTTTAGAAAAAATAATTTTCTTAATCAAAGAAATCGGAGTTCAGCTCAAAATATCCTAATTTTTTTTTTGCGTAGTGGAAATAAACTCGAATTTTCTTGACGAGAAAATTATTTTCCAACTTTAATTAATTAATAATTAATAAGATAATTTTTATTTTTATGAGGAAATTTTTATTACTTGAGAAAATATTTTTTTAACAAAAGTTATTTTTTTTTCAATGTAAGTAGAGGACTGATGATAATTATAAATAAGAGTATTTAAAAAATATAAATATATATATGACGTAGTTTGTGTATATATATAATGGCCAATTGAGCTCCGTTCTTGACAATTATTTATTAAGAGTGCTTGAGATATATATATATATTTAACAATGTATACAATTAATTTAGTGTATTAACATTTTTATACATATATGTATATGTATATATGTGTGTGTATGTTGATTGTTTAATGAGTGTATGTACATATAAAGATGAGCCAATTGACCAACGGTCTGTCGGACCACTTAAAATATGACGGCGAAATTGTCCTCATATTTTCTATACATTTCGAAAAAAATTTATAGGAATTATGATTAATTTTAACTAAAATTGTTGTTAAAAATTTTATGTATTTGTTTTTTTTGGAGACGGAAAGTTGTGAGAGTTAAATTTTTTATTTTAGTAAATCTCTTGATTGGTTACAGATTTATTTGTTTTAATTAATCGGATTAGTTGTATGGAAAAATAAATTATCGTGTATTGATCTGTTGCAGAATTTCACTAATGAAGCGGATTCATTTTTATTTATTGTGGAAAAAAAAAATTTTACTGTCAAGTCAAAAATAAAATGGCGCGGGCATAGAAAATTTAAAAAGTTTTTATCGGGTCAGTGTTAATCCAAATTTTGAATTTTTGGTTTGGCTCAGATTTAAACTTTAAAAAATTTATATGCGCGCGAAAAAATTCAAATTCAAAAATGAAATGGCGCGAGTATACAAAATTTAAAAAATTTTGATCCGGTGAATGTTAATCCAAATTTTTAACTTTTTAGTTTGAAACAGATTTGAAATTTCAAAATTTTATATGCGCGCGAAAAAATTCAAATTCAAAAATAAATTGGCGCGAGTATACAAAATTTAAAAAATTTTAATCCGGTGAATGCTAATCCAAATTTTTAACTCTTTAGCTTGAAACAGATTTGAAATTTCAAAATTTTATATGCGCGCGAAAAAATTCAAATTCAAAAATAAAATAACGCGAGCATACAAAATTTAAAAAATTTTGATCCGGTGAACGTTAATCCAAATTTTGAAGTTTTGAATCTGACTCAGATATAAACTTTCAAAATTTTGTATGCGCGGGAAAAAATTCAAATTTAAAAATTACCGCAATTTTTTAAAAATGATTTAATTTTTTTGTGTCTTAAAACTAAAAAAATTAAAATGATAGTCCATTAGTTTACTTAAGCTCTAAAAATAAATAATTAAAAATGACAATAAAAAAAAAAAAAATAATAAATAAAAATAAATTAATACTATTAGTTTTAATTAAATCTATCAATCAAATGCATATTGCAAATTCCATCGGAATTGGAAGAATTAATCTCTAGGAATATAAAAAAAAATTACTTCTAAACTGCATTAATTTATAATTACAATTATTTATATTTTAAAATAATTATTGTTTAGTAACACCAGTCAACATTATATTTATATTAAAATTTTTTTTATTAACATTAAACTCTGTATTTATTTAATTATCGTTAGTTAGGGAAAATATAAATGATATTTTCTAAAATAAAAAATATAAATCGTTATGTAGATCGATAATTACAAATAATGATTGATGATTTATGATTGATGACAAAATAGACGTACATGTATAATTAATTCACTGAATGATTGTAAGCCGTAGTTAATTATCATTAATATTATTATGATTATAAATTATCAATATTATATATTTAGTATTACAAGTATTTATATTTGTATTGTTAAATTAGAGCGAGCAATAAATCATATATATAGATATATGTATATATATCGAACACACGTAGCGTTGATTGCGCGTATGATAATAAAATTATCCGTTTATTGAATCATAATAATTATTATTTTATTAAACTGTGAAAATATATAAATACTTAAATAATTAATTATAAAATATATAATTATTATTATTTTAGGGCCACTACATAAATATTTATATTTATTCTGTCATTTATGTACTGATCCGCGCGTCTAAATTTTCGTACTGCGAAGAGTGGGGGAAAGTGAAAGTCTTATAAAAAAAAATTTTTTTTGTAAATGTTTGTCTGCGCTCTAAAAAATATGGGGTAAGTTGGTCACCAGTGCGACCATTTTGAAAAAATTTTGCGGTAAAAATTCTAAAATGGCCTCGCTACTCAGGTGCCCAACTTACCCCACACTTCTAGAGATCATATACGACCCATTTTGCCCCACTCTCTCCTATAACTCCGTGCGGGGGTCGAATAATTTCTCGTTTTTTGTATCCGTAAAAAAAAAAATTATTTTGTAAATGTTTGTCTGCTCTCTAAAAAATATGGGGTAAGTTGGTCACCAGAGCGACCATTTTGAAAAAACTTGCGGTCAAAATACTAAAATGGCCTCACTACTCAGGTGCCCAACTTACCCCACACTTCTAGAGATCATATAAGACCCATTTTGCCCCACTCTCCTATAATTCCGTGCGGCGGTCAAATAATTTGTCATTTTCGTAATTTTTAAATAAATGGAATGTCAAAAAATAAAAATAAAATTGATTTTATAAAAATATCCTGCGTTTAAATGCACAATGAGTATAAATATAAATGGCAATGTAAAGAACATAATGAGATTTATTGCTCATTCCAACATGATTGGCCTTTAGTCGCTACCTCAATTGTAATCAAAAATAAAAAAAAAAAAAACCGAGATAAGGTTTCGTTTTATTAAATGGAAGAACACTAATTCTTGTTCCGCGTATTTATTGTACACTAACAAACAATATATTTTATTTAATCGTCAATAGTCTTTTTGTTTTTTTAATTATTCTCGAGTTGATCTGCGTGACATTTGCTGGAAGACCAATTTATCCACTTACACCCCAGTAGGTTTAAATACGTAGTGAGTTTAAAAAAAATCTGGCACACATTCTTTGCTTAACAATAAACATTAAAAAAAGGCACTATAGGTCGTCGACGAAGACCGAGTTGCTTTTAACTCTCCGCCGAGACCAAATAAATCAAACTTCCGTACCGTCTTCGCCCTCGTCCTCGTACAGAGGTCCGTTCGCGGACTTTTTTTTGGGCTTTGGTGGCGGTCTCGGGGGTATTTTTCTTCCCAATGTACTCGTGGCACTTTGACCAGAGGTTGTGTTTGACGACGACGGTGTTGTTTGCGTTGGCGTTGGCGTTGGCGTCGGGGCCGACGGAGCCGGTAGTGGTGAGGATGTAGATTCGCGGCGAACACGTTTCTCTATTTCATCGGGAAGTTTAGTAAACCATTCGGCGGCACCCTCGGGCGCTGATCTGTCGGATGGATTCCCACTGGTGTTGCTGCTGTTGGTACTGATGCTGCTGCTATTGAAGATGTTTGGTGTGCTCCGTTGTATTGAGTTAAAATGAGCAGAAGTTGTTGGGAAACTTGATGTTGGTGTTGATGCCGAGGGACTGAGTGGAGTTAATGATGTTGGTGTTGGTGTTTGAGGTTTACTTGGCGTATTATTACTATCTCTATTACTATTACTACTGTTATTATTATTATTATTGGATGCTGATGTGGGCGTACTGGGTAATGGACGCATTCTCATTGACGATACCGGCTCGGGGCTTTTATTTATTTTATTTAAAGACAGAACCGAACTACCATCGGCAGTTGTACGAGCGCCTAAATTGTCGTACACTGGCTCGAGATGATCAACTGGTGAACTTGGAGGTCCGCTGCTCCAGCTGGGTGCTCTCGGTCGACGTGGAATCGTTACGTAACCGTGTCGCGGCATAACTGGTAGCACTGGGGAATTGTAAACTGCCATTTGACGATTTAAATTGTGCGGAAGTGTTTTAAATGCTGCGGGATATTGACCCGATGAGGGCGAAAATCCACGCGGTGATTGCTGCTGGTGGGACGGCGATTGTTGAGGATGCTGCGGGTGCGATTGATGCAGGTGGGGGTGCTGGTAGTGGTTTGAAGAACGAGTATCGGGAAGGGTTGATGATTGACTGGTTGGAGACGCCCCCCGGCCCCCGGAAAAGGCCAGCAAATCCGGAGGGTAGTGCCGGTAACTCGCTCCGCGGAGCAGAGTTGAGCTCTCGACACTCAGCTCGGGAGTAGCGCGAGCTCGTTCGTCAACCATGCCGCCCATCACGCCTATTACGCTTCCCACGCCGTCGGCTGTAAATAATAAAACAAAAAAAAACAACCTGATTTAATTGCGTGGAAAAAAATAATAAAATTATAATGTGTGTTTTCTTTATGATTTTTTTTTATTTAAAGAGGCACTTTACCAGTTATTATTATTTTCTTTCCTTTTTATTTTTTTATATATTTAATTTAAAGCTCTGTTTTAAAAACATAATAAATAAATAAAAATCAATAAAAAAAACTCACTACTCATAATTAATTAAATAAATTATTTTAAATATTCACATTTACATATTTTTGATAAGTCTCGAAATAAAAATTCAAATACTTCATTTTTTTTTATGTGAAATTTCAATCAAAAATTTTCGCCCATATTCCTCATGTCCATTAGGATGGGTTGAAAAAAAACTTTTTTTTTGTTTTTCTTAGCATGGAGGTAGAATTTTTTACCTTATAAAAAAAAAAAATTTTCAAGAAAAAAAAAAATTTTTTACTCAACATTTTGAGGTGACCCACTCGTTTTTAAAATAAATAATTGATTAAACGGGGTAGTTCCAACGAAAAAAATTTTTTTTTTCCAAAATCGTGAAAAACATTTAATAATTGTCGAATGTGATTTTATTTTACTTTACTTTCATTTTAATTCAAAAGAAAATGCTTTTCATTTCTGAATTTTTTACTTAAATTACAAAAATAATAGGAAAAAAATTTTTTCAACTCCTGACTTTCAATTAGCTTTCAAAAGGACACCCTACAGATTCTAGAACACCATGTAATTTTTTTCGTTGAGACTATCCCGTTTGATCAATTATTTATTTTAAAAACGATTGGGCCACCTCAAAATGTTGAGTCAAAAAATTTTTTTTTTCTTAAAAATTTTTTTTTTTTATAAGGTACAAATTCTACCCCCAAGCTAAGAAAAACAAAAAAAAAGTTCCTTTTCAACCCACCCTAATGTCCATATTACCCTCTGTACAGTTTTTAAATAATTCAGTGTCCCAATTAACCCCATGCCCATATTCCCTTTTCATGGTTTAAAAAATACCTGGTCCATTTTACCCCCACTCTATTATTTCTAAATTCAAGTAAACTAAATGAAAAATTTTTCAAAGAAATTTTGAGTGGCCCAAACTTCCCCGTCTCATTAAAGTTTCAAAAATGAGTGGTCCATTTTGCCCCCACTCTATTTCTAAATTAAAATAAAATAAATGAAAAATTTTTCAAAGAAATTTTGAGCGGCCCAAACTTCCCCGTCCCATTAAAGTTTCAAAAATTGGGTGTTCCATTTTGCCCCCACCCTTCTGTAATTTATAAATGCAAATAAAAAAGAATTTTCGTGATCTTCTAAAGTATTTGAATAATTATTCAAAAATTTATCTATATATATATATATATTTTTTACATGATCCCCTGACTTATTTATTTACACTCAAGTGATGAGTATGCACATATATTAGTACTTCAGGATAAATATAAATTAATATAACTAAGTATTATTTAACAGCGCAGTTAGTAATAAAAGCAGTGTACTGACCGAAGACGGAGTCGTTGTCAAGTAGCGTGCGATTAAGTTCCGTCATCTCGGTACCATGAGACGTGACCGAGGGCGCTTCGTATCTCCTGGGCGGTTTAACAACCGGATTAATCGCCGTAATGAGTGATTTCTCTTGTTCGCCCAGACCATGATGCTCCAGAGACGTGACATCCGCACTCTTCTCGTTCTCGTGTCTTTTCTTACGTCGCCAGTACCACGTACAGAGCGTCAAGAAGAACAATAAAAATATCAGGAGTGTCACGCCGAGTCCCAGCGCCAATGGCAAACTAATAAAACTTGTTCTCGTGTTGTCAGCATCCCCGATAATTGCCAGTGTTATATTTTTTTCAACAATTCCACCGGGACTCTTTGCGATACAAATATAATCCCCTTTGTCGTAGGGTATTACGTCGGTGATTGTCAAATTTAACCACTCGTGACGTTCAAGTAAATAGTAACCGCGATCACTGGTGTGTCGTTTTGTTGAATTATTTAAAACACGTGACCTATGAGTCCAGGACAATTGAGGTCGTGGTATTCCTGATGCATGACACCACATAGTAACGGTACCACCTATTTCTATTTGCGGATAAGCGCCGATTGAAATTATTTTCGGACGGCAGGCAAATTCGTCGGAATTAACTACGTCCCACATTTTACCTGCCAGCGACTCTGGCTGAAAGCAAGTTGTTCCCTTGGTGTACAATTTACGTTCTATTGTCCAGTTACGAAATTTTTTCAAGTGGCAGTTGCAGTTCCACTGGTTGTTGCGCAATTCAAGGCTACCCAATCGGGGTAAATTTTCAAAGGTCGCGAGCTTCACGCTGGTTAAATTATTGTCGTTTAGTGTGAGGGTAACAAATCCCGGGAGATTCTCAAATGTACGGTCTGAGATACGTTCGAGATGGTTGTGGGATATCTCGACTCGCTGCAGATGCTCGAGGTCGTGGAACAGTCCGTTGTCGAGAGATTGCAAGGAGTTGTGGTTCAACAAAAGCACGCGCAGCTTCTGGGTCTCCAAGAATGTGCCGGGCATCAAATTCGTTATGTGATTTCCGGTGAGATCGAGCTCGATCACTATTTTCAACCCGTTGAAGGCACCGGTGTTTATCGTTCGGATTCCGCAATTACGCATCACTAATTTGTGGAGGTTGACGAGGCCCACGCGGCTAAATGCGCCTTCTTGCAGGTGGTTTATTCGGTTGAAGGTCAGGTCCAGGTTCTGGATCTCCGAGGACAAGTAATTTGGTACGTGAGTGTAATTCTGTCGCGTACAGTCCGCTGTTTTTTTACCCGAGACCCATTTACATTTGCACGGGGGTCCGCAATCCCAGACTTCTTGGCTGATGCTCAGTCTCAGCACGAGACCAAGGCACAGCAGGGTCGACAGCAGCCTCATGGTTATTCTGAAACAATAATTTTTTTTTTTCATTTAAAACTTCAACATTTATTTAAATTTATTTCAGGAGGAAACCCAGGTAAAATATTTGGCCGAAAAGACTAAATTAGACCGGAAAGTGGTCGTGAAATTGAGTCAGCCTATTTTTTTTTTTTCAAATAAAATCATAGAACTTGGAAAAATTTCGAGAAACTCAATATAGAACAGAAAATTTTCAAGTTTTCCGCCATTTCCGGCCTGTGTTCACTGCTGGGCTTTAAGACGGCCACTTTTCGGCCGGAAAAAAATTATATTATTTTTTTGGCTTGACATTTTTTCACGTAGGAACTTAACTTCTTAAAATAACTCGCAATTTGAATTATTGCCGCGAGTTTTTACTATTCAAATTTAATTTTATTAAAAAAAAAGTAAAAAACCTATTAATGATTTATAACAAAAAGCGTAAACTCTTTCAGAGTCAGTTAAATATCTATTGTAAAAATTTCATTGAGATAAAACCAGGAGAGACCTTAGCTTGATCCTATTGATCGTCTAGTATTTGACTTGTAAATTCACAGGAATGGAACTTAGATATGCGCTGAGTTACCGCAAAAGAGTTTGTACTTTCTTTGCCCGTCTAGTTTCAACAAAAAATAAATGCAATAAAACAAAAAATAAAATAAAAAGATAAAGCCCTGGGTTGGGTTAAAAGTAAAAAAGATAAATATATGTATGTAGACGTATCTAGATATAAAGACAACCTGGCCAAGCGCACAACCCTTTGATGCCATTTTTCGGAACGTGTTTTTGAGAGGTATTCATACTCTGCTCCATTGGACTATGTTGCAAAGTGTTATGCTGAACGATGTACCGATAAAACTACTTAGCTCTTATCATTTTCAACTTTTCTTTTTTTGACATTTCACCTTTTCGCAGGTAATAAAATATTTATGAGCATCGTCTGACTATCTGCCTTTTTTATGAAAAAGTATATTTATCTCTTTGCTTATTTTTTAAAAATCTACTAAATGAACATCCGAGTGATTGATTATACAACGCGGCAATCTCTCCAGTATTCGAAATCACGCAATCCCTTGAATAATAATTACATATTTAATTGTATGAAGGTGTATTTTGTACTTTAAATTACATGTTAGCAATATAATTGCATTGAATATATATAAATATATATAAATATGTGGGAGTAGGTGAGTCAGTGAATCATCAATCTCGGAGAGACAAAATTCAGGGATTTAATTACGTTGTATGTTAATGGATTGAGGACATTGCGTGGCAAAGGTTGAGGTACTGAGTAACGAAGATAAAGGGGGGAGGTAAATACTTGTCTCGTGTCTTCGTTTAGCTTAGCGTGATGTCGTGAGGTCGTGACGGTAAATATATAAGGGGTGAAATTACGTAAAGGGATTTATGTTGAATAAGTTACAGGTTGTTTATATGGATATACTTTGGTAGTATAAGGGCTTGTTATTACGTTACCAGCACATTCCTTTCAATAGTTATCTCTTATCTCTCATTCGCCCTTGGTTTATTTTTTTATATTTTTACGTTCGAGGTAAGACTCAATTGAGGACCCTCCGATTGTCAGACTTGTTCATTTCCGTAAAACTCCACTCAGATACTAATGGTCTGGAAAATAACTGTCATTTTTATATTTCGGTATTTCTTATGGTAATTTTAGTTGATCGATACTTTGAAGGCTGGGAAAAACCGGACCGATAAGGAAATAATGGGTTTTGTGCATTTTAATACAGAATCTTTTTATTTTTACTTATATTTTGATATATATTGGGAACAGTATATCATAAATAATAACATGTATGATGAGATATTAAGTATAACACATAAACAAATGCAGGGTTCATATGCATAAGTGCAAAAAGCAAACTGATTGTCTTCAGTTACAATAAGAATTTTATTAATTGATTTAATTTTTTTCTGATTAAAACATCAAGTAATAGTTAATGCATTATTAAATGTAATATTGAAGATGATAAATATAAATGTGGTTCAATAAATGTAATGTATTGTTCTTAAAATTGTCTATCGAATTTTTGTTGACTGAACATATCTTTTGGTTATAACGACCATAAATTCCACTTTCAAGTCTTTCCAAACGTTTTGACTGTAATTAATTTCACAGTAGAAATGGGTATAAAATATATTTTAAATTATTTTACAGAAAAGTCGCCTAAGAGCAGCGATTAGAGAGTGCTCGAACCACCACATCGATGCGAGGTTAGAGTTCTTAATCAAAGGGACGATGGCCAACAAGGTATCGTCGCATACAGAAATGATGAAAACAAGATGGTACTATCGCACTTAGTATTTTACTTCATATACAGACGCCGAATGAACAGATTCTTCATGCTATTGTCTCTTCCTCAACTCTCTGATACTTACCAATAGTTTTCATTAGAGTCGCGATTGCCAACATCAATAAACGTGTACTGCCACCTCTGCCAAAAGGCAACTTTTTCTATGATGGTACATACAATACAGATCTATGATGGTTCAGAAAACAATAAAAGTCTAAAATCAAGTCCCTCAACATCAAGGACAAAGTGATTTTTTATTTCGTCATGAACTATTATAATTAGTTGAGTAGAGTTCAAAAATATCATTCGTCAAAAAATTTATGTACACGCTCGGAATATAAAAACTCTGAAATAAGTATCTTACCAGGGACACCACAAATGGTGGGCGCGATCTAGTGGCGAGCACCGAACTACTCGCGCTGCTGCTGCTTAGCAAAATAACTTTTCAAATCAATAATCATTAGGTTTAAATATATATTTATTAACCTCGAACAAATATAGGGGAGGGTGGGGCAGAGCGGCCCCCCTGAAATTTTGACCAAAAGATAAATTTTTTTTTTTTCGACTAATTACTATAAATCCGATATGTTTGCGCATTTTTACCCCTACGCATGACATTTGGGGCAAAATGGACAAGCCCAAAATTTTGAAAAAGTGATTTTTTCATATTTTTATCGTCAAATTAAAAAAAAATTATTATAATTCCACATTTCTAGCCCTACGCATAACACCTGGGGCAAAATGGACCAGCCGAAACTTCCGAAAAAATTATTTTTTCATATTGTTCGGCCGTTTCTCTGTGTAAGAGGCAAATTTGGTCACTAAAAATTTATAAAAATTAAATTTTTTTTTTTAGTTGATAAATTTTTGAAATAAAGTAAAATTATATAATTGATTTTTTTTTTTATTAAATAACAATTAGTAATTAAGGTAATCGAGAGTGAACGATTTTTTACGCTTTAAAAAAATTTTTTCGAGTAATATAAAACCAAAAATAGTTGTCAAGAGAAAGAAATACATTCTTGATGATGAAAACAATTTAAAAAAAAAAAAAAACGAAAAAAAAATTTTTTTTTTATCACTTTTTGGAGGGGGCCGCTCTGCCCCACAAAAAAAAAAAATTTTTTTTCAGAATTTTGGCAAAATGTCCATAAATTTGTTCGAAATAGGACATAAGTAAAGTGATCTTATGGTTGAAAGCCACAAAAAATAATAATTGGCTTAAGGGGGCCGCTCTGCCCCACTCTCCCCTACACTAATGGAACAAATTAAAGGATAAAAAAATTCAAAATTTTTGGGCGATTTTCAACAGGCCCTAACTTTGAGAAAAATGGTCGTACAAGAAATAAAAAAAAAAGGAAATTGTAGCTCCAAGTGTCTACTTTTTGGATTAGAACTTCAAAATTTTTTAACGTCAGCAATTTTAGAGTTATCTTAGAAAAACCAGCGACAAAAAAATTTTCAATTTTTATTTCGAAAAAAAAACTTTTTTCTTTTTTGGAAATTGAAGCACTGTCTGCAATAAAATTGTGGACAAAGCTCAGAAAAAATGTTTGTTTTCATCTTGTTAAAGATTGAGCTTTTCAGAGCAAAAAACGTGATCCTTTAATTTTTTCAAAAATTTGATCGAGTGAAACAAATAAACGGCTGGTTGGATTGATCTGGCTCTTTGTAGGGTTTTTGTGGACATATTGAACTGTAAAATGCACAGTTAACATTATCGATTTCCACAATATTTTCGATTCAGCGCTTGATTTTCCAAATAACGACAAAATGGCCTTTTTTTGTTGCATTTTTAAATTCATGTGACGATAGGAAAAAATTTTTTTTTCGAAAAACCAATGGCTAATCGTTGAAGGGAATTTATTCAAGTTTTTAAAATCCACCATTAACTTTTTGTACGATCATTGGTTTCTGAGATATCGATAATCAAAGACAAAAGGATCCTTTTCCATTTGAAGACCGATATCTCGGCGAGAAGTGGACGTATCAAGGTCCATAAAAAAATAAATTAAAGCTGAATAATAAAGGTATCCGATCCTCATAGTGATTAAGCAAAAAAAATTTTTTCCACGCCCGAAGACCAAAAAAAAAAAAATTAAAAAAATTTGAAAATTTTTTTGTCGCTGGTTTTTCTAAGATTACTCTAAAATTGCTGACGCTAAAAAATTTTGAAGTTCCAATCCAAAAAGTAGACACTTGGAGCTACAATTTCCTTTTTTTTTATTTCTTGTACGACCATTTTTCTCAAAGTTAGGGCCTGTTGAAAATCGCCCAAAAATTTTGAATTTTTTTTTTATCCTTTAATTTTTTCCGTTAGTGTATATTATGAACAGTTTATCATAAATAATAACATGTATGATGATATATTAAGTATAATAAAAAACAAATGCAGGGTTCATATGCATAAGTGCAAAAAGCAAACTGATTTTCTTCAATTATAATAAGAATTTTATTAATTGATTTAATTTTTTTCTAATTAAAACATCAAGTAATAGTTAATGCATTATTAAATGTAACATTGAAGAGGATAAATATAAATGTGGTTCAATAAATGAAATGTATGGTTCTCAAAATTGTCGATCGAATTTTTGTTGACTGAACACATCTTTTGGTTATAACGACCATAAATTTTTCTCTACGATTTTTAAAAATGTTTTGACTGTAATTAATTTCACAGTAGAAATGGATATAAAATATATTTTAAATTATTTTACAGAAAAGTCGCCTAAGAGCAGCGATTAGAGAGTGCTCGAACCACCACATCTATGCGAGGTTAGAGTTCTTAATCAAAGGGACGATGGCCAACAAATACCTAAAGTCGTAAACGTATCGTACTTCTTCAACTTTCTGATACTTACCAATAGTTTTCATTAGAGTCGCGATTGCCAACATCAATAAACGTGTACTGCCACCTCTGCCAAAAGGCAACTTTTTCTATAATGGTACATACAATACAGATCTATGATGATCCAGAAAACAATAAAAGTTTAAAATCAAGTCCCTCAACATCAAGGACAAAGTGATTTTTTATTTCGTCATAAACTATTATAATTAGTTGAGTAGAGTTCAAAAATACCATTCGTCAAAAAATTTATGTACACGCTCGGAATATAATAACTCTGAAATAAGTATCTTACCAGGGACACCACAAATGGTGGGCGCGATCTAGTGGCGAGCACCGAACTACTCCAGCTGCTGCTGCTTAGCACCATAACTTTTTAAATTAATAATCGTTAAGTTTAAATATGTATTTATTAACCTCGAACAAATATATATATATATATTCTAAATGAATAAATGTTTTTGTTTTTATTTAATGAGGTTCTGTTATCTTTTTAATTTGTACTTGTACACGAATAGAGTTTTTTTTGTTACATTAAACTTATGACATGCAGAGAGATGAGAAAACGGCTTCAGTTTATAGAAGTAAATAAATACTACGAAATTTTTAATTACAGTTATATATATCATAATTTAAGTAGTTTCAAGTACTGTTTCATATATATGTATATAGATATATATTTAACTATAAAATTTAACATCAACGAAATTTTAATTACAGAGTTAAATGTCATGATTTAAGTATAGCCAAGTAAAGCACCAGTAAGTATATAATGTATACAAAATATATAACTATATATTTACATATTTATGAGAAAATAATTTAACGTTTCTAACACGTTGTTACTAGTCTCGAAAAGTTAAAAAGTGAAAATTCACTTTTACAAGTTACACGGAAGGTTAAATCTTTTAATGAAACTACCAAACTTTATTCCTCGAACTAAACTTTCCGAGGTTGAGATAAAATAATATTATTCCTCCCGAGAAATAAAATTAACCAACAAATATAATTTAACGACTTTCTGTGCTCTGTAATCTTTCCGCAGATCATTAATCAGAATAATTGTAATTTTCATATTTAGCATCAGTCTTCAGTCGATCAGATAAATATCAAATTTCCCTTCGCTGTCTTAATAGCGAGCTGTCTTTGAAGGGCGTGTGCTTTTTTATAAGTAAATGAAACCTTTTATCGAGAATCGATGATAGGTAAGAAGCCAGTCTATGATGTGAGTGCACTAGTGCAAAGACATGACGAAAACCAAGAGACGTATGAAGCCCCAGATAAGAGCTTTCATTAATTCCTTATACGCTCCAAGTAACCGAAACAAGCAATACTGCAGCATACACCTTTACTTTTCGCATCAAGTACGCCGTGTAATGTGAACTGTTGAATACCCAAGTGTATGAGCTTTCAAAATATACTTTTTAATAGAGATACCAGCGTAATATCTAAATGGGTATTTATGTTTACTGAGGAATACTACATTAAAACTTGTGATAAAACTCAACGCCATATCTGATGCTAACCCCAATATTCAGTATTATCATATATTTTTGGACATATATATATGTGCAATAGAATAGAATGTATAGGAAATGTAATAATGCTGTTTCGGCCGGAAACATTAACGAAATTTACAGAAGTGCGGTGTGCCAATAACACAAGTTGGGCATTTATGTGAAAATAACTTCACTTGATATTATTTTATTGTATTATATTATATTAATTTTCAGAGTTTGTTGTACACAAGAGAATTTTCACAACGAATTATAGAAACATGTTTACATAAGCTGTTAATTAAAATAACGGGATTCAAAGTTTTTGTAAATAAAAATTTAAGCAACGGGTTGAAAAACTGTTTACACATTTTTTAAAAATTGTTTTACTGAAATATGTTTGTGTAAAAATTTTTTAATTTCTCGGGCTGGCCAAAGAATTCATTATAATTAATTTGGTTTATAATATTTTTGGGTATGATATTATGGAGATTGAATATGTAACCCGATTTAATGAATATTCATAAATTAGCTATGGAATTTAATTAAATAATTTCAATCAATACTCTTTATGATAAATAGAAATTTAAATTACATGCATTCAATCACTAATTGAAGTTCATTTTTGACTACTAACATTTTCGTTTTAAATTCAATTTTAATTTAATATAAATGTTAAAATAATTTAATTAAATATCCATTTTACATTTGATATGCATACAGGGGAAAGTCGGGAAAAATGAGACCGGGAGGACAAAGTGGGCCACCCTAAAGATTTGGCAAAAGTTTATTTTTCCAAAATCGGTCTTAGTCATCTATCGGGTCGAAATGTGTCCGAAAGACACTTCCAAAACACTTTCCAGACACTTTCTAAAGACTTTCCATCGAGATGACTGATTGATGACCGATAGATTACTGATTGAAAACTGACAAATAACCAATTTCAAGTAATCAAAGTTTACAAGCACGAATATCATTGGACTTGTAAACTTTAGGTGAACCTTCAGACGCCACCGTCCATCTTACGGCTTTCAATAAATTATATTATTATTTATTGAAATGTTTTATTATGTGAAACTAGTGTTTTTGGCAAGTTTTTGACAGATCTGGTCACCTACGAGTCTAATCATATTTTTGTCTAATTCTGGGCGTCGGAAAATTTTTTTTTCATAAATTTTTCAGTGAACTCAATGTATTGTTGGCTACAAAAAATACATACGGTGCCTATTTCGCTATATTTAAATGTTATAAAAGTTATGACATAAAAAATTTGTCATTTTTTTTAAATAAAAGAAAAAAATTTACTGTTTTTTGGAGGGTGGTCCGTTTTGCCCGTGCGGGGGAAAATTTGTTCTATGACGGCTGGAAATTTGGTTCAATTACTTGAAATGTAAGTTAAAAAAAGAAGAGTTCATATTCAAGTGCACAAAATCCATTATTTCCTTAGCGGTCCAGTTGTACCCACCCTACCCCCATATTTATTTTTCAGTAATAATTTAAATATATAAATGTATATTGAGAGTGTTGTATATTTGTGTTTTGTATTAGTAAAATATATGAAGCCAAAGAGTGTATCTAAAATATGTATGTAAAAAAGTAGTGATATATATATGTGACATTTTGGATTCTATTTGTAAAGTTTTTTTGATAATATTTACAGAAGCGTGGCAGTAAAGCGTGTGCTCGTGTCGGGGCCAACAAGATTGCATAACTTTTCAAATAAGTCCAGATCTTCTTATAAATCCAGCCGGATATAATGCCGACTGAGAAGTTTTTCAAGTACTAGACTTCTGTACTCTGTATACTTTATACTTGATGCTGTAGTATGTACCAGCATGTTTGGGTTATTAATTTACAAGTCGAATACTGGAAAACTATATCAGCTTTTTAAATTACAACCCCTTCATTTTTATAATATATCCGACAAGAGCAGATTTAATCTGCAAAGAACGCGCCGAGTAAGTCTCTCATAATTTGCTTCAACAATTTAAATCTTTAAAAAAAAATATTTTACTCCGTAATAAAAATTACCAAGTGCTAAAATATTTATTTATTTTTTTTTTTTTACTTCACCATTTTCTGCAATTACTGTCACTACTGTCAGCTAAGACATTCCTCAGCATCCAGAATGTGATGAATTTAAACGGATAAATAATTAGCAATTTTCGTTATTTTTGAGAAAAAAATTCCCAGATAAAGTCTAATATTTATTTCAATCTACGTCAGTTTAGCAAAAAAAAATTAAATCTTTTCTCGAATCGCACTATCGTCTAAAAGTCTTACTATTCTACGCTGCTACTTCAAAGCTTTTTAAGTCACATGTGACTCATGAATAATTTACATCAGCTAAAGTAAAACCTACTGATCGGTACACTGACTTTAAGTATATTAAAGACTATTTTATAATTTATATAAATAAAATTATTTATAGAAAACAAAAAAAAATCGTCAAAAATTTACTGAAGCTTCACTCCGGGCTTACCTACGTCTTTTACTTGGATCAGTCGTTAAAAATCTGAAACAAATAAATAAAAATATAAAAATACTACTTGCATATGCAGACATATTTTATAATTTATTGTTAATTTAAATTCAAACAATTGAGTATTTTATACATAAAACACAGCGACATCGGTAAGTCGTATATATCTTGTGCACGAAAATGATTGCGTGACTTATACTTAGTTGGTCTTTCTTTCGTTGCATGTACGTTACGCGTTACCTTCCGGACTTTCAACTACTTTGTTTAATTGTTTCCTTCCATTCGTCTGGTATTGATTTCATACAAATAAACCAACAATCATTTTTATAAACTTTGTGCTTTATCGTTGACAAAAAATATTTTACCAGAAATTCACAAAAAAAAATTAATTATTTAATTATAAAAAAAAAATGACAAATTTCAGCTGATGAATTTTTAAATATCGTGTTGAGGTAACAAATTTTTAAAAATTATTTATTTTCATTGCAAATATCAATTATTGGAATTTTTTTTTATTTTTTACTCTAGCGCCGACCCCGAGACTCGAACGCTAGACCTTTCGCCTCAAACTTTTCAATGCCGCCCCTACGACTACGCGGCAGTTTTCAAAATTTTTATATTATGGTATACAATTTATTTGTTAATTAATTTCACAGAACTCCAATTATTTGATTAAATAATTTTTTTTTGTGCAACTAAATATATTTTTAATAATTCATTTTTTTATCCGCGCTATCAATAAGAAACTTATTGAAAAAAAAAAATGCTAGCGATATTTATGTAAAATTTTCATTGTTTAGTTTGTTACGTATTTTATGTACGTATAATGTGAATTAAATTCTCTAGCGAAAGGAACGCGTGGATTTTATGAAAAATTACGGGATAAAATTCATGTGGGAAAATAAATTTACCGGCGGAATGCCGTGACACGAAAAAAAAATAAATAAATAAAATAGTATTATAGTAAAACGCTAAAGAATTGTATTCTTATACATAAGAGATGATAAAATAAGGTTTATAAATTTAAAATAACTTTGCATTGTATAATCATTAAGATTATTGCGCGATAAATTTTTTTTTCATTATTTTCCTTGCTGACATAAATTTTAATACGTCTTGCCAACATGACGCATTATATACATACATATATATATGAATATGCTTCCTCCGAGCCTTACATGTCTTCCTACATTTGGGAAATTTCGTAGGGTCGCGTACAATTACTTTTTTGATTTAGAAACTTTCAAATGGAATGAACTCGAGGTTGAAGTTTTTTTTTACTGCTTCTTATTATTATATAATTTATATTATAAATTTAATGCAATAATTTTTTGGACGACCATACAAGATTTTGATCTCATGGTCGAATAGAATTTACTACCTATCTATATATATATTCTTATCCTCAAAAGATACTAGTAATATTTAAGTCTTTGAAGTTTAAATTTGAATTTATTTTTTAATATAAATAAATATACATAAGTATATATATATATTATGTAATGTGGATATATTTGAACGGTAGACAGAGCGGAAGTTTTCGACGACATGATATCATGAGTAATACATATATATATATACATATATGACTGGGAATATCGAGATGCGTCACCAATCCCACAAATGCGTGTGTATCCAAGTCTCTGTATTGTCGAAATTGCTTTACCTATATATATGTACATATACATATATATAGATGGAAAATGTAACCATTACCATTATGATTTATTGCTAATGTTCCGTACGATAAGGGAAAGGGAGATAAGTTAAACATTAACGTTTTCCATCAAGTTTCTTCTCAGTTTGATGATGACACATCTTCTGATCTCATATATTTATCGATTTAGCTATAAAGTATGGGTAGGTTTGTTCAAGTATTTATAAAAGCGAATAGTATTAAAAAAGCGGTCGTGAAAAAAAAAAAATAGTGATTGTGATAATGATTTACGTGTAAAAAAGGACCGCGAGGGGCTTAACTCAAGTTCATTTAATCTTTGTAATTTAAAGTGAAGAAGAATGGTCTTAACACCTCACTAGTCCCGAAGAGAATTGATTCGCCGGAGTACCAGAGTGCGCATCGCATCGACTATCGGAAGCGAGAAAGCCAGTGTTTATTCACCCAGACTGCTGGAGCACGCGAGATGAACGAGAGATTGAAACCGAGCTGTTTTCAATCAAAGTCCCTCTTTATTCTTTTGTAAACCGAATTCGATTTGATTGCCGCTGTACCAACCGCCGAGTATTTGCGGCCTCTGTAATCTCTGCTCTTACCTGCTCGAGCTTATATTCAACTCTTCGCTGATTATTTTCTTTTTTATATCAATTTATGGCTCAGAAATTATTGCTCCCTTCATTATTCAAATCTCTCAATTATTTATTTCGTCCCTATTATTCCAATTATACTCTCAGTAATAATATAGGAGAAGGGGGGGGGCAAAACGGGATAGGCCGGCAAAATGGGATACCCTCAAAATTTCGTCAAAATTTTTTTTTCTCGAAAAACTTTCGAAAATGGTCAAAAATGACATCTAGTATCATTTTACACTATTAAAAGCTAAAAAAAAACATTTTTATATTTTTTGCGAAAAGTATAATATTGGCGACAATTTCAAATTTTGAAAAGAAATAACAAGGAAAAATTTCTTTAAAAATATGTTGAGAGTAAATTTTATTACTTACATCAATTTAGAAAGACATTATTACATCAATTTTATTCACTTAAAAAAAAAAAAAAAAATTTACTTTTTTTTGGGGTATCCCATTTTGCCCGCAGAAAATAAAAAATTTTTTTCTGATGGCAGTCTAAAATTCGTTATATTTATTTCAAATAGAATCAAAATGAAGCCAATTTACGATATTTATGTCCCTAAAAACTAAATTTTTCGTTAAGTATCCCGTTTTGCCCCCCCTTCCCTTATATCAAAATTACAATAAAATTTTGAAAAAAATCCCGCCTTTTTCAGAGTCTCTGAGGTTCAACTACAAAAATTGACCTTTGACGTCTCAAATTCTCGATGCCGTAGGGTCAAAAATTTTTTTATCCGAATGCCTAATCTACGTTTTTAATTAAAAATCTAAAGACTAATAATAATAATAGTAATGTAACATTCAGATATTAAAATTAGTACAATTTCTCTGGAGAATCGCGTAACTCATATATGGTTTAATTTATACAAGGTACATGTGACACTGGCGGTCATTTATCGTGCAACCGGTGGCCTAATTAACACTAGAGACCGCAACCCCTTGCAAGCAGTAGTTCTAAGTCTCCCTATCTCCCTCTCTCTTTCTCTCTTTGCCTCTATCTCTTCTATCTGTGAGACTGTAAAATATATATCATATGAACCTCGTCGTCGTTAATATAGAATTTACCTTTATAGAGAGAATATCGTTCTCACATATTATAATATAAATAATTAAAGCCAACGAGGTCATATTAATTACATGTTATATTACATGTCGCATAAATGAAAAATTAATTTTTTAATTTAAAAACGATATTAATAATAAAATTAAATACAAAATTTATTCATCAGATCAATTAAATTCAATTAGCTCGTGAATTTGAAAGCTAATAAATAAATAAATCGATACAGTAAAATCCAAAACGTCCAAAATTATTTAATTACTAATAACGAGTACAAAAAATTAGAATTTATATATAAATATATTTATTTTTATGAGCTTACGTATGCATTAACTTTTGAAATAAACTAGGATGTTGTTAATACATTGAATGAAAGGTTCAACTCACCGCTAATTAATTTACCGCACGAGTTTACGCATCGAGTTTGTTAATTGTGAATAATCAAAGTGAATGGCATGCAATATATGTATATATAGTAGCCGGTGTACAACTCAGAGAGCCTCGGTACAGTTGGTTCATTCAAAACCATGCCAAGTGAATTACACATTTGTCAGACATATGTACAGATATAGATATAGACATATGTGTGCTAAACATGACAACATTGTCAAATATCGGGTTATATTTAGTTGAGAACTTAAATGTATGCTATTTTCCTACAGACGTGAAAGTGTATTTCCGTAGTTTTGAGAACTCGTTATGAGTTTGTCAGCAGAGTTAAATGTGGATACGGTTGTAGAGTTTTCAAGAACTTGAGTTCAATAGAATATAAATAGAAAAATATTACTTTATGTACTGGGGTGGTATAAAGTGCAAAGAGGAAGTTAAGATTTTGAGGTTTTTGATTCAGGTCGATCTTGAAACCCTGATTAGTAGAGACAAGATTTTCGCCTTATTTTTGAAATGAGTAGTTCAAATTTTCGATATTACGGCGAAAATATTGGTCTTATTAAAAAAGTTTTTAAACAAAAGTTGTAGGAAATTTAATTTTCTAAAAAAAATGTCTCTTATGATTTTTTTATACGATCAATATTTTCACCGTAATTTAAAATTAAGATTCATAATTATTGATTCAAAATTTGATTAATTATGAAAATCTTAACTTTCAAATTACGGCTTTCTTATAAGTCTTAAGAAAAAATTATAAGAGACATTTTTTTCAGAAAATTAAATTTCCTACAATTTTTGTTTGAAAAATTTTTCCATAAGACCAATATTTTTCCCGTAATATAAAAAATTTCACGCCACTGATTATTAATTATTTTTAAATTAACGCAAAAATCCTGGGTCCACTGATTAGATATTTGATTGAGGATTAAAAAATGGAGGTGTCAAGAGGACGAACTGGACGAAAGTCTAGGTCTCGTTTGTCCATAAAAAAAAATTTCTCTCCGGAATCTATTTGACTTTTTCCTGCTAGAATGCTCGAAAACTAACAAAAAATGTTAATATCGTGTGTAGTTATGCCCAAAAGGATCAAAATTATGGACTACTGTGGGTGAAAATGGGTCAAAAAGTGGTGTAATTTTGGTCCACTGGTCCCAGTTAATGATTCTGACGAAAACAGAGTAATTGAAGATGGTGTAATTAGACGGCATTAGAAATCAAGCTAACTGTGTGTCAAACATAAACATTAAACAGACAATAGAATGATAACAGCCAACAGAGTATCGTATCGTGGTCACTGGGCATTGAGATACAGACACATCAGTGCTGATAGGGGGATGGGAAGAGGCCGAGGGTGAAATGGAGTTTAGTTTGTACTGAGGAATGCGACGGAAGGTAATCGTGTTCCTATGATACCAGTGAGAGGACGTGAGGTGAACCGATTTGGCTCTTCATGTGCGAGTCATCCACAGCTGTCTGTCCCGCATGTACATGTATACGCGCCATTAATCATATCGAGATCGGCCGCACTGTTCTCCATAGACTTATCCAAACATATATATGCAGATATATATATAAATGGATCCATATAATGCACACATATGAATATACATGTATGTAAGCGCGAAATCCTCTAGGCATTCGTGTGCATCGTTATACCAATCGTCTGCATTTATGCATGCTTCATCGTCACACGTGCTATGCTGATGAGATTAATGACTACATCTATCACTTTAAATCAGTTTTATTTCTTGTTTTTCATTTTATTTATCTGTTTTTTAAATTTATTATTAATTAAGAGAGACTAAAAATTTTTCATCTTCTCCCGGAAACGAATTTTTGTACTTGATATTTTTAAAAGTCACGATAGAAATCTCAAACAAGTGAAACAAAAGTATCAATGTAATTGAAGACAGCAAAAATTTTTTTAAAAATAAAAATTAATGTGACAGATTTGGTGAAAAGTCGCACGAATTAACTGCCGGTGGTTATTTTTTTGAGATAAAAAAAATGAATAAATATTTTGATATAATTAAAAAATGTCGAGGATCGTAAAAAAGTGACTGGAGGCATCACAGGCGTAATAAGTTTCGAGAAGCTTGGAAAGCTTTAATGAATAGTTCACACGTCGCTGTCTACTCCGGTCCCTTTACTTCTCTACACGTGTACGCGAATGGTATACACGTTTGAAGTCTTTTATGCGAAAGCACCACTTGAACTAACTCGACTAATTTCCTGGAGGCAAAGTTTACAAGTATCGTGATCTCATCGTCTAGACCAGTCTAGCTCCAGCTCTGGCTCAGCACTTGAATAAAAATAGTTAAAAAAATTTATCGGTATTTTTGTGCAAGGGACTATTGGCACGTGAATTGGTCGTAACGTATGCTCACGTGTGTTTAATATGGACGTTGCAGTTTAGGTAATACTAACGGAAATAAATGCATGTACGTGGCGTGTGGAGGACATGGGGAATAAGGTGAATAAGGATATAAATGTGGAGGTGGTACAAGTTTAAGCGGCAGTGGAAGCGAGTAAGGAGGATAGTTGTGCCACGCAATCGCGAGCATAGACGACGATATGCTGGCGTTCTCGACGCGCAACGAGTGCCGAGAGTACACGAGGGAGTGACCTGGATCAGCCTATAGGTCGTTGATCTCCTGAGTTTAGTCTGCTAGCAAGCCCTGGTTCACCAGCCGCGTCCTCATCGTGCTTCTATTTCATTCCTTACGTATCACATGGTATCCAACATGCAGAAGCTGAAGCCGAAGCTGAAACTGAAACTGAAGCCAACATCAGCCAGCAAATGACCAGCCAACAGAATCCGACCAAGTAATGCAGAATTCGTGCTTCCTCGATGACAGCACCATATACTCCAATACTTGTCATTTTCTGCGGTAGGTCTTGTCCTACACTCTACTACGCTATCACTACATACTCCATCACTAGTTATCTATCCGTCCGCGGCGGAATATCAGTATGACTATATAAAAGATTCCTGATACTTTCTTTGTCATGGTGGTAGAGTTTGCGCCCCATCAGCAACCAACCGAACTCACACCAGGTGAAAATGAGCGCCCGTTTCCTGATGGTCGATTGATTGCCGAGCATTCAAGAGTAAACTGCCGGTCAAAAGAAAACACCTTCGGGACACAGACAATCATCACAATTATTATTTTAGAATAATAAATGTGGCGGTCTTGTTTGATCAATTGTCAAAGTAAACATTTTATTTTAAACGTATGGTAATTATTTGAAAACTTTTTTCTTTCTTTATGAATATAATGTGACATTTTTTTATTGCAAGTCATTAGACTGTATTCATGCAAGTGTTTTAAATTTATATCATTTTTTATGAAGGTCATAGTGATTAGAGCGCCGTTGTTCACATTGCGTGACTTAAATATACCTTTTACGTATTTATATATCTATACATATATATATACATATACATGTTTATATGCACAGGTATAAGAACATGTATGACGTTATTTTTTTATAATTTTTTTTAATGCATGAATAATATCGTTTTGCAGTATTTCAAGACGGCTGACGTTGTTTTATTTTTTTTTTAGTTTTGTTATTTTTTATGCCTGTTCGTTTTTTTTTCGCGCTCTACTACTCCCAACACTCAACACAAGTGATTCGTTATACATAAAACAACTCGATTCGATCCATGAAAAGACCGGATTTTTTAATGCCATGTTGTATCATGCTAATGATCGGTATACAGCGATAGGTGTTACAACTTTTAAATTAAAAAAGAAATAAATTTTTTTTTAGTTTGAATAAGAAAGTGGTCAATTGTTAGTTACACGGAAAAAATTAATAACTACTAGCTCGGAAGTTCATTGACTTTTTTTTGCATCTATAGATAGAAATATATACCCTGGGAAAAAAATTTTCTTCTGACAACTAAATTTTAGTTATGACAATAAAATGATTTGATTGCCCATTGCCGAATATATATTTTGCTGTTTTAACGAAGTATTTTATAATCCACCAACAAAACGAATCATTAGAAACTGCGAAATATTTAGTAAAGGTAATTACGCGTTAAGTAGCAAACACAAAATCAAATTTATTGCCTGTAGAGCTTATAAAGTAGTCATAATGATATATATTAGTGAGCCTTAGAGAATGACTTATTATTAGTAATTACATATTAGTTTGAGATGACAGAGTATTTATTTAACAATCGAATAAATGCACATTAAGAACAATATTTTATTTCCTTGACACGCACTTTTTCTTGTACTATGACAAAAATTGTTCAAGGAAACATTAATATTAAACATTAATGTCATAGTGTAATACAGGAGACTCCTATATTTCATTCGAAAACAGGGTCATTATCAATCTGCTAATTTACAGCGGAAAAACCGTCCCATGGACGTTTCAAGAATGGAATATAATAACTCTGAAGTAAGTTTCTTACCAGGGACACTACAAGAGGTGGGCGCGATCTAGTGGCGAGCACCGAACTACTATAACTTTTTAAATCAATAATCATTAGGTTTAAATATATATTTGTTAACCTCGAACAAATATAGGGTAGGGGGTGGGGGCAAAACGGGATAGGCCGGCAAAATGGGATACCCTCAAAATTTCGTCAAAATTTTTTTTTCTCGAAAAACTTTCGAAAATGGTCAAGAATGACATCTAGTATCATTTTACACTATTAAAAGCAAAAAAAAAACATTTTTATATTTTTTGCGAAAAGTATAATATTGGCGCCAATTTCAAATTTTGAAAAGAAATAATAAGGAAAAACTTCTTTAAAAATATGTTGAGAGTAAATTTTATTACTTACATCAATTTAGAAAGACATTATTACATCAATTTTATTCACTTGAAAAAAAAAAAAAAAGTTTATTTTTTTTTGGGGTATCCCAAATATTTATTCTAAATGAATAAATTTTTTTGTTTAATGAAGTAATATTTTTATTTGTTTTTTAAGTAATATTTATTAGTTAATATAATAATATTTTGCTTCAATATTTGGGTTTGTTGGCACTATAAAATAATTTAGTTGTCCGTTAAATAAATATTTTCTTAACTTTACCAAATGATTTTATTATCTTAGAGAAAGAAATATTAATGTCAACTAAACAGAGTCTATCAACTCATTTATAGAAAATGACAAAATAAATTATGTTGACGTAATAAAATTTAGTCGTCTCAAATAAATTTTAGTTTAACAGAATTTAACAAAACCAATTTAATTGTCCGAGGAGAAATTTTTTATCAGTGTATAAAATTGTGAATAATATAAATAAAACTCTTCTGCGAAATGAATTTTACATTGGGGGATTGAATAACTAAAAAAATTACCCGATCCGCATTTACTCCGTACGGAATCCGCGTCATTGTCCAGGTATTTTAATATATTTTATGAGTTTGACACCAAAAAACATAAAAATATAGAAAATTTATCGAAAAAATGAAATCCATGCGCGAGATTGCAGGATCGAATCCCGGTCATGGCACAATTTTTTTTTTTTTTTTTTCAAACAAAAATAAACTGTATAATTACTATAACAAAGAAAATAGTTTTATTTGTCATAGATCGTGATTTCGCTTTAATAGGAAGTATGGATTTAAAAAACATATGAATAAGTCTGAATGGTACGTCGATTTACGCACGTTACACGTGTTAAAAATGTGTAACGAGTCATATTGTATTTAGTACGTGACCGAGAGGAATAAATTACGCGATATTGATCAGATCGTATTATATGTAAACTATTGGTGTGTTTTTCACTACATACGCACCTGGAATAATACATATTTATATTCTCAATGGATATAAGCTGTATATAAATATGTTTGTAGCTTTTATTATTTACGCTACTTTATCACTGAATCACCTCCATAGTTAAAATAAAATCTTTCATCTCGAAATCGCGTATGTCAACAATTAATATTTATGCATCGATAATTAAAAAAAAAGTTTAATTATTGTAGTTTAGATTTATCAAGCTAATTGTATATAGTTTAAAATGTGTTGAATGTTTTTATGGCTTTTCCTCATTATGCGAAGTAGGTCGTCGTGACATACACAACTTTTATTCGGTATGTTAACAAAAAAAAAAAAATATTAAAAGGAAAATAAAAAGAAACGTGTGATGCTAACATGAATTCTGGCTAATGGAGACACAATTTGTATGTGACATTTTCTCTTAAACTCATTGAGAGGAATAGTAAAAAAGTGGGAATGGGAGTTATGGAAAATTGAAATTAGTGTAAAGTAAAAAAAAGTGGGTTAAGTGGATGTCGCGCCAAGGAATGAATTGAACGGGCCAACAAAACTATGAAAAGTTAAATAAAAAATATATCATAATAGTCGTAGCTGAGTAGTAAAAATAAAAAATTTTATAAAACTTTAAATTAACAAAAAAAGAATAAGAACGCGGGTATAGATGTCTATAGATTTGTGCGAATAGCGTGGAAATCCTAGTAAAATGTATTATATAGCGGATGAAGAGAATTCGTGAGGAGGCGGTGGAGCCAGGGGGGAGGTAGAAGAGGAGGCTGAGTCGTCGTGGAGCAGATTCCCGTGCTCGATTTCAAAAGCTTAACGAGCCATTCACGAGGACTTACGGGCGTGGATAATTCCTATGGCTCGTTTTCGTGTGTATAAAGACCGGCACTCGTGCGAGAGAAGCCAGTTTGATTAGGGTCTAGGATGAGTGTGCGTTGAAGCGCATTGAGCGTGTTTCAATTTTGTTGTACTTGGTACTTTTTTTTTCCTCATCCAGAATCAAGGCTTGTATATCTATACTCTGCACACATATGTCTATATATGTATTAAAAGAAAGGTTTATATATATATATATATGTCTATATGTGGATAGAAGTGACGATGGTGAGTACAATCCGTGTGCAAAGCTCGATAAGCCTGCAAGATAGGAGAGATTTCAAGAGGGTTCAAAATCCTCATAACAAAAAGACCAAAAAATAAATATAATTTCAAAAAGTTGTTTGTTCCGAATTCCAAACGATGTTGGATTTCAAAAAATATCTTCGAGTAGACTTGTCATACTTTTGTAGTTTTATTGTGGATTAAAAAAAATTTTATTTATTTTATTATGATTAAAAATCTGTAACTTTTTTTAAAATGAATATTACATAAATTTTAATTGAATATATATTTTTTCGTATAACTGGGTCATTGATTTTTTTGACCTGTGATATGATAAGGAGTGGCTTTGTGTTGACATAAAAGCTGGAACGAGTTGAGCGCTGGGCCAACGAGATCAGTCAGGGGTCAGGGGTCAATGCTGTCCATGAAATATATTTATATACATATATATACATATACACAGATGGAAATTTATATGTGTGTGCATGTGAGTGTAAATTTGTGGTAGTGGTGGGTTTTCTTGTGAAGCTTCGGTTTTGCATTCGAGGCATATAACGACGCGTCTAGTCGAGATGCTTGATATCAAGCGAACCAAGAGAATGAAAGACGTTTGCCTTTTGCGGACGAACCAGGATATCCTGTTCCCTTTGGCATTTATGTCTTTATAACTTTCATATATGTATCGAATATTTGTTGGATGCAAAGAAAAATTCTTCTATGAAAGTTCAATGTCAAATTTTAGTTAATGTTTTTTTTTTTTTATTTTATATATAACGGAGATTACCGATAGTTCAAAATAAAAATGCAGTGCACAGTGGATTTTTAACTTGACTGGATTATAGTGACTTAAAGTCAATATTTCAAAGTATACGAGGGATTTTGTGAGTTTATGGGATATATTGAAAGCTCAAAAGTAATGTGCAAATAGTTTTGCGACTGCGACTTTTATTTTTTGACTATTTATCGATCGCTCGAGATTTTTAAAAATAACAAAAATTTCTATTGGCCGTATTAATTTTATTTACTCTGCTTGAAAAATATTTTCTGCGTGGAGAAATAATTTTTTCAACAAATATGAGTAAAAAAAAATGCAACAAATAACGAGCCAGATAATTTTAATTCAAAAACTTTATTATTAATATGAAAAAAAAAAAATTGTTAGAAGCTACGAGATAGTGTATTTGCTAAAATATCCGATGTACTTTATCCAAGTGCACTGAGGTATACTTTGATTGTGGATCCGGAAGTTCATTCAAGACGAGTACTTGTAATATTGCGGTTTTAAACTAAAAAAAAAAACTTATCAGCCTAATATTTTTTTTCTATTTTTTTCTGTTGGTTGAAAATATACACACGGAAATTAATCATTCATGGGTATAAAAATAACAAAATAACTAAAAAAGTAAAAAAAGATCCGTTATTTATTATCAGTTTCCGCGGTACTCGGGCACTCGAAGTTAAATAAAATATAAAAATGATATATATGTATGTGTATATATATTTTTGATGTTTATAATAATCAATGGCTCTTTAGCTAGGCGTGTGTTTATGACGTAGACGTTAGTAATTATATCTGAAATACATGAGGTGGTGGTGGTGTCGGTGGTTGTCTGTATCTGCACATGCATGCCAGATCTCGTCGGTCATTTATGGCGTGTGCACAGTGCCAATGATTTACCGCGTGTGCTCGGCATCCGACAATACATTTTATAACGCAACAACGCACGTTTAATAACGCTACAATTGCGTTAGGCCAGGGACCAGGGACAGGGACTAGACATGAGGGACTATATAGGTCTAGTCAAGGCTGCAGTCATCTACACACACATACGCACGCACACAAACATGGATATCAATGTGTGTAATGTATGTACGCATGTACACGCGATGATACAAGCGCTTGTCTGGATGATGTGTTGCAACAGTACATGGGCTTGGCGTGATTAATTGACGTGACGTCGTAATCCCGTCCAAATATCCTTTGGCTAACATCTTTTGTTGTTATCCTCACAATCTTCGATAGTGTTAACAAGATTTCGAGTTAATAAATTTACTTAATCAATAATCAATAAAATCTATTTTTTTTTTTTTTTTTTGATTGAAATTTTAATTAGAGACAGTTTCAGTCGAAATTCAAACGGATGACTGACTAATTTATGGAATTAATAAGCAGTCGGAATTTTATTGCTCACTTTGAGCGCGAAAGCTGTTTCACTCCCGACATGAAATTTTTCACTGATTTTCTCGCATTAAATTGGGTCTATAATTGATAAAATATATCAGAATGATATGATAAGCGGACTATTGCAAAGAAGATAACGCAACTGATGAGCCTGATGCCAATTAAAGTCAATTGGCTTCGAAATTAATGTCGAAAACTTTGATTAATTTTATATTTTCATGACCTCCGTTGGGCATGCGGCCGCATATTTTTGAAAACGCCATAGATTAACGTCTGAAGCAGACTTTTTTCCGCGTGGTTTAGAATTTTCCAGAGAAAAATTAAATTTTGAATGAAAATGTTAATTATTAATTAATCTGTCGTGGGCTTTTGGATTCGCGAGCATTTGAAATTTGTTAATTATCTGCAGAAGAGTAAATTTAAAGGGTTGAATGTGTAATGTCCCGAGGATCAGAGCAACACTCGATTTTCGGTGGAGCCATTAATCATCTCAACATGAAGGCTTTTCATGTCACGTCGATTAAACATCTCTGATGTCGCTGGTCCAAATAAGCGATGAGCCAAAGTGATCGTTTACCGTAGGGGATTCAGGAGCTAAATTCACTGGTGATCTCAGTCTTCGATCTTTAATGGATATTCAACCCGGTCCCCATGGAAACTAACTTAGCACGCTCGGAATTAGATGAAATTTCTACCGCAGTTGGCTTTACTTCACGTGCCAGAAGACTTTGGACTTAGACAAGACGGGAGATGCGAGAGAATAGCTGCTGCTGGTTGTTATAGAGAGTTATCTATATGCTCCCAGCCAGCAGTGCAGAGACCATGAACGGTTTATATTGTTCAATCTCGGGTTTAAGACTCAAATAATAGAACCTAATTGTGATTAATTTCTTGCTCCGTCTACTGTGCTCTTTCAAAATTTTGTTATTATCATTTTATTGTTACTCTAGTAATTTCTATTGCTATTTATTATTTATCCGAGTCAGCAAATCCATTAATATCCATATAAAAATACATCAACTGTTGAAAATAGAAATGATAAATTTTCATCACTCGTTATCATAAAAATAACTTAATTGATATTAATTTATTATTTCATCAGTTTCATGACATTTTTGCTAAAAAAATCTTCACCAATTATTTGTTTTTTTCCCAAGTAATTTATAGAACATGACATTTGAATTTATAAATATTCACAGCTCGACTGACCGAATTATTTACATCACATGTATTATTAACTTGAACCTTCTGATTAATGAAATAAAAACAAATCGAGAATAGTAATTCAGTAAAATTTTTTCTTCAATGACAAAATTTTTTCCAAGTTTTCGATCGTGCTGCGAGCGTGAATGAAATAATAATGAACTGCGTCGTAAATTGAGTGGAGGAGAGACAGGAGAATGTTGAAAAAAATATTATGGTGAGCACGTGAGTTACAACAAAGCCAGTAAGTTTAAGTCTTGCGGCCAGGATGCATCAGGTTGAAACCCTCTCGAGTCCTTTTAGCTCCCCTGAGGATCAAGCAATGTCTGTGTCTCTCCCAGTAGCATATCAGCTGGATGTATATATAAGTATACTGCACACATATATCTATATATATGTGTAGTGGGTCTCTCATAATCAAGGTAATGGCAAAACAAAGCGTGCAACTGTACGTGCCTTGTGACATCGCCCGTGAGGCGTAGTACGATGTGACAGGCATACATTATCGGTCATGTTTACCATTGTCCATTTACCAAAATCGTACATACGTGGTACTCTAATACTTGGATGGGTGAATTCAAATAATTATCTGTTAATTGCTACGACAAGAGTGCTAAATTAAATGTACAGTCGCTCGGGTTAAATTTAAATATTATCATTTAATTTATTATTAAGTCCTTTACAATAATCCATTAATATAATTACCTAATTTTTGAATATAAAACAGTATTCAATAAATGTTATGCGTGGTTTCAAATTTGAATTCAGGCAAAAATAAATTTTTTAATTATTTTATCGGAAATCTCGATTGTTAATAGAGCTGTCAATAATGACCC
The DNA here is from genome assembly GCF_029852145.1 of Microplitis mediator. Lineage (NCBI taxonomy): Eukaryota > Metazoa > Arthropoda > Insecta > Hymenoptera > Braconidae > Microplitis > Microplitis mediator. The sequence goes on from NC_079979.1 coordinate 19,870,892, forward strand.
AGACAGCATTCAAGTCAGAATGACTTCTTTACGACGTATTTTTGAAGGAGTCTTCAAGAAGTCGTATAATGACTTCTTAAAGGTGTCATTTTTAGGAACTCTTAATTAAGAGTTCTTGAAGACTCCATAAGTAAGACGTCAGTTTTGTGACGTCTTAATGTATTCTTTTTTTAACTTTTTTGAAGTCAAAATGAAGTCAAAATTAGGAACACCTTAAGACGTCATGGTAAGTTCATTCTGAAGTCTTATTTGCGGAGTCAGAAAAAATAACTCTTTGAGAACTCTTTTTAAAGACGTCTTACTGAGTTCGCTAGGTGGCGCATTCGACATCTTGAGAACTTCTTAAAGACTTCTTTAACATGTTTTTAAGACGTCCAAATCATAAATAGGAACTCATTCAGAACTCATCAAGACGTCATTTTGCTATCTGGGGAGGCATTTTACTGGGTGCTGAATGTTAACTGAAAGTCGTTTGTCGGAAGCTGGATTCGAGCCCACAACCCAGATAGCAAAATGACGTTTTGATGAGTTCTGATGAGTTTTGATGAGTTCCTATTTATGATTTGGACGTCTTAAAAACATGTTAAAGAAGTCTTTAAGAAGTTCTCAAGATGTCGAATGCGCCACCTAGCGAACTCAGTAAGACGTCTTTAAAAAGAGTTCTTAAAGAGTTCTTTTTTCTGACTCCGCAAATAAGACTTCAGAATGAACTTACCATGACGTCTTAAGGAGTTCCTAATTTTGACTTCATTTTGACTTCAAAAAAGTTAAAAAAAGAATACATTAAGACGTCACAAAACTGACGTCTTATTTATGGAGTCTCCAAAAATTCTTAATTAGGAGTTCTTAAAAATGACACCTTTAAGAAGTCGTTATAAGACTTCTTGAAGACTCCTTCAAAAATGCGTCGTGAAGCAGTCATTCTGACTTGAATGCTGTCTGGGAAGGAAGCGGAGGTATGAGTAGAATACCGACTGTATCGACTGGGTTTTTTTTTTAATTTTTCTAGTCGGATTCCATTAATTCGGAACTTTCCCTTAATCTTGACCCCCAATACGAGCTACGCTGTCTCCCATCCGATGTTATACATTTGTTTGTGTCTGTTTATGTTTATGTTTGCATCATATATGTGATGTAAAAGCACATGCGTGTACTCTTTAAAGGAAAAGTGGCATTCGGTAAGTCGGAATTCCCAGGAAATTTCCGCTTCCCCGTAGACTAACTGTCCGGGTTAATGGACTTCGACTATACTAATCTTCGTATCGACAATCGTGATTCAGCATAAGGAAGAGAATCATAACGACGTATGCCCGATTAGGAAAATCGGAAATTTTTACTGCAGCCTCAAAATTAAAATTAATTTTTAAAATTGGGTAAATAAATTATTTTTTAAGAAAATAAAGTAAAGAAAAAAAAACAGGATTGACATAACTGATGGTATAATTTTAATTGTAAAAGTGATTTTAAACAGTTTTGTTATATTTTGTTGAAGGTAAAAGACGAGACCGAGTTGGCATGTCTTTATTGTGTTATTTCTACTGGGGTAAGTATTTTAAACCGTCGAGGCGTATACAACACGTTGCTACAGCATTTGTTAGCCAAGACAAAACAAGAGAGTGAAAAAAAAAAAATAATAAAAATATTAAAATAAAATAATAATAATAAAGAGATAAAATAAATAGGAAGAATAAGAATAAGAGAGTGAGCGGAACAAAAGTGTCTTGTTTTTTCTCGGGGTTTCACCTCTGGCAACGATGCGACTTGATATAACAGCCCGAGATGAATTTCAAATTGGATTCGTACTCTGTATATCTCCGCAGGCATTTTAAATTTTATGGATTCACGGATTGCTAGTGAGCCTGGCATAGTGCTTCAACTATTTTTCACGCCATACTACTGACACTGCCTTACTGCCTTACTCCCTTACTCCCTGCTGCTGTTGCAGCAACTACTTTTACTGCTCCCTATTCAATATTTACCAGTATTTTCATCTCCGGGATCGATAGAGACTAAGTCAAGCTTGCGCGGGGTTAATGAAGCTGATAAAAATCTCACCTGCTGCTGCTGATGTTGATGCTTTGAACTACAGCGGGTGGATTTTGATTGTAATCGTGGAAAATAAAATGAGAGGACGAAAGAATAAAGATGATGACGTTTTACACAATCAACCAGTGGATATAATGCAGCAAACTTTTTTTTTAATTATTTATGTTTATATAGATCACTAGCAAAACCCTCGACTGTTTCTTGACGGCAATTAAAAATTTTTGAATAGAGTTTTCCCGAGTCGAAATTTAGAGCCCACTTAGAGCCTTCTAAAGTCGGACCTATTTCGGACTTGGCTCTAAATAGAGTCTGTTTCTATGTTAAATTAGGTCCAATTTTGGTCCCTGAGGTGCTTCAAATTTCCGTTTTCGGCACTTGCGGGCTCAATCTAGGACCTGATGAAAATTAAAATTAGGTCCGATTTAGGGCCTGTAGCCCTAGTTTATTGTAATAATAATAATATTAATAATAAACATCATAAATTATTCAATTATAATGAATCGAAATTTATTACGGGACTAATTTTGTCGGACTTGAAGGCTCAAAATCGGACCTCTCAGTGAATGTTAGGACCTCCGGGTTCAAAGTCGGAGCTACAGGACTACAGGGCTCTAAATCGGATCTATTTAGGGCTATAGGGACCTATATAGACTCTAAATTTCGACTCGGGTTAACTTTCCGCTGTGAAAGTTGACGATTTTCGAAAAATTCGGGAAGTTGTTGGTGATTTTTATTAATATTTGAAAATTACATCAAAAAATTGGAAGTGAATTTGGACTGATTACGGATTTTATTTAAATGCTCCGCATTCAATCCACGTTCACTCCGAAAATTTTTTACACTGCGGTTAGAAAATAAATATTAAGACTTGATATATTTAATTTATAAAATATAAGTTAACTAACATGTATTTGATTGCCGATTCACTTATTTTTGTATGGCAAAATTAATAAAATAAATATTTGAGTGTCAGAAAACATTAAATGGCTCAATTATATTCTCGCAAATTCGTTAATTGACACTTTTAATTTTAAATATGACAGCAATTAACGTCACTGCAATGAAGACATGTTCAATGTATATATTTTTTTATAAAAAAAAAAATAATACGATTTACTCAAATAGCGCTCAAGTGAAATACGACTATCATTCACTTCGCAAATTATAAAATATCCATTAAAAATATAAACGACCCCTCAACCCACCGAATGTCAAAAGTAAATTTTTGAATCCCAATTAATTATATATATGTTTTGACTTACATTTAACTCAACAAGAACTCTGTCGTCGTGAAAATAAATCAATTTCCTCTCGTTTAATCGATACATTAATCCATGGTTCTATCATTTAAAAATCTGCAACACAAATTTAAAAAAAATTGTATTTATAAATAAATAAATAAATAATTTTTTAGTGATACAAAAATAATGTTCTTTTAAATTTACTACAATAGAAGTTAATTATTTTCTCCGTATGACATTTAGTGACATCCATAGTCAATGAGAAATGGCGAATGTAAATACGTGAGATTTGACAAATCTGTCGGGAAAAAATCGACAGTATGATTGAATAGCAAACAAAGAGATGAGCGTCGAATAACTTTGATGATGAAAGAACACAAAAAATATGATAATAAAAAATAAAAAAAATAAAACAGAACCCGGGAGTTCGCGAATGGAAAATTAATAGAGAGAATATGTATAATAAAAATTTAATAATAATTCTGGGAAAGTGACTTTATTATTGTATTTAAAACTTTTATAATCAAATCGCCAATATAAATTTTTTTAACATTTCCTTTGATGTCAATCCGTACGGACGCAATGAGTGGCTCGATTTAAATGTTTTTGGTAATTTTTATTAGCTGATGTATTATTCAACACTTATTAGTAGGTTATTTGTTAATTATACTGAAGCTTATTTATTCAAAAGCAGTTCAGTGACCCGACAGTTATCATATATTTATAAATAATTCACCAATTGCCGCGGCGATTAAATAAAATTATCAATATCTATGTATAATTAAATAAACTGAAATAATTTTTGAATATTCAAAATTATAATAAATTATTCAGCGGATTATATTTTAGTCCCAGGTGGGTATGCGACAGAATAGTTCAATTCGGTTAATGTAACTTCCTCCCATGAGAACCCTTTTCATCTCCATTACCCACACATTTATATTTAACTTTATCTGCTCCGTAAGCTCACTAGCGATATAATATCTTCGCTAAATTTTATGACAACCAACACACGATACAATGCTTCCCTCAATAGAGCCAAACTACATGACTATTCAACGCATAATTTATTACCTAACCGGATTAAATATATTTCAAGCTCACGATCACGCTTTTCTGATCATCCGGATTATGTTCGCATACTTTAAATAGTCTAATCTGACTTTTCGTGTAGAAAACGCTTTTCCTGATACGAAAATTATAAGATGTTTTGGATCCCCGTATAAAAAACTTGCGTTATTCCGCAGGTGATCCGCTGAATATCATGTGGAAGTCATATTTTGACACAAATATGAATTCCGGATGAATTCCTAATGAATACACAAAGATAGTATAGAAATATAGTTCTAGTGATAGATTGTATGAAAAATTCTATTACAAAAAATTTTTTTTTTCTTGCGGGGAAATTGGGAGTTTTTTTTTGCGGAGTGATCTCGGAGTGAAGTGGATTTTATTTCACTCCTGTCCGGAGTTTTAACATTTCAATGAATTTATATTAAACTGTTAAACACTTCGCGAATTTTTTTTAGTGTATTGACCTAAAAGAGCTTTGTTTCTGTAGAAAATTATTTTACAGGTGGTCCATTATGCCCCAGATATCGCAAATCAGCTTAAAATATCAGAGATAACATAATTTGACCGAAAATGAAAGAAAAAAAAATTTTACTAAATTTTTGAAAAGGGCCTTTATGCCCCAGGTTTCCCGATTACTTCGTTACTGCTAATTTAAAAAAAAAATATCTCTCATTTTACGTGTCAACTTATAATATAATCATTACAATCTATTACTAACTTTCTTTCCATATTATCATTTGATACTCATCCGAAAATCATCTGAAATTCATATTTGTGTCAAAATATGACTTCCACATGATATTCAGCTGATCACCTGCGGATTACCGGTGGAATCCCGCAACTTTTTTACACGGGTCATGAACGTACTGTTTGTAAATTAACAGGGGTTATTAGATATTTTCGGCTGGGTTTTTTTCGGAAACAAAATCTCTCAATACAAAACACAGACCGCACTTTGATGCATTACTGTCTAATCTAGCGAAGTGCGCTTTGATTGTTTCATAATATTCGTTTGTTTAAGAGAAAAACTCGGCCAAAGTTTCCATTTACTGTACAAGTGCAACAAAGATAGTACCGTTCGTGGACTTGAGTGTAATAGAAAGAAAAGTGCGAAACCCTATCAGTAAAATCAGTAAAATTGACCGGTACTTTTGCGGAACAAGTTTATTTTAGAAAAAAATAAGCGTAAGTATTGCTAAAATACTGGAAAAATCATATCGCATCTTTTTACACATTTGGGAAATTATTTGTCATCACGTTTTTCACAAATTACTTCATTTAAATTTTTGAATTCAATTCAAAAACGCTAATTCTACCCTAATTTTTATAAATTCAAAGAAAAGCTCTGAAAATCATAACAAAATTTCCCCATGGGTTTTGGCAAAATATGTACGATAAAAGCACAAATTTCCAATTGCTGTGGATGCGATAGGAATTTTTTCAAAATTAGTACATTTTTCAGAAATAAATTTGTTCTTCAAAAAAACCGGTCAATTCGACAGGATAATTTTTTTTTTTTACACGGGATATTTATCTGCAGTCAGAATAAAACGCACATTTGGTTGAAGTTTATTTTTCAGGTTTTTTCGGTTATTAATTTTATGTTTTCATGATCATGAACACGACAACAAAAGTGTTGAATGTATATAAATGGGGATTTACACAAAAAGATTCACGTACTAACGTACACAGATTTAACATTTCAGAACAAAGTTTTTTTCGAGTGAAAGGAATAGAATGAAAATGGAGATAGAGATATAGGGGAGAGTGTATTTATGAGGCCATTTCGTAACGTAAAAGGGCAGACTTTTCGGGCGCCATGAAAACAAGTCGCGACGCCGCCCTTTATATAGATTTTCCTCTATAGATTATGCAGACGCCAGGAAATACGCCGCTTTTTTTTCTTTTTTGTTCTTACTTAGGGATTATTTATCGAAAGAATAAAATGGGAAATTAATTTATTGGATCTTTATTTTGATTTAGGTTTAATTTCTCACCAGATGGATAGAGACATCAATTTTCCTAAGTACGTGACATCGTCTAGTAGATTATCGTCTATGGTTATAAGTACATAGGACACACTCACACATTCAGGCGTGTGTAAACATATATGTAGATATGTGTATACATATTTATATTATATATGCATATATACATAGACCACTTTGCTCAGGGGTGCAGCTGGTCTCTGAAAGCATGCAATAGCTGTACTATAATTTACGCACACAATACCCGACGGATTATAAACGTCTATGTGGTTGACAAACTGTCATGAAGTACTGCTGTTACTTGTAACCTGACACTGTCATTTTATTTATTTTACACAACTACATAATAGCTAAAAAAAATCCCGTAAAAAATATTTTAATGACTACGGGAGAAGTTTCTGAAAAAATTTTCCTCATATTTTATTTATTTTTTTTTTTTAGAAATACCCGAATTATTCAAATCGAACTGCAACGTCGACTGGAACACGTTTCGCACATCCCTAATTTAAATACATTAAAAATTTACTAATATCGACAGATAGAAGTTTATTTATAAAAAAACTATAAATAGCATGGAAATTAAGCCAATGAAAGTTTTTTTTTTTTTTGTAATAAATGTGAATTTTTTTCCAACTTGTATTTTAAAATTGATCATTGACCTAGTTTTATTTACGAACAAAAGTTTTTTAATATTTTTATATTTTTCAGCATCAGGAGTGACCTTAAAATTTTTGAGTACTTGTTTATTGCCTTGAATGTTACGAAATGTTACATAAAAAAAATACTAATATCAACGAAATATTGATTTCTCGGAAATATAATTAAATATAAGTATTTATATACTATATATACAAGTAATGTTCATTGAAGCTTTAGATGTAAATTTTCCAATAAATGAAAATTTGTAATTGGCTCTGCTTGATAGCCTATTCATGAGAATTATCATGTATTGGTGTACGATTTCTATCACACTGTCACAAATATATATGTATATCTATATATATTAGTGAACGTTGTCACTTGGTAAAGGAACCGCGAGGGAGAGAAATCAATCAGAGCAGCATGGAATTGATCAGAGAAGGATATACGCGTCTGTACACATGGGAATTGGCCCATTTACAAATTGCCACTGCATCTATGTCACTTACATATGATATACGACATGAGAAATAGATGTAAAAAAATTACGTTTAATTATTTTCTACATCTATTTCAAAAAAAGATAAATCTACAACTTAGTTGATCTAAAAAAAAAGAGTAGTACTAATTATTTTTCTCCGTGTAGCAGAGCTTAACAAGTATCAGTATAAATTAAATGTTCATTAATGAAAAATATACGGCATACAATGTTCAGATATTCACGAAGCGTAATTTATAGATGAGATGGTATATTGCTCTACGTAGTCTACTACACTCCAGTAGATGAACGCAGCACTCGGTACATAATATTTGATAAGGTCATGTTTTCATTGCAACAGAAACATAATAATATAATTTTCATCCTAAATGAGCACAAACATGGGGATTAGTCTACAAATATTATTACTACATCCACAATAATAAAGATGATTGTAATACATGTTTGTAACATAAAGTGATGTAATTGTATTTGTACAGCGAGCACAAGTTATTTGGTTATACTAAAGCTTTATCGGTCATTATGAATTTGAGCTCTTGATTTAGAGAGAGTATATTGATAATAATAACAATTTATTCGATTTGGCTACTCGCTGTTACAACAATTTTACGGTTAGATGAATAATTTACAAACGTAACAATCAGTAAAACAAAAATATGATATGATAACAATTCGCTAGTGTAAATATTGATCATTTTATTCAATTAATCAAACTGTCCTACATTATCTCTGACATGGTTTCTGAATATTTCAATTCTATTTTCATTTCAAATTTCGTGCTACGGAGATCTCGGGTAGAAAAATTTCAACCCAAATAATAATAGAATTTTTTTCTCGGTCGAAATGCGGCCGACAAAAGGCCAAGGAGTGAACACAAGACATTTTCGGTCTGGTTCTTAAGAGTAATAAAATTTCGGCGAGTTTTCAGCCAACTTTCGGCCTTTTCAATAAAATTCTATAATTTTGCCGTATTTTTGGCCAAATATTTTTAGCCGAGATGTTAATTATGTATTTGAGCTGAAATGTATACGGCAAAAAAATTTTTACATTTGTCACTAAAAATACCCCCATAAAAAAAAATTTTTTATATAAAAAAAAATATATTAAAAATATATAAATATATATAAAATATGTATAAAAAATATATTTTAAATAGCTAACTTTTGGCCGATTTTCGTATATATTTTAAATATAAAGAAAATATATTTTTTTATATATTTTTATACATGTATTTTTTATACATTCTAAGATATATTTTTAATATATTTAAAATATATAAGATTTATACGAAAATCGGCCAAAAGTTAGCTATTTAAAATTTATTTTTTATATATATTTATATATTTTTTATGTATTTTTAATATATTTTTTTTATATTTTTTTTATTAATTTTTTTCATGGGAGTATATCGAAATTTGTATCAAACTTATTATGGAAGAATACGAAATTTTCATTTTATGAGAAATGGAAATTTTGTTTAAAAAAATTGAAGATCTCTGAATTATTATTTCCGGTCAGAAATGTCTCTGAATATTGACCGAAAATTTCTGTGTCAAAAGAAAATGAAAAATCTATTGGTTTAGAAAAAAAAAATAATTTTTAGTTGGCAGTTTCACAAGCATACGAGCGTCAACATTGATAACAAAAATCACTTAGGTAACACGCGGGTACAATGACTAATTGCTGTAAATCACGCGCAATAAGTTCTCTCCATAAGTTTAACCTGTAATATATATTTGTAAGCATATAATATGTATGTATGAAAGTGTAAATGTAACTTAGAGGTCATCGTAGGTCTTACCCCGAGAGAGCAGGATTATTTCTAGACACGACACGAGCATTTCACATTTCCTGTTCTATAATCGATTCAATTTCGCCCAGCAATTACTCGAGCTATCACCTACTCATACGCCTGTGCCGTTTAATAGTAAAAACTAATAAAATATAAATTACTAGAGCAACCAAAGGACGAATATATCGTCGCAGTATACGGGTACAGAGGTCCGTTTATAAAATGACTGATCGAAAACTTTGTTGTTACTTTTTGCAATTCTAGTTTTTTTCGAATTGTTTCGAGACGCTTTTCAATCAAGTTGACGTTGCAATCACGGCGTACATTTTATGCAGTTGCTCATGGCTTGAAATACTACATACGGCATATTTCACTGCTTTTTATATTCTTTTCGCGTATGTCGTACATCACTAAAAGATCAAAGGGAAAATGAAAAAGTATATATACATATATACATCAAATGTCATCGTCAAATTGGGATGATTAATTTATTTACATTCATGTAAAAGTATTCAAGAAATGAAAGTAAAAAATGAAAAATTCTTCATGCATGAAAAAAAAAGTTTGAAAATAATAACGACGGCTTAACAAGCGAGTAATTATATTTCGCGGTTTTTGAGCAGCAAATGGAAATTTTTTTATCTTCCCGAGTCAAAATTTAAATCGTAGATTGAACCTACAAGACGTTGAAAACGTAAATTCAACCTTTGAAGACGTAAATAGCCGTAAAAACGTATTTTAGACGTAGTTGACGTACGAAAACGTAAATAAGACTTGCGTAATCGTAAATCGTAGATACAACTTTTCAAAACTTGCAATAAAACGAAACATTTCATTACCAAAAGACATGTCTAGCAGCTAGAAGACAAGAAATAAAAATTCTTAGCAGCTGTAGAAAAATATTTTGAGCCTTGCAGAAAATAACTCTACTAATGCCCACCCGTGAAAAAATATTCTGATTAGGCTTGATATGAGCTGATAAGGCCATATCAAAATTTTTGATATATTCATATCTGGCCTGATATGATCTGATATGTCCATATTTGATTTTTGATAGGTCCTGATCTGGCCTGATATGAAAATTGGCCATATCAGGCCAGATCATGCCTTATTAATTTGATATGTCTATATCAGACTTGATATAGCTCGATAAGCTCATATATAATGTTATATTTATTTCTAATAGGTCCTGATATGGCCTGATATAACCTTATAAAGTTATATATACTTTGATATACTTAAAAAAAAAATCCCTGATCATGCTTGATATAACTTGATATGACTTTATATAGTCTGATATATATATATATAAATTGATATACCTGTGAATAAAAATCCTGATCAGACTTGATATAATTTGATAAGCCTTTATAGAGGTTAAAAATATCAAGTTACCTCAAATTGTATTCGAAAAGATGTGTCATGAAAGTTGAACACGATAGATTTTTTTATACACAATAAAAATTTATTGATATTTATTACTTATATCAAAGCATATATAGTCTGATATGGCCAATTTCCATATCAGGCCTGATATAGTCTGATCAGAATATTTTTTCACGGGCAGTTTCTCGAGCTTTTTTGGGTCTTACAGACTACCTAGAAGCTTGTGGACAAAAATGTTTCCGATATAGTTTAATTGTTTTATTGCCAGTCTTGAAAGGTTGTATCTACAATTTACGATCAGGCAAGTCTTATTTACGTTTTCGTACGTCAACTACGTCTAAAATACGTTTTTACGACTATTTACGTCTTCAAAGGTTGAATTTACGTTTTCAACGTCGTGTAAGTTCAATCTACGATTTAAATTTCGACTCGGGTTTTTAAAAAAAAATTCAACTTTATTTTGAAAAAAAAATTATTAAAAAAAATTATGTTCCTATTTTACCCCGGGTACAAAATTTTAGGGGTAAGTCGAACCCCCAGTCGGGTAAAACAAAATATCGATTTTTGAAATAAAAATTGACCCGACAACGGATAGTAATTTTAGACTAAAAGTAGAAATTTTTTATCAGAAATTGAATTATTTCTACTCCCTACTGAGATTATTAACTTCTTAGCCCCATTTTCTCCGTGTCCATTTATATTTAATAATATTACATTTATAGATTTATAACGAAAAAGGTTAAAGTAACAAGTAATTGATAAAGTGATTGGTGATTGATTTAGTTTACAATCGGCAACTCAATTTACTAAATCCAATCGTATGGAATTATTTAATACCTTGTATTCGTTCAATCAATACTACTGTGTACTATTGAATTTCTAGATTAACTATTAGGTCAACTAATTCGTAAGCTTTTTTGTAAGCTCCTTAAGTTACTACGTCTATATTTATCACTCGTTTTAGATAAAACGTGTCACTAATTGCCAACGCATTAATTAGAGCTTGATATATTCAAGGACGAAGGTATAAACTTATGTTTTCCTAATATTTTTTTGAAAAAAAAAATGGTATTGTCAAGTCGTCTCACATTTGAGTTATTAGTGGTTTTTCAAGCACCGGAAATTCTCTACTAAGTTTCTTTTAGCAAATACTCTTTAAGGATGAAGATGAAAAAAAAAAAAAAAATGACTAAGCGGAATAAAAAAAATGTTTAAAAAGTAAGAAGAAATCCCGTCAATTCGAAAATCTTTCTTTTATAAGATAAGGTTTAAAAGTAGGAAATACGTAGCTCTGAAACCCCGTGGATTTTTATTCTCTACTCCCGACTTGTCTACTATAGCCGGAAATAAGATTCTGGAGCATTGCAAAGTGGCCAGACCAGGCCAAGCTCTGGGCTTGCTTGCGAAACTCGTTTTAAAACTCCCGCTCTACTCTCAGAAGTGCCTTAGGCAAGTTCTCGTGAAAAGAATATACGCCCAGACGATACGAACCTTGCAAATTTTTATGTACATATACCTATATATATATAGATCTTGCTGCGTAATTTTTTAGAGTACCCCGAAATATGTAAAAACATTTTTTACCCTTTTTAACAACAAACGTTTCTTACAAAAAATTTTTTTTTCAGGCAGAGTTTTATTTGGGTAATTATGTAATTGGGGCAGCTAAACAATGAGCAAGATGTTGAATCTGACGTTGAGATTTCCACTTGAGAAAATTTATGTGTTCGTAGATGTCTATATATATTCATATATTTCAGAGGGAATATGTTTCATTACAATTAGTCATATACATATTTACGACTAGTATATATATGTGGGATGAATAAAAGCAAACTGGGCAGCGAAATGTTTAGTTGATTCAAGTGTTCCATTCAGTTGTCTCTCCATCACTTCTCGCCTGATTCCCTCATCTCTGGATGTATCACTCGACTTGAGCTGCCAGTGGTACACAGTGATACAGTTCTGTGCTCAAATGCTGGATGGAGAGTTGTAGCATATTACTGATATACGATCCACCTCTCCTGAGACACAGAGAAGGCATGATTGAACTGAATTATTGAACGGCTGTGCTGACGGCGATACCGTTGCTTGGTTACAACTTCATACTCTGGTGCCCTGAACAATATCTTGGATACACAATATACTTTTCTTTAATAATTCTACGCTTGTTTATAACCACTGGGTCCGAGTGATCGCGGATTTTGATGAGTACAAAAGAGCTGTTAAAACTTTCAGTTGTTTTTGTTTACCTGCGGAATCGCAGTAGGGAATTTAATCTTGATGGAGTTTTTCAGTCTCCAAGGCTCGCTTCTATTGCTCTAGATCTGGGCACGCATTCACCCAAGAAGACTGGGCAAGTTCTAGTAAATAAAGTAGCTTTTGGAAAAGTCGAAGGTTTTGACGGTTTGTAAGAAAGTTTGATGGAAACTCATTCGCTGCAAGTTTTTTATATATATTTATTAGAGTGTTTCAAAAAATCGACTTTTTTTTTTTTTCTTGAAGAACATTGAAAAATCGACAGAGTATCTCTAGACAAAGACCCTGTTAATATATGAGACCTTAATATTAATATTTAAAGGTGGCGATTCACGATTTTCTATTTTCCATTTAAATAACATGGGAAAAAAAAAATTTTAATTTTGGAATTTTATACCTCGGCGATGGCTTATTGAACAGATAAGTTCAGGATATATTTTGTAGGGAATTGAACGCTCTACAAAAAAAATCTCTTATCATTTTTTGATAAATCCATCTGTTCAAAAGTTATTGGAGCTCGAAGTCAAGTTAGAGTAAATTTTGAGATCTTATTACTTTTCCGGCGAAACTATCGGACTTATCATAAAATGTCATGAGATCTTTTTTGTAGACAATTTTATTTCCTACAAATTATCATTGATAAATTTTTTTCAAATTCTGCATTGTTTTCTAGTTGTTTCCATTTTAATGCCAAGCTCTTAGAATCGATCAGAACACTACTTTTTCAGGAGCTTGGCATTAAAATGGAAACAACTAGAAAACAATGCAGAATTTGAAAAAAATTTATCAATGATAATTTGTAGGAAATAAAATTGTCTACAAAAAAGATTTCACGACATTTTATGATAAGTCCGATAGTTTCGCCGGAAAAGTAAAAAGATCTCGAAATTTACTCTAACTTGACGTCGAGCTCCAATAACTTTTGAACAGATGGATTTATCAAAAAATGATAAGAGACTTTTTTTGTAGAGCGTTCAATTCCCTACACAATATATCCTGAACGTATCTGTTCAATAAGCCATCGCCGAGGTATAAAATTCCAAAATTAAAATTTTTTTTTTCCCATGTTATTTAAATGGAAAATAGAAAATCGTGAATCGCCACCTTTAAATATTAATATTAAGGTCTCATATTTTAACAGGGTCTTTGTCTAGAGATACTCTGTCGATTTTTTAATGTTCTTCAAGAAAAAAAAAAAAAAGTCGATTTTTTGAAACACTAATATTTATACTGGTAGGAATAATAAATAAAGTGAGATCAATATTTCGATAGTAATGAGACTAAGAAGACACGTGCAGAAGCAATTTTACAGACACGACATCATTAGGCTTTGAGTTTAGATGAGAAGAACATAAAGCTCCAGAGAGCCGAACTCCAGAACGTGATTGCGTGACTTCGATTGAGTTTGATATAAAATCGAGGTTTATTCTTGCACTGAGATGCAATTTATTAGTGAATCGAGTCGTAGATAGAGATATAGATAAAGATAGAAGAGGAAATATGACCGAAGAATATAAAGTCACGGCGATAATGAGAAAAAGATGATGAAGAATAGAAAAAGTTGGATACATAAAATTTGAATTGGATATAAAATTTTCATATCCCAGAATTATGTGTCAGTTCTGTTCTTTAGTTTCCTATTCTCAGGTTTTTTATGCTCAAATTTTAATTGGTTTTTTTTATTTTTTTAGATATTTTTAATACCACAAGTTTATTATTATTTTTATTTTCACCGGGATGTTATTTTTTTGCTTAGCAGTAAAATAAAAAAAATATTTTTCAACAACTAATAACAGAAAACACGGGCTTTGTATATTTTTATCTGTTTTCGTGTGGTTCAGTCACACATCACAAATTAAAATTTGCACAGTGTTAAAAACAAGTTAACGGATTCGAAAAAAAATAGCATAAAATAACAAAAAATGAAAATAAAAAAAACATGCATATTCACGTTTGAACAAAGTGATTTAATTTTTTGATAAAAACTATATTCAACATAGAAACGTTACGTTTACTCGTTAAAAAATCTGACAATGCTATGAATGACAATGGATCTTGATAGATTTTTAAAATCGAAGGTTCTTTTTTTTTTCTATTCATCTGATGTAATAGTTAACTTCCCTTTGCAACAAACTCCTATATATATATATCATAACGGAAATGAATATCAATATATAGCATAAGTAGAAAACAAATGACCTATTACTTTTTTTAATTACACGGTTCGATTTTCAAAAGCCAATAGTCAGTGGCAAAATGACATCGGAAACGGTCTTTCAATATATCAGAGAGCTTCAAAAAATTAATGGAGTCCAAAAGTTTTAAATGTAATGCATTTTTACGGCTGGTTTACCCGTGTAAAAAAAAATCGTTCCAAAAAGATTCCAAAAAAGTTCCGCATTTGGAATTTCTAAACATGAGACAGACTAGAACCGAATGGAACTTTTTTGGAACGTTAGTAATTTTGATGGTAAAAAAGAAGTTTTTATGAGGAAATTTAGAGTCAGAAAAGGACGTCCTCGGAACTTTTTTGGAATTTTTCATGGATGTTTTTTTTTGTTCGATAAAAAATTCAAAAGTAGTGATTCTGGAATTTTTAGGAATGTCTATATAAAATTCCAAAAACGTCCTTTTTTGACTCTAAATTTGCTCTTTTACCAAAAACTTTTTTTTTACCATCAAAATTACTAACGTTCCAAAAAAGTTCCATTCAAAGTTCTAATCTGTCTCATGTTTAGAAGTTCCACATGCGGAACTTTTTTGGAATATTTTTGGAACGAATTTTTTTTTACACGGGTATCACTAAGTACTGGTTTAAGGCATAGAAATTATATGACAATTGATGTCAATTTACCAGCTACAAGTTGACCAACGGTCATTTTTTAAATTTAATGCCAGTTCCCGCGCCTACTTGAATTCGCCCAAAAAATTACTTTATCAAAAATTGACCAAATAATTTTTGACGTCAATTTACAAGCAAATGTCAGTCATTTTCTCGTGATCTAAACATAGAAATGGCAGTAATTTCGCATCACGATTACTAAACTAATAAAATCTTACAGTGGTCCATCTTGTTATTTTCCCCACATATGCATAGAAATTTATAGTGCAAGATAGTAATACAAATTTAGCATACTATGATGAATTGATGAGAAAGATAATAGCAATAGTAAAGTACTTATAGAACAGAAACTATTTGACCGCAAGAGTTAAGTTCAGAACTATACTACTGTAGTGCCAGGACTAGGAGCTATCTACGACAGCATCATTGAACTGGATACTAGTTATCACCATTAATTCAACCTATTCACTGCCATTTCTAAAGCTATTATTCACATGTGCTATTTACGCCAGCATATCATTTGGAGGGATGCTTGAAATCGCTTGATGAGAAGAAAATCAATTTTTTTTTTCGACAAACCTCATTGTTTTCAAATTTTAATGGATATTAACTTAAATTTAATAATGTTTATTAAACTTTAGCTCTTTAATAATGGATTACATCTGCGCAGTAAAATTTTTTATTTTTATTGTGTGTTTAGTATCCGATTTTCCAATGAAATTATTCGTATTCGCTGAAGCTTACTCGTACGGTGTAATTGTGCAAATTGTTTAAGCGAATAGCACCAATGTGACAATCCCTCGGGATACATGTACCCTCACATACATATGTATATCCAAATAAAATAAATAAATAAATAAAACAAAAATGCTTAAATCGATGGCAATACGATACGGCGTATTGAGTATCATTACCTACGCTCAACGTGATTCGATTTTGTATATTCATACCCTTTTTTTTTTTGATACCCACAGGGATCGTATCATCGTTTTTCCTCACGAAAATCATCCAAACATTAAACGCTAAGTTTATTGTTATTATTTTTTCATTTTATAAAATTGCACGGTTCAGTTACAAAATTCAAAAAAAAAAAAAAAATATTTTTAACTTCTAAAATCAACAATTGTTTGAATTCGTTTGAGCGAAATTATGATAATGAATTTTTTTAAATTTAAAACTGAATTTGAATTGAAATTTTTATTAAAATAGTGTAGAAAAAAATAATGATTTCAAATTTTTTTTTGAACTGATTTTCGAATTTTAATTAAAAAAAGTAGGGGAGGGAGGGGCAAAAGGGGGTACTTAAGGAAATACCAAGTTTTCGAGGACTCAAATACGCTAAATCTTTTTTTTTTAATGATATTCAAAGTAAATAGAAGAAATTTTCAGTTACCGTTGAAAAAAAAATTTTTCATTTCTGCGGGCAAAGTGGGGTACCCCCTAAAAAAGGTAAAAAAAAAAATTCTGGATTTTAAACGAATTTGTTTAAGTTGAATTTTTTTGTAAGTAATTTACATGAAGAAAAATTATATTTTACATGTTTATTGGAGACAAAAGAAGAAAAAAAATTTTTGATAGTTTTTATTATAAAACAAACATCATTAATATTTTTCAACTGAAATTGATTTTTGAAAAAGTTTACCAAAAAAAATTCAAAGTAACGCTTAATTATATTTACAGAAGTGATTTTGGAATGTTTGAAAACCATTTAAAATATAAAATTTTTTTTTATCAAATTTTGGGGGTACCCCGTTTTGCCCCCCCCCCTTCCCCTAATGAAAATTTATTTAAAAAAAAAATTTGTAAATTAGGATGTGACAGTCGTTGAATTATAGAATGCCAAGTAAAGATTACTAAATAATGATATAAAAAAAAATATATGTACCCACAAATTGATATATTTATATGTGAAAAGAGAATATACGTGAGGATGGATTTAAAATTTTTGTGTTATGTACAGGCGTGACTGTTTCAAATAATTAATTGACCAGTGAACTGTGCTAGAGAATATGAATACAGGTCATTCGTTAATTTCATGGTTCATTTCGCCCACTTGGTTAATTTTTTATTGCACAACCCCACTGACATTTATGAATGCACAAAACAAGTTAACTAATTTTTATATAGATTTATTTAAACATTATAAAGTCACCATTTTATAACGTTATCATACATCAATGTCTACAATCTCAATTTATATTTTACTCTGTCGTTGATATTTTTTATTTGCATTTAGTTTTTTTTTTTTTTTTACAGATAGTAGCCGGTCGATGGCTTAAGTAATATAACAAATAACACCTGTCGATAAGTTATTAGAGGAAATAAATTTATCGCGGGTAATTAAATTATATATTTAAAAAAAAAAAAGTACTTTGACAAAGTTAAATAAATTAAAATTAGTCCTTTGTTCTTCGGCCTTTATTAAAAAGCTGTGCTTGTAGGTTAATGTAAGACACGAAATTTTATATAATTAATATAGTGGACTCATCTCATCAAAGGTCTTATTAAAGAACAGAGGAACAATAATTGCGTTATAATAAGTTAATTAAAAAAAGTTACTTTGTAGTCTTAAAATAGACTTCCGTTGGTGTTTCTCAAGTAGAATAAGATTTTATTAATTTTTCAAAATATAGTCAATGAATTTTGGTATCCAAATCTAATCACTCATTCCGGGGAAGAAAACAACAGCTCAGACTTGGATTTACACGGAAATAAGGTATAAAATATCAAGTACGTGAGATGAATAATTCTTGAGCTTTAAAACGCCACTTTGAATAACTTTAAAAAAAGGAAAAGACATCCGAAAATGAGAAGAAAAAGTCTTACGGGTGCGATCATCATTAATTTAAATTTCATTTTAAAACCTTTTAAATTTTCGGTAATGTCAATTAGTGAAAATCCGTTGAATCATCTGATAATTTTCATGAAAAATCTCACGATTTTTGAATAAATGAAAAATTCATTTTGAAAATGATTATTTGTTTATTTTGTCGTATGCACATTTTGAAATTTTTCTGAATAATGAGAAGAAAAAGTCTCATGGGTGCGATCATCATTAATTTAGAATTTCATTTTAAAACCTTTTAAATTTTCGGTAATGTCAATTAGTGAAAATCCGTTGAATCATCTGATAATTTTCATGAAAAATCTCACGACTTTTGAATAAATGAAAAATTCATTTTGAAAATGATGATTAGTTTATTTTGTCGTATGCACATTTTGAAATTTTTCCGAATAATGAGAAGAAAAAGTCTCATGGGTGCGATCATCATTAATTTAAATTTCATTTTAAAACCTTTTGAATTTTCGGTAATGTCAATTAGTGAAAATCCGTTGAATCATCTGATAATTTTCATGAAAAATCTCACGATTTTTGAATAAATGAAAAATTCATTTTGAAAATGATTATTTGTTTATTTTGTCGTATGCACATTTTGAAATTTTTCCGAATAATGAGAAGAAAAAGTCTCATGGGTGCGATCATCATTAATTTAAATTTCATTTTAAAACCTTTTGAATTTTCGGTAATGTCAATTAGTGAAAATCCGTTGAATCATCTGATAATTTTCATGAAAAATCTCACGATTTTTGAATAAATGAAAAATTCATTTTGAAAATGATTATTTGTTTATTTTGTCGTATGCACATTTTGAAATTTTTCCGAATAATGAGAAGAAAAAGTCTCATGGGTGCGATCATCATTAATTTAAATTTCATTTTAAAACCTTTTGAATTTTCGGTAATGTCAATTAGTGAAAATCCGTTGAATCATCTGATAATTTTCATGAAAAATCTCACGATTTTTGAATAAATGAAAAATTCATTTTGAAAATGATTATTTGTTTATTTTGTCGTATGCACATTTTGAAATTTTTCCGAATAATGAGAAGAAAAAGTCTCATGGGTGCGATCATGATTAATTTAAATTTCATTTTAAAACCTTTTAAATTTTCGGTAATGTCAATTAGTGAAAATCCGTTGAATAATCTGATAATTTTCATGAAAAATCTCACGACTTTTGAATAAATGAAAAATTCATTTTGAAAATGATTATTTGTTTATTTTGTCGTATGCACATTTTGAAATTTTTCTGAATAATGATCTTGTCGCGTAAGTGGTTGAAAGCGCGGTTCGAACTCATTAATATTCGTTGAGGGTTTTCGATCCTGTCATATACACACTTTATACGAGTTTCGATCTATTTTTCTACCGGTAAATTTGCATTTCCGTCACATTTCATTATTATTATTTTTCATTTATCAATAATTGCTTACTTTCGTAATTTTTTACGCTTTTTCTTCAATTTCTTTTCAAAAAAGCTCTAGAACCATGACAGGAAAAATGTTTTTATAGCCTGAGTGCTTCAAAACTTGTGTTCCAATTATATAAGCGTGAAAATGGATCTAAAATACGAAGCTAATGACGTAATCAATAAGACGTTCTATGTAATAATTTGTATGAAGTTTCCAGCTAAAGAATTCAAATGTACAAAGGAAAGTGATTTACTGCAAATGATGTATTCAGAGGCAGTCGACAGCACAAAATAAAATTTGTAAGTTATTATATGCAGATACTCAAAGTCACTTGTGTGTAACTCCTACGTCTACTCATAGAGATATTCTTGTTTTCTTATGTAGTATACTCGTTACTACAAGCTCAAGTTAAATTAGATGTGATGATATACATCGTCTAGGCATCCGAGAAGAGAGTAAAGCTTGCAAATATCTTGTGCTCCATGTCTTGTTATGTAATCCACAAGGTTTCTCCTAGTCTATGTCATGCTTTTGAATACAACCTTTTTGCGTTAAATTTTGTCTTATTTGCTGAATTAACATGGAATTGCTTAATTTTCATTGAGTTTGCTTGATTGTAAATTCATTTCTACAAATATCGTCTCATTAATGCCAAAAGGACATATATTTTTATGAGCTTTTTTGGCTTTAGGTCCTTGAGCCAAAAAGGCGTATAATTTTTGTTTTATTACCAAATCGTATATATTTATACATAATGACGATAATAAAAAATTAGATTGAACAAATTGATGTATAAATTAAGTGGCAATAAATTTATCATGACAAATTTAATTTGAATTCATATTCATTTAAAATTAATAATCTTAAATTGTTTTTAAAGTTGATTAAAAATATTTCATTAGATAATTAGACGATTGTACAAAAGTTTTAAAGTTTAAATTCAATAATTTAAAATGAAGAGACTCAATCGCAGTTTGTGATATAAATTCAATTATTCAAATATTCATCCGGTATATACTTTAACTTTATAACTTTTACTGTATTTATTTTTACCATTTCTTGATTTTGATTTCCCAGTTTGATTATTCGAAAGATACTTCGCTTTTCAATACTCAAGTCAACAACAAACGAATAACAAATGTTGACAAAACGATATATATATACATATACATCGTTTCTGTTGTGTGGTACAGTAACAATGATAAATAAACTAGAATTAATCAAACATAGGTATTGAGTCAGTCTTGGTAGTTTAGGATGAGAAATACAGCGATAGGCAAAGATGTTGAATGCCTTCATATAAATATATATGTTACATATTTGAAGAACAAATAGACGGGCTATGGAAAAGAGAAACTGAGATACTGTGATATGAGACAAATTGTAATACATTTCAACATATCCGACTTATGTTTATAATAATATATAACACCTATAGTATTTGTATTTTATATCATCACATGTAAAAAAATCAGTCTAAAAATGACCCAAAATGATAAACAACTCAAAGTTCAGAATTGTCTCAAATTTCGAATTTCGCTGTCATGAACTTTTTTGGAAAATTTTTGAACAATCGTTTTTTTACATGGAATATGTAATATGTACATGCACAGTAAAAAATATTGTGTTAAAATCAACACAATTTGTGTGTTAGAAACGGTCCACACAATATTTGTGTTATTTTTCAACACAGACTATTTGTGTTGAATTTCAACTCAAAATTTGTGTTAAAATTTCAAAACAAAATTCGAGTAACATAAGAAGTAACTTCAACACTTTTTAAATGTTAATGGTGACACAAAAAAAATGTTAACTTTTATATTTGTACCATGGATTATTTTTAGGTTATCAAAAGTGTCAACAATTATTATTTAACATTTAACTATTTTGTGATAGTAAACATGATCCTAAAGTTAGCAGACAGTCAACAATTTTTGGATTTTTTAATCAACAAATCAATTACGAAAAAAAAATAAAAATATGCGCATGTAGAAAAATAAAAAAGCTACAGATGCAATTTTTTAAATATTTTTTTTTTTTTTAAACTATACGAATCATGAACTTTGTCAACTTAATTTTTTTATGTCCAATTGAAAATAAATAAAATCAATGTCCCAAAAATAATCTAACCAAGCAAAACTGATGCTTAATGGCGCTTCCCCCGTGAATAGAAGGAAGACATTTTTTTTAACACAATTCAACTGTCGTTTCAACACTTTTTTTGTGTTAATTTTAAAGTAACACTTAATAAATGTTGATGATATCGATTTTTGTACTAGATAACACTTTTAAAGTGTTGAATACGAGATCGATTGAAAATTTTAAAGTAACACAAAGAATTGTGTTGATTTGACACAAAATAATCAACACAAAAAATTTAACACGGACCGTTTTTAACACAGATACACAATATTTTTTACTGTGTGTATGTATGGGAAGTATGTAAGTCATAGAAGCCCTCTGTTATGATGCGCACAATTATTTTTCATCATAAAAGTACGCGTTGTTTGTAAAATTTGAATTTTCAAAGTCAATAATATTTACGAGAAAATATTTTTCCTTTAAATAAAGCAACTGATCTTAATTATGCTTCCAGCAATCGAAGTAATTCGTGGCGACTTAAATATAGTGCACGTAGTTTCAAAGTTTGATAAAACAAAATAAAAAACAATGTTTGCAACTACTAATCCCATTGGTATCAAAATTTAAATAAACTGAGTTTTAATGAACCTATTTAATTGCAGCGAAAACGATTCTCATCAGTTAATTCATTCAAAAGTTATCGGAAACAAGTTTTCATTTATTTTATTCGATAGGATCTTTTAAACAGAGAAACGAAATTGAATTAATCAAATTACTCTAAACATATTCGTCTTGATTACTCCGGCATTGGCAAAAAGTTGCTGTAAAATTAACATTTACTCGATTTTTTATACAGCAATCTGTCCCTCATACTTACAACTACTCAAAATACCGGCTGCATATTTATGAAATAACTTTCCCTCCCATATTGACTGAAAGTTTTTGATAAATTGATAATCAATTTAAGGGGAAACTGTTCGCTTCATATTTGTAACAAATATGTAGCAACAATTTTCATCAAAGACTAATCAGAAGTTGACATCATAAATGTTCATTTATCAACTGAAGTTCTTCATAAATTTCCGGTAATTATTGATGTAATTTCTCTCATATTTACTATTCACATCAAAGGCTGATTGAAAATTCGCATCGTAAGACAACTTTACGAATTGCGGAAAAGTTTCTGCTAACTTTATAATTATTATTATTATAATAAGCATGTAACAGTCTTAGCGCAACTTATGCATGCATTATCACATCAAAGATATGAAAAATTCAAGTCATGACAGCCATATTTAATACTTTACTCCCAACACGAGGACGTTGAATATTCATTTGAATATTATCGTCAAAATTTCTTTATACGATGATCAATGTCTATATGTTTTGTATCAGTCACTCATATAATTACAGTTTGAAGACGAGGGTTGACAGGCGTCATCTGTAAATATTATTTGAGATACTATCGGTCATGCAGTAAATTTAATAACTTATTTCAGTAGAAAACTTCTAAACTCCTTATTTTTGAGAAAATTGATTTTCGGTTTTTCCTGTTGGCAACTGTCGAACCAAAACCGCCCAATTTTAACAAAAATTGTAAGAGGGAACCAAAACTTTCAAAAATTAAGATAAAAACTTAATTTTTTCGTGCAAATTAGTGTAAAAGAAATACGATCCTGAAGTTAGCAGATAATAAAAAATTTCTGGATTTTTTTTTTAACAATTAAATTTGAAGAAAAAAAAAAACTAAAAATATGCACATGTAGAAAATTTAAAAGACTACAAGTGCAATTTTTTTAAATATTTTTTTTTTTCATAATTTATTGTTTTTTAAAAAATCAAAAAATTATTAGACGTCGGCTAATTCCAGTATTATAGAAGAAATCATGTCGTGAACAAAAATATTTGCATTTGATGCATTTTCAAATATTTTTAAGTTCAAAAATGATTTTTTTCGCTCTGCTGTACAGTTTACAAAAATGGAGTCCGGCGGTTTTCTACACAGAAAAAAAAGTTATCTTGAGTCAAGAAATTATTTTTGAAGATAAACGTTTTCGGGAACCAAGTCAAGATTTTCTTGAGCTGAGAGAATTTGTCTTGGTTAAAAAAAATTCGTCTTGGTCGGAGAAGATTTCTACTTTATCTGAGAAAATTTAGGTCTCCAAAAAAATTTTCTTGAATCAAGAATATTTACCTTCAGTCGAGAATTTTTTTTTTTCTGTGTACTGAAAACGACGATATGATATCGATTTTTTCTACAATAAATTTATTAATTTATAAACTTTATCATCGATAGAATTTTCTGTTAAAAAAAAATATAAAAAAGTATATATTGAATTTAAAAGGTAAATAAATAACAAGTAAAAAGTCATTTAAAACTTTAGTAAATTGCAGTAGGAATATATATAGTGACATTACTCGAGAGTTAGAAAATACTATCAACATACTTATGAGTACATTATCAAGACTAAGTTATGTATATTTACACACACATACACATATATATGTGTATATTTCAATAGTAGAGTAAAGAGAGAAAGACAGTGTAATTCTACTTGGTGCAGAGTCCGAATTGCAACTCGGGTACATCCGCATTGGTACTTTGAAACATTTCTGCAGGGGCTGCGGTGCAAGTAAGATTACAGCCACCGGCGTCATTTGTCTCCTTCTCTTTATACTTTATCTCTATTTATATTTCTCTCTTTCTTTTCCTACCCCTTTTCATTTACATCGAATCTTTAGTGACTCCAACGTAACTCTAGATAAACAGATAACCGTCAAGTCTTTGCAATACACGTGTGTAATTTCATGATAAAATAAAACCAAGTTTAGTTTAGTTTAAAAAAACAAAAGCTCGCTCATTAACGTAATGGCACTTGAACCCAACCCTGTTATGAGTATTTTAGGATTATGCGAATTAATTATACAATATAATTTTATAGACTTGAGTGTATAAAATAATGATATAAATAATAATGATAATAATAACAACAATTAATAATAATGAATATCGGATTTTGCATTAGAATTGTAGGGTTTAGTGATACCGTGAATCTGAACTGTGTAGAGGAAGAGTTTGTGTATCCTCGATACCGTGTGACCGAGATCGTTAACTTGGTAATGACACAATTGATAAGCCAGCGGGATTACCGAGCTGTGGGCTCTACTTGTTCTGTTTTCCCGGAGTTTGATATTAAAACGGGCAAGTATAGTTTCCAATATCATCGAGTTAAATATAAAAATTCAATTTTATATGTACAAGTTATGGTTAAGTACTTAAATATTTAATAAAAGTAATATAGAGATTTATAACTTTTATTATTGGTTACTTTATTATTTATTATTACTTTCCGTTATTGACACTACACTTGATGAAAAAAAATTTTACTACTCTACCCAGTTATTATTACTATTGCTATTGATTAATATTATTATTATCATATCTGGAGAAGTAATTTTGAGTAACAATGTTTAAATACTTTGTACTTAATATTTTTCAATAAGTATGCTGACGGGATATCGATGAAATATTAAAAATAAAAAATAAATATTAATAAAAAAAAATGGAGGATTGAAAGAGAATAATGAAAATAAAAAGTTACGAGTTGGTAAAAAATATACTAAGAAATATTTTGTGCATTCTAGTGTACTCTACCATTACGAAAAATTCATATTACACATAAATATGTATGTATATATATGTGTATTTTTTTATCGATACGAAAATTGCAATAGTTTGCAGTATACACAGTTATGTATAAATATATACATATATGATTCAATGTAATGGTAAGACTATGCGCTAAATTAATAAGCAGATTTTTCATTTCAAATTTAAAAAAAATTTTTAAATTTTCGGAGTAATGGCTAATAGTTCCTATATCGTGTGGTAATAATTACCATACTTGTTACGTGGGAATAGTTTTCATAGTCACATAGGAATCATATATCTATATTGTAACGGTTGTATGGAAAAAGACCTATACATCACGGTAATGATTACTATGTTAGCACACGGAAAAAAATTAATCGTGAATGCAACATGATGCAGTCTTGGTAAATAAACATGATGAAATCATGTTGCATTCACATGATTTGTCATGTTTCGGCTACATGATAATCATGTAAATGCCACATATTGTCATGTAGCCGAAACATGACAAATCATGTTGCATTCACATGATTTTCTCATGTTACCGCAACATGATTATCATGTAGCCGAAACATGACAAATCATGTGAATGCAACATGATTTTATCATGTTACCGCAACATGATTATCATGTAGCCGAAACATGACAAATCATGTGAATGCAACATGATTTCATCATGTTTATTTACCAAGACAGCATCATGTTGCATTCACGATTAATTTTTTTCCGTGCATGGCAATTATTGCCGTGATATTAAAAATTTTTAAGTGTGATAGTAATCGTTACCACAATATTATAGTCAGAGTTAGATAATGTCACGGTAATTATTACCATAGTATATGGTACAGATTACCGTAATGACATAGGAATTATTGCCGTGATATTAAGAATTTTTAAGTGTCATGGTAATTTTTACCACAATATCATGGTCAGAATTACTACAATGCCTCGGTAATTATTACCATAGTATATGGTACAAATTACCGTAATAACATAGAAATTATTATTGTGGTATTAAAAATTTTTAAGTGACATGATA
Organism: Microplitis mediator; assembly: GCF_029852145.1. Lineage (NCBI taxonomy): Eukaryota > Metazoa > Arthropoda > Insecta > Hymenoptera > Braconidae > Microplitis > Microplitis mediator. Next base: position 19,897,684 of record NC_079979.1, read on the forward strand.
ATAGTTATCACAATATTATAGTAAAAATTACTATAATATCACAGTAATTATTACCATAGCATATGGTACAGATTACCGTAATGACACAGGAATTATTATCGTGGTATTAAAAATTTCTAAGTCGCATGATAATCGTTACCACAATATTATAATAAAAATTACTATAATTTCACGGTAATTATGACCATATGATATAGTAAATATTACTATAATTTCACGGTAATTATTACTATATGATATAGTAAAAATTACCGGTATGACATAGGAATTATTACCATGGTGTTAAGAATTTCTAAGTGGCATGGTAATCGTTACCACAATATTATAGTAAGAATATAATGTAATTATTACCGTAAATTTCTCTCCGTGAAGAGGAATTAAGTTTTTATTGAAAAAATGGTGAGAATAAAATACGAAGAGTAAAAATAAATTATTAATATGTAAAATGATAAATTAAAAATTAACTGAACGGAGTCTCACTTATTTGCATATCCACGGGTAAAAAATAAATATTTATGAAATAAAATATAAGGAAAAAAATGAATCATAGGTGGCAGAGTTACGATAAATACCCGAAGCATACGATTTAATCACGAGACGTCATGACAAAATCAATAATGTAATAAAAAGTACGTAGATCATAAGCGTGACAACGACATAAGATTATTCACACGTACGTGATGTAAGCATATACAAAATCGTGCATGTGATATCATTTTGTTCCATCGGTTGCCTCGTTTCTATGCGAGATAGTGGAAGTAAAAAATAAAAAATAAAATAAAATATATATAGAAAAGAAGATGAAGAAATGGAGGAGATAGACAGAGTCACAGAGGAAGAAAAATATAACAAAAAAAGTTGGCAACGAGAAAAGCGACAGCTCGAGATAACATGGAAGATTTAACGATTCGACGGAAATATCCAAGCTAAGATATAACTCTTTGTGAACTTTGCTTTTTATTTTACTTTTTAACAAAAAAAAAATAAAAAAATCCAATCTGATCAATTCTTCTATAAATGAATTCGATTGTATATTTTAAAATTTATATGTATATATATATATATATTTTTCAATAGTAGCAAAAACAAACGTGAAATTTTCATTCTATAAAAATATTAATGAAAATCAAAATTCATTATTTTATGAAAAAAAGTGCATTCAATTGATAACGATATAGATTTTGAATTCTGCCCTGAAGAAATATATGTGAAATCTCTTTTCTTAACACCCGATTGGCTAAACGCAGCATAAAAATATACACAACAATATCTATTGAGGTAAACATATAAAAAATAAACACGCATGCGCTTCTAAACATAAACTATATCTTCAAGTTACTTTCAACCCACGAGTAAGCTGGTAATTTATTAATAGTAATTAAAACAGCATCGATTTAATTAGTAACTTCTACAAGGTTTTTATTCAGGATAATAATTCAGAGCCGATACCAAAGGAGTTAACGCGATTTATTGCGTCTCGAACCGCCGAGTCCGTACACGAATTTACACAGCAAAAAAAAAAATTAAGAAAAATCACGCGTTAAAAAGGGTACAACAGTTTTCGTGTTAAATTACGTAAGATAAATTTTTTACTGCCTACTTACAGAATAACGGAGACGGAATTAAAATTAAAATTTAATTTCTCGAAATAAGTATAAAAGTTAATCACCGAAAGTACATCAGTGTGCCCCAGCGGGAAAGTAAATTAATACAGAGTACAGCTATAATCCTTCGTGGAGCCTTACAATGTAAATAAATGTTGAACAAGATGTGATCTTTATCCTCAGGCCACAAAGATCACTACCAAGGAGTTTTAAGTGTTGACTAAACGAGGATTCGACGGTACTGAGACGGATAAATGGGTCAGATGTTTGATCGACAAATATATGCACTGATATATATATATATATATTTATATGTAAATATATACGGTGATATTGAGAGTATACTTTTGGTTTACTTGAAATATACTTGAAAAAATATTTGTTCGAATATCAATTTTATTTTACTAAGCTCAACATAAATATATATAAATCTATATAGAGTACTTTTGATATGTTTAATATTTTTATTTATTATAAATACTCGATACGGACAGAAAAAGTTTTATCAATCAATTTCATATATTGAAAACTTTTTGAAATGATAAAAATATTTCAATGTAAGTAATTCATATCTCTTGGTTGTCACATCAAACTCAAATATTGAAACCGACGTATGTGGAAAAACGTAAAAAAATAAACACCCCGTTTTTTAATGAAATTGAAAATTTATTGGGCATCGCGATACGCGGATCTCATTTAATTTTCCGATAAATTTATTTATCAAAATTTTCATTAATGACTAATGATTAAAATTAATTGTCTTTATAATATTAATGGATATACATATTTATATTTACGAAAGGTTAATTTGTTATGAAATTTATTCGACAGCAAGATCGTAGCTTGTTGCGGTTACGTGAACGCGAACAGTAAAGTGGTTAATTGTAATGAATAATATCACATTTGCATTTTCACTCCTGTAATTTTGGTAACGCGGTTACATTGACTTTATTAATAATGCAGCATAAGTGGTTTACGTTTTTTTTAGTTACGCAGGTCATATAAATTAATGTTTGTTCGTCATCATTATTATTTAGTTGTTTTTTTAATTTTAATTATGAAAGTTTTATTTTTATTGCGAGTTTATTATTTTGGAAATGAAATGAATGCTGATTTAAAAATTTATAATTACAAATAAACAGCAAATTTAATTAAAATTTTAATTAATTGAATTAATTGAAATATAAATATTTAGTATGCCAAAAAATTTATTTATATCAGTTTTAAAAAAATTTCAAATATTAATTTTATGTATCGGCTCGACTGTAATTAAATTTTTGAAATTCAAATTATGCATTTTGGACATTAATAATATAAATATATGATTGTAATGTAAGCTTTCAATTTTTTTTATCATATTTTCAAAAATTCTTTATAAATATACTATTATAATTCCAAACCGAACTCCGAGGACTTAGGATCATAAATAAGTTGATATTTAATTACTATTTAGCGCAACGTTTAGAATTTATTATTCCTCCTTTAGGCGCCTGTGGAAATAATACAAATAAAAGTAGACAAAACAATACACTGTAAAAAAAATTGTTTGAATTTTCAAAGATTGTATATAACGCAATAAATACATACATTTGTGCTTGAAATTTCATTACTAATTTCATATAGAATTTAAAATACACGTTTTTGAATTTTCAAATTAACACTGGATTATCAAATACTTTTTTTTGAATTTTCAAATAAGTATTATGAAATTTCAAATAGAATTTTTAAAATTCAATATATGTTTTAAAATTTTCAATACTTGCTTTAAAAATTTGAAAATCAAGTATAAATTTTAAGTACGTTTATTAAAATTCATATTTTTTTTCTTAATTTTGAATACCAGCTTGATTATTAAATTACGTGTATTAAATTTAAAGCTTTTTTCATTGAAAATACAATTCAAATATCTAGTTATGAAAATTTAATTCCTTTTGTATTGTAATTTTCAAATTATTTTTAACAGTGTACATTTGATTTTAACAGTTCAATAACAAATACCATAGATATATCACGTATCAACCATGTCAAAATCTAGTGCTAGCTTTGTCGTTCCCATACTAGTCTACTGATTTAGTCAAAATATAACAGACCTTGAATTACTTACTAAAACCAGCTCCAATACACCAGTCACCTGCCAGATGAGTGTCAACCATCAACCAGACTATGGTTTGGAAATAATTCATTGTCAGGATCGGAATCGTTTTTTAAATATACAAAATTTTGGGCAATCAATTTCCAAACACGGGATCGAAGTTACTTTTTCAAAAAATACTTTTTGAAATCTAATAAAATTATATTCCTACTAAACTCTAGTTAATTTTGAGCGACATCCGAGTCATAATAGAGGAAAAAAAACTGTTTGACAAAATAAACAACTAAAAAGCTTACAATGTATATTATATAGAGGATGCACTCAGCAGCGTAAGGAAGATATTGTACAAAACAGTAAACATGCAGAAATCTGGTTACCGCATGCGGGCAGCAGTTCTCATGAATTTTATTCCGAAAAACCGACACTACCTCTCTGCGGGCATTACGGAAGCCGCATATATACATTCATACATACATATATAGGTATATATACCGTATGTCCTAGCTCATACAGTAATAAACGAGGAAACGCGTTACAGCAGCTTAATCGAGTCCCCGAGAAGCGTAAAATCGCATTTACACGTTACGTATATGACTAACGAGTTCGTTATTTTCTAAAAAGTAATCAACTACTCTTCGTTTACCCTCTATAATGCGTTAGTTGAGTATACTGTTGCCAGTTCTCATACACGTCGACGAGGAAAAATATCAAGTTTAATCAAAATTAGTTATATATATATTTATAAGGATTTATCCTAGCATACGATACTCCTGCAAAGGCATCTCAGGGCGTGCAAAATATTTTTTTTTTAATTTTCATGCCTCTAGATAATAGAGCCCTTGCAAAAATTTTATTTATCAGCCCTTATGACAGTAGAATGTACGCCGGGAACCATAAGGGCGCGTAAAAAAATCAGGATTTGTATATTTTTATTGTTATATTTTTAGATGAAAAGTACTTCAAATAGCGTATAAAATTTTTTTATACGCCCTTATAGTTTCCGGCTGGCATGAGGGCGTGTAACAATTTATTTATTTCTTCTACAAAAAAAAATAGCTCAAAGCATACGAGCAGTTGGAAAATTTTCGCTGGTACGATTTTGATAAATCGAATAGCACAGGAAAGTTAATAAAAATAAAATAATTCGATTGAAAAAATAATGAATTAGAAAATTTGATAGCTAATCAATTTAATTAAAAACTTACACTTGAGAATACTGCTGATACACTTGACATTAATCTGGTCTGAGCACTCTGAAAAAATAAAATAAAGGATCATTGATAAGAGACCTTGTTAATAGAAAAAAAATATTTTTTTGTGACGTCTATTTTTTTAATGAAAACAGTAAATAGGTTTACAATAATTAAGTAAGTGTAATTTTGTACTGTTGACAACGAAACTCCTCTCCGAGGATAAGGAGAACGTGACAAAGTGCTGATGCGATAAAAGCTGATTTGTGGGTACAGATAAATTACTTGACAAGAAATGTCTGTCTTTTCTCTCTTCTATATAATCTTGTACCAATAAATATATGGATAGTTAATTGCCGTTTTTTTTTTAATTAGTCCGGAGCTGAATTCCCCGCGAAAGGACGAATCCTCTCGAAAATTTACCGAAAAAGGATTTTTCCATGAGTCATATATTTATCAATTTTCAGATCGACAGAATACCTGGGGTACGACGGGCCTCCCAAAATTTTTTTGGATCGTGTCTTATCTGAGACATGACTTCCTAATGTGCAATTCAACCCACAGTAAATATAAAATATCATGGTCGCGGAAAAATCGAAAATTTGAATCCAGTCACTTTCTCTGGACTTCTTTTAGAAGTTATTTGCTAGATAAATCCCTTTGGCTTTCTTGAAAAATATCATAATTTAAGAAATTAAACTTTATATCAATGATCAATCTTTGAAGTTACAAAAATATTAATTATTTTTTTAATTAACCTCTGGTATGAAAAAAAAACTTGTGCATTAGCAGAAAAAAATGTATCAGATTAAAAAGTGTATACAAAACAAGATCGGATGTTGGAAAAAAAAGTATGATACCCTTCTACTATTATCTCAGAAAAAAGGGTTCGTTTTTTTATCTCGCATTTTGTTCCTTATTTTTCTCAAAACATTTTTTTTCGCTTCTTTTGGGAAACGCAAAGCCGGTTATCGCAACGAATGAATGAGGCGCAATCTCTTCCATTCAGGTATGGCTCGTATTATCGTACAACCCGGTCAACGGCCGCGAGGCGACGTACGATGTCAAGAGACTGCGGACTGTTTCGAGGCTCGTTTACGAAAAAATTGTAAAAATAAGAAAAGAAAAAGGAAAAAAATTGGGTCGTGTTTTAGAAAATTATTTAAGAAATGTAGAATTATTTAATTCCATTTTTGAGCTACGGCATTGTCATTTAAATTTCCAGAAGGGGATTTTTGACATTTAAATGCAACAGTAAATTTAATCGATAGCGTTTAGTATAACAGTAAAAAAATCTAATATTTGAGCTGGATATCGCGTCGTGTGTGAATGGGAATAAGTGGAAAAACTGGAGTTGCGCCAACAAATGGGCTAACCATTCAACTGAAACAAACTTTCAATAGAATTTCAGTATTGAATGTTTCGATTTTTTGTGTAGCATAGAAAAAATTTCTTTCTTCCTGTCGTTGAAAATTAACTATTATTTTTAAAATACTAGATAATGTTCAGTTCCTTTATGTCTAATTTTCAAAAATTTTGATAAATCGACAGACGAATTTTTTAAACATGCAGTTGATGTTTGTCAAATTATTCAAATTATTTTAGCTGTGGTCTGTGTTTGTAGACATATTTGGTAAAATAAACTAAATTTTGACTGGTCAAAGTTTATTAAAGCTAAATGTACTTATCGGATTAATAGTTTAATATAAGTTTCAAGTACATTACAATTTATTCTCTCATTGACCAACGAATGTTGTTAAACTTTCGCGCTGCAGAATTATAGGTAATAATTATTTATGAGTAAACTTTTCCTCATCGACAACTTTAAAATTCTCTTTTATATACATTAATACATATATACAGAGATAAAAAACTAGGAAATGAGGTAAAAGGGAAATTATTCATTTTTTTTATGCGGATTATAGCTTCTTTTTTTTTTAATAATCTTACTGTCGATTTTTTTTAAGCTCATTAAATATTAAATGTCAACAGTAATTACTGTCATGTACTTAGTGAACGATAACGTGTTCATATATTTAAATTTATGAAAAATCTTTGGAGATAAACTTAATTCTCAGCCAACAGCTTGTAATTAATAATCAGAATAACGGTTTTATTTTATCAAATTAATTAAAAATGATAAGTGCATGACATCAAATTGCCGGATATGGCCTTCAAAATTTGTTTATCTTTATATTCATTCAATAAAAAATTAAATTCAAATTCAATGACAGTTTCTAGAACTTTTCTACTGGGTCTGAGGACAGCCGCGATTTCTCACGGCTCACATTACAAAAGTGGGCATTTTAGGGACCGACCCTGTACCAAATTTTTTTTTTTGATCGATTGGCTTTATATGAACTTCATACCAACCGTAGGGCCGGAAATAAGTAAAATTAATTCAGTTTGTAGGCCAAAAAAATTCTTACAGCAGATCACAACACAAAATTGGGCAGGTGAGAGTCCGACCTTGCGCGGAAATTTTTTTTCGCCGATCTACCGACTGCCAAATAGTTCTATATCATTGAGTTCAAAAAGTGCACACTAAAGTATTGATATGAGTTTTATGTAATATTTAAATGTGAACAGATAAAAACAGGTTACGTAAGTAAATATTTGATAGCCATAATTCGATTTGAATAATTAACTAGATAAAAAATAGTAAAATTTTTTAATAATATCCTGCTTGAAAGGCGGATGGAAAAGTTTAATAGATTAAGAATTTTAAAATAATAATCAGTTACGTCAACAGTTTTTAAAAGTAAGAAAACACAAAGTAAAATATATATTCAAGGAAAAGTTTAACATCATACTTTTATAAGTGGAGTAAAATTCATCATATTTAATTCAAGAATTCACTGCAGAGATTACTTACTTTACAAAGTACATACAGACCTAAAGTATGAAAAAATGTCTCGGAAATATATGAAAAGGTTGTACAGTATGTTTACAGTAATGTAAATTTAAAACGAGATCTTGTTACAACAAAATATAAGTAACAGTCCAGTCCACAAAATCCCTTTACTCCTTTTAAAAAATATTATCCTACAAATTTCGTTGATTTTCACAGAACACACATTCGTATGCGAGGTTATATAGTGCCCCTGTAAAATTAACGTAAAAGCAGGAACAAGGAGACTCAAAGTCGTAACGACGCGCATGAAAAGTAAATTTTATTCTTCAAAGTGCCCTTTACATTATTGTCCTTTATGTCTGTCCTTTAGTACCGGTAAATGTTCAATGCAGACGTAATCGTTAATTTTTAATTACACTTCAGTTTTATTGGTTGTATTTTTTAATATTATTGCGCACAAGAGTTCGTTTCGTTTCAACAGAAAAAAATTCAGTACGAAAGTAATTTACGGTCCGAAAGAAGTCAAGGAAAATTGAAATATATTTTCGCGCATTTAATGACGTTCTTGCCGCGCATAATAAAATTAAAAAATAAGATAAAAAAGTATGACATCGGAACCCGCGTAATATTGTCACCCGAGGCAAAGGTCATTTTGTATTTTCCAGTAGCAGCCCGGGTCAGAAATAAAACTTGATTCAGGCTCGCTTCGCCTTATTTTCTTTTGAAGTTATCGATTTGCCGACGATTTTTCGATAAGATCTCGACTTTTTCGACTTAAATTTAATTTTTTTCAACTTTTTGAACTTTTTTCATCTTAGTTTCAACTTATTCGTCTTAACTTTAAGCACGATAGTCATTCACATTACTTTTGACTTGCTAAACCAAGTCGAAAAAAAGTCATTTATTCGCCTTACTTTCGCCTTAATATATCAAAATTATTTCACCTTAGTTCTGACTTTTTCGACTTATAATTTAAGTCGAATAAGTCTACATCAAGTCAGTTTCGACTTGATCTTGACTTTTTGGTCTTAAAATTTAAGTCGAATAAGTCTAAACCAAGTCAATTTCGACTTGATTTCAACTTTTTCGTGTTAAATCGTGACTAAGTAAGCCAGCTAAGTCTAAACCAAGGCGAAAACTTAATATATTTCATACCTCCGTAAAAAAAGTCGAGTTTGTCTTGTGAAAAACGGCTCCAAATTTCGGTTGCGTAACAGTTCAACCAAAGACAAAATAACCGCGACAAAATAATCGCGAAAAAATAACCGACGACAAAATAACCGAATGACAAAATAACCAAATGACAAAATAACCGCCCTTTTATCATGGTTTTTGTGTGTTTTGTCGTCGGTTATTTTGTCATTCGGTTATTTCGTCGTCGGTTATTTTGTCGTGGTTATTTTGTCGCGGTTATTTTGTCTGCGGTTATTTAAGCGTGACGCCCAAATTTCGACTTGGTAAACCAAGTCTAAATCAAGTTTTATTTTTGACCCGGGAGGGACTCTTCAATGCACGGAAATAATTATTTCTGTGCATAATAAATGAAATTATTGGTACCTATGGCGTCTATAATTATTATCATTATCATTGATTTAAAATTCCGAGCTCAGTATGGCCCGAGACGTGAATAAATAAATAAATAATAAATTAAATCGATAAACGTAATCACCTTTTAGATATCCCAATGCATAATCCGCTTTGACTTGCTGACACGTAATACGTAAAATGTGGACAACTCAACCCACCCATAGTTACACGAAAGTTTTCATTAAATTGGCAGAGATCGAAGACTTGAACGCATAATTAACACCAGAAGCACGAACTGTAAGCTTCAGAGGGCTTAAAATACAAGTAAGGAATAAGTATATTAGACTCGTTAATATTTCAGTGGCAGTAGTTGTTGGCAAAGCTTAGTCGAAACTTTACCGGTTGGTGGATTTGCCTCCGCTGGTTGTACCGGATGCTAGGATGGCAACAATGATTAATAGATAAATCGAGTTTCGCAAAAGTGGACACTGGGTACGGCAATGGCTTCGGCTTCGGCTTCGGCTTCGGATCGACGACGGCTCTGATACACCAACTGATAGTTATATACAAAATTAATCGTTTAAATTAATCTTATAGCAAAGGTCATCACTGTTAAATATAATAATGATCCGATAGACTTATTGAGGTTAATGTATTATAAATTATAGCCAACGTTGGGAGTTTAATTTATGCAAGCGTATTGGATAATGGTTAGACATGTGATGGGTGAGTTCATTTATGGTGAAATAGAAATGTCATTTACAGAGATGACTCACGTTAAACATTGTTCCTGGTATACTGTGTAATTCACCAGCCGAGCAAGAGGAATATAGATAAATGAAAGGTAATGGATCGTATATGGCTCTTTGCCATGTGCAGAAGACTATTGACACGTCGACTATTCAATACACGTTTCCTAACTATTATTATCCTCAATCAACTTTATTCGAGTGTAAGCTCTATAAACATTATAGTTAATTAATATTTTTAACTTCTCGCTATCAAAATTTTAAATATTCAAAAAAATCTTCAAGGGAAGAAAGGGCTCGGAAGACTTAAAGTTGATTAGCTTTTGAAGTCGATCGGTTGAATTATATATTCCAAGTTATTTTAAAAATATGGATCCAAATTATGTATTTTTTTGGCCCAACTGTTTTTTGAGCTCGAAAAGATATTTATTTTACGTCAACGATAGGGTAAAGGTACCGTTTTTGGCCACTTTAGGGCCAGTTTTGGACACTTGAAAAATTTAAATAAATTAATTCATCAATTGTTGGGAATTGAGATATGGTAATCGTCAATGAAACATAATCAATTTATTAAACAAATTAATATTAGGGGAAGGGGGGGGGGAAACGGGATAGGCCGGCAAAGGATACCCTCAAAATTTCGTCAAAATTTTTTTTTCTCGAAAAACTTTCGAAAATGGTCAAAAATTACATCTAGTATCATTTTACACTATTAAAAGCTAAAAAAAAACATTTTTATATTTTTTGCGAAAAGTATAATATTGGCGACAATTTCAAATTTTGAAAAGAAATAACAAGGAAAAACTTCTTTAAAAATATGTTGAGAGTAAATTTTATTACTTACATCAATTTAGAAAGACATTATTACATCAATTTTATTCACTTGAAAAAAAAAAAAAAAAATTTACTTTTTTTTGGGGTATCCCATTTTGCCCGCAGAAAATAAAAATTTTTTTTCTGATGGCAGTCTAACATTCGTTATATTTATTTCAAATAGAATGAAAATGAAGCCAATTTATGATATTTATGTCCCTAAAAACTAAATTTTTCGTTAAGTATCCCGTTTTGCCCCCCCCCCCCCTTCCCCTATATCTTTTATTAAAATACGCGCTCTAGGGTATGTCTTCACTCCTAAGAGATTTAGCTTAGACTAACTTATTCTTTTAATATTATTTAACACAGAGGTCCAACAAAATCTCCTCCTTTTGTATAACAACGATCTCTAAGTTCAAAATATATATATATATGAGTGCAAATGAAGAAAAACATATTGCCTTGCATTTACTTGGAATCTCTCGTCGACCCAAGTACCTAAGGTCATAAAATTTGATCCATGCTAGCTTTCTTTTCCTTAAGTAAACATATACATATTTTGAACTCAACTTAAATATATATACTACGACTTAAATGCAACACTGTTCGAAATATTATTTCGAACAGAATATTTAGTAAAGAGAAATATTAAATAAAATATATATAAGAATAAAGATTGATTTTTGTACAGAGAATCCAACAATATGAATCCAAACTATGTATTTTTTTTGGCCCAACTGTTTTTTGAGCTCGAAAAGATATTTATTTTACGTTGACGATAGGGTAAAGGTACCGTTTTTGGCAACTTTAGGGTCACTTTTGGACACTTGAAAAATTTAAATAAATTCATCAATGACCCAATAACATAATTAATTTTTGAAATATGTTTAGAGATATTTTTGCCCCACTATTAAAATATAAATTTTATTTTACTCTCTTTCATTAATTACAACAAAATATTAAATATCCAAAAATAGAGCAGTGGCCACAAATGGTACCTCTACCCTACTGTTAGAAAATTTTCTACAATAATATTTTTCGTCAACGTTTTGGGATCAGGAATTTAAGAATTCGAATTTCAAAGGGTTTTTAATTTTCAATTTGCATAATCATATATTTAATAATACTAAATTTGTAGATATGAGTTATTCAATCCAATATAATTTAATTTGTTGTCTCATATTGATCAGTACCAATATTTCCTATCAATAAATTAAACTTTAATCTAAAGTGTCTCTTAGACTGTAATCTCACAGTTATTCTGCATTAAATATTTTTAATTAAGCAAAGATGCAACACTCAATCTTAATAATTTGAATAGGAGTCATATATTAATACCTCGAGGATCGATGAGATGTTCATGGAGGTCAAAGGTTCGAGTCCACCTCGTAGTCTGATTTCTATAATTCAATTTTCCAGTAATATTTTAATGCCAAGTAACACAATTCAATTTTGGTGATTAATTACGATATTAACACCCGATATTTAAATTTATTTAGTCGTAAATATTTCACTTGAATGCCGTGAGAGCTGATAAAATATCGAAAAGAGCTGACAGGTATCCATTGAAATAATTAAAATTATTTCGAAATACTGTCAATATTCAATGGATTGTAAGAAAACGTCAGTTATCACATGAATGAAATAATATTTTAATAGAATATTCAAATTAAATGATCATGATGCATCAACAGTAAAAATGACGGATGCTAATTTTGTTTATTTGTAGAAATTTGTGAATAAAAAATCGGTATTGAAATTTGACAAGTCTAATAAACGAAAGTTTTAGTGGTACTGCAGAAAGAAAAAAAAATATATAGTACCGACGAGAGTTAAAAAATGGTCTTTATATGCTTGTCACATAGTTTGGCTACAGTGACACGCACAATAGAATCCGTGGAGGGCGAGAAAAAAAATGTTATCCCAATAGCCAAGTCTAGATAAACGAAAAAAATATTGAGTAGTTTAGAGTGTGCGTGTGTAATAAAAAAACGGCAACGTGTGTGGTCCGCGTGGTTGTCTTTTCATAGCTGTTTTGCGTGAAATAGCTGTGACGTGTTTTGCTTGTGCACATACACGCACTATATGCGCAACGCGTATGCAATGTATGCTAAATTTTTTTTATATAGATTTTTTTAGCACAAAACGACCGCCTGTTACAGATTTTTATTCGGATTATTAAACTTTTCTAGTTTATTTAATTCTTTTTTTTTACTGAAATTGAATTTAGAAAATGATTTTTGTCTTTGAGAGCTGGCATAAAAGTGATAAACTTTTAACTGAGGACTGTCGGGCGTAGATAGAGATCGTGATTAATTATTGTTAATAATCTGGATGAGGAAAATAAGAGGCAATCGATTATAAACACGCGTGTTTGTGATTAACGATTAATAAAGATTAAGTAATCTCGTGATTTGTAACGCTGCCATAATTCTGTCGACTCGTGTATGCAAATTTTTAACTAGAAACATGTTCAAATTTACTGACAGTGCCCTCACCTTTCTGCTACAAGTCTAGAGTTTTTTTGAAAAATTTCGATATTTTTATCGTTTTAGAAAAAAATAGTAGAATACACCCACGCACAAAAAATTGGAGCCAAAAATGTTTATAAAAGTGAATTTTCAAATCCGAGACAATTCCAAACTTCATTTTGATCATTTTTAAAATTTAAAAAAAATTCCAAAGTTGAAAAATTTCAATTTCCAGAGCTCGTTTCAAAAAGTTCTCATAAAAAATCAAAAAGTTGGATCATCAATAGAATTTTTTCACGGGTTTACTAAAAAAAAAAAAAAAAATGGCGGTTACTTTTGAAACAGCAGTTGTTTGTCGACAAACTTGAAGGGGTAGAAAAAAAATAGACAATATGTGGTTGCTGTACAATTTGATCGTTCATCAGTTAAGAGAAGAAGAGAAAACAGAACAAGGCTCATTGAGACTTACATTATTATAGTACATACTGATATAGAGTTAGCGAGGAACCCTCCACAATCGAACCGGCAAAATCGCACTCTATGATTACGAATTCGGCTTAAAGTGCTCTATTGTACGAGTGGAATAACATACCGAGTGGAAAGTTCACCTGGCTTAATACCAATCACTTCTACGGGCGTATATCTATCGAGGCCCGGCTTTGTACTCGAACAACTACTCAAACTTTAAATTCTTTATTCATCTCTACTACTCACTTTAATTCTTCGACAAATTCTCTGCCTATCAATTCCAATCGATTTTTTTAAAGATAACAATAATAATAATATCTATAATTACAAAGAAGAAAAAAAAACCATCATAATGTTAGAAAATTTGGAATACGATCAGACAAATGAATAATTTACAGCAAAATCATTCAATCAGAAAAAAGTGATAAGCGCTTTTGTGAAAACAGACGTCAGTTTTTAAAAAATTCAAATTTATTCAGAGCAGTAGAGTAAATTCAGTTTTCCCTGTCACCAAATGTTTAAAAAACGATGGAGTTACGAAAAGTCAACTTTTTCGGGTAATCCAAAATTTCATGTATCTGAAGATCGGAACGTTTTTCGCGCAACGATAATGAAAAAAAATCTCGTAATTCGAGTACTTAAGAAGTAATTTTCGGAGGTCGGGGTTGGCCTCAAATTTTCAGGCGATATACCAGCATCTAAATGCGAAACATTTTAGAAATCTAATCATCCAGTAGATTTTTTACTTTCCAATTCTATTTTTAACTTCCCGCTAAGAAAATTGTAAATTTTCAAAAATTCGGGAAGTTATTGGTTTCGGTCCGATTTACGAAAATCGAATTTCCATCAGATGTCGACGTTTTAAGGTCCGAGGGAGCTATTCTGACTAATTTCACGATGATGTCCGAGTGTATGTATGTATGTATGTACGTACGTACGTACGTACGTATGTAAATACCTGTATCTTTTGAACGGATGAACCGATTTTGAACTTTAAGGTGTCATTCGACGCGGATTGTCAATATCTTGAAGCCGAGAGAAAATTGAGCTTGATCGGTAGGGCTCGTTCAGAGATATTCCAAAAATAAAGTTTTTTCAAAAATGTTTTTTTTGGATAACTTTTAATGTGCTCGATGGATTCATTCCAAAATGGACTGGGCTCTAGAGCTTTATAAGCCGCGTCGAATGCCACCTCAACCATCAAAATCGGTTCATTCGTTCAAGAGAAACCGTTGTCGAAAGAATTAAAAAAAAAAATTTTTTTTATTTTTCCTGAAATATCTCTAAAACGACTCGATAAATCGAATCCAAAATTTGATCAGCTTTAGAACTTGACAAAACGCGTCGATTGCCGCCTCAACCATCAAAATCGGTTAATTCGTTCGCGAGATATCGTGGGAGAAAGAAATGCTAAAAAATGGTTTTTTACAAAACAATGGCATACAAAAGTATTTGCGAGCTCGTAGAGCTCGAAAATGTATTCACAATAGTGTTTTTGAGCTCAACGAGCTCGAAAACAGCGGGAAGTTTTGGGGCTGGCCCGCAGGGTCAACTGACAGACCGATTTTTTTTTTTCGTTGCGCGAAAAAACGTTCCGATCTTCAGAAAAACATAATTTCGGTAATTAGATTTTATTTATAGTAAAATTAATAACATGGGTAAAAATTTAGATTATCCTCTCAGCGAAATTGAAGTATATATTAAATTGAATAATATTTAAAATACAGGTTTGTTATTAATGAAATTTGATACTTTACTAAAATTTCATTAATGTAATTAGAGTTTTTAGGTTGCGGTATTTCGTATTACCGCTGGTGCTGCTGCA
Organism: Microplitis mediator; assembly: GCF_029852145.1. Classification (NCBI taxonomy): domain Eukaryota; kingdom Metazoa; phylum Arthropoda; class Insecta; order Hymenoptera; family Braconidae; genus Microplitis; species Microplitis mediator. The sequence goes on from NC_079979.1 coordinate 19,913,277, forward strand.
TCATCTCGCTTTTCAGTTAGAAACAAAAGCTGGTACACTAAGCACACTGAGAGGATGCAAGAACCTTATTTAATAAGAGTAAAGAGAGTTTCCAAGCATTAGGTTACTAATAATCTCGTTAATGCGCATTAACTTTGTCAGATGTTAAATGAATAACTTAATATAATAATTTAGTTTAATCCTCTAGTGTGGAAGCAAAAAAACCAACTGGAGAAATAGACAATAAGACTGTTGTAAAAGTAATTATCGGATAATGATGATGATCAAAGTTGTTAGAGCACTGAATCAAAGTATATTTTATGAACAAGTTATTGTAAAATGAGCGAAGAATAATCTCGGGGTGGTAAATCCTCATGATAAATTCACCACACATTTTACGTTAATGTCGTTTTAAAAATAAAAACCCGTACGTGCTCAATCATAGTTACCGTTTTTTTTATTTACCTTTTTAAGATAACATCTAATATATTCATACGAATGCGCTTACAGAAAATTTTCTTTGTTGAATTACTGAACAAGTGAATTAACATTTCAAAGTATTAAAAAAAATCCAGTGAGATAAAAAAATCTCGACTGGACAAAAATACGTTTTTATTGTGGAGTTTTTTATTGGACTGGCGCGACAATAGATAGAGGTTTGGACATTATTTTTACTCAGTGATAGTCAAGAGAAGTAAAGCACAAGTATTTTGAGTGACAATAGATCGTGGAGGACGACGACGACTGCAACCAAGGGGTTGAAAAGTGTTAAGCATCAGTTGAAAAGGGTCAGGATGAAAAGAGATCCATGGAAAGTATATAAGGCCAGAGTCGTCGTCGTGCTCTATCACGTTTTTTAATTCTTCCTGTCCCAACCTTTTTATATTTTTTTCTTCCTCTCTTATCATTATACCAAAAGACCCTGCTAGTTTTATATTATTTTTTGCATTCTCGCTTATATTTCCCCATTTTCAAGATTTTCGCCAGGCCAACAAATCAAAAATATATCAAATAGAGCGAGGGAGGGGAATCGGTTTCCAAAAAAAATTTGAAAATGTCTGTAACAAACGACCCCACCATGCCTACACAGAAAAAAAGAATTTCTGGGCGCAAGAATTTTTTTGTATTATAAATTGAACACAAAAATTTTCTTGGGACGAGAAAAAATTTATTGACTCAAAAAGTTTTTTCTTGCTCTGAGAAAATTAATTCTCGCCGTAAGAAAATTTCTGTTTTCAATTCATAATACAAAAAATTTCTTGGGCTGGGAAAAAATTTTCCTAGGGCGAGTCAAAAATTCTTGTGCCAAGAAATCCTTTTTTTCTGTGTACACAGAAAAAAAAATTCTCGACTGAAAGTAAATATTCTTGATTCAAGAAAATTTTTTTGGAAACCTAAATTTTTTTAGATAAAGTAGAAATCTTCTCCGTCCAAGACGAATTTTTTTTAACCAAGACAAATTCTCCTGGCTCAAGAAAATCTTGACTTGATTCCCGAAAACGTTTGTTTTCTAAAATATTTTCTCAACTCAAGATAACTTTTTTTTCTGTGTACGTTAGTCTTTTGTACAGTTGAAAAAAAAAATATTAGGCTCCCATTTAGGAATTTTGATTTATCGAAATTTGAAAGGTCAAATTTCGCCGTTTTCCATTTTAAGACAACTCAGAAATAAATGATTGCAAAAGACATTAGTTAAAGATCTTAACTGAGTTTTAGATAGACAGAAATGCGGTTACGTGGTTTGTTTCACCCTGGTACAAGAGGGTGCACCTCGTTTATCAAGCATGATGAAGTTGTTGGCTTGTGTTGGCTTTCCATTCTACCACAACGACGCTGGCGTTCAACCCCACTCATCTTGTGTGCAATGACCACTTGTAGTCATTATTAGTAATTCTGATATTCAGGTTCACTGTTCAGTTCCTCGTGTCCATGCCACTCAGTTTGATTGTTCACCTGCATATCTCCATCCATAGTAATAACAATAATAATAATAATAATGATAATAATAGTAATTTAACATTGTACATAACGTGTTATGTTGTTATTGTTATGGATAATTAATGCGTGTTTTTACGGGTCGCGTAAGCAAAGACAGGGGGAGAGCAAGAGAGTCAAGTGCATGATCTTTTGATATCGACTTGCACTTAAACACGAACATGTACATGCGCTAGACCTCTTAGGTTGAAATTAGTCCAGACTCTCGTGCTACACCATCTTGAGTTAATTCAATGCCTCTTACAGCGACCCTTGAAACCAATATATCGATCCGAACCTTGATGTATTATATTTCCAGATGTGTAAGTACACACAGCAATTGACGTAATTGAAATGTTTAATATCACAGACTATTTATAAATATTTATTAATAAACCGCCTCGAAATTGCTTGCTATCTTAAATTATGTAAGAAGCATTCTAATTAATTATTCACTTTTACAATTTCTGCTGAAAAGTTGGGTTAATATTTGATACCCCGCTAGAAGAAATTTTAGGTTGAAAAAAAAATTGTAAATAAAAAAGAGGATTCGGCATACAGAAAAAAAATTTAGATTCTGTCATTTTTAGGTTACACCGAAAATGAAATATTCAAAAGTTCCCGCCATTTTTTAAAAGTGTCCGATGTCTTTCAATTGTCAAAAATGACTTGCAGTTGTTGTCAATTAGGAGTTACACGAAATTTGTTTAATAAATTTTGACCTAATTTCCAATTCCAAATGATGATCTCGCGAAATTATGACTGCGTTATTTTTTTTCATCTAATGCTTTAATTTATTTAAATTAATTGATAAAATTTGAATACGGTCATGACAATCAAAGTTAATTAGGTAAATTAAAAAAGCACAGGCCAATAATTAGCTCGAAATTGAAAGCTCAGCTCATAGCGATTTTAAATATAAAATTTATGATATAAAATGATGTCTGGTATTTATAAATTAATTTAATTATAATTAAAAATGAATTCATAAATGATTTGAACATAACCCAATATTCGAGTGAGTACATTTCCCGAGCAATTTTAGGAGGCGAAATTGGGGCATGTAGCTTTCAGTGAGTCTGACGAGCTGTGGATAGAAACTACTAGACTCTCATATAGTGCAAAAGAGTTGACGTTTCATACCATGTACCTCACTGTTATGTACATAACTATAGGTATATATATAAATTTATATATATATGAATCCATATATAACCAGACATTTAGGTTCAGTAGTACCGGGTTTAATTGCAAAATTAAATACACCCAAAAGTGTATCATGATAAAGAGAATTTCATAAATTTTATCTCTTTACTTCTCGCGTACATAAATTATAGAAATATAAACATCTGAATTTACAAAGTTAGCACAGCATTTAGATATTGCTTTGGCCGTGTATTAAATACGTAAATTGAACTTATAAAACAAGTGACTAATTTTATGCGAGATGACTCTGATTCAAGGAAAAAAAATCGGTCTACCAGTTGACCCTGCGGGCCAGCCCCAAAACTTCGCGCTGTTTTCGAGCTCAAGAACCTCGAAAATATTATTGTGAATACATTTTCAAGCTCTTCGAGCTCGGAAATACGTTTGTGTGCTGTTGTTTTCGAACAAAAACGTTTTTCACCATTTTTTCTCCAACGATATCTCTCAAACGAATAAACCGATTGAGACGGTTGAGGTGGCAATCGACGCGTTTTATCAAGTTCTAAAGCTGATCAAATTTTGAATTCGATTTATCGAGTCGTTTTTGAGATATTTCGGAAAAAATAAAAAAAAAATTTTTTTTTAATTCTTTCGACAACGGTTTCTCTTGAACGAATTAACCGATTTTGATGGTTGAGGTGGCATTCACGCGGCTTATAAAGCTCTAGAGCCCAGATCATTTTGGAATCAATCCATCGAGCACATTAAAAGTTATCCAGAAAAAAACATTTTTGAAAAATTTTTATTTTTGGAGTATCTCTGAACGAGCCCTACCGATCAAGCTCAATTTTCTCACGGCTTCAAGATATTGACAAGCCGCGTTGAATGACACCTTAAAGTTCAAAATCGGTTCATCCGTTCAAAAGATACAGGTATTTACATACGTACGTACGTACGTACATACATACATACATACATACATACATACACTCGGACATCATCTTGAAATTAGTCAGGATAGTTTCCTAAGAATTTTTGAAAATTTACAATTTTCTTAGCGGGAAGTTAAAAATATTATTGTACACGGAAAGAAAATTATGGGAAGTTTTGCTATGCATTATGGGAATGGTTCCCATAATGGTATGGGAATGGTACTTATACTACTATAGGGATGGTTCCCATATATTATGGGAACCATTCCCATAATAGTATGAGAATAGTTCCCATACCATTATGGGAATGGTTCCTATACCAATATGGGAACCATTCCTATAATAGTATGGGAATGGTTCCCATAATATTATGAGAACCATTCCCATATCATTATGGGAACCATTCCCATAATGGTATGGGAACTAATCCCACATTGGTATAGGAACTATTTCTATAATATTCTGGGAACTATTCCCATAATGGTATGGGAACCATCCCTATGATATCATAAAATTCTTTTTTCTGCACAATAGTGTAGAAATTTCCCAAAATTTGAATTTTCTTGAATGTTTTGTGCTGACAAAAAATTCTTGTTAAAAATTTTAATGTTTTTTTGCCAAATACGATTTTTTTTTTCAATGTTTGAATTTTTGTTTTTATGTTTAATAATATTTCTGTGTATTGTAGAAGTGATTACCACACTTCTTTAAAATAATTTTTTCATGATAATATGGGAACCATTCCCATAATATTATAGGAATGATTCCCATACTATTATAGAAAGTATTCCTATAAATTATAAGAACCATTCCTATAATTATAGGAATCATTCCTATAGTGTTATGGGTATCATTCCCATAATTATAGGAACTATTCCTATAATTATGGGAAACATTCCTATAATTATAGGAACCGTTCCCATAATGTATGGTCGTAATTCCTATGATGGTATAGGAAAAAATTTCACAAAATTATGGGAACCGCTGCCATAATTTTCTTTCCGTGTAAATATTCAAAAGTTGAGATGAATTTTTGAAAATAAAAATCGATACTTAATCCACCTTGTCAGGTAGTTAAGTCATCAAGACGTCGCTCGGGTAAATTATGACAACTTCAGCCCGTTAAAGTTTAAAGAGGATCAAGTACGAATGAGAAAAAATATAAAAAATGAAATGAAATATTAAAAAAATAAATAAAGGAAAAATAATAATGAAGTGAGAGAAGGCTAAAAAGCATTTTCCACTCGGTGAAATACAATTATGAAACGCGACGATTTAAATAATATCAAGTTATATTAAACGAAAGATGAAAAGTGTAGAAATAAGTGATAAAATAGTTTAAAAAAAATATATATATATAAAATATAAAGATAATAAAACGAAATACTTTTAACCAGTGGCCGTCTTATTTCCACTTACACCTGCTACAGTCGTAACTTTTAAACAAGTTTCGATTAATTTTCGATAAAAACGATAACGACTTTTTTTCACACATTCATAGTTATGGAGATATGGGCTGGTTCTTTTCCACGGAAATTATTTTATGAATAAAATTTTTTTTTTTTTTTTCAAAGACAGAATAATTGATAGGACAGCGGCCGAATTGCCGAGCGAATTTAACGTTTAAATTTATTGGCAATAGGGTATTAAATTTTACTAACGATTCATATGAAATTATGAGATTACGACATTAATTTTAATGTCAATTATTAAAATTTTATTTCCACGTTAAAAATTTGAAAACAAAAAAATTGAGTGGAGAAATTTCATTTGAATTTATTTTATTGGATAAAGTCGATAATAAATTGAGCTGATTGTTAATAGTGATCGTATAACTAGTAATTATTATTTTTTTTTAAATCTATTTTTCAATAAGTCCGTATCTACTGTGGACTTGAAGAGTTTGGTCTGAAGAGATAAAGTTACTCGAAAGCTTTTCGATATTTTAACGAGCTAACGATTTTAAGTAGCAGATAATATAGAGAGCAACAAAGATATAACTATTTCTATATAATATATGTATATATATATATATATTTATTATGATGATGAGAATAAATTACTTGATAGAGGAAATGAGAAAAGCAGAAAACTCTCAAGATAATCAATCAACTTTCCAGAGAGTAAACTTGAAAATAAAAAAAAAATTTGTTTTTAATTAGTATGACTAATTGATTTGTTTGTTTTAGTAAAAAAATGATTAACAACTTTATAACAATATAAAATTGAGGGTTGTAATGAATGAGACTGTTGGTGTTGTGGGTGTTGTTAATCTTTATAATGAACGGAAAACTGTCAAGTTCATCACGTCATTGATTTTTTCCTTTAATAAGAATCGCTTAATCAGTAATAATAACCACGTCACGATGCTACAGCGTCTCGACTTTACTTTTAATTAGTAAATTTTATCTATTTGACAACAATAATAATAATAATATCAACAATAGGGTGAGCCAAAAAAACCAACCTATCGAATTTATGTCTTAAAAAGGACCTATATATCGAGAAAAAAATTCTCCCATTGGGCAAAATTTTTAGCTCAATTTTAAAAGGTGTCGGTACCCGGGTCAAAAATAAAACTTGATTCAGGCTCGCTTCGCCTTATTTTCTTTGAAGTTATCGATTTGCCGACGATTTTTTGATAAGATCTCGACTTTTTCGACTTAAATTTAATTTTTTTCAACTTTTTGAACTTTTTTCATCTTAGTTTCAACTTGTTCGTCTTTACTTTGAGCATGATAGTCATTCACATTACTTTTGACTTGCTAAACCAAGTCGAAAAAAAGTCATTTATTCGCCTTACTTTCGCCTTAATATATAAAAATTATTTCACCTTAGTTCTGACTTTTTCGACTTATAATTTAAGTCGAATAAGTCTACATCAAGTCAGTTTCGACTTGATTTAGACTTTTTCGCCTTACATTTTAAGTCGAATAAGTCTAAACCAATTCAATTTTGACTTGATTTAAACTTTTTTGTCTTAAATCGTGACTAAGTAAGCCAGTTAAGTCTAAACCAAGGCGAAAACTTAATATATTTCATACCTCCGTAAAAAAAGTCGAGTTTGTCTTGTGAAAAACGGCTCCAAATTTCGACTTGGTAAACCAAGTCTAAATCAAGTTTTATTTTTGACCCGGGTAGCCATTTAAAATTTCCCATTTAAATAACATGCAAAAAAATTTTTTTGATTAAAAATATTATAACTTTTGAACCGTGTGAGATAAAAATTCGGCTCTGGAATATTCTTGTATGGCATTAAATTTCTTAAAAAAAAGTCCTAGGGGTCGAATTTGTAAACTTGATATTTCGTATACTAACAGGCCATCAAAGTCTAGAGTAAACAGAATCATACAAATTTAAGGCTTTATTATTAAAAATATCAATACTACGAAAAAATTTGTTGTACATGTAGTGCAATCAAATCATCAACAATATCCACGTTGTAACAAATAATATTTTGTTATCGATCACAATAAAAAAAAGTATTTGGAAAATCCAAATAAAGCCTTAAATTTGTATGATTGTGTTTACTCTAGATTTTGATAGCCTGTTAGTATACGAAATATCAAGTTTACAAATTTGACTCTCAGGACTTTCTTTTGAGAAATTTAATGCCCTACAAGAATATTCCAAAGCCGAATTTTTATCTCACATGGTTCAAAAGTTATAATATTTTTAATCAAAAAAAATTTTTTGCATGTTATTTAAATGGGAAATTTTAAATGGCTACCGACGCCTATTAAAATTGAGCTCAAAATTTTGCCCAATGGGAGAATTTTTTTCTCAATATATAAGTCCTTTTTAAGACATAAATTCGATAGGTTGGTTTTTTTGGCTCACCCTAATCAACAATTATGATAGACTGTAATTAAATTAAACCAACAAAGTTTATACTGAGATCGTAAGAATTTATTGAGTTGAAGAGTTTTCTTAAAAATTCTTTGACTTTTTAAGCAATGAAAGTTTGCAACAGATTTTCACTGGCAGCAACCATCCGCAACTGTCCATTTATAAGGAAAAAAAAATATAAAAAAAAGTACAAGTTGGAAACGAGCAACTTGAGGCTGTTTGACGCGATAGATAATTAACAAGTCGTCTCTTCAACTCTACTACGATGCTAGAAGGGACGAGTCTTACTAATTTAACTATCTTTCTATATATATAGATATAAATTTTATCTCGCTCATCACCTAGTCATATTCCTCGTCATATCGTCGTTTTAGTCATGAGTATCATTATATCTTATAAAATAAGAGAAAATACTACTGGGTAAGTAAACTCAACTACTATACACTATGTTATATATATAAATATATATGTGTATGTATATATATTAAAACATAGAGCAGAGTAGTAGAGAGAGAGGGTAGAGTACAGAGGTGGTTCCAGAAACTAAAGTCGTGGGCGACCGGAAATTATGCAGTTGCAGAGATAATGAAGAAAATGGCGTTTTCCCGCTTAGTCCTCATGACATGACTTAAACTTTACACTCTCAGTGTATTATGTGCAGCAACATACTGTATATTTAAATTTTCATACGTTTTGGCGTTTACGTTCTTGGAATTCTTGAGGCGTCAACATTTCTGCGCACTCAAAAATTTATTATTTGCGATTATTTAAATTGCGTTGCCGGGTTTAATTAACATTTCACATTACACACATTTGCGTAAGATGTATGTAAGCATTTTTTAATATTCAGTTGACGGCTGTCATAACCGATGGTAATCAAAAAAGCAGTTGACGAAAATCGAGGGCCGAATCAATCAAGATTTTGAAGAATGGGAGATTTTAATTTTTGAAAATGAGATTTTTTTGTCTGTAGTAAATTTAAAATAATTTTTGATCGAAAAAATAGACTATGACAGTCGCGTTTTTGGTGCAAAGTGTGAAAAGTTTAGAACTAAAAGCCATCTGGCAGTCGCGTTAGCTATAAATGTAATTACTGATACTAGTGTTATATATATACCGGAAATATTAAGCGCGAGAATGCACGAGCTTGTTAAAATTTTTAATAAGTTTAAAATACGGGCAGTCAAGAATCAAATCACATTTTTCATCGTTTTTCGAGTTTACATTCATGCAGAGTACTCTCAATAAATAGAAAAAAAAAATTTAACTTGTGTTGATTAAAAAAGAAGAAAAATTCCAGCTAAATTACACTTTTTTACTTTTATTTTAAAAAATCTATGTTCTTGTTTGAGTAAGAATTTTTTTTCATACATAAAATTTGTTGTGTTGAATGAATTTTTAGTAAAAATTTTTCGTTTGACTCCCTCTTTCAGCCAACTATCGAAGGGCGGCTGTAAATTTATTGGCTAAACTGAAAGTATTACCATTTTTCATATATTTTTTTCTGTCCACCAATTTTCGCAAACTTGCATTAATTTTCTTTCAACTTCCTCACATATTTTCATGCCTATTACGCAATATATAAATATTTAATCTAAAAATTCTTCAATAAAACTTCAATACTCGTTTCAATATCACTATTTGTTGTGTTATCGAATTTTTCATTTTAGAATTCCGAGTTGAAATTACTTAAATATATATTTTGTCTATGAAATATGCATATTGTATAATAATAATAACAATAATAATAATAATAATAATAATAATAATAATAATAATAATAATATAGTACGATATTGATATCTAAAATACTACATATATCAAACATCTTATATTTAATGTATATAGATACAGAATATACCGACTTACGTCAAAGTACTCTTTCATCTTCTGACAAATGATCTCAAAAGCATTCATATATATATATATATATATATATAAATATATATATAAATATGAAAGATTTTGTTTTTTTTCAGCTTTAATAATAACTTGAGATCTACAAAACTTTTTGACATGATACTTTCACCATTTGATGCAACACCGCTCAGAGCAGATTTTAGCTGACTTATGATTCATAATTCATATACTTTTACATCACATGATGTAGTTTTATTTATATTTATTTGACTGAAATATTTAACTAAGCGTCAACGTGAAAAACATAAAATACTAAGAGGTGAATTTACTTCCCTGCTGAATTTGCAGCTGAACTGTAGATCTAGGAAAGAAATGTTTCAAACAAAAATTGTAGGGAATTCAATTTTCTACAAAAAAGGTCATAAGGGACATCAATATAGCTCTGATAGTTTCCCAGATACAGAGGGATCAATTAAATTCGGAATATGATAAAATTAATTTTTTTTACTTCAAGTTTCAATTACGCCTAAATAATTAGACTTTCGTAAAAATGCTAAGAGACCTTTTTTGTAGACAATTCAATTTGCTATAAAACTGCTTATGTACATTTTTGTCATATCTGTACTAGTTTAGCCATAATTTTGACTTTTTCACCAACTTTTAATTGCAAATTTAAATTTGTTCAAAATAATTTTTTTCAAAATTAATTAATAATCTGTAGTAATTAACCATTGATAAAACAAACAATTGTCGATTCACAAATACGTATTCTGGATAGTATTATAAATTTTAAAACACGAATATGCCGGAATATATAAATTAGAGAGGCTCATTATGGTCAAGTGCGCAAATAATCGTAGCGCTTAGTGGATATTTTGAAAATAATGTATAAATATTTTCAGCATTATTATATAAACTCGTTACAATTGAAATGTGTTATTACACAGTAGTCTCACGGTCCATTAAGAGAAACAAAACAAAATAAAATAAAATAATAATTTAATTGGTGGCATTATTTCCCGCTTTTATCTCTCAGTTTCATTTTTTTTCGCGAACGCTGTCTACTTTTCGTGTCACGGTAATGAAAAAATAAAATAATAATAATAAAAAACAATGAGAAAAAGATCCTTGGCATTTATTTATGCCACTCTAATCCGGATGTAATTTACAATCGTCTAGTTTTCATGGGGTTAATAAGCTGTAATAAATATCGCACAGTGTTGACGTCTAACAAGTGAAAATTGCGACAGAAAGTAAATTTTGATATTGTTATTATTATCATTATTAATGCAATTATAGTTATACTGAATCCAAGGGCCATAACTTTATCCCAGATGCCTCAAGTTTTATAAAATTTTCATTCATGTTTTTAAACATCTGCTCTTACAATAGACTAATGAGTATTAAATATTAAATACGCTTTTCCCGTTTTAGTAACGTCCTCATTGTCATTATTCTGAATAATCTGGCTGTTAAATTTGAACAGCCTTTTTTTTTTTAAGAAAATGAAAAATAAATAAAGTGACATATTGACAAAAAAAGTATGAACGAAAAAAACTTTAATTAAAAATTTTTCGGTGGTAAAAAACTTTCAATAGGAATTGATAATATTCTATTTGCATTCATATAGAATAGTCGCATGCATGTAAATTTAAATTAATATCTATGTGACTGTGATTCATTTCCGGAAGTTAAATAATAAACCTAATAGCCCTTGATGTTCGTGTCAATAATTATTTTTAATCATTAAATTTAATCCAAAGCCTACAAAGTACATGAGCCCTCATTAATTTAAATAGAGTATTTGGAAATAAAAAAAATTTTAGCCGTCAATTAAAATTTTAATTAAATGAAAAAAAATTTCAAACTAATTCGCTTACTTCTGGTGTTGTTATAAATTTATTTATTTATTTATGGATAAATAATGGCGGCGATATTCAAATGTTTGAATAAAATATATTTAGAGTAAGTAAGAGTCGGGTTATGATACAAATGAACGGATATACTACACTTGTAGCCGTACGGGAGACATTTTTCAAGAGATTTGTTAGAGTGTAATTTCCTACGGGAGATATTTGAGACGTCGACCTTTTGCAAGTTCAATCTCACGTGATATTACTGGAGATGGTTAGAGTATATTTTTTTTGTAATAAATAAGTTGGATAGATGTCACGCTTGTTAAACTTTTTTTGACAATAATTGATAAGAAATATTTATGTAGCAGCTGTTGGTATGGGAAAAAAGTTTTTAAAAAATTACGCGATTTGTAGGTGAGCAAAACTAGAAGCGGTCAATAAATCTAGTGATTCCTTCTTTCTTTTGAATAAAAGATTACTCTGAAAATGGTGAAATTACTCGGTCATAACTAAAATTTTACTAACATTTGTTCTACTAAATCAAAGATAAATCATTTTTATAGCGAGCGTGTAAGAAAAATTTGTTTTGGAAATTCCACAAAAATTTAAACTTTCTGAAATTTATGAACAAAAGCTATTAATTGACTCATTTTGTACACATATTCAAACACTTGTGCTAATTATTTTTGAGCTCATCCACAAAAACGTAATTTCCAAATTTTTCATTCTTAAAATTTGAATTTATTCAAAATTCTAGTGGGCCCATTTTGCCCCTCCGTTGTTCCTCGATACCAAATCAATGATTACAGTATCATAAATTTTTATTCATCGTTAAATGATCAATAAAATTAATAATGATCAAAAATTTATTTTTGATCATTATTAATTTCAACTGAAAAATTTTAACTTTCCAAGGGATGGAAATTTTTAATTACGTCTAGAACGTTGAAATTAAACATTAAAATTTTTTTATTGCCTGTGATTATTATAACTTTGTGGCCGAGTTTTTTTATTTGTTAATATTCATCGACAATCCAAAGTTATTTATATTTTATTGAAATGATAAAAAATTAAATTTCATTTATTACTTTTAACGATAATGCTCAGATATTTTTATGTAATATAAAAAAACGTTGAAATAAAGTATATAAAAGTGATGTATTTCGTGAAACCGTAAGCTGCAAGACACAATTTTTATATATATTTTTTATTTTTATCTAGAATACTCGAGTAAAAAACTAGGGCAAAGGAATTTCGATATCATCGTGAATATCAAACTCTAAAGTATCTTTATCTACTTTTTTATATTTTTCTTCGTTAAAGTCCGGATATTTTTAAACTTAAGTGATCGATGCATTCTCAAAAATTTACAGTTGTTTAAAAATTTACCATTAATTAGGCAGCCAAAAAAAGAAAACCCCTGCACGATTACGTAAACTAAATTGTGTGATTGCGATAGTGGAAAAGGAGAAGAAAAAGTTTATTTCAGCAATTGTCCAGATAAAATATCTCTCGAGTAATGTACGAGCTAAATCAGATGGGCGGACAGAGCAATTCACATTACATTAGTTTACTGTCCGCGACTTGAATATAAGACAAAGAAAATATAGACATGGTATAAACTCTAGTCGACATTGCTAAATTTTATAAATCTTTTACGCTATTTCTCCATTTTTACTTACTCGACTCTACTCGACTCGACTCGACTCGACTCGTTTTAGATAAATAAATTCAATGACTCAAGTGTTCGGTATTCGTAGCACGAATACCAACAAAAACGAATTTATTTTTCGGTAGTCGGGGTAGAATGGAACCGTAATGCACTGTATCGAAGAGTTAAGAGAACAGAAGAGAAAGAACCAACGAAAACAAACGCCTCGGGCAATTTTAAAGCTCAGAAATTCTGCCGTAACTGCCGTCACTATTTTTTTAAAAATTCAATTCTGGGATTAAAAGTGCACAAGATTTATTAAAAAGTAAAATTAATAAAACTGTTGACGTAAGTCATCTGGGTTTTGTTTTTCTTCCATTTTAAAATTAAAAACAATGATCGCGTTTTGTATTATTCCCAAGACAAATTGATACTGGATATTAGTTTACACGCGTGATTCGCCAGCCAGCGAAGGGAATCTCGAAAAATATGTCATTTATAAATTGTAATGGTGTGTAAAGACTGAAGAAGGGAATAAAGGTACCTCGAGATAAAATAAGATAAAAACCAGGTGCTCACCCCAATGATTTTTCGGATTCTTCCTTGGAAGAGTAACTGAACGATATATAAAACGTCGATGTCAAGCTTTTTCAGAGGTATCGCGTGAATTATAAACAAACGGGTACGTTAAACATTGAAGCTTTTTCTCGCTATATAGACACACAACTGAAGATTTATTTTTTTTTTACTCGTTTTAGCTCTTCTTCTTATTATCTCTCTTATAGAACCGTTCGTTTCTGCTCGCCACGATGAGCCCGAGGCTTTTGTGGATGTTCGATACTTGCCGTGAACCACTCAGATAAAAAACTTTATTTTTCCTCCTTTTCCTCTCTCTCTTCTCATCTGGTAAGTTCAAATATATATATATGAAGAACAATTCTGTTTTATCCAATATCCGTGTTATTTTAAGCTTCGAAATTGTTTAATTTAATTACAGACCCACGGAAATATGATTGTGATAAAAATATAAAGATAAAATTATTTGTTTCTGTAAATTAAATTCGTTTAAGTTTCTACACTTCGATCGCGAAGCGTAATTTCCTTTTCAAATTTTTTTATCGTGTCACTAACTTTGATTAGTCTCATAAATTAATATAAGACCTCAGAATATCACGAAAATAAACTATTGCACCGAAACACTCTAGCGAACGAAATTAGAACTCATTCATACTCCGGTTCTAATTTAAAAAATTAAATTTTAATCTGATTTGAAATTCTAAAATAATTCGAAAACTTACAAATAATTCAAATTATTTTATTGGAATTTTGAATCTGATATTAATATTCTAGATCAAAAAAATTTGTAATTAAGTTTCAGTTGGGAATATTGCTCTCGATAAAAAGTTTCATACATTTTCATGCGAAATTATTTCATAAAATAATTTCCTGGACAGCATTTAAGTTGCGCGGGAACCGGCGCTAAATTCAAAAAATGACCATTGGTCAATTTTCCGCTCAATTGACGTCAATTGTCGCAATTTCTCTGCCTTACGTCACTACATATATTAAGTGAATGTAAAAAATTAAAATTGCAATTGAAATTGTTGTTACAACACCGAAATTTGAGTCAACTTCCTGATTTCCAAACTTTTATTTGCTTTAGATTAAAAATTTAGTAAATTCAACACTCTTGCTATTAATGTTGTACCAACAAGTGAAAACACGCAATTTAGACGTGAAGAACGAGAGGAAGAAATAAGATAAGATAAAAAAAAGAAGTTAAATAAATTGATCAAGTTCATGAACCAGTTAGTACAGCCAGTGATCGTGATGCACGATTCTTGTCTCAATTGTCGTAACGGGTGGAAGGGTGATTCGATTCTAGAGTTTACGATAGCTACCTCGCTAAAGTAGTGGCTCATGGTGTATTTACAGCAAATACGAGAATCCAAACAATCGATTTTGCCTTAAATAATGCGGTTCTACCAGATGTTTTCCACTACTTTTATATTATTTTCCATCAACTTTATACTTTGTCCGGCCATTTTTTCCTATTAGTTTTTTTTATACCCAATCGTTAAATATAAATTGATACGTATTGCTTCTTTCGTCCGATACTTCAGAACGTAATATACTAAATCCATAACTTTAACAATATAAGTTGCATTACTTCTTAAAGCGTCGCTTAAAATCGAAAATTTAATTTTGTATAAAAGTAAATTTATTTAATCCCGAGGATAATTTAACGTCTGCAGATAACTTGTCAAGGGTATTACTTAATATAATTACTGTGCAAATACATATACATGTATATAGATGTATATATATTTGAATAGGTTTTAAGTAAACACAAAACACAAGAATCTTATCAACTTGAGAAACTGTATTCTCCACGGAAACGTAACTCGTACAAATTTTAACAAAGATAATCCGCTCTTATAAACCTTATTCAATTTAAATTCTCCTTTCCAAGTGTTTATATTTCGAAAGCCCTTGTCATTTATTTATCTTTAATTTATCCAGCTATCGTATTATTGTCAAATAAAAGATTAAAAGCTGAAAAGTTTATTTTATTTCTGATAATTCACTTGTCACTATAAATAATTTAAGCTCTTTCATATATTTATTAATTAATAAATAAATGAGAAAGCGCAATTAATTAATTATAGACTGGGTGGGGTACAATGGGTCACTGGAAAATTTAATGAAAATGTTTTTAAAATAAATAAAAAAATTGCGCGCGTAATTTAAATCGGCGGGAATTAATTACCGGCTTCGGTTACTTTCTAGCTCTACCCTGCAATGATAATTTGAAATATACATTACATTGTAATTAGTCATACATTCATACGAGCAGATATAAAAAATAAAAAAATAAAACTCAGAACAATGCTCAGTCACGTATGTAAAATTAATGAACGCGTTAATGACAGCACTAGCACTTAAATTCTTTTGTGTGCAGTGCAAAAAAAAAAAAAAATATATAAAATAAGAAGAAATGTTAAGTGAAACACAGAAAGTCGAGAGTAAGAATCATTTTAGTGTTGATTGCACACTAGTCGTTACTTTCCCGAGGTCATCACAGGTCGTTGAAAAAAGTAAATAAAAAAAAATAAAGGAAAAGTTAACGAGACTAATCTCGAGACAAGATTATTCTTTACGTGTCATAAGTAACTTGTTCAGTTTGTTTCTATGATAAGAGCAATTGTTTTTTTTTTTTGTATTTTAAAATAATTTATTTATTTTTTAATATATTTAGCAGTAAAGAAGAGTGACTGCGATGGTTAACGAGGCTCAGGTAATGCGAATTTAATGCTGTCGAGTGTAGTACGAAGTATATAAGAACGGGCGAATAAAGAGTACTCGTAATAGCGTAGGTAGAGAATGGCGAAATGACTATCCTTTGGCTCCACAAGACTCTTCTGGATCTACACTCTACACTCTAGACTACTCTCAACTCCCGTAGACTATACTCCTTTACTTATATACGACGTAAGGTATTCTTGAGTATGCCCACCTCGATTCTTCTTCACCTTCTTCACCGGTATCATCTCCTGATCTGTTCTCTCTCCATGACAGTATCTCGAGTGTACTATACACTGAGAGTATAAGAGTTTACTATCTTCCGTTACGGACATATACATCTACATATACATATACATATATGTATGTATACAACAATGTACATGTGTTTGATGCTTACTGAGCTTGTTTAGTTGCATCCATGCACTCATCTTCTGTCTTCATTCTTCGCCGCTCGAGGATTTTGACCCAAGCAATTCAACGTATTTGCAACACAACCACCAGATTAATTCAATCAATATACATTACATATATGTGGTATTTATATATAAGAAGCTTGGACACTAGGGTACTTTCAAAATGGGGAAAAAAAATTTATTCATAATTTTGTTGATTGATTCCGTCACCCCCACCCCTGTTCCTCTACTTAAATTTCTTCGTTAATAACAAATAAATTTTTTTTTATTGATAAAAAAAATTTTATCACAGCAAGTTAGTGGAGGTTTAAATTTATTGCGGTCGTAAAAAATATTTGAATATCCAGTTGAATTTTACCTCTGAGAGGAAAATCTTGAGTACATTGCGGTTACTACCCTGCTCAGATACGAGTAATATATTTGGGGATGAAAAACTCTTCGACTCGTCAGCTTATGTTGTGATACATACACAGAAACACATTTTACATGACTCACCATCGATTACACATTTTTATGTTGGATGCTACCATCCGTGGAAACCAGTGCTAGATACTGGCTTACAGTCCATACGTGGAGGATATCATTTTTATTATCATTATTATTATTGTTCTTGTCGTTTTATTTCTATATAGAATCCTTGAGACAAATATTGTATGCCCCTTTATAGTTGATTTGTGTCAGTCGTAAACTAGTAAGTAGCAATGAATAATATTATTTTGTCATACGACATAAATTGCTTCTATATATATATATATATATATTTTTGTGAACAAGTTTAAACTATTGTTCATATGACAGAACTGATAAAGTACTATCAATAAGTACTTTAAAATGTATTGATCGTAATTTTAATCCTAAAAGAAGAAATGCGACAATCGAGTGACCCTAAGGTCGACCGAGAACTTGCCGCAGTCAGCGAACTCAGAGAGCTTAAAGACATTTATTATAAAAAATGTTTTTCATCTCTCTGAGAGCAGATAAAAATCATAAAATACGAAAAAAAATTACATTTAATTTTTTTTTCCTTGACTTCCGTTTTTGACGATACTTGAACTAATTGATTTCAATGAAAGTTACCGCGATTGAAAAAGTTTGTTAAGACTTAAAGCTGATTCTTTTATGGCTGAGCAGTTTTTGGGTCGGATTAAAATTTAATTCGAAGAAATAAAATTGAAATTTAAAAACAACTTTTTTTGGCAAAGTAAAAAAATCTATTTTGGAAACGAAAAGTTTTGCTGGAAGACTGCACACAAAAAAAAAAAAATTCTCGACTGAAGGTAAATATTCTTGATTCAAGAAAATTTTTTTGGAGACCTAAATTTTCTCAGATAAAGTAGAAATCTTCTCCAACCAAGACGAATTCTCTTGGCTCAAGAAAATCTTGACTTGGTTCCCGAAAACTTTTGTCTTCAAAAATATTTTCTTGACTCAAGATATCTGTTTTTTCTGTGTGTACATGTTTAAATTTTTAATTAGTTAGTCACAACATGTGTAAGTTAAATAAAAATTTTGCACTGCAAACGCGATCATGTATCAAGATAAATTGAAATATGAAGAAAATTTTTTTCTTTTTTATAAATATAAAATATTAAGTTACATATGGAAAATTATCCTGCTGTATCATATGTCAAATAATATAGATAATACTATATTTCATTTCATTGTACGATTTGAGATAACGTTACATTATAACGCACGTCATAATGTCATTTCAATTTTTACGTGTTACCAAAATTAATAATAAAAAAATTTCTGTCTGAATTCTTTTTTTGCAAATTGAAAAGACGAATGACGGTATTTTTATTTTTATAATTAACAATTTATTGTATTAAATAAGTAAAATAGCGTGTGTCATATAAAACACGTGACTGCAATATGTGACATTATCACGTCACGTTCATCGTGATAGTCGTGTCTTTTACGTCTTTGTTATCCGGATGACGGCGTACACTTAAACAGCTAGGTACTCAATGTCGTTTCCGGTTGAATAGATATATACATATATATATTAATATTTAATTTATCTATATATAATTTAATACCGTACAGCGTTGAATTGTTAATAGAGACAGACGCGTGCCTGCCACACACGAAGACAATCCTTTCATGATATTTAATGGATGCAATATTTCCATTGAGATAAATAATGAGACAGGTGTTATAAACAGTTGCTTGAGTTAGTTCATTAAGTGGACGAGATTTTAAAGAATAAATTGTAAACCTTATTATAAAAGTCCTCGTTGGAATGAATGGGAATCCGTACCAAGGAAGAATGGGTTTATGTTAAGAATCCATAAATAAATCCATGGAAAATAATTTTCATGTATAAGAATCCATTTATGAAACTATGATTTGGATTCTGATGTAAAAAATCCGTTCCAAAAATGCTCATAACTGTGAATTTCCGAATTTCGAAAGAATTTTTTGGCACAGAATAGGAAAACATGAATGTCGGGATTTGTAGTTCGAAATTTACCTGACATTGTATAGTTTCCCATTGAAATTAATCCGCAAGCTATATATATATAAGAACCTATGCCGTGGATTGTTGTATAAATTTTTAAATAAAGAAACCTTTAATCAATATCGTCATATAATTTAACTCTACATTCATTAAGCTCAAGGTTCCAAGTTCGAACCCACACGAAGGTCATTTTTGCAGTCGCTTTCTATTTGTGTTTTTTGACTGACAGAAATAAAATGTTGCTCCAAATAACGTAAACTGTAATAATTTATAAATTAAAACAGTCATTAAGCCTTTAATTTAATCTCGAAATTAGCTAATTAACGAATCGCTAGCTAAAGTTGATAAACTATTAACTGTTACGAAACATATAGCACAAAGTACTAGTTTCGATCCATACACTAAGCCACGTTGTTCGTGTTTCTGCTAAAACAAGTTTTACGACGATTGTAATAATGTATTGACTGCCCACCTCCTGTCTTTATTATTATTGAGACTGCGGCAGAAACTACTTCACTACAACATTGCTAGCACATTTACGTAAACTAGAATTCCAATCTCTAACTTATGTGTGTTGTCTAATTTCTCTAGTTCATCCTCTATCTCTATCTGTACCACTGTCTATATATTATTATTTGTGAGAACCAGCTCTGTTCCACTCAACGTTATTCCTTTTATCACTGTGATGTTGAACCCACTAGTGAAATTTCCGAGAGTTTAGGATCCAGATAAACTTTATGCTCATAAGGGAATAATGTACGAAAGCTTACAACTATCCAGGGAATAATACTTGTCAATTGATTAAAATAGTTTTTCATAAATTGTAATCGGCTCTAAGTGATATTCAACGCTTAAATATATATACCCATATTTTATTGATATTTCAATAAAATGCCTGTTATCATATTTATGAAGCATTAAACTCTTCAAGAAAACGGCGGTTACTGAAGCTTATCGATTTATTGATCAAAATAATTTCTGAAGAAATTACTAAATGTTCAAAATGAATCTGTACCCGAGTAAAGAAATTTGGCCGAAATAACCTCAAAATTATAGAAATTTGGTCGAAGAGGCCTAAATTTGGCCAAAATCACGCCAAAGCCGTAGAATTGTACTGAAAAAGACCGAAAATTGACCGGAAAATCACCGAGATTTTGTCTTTCTTAATAAGCAGGCCGATAAATCGAGTCGGCTTAATTTCGGTTTTTTTTTTGTAGGCCTAGTTATCGGCCATTTTTCAGCGTAGCTAATTTTCAGGCTTGTGTTCACTACCAGAGTCTTTTGATAGCTACTTTTCGGCCGAAAAAATTCTGTAATTATTCGTGTACCTGAAAATCAGAACGTTTTTCGCGGGACAAAAATTAAAAATCAAAATTAAAAATTAAAAATCTACTGGATTTAAATTTCCGAAATGTTTCGCATGTCAGCCGGCAATTGCAGCCACAGCCAATCACCTCTGAAGTAACTTTTAAGCAGTCAAATTACATTAATTTTTTCATTTTCGTTGCGCAAAAAACGTTGCGATTTTCAGGTGCATTATTGTTCAGACTTAAAATTTTTTTACCTGGGTAAGAATATCTGTAACTTTGTATTTTATAAAACTATTAATACATCGGAAAAGTTATAATTCATATGCAGAAATAATAAATACATTTTTTTTTCATCTTCGCAAATATTGTTCGACACAAATTCAAAATCAACTGCTGATTTGATAAAAATTTATACGGAAAAATATAATATTAGTCGGGAATTTAAATAAAATTTAAATGTATGTACAACATCGTTCTTTGACGATTTTATAAATAATATATGTGAAGTATGTTACTGCGGAAAAATGAAATGAGAGATAAAAATGATATAAAAAATTTTTATAACGTTAATTCGTGTTATTTTCAGTTATAACTGACGTACAAATCAATATTTAATAAATATAATATCGATAAACCAATACCGTTGCACATACATGACTTTTATTTCATTTGCTATAATTAAACCCTTTACAAAATTTCCCATTTGGACATTAAATAAATAAATAAAAATGAATGAATAAACAAATGGATGAGCGCAATAATATAAAGTGAAATTTTCGCATGTTATTTGTTTGATCATTTGATGGGAAAGGATTTGGCAATACAGGGGTAAAGTAAATGGAATCCATCCCACACATGACTGAAGAAACAATTACCTAATCAATCGATTATTTTCACTAAATAATTGTCTATAATCTTGGGAGTTTAAGCTCTAATTGAATGAGCAAATATACCAATTTACAAACATTCAGGCACTTTAATTCATGTGTGATTAATTTTGAAAGTATTCTCGATCAAATTACATTATAAATTTATCTAATCGGAAAAATCTATCAGCTAATTTTGATGCCCGAAATTAGGTCTAGAAATTTTAGATAAATCATTAATAATTACTATAGGGTCAAATTAACCGGCTGCGAAAATTTGAAAATTTTCCCTGACGGTAACGACCATGTGAGAACGCATGTCATCGAACAACAGAATTACTCATGGAAATTTTCATTCTCCGTATGCTCTAGAAATTGAATAGCAAAATTTCGTGTAGAGATAATTCGGTAATTATGCCCTTCACAGATGTACTTGAATGATTTGTGTGTTGATGAGGGTTGAAGGAGGTAAATTTAACAGTTTGATCGAATATCATACTTTATGATTCAACTTTAGCAAGGGTATCAATAGTGGAATTGCAAATCGATAACTAAATGGTCGTGTACATAGATGATAGTTTATCGGAGTTTAGTGAACCGTTTTCGTGTATCTATATATATGTATATATATAAATACATATATATTTATTGCTCGATGATATTATAGTAATACCTACTACAAATAGTATCTCTCGTGTGGGTCCTTTATATTTTATGGTGTATATATATAATACGTTATTCTAAACTCAATAATCCAAATTAAACTTTAAATTATATACATAGGATGAAAATTTAAACAGGAAATAATTCAACGGATCATTGATTTCAATAACTTGAATAGCTATGCCTGCTGAAACAAAAGGGAATATTGAGATAGTGAATTTCGACAATGCAAATTTAAACATTTTACAAACGATCGATTTAACTCTAATGTATTGTCAATGACTAGGGTATTCATTTAGATATCAAGTAGTTTGTAAACTGTACGATGCATCTATCAACTTCATCTACATTAATTACGAAATTTCGTTCGACTGCACATGTATATGTTTACATACTGTGTAAATACTTTACTTATACTTTTTTTTTACAATATTTGGCTATCAAATTTTTTTTATTTCAACGCCGTCCGGTTTTTAATTTTTGTGTCAATTATTTGCCCTTCGAAAATATTGTTAACAAGTCAACATACCGGCATATATTTTGGAAAAGTATATTGACTATGCAAAAATTTATTCCATCATCGAAAATAGTAGCACGATTTTTTTCCATGCATGCCAATTTTTTCAGGAAAACATTCATTATAAATTTTAACTAAAAACAGCAAGTTTTCATTAGAAACTTCATTTTCCATTGCATCGAATTACTAACAACTTTTCAGACGATTTTTTCCAAGTAATATTAAACTTCCTACCAGCCATTTCTCGCAGGTAATCCGTGATAATTTTGCAACAAAATTTTCTACCCCATAAACCGATTTTATTAAAGTTCTTTATTATTCTCCTAAAAGATTCTCAATTTAGATTTTTACTATTGAAACATTATTTATCTTATGTTTTATTAAAATGGGTTGTAATGAAGGTTTTACTACATTCCACTACAATAAACCATTTTCCATTACAAGCCTTTTTTACTTAATTTTCATCATAACATAAAGATTCATGTTGTTGGTATTATTCATGAATTTTCTTGTACGTTTGAATCACATCAAAAACAATTTTTAAAACAATATTTATACACTGTTTTAATTTTTTATTCAAATTAATCGTTCAAACGGTCTTAATGAATATTTATTATTTTTTTATAACCACATTGTGTATATTGTATATACATACCAAAAAAATTAAAAAAAAAAAAATCTACTTGCTACTACATGTTGAATTTGATTTTCCAAAAAAATATAGATAGCATGTGTATGCATATATTATACACATATTAAATATATAAATATGTATATATATAAATGTACTGTTGTCAAATTTTAGCATATACGTGAGTTAGTAACAGATTATTCGAAATTCAATCAGTGAATTCGTGAGAGACTGCCGTATGCTCGACTTGTCAGCTGTAGCAACGTCAGCCGCATGCAAATTATGTAATCTCCCGCGAAAGCTGCGAAGTCTGTAAGTATACATTGTCTATTGCTACATTCATGACCGAGGATTACAGTTTCCTTGCAATAAATACGAAGATACAAACAAAAAACATAATAAACGAGCTCCTAATTTTGAAAAAGAAAATTTGACAATTCCGAAAAACGTAAAAAAATGCATTTGTAATGAAATTTTTCATGCGAATCATTCGCTTCGATTTGTTTGCACTTATATTACGGTCAGCTGAGTCCTACCGATCCTAATTTTACACACGTGCGCACATATTTCCACTCCTGTGCCAGAGATAGAGGTTAGGTTGGTCATGCATGTGGACACTGCCATTGTATTTGCCTTTTTTTTTATTTACTTTTTTTCATTATTACTTTTCTTCTATTTCTACTTCTCTATTCTACAATCTGCCCTTCCATCTAAATTTTTATAATACTTTTTTCTTCAATTCATTCGTAATTTCTTCATCGGATTTGATTTTATACACAAAATATACAGATATATATACTTGTTGTACACGATAATACTCGACATTTCAATAAACGTGGCTCAATTGAAAATCGATCCTCTGTAAATCGCTCGTTTCAATTTAAATTTCTGTGATGATGCAACATTTTTATACAATTTAATTATATTTTCATTCAAATACTCATTTAACTCGCGCAATTATTATTTATTTTATGTACAAAGGTCAATTTACGGCCATTTTTTTTTAATTTATTTCGATGTTTTACTCCCAGAAAAGTACAATTTCTAGCTTTCCAACAAGTTTTAAATACTGATGGCTTTACCCAAGAACGTATTTACTTACTAAGGTAATATCAACAATGTAATTGCCATAACTATGCCTAAGTATACTTTAATTAACTTTTAAACACGATAAACTGTTAACGTAGTCTAGAACCAGCAATCCGAGCTCGGAAAAGTATAATATTGTTTTTTTTTTCACAAACTTTTTATAAAATAAAACTATCATAAGTCAAAATAAAAATAGTTAATTACACCTCTTAGCTATTATTTAATAAATTATTTTTAAAAAACCGCGCGAGGTGTAATTTTAAAAATCTTCAGGTATTTTTCAAATTTTATCCTAATTTCGAGTCAAATATTGCACACCTCGGAGAGGTAGTGCTCTACTGTCACCAAATTTTAAAACTGAGTTTCGGTCAACTTCAATCATCATCACTATTTTATATAGCACTTAATTAAAAAAAAAAAAGCACCAATAGCAAAAAGAAACTCCATTGAATAATTGTGACATAGTTATAAGTTTTTTTATTTAGACTGTAATTAAAAAAAAGTTAATTGAAAAAAATTTTACTTGGACGTCAGTTGGTCTGTACGTATGTGAACACGATATCTCTTGAAAGAGTTGATGAATAACTTTGATTTTTTTTTTTTAGCTTCGGATTATAATTCTTAGGTACCCTTTCGAATATCACTATTTTAAACCGTCACGTTCATTAATAATTAAATAAAAACTCAAAACTGATGGTTTTAACTAATAACAAATTATGTGCCTGAAGATCGGAACGTTTTTTACGTATCGAAAATGAAAAAAATTTAAGTAATTTGAGTTCAAAAGTGACTTAAGTCAAATTTGGGGTCAGCCTGCAATTTTTGGGTGACGTGCAAAACATTTCCGAAGTCTAGATCCAGTAGAATTTTTACTTTTCATTAATTTTTTTTGTTTTCATTCCGCGAAAAACGTTCCGATCTTCAGGTACATAACAAATTCGCCATTTTTTCTCCACAAATAGATATATAGAGTTTTTAGTTCATTTGGATTCCACGCTTCACAAACGCTATTTCTTTTTTTAAATAAGTTAACTATTATTTTTTTAGTAAGTAAAGACAAATCGACAATAACGTACCGTTAAAAAATATTTCGTTTCGATTAAACAGATACATTTTTTTCAACTTATGTAAAAAAAACATTCGGATAAAAAATTAATAAAAGTAAAATGATTACATATCCATAATATTACATGAGCGTTTGAGGTGTGCACTCTTGGATTTTCCGAATTTTTAAATAGATTTTAGTTAAACTTTTTCCGAGCGAATACTTCAGACTTTTTTTTTAACAGCTACAGAAAAAGGGGAATGGGGCCGACAGGTCTGAGATTTAGATATTTTGGCTTGTAGACTACCTCAATAAAGTCAAAGCAAACGATTTTTGGTGAGTGAAATTTCATTGAAAATATATCGCGGTCTGGGGCTTTCAACAGAAACTCTAAAAAATAAAATATTACGACATTTTAGTTAAACATTGCGGTATTAAGGATGACGGTTGACGGTCACAAAGCCATGTTATTATTGTTATTATTATAATATATAAAACGTAAACGCTGTCCACAAATTTAGCATGGTATTGTATGGAAGTTTTGTGATGCAGACTTATACAGCTCGGATGCTTTATAACCTGAGGCGCGATTTTACAATACCCACTCACTCTTTTGCTTTTATTTATGCCAAAACTTGGAAGGCACAAATTGCAACACCCTCACAATGAATCATTGTGAGAAGCAAGTTCTCTTCTAGGTCCTAGGGGATTCTCACTCTTGACTCACTCACTCACTCTTATTTTCTCTCTTGTTGTATCGTCAGCCTCGATGAAAAGCTTTCACTGCAAATTCTAATACAAAAGCGTGATAAATCTAAAAGCACATTTGTCTTTTTATTTATTTATCTCGTTTTTCACGTTATTATCACCTTTATCAAACCATTTTTTCATAAACACACTTTATCTATCAGATGAAAACTCATTATTTGTATTTATGGCGGTAAGTTACGAATTATTGAGTTTTTTTTTGTTTGTTATGTTAATGGAAAATATTATCAAATATATTTTACCAATATTTACTCTATTTTTTTTTCTACTTCCCAGACTGGGACACGGTTACGAGCTACACGCTGTTGGGGTACTAAGTAAATTTAGACGCGTGTCACGTTCGCGGTAGCTCGGAGGGTTGGAAAAAAAATAGTCAAGGGTAAAAATGATAAACTACTGAGATCTTGCTCATAAACTTCAAGTCACAAACTAAAAGATCAACTTGCAGTAACACAGTTTATAAAATTAAATGGGATCTTTATAAAAATAATGATAGTAGTACTTTTTTTTCTCTGAAAATTACATTCCTTCACTTTTTTCTTCAACAAACTGTCAGATTGATGAAAAAAATTGGCACCAAAAACAGAGAATGTAAACTACGAGGATTTAATTTCAAAATAATTTTGAAAATCCCGAAACTCTCGGCCTGAAAATATATCACCATCCGTTTTTTGTCGTAAAAATTTGCATAAATCGGTGTTCAAAGCATAGTTTTGTTCTGTGACTGAGCATCATAATTGAGTTTTATTCAAATCGAAAAATGGTAAGAATTTATAAAATTATAATTTAAATTTAAATGTTGAATGCTGAACATATTAACGTCTATAGGAATAGTTACAGAATACCATCATCGTTAAAGTTTTGCCATTCTTCATCATTTTTATTTGTCCACCGATTCAACTCACCAAAGAGATTCTTGGCAAACCTCCATTGCGGTTTTGCAGTTCACTCACTTTGTTTTTCTACCTCAGAGGTTTTCTGCCCATTCGGGATTCGTTAGCTTCTTTATTATTATTTAGTTTTTTTTTAAATTACTTTCTGTTCATTTTTCGTGTACAAAAGGGTGAGTTTTCTTCCTTTGTACGTTAATTGAATTCATTGTTCAACGTAAAAATCTAATGGATTTTAAAATTAGCACGTGCATGTCCTCGGAGTATAAATTCACAAAACTTTACGGTTTCATTTTTTTACACTGAAACTGGGGCATATTTTTTTTTTATTACAATTCTCCGATCACAAATTTATATATATATATGTTTCCATGTATATTTAATGTGATAGATAAAGTCCAAAGTTGAAAAATATAATGATAAAGAAATGACAGCAGTTGCTTGAAGATTTGAACAGTTTTTCGATTTTTTAAAATATACCTCGTATATTTATTCGACCACTGATCGGGTTGACTCCATAAATATTTTTTCAATTTTCATAAAAGCATATTTTCAGGTCGACCGCTTTTTAAAAAATTACATTCATTTGCCTGTTAAATATTTACTGTCAAAAAAATTCAGTCAATATTCAATAACTCAATTTACAGAATTTAAAATTGTTTTCTCTATAGACCAACTTTTGTAATTTACAATATTAATTTTTGATAAAAACTGTTGAATATTTGTGCGCAAAATAAAGGCTCTATAGAAATTAAAATTTTTAAAAAAATTCAAATTAATACAGAGTAGAGATGCGGGAATAATTCGAACGCTATATCCACACCCTTACTGAATAATTAATTATAATTTAAAAACAAAAAATGGCGCGCGAAAATACATTAAACATTTATGACCAAAATGAACACGAAATAAAATTACGACATAATAAGTTTACCATTGAATCAGATCAATTTCCCGTGAGATTAATAAAAGAGCAACAATAAAATTTCGTTAATTTGTTCTGTTGGTATCGATTATATTCGCGTAACATAACGTACCCTCGTTTTTTTCCAATATACTGTTTTATATTGTAGACATATATATTCATATATACATGACCCTCGGCCAATGCAATTTAATAGCGGGCGTTTTTGTGTTGGTGTATTTGTAATCGACAAACCTCAATCGAAATGACCCCCACGAGACTACCGAAAAAAGCCTCGCGCAGTTTTTTTTTTTTTTTTTCGACGGTGTTTATATTCTTTGAAGAAAACGTGGCGACGATGAAACGAGTTGATGAAATCTTGAACAAGGTCTGAAAGGTTTTCACCCTCGAGCTTCTTCAGAAGTTATTTAAAAAGAATTCGAGTTAGCAGTTATACAAATGGAATAAATTTAATACGGTTGATGATCCCCAGCCGTACGAGTATTACATACGTAGTAATTGCCATTTCTTTTCATTATTTCTCTTCTTCTGCTCACTTGTACGATGATGATGTTGGCTTTTATTATACGACTCATATCGATTCATGATTCATAGCTGTTTATTTTCTGAGAAACGAGGATGGGAGAAGTTTCGCTCCATCCGAAGGCATAATACTTCTTTCAGACTTTTTTAATCTGCGTATAGTCAAGAATTTTTATTTTTTTTACTTTTTATTTTTTATTCCAATTGACGGCGACGTGTTTTAAAACCTCCTGATAACGTACGTACACATATTCAGCAAACAATTCAGTTTAAATAGCCTTCTTTATCAATGGATAAAGATATGATAACGAAATAAAACCGTTGGAATTGAAATATTTTTTTTTTTAAACTGAACAGGAAAAAATTAGGTTGAGAAGTTGATGATTAATTGAAAATTTATATTTTTACAAAAAAAAATTATGATCCGTAATTGAAAAATTCGGATCACTAAAAAAATTTCAGCCAAATATTGCTATTGTTAATTTTAAATTAACGGGTAAAAATTTCGGTAGAGATTAAAAAGAGAGGGGGTAAAATTGGCTCCTGTCAAAATTAGTTTAATGTAGGATATAATGAGCCAGCCAGTTTGCAACAAAAAAATATATGATATATTATATTGTATATTTTAAAAAGTCATATAGAGATTTTCGCCGATGTAATATAAAATTATATACAGTAGTAAATATATGTATTCCATATATGTAACTTATATGTTTTTTATATTAAGCTATGTATACATTTACATTTACCTTATAATATATTGTATTGATACATTTCCTTTTATATTTAAAAAATATAAAGTTTTTATATGAAATGAAATATATGGTAGCATATAATTTATATTATATATGGCACCATATATTTTCTTTGTTATATTTAAGCATATATTTTATTCGGTGTATGTATATGTATATGGCTATATATATTCGCATCAAATTAACTAATTTTGAAAATTTTAACTGCAATTTAAAGAGTATATTAAAATTTAGATCTAATTTAATTGGAGTTGGTCACACGAATAAGAAAGTTTTCTTTTCCATACACAATATAAATATATATGTTTTTATATATGATAGAAATATATTTTTCGGACATGTTGACATATATATTTTATACATGCTAAACATATACGGACTCGTATATAATGAGTATTATATTTTTTAATATAAAAAAAAATATAGTTAAATTCGCCACATATATTTTCTGATATTTATCATATATTTTTACATATATTTTGACCATATATGTTATTTTCATACGGGAGCGCAAGAAAAATTCAAAAAACTACTACGAAATCTTGAGTGGTTCAAATTTCCCGCGTAATATTAATTTTTGAAAACTTTCATTGGTCCCTACCCTAATTTGGTTGTAAAAAAAAAAAAAAACTAGTGTTTCTTTCTTTTTAAAAAATAAATGTCTATAATTATTATTTGTCACAAAATATTTATTCAGCGGGTCTAAAAATGCTGTCGTAACTAACAGACGGTCTGAAAAAATACCGACAAAGAAATTTAAACGTCAAAGAGACCTGGTATGTTCATAAAGGTCTTACTTTGACAAAAATAAAAAAAGTATGTAAAAACTGAATAAAAAAAAGAAAGTACGTTAACAAAACGAAAGAGTTTAAGTGAAGGAAAGAGTGTGGAAAAAAGTAACTGGAGAAATAATTTGCACGCTTGAGAATAGAATGTTTTCAATGAGGAGTCAAAGCTTGCTGTTGAATAAAAAAATGAAAATAAAAAATACTTATAAAAGTAAGTGTAAAGTAGGGACGGAATAAAGAAGAGAGAAAATCACAAGGATATTGATTTGAACGTTTGCGTCGTTATCTCAGCATAGATAATGTAATTGCTGTACACAATGCGGGTTATAAACCGACGTTTTATTTCACCTTATAATAATATTATTGATAAAAAAATTATTTCAGATCCCGCGGGAAAATTCAACGCCAAGAATTTCTACATATATATTTATGTATGTGAAGATTTAAAAATGAATTTTTTTATTTTAATTTTGTATTTTTGCATCAGGCTAAAAGCTTCAGTAGAAAACGTTTTATAACCGCGGATTTTTTGTTTTTCGAATGGTAGAACCCGAGAACCCGTCGCGTATATACGAGTACAGCAATGAAAATTTGAAATTCCGGCACGAAGTTCCATGTAGTTTTATGCACCAGCTCGTGTGTGCGTGAGAGGGATAACATATTTCTGTGTCTCTGGCTCATATATGCTGCTGCTCCCTTGGTTGCGGTATGCTGAACCAAGTTGTGCGGAAACTTCTCGCGTACTGGCAATGTCACGAGGTACATAACACGACAGAGGTAAAAAAATTCACAAAATACATTTGTATATAAGTAATTTTAACCGAAAAATAATATCTACTTCTCAACAGTATTTTTTATCTTAGCTTAAAACATACTCTACTCTCTAAATATGAATTAGTGATTTTTCACTAATTTCAAGTGAATATTCACTAATTGTCAATGCTACAATCGTACCACGCAGAATTAGTGAATATTCACTAAATGAATATGTGAATATTAGAATTCACTGATTTGATAAGTGAATATGAGAATCCATTAAATTGAAAAGTGAATATGGGAATCCATTGATTCCATCGGTGAAAAAAAATATTATATTGCGAAAAAAAATATAAGACACTTGTAATTAGATCCGAAATGTGATTAATGTATTAGAATCATTACTTAGAGGAAGTATACATGATTTTGATTGATGAAAAAATCCCGGTGACTGCTGGGCTCGAACCTGCATCCTTCCGATTCAAAGTCTTTGATACTATCCACTGCGCTGACCTACGCATGTGATCGCGTGAGTGTAAATAGTATATTCGTTATGATACCAAACAATAACTGATGAAGAAATAAAAAATCCGTGATGTTATGATTGACTTACTCTTCATATAAATATATTATTGTTCTGAATTTCTATTTTTTTTTATTTTGAAAGTTTTTTATTAAAATTTTTAAAAATAGCATCATAATTATTAATTATATTTATATCTAGTAAAATGTTTAATTATTTGCTAGTTAAAGTTACTAGTGAAATTGTGAAATTGATAAATTAAGAAGTGAATAACAGTTTCACTTGTAGAAATTATGAAAATATCGCTAGTTCAGTAGTGAAAATCACTAATTTGCTAGTGAAAATTATAGTACTAAATTTGTTAGTGAGAATTCACTAATTTGTTATTTAAATACACTGACTATGAAGTGAATACTGCTTCACTAACGTAATTAATGAAATTTCCACTAATTCATGTTCAGAGAGTAGCAAAATAACTTAATTTTTAAAAAATTACCGTCTTGTAATAATTTTTTTTACGGAAAACAAAATTTCGAGTCAAAGGGTTAATAAAAAAATTTCGTCCAAGTATGTTGCTGTTTTTTTTTGTTTGTAAAAAAAAATTACGCTTGTGACATATAACGAAATTCAAAACGTTCTGTCATGCGTGAATGCAACTACTCTGTAGTATATTTTATGTGTTTGTGTTTACGCCCTGTATACTGTTTGCTCAGAAATACTGGATGAGGTAATACAAGAAAACGAATTCAAGGCGTGTAAGGTAACGAAAAGAGTGACGAAAAACTAAATGAGAGAAGGAGATAGAACTGGAAAATATAAAGTCGAGTGTACTAAATTTTTTTTTCTTTCTTCTTTTTTTTAGTCACGATGCATATGAAAGTTTCCGCTAGAGTAATAGAGCTCTATACTACCTATTTTCTTATCATCCTGAACGTCAATAAAGGATTTCATATATGACTTTTATGTTTATATAGACAAACGTGAATAAGATCTTGGACTTAAGTCCCTTGACAAAAGCCTCAAAAACAGTAAGGACTGAGCCAGACAGAACTATCACGTAAAAAAAAAGTATAAAAAGAACAAGGAAAAAAAGTTGGCACAAAACTTTGTACATTAAAGAGCATTGCTAAAGTTTATCTCAATATTCCGTTAAGGTAAAACGTTATTTTTTTTATTTTCATTTTACTTTTATTATTTTTTTTCTTGTACCTGATGGTATAGTAAGCCACAGCTTGCGGTCACCACCGACAATTTAGGGAATGGAAATATCAAATAATTCGGAACTTTATCTACGTGAATATTTAAGGGCTTTTTTTTTCAAGTCAACTCATCTGACAATATGGCGCCACACACAGGAATTCTTGAGGAGAGAATAAAAAGCTTAAAAAACAAGTAAAAAATGGAGCAAAAAATATATATTCTGGAATATCGATTTCCTAATTCTCTACTGGTTTAGTATCATTTTCACATTCTGATAAAATTCATTGGGTTAAATTAACTCTTGTAACTTTCAGGATATTAATTTTATTAAAATACATGACACTTTTGTCACACGTTCGAAGTTATCTCGTATTAAATAAAATATTTATATAATTCGAGACATTTATCGGTCGGATGGTATAATTTATAAATAATTAATTTAAGTAACGTTTCAACCGTTGAATTATTTCACGAAAATTTATTAACAGAATTAATGAAGACAAATTCGAACATCTGTTGAAATTAAATCATGTTAATATGATTAATAAAAATATGAATACATTACACATATGCTTCATGATTTCATAAGAAATATATATATTGAGAAGTATAATTACGAAACTGATATCTGTACTAAAATACTTGACACAAAAAGGATTTTTATATCGCGAGAGAGCAGTAATAAGAGAACCGAAAGTCACGAAGTAGAAATCTTTTCAAATAGTTGTTATTAGTCTTCGAGCACTTATGTTGACGCACGTACGCGTAATCTTCATCTCTTCTTTGTCCTAGTCCCTTTATCACACCCATTTTTCCCTTATACAGATAGTATAGATATATATAAATTTTTTTTCTTTCCATACTATATTTTTTTTTCGACGTACGGATCTCAAGTGCACTCAAGTTGGTTGCAGACATGAGTTGTGGCTTCGGTCTTCCAGTGATTCATTGTTTCCACACACCCTCGTCCTCGTCAGTGTACTCGCTACGCCTTGGAGTGTCGATATAAGGTCGATTTCTCGTTGTCTCAACGCGATTCGACGACACACTCTCACCCACACACACATACACATATGTAACTATATATACAACACGAGAGGATTATATAGTGAGGGTGAGTGGATACTCTATGGGGGAGAGGACGATGCAATGCCACTTTCTCGACATCAAATTGGCGGACTACGTGAGGCGAAAGAAAATTCACAACAACTAAATATATATATATATATATTTATATAAATATACATAGACGGTTATATGTGTACAATAAATCAATAACGGCACAGGAAACTAGAAACCAACGATAGCAAATTGTCGGAAACTAGAATATTCCCAAGTAATTTCTTTCTACCCTCTTTAAAAGCATACAATGTATACATCTATATATATATATATATACATTTTCTATGAAAACTATATCCCGTCGAAAACCACTATTAAACCATATGCTCTAATACAGAATCTTTATAAAGTGCAATTTACGTTCCATTATAATAATTAAATTTAGAAAAAAAAGATTTTTAAATTTGGCCTTTCGAAATATTCGATTTGAATTTCGAGCACTATTCGGTTGGCGGTATTTTTAAATTTAAATGCGGATAGAAGTGAAGAAATTTGAAATTTAAATAATAAACTAACTTGATGATAACAGTTTGAGTTTATGAAGAGCATTAATTATGAGAATAAATTAAAATTTTATTTCATCAAATAAAATTTCGGCAATCGTAAAAGGTTATGTTTCACGTAATAAAATTACTATAATTTATTATTCTGATGATAAATTTTTAAATTACAAAAAAAAACGCTCTTGTAATAATTAAATTTACTCATTATTGCAATGACTATTTTTAAATCAAATATTTATTTACTCAGCTGACACGTGACATTTTTCACAATCCGAAATTCTCAAATAATAATCGAGACGCCATTTTCTAAGGGTTCAAAAGTCGCCATTTTTTGAACTACTGCCTCAGGCCGAAAACTGGGTATATATTTCACAACAGCCAAAATATATATGACTGTTTACGGGAGATAAAAATCAGCCGGACGATTTCTACTGAAAAAGTCCTACATTTTGAGTTAGATTATTTTATTTTGTTCTAAAATAAAAGTTAGTTAAATTACGAGACCGAAATTCACGTTTGTCGATGACGAGACATCAAAGGAATGACGGGAGCAACGCGTTCAATTCAATGCACTCAATTGCAAACTGGAATATCTGGAATATTCCTCTCTACTCCCTTGTCTCTTTTCACCTATTATATATATATACACTAGACTACTACGGTATTCTCTTACCTATCCTTTCGATTGAGTGCAATACAATTGAACACATATATATATTTATATAGATTCAGTAAATTTATATATCTATATATAAGTTCATTGGATTTGGCGATCGTTTCACCAGCAAGTACAAGGTGAAAGGAGAGAATAGCACACGCGACGACTGAAGGGTTTTGGGTGAACATGGAAATTGTGCAGGAAACTCTGAGAGCTTGAACAACTCTCAAGTGGTTGGTATAAAGAGGAAGAGGTGTGATTTCGGCTTCCCAATTACTTTTACCCCGACGGAATTCACAAGTCTATTGCCTTCCTGTTGAGAATACTCGGATTTTCATCCGCAGGCATCTATTATTACACTTATTGTCACTAAATCATTCCCATAAGCTCGAACAATCTATATATACTTGTACTCTACCGCTGATGACATCACTTGACAACCCAATAGCTTATTTACTTTATCTATCGACAAAACGTCGTCCCGAAAAATCGAAAATTTCATTTATTCGGAATGCGCACAAGTAATTTTCCTTATGCTTTTATCCACCCGTTCTCTCTACTCACAGATTCCGAGATTTTTCGAACAGATATAGTTCAACATATATTTGCGGTTACGGCTCAAAAGTGTGATTCAATAACAGGATATAGATATGTTAAAGCTTCGCCATCCGGAAGAGGTATCAGAATGCACTGGTGTGTATGCGAAAAATATTTCCGAGTGGCAATATTTTTGGATGTTCACTGTACCGTTGCGGTTTTATGTTCACACGACGTGTGTTCAAGCTTATATATAGCATTCCAATATATATTTATGTGTGTATATGTTTATAGACATACATATATATGGTATTGAGTGATACAAGCTCACAATTCCCCTATAGTGTACGATGAAAATAGCAGACCCTGCGTGAACAGCAGTAGGGTGTAAATGTAGATACTTGGACATGTAAATCCAAAGCCACTAGATATAGGTTTTACTATTAAAACCACTCACAATGTAACGATACTGCACACATGATTGTGGTTGTTGTTTAGAGAGTGATTTGCAGAAAGCTTTTATCTTCGATTTTCGATCAATATTTATGTACTTTAATGGCATGATATTAAAATGCTTTTTGTTCGTACACTTTTTTTTCGGCATAAAAACGTTTTGAAAATTCAAATGCTCGGGTCGAAAAAATAACTTAACTTTGACTTTTTGAACTCAAATTTGAGCCGACTGAGCCAAAACCAAGTCAAATTTGACTTTTTGGACACGAACGGATACTAAGTAAATCATTTAGCCAAAGGAAGTTAAAACCACGTGTTTTTTCTTTATCCTCGACCTGCTCTTGAGTGAAATGAATTTG
Source organism: Microplitis mediator (assembly GCF_029852145.1). Taxonomy (NCBI): domain Eukaryota; kingdom Metazoa; phylum Arthropoda; class Insecta; order Hymenoptera; family Braconidae; genus Microplitis; species Microplitis mediator. The sequence continues at coordinate 19,949,587 of NC_079979.1, forward strand.
ATTTTGACTTAGTCGGTTCAAATTTAAGTCAGTTCTGACGCGCAACTAGAATTTACACTTTATTTGAAATATTCTGACACTTTATTTGAATATACTAACACTCAATTTTACTACCTATCAAATTTTCGTCCCGGCGGTTTGAATGAAATCGATTCTTAAGAAGTTAACCGCAAAAAGTCAAATTTGAGTGATTTTTGTTTCCCCCGGGTTCAAGTAGATTCTGATTGCAAATTTGTTTTAGATATATAACATAAATAAATATATAAGTGACAAAAATAATTGCTGATTTAAAAACTGTTATTAATAATGATATAAAAAAAAATATAATATAATAACAATAAAATAAATAGGATATGAAATATAAAGACATAACAAGGAGACGTGAGTAGAAGGCGGAATGCCACAATGAACAAAAGGAGCAACCGCTAGATTTAAATGATGTCGATTAACGCTGAGTGGAGACGTCAACGTGAACAATAAAAGCCAGCGCATTTATATTATTTTTCAGTATACTGTTCTTTTCTTTGAATTAATTTATATATAAATATAATTTAAAAAAGATTCATATCTTTCTTATAACTTTGAAATTTTTTAATTTTATTCACAAAAAGAAAAAATAATAAATAAATAAATTCTTTCACTGAGACGTTGAAAAGTAAAAAAAATATTTAAGTATAAATGTAATCGCAATTTCTTTTCAAACAATTTTAAGACTCCGTTTCTCAAGTCACTCGGTACGATTCAACAATTTCATTTAATTTGCTCGCAAATCAATGCCTTGAATATCTTTTTACAATTCATTCTAGTAGGCTTACACTATTCTTATTCTTATTATTATTTTTTATGATTTTAATAAAAATATACGTAAGAAATATTCACGACGTGATGGAAAATTTTTAATTTCAAAAATATATTAATATAAGTATAAAATATCAAAGTTTATTGAAACTTACCAGTGCTGCAGGAAAGTTTGCCGTGAAAAATTCAAGATAATTTTCTAGCTTCATCCGTTAATTTAACGCTTGTTCACATATTTCTTCAACTGTAACAAAAAAAAAGTTATGTTTCAAAAATATTTTAATTATGGATTAATCGAAGGTATTCATGAAATATAACGATTTATAGTCATAATTATAACAATCATTTATTTTAAACTAATATCGACAAACTGTCACGGTTTTGGTTTTCAGTTATCTGTCGATACTATCGGACTGAAAAAAAATATGTTATATTTTTTATTAAAGCTTTTGTTACAACAGTAATTGGTTTGACGGAAATTAGTGACGGATTATTGTTTCAAGCAGACAGTTAAAATTTTAATTTACTTTTAGAAAATACCAAATTTCAATATTTCGTTCTCATCAAAGTTTACTATAAATTTCGCTGCCGAAACTTGAAACTCGGGATCTTTGTTCAAAAATTAATTATCAGGTTTGAAAAAACGAATTAAAAAAAAATCACTCAGTCATATTTTTGAATATAGTTATATATTTAATAACAATCATTTTTAAAATATTTAAAGCAGAAAAAGTCTCGTAGAAGTTTCGCGTCTTAGCCCTTAAAAATTCCAGTAGAGTCCTCGAACATAAAACTAAAAAAATTTAATGAGATTATTTTAAAACTTTCAGCATCTCTAGTAAAAAAAATCAAAAAAAGGGGAATAAATTTTTTGCAGTCAATGATCCGATTTATTCGGACAAATAATGCGACTGGATTGATTCAAATGAGCGTTTCTTCAGATAAAAGCTTTTAAAATATCTGTTTATAGATCTCCATTTAAATCTCTATTTTAAGAGACTTCCAAAATAAGATTATTTTCATCAACACGCTTTGCTTATACTTCACAATATTTTTAGCTGATCATAATTATTTTATTTATGAATATTAACAAAAATCAATCGAGATACAAACGGCTGTCAATTAGCTGACTATAAAAAAATCCCTCACGTGTATTCTATATTTGAGTTGCTGCAGAGTTTATGGTAAAATAAAAAAAAAAAATAGACGAGGAAAGTTACAAAAGTACAACAACGGAAATCGACATTTATCCACTGGGTGTATTCAGCATACCCAATCTTGCTATTCCTATATGCATGATGATTGAGATACGATCCCCCTTGGCCATCATGTCAACTCGACAAAGCTCTCGTCGATAAAAATTGTATTGGGCATGGACAAAGCTGATTGTTCTCACGAGTCAAATAAAGACAATACAATGACTGTGAGCTTTGTGATTGGATCTCTCATGCCAATTTGTTTTTATTTTTTATTTATTTTTTTATTTCTTCCTCCTTTTTTGTACATCAATCTTCTTACATGTTCAAAATATTTCAACAGTTTTATCCCCGACAAAACGATTTTTTCACTTTAATGGACAGATATTCGATTATTAATAACTAGCAGTCTGCTTTCTTTAATAATATTAGTAAAAAAAAAGTAAAATGAAATGAAGGATAATAAAATATAAGAATAATGTCTTTCAAGTTAAGTTCAGACGACATTTCATTGGCATTGTCTCCACTGTAAAACCACTTTCGTTTCTTCAATCTATTCTACTCTCTTTAGGACAACTTTTATCCACCACGGAATTGAGTTTTCACACGTAAAGAAAAAAATAAAAGAAAAAAAAATATACTATTTGTCCGTAATTCTATTTTCTTACGAATTTAAGAACTAAGAAAATTTTTATGCCAAATGGCATTTGTTTGGAAAAAACAGGACTAGATAAAAGACATTACTAATTTTTTTTGGCCGAAATAAAAAAGTGGAATGAATAATAATGGGTAAAAATAATAAAATTAAGATATCGAGGAAGAAAAAAAAATGTTATCTTTTGCATATCTTTTACAGAATCTTCTTTCCGTATAAAGAAGTAACTTCATCGAGTAATCTTAGTTGGCTTTTATCCAACGGCATAATCCGATTGCATGTACATACATCCATACGTATGTATGTATAGTCGTACATTTTTATTTCTTTATTACTTGAAGCGCGAAAGACTTTGCTTATTCGAAAATTTTGTTTTATTGCTAAAGAATTTATATCATTTGACATAAATTTTTATTATTATTATCAGTATTTTATTTATTTTTCTTTAATGTCGTATTTTTCATTTTTAAAATGATGAATTTCTTGCAAAGTTATTTTCATCGTAATTCAGGACGGAGTAGTAAGAAAAAATAATAATAAAAAAATAAATACGTACGAAGAAGAAACTGCAAAGAAAATTTATCAGATAAATATTTACAGTAAGTAAGACCATGAAAAAAAATAAAAAAGTTGATAACGTAAATAAAATACTGATAATTTTTCTTAAGACGAAAAATCAAAACATAAATTGTTATAGTTCTTTGTTTGTGACACGAAAACAATATGGAGGAACCCGAGACCAAATGGGGCACGATTGTAGAAATTTTTTGCCAAAGTTTGTTCTTTGAGTTATTTTATTAGCTCATAAAATCTAAACAAATACTTTCCTTCTAAAGACCGTAAATGTATATTTTCAAATACCAAAATAATTTTCCAATTGGAATTTCCGTTTATCTCGGGTTTCTTTGCCTGTATTTATATAAATTAGTGGCCTCTTAAGCTACAATAGTTAAAAATACTCGCGAAATAAATAAAATTTGCTCTCAAATCCTCAACAGATACATAAATCAGAATGTACCTGAAGATCGGAACGTTTTTCGCGCAACGAAATGAAAAAAACTTGGGATTTGACTGCTTTAGGGGTAATTAGGTGACTGAAATTTTCTGCGGACATACTAGCGCCTATGCGAAACATTTCAGAAATCTAGATCCAGTAGATTTTTTAATTATCATTGTGTTTTTTTATTTCAGTATCGCGAAAAACGTTTCGATCTTCAGATACATAAATCAGAGCATCTGCAGACATGTCCCGAAATTATCCCGAAATATCTCGAGAATGTCTCGAAGAAGTCTTAGCCCCTTTCTAAGTGGGGAGTAGAGAATTTTTTCTCATTTCAGGTGCAAGTAATCATACCTTGATACTTTTTCGAGCCTGTAGTCGAAATAATTTTGAATTTCGGATGTTTCATAACCATGTTCTAAATCGCGCCTGAAAAATCAGCCCTGGCTAAAGATTTTGCGTTTATCCGGTCTATTTCACTGGGCTAATACACAATGTATAAGAACTGTATGACCACAAAACATGGAGCAAAACATAAAATCTCTATATATCATCCTGACCAGTATCAAAATACGTGCACGAACAAGTGCCGTCTTTGTACGGGATACAATATCGAATTCCACAGCTGCACAATACAGCTTAGACTGTCGTACAATAAAAAACTTAAACCTGACGTCGAGAAATTTGTAATCTTACAAAAAATTTAAATACAAATCATTTTCTTTATTCATTGAGTTAATAGAATGAAAACCGGTTGTATGAATAAAACAGGAATATAAGAAAAGTGTAATAAAGTAAACGATATAAAATGAAAAAGTAAAATAATATAAACGATTTTCACTCAATCTTTATTTCAATGTCAGAGTCCCAGTCGATTTACTCGATGGACATTACTAGCTCACAAGTTTTACGTCCCTTGAGAGACTACTATACTCTCTTTCTTGGATTCACTCTCTAAGAATAAGGGAAGCCATAAATTGTTTTAGACATCCGAGAGAATAACCCAGAGTAAGGCCAAAAAGTAAGTAGCTTTTAATAACATTTTCCTCTTTTACCTGGACCATAATATATCTTGCAGAGTACAGCCAAAACTTATTTCCACGTTGTAACAAAAAAGTATAATTTTGAAAACTACAGCAAGAAGGAATATTTGATGCACTAATTGACAAGCACTTTGTCGTAGTGGTTAAAGTTATAAAACTAACTTGAACAGAGATGGGAATTGTTCAGAAATTGTCTCCAACGATCCATGACTCTGAGTATATAATAATATAATCCTAGTTCGCGGTAGCTTGAGCTTCAGTCTGCAGTAAAGGGTTTCTAACACATATTCGTATGAACGAGGACAAAGGAAGAAAACCGCCCTCGGGTTTCTGTGCTTTGTTTCAACGTAAGTTCAACAAGGATAACTGTGCACCACTTTTCTCTATGTACATATATTTCACTCTTACTATGTTACTATTATATATGTTTTCCTCTTCCTTATATTCTCTAAGTCAGTTTCTCACTTTTTAGCTCCCACACCCGCGACTACGTGCATGGCATATTAGATCCATTTCTTTCATAAATTTATCGACTCCCGGCAAATACTTTTCCATGCGACTTTTTACTTTTCGACTGAAAAAACCCGGGATTATATTATTTGCTGGCAGTAATTAAATTTTTTTCATTGCCTAGAGAACTAGAGTTCTCTTGACAATGCGATAATCTGTTGAGTTATTTAAAATTTTTTTTTCTTTTCCTGTCGGTAAACGAAAATTCATGGCAGCTAATATATTATGGGATTTAGTTGAGACAATGAAAAATTAATTTTTTGTAAATAGCAGAGATAAAACATTTTCCATCTTGGGGTGGAAAAAAAAAGGAATCTTGTTGACAGTTTTTATTTTACTTTTTGGTGTAGACCATAGTCTAGGGGCGCAAGATTTACGAGGTCCATATGGACAATGTAACTGTTTTTAGTTTCTTGGAAGAACTCGTAAAATAAAAAATAATTTGCGTGAAAAATAGTTTGTACTAATGCGTCTGGTGGCAAAAATTTAAAACGACGAAATACTTGAGCACATATGTTTTAAAAAAAAATATATAAAGATAAGTTAGTTGAGCTTTTAGAGTTTTTTTTTATTTTTCTTTCTCTCCTTTCAAATAATTCGGTCGTTAATGAGAGGACTTTTGAGCATAAAATAAGGATCAATTCAAGACACGTGGTGCATTGTCTTTTAGTAGAGTTTAAATTGCTCTGCAATCTCGACATCTCTGTTGTCTTATCCGACTTTAAGATCATCCGTAATGCATTAACTGTATAATGTAAAATGTCCTGGTCGTTGTCTACGGTTTAAATTGAATAATAAAAACATTGAATTTTAAACTGGCTAAAATAATACAAACCACAACCAGAAACATGCATACATATATAGGAGACTTATATTTTAAGACCGAGTTTATTATATTTATTTTCAATTCAGTCACGACCATGAAAGCCTTCAATTCAATTCACACAAAAGTTGTTTATTTCTCCCTCAACATCCTTATAAACCCCAATCATTTTTAGACAAAAGTCATATGGTATAGAACAAAATTTTTTTTTCCCTCATAAAACTTGTAATTTATTTTTCACGACCGTAAAGTACTCAAAAATTCTCAAGTATGTAAGATATTTCTAAATATACTCAAAGTTGAGAGTCATAAAAAAATGAAGAAAAACAGTCCAGGTCAAATTTCATTGGGAAAAAAAATAACCACTCGAAATAGTCTTGGCGAATGAAACAAGATCAAAGAAAAAAAGTAATAAATACATATATATATATTAGGGTGTTTCAAAAAAAAAAAAAAAAACAATTTTTTTTTTTTTTTATGGTATCCAAAAATTGAAAGTATAACTAAAAATAAAATTTTGGTACCATTCCGAGCTCTTAATAATGATTTTAAGGTTTGCCTCAATCCATTTTTCTATTTTCCATTTAAATAACACGGGAAATAAAATTTTTGATTTTCAGTATTTTCCAGCTCATAAGCCAATCAACGGATTTTTATGCACAACAAATTTTTCTGTAGGAAATTGAACGCTCTACAAAAAAAGTCTCTTATCATTTTTCGATAAATCCCACGGTTCAAAAGTTATTGAAGCTTCAAGTCAAATTTATAGTAAATTTTGAAATTTTTTTACTTTCCCGGCGAAACTATCAGTCTTATGAAAAAATATCACAGAAATTTTTTTGTAGGTAATTTTATTCCTTACAAATTATTACTAATAAAGTCTTTCGAAATTCTGCGTTGTTTTCAAGTTATTTCCATTTCAATGTCAAGCTCTTAAAAAAATAGATTTCTGATCAATTTTAAGAGCTTGACATTGAAACGAAAATAAATTGAAAACAATGCGGAATTTCGAAAAATTTTATTCGTAATAATTTGTAAGGAATAAAATTACCTACAAAAAAGTAGCTATGACATTTTGTAATAAGACTGATAGTTTCGCCAGAAAGTGAGAAGATCTCAAAATTTACTATAAATTTGACTTGAAGCTTAAATAACTTTTGAACCGTGGGATTTATCGAAAAATGATAAGAGACTTTTTTTGTAGAGCGTTCAATTCCCTACACAAAGTTTCATTGCGCATAAAAATTCGTTCAGTAGTCTGTAAGCTAGAAAATTCTAAAAAAAAAAAAATTTTTTCCCATGTTATTTAAATGGAAAATAGAAAAATGGATTGAGGCAAACCTTAAAATTATTATTAAGAGCTCGGATTGGCAGCAAAATTTTTATTTTCAGGTATACTTTCAATTTTTGAATACCAAAAAAAAATTTGTTTTTTCTGAAACACCCTAATATGTATAAATAAAAATAAAAACTATAGATTACGTATAATGAATATTAAATGCCTACAAACAAAATTAATAGTGTTGGTTTAGCATAATTGATAAAACAATGAATTATTAAATATATCCAAATAGGCATGCAAAACCGTGGTACCGGAAATATAAATGAAGAGTCAGCAGATAATCCACAGTTCTACTACTTCTACTGCCATTACCGGCACCTCTACCGCAATAACATTCATAATGAACTTTTGATTATATTTCACACGACATTTTGCTTTAACAGCAGCTTTTCCACACTCACAGATACTCGCACATATGCACACACTAAAAACCCACCCATATCAACATCAACATAGAAAACCAGTAAAATGTAACTTTGAGGAAGTGTAAACGAGACTACGGTGTAACAGCATTTTGTGTAGAGTATGTACACTTAAAACGCCTCTTGGGTGAACCCCTTTGGCGACTTTACTTTCGCCCTGGTATTTAGACGACAGTTTTACTATATACCATACATTATATCACCCTTGAACATATATATATACAGATGCACAGACACATAGACAGAGAATTTGAAGGATATAGTGGTTGGTGATGTTGGCATGAAGGAGACCGGAGTAACGATGTCGAAAGGAATTTAGCAGAAAGACTGAATGGAACTAAGCTCCCTTCAAGTGAGATTACTGACGGCACACACCAGCACACATGTGCATACATATATTTTACATATTGTGTCAAAAGAAAAAAGCTTACGACGTCCATTGATTTCAGTCTTTTAAATTTCGCCCGATTGTTCCCACGAGAATAATCCGTCTCGAAAGCTCATACTTGCTGAGTGACAAACACAGTAAATTATGGGTGAAAATTAACGCAAATCACACGTTGAAAAACGGTTTACATAAATTTTTATTTTATTTTAAAATACTGTTCAAGTTGAATAATGGAAATAAACTTATGGTGAAACTCAAACACAAGTTTTTACGATCGGACCGGAAATTTTTACGCATTTCAAATTTCAGCTGTCACACGAAAAATCTCTTTTCCTCAGTACCGATCCCTGCCCGAGTCGAAATATTAGACGTAAGTTGAACGTTCTTAACGTTTTAAACGTAATTTGAACGTTCTCAACGTTTTAAACGTAAATTGAACGTTTTTAACGTTTTGAAAGTAATTTGAACGATTTTTTTGCATTTTGGTTCATAAAAAATTGATAATTTCATGAGTTATGATTTTAGTTTAATGATAACATCAATTAATTTATTTCAATATTTGTAATCACAATTTTCATCACCTTGATATCATAACATATGAACAGACATACATATATAGTGTTAAAGATAAAAGTATGAAACTGAAAAAAATTTTTTGGTGTATGCTTATGTTTTCTTATTGGAAGTATAAATGAGTTTTAGTTTTATGATAAATATGTTTTCAATTTATGATACTCCAATCTACGTTCAAAACGTTAAAAACGTTCAATTTACGTTCAAAACGTTCAATGTTCGTTAAAAACGTTGAAAACGTTCAATGTACTTTCAAAACGTTAAAAACGTTCAATTGACGTTTAAAACGTTAAGAACGTTCAATCTACGTCTAATATTTCGACTCGGACGGGTCTAGATTTTCGACGGAATTTCTTAGACGACGATCCTGATCAAAATCAAAGCGTCTGTTGGATGTTTTGAGGATCAAAAAAAATGAATACTCATATCATTGACACTTATTCCTAAATAAATGTAGTTATGGACTATCTTCGATGACAACAGTCACAAGGTGTCCATGTTCCGAAACGTTCCGTATCTCAGAGATACGGAACTCGAGAAAAAAAATTTTTGTCAACGTAATTATGTTCGGAGTTAATTTTATTCCACACCTGCGCCCGATCCGCATTGACTCCGCACGAAATACAAAATAAAAAATAAAATACTAGTTATTATTGTCATTTGAATGAATAAATTTAATATTCGCCACTGAAATATTTATCCAGACTATTTTTGACAGAAAAATTTAAGCTCTGAATGGCTTCAATTATTAACTGTTTTCTAAATTAGTTCATAAATGGATTTATTCACAAGAATTTTTAAAAAGCTTATGATAATTTTTTATTAAAATAATGAAATAAAATATTGCAAGGTGATGTCAAAAAAAGTTAAGGTAGAGTTAATAAAATATAAAGCATTATAAGAGTCCACGTACGTACATGGTTAAAAATACTACATACTGAGAAAGGAAGCTGCATAAAACGAACAGAACAGTCGGTTCTAATATTAAACACGTACACTTTTCTCTACTCTACTCTGTGTCGTTGAGTATTGATGAAAATAAATAATTCAAATTCAAGATCTTTCATCTTGATTTATATTTAAAATTCTTAATGTAGTTGTTTTATTCAAATAATTTACACCGATAGTTCTAGATATATTATTTATAGAAGACATTACGTCAACTCTCAAATTCAGATATAAATTCAATTCCTCATTATTCGTACAACTAAAATAACGACCATTGATTTTATCAAAATAGCAAAAGTTATTTTTAAAAAAAATCTCAAGTAACATCACCGGATGTTAAGTAGCGCGCGTACGTAAATCTGAATGACATTTTAAATAATAAAGATTTGTAATAAAAAAAAATGAGGTAAAACCGTCGAATTCTTTTGTTCATCGGATAAATTTATTGACCCGAAAACTTTAATTTCCAGCATTCTCAAGTTTCCGTACCGTTTGTGAATCCTTGGAGAGAATGACCGCCCTCAACATCACGCTTGTCAGCTCTTTAACTTGTAAAGAAACTTGAGTAAGAGCTAGATATAGAGAAAATTCCCTTAAGACGAGATTGGGTGAGGGGGGAGGGGGAGTAGCGGCCAACAGGGGCGGCTTTTAAACCCTCTAGTTCATAGTCAGAGTAGTTTGAATTTTAAAGCTGCTGTATAGTTTATCAATTCAATGGTAACTTAAACAGATCTTTCAACTTTGAGATAAAAAGTTTAAATTAAAAATAAAAAATAAAAATAAAAATCAGTACACAGAAATAAAAGGATTTTTTGTCGCAAGAAATATTTTGCATTGTGAATTGAAGACAAAAATTTTCTTTTGACTGAAAAAATTCCGCGGCGCAATAATTTTTCGCGCCAAAAAATCCTTTTTTTCTGTGGAAGGATTTGAAATATTTTAAATATTGTTTCTAAATAACTGGATAATAATTAAAATGACAGTTTGATATTTAATTAATAACGAGTAATAATGAAAACAAATATCAATAATGAATGACGATGTAAACAAAGATTGCATTTAATAATTGTAAATATAGTGTGCAGCTTTAAAACGATTGCAATTGTAATAAAGTTAAATAAATAGCTCTTGTTTAATGCTCGCTATACAAATTACAAATTATTAAACACGTAAATAAGCGTGTACATGCATACATATATATACATTGTACATATATTTGTACACATATGCATATATGTACGACAAATTCTGAATGATAATTATTAAATGGCAGTTATTGGGAGCATTTAAAGCTCTTCCGTTAGCACATCAATTCATATGGTACTTTATTTAAATACTCGTTCAATTGTCATTGTGAATTTAATAACGGTACATTTTTTAATTCAATCTACATATTTTAAATATCAAAAATTTATTATGAAATTTTAAGTTCGAAAATTACTAATAAGAGGATTTATTTTATAATCAAATTTCCCGCGGAACGATTGATTTCTCGAAAAAATGTTTCAACCAAAAATTGTAGGGAATTTAATTTGCTACAAAAAAGGTCTCAAGGTTTATTAGCGTAACTTTGATAGTTTAAAAGTTATAGAAAAAATAAAATAAGAAGTCAATTGATTTATAAATGAAATGTTTTAATTTAATTTTTTTGCTTTAAGTTTAAATTGCGTCGAAATAATTGGATCTAGGAAAAAATGTCTAGAGACGTTTCTTGTAGAGAATTTAATTAGCTATAAAATTGTTCATATACATTTTAGTCATATCTTTATTACTTTAGCCGTAATTTTCATTTTTTGTTAATAACTTTTAAGCGGTGAATAAATAATTTTTTTTTTTCTAGTTATGAATTAAAATAAATGGATGAAGGAAAACAAAGCAATAATTTTGTTTTTTAAGACAGAAAAAGCAGAACAAATAAAATTTAGGAAGCCCATAAACTCACTCGATAAACAATGGCTTATATTTTGCACAGAGGGTCTATACTTATTTACCTAGGAATATATATATAAATATAGCAGCAGCTAGAAGGTGGGTCCAGGGTCCCATAAACAATCATGAATGTTTATTTGCTTCGTGCCAGTAAATTCATTCGTGTCGACGGTGGCGGCAGGGAAACTTTATACTTTGTGCACGCAAATACACATAGATGTAACGTAACGTAACAGACTCCCACTTCCACCCGTTCCCTTTCTTTATTTAAACTGGGGAAAATACAAGGCGTTCATGACGTTACTTACATTTTGTAAATTTAATAACAAACTCACAATGAAATCTATTGCTGGAAATTTATATTTTTTATTTTTTTTAAATTTTAATAAATATTTTTTTGTTCCCTGTTTAAATTAAAACAAATAAAAGCTCTGTTTTTATCTCAGAGAGCAGTGTAAACGTACTCGTAAAAAGAGCTTTAGTCTATAAAAGAATCAAGTGTGGTGCATGAAATAATAAATGACGAGTTGTCTGGACGTTGTAATGAAAGAAAAAAATTTACATTTTAATTTTTAACTTTTTTTTTTATAATTTTGATTTTAATTTTATTATTTTGCGGTATTGCAGCGCAAGAGCACAAAAGACCATATAAATTTTTTTTATCCAAATATTACAAGTGTCATTAATATAAAAAACAATTAATTTAATTTTTTAAACGAAAATTACTGATATGAAAATGAGCGGCAAATTCAAAATTTCAAAAGTGTAAATTTTGAATTTAAAAATGTAGTAAATATTGAATGTAAATTTCTAAAAAATAGTAACAATTGTAGAATTATCTTAGATTTCAGCAGTGGAGCTGGCGTGCACAATATGTGCAGCCGTATGTAATGCAAGCGCCACGGCACACATAGCTAAAGGAAAGTAGGTACACACCGTGAACCAGCTGCGACATGAGAGAATAATAGAACGAGACGGCAGTATACATATGGACCGAAGGGTATAGAACCAGCAGCTTGCTACGAGTTTTCTAAAGAGCTCTATATGCTCTGTACAGTTTATACTCCGTACTCTTACCATTGAGACCTCCGTGCTACACCTAACAATAAGCTCCGTAGACACGACTGTTCTTATACCTGTCTAGCTTAGTAAATAGAGACGAGGAACCGATCACACGGATTTTACTTCTCAGATTAGCCGAACAGTATAATACCTACGCAGGTTTTTCCCGGCTGTTTTACACACTTCTATTGCTTACTTATCCTGTCCCATCTGTATCAAGATATGCTCTATAGACCTAGGTCATTCTGAAAGACCTACATCTTTATTCCATCAACACAACTGGAGTGAAAATTTTTTTTCACTTTTACAAATTGTTTATTTATATTGAAACACTTTAATGGCGACAAAAAAAAATAATGAACACTTTCTTGAAATAAAATTGAATGTACCGTAACGGCAGAGAAATTGGACCACTTAATCTTTCACATTTCTCATCGTAAGGTCTGTAATTGAATCAACTTACGGTAGCTTTTATTTCATAAAAACACATAAGCGCACATGTATATAGTTATTTTTATGAGCTAAGTGTTTTTGTAAATTATATAGTATTATTTAAACTAATGATACTGAAAACTAATATCAGTAACAATTTGTACAGATCATTAAACTTGAAATTTTTTTTTAATCAAAATTTAAACTCTAGATAAATTTTTTTTTATTTATTTATTTAAAGTCAGTAACGTTGGAACTATGGAGCTTTATAAAGTCACGGGGCGCCGAATCTCAGAGAAAGGATTTTTTCGGCTCACTGGGATTCGAACCCACGCTTGGTCAGTTACCAAGTTCGAGCGTAAGCCCACTTACCTCTCGACCATGGTGACTGATAACTAGATAATTTATAAATTCGAATCGATTGTTTTAATTTTAAATTTAATATTGAATGAGCGTTTCAAGTGACAAAATTAAAAAAAGAATTTAATAGAACCCATTAAATTTAAATAGGATAAGGTACCAATTTTGGCCACGTTAGGGCCAGTTTTGGACGATTGAAAAATTGAAATAAAATAATTCGTAAAAGACCCAATAATATAATAAATTTTTTAATTCTTCATTAATTAAAATAAAGGATTAAATGTCCAAAAATGGAGCAGTGGCCGCCAATGGTACCTCTGCCCTACTTTCTAAAAATATTTTATAATTTTTCAATGGCCGTTTAAAAAAATTTCTAATGAAAAGCTAATAATTAGAATAGAGTTCAAAATATACAGTTACGTATAAATTGACGATATTTTATCTAAGAGCTTTGAGTAGACGAAATATATATATATGTATATGTATATATAGTCCCTTAGAAATGTAAACAAATCGACGATCATCAACAACGTCAATGTTATTGGGTTTGCAAATTTTCCAACATGTCGTGATTACGCCTTGTAACAGTATGAAGTAAACTCGGTAACTTCTACCTTTGAACTCACTGTTTAATCTAACACAACCAATGCTTGACGAACTTTCCTTCTGTTTATACATTATATTACTTAATAAATATGTAGATATTTTAAAAATTATACAAGACCATGCAAATAAAATAAATTAATTACACAAAGAAATACTAATTAAAACTTTCGAAAAATAAATAATTTAATATAATAACTTGCAAAAAGGTTAAAGTTGTTAAAAAAAAAAAATTTCCATTCTAAACTTAAAAAAAATCTTTTAGTACAGCACTAAGACTCATTAGCATCGTGCGGGATTAAATTTCAGATGAACTACCTTACTGGTTTAAATTACATATTCCGAAGCGTTTTACAAGCACATTATAGATGCTTTTGTATAACTTTGATCTAGCTTTAAAACTTTAAAAAAAAGTATTAAAGTAGACTACGAATTTCACTAAACTAAAGACAGAATTTTTAATTAATAATTCTCTGCGGTTTTTTAAAAGTTTGATTTATTTTCGGCGGTTATTTTTTTAATCTCTTTTCTTTTTTAATGATAAAAAATGAAACAGAATGTAAGAGGATACAGAGTACATTCGTAGCCATTTTCCATACATGCTCGCTCTACACTGTACGCTACGTACAATATAACATGAGAGCCGTATCACAAGTGACTGTTATATGTTGTACGAAAAGGGGAAACCCGTCGACCGCACATTACTCGGCTGGGTAGATTTCAGAGCGAGATCCTATGCGGGGCTCTGTACGACAAGAGACCTGTGTGGTTCATATGTACTACACTTTCATCCACAATATGATAACACCTTGGACTGTATCCTCATGCAGAAACTCCCTTATACTTTTTGTCACAGTGGTAGAAAAAAATAAAAAAGTTATGCCCGCTGACAATGGGTTTGAATAAAATAATAAAGATACCGAGTATTTATAATAATCTCATTACGTCAATTAAAAATCTACGCGTCCCATTTTTGCACAAAAAATTGTTAAATTGATATATGGAATATTAATTAAAAATAATTGAAAAAAATAAAAATGAGTACATTACAGTACTTGTTACACAGAGTTACCGGAAATTAACACCGTTATAAAGGGAATTAAAATAGCAGAGCCTGTACTCTTGGGTGAAATTGAATGAATGAATGAGCCACTGGCGTGTATAGTCGGACTGCCATGAAGCAGATATATATTTATATTTATATTTATATCTTACGCTATAACGTTCGTTTCACTTCACTGGACCGCACGAATTTCTTTAGCTTACGCTTTGTTCTCTATCCTGGTTAAAACTATTTCTTAATGTACTCTTAAACTTGTTCCGCGTGTAAATCCTTTTATAAAGTGACAACACACAATCAAGTACCTGATATTAACCTTTTTTTTTACTATAAATTATTTTACCTTATAAACTTTTATTTTATTTTTTTTACATGGAAAAAATTTTTTCAGACCGTCGGTTTAGGGCTGGTTTATTTATTATATAATTATGCAAAGAGGATTTTTGATAGATATTTTTTTTTCGAAGAAATTGAAAGCTGATGAAGAAAATTTGGGCCTAATTGAATTTTTCTGCTAACGAACGTCACTTAAATTTTATGAAAATTGAGATTTTCTAATAGAAATATTTGAAGAATTGATTTGAGATGACGTCAGATTTGTTAAGAATTAAATTCTCTTCAAGATGGTCCGCATTTTATTTCACTTGGGTCTGTTGTAAAAGTTGTAGGATCAATTTATCGAGAATAAATAAACCGAAAAATTTGATGCGTTACTAAAGTCAGCAGTTCTGCGCCTGAGACGTGAAAAATGTAAACCTTTGAGCGAAATTCGGTAACTAAATATTTGAAGTATCTGATAGTTGTTTAGTTATGAAGCAGATAAATAATTCGCATTCGAAATAGTAAATAAAAAAAAGTAAAGTTTGTTACTTTTTGGTTGAATGCACAGCAGTAAAGTGCATTAACGGGAAGTAAAAAAGGAGACAGAGTGAGGTGGGACAGACAGAACACAAACGTAAATTTTTCATTCAAGTCCCGATGGATGCAAAGCTACGATGGGAAACGATGGTGAAGACGCAGCTGGAATATAAACCGTAGTCGTGAAAAAGATAGAAAGCGAGTTTGACAGCCCGAGAAGAGGAGAAGCCAGAAAGTACGTCGGAGGTCCATAAAAATTTTTTCACGTAACTATACGATAATATGATCGCAAAGTGTCTATCAATATGTTATTCTTTTTTATTGATACACATGCCGACTTTATTTTGTAATTCAATTTATATATTAAATTTTTGTATTTTTATGGACTTTATTTTGAATCAATTGAAAAATACACGGAAAGAATTTTCGTATGAATATTGCCATGTTATTTATTATAAAAATTACTCTAAATCTCGTAATCTTGGGCCATTACGACTTTTTACTTTTGAATTACGAAATTTTACTCTTTCAGTGAGTAAAAATCAATCAGATTAATTTTTACTCACAATTACGAGTAAAAATTACACCTAGCGGCTGTCTAAATAAATTATCTCTAATTCAATTTTTACTCGTAGGTTATGATAAAAAGTTGATGATTCAATTTATAAAATTTATATTGAATTACAATAAAAATTACAATTAATAGGCTGAAATTTTCATAAAAAATCCAAAAATCATCTAATTGCTTTAGAATATGACTTAAAATTAATATTTTGAAAAATAATAAAAAAAAATTACTCTTATTGTGTTGAAAAAGAAAAGATACAAATTTTTTTTCAATTTTAAAATAAATATTAAGTTATAGAGAGATACAGAGATCGTCTTTTTTTCCAAGTCTACGTTTGTGTGCGTAACATGTAAGTTGTCGCGAGCAAAATAAAAGACATTTAATTGAAGCCGATATTAACCGAAGATTAACGGAGACTACTGAAATATTACTCTGCAGTTTAGAGTAAAAATTACTTCCATAGATAAGAAAATTTATTCGAATTATAGGCAATTTTTCATCAAAAAGTTAATGGGTTTAAAAGAATGGTATATTGGGGAGTAAAAATTAATAGATTAAGATGAGATATTCACAATAATCGATTAAATATAAGACTTTTAAAAAATTAATCAGTCGTAGAGTGAAACATGGTCAAGCAACGTCAATATTTAAACAAAAACATATTAAATTTAAAACAAAAAATACCAATTTTTTGCAACGGCCCAGGATTACTCGAAATTACAGAGTAATTTTTATCAAAAAATTATTTCCGTGTAGGAAATATGTGTCCATAACAATTGATATTTAATGTTTTAGCCATTTTTTAGTACATGACTAATCAATATATGGTATAAATTTTAAATAGGGATTAAATTAAAATTCAGTGCTCGTATAATCAATTCGATGTACAGTTCACATGAAATTATTTAGGTCACATTGAATGACGGCTGGGGTGGAAAATTACAATAAATAAATTAAGAGTAAGAAAAAAGTTTAAATAATTGGTAGTAAAAAAAATCTAGACAATGGAGAGAAGATCAATGGACTTTATAAAAATTTAATGTCCTTAAAAAAAGATAAATTGACGTTTTTCTTTTTTCGGAGCATGACATTTTATTAAATTTACATTTGACGGAATAATTGGACGTTTATATAAAACTTAAAGCACAAGTCATTTAAATAGCCAAGAAAAAATACACTCGAGTTTTTGCTTAAGAAGCTTAAAAGTTTGTTGGAATTAAAAAAAAATTGAATTAATAAAGTGACATTGATTTTTAATTTAATTATCTGAGTTACAAGTTATCGTATTATGTAGGGCGTACGGATAGTCAAATAAAAAGTGAAAAAAGTGAGAGAGAAAAAATTGTAAGTCAAGAATGTTAAATCTCAGGGGAAATTCGTGCGATTGGTATTCCGTGGACAACAACATTTCCATTGGATTCAGTAGCTAATGGGAAAGCTTGCCTACTACTTTTCGTGTTTTTTATTCGGGAGAAAAAAAATGTAAACTTTATACGTTTTTTATCGCAAACTACTTGTGACACTTTTCAATGGCAATTGACAAAAAAAAAAAAAATACATTTGATTCATTTGATACTGGACTTTTTTTATTGATCAACTTTTAACGTCTATCTAATAGATGAGGGCGCAAAATTTGTTTTATCGTTTTATTTTCATGTCCTCAAAATTTTTTACCGAAACAAATCCCCGAGGTAAAAAATTCACCGCAAAAAATTTATGTTCGGGATGCCCGCCTTGCCCCGCTCTTAAAAAAATTATAAAACTCGAAAAAAAAATTGAATGCTAAGAATTTAAAGTGAAAACCATTAAAAAAAATTTATCGTAAAAAAAACGATTAAAAAAATTAAATTTGAGATAAAACTTTTTTCTGACATTAAAACCATAAAAAATCCTTCAGGAAATAAGTTTTATTATATTTAAAGCTTACACGGATTTTATAAATCTTTCTTAGCAGCTTACAAACGCTTACTCTCACGTTATGAATATTTTAAAAGCACTTGACTATGTGTTACCACTTAAATATCCCGTGTACACATATTCATGGCCTGTAATGTACATCGCAACCGGTCAATTTTTTGTTACGTTAATTTTAGCCGGCGCCTTTTTCAAAAATTCAACCATAAAGTCCTCGTAAAAAGAGCCCGATAAATTTTTGATAAATCGGTTTGATAAAATTTTAAGCCGCCAAGTAAAGGATCAAACTTCCTTTTTCTTGCCATATTTTTTTGCGGATAATTAACGATTTAATTGCAAATAAAAGGACCAAGGGGTCATTCGGATCCATCTAAACCCATTAGCGAACACATTTAACGATAAATGGGTCACACCCTAACATCTTTCTTGTTAACATCCGAGTTGACTATATATTTTCTATGTCTATATATCTATATCTACATATATATATGCTTATATGAAACGTATGTTTGAACGTATCTTATGAAATTGTAGAAGGAATAAAAAATTTTATGTGTCAAGAGGTCATTGGCCAGGGCTTAAAAAATAATAATATTTAATTTATATAAAAAAGCTGATATATATACATATACATGTATAGTACATGGCGTGTGTGTTGGTATAGAATAAAAATAAAAAAATAATTTTATGATAACCACCACGGAAAAAAAAGACAAGTTGGCTTACTAATTTCAACGGATCATGCAATTTTTCTAGTCCACTGTAACGCCACTCGATGAATATTTAAATTCTTCCGTTCCAGCCCACTTATAAAATAAACAAAAAAGAAAACAAAAAATTTTGATAATAAAAAAAAAAGATACTAACTAGTTTCCGATAATCTATTTAAAAGTACGTAATAAGTTTGGGCGCATGTTCAGCGAAGTCAGAGTTGAACGCGGAATAAAAAAGATTTTAAGTCGCGGAATTTATATATTTAGGGAATAAAATATTCATCACTAACGTAAAACCGATGCAATAGGTAAAACTTGGCATTTGTGCTCTCATGCAAGACCTCGTCATGTACAAAACGTAGATATAGAAAGGACCGTATGGGTTGTTCTTAGTGCGCGTGGCCACGAAAATCCATTTATCTTGACGGCGAACGTGCCATACAAACACTATCCTTCTCTCTTTTTCTTTCTTTATACTATACGGTAAAAGTTGAATCCTTATTTCTTATACATACCTATACATACTATACCTATACCTGCACATATGTACATATATCTATATCTATATATATATAAAGGATAAACGTACTGCGGTGTAGTGAGAATTTCCGCTTTGCACGGCAAATAAAAATCCAATCGAGCTCAACTGCAAATAGAGTGAACCAGACAACCGTATACAAATTTATTAAACTAAAAATAATAATAAATAAATATATAAAGATCATGAAAGAAAATCGATTTCATTATTTCGAACTAAGCAAAAATAATTGCAATTAATAAAAAAATAATCCCGAAATGAAAAATTTTTGCATGGGTGTGAATGTAGCAGACCATCAGCCAAATTTAAAATTATTAATAAATATAGTAAATAGGGGAAGGGGGGGCAAAACGGGATACTTAACGAAAAATTTAGTTTTTAGGGACATAAATATCGTAAATTGGCTTCATTTTGATTCTATTTGAAATAAATATAACGAATTTTAGACTGCCATCAGAAAAAAAATTTTTATTTTCTGCGGGCAAAATGGGATACCCCAAAAAGAAGTAAATTTTTTTTTTTTTTTTTCAAGTGAATAAAATTGATGTAATAATGTCTTTCTAAATTGATGTAAGTAATAAAATTTACTCTCAACATATTTTTAAAGAATGTGCTCAACTGGTAGAGCACTCGGCGCGATACCGAATTGGTCTGGGTTCGATTCCCAGTTCGGGCTATCTATATTTTTCTCAATTTATCTATAAATTGTCTTATTCAGAAGGTTATTTGCATGTTTGCATGTTTAGGTTTCCACTATATTTAAATGGTGCACACAAAAATGAATATTAGAAAATTATCATAACTGTTAATAATGTGATATTATAGCACTAAAGTTATAAAATATTACAAAATTATGAAAGTTACAATGTAACAGTTAAAATTATGATGATTTCCAATGTTACAGTTTTAGAGTTTTTATTAGTATTATTGTTGTTATTGTTCTTGAGTTAATTAAAGAATTAACTTTCTTAATTTGTGATACTTCATGAAAATAAATTTGTAGTACGATAAAATTTATACATTTTTTTATAAAATGATTGTAAAATGATACTAGATGTCATTTTTGACCATTTTCGAAAGTTTTTCGAGAAAAAAAAAATTTTGACGAAATTTTGAGGGTATCCCATTTTTCCGGCCTATCCCGTTTTGCCCCCCCTTCCCCTAATTAATAAAATAAAATTTTTAAAAAATGCGCATTTAAAAAATTTTAAAATTAATAAGTGCATTTTCTATAAATATTATTTTTTTAATTATTTATAATTTTAAATTTGTCTGATGCCTGATAAATTCACTCATAATTTTTGCGAGCTCGCGCGAGACAAATTTCGATATTTTCTAAATTTTTTACCAAAAACTAGAACCCGAACCCGAATGTAAATTTAAAAATCAGTTACAATAATTTTTATGTATGAAATTTTATCTTTAAAAATTTTTTTTACCTTGAATGAAAAAATAAATTGAATAATAATAATAATCAAGCTAAACTTGTGTGTATACCGAGTCCAAGTGATTAATCACTTTAAAAATATATTTCAAAGGATCAGCTTCTCACTTAGATTATAACATTGAAATGTTGGATAATATAAACTATAAACGTACATATATATGTGAGTATATATGTATAGACTGTACACAGAGGTTTGAGCAAGTCATGTTACAAGGATGTTGGCTATAGAAATGTTTATCCGCAAAGGGCTACAGCTACAACACTAATTCGTCTAGCTTTGGGTATTACTAATATAACCAACGTAAGCTTGATGCACATACGTATCAAGTAATATAAAGCCGGCTCTTCGTGAATGTGTCAGATGAAGGAAGTGAACAGTGACAGACGTATCTTCCCGCAGCTAAATATTCCCGAGGCTCCTATACTTTATATATATATACATACATACATACATACAAATGTATACTCTACATCTATACTAGTGTCTACTGAACACCGTAGTCTACTCAGGTTCTTGCTCGACAGGTAATTAAGGTTACAGTTTGCCGTAGGAAGCGGTATTACTTTACATTTTTTTTCTTTATTATTTCAAATACTTTTTTTTCTCTACTTTTTTACCCCATTCATAGGATGATCAGCTTTGTCATTTTAAATTTTAAATAAAAATTTCAAATTTACTATTCAAAACTTACATATTTCTTATTAACCACTTGAACATCCTGCTCAAAAAAAAAAATGTTTTTGTAATTTAAACTCCGTTTGCTGAAGAAAGAACGACAATTCACGTCAAAGAATTGTGATAATTACTAACATTTTTTAAAAAATAAAAAGTTAAATTAATTTTCTTGTATACAAGATTTTAATACGCGACATAATTAACTAAAGTTAATTTTATTTTACTCTCAGCTGTATCTATACGGCTTTCTTTTCAATTAATTTTTCAATACAGTCTGTCTGAATTTCTTTTACTGTCGTAACGACAGCCCACGAGGACATTAAAGTCATGGAGGACGTGGACGTAAAGAATGAAGAGGATGAGGACAACGAGGAGTTAAATTGTAAGCGATGTACAACAACAGACTCTTTTCCGACCCTGCAGTTTGTAACCATGGAGATGCAGATTGAAAGAAACCCACGATATCCAATGAGACTAATGTTTAATAATTTAATTTTTAACGTTTTTTTTATCAACCGTAAATCTACTCCACGTCCATTCATCCTGACTATTGTTTCCGGCAAGTACTGAGTCTTAAATAAATTTGAATAGTAGTAATTTAAATTTAATGTCTAATAGACGACAAAAGAGCTGAAGAAGTTGAATAGATTCTTAAGAAAAACCGGCAACTTACACTAGTTGTCAAGATTAACGAGGAAGGATTCAATACTGAGTACTGAGGATACTCAGGGCAGAACTACAACAACAAAGTTGTAAATGGTGAAAACGGGAGAGTTGAATTCGAGTAATCTATCGTATATACAGCAGCGAGTGGTTCTAGTTGTGGTCGCAGGACAATCTGACCACAAATTTCGCAATGGATTGCCGATGAATTCGCTTCCGGTCACTGGACATTGAATATATTTTAGTCCACGTGCTTCTCACAGCAGCAAAGTAATAATAATTTAAATATCATTTATATAACTTAAACAACTTCATTACAGTTTACTATTAAAGTTTTAATTAGATTTTGTAATAAATTATAAATTTAATTTTTAATTTTAATTCAACGCACGTTTACAAACTTGTTAGACCATTTGTTGTTTTTTTTATGAATACGCCAGGATTCAAACAATTGTGAAAAAATATATAAACACAAAGAACGTGTTTACGTTTTATAAACTGCGTTTGTTTAAATTACAGAGAGGAAACACGTGGGCGTATTATTTTTTTTTTTTTAATTTAAATTTCTTTTTTTAAACAAACGTGTTTACTATACCCGCGGGTGGTCGTTAGCATTGATGAATCACGGTATAGTGCTCTCAGTTTACTCATTTTTATAACGAGATAAATTATAATCCTTTTATTATTTTCAGTATATATGTATATATATTATGGGATTTAGTTTACCGAGAGGTACATTGACCTACGACCCCCAAGAAAGCAGCACTTTAGCTTTTCTTACTCCCGTTTAATGAGGATTTAACGAGTGCAATCAATTAATTGGCGATTTCTTACGAGCGTGTTATATTTTCTAGCCGTTCATTTTATCATAACACTTTATGCCCTGCGCCGTACTGTAACTGCAATTATTCATCTAACCTTCTTTACTATCATACCCGCTGAACACACTATTCACTATCTTTAATTAACTTTATAATACAATACGGTTCATATTTAGTGCTGCTATTATATTACTAGATATTTATTGTTAGTCCGCTTCATTTTCATTGCAATTCATACTTTAATATAAATGGATTATATATATATATTTTATAAATATATCCATACTTTGGTTAACCATAAATTCCTTGTGTTGATGTATCAGATTTCGGCCTTGGTAATTAAGATTTATTTTATTATTGGAAATAATTTTTTTAAGGCGCGTAATTTAAATCTCAAGTTCACTTGTCAGAAAAAAATTGATTATTAAAATTCGCGAATTTAATTAACTAAATAGGGGAAGGGGCAAAATGGGGTACACCCAAAATTTTATAAAAGAAGATTGTTTTACAAATTTTCCAAAATCTTTGTAAGCATGATTGAGCATTATTTTGAATTTTTTTTGTTAAATTTTTTCAAAAATCGAAAATATGTCGAAAAATGTTAATGACTTTTGTTTTATGATAAAAAGTGCAACAATTGAAAATTTTTTTAAAAGGCAACTGAAAATTTTTTCTCTTCACTTCGAATATCAAAAAAAAAAAATTATGTACCTGAAGATCGGAATAATACTGAAGTTAGCCGACGTTTGACAGTTTTTGATTTTTTTTAAAAACGATTAACTATAAAAAAAAAATATTTTGAAAAATTGCACCTGTAGTTTATTAATTTTTCTACATGTGTATATTTTTAGTTTTTTTTTTTTTTGTAATTAATTTATTGAAAAAATAGTCCGAAAATTTGTAACTGTCTGCTAACTTCAGGATCGTGAAGATCGGAACGTTTTTCGCGCAATGAAAAAAAAAAAAACAATTGATAGTAAAATTTTACTGGATGACTAGATTTCTGAAATTTTTCACATATAGATGCTGGTTTGTCAGTCGAAAATCTTAGGCCACCTCAAACTTCCGAAACTACCCCTTAAGCAATCGAATTACATAAATTTAGTTCATTTTCGTTGCACGAAAAACGTTTCGATCTTCAGGTACATAAAAAATTAATGTATTTGAGTCCTCAAAAACTAAATATTTCCTTAACTACTCCGTTTTGCCCCCCTCCATTCCTCTGTTTGTAACCGGGATATTGTTTTTAAAATTAGTAATTGATGTAAGATAATAAATAATTTTTTAATTAATTTCATGTCAAATTATGGAGTTTGACATCTTTTAATATAAGAATTATTAAACCTGCGCAAGAAGTATAGATAGGGAAAAGTTTGATTAAAGTTATTATAAAGTTTAACGTCTGTAAATTTAAAATGTTCTTTTTAATGTGTATTTTAGATTTTATTTCATTCAAATATGTCATACAGTTATAGATACTCCGCTATCATTATTATCATTATTATTATTATTAATTAATTAATTAATTTTTTTTAATTTACAAAGAAAGTAATTGATAAAATTTAATAACTATTGAAAAATTTATTAAAACCTTTCATTCGCTATCTAAATAGATACTCTTCCAATAAAAATGAAAAAGTATAAAATGAATGCGTTGTTATTCATTCCCCCCCCTTCCATTTAATCAAACATTTAAAGCAAATAAAATTACTATTCAATCAACACGATCAATATAATTTACGCTGATTATTATTTATAAAAAATACTATTTACCGTACATATATATAAAAATAACTTTTGTATGTAGTATTGATTTTTTTATAAATAAAATCTTCAGGGAAGCCTCGATAGCACGTTAAGTAAACATTGAAAAGATTGCCGTGTGTATTTGTACAAATGAATTATTTTTTTTTTAGTCTACCATATATTTGTATATTTAAAATATAATTTTATACCGCTGGGAAAACAGACGTTGACTTTATTTTAAATTCACGAGATTTTAGATTAATAAATTATCAGCAATTAGCGATGATAACGTTATTGATTATGTATAGAAAAAATAAACGACAATAATAATAATAATTATGATGATAATAATAATGTAAGACGATAAATAGATCTATTTAACGGATGAAATTCTATTTCGAGGATCAAATGAAATGAATATAGTATCGAATAAGGGACCAGTAAAAGGGGAATTTGATATGAGGGTGTATAAAGAGGAAGTCGAAAAAAAGTTAAATAAAAAAATAAAGAAAGAGTTTATTTCTATCCCACGTCATTGGACCACGTATCCGGTTCTCTTTTGCGCCGATCCCTTTGCATCGACATATAAATTTAAAAAAGTTGCTTTAGTTTAATAATAATAATTTGAAAAACGTAATTTAATATTGATATAAAAAAATTAAAATCCATGGATTCATGCATGAAATTTAATTGGGACAAAATATTGTAAGTAAAATCCATGTTTTATATTTTTATAAAGGAAACGTGACCAGCCGAAGTACGATTTGTCATACGTTTTTTTATCCACTCAATGGCATTATGATAGTTGTCAACATAAAATACACGAATCGAGTCTCGACAAACACACCTGTCTTTCGTAATGTCTGTTTTGTCAGTATTGTTATATTACTATAATTCTCACACACGTTTAACACGAACGCACACGCATTTAACGGGACATTTAAATACAAATTGTAATCTTGATATAAAATAAGCAAAACCGCTCTTTGTGATGTGTAATCTATTTTAAATCTAAATATTTACAAACAATTAGTTAGTTTGTAGATCAATAAATGTTCAAATTAAAGTCTTCATTTATTTCTTTATTTTTTTTTTTCAATAGAAATGTATCAAATAACAAAAAAGGCGATTCATTATTCATTGAGTATGTTGAATAAATTATTGAATATACTTTTAAATAAAGCGTAAAAATAATTTGAATAAATAAAAAACAAGTTATTAATGACTAAAAAATATTTAATCTTACGTGTTCAGATAGTGTGTCACGGTATGAATAAACCAAGGATCAATGACGTAAGATTTTATACATCTGCGAAACACATGAGTCATTGTAACATGGTGTATACGATTTTAAATATTCTATATATATTCATTTATGTATATATATACTAATAATTTTTTTTTTAATATGTATATCAATGAATCGATTGTTCTCTTAACTTTAAAATTTTTCACAGAAAAATTTCCCGAAAATTTGTACCCTTTCTCTTCCTGGGCTTGAACCCACGTCCTTCAAGTCAACGAAAATGCACAAGGATTTATAAAGACAGGGAGCCTAATTTCGGTGCGTTTTCGGTCAACTTTCGGCTTCTTCCTCTAATAAAATTCTACGATTTCGGCGAAATTTAGCCTTTTTGGTGTATTTTTGGCCAAATATTTTCACCCGGTTCGGTATACGTTAGCTTGTGCATTTTCGTTGACTTGAAGGACGAGGGTTCGAGCCCGGCTCCCTGCCTTTATAAATCCGGAATAATTTCTCATGCAAAAATTTCTCAGCAATAATTACTCAAATAAAAATTGATCTGTCACAAAAATTTCTCGCTATATATTATTTGCCTTGAAATTCTTCAAGAAAATATGCCTTGAGAAATTATTGCTGAGAAATTTTGTCGCAAGAAATTGTTACATGAGAAGAAAAAGACGGTCGCCCCGAAATTTTATTACTTTTAATAAATGACTGATAAATTGAGTCACCCAATTTTCAGTTTTTTAGACTTATCGGTCATTTTTTGGCCAAAGAAAAATTTCATTATTATTTAGGCTATAAATTTTTTTACTCGGGGTAAACGTTTGAAAGCTTGATGGACCTAGATCACTCCGCTGTCCATCTTACAGCTTAAATAAATTAAACTATTTATTTTCTAAAAGAATATACTTCTCTGAATCTAAATTATTCAGAGAGATATCGGTCCGTCTCCTGGATTCGAACTTCAAGTCGACGAAGATGCACAAGCGGAGACTAAAGAATTTTCATTTCTAAGTTTGCAAAGTCAATCACGAAAAGATTTATCGATATTAGTATACAAAGTACATAAATTTATAAATAAAAATTTCAAAGTAAAAACATAAACACAAACAATATAAAAGTTTTAGTCGTGATGAAGATCGTAATAATTAGATTACCGGTTAAATTTATCAAAGTTGTCTAAAACTTTACTGATGAGTTTTCTAATTCGCTATGGTAGAAATAGTTAGTCATAGTTGTAGTAGTTTGTACTCGTACTTTTAATCTTCTTAAAAAGTCATTCGTGTATAAAAATGTTCATTTCATCGTTTGTGATTCTTTTAGCTCTTTCCCCCTCTCTCTATCTCTGTTTTACTCAACTCTCTTTATAATTCATTCATTTTATTTTTAATACACAATGTAATTTTTTAATCTCGTTTAATTTAAAACTTTTCCTTTTCCGGCGTAACTTTCAGTATTTTAATAATTGTTATATGCGAAAAAATTTAACAATTTTTTTTTATATAAAAGTTAAGAAAAAAGGGGTTACATATAAGTAAAATGAGTAGTGTGGAGGTAACATTACGGCAACATGAACTCACTAAATTAGCGATGCGAAACAAATATGAATTAACACGACCTACAAACTGTGTAGTAGGAAAGGTGTCTAAACGTAACTAACGTGCTAACTCAACATACGGACGATACAACCAAGTGCCAACCTTGATAATTATATCATCCGTCATACGAGCAAAAGGTATCACCCTCATAAATAATCAATTTTTTTTTAATTTTAATTACTCTGCGAAATTACCCTCATTTATATGTTTAGTCAGATTACGAGAAATTGGCTGACAATTGCTCGTCAATTGACGTCAAAAATTATTTGGTCAAATTTTTATAAAATAATTTTATGGGCAAAATTAAGTTAGCGCGGGAATGGCCATTAAATTCAAAAAATGACCATTGATTCACTTTTGCCGGTCAATTGTCAGACAATTTCTCTGCCTTACGGCACTACTATGACGTGAAATATTGAAATATATTTTTCTGCCAGGTCCTTGTGTCCTAATTTTCTAATTTCAAAATTTAGTAAAAGCCAATTCCTACTTTATTTCCAATTCGTCTCAGAAAAAAAATAGAAATAAATACTGGGGTTAAAAAAAAGTATTTTCAATTAAAAAAGACAATTTGAACTAAGAGAAGTTGGGAAGGCCGCAAAAGTTATCGTAGAGCGTAAAAATGCCGAAAAATTAAATTAAAAAATTTGGTAGTTTAATTACTGTTGAAAAATATGTTGATCATGAGACAAAATTTTTATTTAGTTTAAAATGATGAATGTGATAAATGTGAGTTCAGTAACCTGATAGTAAAGTTCGTTTAAAAAAAATTAAATACGAGTTATTTAAATTTAAGAGTAGTTCTATCATTTTCCTCTGACTTTTTCATATTCAACGGAAGATTTTACGATGTCACCGAAGAGACTTTAACTGAAATCCGGTTGAAATGTCATATTTACTGTTATAACATTAAGATATTTGAATACATAAATATGTTTATGATAAAAAAATATCGTGGAAGTACAAGTCGAAAAAATGAAATTATTTCTTGCAGATCATGAGTATCTGAGTCTTTTTTACTCAAGGTGGATTTTCAAAAGTTTTTCTCAGACAAAAACTCCAATCGTTAAATGAACTCTCGTTTTTTAATTTTTTTTCATATCAGATACCAATCGCTTTGTTAAAAAATATTAATTTGAATGAATACTAAAAAGTGAATTTTCAGTTCGTCTGAACCAAAACTTCGTTTTATTTTTCTGTATACCGAGCAAAAGGATCTAATTTCAAATTTCATCAGTAAATTACTTGGTAGAGTTAAAACTTGACGGAACAAAAATAAAACTGGAACTTTCTGAACAATAATTCTGTGGTTCGATGCCAAAAAAAATTTCTACCAAGTAAATTCTCAGGTTAGAATTGCATATTTACCTCCCGAAGCATATTGGGATCTACTTTAATTTGCTTCAGTAAATAAATAATTACATTCACAAGTCAGTACAAATATTACGAGGATGGTGAAATAGCAAGTTATGTAATAGTCGACAATTTGCAGGAAAAAAAAATTGATTATAAATTTTTATAGGTATAAAATAACAGGCTGGAGCAAATAACAGTGGCGTGTTGTGTACTACGAACGTGTTGTAAGATCCTTGAAAATTATTCAATGAATAAAAAAAAACGTTTTGCTTTCCGATAATATCATTTTAGCCGTAATGCCACTTTTAAATATTCAGATATAAATCTAACAAGACCGAAAAATCAATGACCTGGTTTACTTTTTAAAATAAATTTCAAATTTTTAAATTTCCCGCGATTTTTAATTTTTTTAGTTTTAGCCACGTGCACTAACTATTTAATTTTTTCCACCCCCTCCACCCTCCCATTGTTCTCCAAGGAATCCTAGAGTTTTCGGGTCCTCCCAAATTATCAATCCACTTTTTAATTCCCATGACATTTAATATTTATCTAAAATATTTGAATCTACAAATCAGATGATTGGCTACAAAAAAATAATGATCCTGAAGTTAGCAGACAATTAAAATTTTTTGGATTTTTTTTCAACAAATCAATTACAAAAAAACAATAACTAAAAATATTCACATGTAGAAAATTAAAAAAACTACAGGTGCAAATTTTCCGAATATTTTTTTTTTCATAATTTATTGCTTAAAAAAAAATCAAAAAATTATTAGACATCGGCTAACTTCAGTATCATAAAAAAAAAATAATTGTAATTCGAAATAACTAAATGATAAAAACTGTAGCATTGAATGTCAAGTTCAATATAATTTATCATGAAAGTTTATAGCAATCGCTAAATAAGTAAATCCGAAGTAAAGGAAGCAAAAAGACTGGTCGACCTCGTGTTCCCTTCTTTGTACCGTTTCAGAGCCACACTATATATAAATTTCCAACAATCCCATGGTACCCAGCCAGCAGTACCAGTCTTGGTCTTGACTGAACATAATCTTCTCTCCTCTTTCTACCATCCGCGGTTCTTCTCGTCCCGAGCCCGACCAATCGGATTCAAAGGACGGCAACAGGATCCCTCTCAACATTTTCACTCTACTCACTAATGTTATGTTAAGATACTCCACCACCTGAACCTAAACCGTACAACCATCGGCATCGCATACCAACACTCATACAATCCAGCCAACCATCCGACCCAAGGATACCGAGTCGAGGATCCTGCTTAGCTGTCTATAGTAGGACTCTGCCTCCTCATGCCCCTCATACCTTATACTCTTATACGTCTTATACTTAATATCTTATACATCTTATACCTAACAACCCGACATAACCACATGTACTTATTTTATTCCAAACTCCAAAACTAAGACTGTAAACTCAACACTGCTATTTCTTATACCACTCACATATTTATATATTTATGAACTTGAAAAAAATTTTTTTAATTTTCAATTTAATGATCTAAAAAATGTGCACATCATTTTTTTTTTAATTAATAACCAAAAAAAAGTATTTTACTACTCCATTAAATTGAAAAAAAAATCCTGACCTTGATAAAATATCAAGACATGACAGATGTTTTAAAAAAAATATATGACGTGTAAATTCATAAAAAAAAAAAAAAAATATAAATAAAAACAGGAAAAAGTAAAAAAAAATATTGAACACTTACAGCCGTACAAGGCGTTGAGTCTTCAGACGCCAGCGAGCGCGTGGCTTTTTAAATTGAATTTAAAAAAAAAAAATAATTAATCCAATGCACAATATTTAATATGGGTAAATAAATACTAATCACACACTATCACATTGTTTATATTCACAAAACACTTGTCACTGCACTAAATAAAATTTTTTTTTCGTAAACACAATGGCGGGTTCCCGCGAAAAAAAAAAAACACGATTTAATTTTTATTTGCGTTAATTTGGCGGATTTATTTATTTATTAGGCTGAGTAATTTAAATGAATAATTAATTATCGAAATCCAGTGTACAAAGTATATAAATTGTATGAGATACAATATGTCGAATAAATACAACCAGCACGCGGTACTGGCTCCGGCAAACTGACTCACGCGCGACAATAGACCCTCGGTAAGCGACAGCTGCGCCCTGCGCGGCAAATTTTGAAATCCCCGCGACATTTTAACCTCCTCTTAATGTCTTTATCGTTCGTATTTTATCTCATTTATTATTTTATTTATTAACCTAACGTACTACTCATCAATTGTACTTATTTTATTATATCGTTATAAAAATTTTATCTTTCAACAAGAAGTTAAAATAATAATTATTATTATTATTTATTTTTTAATTCCCAGAAACTTAATTCCTTCTTATTAATTTTTATTATCAAATAATATTTTAAGACCGACTATATCAATTGACATTAATCTTTTATTTTGTACTGTCATGTAATTTAATATTAAGATCACAATTACGATTAAAAAAAATAATTTAAATTAAAATAGTCAACAAAAAAATATAATTTAAATATTTTTTAAAAAATTACCAGAGCTCCGTTTTACCTCGTGGTAAATTTTAACATTAACAGTTTTATCTCTGCAATTATTCGTACAGAAGCTCAATGTACCGTAAGATGATCGATATTTAAATAAAATGGGTATAAGTTTAACAACTAAGTACTTGTCGAAAGTAGTCGCATACTTAAAGTAGGAATCAATTGAATACAAATTAACCTTGTTATAGAATATGTAATATAATTCATAAAGTTCGACTCTATAGATAGAAACTAGAGCCAGAGACAGATATACAGGCAGTCTTAGTCTAGTCATTCGTACATTTATATCACAGATATATATATATGTATGGAGTTTTATATGTCTGCACAATTTCCGACTCCCGCATGAACTCTCGTGACCCGTGTGTGACATCCAAAGAAGGGTCTCTACTCTACATCTTTCCATTTATATTATGCCAAGTACTCTGACAATAAATTGTATTGAATTCCCGCGCACTACTCCCCCACTCGTGCGTTACTTACTACACTTTTTATGTCATCCGACAAATATGACTCGAGCGAAGATGATACTCCATAAAGATATCCTACATATTTATATATTTATCAAACTTTAGACGAAAAATATTTCGTGAAACACTAGAAGAATTTCATTTCAAAATTTATTAGAAATAATCAAATATATATTCATGATAAATTTTAAATTTAATTTTTTTTCCAACCAATAAATATTATAATTTATTTAGTATTTTAATTTAAATTAAATTTCGAGGTGGATATTACAAAATAAATTTGCTAATAGATGGACGATAATAAGCGACACAAGTCAAAGGCCAATGGAATATATATTATGTATATCTAATGTATATTTAAGTGTAAGTGTGTTGTGGATGTTATTCATTTGAAAGGGAGTAGATAACATCGACTAATTTTGATTAAATTACGGACTGTGGACAAACGTTACACGCGGATGTTGATTTACACTGAGATCGTCTCACATTCGTCGGATCGTTAAACAACCAAAGTGAATATTAATGAACCATTCCTCGTGTCACATAATTCAACAGAGATTTCACTATCCCTTTTATATAATTTGCACTTCTATTCAGTATACACCCTTTCTTACTCTGCCCCTTTATCGCTATTATTAAATCTGTACCGGGGGAATTATTTAATAGTCAAAAAAAAAAATTCTATATATAAATTGATTTTTATATTTTAAAATTAAATATTCATATTGAGAAATATAATTATAGAGACTTTGTACTGAATTATCAATCATTTTTCTATCAAAACCGTATTCTTGGCATTCACAATTAAAGATTCAATCCTTGAGCTTAAATATTTTACTGAATGTTCATTTCAAGACATATTTGATTTAATTTTAAAATATTGCGACCTTGATATTTATTTTTAAAAACAAATTACTCGGGTATCAGATGAAAATTTACGATCAATGAAATCGACAATTTTTATTGACTGATCGTATTGTCTTCCGAAAAAAAATTAAGACGATTTAGACTTAACTTTTAATTAAAAAAATTATTCCTAAAATCATTCATCTTCGGTGGTTAATTACAGAAGTTTGGTAGCAAAAAAATTTTAATTACACAAAGAGAAGGTTTAACGTAAGAGGATCTATTTTCTATGACATGTTGGTAGTCTTATTATAATTAGTTACAAAAAGGTATGCAAAGTTACTCACCAACTAGTTTCGAAAGAATTAAAAAAAAAAATTATTATTTTTTTTTAATTAAATAAATTTTTTATTTAAACGTCATGTCGGCCGTCAAATATAAGCTTATAAATGGACTAAGAATTGTTTCTCAAAATATTGTATTATGAATTCACGAGAATAAGCTAAAAAATTTATGAATTTTTTTACAGCAGTAAATATTCATATACCAAAATGTTAAAATTTATGAGATTCACATAAAAAATACTTGGATTATATTAACTCACGTTTCACATTTTTTTTTCGTGAGTTTAAAAAAATACCGGCGTGCGGATTCGAACCGCCAACTTCGCGTTTAATATCGCGCGCCGAATTGATAAAAAATCGTACATGTATATTAACTTTATTGTGCAGTATATAATATTGAATTTAAAATATGACAATATGTTAAATCACGTAATAAAGTATATGTATTACTTGCGTCTTCATTTTACATTAAATTTATATGTATATATATATCTTTAACGTTTCTCAACGTCTCAATCTCAGTGTCACCTTTTGACTTTACCAGAGATCCAACTGCACAGTTGCTCGGTCTAAGATAAATGTGAAACCTGTAAGACCACGAAAATCTATGCGCGCAAACAGAACCGCCTTGGAACCCAAAACCCAGACAAAGACAAAGACAAAGACAAAGAGGAAGACAAAGAAAAAAAGGACAGATGATAATAAGAAAAATCAAAAGTCGAAGTAAGAAGAAAAGTCATGGCTAAAGAGAATAGAAATAAAAATAAGGATACGTATTTTCTTTTTATAAATTTTTTTATTCCTCATCCTGCTCCTTCCATCCCGACTTTTCTCTTATTCTCTCACCCGGTACGACATAGTAGACGTTCCCGTTGTAACTTTTGCGGCAAGTTCGGTGAAATCTCCCGAGCGAAACCAATTCCACGGTTTCACGCTCTCCATTTCTATCTTACTTGCCTATTTTACCACACTTATATATATATATATGTATAACTAAACGAATGCATCTAGTATACATTTAGTAGATTATTCTAAAAAGTAACTTAATGTGTTATATACATAGATTTCTTCTCATCTACTTACATAAAATACTAGACTGTATATATTTCGCCACATTTAACCCACACAAAAGGAATAAAATATAATAATAATATACGGACTATAAAAAAGATATGATTAAACCATTTTGATGATTCAGTATCTCTTTTATACTTAAAAACTTGATTTATTGTATATATAAAGTCTTTATAATCTCTTCTTAACTTTTTTATATTATTTAACCCACTGGGGAATTATTCAATGGCCTGATGAAAAGACGGAATATTCTTTTCATAAAAGAAAAGTAGATTAAATAATTACCGTTAATTATAATTAACTAATGTAATTAAGATTTTATACTGTTATTATTATTTTTTTTATCATTTTTTATAATTATTATTTATATTTTGTTTTTTTTTTCGATTTTCATTATGCGCCGAAGTGAATCTATCGATCTTTATTTTATTTAACAATTTTTATATATAGATAGGATATATATATATATATATATAATAATAACAATGATATTTATTATTCGGTAGTACTCTTATCTAAAAGTTTGAGCACCTTTCATTAATTAAACGTTAATGATCAAAAAGTATGAGGCAAAAACTTATATTGGAATTTTCAATGGGATGTAGCTTTTATTATAAAATTTATTCTTATATATATTTATATGAATAACTTAGAATTTTAGTTCATTAAAAAAATCGCATGAGCAATTTTAATCCACTTGTTATTTAACTGCTATCATTATTTAATAAATTAAATACAGTCATTTATTTAGAATGAATCATTAAAATTTTTGGACAATTGTCTCAGAGAAATAATTATAAAATTTAGTAAAATATATTTTATGGGCATGAATTTAATTAAACTAATTTATTAAAATGAGATAAAAATTAATTTTTCACAATTTTCTATTGTCTTTTTGAATTGAATAGACGAAATTATTATTATTGCCATTAAAACTTGAGACGAGACAGCAGCAGCGATGGCTTAATATATAAATTCGACAATAGCGTGATTGGTACGAGAATACGAGAAACTTTAATTTTCGGCAGTCAATGCAAGTGCATTGAAACTAAAGTTTTATACGTTATATATATACATATATAAAAGCGACGAGACAATGAAAAAAAAAACTTGCAAACAACTTGAAAAATTTATATCATTTTTTCCATTTTTTTTACTCACTCACAAGGCAATTGTCAAGAGCACTTGAGAAATATCACAAAATATATAGATATATTTTTTAAATAAAACATAACAATTATTTTTAATTCATATTTTTTTTATTACATATAAATTTATTCCAACAGAACTCCGTAATTTTTTTACTCCAACTCCAAAGACGGATTTAATTTTTATTAAAAATTAACACCGAAGTAATTCACGATTTTTTACCCATCGCGGGAACTTATAAAAATAAAATAACTTTTAATTTCTGACGTTTAATTAAAAAAATTTCAAACATTCTCTTTATCTCTCCCGTAAAATTTTTTCAATGCATTTGACGTTAATGCCTATAAATTTTAATATAAATGAGTTATCTCGGCATATTATTTATCGATTATTGACTAATTACTTATAAATATACTATTTTCTAATTAAAAATCCTTATATAATAATAAATTGCCTTTTCATTTATTTATTAAAATGAAATATTAAAAACTAATATCTTCCGTAACAAAAAAAAAGAAAAATTATCAGCAAATAATTAACGTGAATGTCAATAAATTTTCTGTCTACGTGATAGCATTTAATCTTGCTCGTGTGCACTGTTAAACAATGTTAGAAAAGTATTATTAAAGTTATTTAAACTCTTGGAGTAGTACAATCGAGAAGTGCAGTACTCGCAAACAAAGCAAACTAATATAAAACAAAATTACAATTTGAACATCTTTACATCTCGTAACCAGTCGGCAGGGTGACAGGAAAATAAATTAGAAACCGTTTAATGAAAAGCTTCTGTTCGTACGTGAAAACTATCCTTGGCTATTTTTTTAACTTGTCGTACTTCACTTGCAACACGCGTGACAATGCAACGCACGACTAAATATACAACAAAAAAAAAATACAATTAAAAATTAATTAATTAAATTTTTGTTTTATTTTTTTTTTCAAATATTTATTTTGCTACCAAATAATTACAATATTTTTGGTTTTATGATGGAACATCAGGTTGCTCGTGAAAGCCGAATAGGCAAACTATGTTACGGAATGTAAACTAATTATATCAAGAATGTAACAAGTACAGACTAACAAACATATTAGCCCTGGAATTAATTTACTTTACTTAACATATTAAGTGTTTTAAAACAAAACTCTTTTATTAATATTATTTATTCAAATTAAAATAATAATTAAATAATACACGCTGAGAGTAAATAGAAGCGCGGATAAATTAAATGACAACACCGAGAAAATTCATTATATTTTTTATGATATTAATAAGCTAGATGTTTTTTTTATTTTATTTGAAGAAGATAAACATGTTTTTTACGAGTAATTTTTATTTTTAAAAAGTATTCAGTCTAGAATTGTCTCAAATTTCGAATTTCAAGATTTTGAACTTTTTGATGGAAACCAAAACCATTTTGATGGAAATTAAGTAAAAAACTCCCGGGTCAAAAATAAAACTTGATTCAGGCTCGCTTCGCCTTATTTTCTTTTGAAGTTATCGATTTGCCGACGATTTTTTGATAAGTTCTCGACTTTTTCGACTTAAATTTAATTTTTTTAAACTTTTTGAACTTTTTTCATCTTAGTTTCAACTTATTCGTCTTTACTTTGACGATAGTCATTCACATTACTTTTGATTTGCTAAACCAAATCGAAAAAAAGTCATTTATTCGCCTTACTTTCGCCTTAATATATCAAAATTATTCCACCTTAGTTCTGATTTTTTCGACTTATAATTTAAGTCGAATAAGTCTACATCAAGTCAGTTTCGACTTGATTTAGACTTTTTCGCCTTACATTTTAAGTCGAATAAGTCTAAACCAAGTCAATTTCGACTTGATCTTGACTTTTTTGTCTTAAAATTTAAGTCGAATAAGTCTAAACCAAGTAAATTTCGACTTGATTTTAACTTTTTCGTCTTAAATCGTGACTAAGTAAGCCAGTTAAGTCTAAACCAAGTCAATTTCGACTTGATCTTGACTTTTTCGTCTTAAAACTTAAGTTGAATAAGTCTAAACCAAGTCGATTTCGACTTGATCTTGACTTTTTCGTCTTAAAATTTAAGTCGAATAAGTCTAAACCAAGTCAATTTCGACTTGATTTAAACTTTTTCGTCTTAAATCGTGACTAAGTAAGCCAGTTAAGT
Source organism: Microplitis mediator (assembly GCF_029852145.1). Lineage (NCBI taxonomy): Eukaryota > Metazoa > Arthropoda > Insecta > Hymenoptera > Braconidae > Microplitis > Microplitis mediator. The sequence continues at coordinate 19,987,479 of NC_079979.1, forward strand.
CTAAACCAAGGCGAAAACTTACTATATTTCATACCTCCGTAAAAAAAAGTCGAGTTTGTCTTGTGAAAAACGGCTCCAAATTTCGACTTGGTAAACCAAGTCTAAATCAAGTTTTATTTTTGACCCGGGCTTAAAAATTTATTTAAATTAAAAAAAAGCAGATTTACTGTTTAAAAATAAATATATGTCAACTTCCCACACATGAACTTACAGAATCTAGATAAAAGATCATAGACGCATATGTTAATAGAACAAATATCATGAAACGTCATATCTTCCATCTCAATGGGCATATCACTCATATCTCTCAACAATAATAAGAGATTAATCTCAGAAAAGTTGTAACCAAGTGTCCAATGTGTGTCTAGACATGTATGAGCTCTTGATGAAAGCGTGCGTGGATTTCAGCACATGCACATGTTTTTTTATCTCAGCCCTTTTTTATTATTTTTTGCCTAGCCGTATAAAAAGCAGCCTACGATGACTAACATCCAGAGACGGTGACTCGTAAGTCATTACTCTTTACTCCATTTCATTTTCTTACATTTCTTTTTTACGTGTATATGTACAGTATATATTTAGTACTATCTTCCACATTATATGCTATATTTCCAGTACTGTTTGATTACGCCCGACTGGCCCGCGGGTCCAATGTTTAATTTCTTTTCTTGCCTCCCGGGCGAACGAACCGCTAAGCCGGCATTACTGTGTTCTGCTTTTGTTGTTAACGCAACAAAAAAAATAAAGCTCCAATACAAATTCAAAATTTTTTACACAACTTATATATATATACATAGAGAAATAAATAAATATTAAAAATTTAAACAGCGAGTAAGCTTGGGCTTTAGACCGTAGACTCTAGTCAGGTATTTATCAAACGTACTTGCAATCTTAACAACTGAAAAGTGGCTTTGTGGTACATCTCTTGCATTTACTATTATTATTATTTTCATTGTTTTTTTTCCTATAGCCTACGGTGCATGTCTTATATATTTTTCTATGTTTAAAACGATAGTTTATGCATAACATGAAAGTTTTTCAATAGCCCCACGGTAAATCCTTTGTGTACTTCAATCCAGAATTAACAATTTCTTTTTAATTCCGCGGCTTTTTTTCTTTAATTTTAAAATATAACAGCTTTTAATAATCAAAGGGATACCATTTCTTTTGTACTTATCTCTATTAAAATAATAAGAAAAAAATTTATTATTTAATTAACTTATTTTTTTAAAATTAACATAGAATTTAATTTTTAAGAAAAGTCGTTTCATATTTTGATAAATTTTTTACTTCTTAAATAAACTCCTGATTTATTCAATGGAAGAAATAATTTTTGCTACTAAAGTTCAAAAATTTTTTCAAAAATTAATCGCACTAATTTTTGAGAAAATTCACAATTTCATTGAGTTTAATTTTTAGTATTGGATTTTTTTACTATCTAAGCATTAAATTGAATGTTTATTTAACAATGTTTGATATCAATGAATATTTTTTTATCAGGCATGATCGGAGTAAAAGAAAATGGTTGTATCTACCAATGGAAAAAGTGATATCTTCCTAACAAACCAGACGGTGAATGCCATTCAAGATAAAATAAAAAATATATTTATATTTGTAGACAATATTGACAAACATAAACCATAAAAAATAACCCAATTTACAAGCAGTTTTGTTTATAATAAATAATAATAAAAATAAAATAACCAACTTCTAAAAAAAATTGTTTTCGTTTCTAATAAAAAGACAGTTTTTTAAAATAGTTATGACGTTATACAAAATAATAAACATAAAACTATATTTTTATCCACGTACACATTTTTAAATAGTGAAAAAAAAATAACCATACTTCAAAGTTTTAATCTAAAAAAAAATTTGAACAGAACTGTATAATTGAAATTGTTATCATTATTGTTTTCCAAAAAAAATAAAATGTCTAATGCTATAGCATATACTATTTTTTATGGACTATTTGTCGCTGGTATTGTTTACCCACCCCGAGAATTCGTGTCCGCAGGATTTACTATTTCCGAAATATTTTCTTCCTGGTTGGGCAATGAATCCGCAGCATTTGTGCAGTATCATATTAAAAGAAGTATAGTAACTCTTCTTATCCATTCATTGCTTCCCTTCAGTAAGTACGGGCAGCAGAAATCTTTACATCTCCAAAAAAAACGCTTAATAATTTTTTACAAAATTTAATTCACAGTTTACATAATCGGATTGACATTACTGGGTCATGTTGATGCTGTGCAATTATTTATTGGAACTGAGCACTCATTATGGATGACATTGTCACTCTGTGCACTAGTTGGTCCAATTTACACGCTTGCTAAAGTAATCGGATGGTCGACGAATAATTGGTCCCAACACCCGATAGCTAAAAATTTGTCTATTTATTGTGATGATGAAAACAAATCATGGATCGATATCGCTTCTAATGTCAATATGGAATTCCAAAGGTGTTTGAATTCACATTATTATTAATTTTTATTCTCGGACATCTTGGTCTAGTTGAACGTAATTTAGTCCGACTGGTTTACTAATTTAATTATTATTTTTATAGTTTGACGAAATTACAAATCGCAACGAACACAGTTACCAAAGTTGTTGTAACGGACAGTTGGATCATTCAAGTCTCGTCTTATAAATTAGAAATAGCTAAGCAGTCTAATTCTAAATTAGTATGTTTTAAAGTAAATACATACACATCCCCGTCAGCTACCATTGAAGACATTGGATCAACTTATGTTAAATATCGGGTAAATGAACATGCTTTCAATAAGTGATCTGATGAATTAAATTTTTTAAATGCTGAGATTTAAGAGTGAGTTTAATTACTGGTAATTTCAGGTCTGTACGACACAACAAGGCGGAAAAAATTTCACTATACGACTAAATTATAATGACATTGAAAACTTTACAGGAAAAGTTACGATGCAAATAGTTACGATGCCGAAATGTGAATTTCCCAAGAGATTGAAAGAACTATGCATCGATTGGATAAAAGAAGAAGTTATGAAAAATCCAATTTATTTTACTAATCTAGTACGTTTATGATTTTATAAATGGCCATGAAAAATTATTGCTGATAATATTTATGAATGCGATTATTTTTACAGGAGCTAGAAAAATGTGCAGTATGTATTAATGTAACATCGGATGTTAAATTAGTAAAACGTTGCCCGGAAATCCCAACATTGGACAATAATCCAGCATGTCAATCATGCAATTGTCCTCCAAGATTATGCGTTGACTGCTTAGTAAAATGGTAGGCTACTGATCTATATGAGATAGTAATTAAAATATTTAAAAAAAATTATGTTTCTTTTGTAGGTTCATAACAACATCAGTCGATTTAACGAAACCCATTGAAAATTTGATGCAAATAAAAAGTAGCTGTCCTCAGTGCCGTTCAACATTTTGCCTTACAGATGTGAGTTACGTCGCGTATGATCCATTTTATAACGACAAAAATTCTTCCACAGACAATAAAACTTGATATAAGTATTGACATAATTACTGACTTGTGATTTATATTTTAATTAATTAAAGTTATATTTTTGAATAAAGATAAGTTTTTTAAAATATTCATAATCTGTTGAATTTTTTTACGTATATTTAAATAACAATTAGCTATAAACATATCAAAAGCTTCACAATCATGAAAGTTCGTTGTACGATAACACATAGAAAATTATATAATATATAATAATCAGTGATATTTTAAAGGGAATTTCATTCGTTAGCAATCATTTTGCGAAAGTCTGTAAGTTTTAGATTTTAGAGTCGATGAAAACCAATACATGGTCAGATTTTCTCTCCAATAAATGTTCATGATGTTAACTATAATAAAGATTTTATGAGTGACAGGATGGAAAAGTCTAAGTTAATTATTTTCAACAGAAACAAAAATATTAACGGCCATGATGAGAAGAAGCAAACAGCCACCAGAGTTCTTTTACATACAATTTATAGCGTGGTACATAACTTGATGAGTTCATACTGACAATAAATTTATACATGTAATATTTGAGTAGTGAATATTTCAAGAAATCAAATGTGAAAAGTAAATTTTATTTGCTGTCTATGTTCACCTAGAGAATTTCTCCCGAGCAAGCCGGAGATATAGCGACAAGCTTATTATTTTAATATTATTTTGTTCATTTTTTTTCACCAACACTTAGCAATCGTCCCTAGCTACCATGTGTTTCTGGTGCTGCGAATCGAGACCGGGTAGGCGTCGCCCTGGGGGTGTGAACAACTTTGCCGGGCTTCGTGCGATATGTTAGCCATGATGACGTCGTTGAGTGGGACCGGAACAGGACCCATATTAGTGAATATAAAAAAAATTAATTGAAAAAATTAATTGAGAGAAGGATACTAAGTCGTGAATAGTTTTCTTTCACATTTTTCCATTTATAAGTTTTACATAAGAAATATGAATGAGTATTTTATTTCATAAAATATTAAATATAGTAAATATAATAATGGGAGTGAAAAAAGAATGGACTTGATCCATCGTTTTACATAAGATTTACATAAGAAATATGAATGAGTATTTTATTTCATGTAATATTAAATATAATAATGTAAGAAGAATGGACTTGATCCATCGTCGAGTCAAGTGGTATCAGTGTTCGAATAAACTACTTGTAAATTTCGTAACTAGCAAGCCAGCTAAAGCTATCCGATGTTTTGTTTTTCAATTATTTTTAGTGATAGATGATTTCAATACATAAGGTTGTATTCTTACTATGTTTCTTTTAATGATTCCTATCCTATGTGGATTCAACTCGATTTGAGTTTAAGTTTAATTGGTCTTTTAGACTGTAAAATTTTTACATTTGAATGGATTTTAATTTTCTAGGTAAAAGTTATATGAAAACCTAGTTTAATCATTTTTGAAAATGGCATTTTCCGATGGAACTTAAAACGTCTGACTAAAGTCTACAGTCACGAGAAACTTTCATGGCCGTGCGCCCTCTGCCAAAATGCATGGTTACTATCTGCCAAAGTTTCTAGGAAAAACATGAAAAATAATTTTTGTTATTGCCATTAATACTTTTCACTTACTTAAGATTCATATACCTCCTAATCAAAAGCTCATAATTATGAAATTGTATTTTTCATAAAATCTGTAATTATCATCTAAGAATTTTTAGAATATACTGACAGTACTTTGAAATTTATTTTTAATTATCAGATCTCTTAAAATTATTTTCAAACTAATAATTAACATTATTATTGAAAAATAATAACTGTATTGAAAAAAATTACTTAGTAATTAAATATTTTTGTTGCAGCAGTATGACAGTACTCAGATTTAATTTTTGCTACCGAAAATATAAAAAACACACATTAATAAAATAATGAGTTAATTTTTATTATTAACAGTGTTTACATAACGTATTACAATAATTAAATATTAAAACAGCTTAAGATAAAAGTTATTTAGAACTGACGGTAAATAGTCGTCCCATTGAAAATATAGTTTAATAAATATTTTGATACTTCTGGCGGACAAGTACAACAATAGTCTTCAATAACTTCTTCCTCACTCTCGCCATAAATATCCAGCCAATATTTATGCAGACACTTTAATAAATCAATCATCGTCTCATTATCATTGTCCGGATGGGATATTATTTCTAAAATTAACAATATCAATTAATAAATATGATAGAAAAATCTGAAAAATTGCTGACCCTGTGGGCCATCCGATCGGTTATCGGTTTCGGTCCAACCGAAACCAGTAACTGCCTTTTTTTTTTAATTTTCAATTTCCATAGCAGGAAGTTAAAAGTTAAAAATGAAAAACTAGAAAGTAAATGAACTTACCAGCATCGAGTTTAATCATAATCTTAGTAAGTGGACACAAAATATTAATATCAACTTGATAGCGGCGTTTTTTGAACCAATTGACCATAACAACACAGTCATAAATAGAAGAAGCCTTGTCGTCATCCATCGGAATCATATTTTTTTCCAATTTTTCCAGAATCTTTGTCAACACATCAATTATTTTCTGGTGGTTACCGATACGATTTTCCGTTTGACGTTGGAGAATTTTAGACATGATCTCTATCCAAAGATCTATGACAACTTTGTCCTGCTGCTGATTCTCATCTTCTTCAGCTACGGGTTCTTCTGATGACATCAACTGGTTGTAAGTTTCCACTAGTGACATCAGCAAAGGATGTATTTCAAATGTTTCATTGAGGAATATTGTGTTAGCAGTGATCGACTGCATCAAAGTCAAAGCCGCAGTCAGCAATGAATCTATTAATTAAACAATTATAATAATTAATCATTAAACTTCAATAAAGTACTTAATTTATTTAATGAACTGATAATTACTGTTTGTCGAACTACTGAAAATAAATGTCAACGAATCTGCCAAAGGTTTCCCATACAGCAAATACTCGCGCCAAGGGGATGTGATATTTATCTGCATGTCACGTGCTCCAGCTTGAAGAACTCTCAGCACTTGGATCAATGTCTCAGTATCACCAGAGGACATCATGCTTATTAATTTAGTCACCAGAGTCGGTGTATTGGTAATGCGCGTAAATGCTGCTGGTTGTGAACACAAATTTCCAATTATGCCGACGATAATTTCCTGTAAGTATTCGAATTAAAATAAAATCTAAACAAATATTAACTATAAATATATTTACTAGACCGGTTAAAAAAAATCGACTATTTTTTTTTTTCAAAACCCGCAGTGAAATATCTTCCTAGTCATGAAAAAAGAAGCCTGTGAAAACGGGAGCTCTTAATATCAATTTTGAAAGGTCGCTCATCGTAAATTTCTATTTTACGTTTAAATAACATGGAAAAAAAATTTTTTAACTTTGGAATTTTACAACTCATTTTGGAATTAATATGTCGGAGTGAGAGATACATATTTTTGAAGGAAATTGAACGCTCTAAATAAATTGTCTCTTATGTTTTTTCTCTAAGTCTACTCCTTTTAAAGTTATTCGAGTTAAAAGTTCAACATGTAATTAATTTAACCTTTTTTTCTTAATTTTTCTTAAATATTTCATAATTATTATTGAAAAAAAAATTTGTCTTAAAATATTAAATTATCAAGCTTAACGTCATTGATAAAGTAGATCTTTATTGTTCTACTATGAGGAATAAATGACTTTTAAATTTAAGGCCATTCTCAGACAGTGCCCCCCACTTTTTAAAAATTTTCAATGACTTTCAACTGTCATAAGCGTATCCAATTTTTTCAATTAATTAAAAAAAAATTAAAGCATTAATTGAAAAAAGAACAACATAGTCGTAATTTCGCCGACGTATAGATTAAAAAAAAAATTATTTACACTTGATATTAATTAGGAGTCAAACAAAATTCGTTAAATAAATTTCAGTAAAATCGTCATGTCAATTTTATAATTCGAATTTTTAAATTTTGTTGGCTAAAATTTATTCAACAAATTTCGTTTAACTCCCAATTGATATCAATTGTAAGTAATTTTTTTTTAAATTCTATATCTCAACAAAATTACGACTACGTTGTCCTTTTTTCAATTGACGTTTTAATTTTTTTTTAATTAATTAATAAAATTTTAATTCGGTTATGAAAGTTGAAAGTTATTGCATATTTTTAAAAAGTGGGGGGCACTGTCTGAGAATGCCCTTAAAAAATCTGAAATTAATTCTCTCTTTGAAGTTTTAAAAAAATTTGAATTGTATGTACTGAAGTGAAAATCGTAAATTTTATAAACTGAAAATAATCGTGTTAAACTTAAAGCTATTATCTATACCATTTAAAAATTGTAAAATAATTTTTTTCGAAGATGATTTTTATTATTATACCACAATTTAAGAAAAAAAGGTTAAATTGATTACATGTTGAACTTTAAACTCGAATAACTTTTAAAGGAGTAGACTTAGAGAAAAAACATAAGAGACAATTTATTTAGAGCGTTCAATTTCCTTCAAAAATAATGATACTGAAGTTAGCCGACGTCTAATAATTTTGGAAATTTATTCAAAACGATAAATTCTAAAAAAAAAAATATCTTAAAAAATTTCACTTGTAGTTTTTTTAATTTTCTACATGTGCAATTTTTTGTTTTATTATTTTTTGTAATTGATTCGCTGGAAAATAAATTCAAAAATTTTTAATTGTTGGTTAACTTCAGGATCATTCAAAAATATGTATCTCTCACCCTAACATGTTAATTCCAAAATGAGTTGTAAAATTCCAAAGTTAAAAAATTTTTTTTCCATGTTATTTAAACATAAAATAGAAATATACGATGAGCGACCTTTCAAAATTGATATTAAGAGCTCCCGTTTTCACAGGCTTCTTTTTTCATGACTAGGAAGATATTTCACTGCGGGTTTTGAAAAAAAAAAATAGTCGATTTTTTTGAACCGGTCTAATATTTACCGTGCATCTTGGCTCTGGTGAGTTGTCAATAACAAATTCACTGACAGATAAAAAATTATTTTCACACAAAAAATCAACAACATCCTTTTCAGTTGTCATATCCCAGAGATAACTGAGTTGGGTTTCCAAGTCAGCAGTCCATTGTTCTTCATTAATCTAAACAAATAAATAAACAATCAATTAATTTACTCATTTTAAATCAAATAATCAGATCTTTAAATTCTTACCTTTGACAACTTCATCAGTATCCTCAATATCCAAGTCGCACTGTAAGTCGTTTCTCCAACATTGTCACCATTGGCAACCATACGTTCATTGTCAGTGATATTCAACTGCTCAATTCCAGAAATCGTGTCCTCGCTAGACATTTTTACTGATAACTGATGACTTTTATTCAACAAAACTTGATGCCAAACATTTACTGTGCGCACGAGACACGACGTCGCGAGCAAAACAAAAGAATGGATCCAACCCAGTAGACCTAGATGACAGACATGAACACCAACAAGCTTGTGATGAAGGACCAAGACCAGGAATAATTCAAACTTTGCCTCCAGATGACGGCACAGTACAAAGAATCCATCCGCGCGCCAAGAAAGACGCATGCGCCCCAACAAAAACACACATGGGAGTAAATGACAGGAGAAGTAGAGGTAGGAATAAAGATTTAAAATACATTTAAACCCAGGGTAGACATAGACAGCTGCTGGAGTGGAGATAGAGATGAAATGGGGTGATTGTACATATCATGTAGTTGTGTTGAACCGGAGCTGGATCGTTGAGCGGTCATACAAAGAAAGAAACAAAAATTAAAAGAGAGTCTGCTGCTGGTAGAGCAGCAGAAGAGAGAGAGAGAACTAGACAAGAACACCCGAGAGTAGAGTCAGTGGAAAGTGAGTGCGTTGGCGAAGTAGGGAGTCGTTGTCCTCCAAGTCCTCGTTCGTTCGTTCGTGTCCACCAGCCGCCAACCGGACGACCAACACCACCAGCACCAGTGCTACGCGAACTGCCTTCTCGTTCGTGTCATTCTCTTAAGTTAAACTATTTTTTTTATTTACATTCGTATTATTGTTTTTTTTCATTGTTTAGAAAATTAACTCACCTTAGCACGTGCTGGTCACTTTTTAAATTCATTCCTCAGCGATGTGATCTAGAAGAATTTATATTGAAGAAAAAACATTTAAGTTTACGCTAGACGTTGCATCCTATTGGGAGAACCGGTAGACAATCACCAGTGGACTCAGGATCAAACGCCTCGGAGTTTTTAAAAATATTACAGGTGTGTAGGCGTTGATTATTAAATTATGTACACTTTACTATTTTTAATTAATTACAATTTACAAACATAATAGACCTAAGTTTTATTTTGTATGAGAGCAGATACGCCTTTAAAGTCACTCGTATACGTCATTGTACACCAGGAGAATGATCGTTACATGACAGTGATGCCAAATCTACCTGAAACATTGATGATTCATCTCAAACCGCTAGACAATGATCCTGCCGCTCGCGTACGCGTTTAAATATATATTGTTTTCTTAGCAATTATAAAGTTTTAATCAGGATCTTAAAATTTCTCATGACCTCAATCTACCCTCGACCTACATCAGCATTGCTCATCATCACCAGCTTAATCATCAATTGTCATGAGCAGTAGCAGCAGCTGCATCAGGATTTTAGTAGCATTCGATAATAATTTCCAGCTGAAAGTTATATTTATTTTTGCAATCTAATAGTTACTTAATAACAATATTACGATGTTTATATTGTTCAGTTTCCAGCACGCGGTACATTATTTTGTTTCTCTTCAGCGAGCAGCGCGTGCTTACTTATCAATTAAATAATCGTGAAATAAAACGTAACAACCGCAGTCACGAGATAGAGACAAAGATACAAGACAGTTGGGAAATCGAACAAACAAATCCTAGTCCCCAGTACTGTCCCCGCAAAGTCGATTCTTTAATTTGTTTTTTATACGGTTATTATTATTATTTTTTTCTACGGTCCCTCGATTTTTCCGCAAGTGAACACTGTCTTTGTATGTTACCGTTACAATGAGTAAACTGGTGTTGCTGGTTACAGAAGCGTACTGGCTTTAAGACAAGCCAATGTAAATATTTAAATGTAATAAAAAACGTAATTTATTTGTCAACAGAGTAGAGGAAAATGGAATTGCTGGGCTGTGTGAGCAGGGAGATGCCAGCCAAGCCAGAGAGATAGCGTTAGTTTGAGCCGTGTGGAGACCGATACGTGATACGCTCCTGGGGAAGTTAAACGGGCCCCGGGGACTGATCGTGATGCCAACCGCGACAATCCAATGGGCCCTTGCTATCCTCTCGCTTGCACTCATTGACGCGTCTCCTCTTCATCCTCTTCCGCCGCACGTAGGTAAGGGACCACGTATTTCCGTTTATTTTATTTGTAATTTATACTGCCGACAATAATTAATTACTGTGATAACAACCGACAAAATAAATATTTAAGGAATTACCAAGCGGTCGTACATCGGTTACTATGAGCCAGTTTCCTATGACACAGCTATTTTACAACGACATCGAAGTCGTGTTAGACGAGATGTATCCGAAGCCATCAAGTTTCAGCCGATTGTACTTCACCTTCGGGCATTCGACAGGTGATAAAATCCATTATTGATTTAATTTAGAGACGTCATAATGTGTTTATTATTATAATCAAGATACTAAACTTTATGGTTTCCCAACGGCCTTGGGCTATTCACTTTATTATTATTTACTTATTAAATAATGTATGTTATTTTTATTTTTAAAATAAAGAGAATGGACAATGCGACTCGTTCAAGACACTGTCTTTGCAAAGGATGCGGTTTTTGAAGGAACAAATGGACCAATCGCCTTTGACTCTTCGCACTCTTACACTGGAACTATTGCCGGTAAATAATATTTTAAATACTTTATCAATAAAAAAATCTGAAAACTTCCCGCTTCCCGAAGCCAAAAACTGTTTATTTTGTTGTTCAACCAAACAAAATACATTTAGCTAAAAAAAATTAATTTTTGTCGTACGATATCTTAGAACTGATTACATTTTTAAGCAAATCGGACAAGTAGTTTATGAGTTACATGAAAAAACGTAAACTACTCGACCGATTGACTTCAAAATCTATTAAGATTTAATTCTTGATGAGTCTTTTCGATTACCGCCAACGTCTAAATCAGTTAATTTATTCCAAAGAATCAGACGACAAAAATTAGTTCATACGCATCCATACACACACGAACGGACGTCCATTAAATCCGGAGTAGATGACTGTTTATTTATTTAATCACCTCGGAGTGAAATTTACTCCGAAGCGGAGTTTATTTCATTATTTAATCAAATCGGAGTGAATGCGGATTTAAATAAAGTCCAGATCACTCCGAAATTACTCCATATGCGGAGTGATTTTTTTTGACTCCGTAACTCCGAGTGACGAAGTGAATTCGGATTTAAATGAAATTCGCAATCACTCCGAATTTACTCCCGATTTTTTTCAGTGTAAAACCTCAAGATCTGATGAAAACTTAATTTTTGAAATTCGGACCAAAACCAATAACTTGCCTTTTTTTTTAAATTTAAAATTTTTATAGCGGGAAGTTGAAAACATGTCAACTTGCTGATTAATGTTAGAAGAGAAACAATGTGCTTATAGGTCTTATATATTTTTGTTACCACTCAGAAGACCATTGCACCATTACTTAAACTTGCATATTCATTTATTCTCGCTGATAAATAGAGTAGAGTTGCTTTTAGTTTTATACTTCGGGTTTCATTTTCTTCTCAGCAAGATAAATTAATATGCTTACTTGGTACTTTAGCTACAGATATACTTGACATTAGCACACGTTGCTTTTTTTTTTTTCACAGAGGACGACAATGCCATTGTGGAAGGAATAGTGACAGAAGACGGTCTGTTTGATGGATTCGTTTCTACGGGCGCTGAAGAGTATTACTTTGAGCCGACAAGCAGATATTTAACGAGAACACAAGATTCTGGTAACAAAGACGACAATACATCACCTACTTATCATACTATAGCGTATCGCGCTTCAGACGTTGTCGCTCCACCGCAACCGCGTCGTTGTCCCAGTCGAGAATTGCATAAAGGAAATTTGAAAAACTTTGTAAAAGAAAACAACAGCAAGAAAAATGAATCCTTTGAGCCCTACTTTGAGCAGCTTCAGGACCAAGAAATTCGCGACTACGGCGGTTACTATTCGCGTGAATTAAATCGGAGGCAAGCAAACAAAGGAGGCTCGAATGTTCAATTTATTGACGGGTAAAAAATTTTATTTATAGACATAGAGTTGGTTTTATTTGTCATATAAAAATATATGAATATTTGGTTGCATTGTAGGATCAACAGAGACAGATTTACCAGACATTTACACAAACGGGCGACAGTCGATCCCCGTAAAACGACGTGTATGCTGTACCTGCAAGCCGACCATCAGTTTTTCTCTCGATACGGCACCGAGGAAGCGTGCATCGAAGTCATGACAAGACATGTCCAGCGAGTTAACTCTATTTACAAGCACACTGATTTTAATCAAGATGGAAGACCCGACAATATAAGTTTTATGATAAAGAGAGTCAAAGTACACAATGCAGAGGCGATGAAAGATCCCCACTATCGATTCCCAAACAGCTACGGGGTCGAAAAATTTTTAGAACTTTTTTCAGGTAACTGCATACGTTGTTTGTTGATGCAGTCATAAAAATATACCGCTATATTTAAAGACACATATATTTTTATTATTTTAGAGGAAGACTATGACGCATTTTGTTTGGCCTACATGTTCACGTACCGGGACTTTGAGATGGGGACACTTGGACTCGCCTGGACAGGCGATTTAAAAAACGCCGGCGGCGTTTGTGAAAAGAACGGAGTAAGAATATCATCCCAGATATTAAATTTTATTATATATATATATATATATATCTATACATATATTAATTTGAGGTTTTTTGTTTGATATATTTTTTTAACTCTCGTTTAGTTAAACAATAAATTTTATTTAAATGCAAATTTATTTAGTGTGTCAGCGTATGAGGCATGATGAATGCGCGCGCTTTTATCTGTATGTACACTCTCTTAACCACCTGGAAATAGGTACAGACAGAATTGGAGCTTTTATAACCGGGGTATACAGGATATTAAATATTGATCGAATAGTCGTTATAAAAAGAGCTAAACAATTTTTCATCCCAACATCAATGGCTTGTTTTACGTTTATATTTATGACACGTAAAAAATTTAATATTTTATTTTATTATTTAAACACTCGGTCAGCTCTATTATTTCATCACAAATTGAGAAACGTTAAATATGCAGTAAATTTTATATTATTCATGCAATGCTGCGTCGCTGAAAAGAATATAAACTAGATATTTATAATAATAATAATAATTTTAACATGGTGTCCATGTCTGTTTTTCCGATCGAATTTTCACATGACGGGATTCATTTGATTGTTTAATTTGCCTGCCAGATCGGATATACCAGAGGAATTTTTGTTAATATTTATGTCCAGTTGAATATTTATTAATTCATTTTTACTTTTTTTCCAGCATTACAGAGGAAGCATGAAGTCGCTGAATACCGGAATAGTAACTTTACTAAATTATGGGAAACACGTACCGCCAGCTGTTTCTCATGTAACTCTGGCACACGAAATTGGCCATAATTTTGGCTCACCGGTAAGTGAACCAATTAACGAGATTACTTGTGTAAAACAACTATAAAAATTAAACTAAATTAATAAAAAAAATAAAACCAACTGTTGAAACTTGTTACGGGATAATTTACAGCACGACCCAGAACAGTGTACGCCAGGTGGTGAGGATGGAAATTTTATAATGTTCGCCCGTGCAACCAGTGGTGACAAGCGTAACAACAATCGCTTCAGCCCATGCAGTCTCAATGCCATAAATCCTGTGCTAAATACCAAAGCACGTTCGCCTAAAGGCTGCTTCACTGGTAAAATTACATTTAAATTTATATTTATTTAATTTTGTATGAGTAATTTATTTGATAATTAATTACAGAACCACAAGCGTCACTTTGTGGCAACGGGGTCATCGAGGACGGGGAAGAGTGTGACTGCGGATGGGAAGAAGATTGTCGTGATTCCTGTTGTTTTCCTCAGCGTCGGTATCCACCGGCAGAAGAAAAACCCTGCACTCTAACTCCTAGATCTATTTGCAGTCCTAGTCAAGGTCCTTGCTGTACAACAGACTGCAAATTAAAGTTTTCTGACAAATGCCGAGAGGACAACGGCTGCAGGGACGCCAGTTTTTGTGATGGCAGGTCACCCCACTGTCCTCCGTCTATCAACAAACCAAATAAAACTATTTGTAACCGCGAGCTGGTGTGTTTTATGGGCGTAAGTTATAATCTGATGATATTTCATTAGAATATTTTAGTTAAAAAATAAATAAATTAATTTTTCAAAATTATTTTAGGAGTGCACTGGAAGTATTTGTCTTGCTTATGGCCTGGAGTCTTGTCAGTGTATCCCTGGGCCTGATGATCCACCGACCAAAGCCTGCGAGCTCTGCTGCCGGATTCCTGGTGGCAATCAGCCTTGTTTGTAAGTTTACTAGATTTTATTTGGTTTTGTTTGGCTCAGTTATATTTATTATTTATTTAAACTGTCCTAGATCATCATTCGACTGGAACTCACCGCCCTATGATATTCCTGACATGTTTTCAAAGCCCGGCACGCCGTGCAACGATTACAATGGGTACTGTGACGTATTTCAAAAATGCCGGGAAGTTGATCCAAGTGGACCCTTGGCTACACTTAGGAAACTATTGCTCTCAGATGAAAGTCTGGCCACGTTCAGAAGATGGGTCGTCGAGCACTGGTATGCAGTCGCTATTCTCATCCTCGCAGCGATATCTTTACTCGTAAGTACAGAAAATAATTAATTATAATTTTTTAATTTAAATTTACCATTGAAAAATTTATTTTATCAGAAGATGAATTTTACTTTTACATTTTATTTTA
The DNA here is from genome assembly GCF_029852145.1 of Microplitis mediator. NCBI lineage: Eukaryota > Metazoa > Arthropoda > Insecta > Hymenoptera > Braconidae > Microplitis > Microplitis mediator. The sequence continues at coordinate 20,002,917 of NC_079979.1, forward strand.
CTTCTATTAATTTTGTGTCTATTAGAGACACTGCAAAATAAAATCAAAGGATAAAAGTACTGAGGAAAAGTGTAAGTTATTTATTTTTAAAAGAAACAAAAATAGTTACTGCTCATTGCTTTGATTCCTCGGTATATTTGCCCAGTTCTGCTGTAAAAAAATGTATTTATTTAATTTATAATTAAAAATAATTGCGGAATTATTTCATTAATTTTATTTTGAAATGAACGCAGGTGGCAACGATTCGGTTCCTCGGCAAACGGTCGAACCCGAAGCTCAAGTCGGTGACAATAATCCACAGTTCAACGACCGAAACAGTGAGATTGCCACCGGAGGGTGCGGAGGGAGTGACCATTCACCCGCCGGCAGTCAGGGCGAAACTTCCATTGAACCAAAAAGTCAGGGAAAAACGACGGGATGACAAACAGAAGAATTTGTTGACATCTAATTCAGTCAACAACAGTAACAACAAGACAGCAAAGGTAAATAAAGTCTAGTAAAAATAATTTGCTTCATCTTACAATGGTTTTAATTTGTTATCTTAAAGATTACGACCATGATGAGAAGAAGAAGCAAACAGCCGCCGGAGTTGGCTAAGAAGAAAAAGAAAAAGAAGAAACGTGTAGTGCCAATTGTCGTTGAGGAGCCAGCTCGCAAACGTATTGAAGTATCAACAGCCCTACCACTACCACTGCCTTCTACTGCTGATCAATCAGTTCCCCTGCCTGCTGAAGAGACTCCGAGAAAAGTCTCTTCCAAGGAACTTGGAGTGAAGAAGAAACGTAAGAAGAAAGAAGTCATAAATTATTCAATTACCCAAGGAGATGACGACAATGAAGTCACAGCTGGTGATAATTCAGACCCTAAAAGTAAAGTTCGCTCTTGGCTACTGGCGTCTCACGGTAGAGTAGAACCAACGAGTATCGCGGCTCTACCGAAAAGCAAATCAACGCCAGTAGGTCTTGCTGGTTCACCAGCGGTTCCAAGTCCACGCACTGCTGCTGCTGTCACTGCCGCAACTTCGAGAACGCGACCCATGAATATCAGAAGGTCAGCGGACACGAAGGTCCAGCGTACTGTCAACTCTACCCGAGCTAAGGATCCAGCAAACGAACGCGTGAGACTGCAAATTGTGTACAAGCCACCGTTTAAGTTCAGTGTCAAGCTCAGAAAAACTGAAAAAAATCTCCAGACATCCGGTAATCGTAAAAATGTACGAAATTATCATCCAAGAACTGCAGTACTAGTTCGTGCGTCAAACAAAAAAGATAAATTCAGGAAAGGCCAGCAAACATCAACGTCTGCGGGAGTAAATGCTACTGGTCGAGCCATCGAGTCTTCCCACGCTGCCAACTCAGATCTTCATACTGTTCCTTCAGATCTTGAAGTTCTGCTGTCGGAAAGTGAGTTTTTATTTTCCGATGCGTGACATTTGTCACCGGTCATCCGGATCTGGATGAAGAAAAATTATAACGAGTATGTATAATAAAGTAATAGAAAAAATCTACATATACATATATAGATATATAAGTTTAGGTATAATAATTTTATAAGCCATGAGGATGAGGATAAAAAAATTAAACGGAAGAAAGTCCATAACGAATAACATAACTAGTCTTTCGTGAATTGCATTCCTGTTAATAAGTATTTATTTTATTTACTACTGTATTTTGCTCATTACAAGCAGTATATATATATATATATATATATACATATATATTTTTTTTTCGTAAGTTTATAATTATATGCCGTAAAAACCTTAATGACAAACGAAGCTTTATCATAAATTCAAATACAGTAAAAAAATTTCAGTCGGTATTGACGAATGATGTAAAGTAATAGCAAAAAAAAAAACTCAGTGTAAATATACTGTTACCTGTGATTATTATAAATATTTTTTTTCGTTATTATTTCTTCCATGATCGTGTCCGAGGCTATTGATCCGTCGTCTTCCTGACTCCGGCACGTGGATAAAAGTGTCTCTTGACGATCCTCAAGCACGATCGCATAAGACGGGAACAAAATAATAAAATAGTTAGATAGCATTTTTTAATAATCAGTAACTTTATAAAATTATTTAAATAAAAAAATAAAAATCATGTTATTTATTGTGATATGTGCCAATAAGAGGTACCAGTGCACTGCCGATCATTTACATAAATTAATAGTAAATACATGTGACATTTACTTTCTTGCCTTAAATGCTTACCCAATTTTGTCAGACGTAATTAATTTTTGAGTAACAATAAATACCTTAATTTTTAATGATCAATTAAAAAAATAAAATAATAATTAAATATACAAATCGAGACTATCAATGTAGCCTACTGTTGTAAAAGACTTGAAACTTTATTTCCGATTGTACTTTTTATTCTTGACATTCCTAATAATTGTAACTAGAATACGAATAATTATGTGAGTTTATATTTTTACTGATGAATAATTAACGAAAAAAAAAAATAAGTAAAATGTAAATATTTGTAGAGCATAATATACTTAACATGTGCTCGAAAAAATGTACTTACTGAATATATAAATTAAATGTGAATCGCTTAACAAAAATATTTCGTCCAAAATAATTAAAAATAGTTGAATATAAATGAATAATTATAAAGAATACATAATTACTCACATTTTCTATTATTGTATACAAGAGTATTGGTCTGCTGTATTTTTTCACGGGCTTTGTATAAATAGAATATTAATGACGGCTGTATTCGTTTGTTGTACATAAAAAATAAATATCTATGGATAAAAAAAATGATGAATTATTTAAGTTTATTTAGTAGTATTTAAATTAATATTTTCTTTAGCAATATATTATTTCTATGATAATTATTTTCGTCGGAAACAATAATTAGTAATATGAAAATAAATTTAATAAAAAGTTATTACAGAATTTTGAGTAATGGATTAAGGAATAAAATATAAATCCACCCAAAGTAATGTAAGAAAATTATTTTATTAAAAAAGAAAAAAAGGAGTTCATTTATTAATATGCAACAATTAATTTATGTTTTGAAAAAAGATTGTTTTGACTACATCCGCACGTTCAATAAATCCAAACTTTATTTCATTGTATCAGATTTTTTTTTTAAGTATTAATTTTTCTTGAGTTTATATACCTAAGTAATTTCTTGAACTGATCAACGGATATCATTAAACTCTCACGGACGTTGAGTAATATTGTCTGATAGTCATTACGAATCCCGACAGAGAGCGCATGGTCGCCAAAGTTTTTTCTCTGAGAACTCTTAAGTCAGACGTTTTAAATTCTATCGAATACGGCAGGTCGGACGATCTTAATTCGTTCTTTCGTTGCTTCTTTTAATAGCTGTTGAATCAAGGACAGCGAAACCTCTTTGTTGATGATGGATAAAAATCATCTGTCTTATAATACTATGACATGAAGTATATTATTCATGCGATATCGCTTGTTAAGCTCGTTAAAGATGACGATGATTTTGGTATGTCATATTTTTCTAGTCATATATCACAAATTAATTATGTTTGGAAAATGAGATATGAATTTTAAAAAAAAATGTATAATCATAAAAGAATCGTAAAACATTATCGGTTCTTTTTGAATGAATGTGTTTCACCTTTGTGGCGACGTCTCTGGCGTTCCAATTGGATAGATCCTCCACAGTGTCTAAAAATTGATTTATTATTAAAATTATTTAAAAACAAATAATTGCAATTCGAAACTTACCAACTAACAATCGCCAAAGCCTGGGCCAGTGAAGGATGCTTCTAAGAGTCCGATAGTCTCTTCCTGTCACAAAATCTTTGATGGTGCCGTCGAAAGCAACGCTCATCAGGCCGTTGATCGGGTAGTTCGGGGAACTATTCTACCCATTCCTTAGAAGATCAGCCAAAGTGTTGAGCTCATTACATTAGAGTCTCCAACGCATCGAGCTGCTAAAGCGTGGAAACTGGTAACTCCATACGGACTCCAGCAACCCGAGCGGCAGCCACTACGTTCAGTGATTCCACTCTTGTCGCAATGTCTCCGGTTTGCGCGGAAAAAAACTTTGATAATAAGCAAGCACATCAAATAATTGTCGAATTATCAGTTGATAGTTCCCACAAATCCCGGCAGAGAGCGCACGCCCGAAAAAGTTTCTCATATCTTGAGGCTTGGGTCAGACGTGTTAATTTCCAATAAATAGGATCTATGTTCGTCTTATTATTTTACCTGCTTCATGATGAAAATGTGGGGATCTGGCGTGATCTTCACAAAATTTATGAAATATATTGAAGTCATTCTTAGCTAATCCAAATAAGACGGCAGCCGACACGTTCGGCATGCAAACTTTCAGGTATTTCTGATCTTTCTAAAAGTAAAAATTCATTTTATTTTTAGATATCCCATTCAATATGTTTTCTATATTTTAAAGTAATATTATGGCAGTAAAGTCAAATAAATTTAGTTATATTTCAAATCAAAAGGAGGTCTGAGAAAGCAAGAATGTTTTCTTTACTTTCATATCATGATTTGGATTGCCGAGGAAAGTCTACGATCATTCGATCATATTGAATTAAAAGAATTTGAACCTCGAAAAAAATTAATTAGTTCAAACCATTTATGGAACCACTTTTCAATGTCTTTTTCATGGCTATCCTTGCGCTAGCCAGATTTCTCTGTAACGATTTTTGGAAATAAAATTATCAAATAAATTATAAGTAAAACTTTAAAGGCGAAGTTTTTATTTGTTTAAAAATTCAAACAAGACAATAACTGTTGTGACTATCCCAGTACGTTTGGCGAATTCTGCCTGAAACCTCGTTCTCGCTAGGGTTTTGATTGTTCAATAAAAATAAATAAATAATTAAACTTTTAAATTATTGAATTTAAATTCTTAATAAATAGCAATATTTCAGCTAAAATATTATAATATTTTTACGAACATATACGAAAAATTTTTCTTATTTTTGTAGTTGTATCTTATAATTTCCTTATAAAAATTTACGATGTCCGATTTAGACCAAAAATAGTCACTGTAATTTATATTAAAAGTGATTCGTAAATTTGTTATTATCACAGACCGTTGTATTATAAACGCCTTCGTCTCTTATAATGTTCTCTACTAGCAAAAAAAAAATAAAAACTGTAATTACTAATGAGTGTGAATGTAGCAGACATCAGACAAATTTAAAAATATAAATACATGGAGTAAATAATTTAAAAAATAATATTTGTAAAAAATGCACTTATCAATTTTTAAATTTTTTAAATGCGCATTTTTTAAAAATTGAATTTTGTTAGTTATTTACTCTATTTATTTGAAATTCAAAATTTGTCTGATGTCTGCTACATTCACACTCATAATTACTACATGATTTATAATAATGAAAACCAAAAGAAACTGAGTCCTGTTTGGATTTTCAAACAAATAAAAACTTCGCGCTTAAAGTTTTTATACTACAAATGTATCGATTGATAACAGCTATATCTCGAAATATATCGATTGTCTACAAAGCGCGAACAAAGTGTCTAATCGCATTGCACACTTTAAAAAGTGTATAAATATTGTCTAGTATTATTGTTTCGTAAATTGTCATTACTAATTAATTTGAATTTTTAAATAATGGATTTATCTGATATAGACGAAGAGTACACCGGCTTCGGTAAATTAAACTATAAAAATATTGATAATTACAATTTATCTTCTGACGAAAATTATTGCGACAACAAAAATAAACCTTCGAACCAACTAAAAAGTAAAACTCAAAAAAATAATTTGCCATCATCAACATGTGAGACGGCCGTGAAAAAACCAAGAGCTAGAAAAAAAAAACCTGCAAGTTGTGTCAGCGATGATAAGGTTAGAGAACGTAAAGAATTGGCCAGAGAAAAATTAGAATTGAAAATAGAGAAAAAGCGGATTAAAAATATTGAACCAGGTGAATGTATGAAATTTATAAAAGTTGATTTCCATAATAATATAAGTAAATTTAATTTTTATGATGAAACTATTTCGATGTTGGACGCATCTTCTGTTGATTACTCCACTAAAATTTCATCGCCTGCACCCAATAGTATTTCTTGGAGACGAATAGTAGAGGAGTACTCAATAGATCATGACAATAAAGTCAGTACATCAACAACCGAGCAACAGGAAAAATTTTTATTGATCATCTGGACCTGGGATAAAGTTATCCAACTGGTCCATGACAAATCATTCGTGTCAGCTGTCACCAGTTTGTACAATTCAGTTCGCGAAATGAATTTAACGCTAGTGATCTATGGGGCAGGAAAATATTTCGAGTACCACGAGAGCAAGGGCAAGAAAAAGACAACAAATAAAATGTACGAGTGCATTGACGACATTCCCAAAGTCTCCAGAAATCTATTCGACGCAAATTTAATTCAAATACAAATACTGGCTAAATGTAACAGCAGACTCATTGAGGAGCCAGCAGACATGAGTTTATTAATTTATCAGTTCACTAAATCAATTGCTGAAATTCCATACAAATTGGAGATGGACAAAAAATTAAATGACCAACTAGATTTCTATGCCACCGGCGATAACAAAAATACCATTCAAGTTGACAAAGAAGGCTACGGTTTGAAAAAACTCTGGCTGAAACAACTCTGCATATTCAATAACTCCAGTCTAGCAGTTGCCGATGCCATATCTTCTGTTTATTCAAGTCCTCAGCAATTAATTCAAGTAATTAATTTTAATTACTCACTAAAATATCCATTATTTTATTTATTTATTTATTTATTTACAGGCTTATTTAAATTGTTCCCGCGAAGACGGAGAAAATCTTCTGAAAGACATTCCAGTAAATATATCAAAACAATTTAATCCCTGTGAATTTTTCAATAATTATTTTAATTACAGATTAAAAGATCAATAACTTCAACAGCAGCATCAAGGAAACTGGGACCCGAACTCAGTAAAAAACTTTACACTCTATTCACTTCGAGAAACGGAGACCAGTCCCTGCAAATGGACAAGTGATCAAATTAATTGGTAATACAAATATCTTTAGCCACATAATTTATTAACATAATTATCAATTTTTATAACAGTCTCAGGCAATTAAAATGTCAATTACATCAAACTCTAATTAGAGAGTAAATATACGAATTAATTATAATTAAAAATAACAGTAAAAAAATCTTATAATACTGCGGAGGAAATAAAAAATCAACAGACTGAAATTAAATGAAATTTTAAAACAATTAAATTTTTTTATTACATAATAAAATATTATTTACTCCGTTAATTATAATCATTAAATGTCTGAGTCATCGAACAGCTTACAATCACTAGTTTCAGTTTGTACAGTATTATTATCATTATTATCACCATCATTACTACATTTGTCTTCTGATCCAGATATCATTTTAACGGGCGTTGAAGCTCCAGCGAATCCCGGTTGGTTTTTATCACCAGCGATTGTTTGGGAAGAAAGACGTTTGCGTGGAGTATTTTTCGTCAGCACAACCTGGTCAGTATAATTCGTCGTCAACGTACTGGGATTCTGTCGTTTTGATAGAATTATTTTAGTATATTTCATTGGAGGCTGATTGGCTCCTGATTGTGTTGCTGAAGTTTGATTACGCGGTGCGTTGTTCCAGTTCACTGAAGACATCGTCGAATTTTGCATCCGTCGTTGAAAGATGACGCGATTTACAAGACTGTCTTGCTGACTTTGCTCCTGGTCAGTTTTATTTGTCGGAGTTGCTTTTGTTGGACGGTGGTAAACTTTGCCTTCTTTATTACTCAGCAAAACGACTTTTGTTGGATTTATTTTGTTTATTTTCTGCTGTCCGGTGTCACTGCTGGTAGTCAGAGGTAAAGATATCGGCGATTTTTCAATGGCATTCAAATTATCGTCGTCTTTAGCAAATATTATTGGTATGTCTAAAATATTTCCTAGATCGTCATCGTCAATTTCTAATGGTGGATTTTTATTTAATGATGACGTCGACTGCTGATGGTTCGTTTTTTCCCATGGATTTTTGTTACCAACGGGCGTTATTTTGGGCAGATCGCTGTCGTTTTTAAATGAATTTTTAATTTTACTCGACCAGGGCAATATTGTTATTGAGTTATTACTGTTATTGGCTGCAGTACTGTCATCGACTCGTGTGATGCTGAGTGAATTATTTATATTTAAATTTGCGCCTTGGCCCACACACTCCATCGCTATAAAAATTTATTACATATATTTATATATTTTTTTAAAAATAATTATTAGAGCCTTAAATAATTAATTAATTAAATGAAAATAATTTGAATGAAAAGTATCCGCAGGATTTATATATGACAGGATAATTAAAGGATAAAAATTAAATTAATCAAAAATACCGAAAAAAAAATTATTTATTCAAAAACACAAAAAAATATTAATTTATCAAATGTGTAATTTACATATTTTTGTATACGAAGTAGAGAAAATTTTTTGTCACTACTTAATATTTTTTAATTATTAATTTTTAATTGTATATAAAAAAATACTGATTTTTTTGACAATTATTATTTAATTAAATTTTTGGAAATTTAAATAATTGAGATTCATTTTTTTTAATTAATATAAAAAAATATTAAATAAATATAAATATAAATTATATTTTGTACTTTATATTCTACCTTTTGCAGTTGTCGATGTGATTGTCGCAGTACTCGTATTGAATCCGCTGGAATTAATTGATACCGACGTATTGGTAACTCTTCCTTCAGATAAATTGTCGCTTGAATTTTTCCTACTGTGAAGTAGTGCCGTCAGAGTGCCTCCAGTTCCCGATTTATTTATAACGCCTTCAAAAAAAAAATCAAAATTACATGAATACATTTTCAAATTAAATAAATAAATTTTGATTAAAATAAAAAGTACCCGAAGTTGGTGTTGCTACGCGCACTTGGTTCCCATTTGACGTCAACACCGTGACGAGTTTAGCCTCAGATTTTTCCATTGGCTTGTAATTACCAGGGACAGTTTTACTCAATGGTTTATTCGTCGGCGCGATTGTTTTTAATTTTCCCGTTAAATTTTGTTGGTTGTTTGGTTGGATCATTTTTGGTACTTTGCTGAATGAAAGAGGTGTCTTTGAATTTGAATTAAAATTTGATTTTACTGGATTGTTTGGTTGATTCGCCGGTCCAGCGGGCAATCTTATTGGACCAACAGGACTCAGACTCGCCATCGATCCGATATTTAGTGTGATTCCATTCGATGGATTTGAATTCAGCTGCAATAATAAATAATTATTTAAATTTGACTGATGATTGCAGCAAATTTTTAATTTAGAAAATAAAATTTACCTGAACTGTTTGTCTCGATAGCAATTGGTCAGGATTTACCTTTTGGGAATTCATCATCTTGGATTTACGCCTTGGAACTGAGTTATGAGCGACATTATTTGTCCCGCTTACTGTAATAATAATTAATTATTAATATAAATTTATCAGATGATTTGGATGCTGAATAAAAGTATATGCGCACCTGGACGAGGTTTTTTCTGTACATTTGGGAAATTCGACTCACTGTCAACGGAACTGCTGGTTGAAATTTTACGCTTGCGTGTTTCTCTTTTGTTCTTATCAAGATTTAACAGCCCAGCCGGACGTAGAGGTAGAGGATGCGGTTGTAAAAGAATGCCGCCAATAAAATCAGCGATTTCATCCATGATGCAGCGATCTACCATACTCTGGGTAATTCCTTCAGTAATTTTTTTGCTGGTCGATATTCTCAGACTGTCATCAGCAGTGCCGACAACAACGAGAGTGCTTTCGACGAGCATTTTTTCTCTTATATTTTCCAGGTCATCTGGTCTTACCAGAGTGGCAGTTTGCCCGATTATGAACATGATAGGACACCTGATGTCCATCAGAGTGTCTTCTGGTAGACCTCGTTTGCCTTCGACTGTCGCAAAAGGAAAGCCTAGACATATAACTGCGGTGACGTGCTCCAGAAGTGCGACTTGACAAGCCAAAGCAGCGCCAGAATTAAAACCCACTAGGATAATCGGTCTTCCTGGACAATCACTCCTCATATCCTGAACTTTAGCACGAGTTGCTTGGACCAGCTGCTCAAGGCACGTCATCATGGTCATTTTGTTAGCTGCTAGTCCTAAATGTGAATGAACTGTCACCAGCATTCCTAGTGCTCCCAATTGCGTGATCCATTTATGCTGACGTGGAGAGACATTATTTATTCCCGAGGGTACGACAATTAAAATTGGATTGCCAGGTAATTTTTTCGGGCGATTATTATTCATACAAATGGCCAGTGGATCCCATGAGCGTTTCAGAACCGCGTTGAGTGACTCCAGTGGTATTGATCCCGGTTTGACAACGGCATTGGGCACTGGCGCAATCATTCGATCTACCAGCTGAGGTATTTTAGCTCTCAGTGTTTGGAGAATGTCAAAATAAATTACAAGCCCATCCCGAGATAAATTGTCCATAAACAGACCGTGTAACCACTGGACTATTCTGTGATCCCAGCCAATGGAAGCCATCACTTCGCGAAATCTTTTAGCCGAGGAATCGACCGACGTACGACGATACACCAGCTCCAGTTGGTCATCGAGCTTGGCTAGTCTGTTCAAACGTTCAGAATTAATGATCGTAAAAATATGTGAAAATATTCTCCTCTGCACTGGCGACCAGAAGGTTTTTTCAATCTTCTCCTCCCAGTCATCGTTGCTGTCATCCGGACGAGCGAAGCTCGCCAACTTTTCTAATTCCTCCGTACACTGACGTGCTTTTGTCAGATCACAGGGCAGAGACAATTCTTCTGGAGCATCAACATTTACTACATCTATCACATCACCTTGGATTGACTTGTCCCTAAAATCCCCAGTTACTTCATCGTCACGCTGATAAATAAATAAATAACTAAAAATAACCTACCGAATTAGCTCTGGTTTCCTTGAAAAAAATATTTTCTTCGTAGGCTTCACATAAATATTCTCCGGTCTCCAGTTCCATGGTCTAGCATAGCAATGTTCCTTCAAAATCGCATTGACTTCTTCATCTGTATACCCAGCCAATTTATGTAAGAACGTCGTCAATTTGTTCGAACTCTCCTCCGGAGTATCAGCACCCAGGACAGGAGCAGGGAGATTCTGTCCGCCCTGAGACACCAACAGTCCACTGGATGACATCCTCCAATTTAATTCCTCATAAATTACGAATCCTGCAAATAAAAATTAATTATTCACGTCACATTTTTTTTTCGTAATTTTTTTTTATCACCTCACCAGTTTGTTTTATTACTCAACATCTCGATCCATTTAATTACTGCTTCTATATTTACAATTACTCACACCTGATAAAATTTAACCAAAATTTTTTACCTCCAATGGTCTGTATAATTTATTTTTACAAATTACGTCTGATCCGCATTTTTTCACTCGTCCCTCACTCTGCTGATTGCTAGCTTGGTTTTTTTTTTAGTAGTAGTGGGGCAGGAAAATAAAATTTCAAATTTAACTGTCAGATGGCGGGAAGTGACAGTTCTGCTGGTGAAGTTGAAATCAATTAATTCATAAAAATAAACTAAATGTCAAAAAAAATCCAATCAACAATCGAATACTGCACCAATACATTACTGATATATATGTATATAAATATATATATATGCTATGAATAATTGAAAATGGCCGTAAGCGAAATGTACACGTGTATAAAATAATGTAAACGTTTTTATTAAAGTTATAATTTAAGAATAATGACTACGATGAGGAACCTCGATCGTTCGATTAATTTTTGGTTCGACATTTTTTTACGCGGACTTCTGGCATTATTAATTGTGTGAGTTATTTTATTTATTTATTTATTGGAGTGATGTTTACTTATCTTTTATTTTTTTTAATTACCATTAATTGAGGAATATGTTTTAATATTTAACAGGACGTTGGAAAAAACAGAACCATTCAATCGAAAGATTCATGAGGATGAGCTGTGGCTTTACAAAAATCCTAAAACAGTTTCCTATGTGCCAGTAACTGTTCTATGGGTAAATTCACTTAATTACTTTGAATATTTATGTTAATAATAAGGAGTTATATTTGGATATTTATTTTTCAGCCAGTAGTGTTCATCGTTCCCATGGTAGTCATTTCAATATCATTCCTCATTAATAGAAACAAAATTGATTTTGCTCAAGGACTGTTGGCAGTAACTCTAGCTCTTGGATTAAATGGAGTATTGACAAATGTTATTAAAATAATTGTAGGTGAGTTGTAGTTCTCATTATCTATATATATATATTTTTTTCTTAATTAGTAGGAGTGGGCGAATAGTTAAAACTTAAGAATTATTCGTATCAAATCGAAACTCTCTGAATTAGTTGAAAATTCTCGAATTATTTAAGAATTTTCTGTTGATTGACTTAGAATTTTAATATTTTTTCCAATAATTCAAATTTTTGTCGGAGGTAAATAGAGCTCAGACACGAATCTATAAAAAAAATTATTTTTTGTTTATTTGAAGGTAATGCGCGTTTTCATCCCCCGACAAAAGATCCCCCGACAGAATATCTCCGGACATAATATCCCCGACAAAATATCTTTCGATATAGTTTTCACAATTTTCCAGAAAAACTAGCACCCAAATTAGTTGTAGAGAAATTTTGCTGGTAGGATATTTTGTCGGGGATATTATGTCCGGAGATATTTTGTCGGGGGATAAAAACGCGCGGAATCAATTTGAAATCTAAGCTCTACATATCAAATAAAAATTGAATATTTAAAAACTGATTCAAAATTTTCTCGATTTGAATCGAGTAATTAAAAAAGTTTCAGATAATTCGAAAATCGAGGAATAATTCGATTCAAACACGAATTCGCATGCCTCTAATAATTAAATTAACATAAAAATTTTAAATAATAATTTTTTTTGTGTGTAAATTTAAAGGTAGACCACGTCCAGATTACTTTTGGAGATGTTTCCCGGACGGTATTGCCAATTTAGAATTCAATTGTACAGGAGATTCGCATGAAATACGTGACGGAAAAAAATCATTTCCTAGTGGTCATTCGTCATGTAATTAATTTATTTATACAACCAATTAATTATTAATTTATAATTTTAATAATTTAATTAAATTTATTTTATTGCAGTTGCATTTACGAGTTTTGGATTTGTCGCATTTTATTTAGCAGGCAAACTCAAGACGTTCAGTTTGTCTGGTAAAAGTCATTCCTGGAAACTGTGCAGTTTTTTATTCCCACTAGGATTAGCATTATGTATCGCTCTAAGTCGCACGTGTGATTATCATCATCACTGGCAAGGTATAGACTCAGATAAGAAATTATTGACCTGAATAAAATTAAATCAAAATTAAAAAGTGATAATTATTTTTTTGTGTGCACAGATGTTGTTGTTGGATCGACAATTGGATTTATTATTTCATACATGTGTTATCGTCATTATTATCCATCACTGGATTCACACATGTGTCATAAACCCTACGCGGTGATAATTCAAGAAGGGGAAATAAAAAGTATTAAATCACCGCGTGAGGATCAAATAAAATGGATATAAATTTAACTGAGTACTTAAATGATACTGAAAGTAGAAGACAAAATTTTTTTAAATGCAGACAAATAATTTAACGAGTCCCGCGTATGCATTTTAAATTTTTAGTCTGCTACTTTCACTATCGTCTACTTGATCGAATTTAAAAAAAAATATATTATGTTTAAGTGCATTTAAATGTATATTAGAAGTAATAATTTATTTATTAAATTTAAAATAAAATTTTTGTATGTAAAATATATAAACTAAGAAGTAATCGACAGCCTTTTAGTACCCAAGTAACGCACGTGGCTTTATGACGTCTGATATCAGTTTTGAGGTTTTATTTTACCGATAAGGCACCAAAATTTATGTCACCGAAAAAATATTCACTTAAGAGACTCGACACGTGACGACAAAAAGTAAATTAATCTAAACAATTTTTTAATTAAAATGACTTTTTTAAGACAGGGAAAAAAATGATACTGAAGTTAGCAGACGTCTGACAATTTTTGAATTTTTTTAAAAACGATTAACTGTAAAAAAAAATATTTTGAAAAATTGCACCTATAGTTTATTAAATTTTTTACATGCGTATATTTTTTTTTTTTTGTAATTTATTTGTTGAAAAAAAAAAAATCAGAAAATTTGTAACTGTCTGCTAACTTCAGGATCGTGAAAAAAATTCAAATTTATGATGCTGAAGTTAGCAGACGTCTAATAATTTTTGGATTTTTTTTTAGACGATAAACCAGAAGAAAAAAAATATTTGAAAAAATTGCACCTGTAGTTTTTTAAATTTTCTACATGCGTATATTTTTAGTTTTTTTTTTCTTCAAATTTAATTATTCAAAAAAAAATCCAAAAATTTTGAATTGTCTGCTAACTTCAGGATTTCAAATTTTCTATGATTTCGAGGACTAACGTCTACACGTTTTATTTATTTAAGAAAACTTGACTTCAAGACAAAATAAATCTTATATCGAATGTCGACTACTATAATTACAGATAAAAATTAATAATTTAAAATTTCACTCAATTTTTCTACTGACAAATTTAAAAAAAAACTCAGAGCCGGGAAAGTTTTCAAAGGAACCAGCGAGCGCGCCGGCATTTGAGGTTTTCAAATAATCCCGCCAAGTGTCTAAAGCACCGAACGTCCTCTAGGCCCTCTGGTATTTAACAGAAAATATCTATTAACCTTTTTTCCAATTACACGTAAAGAATGACAAGAAAACAGAGAGGAGAGAACAGAGTAGAGTTGAGAGAAGCGAAGAGAAGAGAAGAGCGCAGAAAGCATCAATGTTTTTCGAAATGATTAGTTAGTTAGTCAGTTATGACGGTTATGACCAATAAAAACTCTTGGTGTGCTGACTCACATATACACAAACACACATATAAATACACATACATATATAGACTAAGTGAATTAAAATAATAATATATTTATTTGTTAAAATTGTACAGCCTTAGTAATATTCAAATATCCTTATAGATATTCGTCAAAGTCTGACAAATGGTAACATAGTTATTTAGTAACTTGTTGTGTGGTGAATTTCTACATCGAGACTTCCTGTTCATGGCGATGCTTCAGCGTCGTTCATCGTCTTAACAAAATCCACTCACCAGTGAAACAACTAAATTTTATTTTAATTTATTTAGTTTTATGTTAAGTTTGTTTGTTTTACTTTCCTCAAGTTTTTAATTTAAAAGTTTAACTGACTATTATTATTATTATTATTTAAATAATTTTTGGGGCGCACAGGCCGCCGAGGCAAGGGTGCAAAGACCCCGTGTTGGAAAATGATCAACATGGAGACGGATAAAATCCTCGATGAAACAAATACAAATAATCAGGTATATATATACAGTTTTTTATTTATGCACAGACATATTTTTTAAATGAATTTAGTAATTAAGCTGGCATGGGTTTGGCTTTAAAATTCATTATCATTTTTACGAGCAACATTTAATTCGTCTTTTATTTTACTTTTTTTCAGTCTCCTTTCTCTATCTTATCCATTTCCTTTCTCTTAACGGTCTCTTATTAATTTTTTTTATTGTCTGGGATTTTATTATATATATTACATATTTATGTGTAAATATTTGTATTAATTATGTAGAGGTTATGCATAATAAATATTTATCATAAATAAATAATATGTTTATAATAATATAGATATTTATTGATTTTATTGGACATTAATTTTGTATTGCGACATACATTCAATCATATATTTTATTTATCTAGTATATTTTATAATGACTTAATATTTTTAGTTGACATTAAAATTCATATTTATATTTTCGTCATAGTGAATAAATTTATGTGATTGTGCAAAAGAAAAGGCCGAAATACTTTTTTTTTCGTAATAACCATTTAATTTAAATATTTATCACAATTTTTATGATAATTAAATCGGCGGTAATTTTAAAAAATTCAAATGCGTCAAGACCCAGAAATTAATTACTTGCAATTAAACAATTTTGTTTTTTTAATCCGAGATATCGTTATAATTTTTACAAAAATTTATCCCCAAGTATTTTACTTTAAATATCAGTTATAAATATATATGTAGACTTTGTGTGAAATGAAAATTAAAAAATTTTAAAACTACGATCTTGAAGTCACAATTTTCAAATTTTTTTTCCAACAGCTAAATTACAAAAAAAAGAAAAACTAAAAAAGTGTACACGTAGAAAATTAAAAAAACTAAAGGTGGAATTTTCTTAAATATTTTTTTTTGTAATTTGACGTTTGTAAGAAAATCTAAAAGTTATAAGACGTCGGCTGAGTCCAGTATCATAAAAAAACTCCGTTATTTATTTATTTGTTTACTAAAATAAATAAGTATTGTATAAAAAATATATAATAATATAAAGTTTTGAGTTTGCGTGAATGAGTGAATCGAAATTATTGAACCGTATGTTCTTATAACAATTCACAAGCCTGATAGCGGCTGCTTTTCCTCCATAATAATCAATGCTTTTAGCAGAGTGTCCCTCTATCAAAGCGCGCCTGCCCATACGTTTAGTTTATATATACATATATACATATATATATAGTTACATTTAATTTAATTCCCTCAGACTTTTCCAATACTGGTTAAAGAGCTACAAGTAAACGACCAGAGCTTGACTGTTATGTTGTATCTCCACTCAGCCCCTCCCGATCGGCTCAAAGTCACGCTCGACGGTGGTTCGAAGTAGGGCAAATATCAAAACTGACAATTCTATGCCATGCTTTGTTTACACCTCATACTTTCCATGTTATTATTATTTTTAAATAAAATCTACAGGGTCTGAGACTGGGACCAGGGAACAGGTAATGAGAGTTGGGTTTATCGGAGAGTTGAGTAGGTCAATAATAAATGGTACAGTAAGTACTACAAATGTCTTAACGTCTGCAGTATTAAATGTATAAGAAATATATGTATGTATGTATATATATGTGCAAGAAAGAGCTGAGAAGTTGCTTCATGAGGTCAAGAACCGCGACTTGGTGTCGTAGGTATTACCGACTCTCTCTCTGTACGCTACACTACTCATTGTTGTATCCTCCAATAGCGACTTAATCTTGTCACGGTGGTCGGTGTCTCGATCTGAGTGATGGCTATTTGTCTGTCGTGACAACTTTTATTTAACAAAACAATTTTATTATTATCGAAAATATGTTAATTAGCGTTTATTTGTAAGCGTATTATTTATAAAAAAATAAAGATGATGATGATGATGATGATGATGATGAATAATATTATTTTTGATTTCAGTATCCGATGACGATATTGTACGATCCAAGTCGAAAGAAAGAGCCTTCGTCACAGACGATGAGTCTGACGAGTCAGTATACACAAGAGAGGGAAATGTGTATGAAATATTTTGAACGATGGAGTGAACCAGAGCAAGTTCATTTCGTTGAACAATTATTGGCACGAATGTGTCATTATCAGCATGGTCATATTAACACTTTCCTAAAACCGATGCTGCAGAGAGATTTCATTTCACTTTTACCCAGTAAGTTTTCCATTTATTTATTTATTTTAAATAAACAAAGTTTATAAATATTGACATTATTTTTTTTATCTACAGAAAAAGGTCTAGATCATGTGGCTGAAAGTATTTTGTCATATTTGGATGCTGATTCATTGTATGCCGCAGAGCTTGTGTGTAAAGAATGGTATCGAGTAATAAGTGAAGGAATGCTGTGGAAAAAATTAATTGAGCGCAAAGTACGAACTGATTCTGTTTGGCGCGGATTAGCTGAGAGACGAGGCTGGTAAGTATTTTATTTTACAAACTAAAGGGCTAATATTTAAATTTGAATTTAAATTTAAATTTGAATTACCACAGGATCCAACACTTATTCAAACCACGACCGGGCGAAAGTTATCGAGACCATGCATTTTATCGTAACTTGTTTCCTAACATAGTTAAGGACATCGAGAGTATTGACAACAACTGGAGAATGGGAAGACACAAACTACAAAAAATAAACTGTCGGAGTGAAAATTCTAAAGGCGTCTACTGTTTACAATACGACGACCAGAAAATCGTATCGGGTCTTCGCGATAACACCATCAAGATATGGGACAGAAATAACTTGCAGTGTATTAAAGTGTTAACTGGACACACAGGATCGGTCTTGTGTTTACAGTACGACGACAAAGCTATTATATCTGGTTCTTCCGACAGCACTGTCAGAGTCTGGGACGCGAATACTGGGGAAATGGTTAATACTCTGATCCATCACTGTGAGGCTGTACT
This sequence comes from Microplitis mediator, assembly GCF_029852145.1. Classification (NCBI taxonomy): domain Eukaryota; kingdom Metazoa; phylum Arthropoda; class Insecta; order Hymenoptera; family Braconidae; genus Microplitis; species Microplitis mediator. The sequence continues at coordinate 20,021,171 of NC_079979.1, forward strand.
GCATTTAAGATTTAATAATGGCATGATGGTTACCTGCTCAAAGGTAAGCTGCTCATTTATTCATAATTTAGTTGAGGCAAAAGACCCATTACCCTCTCGCTTTTCATTCGAGTGAAATTCAACCACTCAATATAAATTTAAGAATAATCTTGATAATTAATTTTTTAAATAAGCTCGAGTGTTCCCATAGTCGCTCACTAAAAGTTGTCATGTGCCATTACTCGGCTCTGCACTCGCTCAAAGACAATATCAATTGAACTATGATAAGTTTATTTATTTGGAGAATTTATAAAAAATATTAATTTGTTTTATGATATCATTTTTTTTAAGGGCATTCTCAGACAGTGCCCCCCACTTTTTAAAAATATGCAATAACTTTCAACTGTCATAACCGTATTAAAATTTTATTACTTAATTAAAAAAAAATTAAAACGTTAATTGAAAAAAGGACAACGTAGTCGTGATTTTGTTGAGATATAGAATTTAAAAAAAATTACTTACAATTGATATAAATTGGGAGTTAAACGAAATTTGTTGAATAAATTTTAGCCAACAAAGTTTAAAAATTCGAATTATAAAATTGACATGACGATTTTACTGAAATTTATTTAACGAATTTTGCTTAACTCCTAATTGATATCAAGTGTAAATAATTTTTTTTTTAATCTATACATCGGCGAAATTACGACTACGTTGTTCTTTTTTCAATTAATGCTTTAATTTTTTTTTAATTAATTGATAAAAATTGGATACGCTTATGACAGTTGAAAGTCATTGAAAATTTTTAAAAAGTGGGGGGCACTGTCTAAGAATGGCCTTAATTGATAAAATTTCGATACGCATGATAGTTGAGTCATTGCATATTTTTAAAAAGTAGAGACACTGCCTGAGAATCCGCTTAAAGTAAAAAATGTAAATAATTTAAATTTATAATAAATTAATCAGTTGAAGTGAGCGACTATTGGTACTGATGGGGTTTAGAGTCTTATTTTATAAATGATAAACAAGATAATAAAGATGATTGTTTGTTTAAAATTAGGACCGATCAATAGCCGTTTGGGACATGACATCACAAACAGAAATAGCATTACGCAGGGTTCTTGTTGGTCATCGTGCTGCCGTAAATGTTGTTGATTTTGATGAAAAATATATAGTGTCTGCGAGTGGTGATAGGACAATTAAAGTATGGAATACGTCGAGTTGTGAATTTGTGCGAACGTTGAATGGTCATAAACGTGGAATTGCGTGTTTGCAATATAGAGATCGTTTAGTGGTTAGTGGTAGCAGCGATAACACTATCAGATTGTGGGACGTTGAGTGCGGAGCATGTTTGCGTGTACTTGAAGGACATGAAGAGTTAGTACGGTGTATTAGATTTGACAGAAAGCACATTGTCAGCGGAGCTTATGACGGGTAATATTTCAATTAATATTTAATACCCGATCTGTATCATGATCGATATTTTTTTATTTATCTTCATTATTTTATTATAGAAAAATTAAAGTATGGGATCTCGTTGCTGCTCTTGACCCACGTGCTGTTGCTAGTACACTTTGTCTACGTACATTAGTGGTAAGATTTTAAAATATATATTTATTAATGACATAATTATGCAGTGAAATATAATTATTAAATTACTTTTAACAGGAGCATACAGGAAGAGTATTCCGTTTACAGTTTGATGAATTTCAAATAGTGTCGTCGTCACATGACGACACGATACTGATATGGGATTTCCTTAACTGTAATGGCTCAGATGCTGCTGGTAATACAAGTGCAAGTGCAGGTGCTTCAGCAATAGTTACTCCAACCGCTACAAATAATCAGTCTGATACTAGATCTCCTTCTCGTATGTATACTTCGTTTATATTTAATGATAAATTTTTAAAAATGTACGACTAAAGTTCTAATTATTGTCACTGCAACAAATTTATTTACAATAATTGGTACCCGATAATTAGATCTGTTGCCGGAAATGTCATTTACATGATTACTTAATTTATTAATTTTTTTTTTTTAGCGTTCGAGTGACGTACAAAAACCGATCTAATCCATTATTGTGATACAATTGTAAGTTTACTTATTAAATTGTTGGTAAAAAAAGTTTTTCATATCACCTGCATTGAAACTGTGAGTTTATGATGTCACCCACAGACACCCCCAAAAAAAGCCATCACCCCAGGTGTTGATGAGAAATTCAAACCAAATTTGTAGAGGAAAAAAATTCACATTAAAAAGTATAAAAAATATTTTTGTATCTAAGCTGAAAGACTTAGTACCCGATCAGGGAATTAGTACTCGAACACTCCATGAATTTGTATATCTATATTTAGTAAATATATGAATGATCGGGTACACGGAGAGAAAAATATCGCCAGAATGACTATCCAATGTATCCTCAAACGACGTATCGTCAGAATAACGATCCGTATACCTAATTTAGGAATACTCTCATATTAATTTAATAATCTATAGTATCGTTAAAATAAAGATACGTATTTGGGTTAGGTTAAGTATTCGTTTATTTAATTTAACAATACGACGAATAGCCTTTGTAACTATATGTAGTTTCGTTGATATAGGTATCTGTATCGCTAGCGTGAGGATCCGTATAGCTAAATTGGCTATACGTATCGTCGTTCTCGGTTGCCGGATGCCTAAGTACAGAGTTTGCGCAATAGTCATGTCAGCGATTCATAAAATGCCTAAAATAAGGATACGGATCGTCATTTTGATGATCCACTGTGAGAATACTCTGTATAGCTGAATTGGCTATACGGCGTATCGTTAAGTAAGATGACTATACAGCGTATAGCCAGAATAGCGATACGTATACTTAATCTGGCGATATTTTTCTCTCCGTGTACTAGTTCTCTGACCAGGTACTGGACCAGTTACCAAAAAAAATAACACGTACTAGATTTTTGAGATTTCGAAGCTTAAAAATACTGGATTTTTATGAGGATACGCCACTGAAGTAAAAAAAATGTGTACCTATAGCTGCTGCACTCATACCGTACAACCCCACGGGTGATGACTAGAGTCGGGATTTTTGCTTTGATTCAAAAATAACAATTAATAATTGATGTTGTCAAATTTTTGGTATAATGGCGGAAATATTGTTCGCACTAAAAAATTTTTTAAACAAAAGTTGTTCAAAATTTAATTTTATAAAAAAAATATCTCTTATAATTTTTTTATAGAGCTAATACGAAAGCCGTAATTTCAAAATTATAATTTTCATAATTATCAAAAATTTGAATCATTCATTATGAATCTTAATTTTGGAATTACGGTGAAAATATTGGTCGTATAAAAAAATCATAAGAGACATTTTTTTAAGAAAATTAAATTTCTTACAAGTTTTGTTCTATAACTTTTTTTAAAAGACCAATATTTTCGCCGTAATACCAAACATTCTAATCATTCATTCGAAATTAAGGCAAAAATCTTGTCCCTAGTGATGACTTTTTTATTTTGGAGGTTTGTAGGTAACATCATAGACTTTCAACTAAATTTGCACCAACTTTCGAGAATGTCTCCTATTTCGAAGTTCTCACTGGCTCCAGATATCAAAACTCAGTATCAATGCAGATAATATGAAAAATATAGTCATGGCACGGGATAAAACACGACTTCAGACCTCGGACAATGTCAGGGGCAGTCAATTTCACCCTCGTCTGAAAACGTCTTTTTATCCCTTGCCGCGTGATCTACTATTGAAATTTGGTTTTTTAAAAACATGTATTTATTTATTTTTAGATATGTGGTTAAAAAGTGAATTCAATGTGTTCGCGTTCGGATTTGTGAAAGTTAATATATAAAAAAAATGGAAAAATAAATATAAAAAGGTGCCCAAGAAACAAAGTTATCTCAATAAGAACAATAATTCACAATTAAAACCATAAATAACAGAGCTTTTTAAATACACGTGAGAATTTATTACAAGGACTATTTAACGGATTAATAAAATAGGTTTTTTCAATAAAATTATAAATAAATAAATAAATAAAATAATGAATGACTAAAACTATTAAAGTTAGCAGCGCGTGATTAACGCACAATATTTAGTAATAATTATTTAAATAAAACTTAAAATAAAGTAAACAATAATGAGTTAGTACATCCTATGGATGTAAATATTGTTGTCTCAGCGTCATTGTCATCTTGTACGCAATTATTTATAGAAATAGGCCATTTTCTACTCATGACAACAATGTTATCATCATCGTAATTTAAATTAACAGCAGCAAAAAGACTTGATATTTAATAAACGATAAAATAAATGGGCAATTTAATAACAAGAAAAATAAAAAGGTTTTTAAAACAAAGGTTGGATAAATAATAATAACAATAATAATAATAATAATAATATTAAATTACACTTAATTATTAATGTATTATAGTAAATTGCAGATTTTTTATGTAATTAATTTATAGCGTGAAAAAAAAAATGTTAAATGTCGTCGGGTGTTCGGAGTACTTATTCTATGTAAATGAAATTTCAATTATGAATGGATGTATGATTGTTCAGATGTCAAATTTGTTTTTTTTTTCTTTTTTTTCATGTTTATTTACTGGCATTTAAATGCTGTATTAAAATTATTCGCATGTAACATCCAAGTTCCGCTGATATCTTACATACTTTTTTTAATTATTAATTTAATAATTTAGTATCCCTATAAATATAAAGAAAATAATAATAATAAAACATATAAATATATATATAAATTCGCAATATATTTGTACAGCGTGTGACAATTAAAAATAGTTACTTTGATTTTTTACAACTAAGATTTAAAATAAATTTTTGTAATTACTGTAAATGCATGCAACAAAATTACCATTTACAGCTGTACAAATATAATAATTAAATTATTTAAAATTAAAATAAAACATTTTGTTAACCATGACAAGTGGTACCGATCTACTGTTCACGGAAAATTATAACTATTTTAATTATTATTATTTTTAGTACTGTCATGTCATTAAATCGAGGGTAACTTATACAGAAATTTAATATTTTTTCTTTCATGATTCATAAAACGAATTTAGATTTCAATTGTGGTTATAATTAATATAAAAAAAAAAAGTATAAAAAATTGTGCAATTTTAATCCGGCTAAAATTTATAAACTACTGCCTTTATTTATTATACAACGGAAATAAACGAATAATCGTAATAAAAAGTTAAATAAACAAATTTAAAATAATTAGTATTAAGTTAAAATTAATGTGTACTCTTTGAAATATAATAATAGTAAAAAATTTACATTATTATCTCTTTTTATTAATTTATTAGCAAAAAAACATTTCGCAATTACACTCTACCAGCTGGCTAATGTTTTTTTTTAATTACGCTTTGAATAAATTCATTGAAATTCAAATTTTTATTGATTACATTACAGGAACCAGGAATTATTATTTTTAGCATGACAGTAAAGTTGGCATGATACTGAAGTTAGCCGACGTCAAATAATTTTTAGATTTTTTTTTAAAATATAAATAATAAAAAAAAAATATTTTAAAAAATGGCACATATAGTTTTTTGAATTCTCTACATGTGCATTTTTTTAGTTTTTTTTTTCTTCATAAATTTGTTGTAAAAAAAAATCCTAAAATTATCAATTGTCTGTTGACTTCAGGATCATAAAGTTGGCGGACATCTGAAAATTTTTTAAATTTTAAAATAAAAAAACAAAATTTTAAAATGGGCTTTTAGAAAATTCTGAAATCGGTACATGCATTTTTTTTATCCATTTAATTGTTTAATTTTTTTATATGTAATTCAAAAATTGTCTTATGTCTGCTACATTTACCCATGATCCAAAAGTTTACAGACAATTAAAAATTTTTGGATTTTTTTTTCACCAAATGAATTACAACAATAAAAAAAAATAAAAATATCCACATGTAGAAATTTAAAACATTACAGGTGCAATTTTTTCAAATATTTTTTTTTTATGATTTACTATTTAAAAAAAAAAATTCAAAAATTATTAGACGTCGGCTAACTTCCGGATCATATTTACCCTCATATTTTTAGCTAAAAATTTTTAAATTAAATTTAAATTTTTTGTAAGCAAACGAGCTGGAGATTTTTAAATTTCAAATTTAGTCCACTCAGTTTCCATCTCGAACGACAAGTGAATATAGCAGACAGACAAATTTAAAATTATAAATAATTTTTAAAAAATGCACTTGTTAATTTAAAATTTTTTTAAACGCGCATTTTTTAAAAATTTTATATTAATTATTTACTCCATTCGTTAATAATTTTAAATTTATCAGTCTGCTACATTCACACTCATCTCGAGCATGATACTGAAGTTACCCGATGTCTAACAATTTTTGGACTTTTTTTTAGACGGTAAATTATAAAAAAAAAATATTTTAAAAAATTGCACTTGTAGTCTTTGAAATTTTCTACAAGTGCATATTTTTAGATTTTTTTTCTTCAAATTTAATTGTCCTAAAAAAAATCCAAAAATTTTTAATTGGCTGCTAACTTCTGGATCGTATCTCGAGCGCGCATTTTTTTGAACAAAATTCAAATTTTTAAACAAAAAAATAAATGACTCAGTCGATAAATGATAAGTTTTTTTTAAATTTTATCATAAATAGATGTCTCTATTTCTCATATTCTCATTTCACTCGTTATTTTATCTTTAATTACATCAATTACTCAGTTCATTAAACATTACTCCATATTATTTAAATATTTTTTTTTTTCTTTTAAATAATTATTATTGTAACTTGTGTCAAATTTTATTCAAAATTTGAATTGATTCGAAACAAGTAGTTTGTGGTGGCAGTAAACCTTTGGGTTGAGGCTTTAGGTTACGATGGCGTCGCTTAGACGACGACCATGTCGCGTGTCGTTTCATTGACGGACCCTTTATTTTACAAAAGTTTTCGACTAAGCGATTTTCGCAGATTTTAGGTATGTACTTCATACTCACAGTTTACAAATGAAAATACGTTGGCGATTGTCAATAATTAAACAATAACACTATTTTTTTACAACCAAATAAAATATAAATAAAATGGAGATCGTGCTGTTGAATAAATTATAAAATTATTCCTATAAAAGGTCATTCGGTCTGGCAACCAGCCATCAGCAAATGACCTATTATTAAAAACAAAATAAAATTAAATGAAGAAGACGTTTTTTTTAGATATGAATTTTCTATTTAAGATTTATTATTTTTTCAGATTTAAATTTATTTTACTACTGACAAATGATGATGCCAACAATGCCTCCTGATGCTCACAAAATATCATTAAAAATTATTGAAGCTATTAAACAACATCCTGTACTTTATATTTCTGATGTAAAAGGGACTGCTATTAAATTACAAGAGTTTCGTCAAAAAGTATGGAAAAGAATTTCTGATGAACTAGGATTAGATGGTAATTATTTTTTATTTTATTTTTGAATATCGAGATGAAGATTTTTAAAAATCTAGTGAATTTAAAAAATTTTAAGATACTGAAGTTAGCAGGCATCTAATAATTTTTATGAGTGTGAATTAAGCAGACAGTTGTCAACTTTAAAAATTTTGAAACAACCCAAGTAGCACAGAGTCAACTTTAAGATGTCTTTTAAAAGGATAAGACAAATTTTTTTTGTCTCAATCACCTTTTTTGGTATAAATACGACATGCAAATATCGGTTCCGAAGACAGAGAAAATTTGTCTTGTTTTTCCTGTCTCATGCTAATTAAAAAGACATTGAGATGACTTACTTTACCACTATTTGTAATTTACTTTTTGTCGTCACTTGTGGTAAGTCTTAAGTATACAGATTTTCGGTGACATAAATTTCTGATCGTTTTGTCAACATATTGGTGCTTTATCGATGTCAAAAAGTTGCCTAAAAACTGATATCTTATAGATGTCAAAAAGGCAAGTCTGCTACTTGGGAAGTCAATTAAATGTTAATCGAATAAAATAAAAAAATACGCATCTATAGAATTTAAAAATCAGTATGTGCATTTTTTTTATTCTTATTTTTTTAATTGTTTAATTCGTTTATTTTTAATTTAAAATTTGTCTCATATCTGTTACACTCAATAATTTTTTGATTTTTTTTAAAAAAATAAATGATAAAAAAAAATCAATATATATTTGAAAAATTGCACCTATAGCTCTTTTAATTTTTTACAAGTGCATATTTTCATATTTTTTTGCAATCGATCTAGTGAAAAATAATCCAGGAATTTTTAATTGTCTACTAACTTCAGGATCATAAAATTTTTTTTCAATTGATATTAAATTCCTTAATAAATTATTTACTAATTATAAAATAATTATTTCAGCGTCTTGGGTTAGACTCAGATGGAAAAATTTACGCGATACTTACTGTCGTATATTAAAATTTAAAAATAAAGCTGAAAAAGGCGCCAGAAGAAAAAAATGGATTTTCGAAGATCATTTGAGTTTTTTAAAATTTCCGTAAGTACCAAGACATACAAGTGCCCACTTTCAAAACCCACTAACTTTCGGCGCCAATTTTCATTGTATTTTAAATTCATCTCCAAAAAACCGAGTATTTGATTTTAAAAAATAATTTAAATTCAGCCCGCGAAATTTGAATTCTGGGTTAAAAAATAGGGCGACTGTATAAATTATTGATATTTTATATATTTAATTATTATTTTATACTAGATATGAGCCAGATTATGTACCACAGTGCGTAGAATTAAGCGACGAGTACATAGAAGAAATAAATCGCGGCGGAATCAGTACGGAAAGTCTTCTAGAGCAATTGGAAGACCGCAATGATGAAGATTACAGTGAGTATTTAGAAGTACTAGAAGAAACGAGTGCTGACCCAATAACTATTCTACCTGACGACACTTCCATCGAAATAATAGACAACGGCCAGCATTTAACTGCTGAAATAATTGGCAGTTATGAAAATCAAAATATCAGCGAAGGCGTTGATATTTACACGCAAATTCAGTCAAAGTATCGTAAAATTCGTCCCAAGAGAATGAAATATAACGATGACACTGAAGACAACCGAGAGTCAGTCGAGCTTACCAACAATTACGGAATACTAAGTCCTAATTTTAAAATAGAACAATTAAAATTACCGCGAAATAACAACGTCAATGTCAATCCCATAATTATAACAAACGCGTCAACCCAGAGCTCGCCTAAAATAGTAAATGAAAAAAAACAAGACGACGATGAAAATAAAACTGAACAATCCCCAGTTAAATTACAGCCAGTGGAATCATCAAGTATGGAATTATTTTTTAATAGTATGGCGCAAACAGTTAAGTCATTGCCGCCAAAAGCACAAGCAGAAGTAAAAATGGCGGTTTGTAAAATAGTAACTGAGGCAGAACTGAGGTATCCTAAAAAAAAATTATCCGCAAACACTCAACAATTTATTACACCTCCAGGTATGATTCCAAAATTAGTATTAATTCCATGTAGTATGATCGATAATCACGAAAATAAATAAAATTAACGGATAAGTTTTCATTGTAATTTTAAATGATTAATTAATTAATTATTTTTTTTGCTTTAGTTTTACGTAAAATTAAAGTAGAAATTACCTGTGTCGTGAAATATTATTTTTGAAAATAAAATAAAATATATATATAGTGGATATATTTAAATGATTTATATTTATTAAATATAATTAAGATATATTTACATTTGTTTTAGAGTTACAATATTAAAAGGATGTTAACTATATATTTTTAAATTTATAATAATAATTAATAATAAAAACAATATAATTCATTTGGCAACTATGTTTTAATCTTTGTATAAATCAAAAAGCTTATCTATTTTATTATAATATTTTTTTTTTTATTTAAAAGTCCGCTGCTGTGGAAGACAAAGTAGAGCAGTGAGATTCTATAAAAATTTTTCATTATTTTTATCAACTAAATTACTACTGTTATTATTTACTGAACAATTAAATGTTTTATTTGTTTTCGATGTCTCAATGTCTGTAAAAAAAAATTATTAAATTTTTTACTCCTAGTAATTTGATTGTAAAATTCTAAATTAAAAAAATTTAATTTCAAAGTTCACTACAAAAATTAATAAGCCGAAAAAAATGACTTTAATGACAACAGTTCGTTGATTAATATAAATTAATACTCTAAAAATTATTTTTTATAAACTTATTGATAATTTAAAATTATTTTTAACATTTGAATATCTGATGTTTATGTTAATTTTATATACAAAAAAATTATAATCGAAGTTAGCAGACAACTTGTAATTTTCGGATTTTTTTTTCAACAAATTAATTACAAAAAAATGAAAATTAAAAATATACACGGACAGAAAATTTATAAAACCACAGGTGCAATTTTTTCAAATATTTTTTTTTTCAGTTTATCGTCTAAATAAAAATCCAAAATTTATTAGACGTCTGCTAACTTCACTATCATAAAAAATTATGATCCTGAAGTTAAACATTTAATAATTTTCGGATTTTTTTTTCAGCAAATTAATTACAAAAAAACGAAAACTAAAAATATGCACGGATAGAAAATTAAAAAAACTACAGGTGCATTTTTTTAAATATTTTTTTTCCAGTTTATCGTCTAAATAAAAATCAAAAATTTATTAGACGTCTGCTAACTTCACTATCATAAAAAATTATGATCCTGAAGTTAAACATTTAATAATTTTCGGATTTTTTTTTCAGCAAATTAATTACAAAAAAACTAAAACTAAAAATATGCACTTATAGAAAATTTAAAAAACCACAGGTGCAATTTTTTCAAATATTTTTTTTTTTTCAGTTTATCGTCTAAATAAAAATCCAAAATTTATTAGACGTCTGCTAACTTCACTATCATAAAAAATTATGATCCTGAAGTTAAACATTTAATAATTTTTGGATTTTTTTTTCAGCAAATTAATTACAAAAAAACGAAAACTAAAAATATGCACGGATAGAAAATTTTAAAAACTACAGGTGCAATTTTTTCAAATATTTTTTTTTTTCAGTTTATCGTCTAAATAAAAATCCAAAATTTATTAGACGTCTGCTAACTTCACTATCATAAAAAATTATGATCCCGAAGTTAAACATTTAATAATTTTTCAAAAAATCAATTACAAAAAAAATTTGCACATGTAAAAAATTTTAAAAACTACAAGTGCATTTTTTTTTAAATATTTTTTTTTTATAATTTATTGTTTAAAAAAAAATCCAAAAATTATTAGACGTCAGCTTCAGTATTACACTAAAAAGTCGGTAGTGAATTCGGAGTGATTACGAATTTTTGAAATTCAAATTCACTCCGCCACTCGGACTCCCGGAGTTTCACAAAAAATTACTCTGGTTACGAAATTTATTTAAATCCGCATTCACTCCAAATTCACTTGGAATTTAATCCGCGTTCACTCCAAAAATTTTTTACAGTGCATAGACAGTTACTATAATTTTACGCATGCCATTAATATCGTGCTTATATATTTTTTAAAAACATTTCGACGTATACATGACCACATATTTTTTTTTATATTTACATACTTTTTTGGATGGTAAATACTTTTATGTATAGAGATTATTCACAGCCTTATATTGAAACAATACACATATATATACATATATAAATGTATACATATATATTTATATATATTTCACTAAAATTTTTATTTAGTACCGTATCAAGACGATAAGCCGTATGCTATTTGTCAAAGACTTGAGAGTAACATAAAATAAAATAATAAATCGCCGAGTATAAAACAATAAAGAAAATAAAATGTATGTGTATATATATGATATCTAAAAGAGAGTTAGGTTTTAACAACTCAGAGAATCTGAAGACTAGATATTCTTAATTTAATAAAATAAAAATAAAAATTTAGTGAGTTTAAGATGAGAGAGCTATTCCGAGTCGTGCTAATACCATTTCTTTTCTTAATCTCGTTATTTCACAAAAAATGTCATGAACTGAAAAAAAAAATTTAATTATTAAATATTTATTTAATAATTAAACTGTAGAAAATAATTTAAAAAATTACCTCCACTTTTTACTAATCCGCGTTCGATGTATCTCAGATAATTTAAAAATTCACAAACTGCAATTATCTGTAACATAAATACATTTTTTTTTTAAGCAAAAGTCGAAATTATTGAGACAGTAATTCGCGTGCCAAATGCCAAAAGGGCGTATAAAAGATGATAGTAAAGTTAGCAGACAATTAAAATTAAAAAAAAAAATTTTAACAGATAAATAATGAAAAAAAAATATTTATAAAAAAATGCACATGTCGAAAATTTGATAAACTATACGTGCAATTTTTCACAATTTTTTTTAATATTCATGTCTTTGTTAAAAGAAAATCCAAAAATTGTTAAATGTCTGCTAACTTTATTGTCATTATAAAAGTTATACGCCCTTTTGGCTTTGAAGAACCAAAAGGGCGTATAATTTTTTTTTTTTGGTGCCAATCGTTTTGTAAACATGTTCTAAGCCTCAAAATCAAAAAAAAATTTCCAAAGCCAAAAGGGCGTAAATCTTAAGATACAAAGATACAAAGATCTAAAGATATACGCCCTTTTGGCGATAGTACGTCAAAATTTTTTTTTGCAGATCTTTACGTTTCGAGCGATTCTAAAAAGAATGGCAAAAAAAAATTTTTTATACGCCCTTTTGGCATGGAACCCTATCTAACTGCTGTAATACGCCCTTTTGACATTTGGCACGCGAATTGGTACTGTCAATAACTGGGTCTATTTTCTTAAATAATTTTTATTAAGACTCACTCTATTGCGGCAAATTTGTGAAATAGAGTACCAATTATTTTCTTGATCGCCGATTCGCATCCGGTAGAGACATTGCCTGGGTACTTCCAACAATGCGCATTTCCTAAAAAAAATTTATTCATTTTTAGCAAAAGTCCGAGGTCTCTCCCCGAGATAGACTCGAAGTTTGAGCCCACGAGCTAACTGTAAGTTACTCAGTGGCAGTACTGCTAGTAGTTCTACTAGTAGAACAAATGTAAAGTAAGTTTAGTAATAGATACCTCGGAAAGGAAAGTTTAGTTTTATCACTGATAGCCTCGATGAAAATTATGCCATCCAGAACCGCCTGTCGTACTTTATTACCAAGTTCTTCATTAGGAAAGTTGAGACAAAGGTCGATATCTTCGCGGAAGACTCTCGCGACAAACATATCAGTTTTATCGATGCAGGGGTTTTCCTTCCACCTCAAAAACTCGGAGTGTAAAATAGGATCTATCTCAATCCCAAAATCTCTGGTCTCTTTGTCCTTGTCCTTGTCGCGATCCCGGTCCCGATCTCGCTCGCGCAGTTCCTTGTTTGGGTCGCGATCGGTGATGTCTTTTTCAGACGAGTGGATTTCAATCGGCAGCGAGGTCTTTTGTTCCTTAACAGGCGACTCAGGCGGAGAATTTTCTCTTCCATACTTGAGATTGAAGTGCGACGGTGACCGTCGATGTTTTTTAGTAAATAGTCCCAGTTGCGAGTCGTCTGAGCCACTCGATGATTTAGAGCGAATGTCAATTTGCGGATGTAAGTGAGGATTCGGTTGCGCTGGAGTTGACGTCAATACCAAAGTCTTTAGTGCTGACACCTCAGCAGCCAGAACTTCATTCTTCATACGACTTTCTTCTAAAAGTCGTTCTGCTGTCGCCTGACGAGTATTTGCTTCTCGTACCATATTATGCGCTTCCTGTAATTTAGAAAAAAAAAAAGAAAATTATTACTCGATTTATTTGGTATTATTTAAATAATTATTTTTAAAAATAATTTAATTACTTGGAAAAGATTTGCCGTGAGCTCTTCAAGTTCAGTCTCGACATCTTGTCTGAAGCGTGACAATCGCGTGACTTCTTCATCTTTAAGCTTCAGTTCTTCATGTGCCCTCTTAAGTTCCTCTTGTAATTTAGTAATTGCGTGTTCTTTTACTTCTGCGACAGCTTTCTCCCACTGCAAAGTCGTCGGAGACGGAGGATCATCCACCGAACTCATCAAATCGACGTTACTTACACACTCTTCTGCATGTCCCTGATAAATTATTTTTATTTAATCAATTCAATATTTTTTTTTTCTTTCATTCAAAACTTACTTGAGTTTTAGCTTCTGGAATTTCCAAGCCAGGCATAATTTTGTTATTTTCCATTCTCAAGTCTAGAGGCCTTGCGTGTCGTGGGAATTCAATCAACTCAGTCTCGTTTTTGAGCTGCTTTGAATTTATATCTTCTAATGTCCTTACAATATTATTTTTTTCATTAATAGAAGCGTTGGAGTTTAAATTTTTATTGTTGCCGCACACGGGCGACATTTTAAATGAACTGTTAAAAAAAAAAACCAATTAAATTACGTCTTAATTAAATTTTTAATTGAAATATTTAAAAAAAACGAACCTATCTGGACTGAGATGTCCATCGTCGTCGTCAAATAAACTAGTAGGCTCGTTGTCATCGTCGTTGTTATCAGGCTTTGAAGAATAACCGAATAAATCGGTAGCAGCGCGAGCTAAATCCGATTTAAGAATCGGATGGGGAGGGTGGAGAGATGTACCAGCACAATCAGCCTCGTCTCCATAAAATTCATCCTCGTCAGTGGTGTACTCTTCGTCTCCTGTGGTTCCGGTGCTACCAGCACGTCGGTGTTTTGTCGTCAAAGGACGATAAGCGTACTCGCTACTTCCTGTCACCGAATCACTTGAGTCTATTGAGTTTGGCTGCTGCTGCTCGATTGCTTTCATCTTGTTATATATTTAAATACCTGTCAAATATATGATATCAATAATTTATTATCCTTTATTATTATTTTTGGCTTAATTTAAAAATAATAATTAATAATGATGGTGTCAAATTTTTGATTACGGCGAAAATATTTGTCGTACAAAAAAATTTTTCAAACAAAAGTTGTAGGAAATTTAATTTTCTAAAAAAAATGTCTCTTATAATTTTCTTATACGACTAATATTTTCACCGTAATTTCAAAATTAAGATTTTTATAATTAATAAAAATTTGAATCATTCATTATGAATCTTAATTTTGTAATTACGGCGAAAATATTGGTCGTACAAAAAAATTTTTCAAACAAAAGTTGTAGGAAATTTAATTTTCTAAAAAAAATGTCTCTTATGATTTTCTTATACGACTAATATTTTCACCGTAATTTCAAAATTAAGATTTTTATAATTAATAAAAATTTGAATCATTCATTATGAATCTTAATTTTGTAATTACGGCGAAAATATTGGTCGTATAAGAAAATCATAAGAGACATTTTTTTTAAAAAATTAAATTTCCTACAACTTTTGTTTAAAAACTTTTTTCATAAGACCAATATTTTGGCCGTAATATCAAACATTTGAACCATTCATTTCAAAATTAAGGCAAAAATCTTGTCCCTTATCATTATATAATCATCTTAATCATATTTTACATTTATCAGACATTATTTGTTTTTATATGAATATTCTTCATCTGTGTAAATATTCCTTGAAAAATAAACTTGATAATTATTATAATTGTTATCGCTGATAATTTTCTCAGCCTTCCCTTTACGTAATCCTGCTATAACTATTATTCTATCATGTCCTGGTCATTGTGTCGTTTTAGTAGTAATGGAATTTTATTTATTTATTTATTTATTATTGTCTATAAACAGAAAGGAAGTTGGAAACTAGCGTGTCATGAGAATATTTTCAATATTTATTATTATTCTAACAAATAGTAATTTACTGCATGTTAATTATTCTTTTAAATTCAGCGAAATTTTACAAATATCGAGTACTTTCCACATGTCAAACATTTTTTTTTTCAATTCACCTTTACTGCAATTATTTAAATTTCTGTGCAATTAATTTAAAATTAACCATTTAATTTTAAACCGCGAGAATAATTTTAAATTTTAAATGCGCGGTGATGATACTGCAGCGTAAAAAAATTAAGTAATTGTGCAAATTTACCAGTGCCAGTATGTAAAAACAATAATTTTATTTTTTTTACAAACATATAAAAATTTATCGTTCGACTGCTGATAATTTTAATATTTATTTTTTTACTCAAAATAATACATAAATTTTAGTCACGCGAAATTTGAATTTATTTTGCTTCAAATTTTTTTTACCCGCGAAATTTTTTTTCAGAGTAATTCAAATTTTTATTTTTGATTAGAGTAAAAAATGAAAATATAATAAAGAATATGAGTAAAATATATATGAAGAAGATGTATATTGTGTCATGTTGAAATCGCAATCATAGCACGTATTCGTGCGGAGGCGTTGAGTGGTACAGAGTTGGACAGTACACATGGATAGTAATGCAATGCAGCAAATAACATCGTCATTCTCTATATTTATATATATACATACATACATACATACTACACAATACTAACATATACTTTTTCTCAATACATTTAAATATCGTAACATATGTGTGTGTTGATGCCAGTCACCCGTCAGCGCACACGCGTTCTCCCGACCCTGATTACCACGAATATCAGTTTAATAGTTTGAACTTGTGTATGTGTGAAAAAAGTTTACAATCATATACATATGTAATACACACATATATGTACATATATTCAATGGTATTGTCGATTAAATACACACACCAGTACAGTAACTTAAAGTTTAACGTGAAATTCTCGAGCTCTAGAAGTCGCTTAAGTCATTTAATTTTATAATCCGTTATAGAGCACAAAGATTTAAAACCCATGGGAATTATTTTCTTTTTTTTTTTATTAAAAAAAAAAAAACAAGGAAGCTAAAATGTTATTGACCTTTTTTTTATAATTTATGTATTTTTTTGTAATAAATTTTTTTATATGATAACACATAAATTAAGTAAAAAATAATATTATTTATATATTTTTTATGAGCGTGAATATAACTGACAGATGTCAATTTTTTAAATTTTTGAATAAATAAATAAATAAAAATTACGCGGATTTTTTAAAATTTCTTTATTTAAAATTTACAAGCCGTCTGATGTCTGTTACATTCATACTCACATATATTTTTTGTAATTCAAATTGGAAAGTTTAATTTTTTATCCTGCGTATCGCTTATCGAATATTAAATTGCAGTGTCAAGTAGAATGAATGGTTCACGATAACGTTGCTTAGATAATAATAATTCAAATCCATATTTACAAATATAGTTTACGTTTTTAAATATCATTAGGGTCAAGTACAACTTTATTTAAAAACAAAAAAGAAAGTTATGACTTTAATTAATCGTATTAATTATTTTTAAATATTTATAATCGTCTCAATTAATCTTACCACGACTACTATTACACTTTCACGTTTCACTTGACACTAATTACTATTTTTTTTTAAATATTTAACAAACTTATTACTTTATAATTGATAGCAATCAACGGAAAGTTATTTATAGTTTTTACTTATCACTTATTTACTTTCAATACTCCGACTCAAATTCAATAAATTTATGAGTAATAGTAAAAATTGTTTATGTTATCAATAAAAAAATGAAATAACAAAGTGTTGAATACTTGGTAGCTCGATGTAGACTGACTGGGATCAAAGAGAAGGCTACTTTACTCAAGTCTCTCTTTCTTTTTCTCACAAACTCATGTCGTATTACTTCTCTATCATACTTTCAATCTTGCGTTCGTGTACTCTTTTAATAACTAAAAAAAAACATTTATATATATTTTGCAATTGTTTGTAATTTTATGTAAGTACGTAAATGTTTTAATTATTTTATTCAACTTGATTACGCGTAATTTTAAAAACCACGGATAGGAGTCTTCTTTCTATTTATATACTGGCGGTATAAATTTATTTAAAGACGTGGGCAGAAGTAAATGAAATTTAAAGTGGCCTCCAAGTGATGTTAGTTACAGCAGAGCTTAATTTAAAAAATAAAAAACCATCGTCATTGATATAATTTAGTTCGTTATCTAGTTTAATTGGTAGTGTAATAAAAAAAATATTAAGAGATGATCCTTGAGTTTATAAAATTTAAAGAGGTCATTTCAATAACACGATAAATTTAAATCTACTTGTTAAAAGTATTAAAAAAAAAATTATTTCATTTTTTGAAATATTTATTTACTGATAAAAATTTTCCATTGATAACCGGGCGTAGGAAATTTTTTAGTGTTAAGAGTAAAAATTAATTAATTTATTAATTAATAAAACTTTCTAATTGTTGGGATTTTCTTAATTTATTTATAAGAATATGAGTTTGGAAAGGAGAAATCTTCTATTTTTTATTTCACAGACATATCGATAGTTATCTAAACTAAATTACCAGCTTCCATGCAGAGACATCCTGGAGTTTAATCCAGTGTGAAAGTTAAATAAAGGTGTAAAAATGTGGGCAAATCAAACGAAAAATAAGTCAACGGATTGGGAAATTAAAAAAAAATTGTTTGATGTTTTTTGTTACGAAACTGAGTAATGTTTAAAAATACGCGTAAAATATTCCGAGTTTTTGGAAGATGATAAAATATGTAATAATGTAAGCGAAGAATGAACGGAGAAAATAAAAAATAAAAATGAATAACAAGATTCTTGATGTGGGAAGGAAGTTCCCTTAGTATATTAACTATCAGGACAAAATGATCGCCGTGGGTTAATATCGCGGTCCCACACGAGAGAACTCGTTCCACCGGTTTTATGGATTCCCCGACCGGTTATCGTGGCAAAAGAACCTGTAGCTAGTCAACTTTTTTATACTTTATTCGTAAATAAATTTGATAGTCAACAAACAAATCAATTTGTCATTTATCTATTCATCTGGGAGTAATTAACTCTTTTTTTTTAATTACTCCAATTTATGATACTGAAGTTCGTCATGATACTGAAGTTAGCAAATGTCTAATAATTTTTGGATTTAATTTTAGACGATAAACCATAAAAAAAAAATATTTGAAAAAAATGCACTAATAGTTTTTTGAATTTCCTACATGTGCATTTTTTTTTTTTTTAAACGATAACTTATGAAAAAAAAAATATTTTTAAAAAATGCACTAATAGTTTTTAAAATTTTCTACATGTGCATATTTTTGGTTTTTTTTTAAACGATAACTTATGAAAAAAAAAAAATATTTTAAAAAAATGCACTAATAGTTTTTACAATTTTCTACATGTGCATATTTTTGGTTTTTTTTTAAACGATAACTTATGAAAAAAAAAAAATATTTTAAAAAAATGCACTAATAGTTTTTACAATTTTCTACATGTGCATATTTTTGGTTTTTTTTTTAAACGATAACTTATGAAAAAAAAAAAAAAATTTTTAAAAATGCACTAATAGTTTTTAAAATTTTTTACATGTGCATATTTTTGGTTTTTTTTTTTAAACGATAACTTATGAAAAAAAAAAAAAATTTTAAAAAATGCACTAATAGTTTTTAAAATTTTTTACATGTGCATATTTTTGGTTTTTTTTTAAACGATAACTTATGAAAAAAAAAATGTTTAAAAAAATGCACTAATAGTTTTTTAAATTTCCTACATATGCATATTTTTGTTTTTTTTTTTTAAACAATAACTTATGAAAAAAAAAATGTTTAAAAAAATGCACTAATAGTTTTTTAAATTTCCTACATGTGCATATTTTTGGTTTTTTTTTTAAATAATAACTTATGAAAAAAAAAAATATTAAAAAAAATGCACTAATAGTTTTTAAAATTTTCTACATGTGCATATTTTTGGTTTTTTTTTTAAACGATAACTTATGAAAAAAAAATATTTAAAAAAATGCACTAATAGTTTTTTAAATTTCCTACATGTGCATATTTTTGTTTTTTTTTTTTAAACAATAACTTATGAAAAAAAAAATGTTTAAAAAAATGCACTAATAGTTTTTTAAATTTCCTACATGTGCATATTTTTGGTTTTTTTTTTAAATAATAACTTATGAAAAAAAAAAATATTAAAAAAAATGCACTAATAGTTTTTAAAATTTTCTACATGTGCATATTTTTGGTTTTTTTTTTAAACGATAACTTATGAAAAAAAAATATTTAAAAAAATGCACTAATAGTTTTTTAAATTTCCTACATGTGCATATTTTTGTTTTTTTTTTTTAAATAATAACTTATGAAAAAAAAAAAATATTAAAAAAAATGCACTAATAGTTTTTAAAATTTTCTACATGTGCATATTTTTGGTTTTTTTTTTAAACGATAACTTATGAAAAAAAAAATATTTAAAAAAATTGACTGTCAACTTGAGGATCACTCCAATTTATGATTTGCATTTGCTGCGCGTCTCTGTACTGTAACTTGTAAGATATATGGTATGGTAGTCGAGTAATTAGATGCTTTGAGAACAGTTCTCATCACTCGAGTGGTTTTAACTCGCGATTTAACGCAACAGAATGGCGGGTGGGAATAAAGTATAATGTATAATGTATATAAGATCCACAATCAGTACACGCACAAGTGGAATGACAGAGTAACGGGACATTAAACCCCAACATTTTTTTATCAATCATCTGAATTGTATGGATAATATGCATATATATTTACAGGATATTTATCATCTATAAACAAACAAATAAAATTTATTTTTAATCTTAAGTAATTAGATATTTTTTTTTTAATTATTATTATTATTAATGAGTGAATGTAGCAGACATCAGACAAATTTAAAATTATTGATAAATAGAGTAAATAATTAATAAAATTAAATTTTAAAAAATGCGCATTTCGAAAATTTAAAAATTAATTAGTGCATTTTTTATAAATATTTTTTTTTTTATTTACTCTACATTATTATTATTATTATTATTATTATTATTATTATTATTATTATTATTATTATTAAAAATTTCTATGACATCCTTTTATAAAAAATTTGTATCCTTTTATTTTTGCCATTATATGTAATAATAAATAAAAAAAAAAAATAATAATTAGAATAATAATAATAATAAGTGAAAGTTATCTATTATATTCTATTTGCTTTGTATGATTCGTCGGCTATTATATGACATCAAGTGAACTTTACATAAAAGCTCTTTGTCACTTTGAAATTCCATTCATTTTTTAAAATTATTATGCTGTCAAAAAAAAAACATTTGTAAGTACATACAATTTTAAAGTGAAACAACACAATTTTTAATTAAAAAAAATACGCCTTTTTAAAAATAATTGAGTAGTGCAACTCGCGCGGTAATTAAATAAAAATTTATATTACAATTCCGTGGATAAAATAAAATCGATGAACTAGATTTATTAATAATATAAAATATTCTTACCTCTGGATATTAACTTTCCGGGGTCATATATTTTTAAAAATGATTAAATTTTTAAATAAAAATAATTATCATAATTAAAAAACTATTGAACACGTTGAGTTAAAAAAAACAAAGGCCGTTGGTTGTTTTAATAATAATGTTCTGTCACTCCCTACTCCCTTGATATTTACTTTAAAC
Organism: Microplitis mediator; assembly: GCF_029852145.1. Lineage (NCBI taxonomy): Eukaryota > Metazoa > Arthropoda > Insecta > Hymenoptera > Braconidae > Microplitis > Microplitis mediator. The sequence continues at coordinate 20,042,563 of NC_079979.1, forward strand.
TTTGCCGGTGACATCCGCGACAATCTCCACTGGCTCCACTGCTGTATAGTATTCAGAACACCAGCAGATGTATAAAATAAAATAAAAAGTTTGTTTGTAATGTCAATGGATGTAACTCACGATAAAAATAAACGAGCACTCAGACCTTAAAGATCTTGGACTTAGACCAGTCCACCAGCAAGCCAGCGAAGGCTGATTGAAGGCTGTCCTTGTCGTTGTCAAATGGCAACACCACGCAATACAAGAGCATGGTGAGCTCTGTTGTGAATTGGAGATCAAACTCTCTCTGGTACTGGCTGGTAGATAAAAACGCATCAGCAGCAGCAGCAGCAGCAGAAAATCATCATCACAGTTCCGATTGTAACGCACGGCACGGAGAATGTCTGGAACTAAACAGCAACTGAGAACATGAGAGAGATAAACAGGAAGCCAGAGAAAATTGCTGTTGTACTCCATCGGTAATTATAGTTCCTGAGCAGACTCAGTCCAGTCCTCAATCTCCAGTCTTTTAAAAAAAAACCGCAATATTATTTTACAACTTACTAACACACTGGTGCTTTTGAATTTTATTTCAACAATGACCTGACGTGTGGATGTGGAACACGTAAATTATTTTGAGACAATTTTCACGTTTCTTTTATTTAAAACATATATTTTAAATACAAAAGATACTTGGGTACAATGAATTTCATTTTTTTAGGCTTCGAAACCCCAAGTTGGAGTTGAATTTTTTTTTATATATTTGAATATAATATTAGTGAATGTAGTTGACAATTAGAATTTTTTAATTTTTGAATAATTACCCTGATTAAACAACTGAATTCGAGCGAATTAAAAATTTTAATTCTGTTGTATTCTGTCGAATTCTGCAAAACAGAATTCAACTGAATTGAAAATTTGAATTTGAATTGAACAGAATAAAACCGATTTAGAAAATTTCAAATTCGTTTTAATTCGGATTCAGAACCAGAAATTGGAGAATTATTTTCCAAATGATCAGAATTAAACCGAATAGAATTATTTAAATTTGTTTTAATTTGAACAAATTCTGGTTTTCCTGCCGAATTAGACAGAATTCATTTTTAAGTTAGATACCGAATTAACGGAAATTATCTGAATTAAATAGAATTAAAAATTTTAATTCTGTTATATTCTGTCGAATTCTGCAAAACAGAATTCAACTGAACTGAAAATTTGAATTTGAATTAAACAGAATAAAACTGATTTAGAAAATTTCAAATTCGTTTTAATTCAGTTTAATTCGGATTCGAAACCAGAAATTGGAGAATTATTTTCGAATTAATCAGAATTAAACCGAATAGAATTATTTAAATTCGTTTTAATTTGAACAAATTCTGGTTTTCCTGCCGAATTAGACAGAATTCATTTTTAAGTTAGATACCGAATTAACGGAAATTATCTGAATTAAATAGAATTAAAAATTTTAATTCTGTTATATTCTGTCGAATTCTGCAAAACAGAATTCAACTGAACTGAAAATTTGAATTTGAATTAAACAGAATAAAACTGATTTAGAAAATTTCAAATTCGTTTTAATTCAGTTTAATTCGGATTCGAAACCAGAAATTGGAGAATTATTTTCGAATTAATCAGAATTAAACCGAATAGAATTATTTTAATTCGGTTTAATTTGGACAAATTCTGGTTTTCCTGCCGAATTAACAGAATTAAAAATTGAATTTTGTCTAATTCGATCGAATTCAGTTTTTTAATCAGGGTATCTAAAATTTAAGAGAAAAATTAAAAAATGAGCACTTAGATAATTGAATCAGTACGCGGATTTTTTTAATTTTATTATTTAAAATTTATGAATTTTTTCATGTCTGCTACAGTCGCACTCATATAAATTTTATTTATTATTTATATAATTATTCTTGATTGCTCAATTTTTTAACGAGCTCAATGACATGATCGTAAACTAGTGATTTAGCATCCGATCCCCATAAAAAATCCATGTGTGTAAATTTATCAAAGTCCACTTTGTATTTGTCTATTACATTTGGCAATGATTCAAAAAGCGCCTCGACATCCTGATGTAAATTAAAATATTATTTTTTTTGGTAAACAATAAATTATTCAGTTGATTTGTTGTCATTATTTACCGTAAGATCTGCAAACCAATCGGCTTCTGAATAAATTAAAGCCACGGGAGAAGTTACTTTTGACAGATCATATGCGGGTGGTAGAGACGAATTGTATATTTCTAAATTTTTTTTTTCGCCGTAGTCAAATTGCGCGAAGCGATTTGTCTCAGTTCCTTGTGCGAAATGGATTAGATTTTTCGTTGATGTTCCGGCTGGAAAATTACTGAGAACTGGAGCCAAAATAGACTGAAAGAATAAGTGGGCTTGAGATTTAATTGAAAATTTTCTTATAATATATATTTATATATAGATGTTGAAAATTATCACGTCATTGAATTGATTGTACTCGGGTCCAATAGCAAAAAAATATAAGCCTTCGCAAATATGATTTTCGAATTTAAATAACGTGCATCCGAGAGAGTAAATAATTTTGAATGTTGACGTTTGGCCTCCAACACTATTCAGAACACCTAGACTATAGAGAAACTAAAAAATAAATATATTAATTTTGATATTTGTCGGTCATATTCATATTCAATAGAAGTAAACTATCCGATTCCCAGTCTACAAAAACTCGCGCTTTAAAAAATTATTTTTCATATATTTTTAGGTCAAAAAAATGTTTAAATTTTATTGTATGGATTTTAAAATTAATTTTTTCATACGAATAATTTATTGCATGCGAGCCGTAGCTGTGCAAAAAAGGCTTTGACTGAAAACGGAAGGTCTAGTGTTCGAACCCGGGACTCGGCACAAAAATGGCGGGTAGTAAATTTATAATACAGTATCGATAAAAATGAACGTAGAAAGCTGGCAATCGGGTACTTTACCCTGCAAAAAAAAATAAATATATACCTTAACAAGTTTATTAAGCAATGCATTAAATAAATGAATACGTGAATGCACGTGTCCTAAATGAGCCACTGGTGCAAGACAAATTAATCCTTTTATTTTCTTCATCATATCTGCCGTTTGTTCAGACTCCATAATAAAACTTATCATTGTGCCTTGGGAATGCCCAATATATATTATTTTATCGTTTACTATATTCGTAATATAGTCCAATGTCGCTGGCAAATCGTAAATTGCCATTTCGTGAAAGCTAATAAATATAATGAAGTAATTTGTTTTCGTAAACAATTATGATTACGGTATATAAAATTTTACCTGAAGTCCCAAAATTCAAAATCGTCAGTCGTTAAATTTACGTGCGAAAGTCCATATGAGCTTCCGCGGGAGTTTCCAATCCAAACATCGTATCCTTCATCGGCCAATAAATACGCTAAGAAAATAAATAAATTTTCTATATACCTGTATATACATAAATATAATAAATATGGAAATTGTTGAATTACCCAACGATTTTTCTCTGCCCAAAATAATCCACAAAGCAGAATCACAAAGCAGCCCATGCATAAGTAACACCGGAGGTGCATTTAATTTACCAGGAATTCTATACAAATCCAAAATAAATCCGTCTTCCGTTGTAACGTTATGCGTTTCTCCATGATAACCGTCACGTTCTAATAGTTTACTCTATACAAAAAAAGTAGCGCCAAAAAATTAATTTGAATTTAAATAGTATTTTGAATGGGAGCAAAAGCCCGCGCTCAAAAATTCGTTAAGTTGATAGTTTTTTTAACTTTCAAGAGTAAAAAAAATTTTGACTGAGTACTTTCTCTGATTTTTCGAAACTTGATCAAAAAGGATTTGATTTAAAAATTTTGCTGCTTTGAAGGTAAAAAACAAAACTTTAAAAGCTATGGATGAATTGAAACTCTTATCAGAAATTCGATGATTTTCGAGCTTAGGCGAACTTGGGGCAAATTGAGGGGCCTCGCCACGTCTCGAAGAGCTCAAAAAATTTACCAATAATGAAATTTTCGAGCTCTCCGAGCTTGAAAACAGCGGGAAGTTTTTGGGTTGGCCCACAGGGTCAACCGATGTCCAGATTTTTAAAAATATTTTTGTGATGAATTCTTTTCACATGGGAAATTGATGACCATATGGAAGGGCGAAGCTGCAGGACTTCTGATTAAAAATAAAAATATATAAATAATAAAATAAAGTTACCATTGGCCATGATTCAAAAACACTATTCGAGGAATAGGTAATGAGCGTAAGAAAAATAACGTATTGTGAAAAAATATATGTCATTTTTTATAAACTTATTACAACAGTTTTTAAAACAACACTAGTCTATTACACAAACTAAATGTTTCGGCGTATCACAAGTTATTAATAATTATGCCGATACGATAACATTTAAGATTCCTGCTAATTACTTATTTACCACATTCATACGTATTGAAATAATTAGTTTGCATGAGTAAACTTATTGTTTAAGTACTCAAGGTGTTTGAGCAAATTTATAATTTTTAACTCCACGCAAGCACGCTTATCTTAATAATTTAAATGTCATATTATTTTAAATATCTATAAATCATTATTTATATTTATTAATTTAATTATATTGTTGTAGAGTAATTGCCGCGCATCGATTCCCCACAAAAAGTCAACATGATTGAATTTTGAAAAATTTATTCTGTATAAACCTGAGGCTCTTGGCAATTTTGAATAGAGTTTTTTAACATCCTGTAATAAATATCATTATTAATATTTTTTTTTAATTATTATCAAGATTTATAATAAAATTTTGTTACCTCTGGGGCAGCCATCCAATCATTGTCGGCATAATAAAATACAATTGGTATTTTTATTTTCGATAAATTATATTCTGGCGGATAAGTCGCATTATAAATTTCAATATTTTTTTTCTTTCCATAGTCGTACTGTTGAAATTTACCGGATATTATTTCTTGAGCGTAGTGGACCATAGTTTTTGTTGATGCGCCTGCTGGTGTATGACTCAAAATTACTGGTAACCAGGTCTAGTAAAATTAATTTAAATATTTATAATAATTAATTAATTAATTAATAAATAATTACACGGAAAGAAAATTATGGCAGCGGTTCCCATAATTTTGTGAAATTTTTTCCTATACCATCATAGGAATTACGACCATAAATTATGGGAGCGATTCCTATAATTATAGGAATGTTTCCCATAATTATAGGAATAGTTCCTATAATTATGAGAATGATACCCATAACACTATAGGAATGGTTCCTATAATTATAGGAATGGTTCCTATAATTTATAGGAATACTTTCTATAATATTATAGGAACCATTCCCATAATATTATGGGACTAGTTCCCATACTATTATAGGAACCATTCCTATAATATTATGGGAATGGTTCTCATATTATCATGAAAAAATTAATTTAAAGAAGTGTGGTAATCACTTCTACAATACACAAAAATATTATTAAACATAAAAATAAAAATTCAAACATTGAAAAAATCGTATTTGGCAAAAAAACATTAAAATTTTTAACAAGAATTTTTTGTCAGCACAAAACATTCAAGAAAATTTAAATTTTGGGAAATTTCTACACTATTGTGCAAAAAAAAAATTTTATGATATTATAGGGATGGTTCCCATAACATTATGGGAATAGTTCCCATAATATTATAGGAATAGTTCCTATACCAATATGGGAACCATTCCTATAATAGTATGAGAATGATTCCCATACCATTATGGGAACCATTCCCATAATGCATAGCAAAACTTCCCATAATTTTCTTTCCGTGTATTTAAATAAATAGTTTACTTGATTAAATTGCGCGTCATCAAAACCAGTGATTGCGAACATTGAATTTGTACAAATCTCTTTTTCAACAGTCACCAGCTCGCAGCCGTACTTTGCTAAATATTTTATGAAAATATTTTGAGGGAGGAATTCGTCTACTCCTAGAAAGTGCGCCACCAGCTACAAATTTGTTTATTAAAAAAAAAATAAAAAATAAGTTAATTTTAATGAGTGTGAATGTGGCAGACATCAGAAAAATTTAAAATTATAAATAAATAGAGTAAATAATTTAAAAAATAATATTTGAAAAAAATGCACTTACTAATTTCAAAATTTTTTAAATGCGCATTTTTTTTTTATTTAATTTTATTAATTATTTACTCTATTTATTAATAATTTTAAATTTGTCTGATGTCTGCTACATTCACACTTATTAATTTTACTGTAAGAAAAAATGGTCATATTTACTTTGATGTCATTTGCAAAAGGAGCGACAAGTCTCACAGGACTTTTTAAATTACTCATGAATCCAATAGGAGCCAAACTTATCATAAATTTTATTTTTTTTCCTATTTCCGGTCGTTCTGAAGCCATCACATATCCCATTGTTGTTCCCATTGAATGCCCGATGTAAATTAATGACATTTTTGTTTTATCAGAGATATAAGACACCGCAGCAGGGACATCATAAATTCCCATTTCATGGAAACTTTAGTTACAATAAATAAATATTTAATAATAAACAATTTTTATCTACAACTCAAGTACCTGAAATTCCAAAACTGAGAATCGTGAGGTGATAAATTTATATGCGCACGAGAATACGTATTTCCGCGTGCATTTCCTAGCCAGACATCGTATCCTTCATCAGACAATAAATACGCTGTAATAATTTTTATTTTAAATTAACGTTAATTTCAGACGTGGGTTGGCTGAAGCCGAAGGCGAGCGCTGCCCGTGTAAAAAAAATTCGTTCCAAAAAGATTCCAAAAAAGTTCCGCATGTGGAACTTCTAAACATGAGACAGATTAGAACTTCGAATGAAACTTTTTTGGAACGTTAGTAATTTTGATGGCAAAAAAAAAGTTTTTATGAGCAAATTTAGAGTCAAAAAAGGACGTTCTTGGAACTTTTTTAAAATTGTTTATAGACGTTTTTTTTAGTTCTACAAAAAATTCAAAAGTAGTGATTTTTGAACGATTTTGGCATGTTTCTGGAACGTCTTTATTCTACAAAAGATGCAACAGAAGTGATTTTAGAAAGTTTTTGGAACGCCTTTTTTAGTCCATAAAAAAGTCAAAAGTGGTGATTCTGGAACTTTTTTGGAATGTCCATATAAAATTCAAAAAAATTTCCAAGAACGTCCTTTTTTTACTCTAAATTCGCTCATAGAAACTTTTTTTTCTACCATCAAAATTACGAACGTTCCAAAAAAGTTCCATTCGAAGTTCTTATCTGTCTCATGTTTAGAAGTTCCATATGCGGAACTTTTTTGGAATCTTTTTGGAACGAATTTTTTTTACGTGGGTGCCACCGGCCAGCGATTTTGAATATTTTTATATAAAAAAAGTATTTTAAATACCCAGAGATTTATCTCTCCCAGGAATGATCCAGTCAGCAGAACTACCTAGCAATCCATGTTGCAAAAGTATCGGTTTTGAACCAAATTTACCTGGAATACGATGCAATGACAGTAAATATCCATCCTCAGTTGTCACGATATGAACTTCCGATGGATATCCAGCTCTTTTTATCATATCATACTGAAAGATAAATGATATTTATATGATAAATAAAATGGCGCGAATGAAATTATTTAAAATTAAAATTCAAAAACTTACCGCTGGTAAATCGACATCAGGATTGTAATCAAAAATATTATTTGTCTGAGGCACTGACACATCGGCTATTGATTTTGGAAAAAATGTCATTACATCAACAATTGAAATTCCTGATGCAAAATTTGAAATTGACAACAACAAAATAAAGTTTTTTAAATAATTGCCGAACGTCATTTTTTTTTTTTTTTTTGCTGAAATATAAATTATTGCAAAGATCTAGCGAATAATGTCACGAAAATAAAATAAAACATATATTTTATATATTTATAAGTGCAAAAGTATCATGTGGATCTGATGCACTGTCATAAATGTAAATAAATTGTGAGAACATGAAATCAAAGTTCAAAAATAAATGATAATTATTTCTATCAGTTTTTTTTTCAAAGCAAACTTGTCATCATAAACATGTGCTGTCATTTTTATATATAATTTGTGTATTAGTCATTGCACTGATTTATTAAAGGTTAGGTTTTATAAAATATTTTTTTTTAACTTTATAAATACTCATATATTTTTTTTTCTTCGTAATTAATTTAAATTAGAATTTAAAAATTTTAATTTATAATTTTTGTTTATTTATTTGTTAGAAAAAAAATGGAGAAAATTAAAAATGTCAACAATGGAAATTAATGATTTTACTTGTCATCCCTTTTTTATATCATTAAGGGTAAGTATTTTTATTAAAATCATTATTAATTAATTAATTAATAGATTAAATAATTTTATTTTAGGATAAATTCAAAAATAAATATGAATTAGCAGCAACTAATTGTTGGACCATATGCCTTCCACCAGAGGAATTTTTTAAAAATTTAATTATCACTGATGACTTTATTGGTAATCATTTATTTTATTTATATATTTTTTAAATATTTATATAAAAAACAATCAAAATAAATTTAAATTACAGACGGTCATATTTTAAAACCAGTACCAAAACTAGCGGATCATTACGTTTCGACGGATCCCCAAAAGTCGAGAGTTTATAAATTTGATGGCGATGTCATAAAATTTATAGAAAAAAATGACGGGTCTACTCCATCATCAGCGCAGGAAATAAAAATTTTAAATTTAAATACCGCGAAAGGATGTGATAAAAAACTTGAAGAATTCACTGTTGCTTTCATAGATCAACTATTGTTTGATATATATACGAATCCTAAAGTATCACATGATACCGCTGAACTTAAATTAAATAATTCAATTACGTCGTACAGAGAGTAAGTACTTGGGTCTAGATAAAAATATCCGGTCATTAAAGTATGAGTCAAATATCCGGTAGAAAAATATCAAACTAAAAATTTATACCATAAGTGCGTATAATTTTTTTTCTGAAAGTATAAAAGTACAAAATTTAATTTGAATTTTTTTTACGCGCCCTTATAAATCCAGGGGTTGGTACCGGGAGCCATAAGGGCGCAAGTTTTTTTTTCTCACGTTTATTTGGTTGATATTTTTAAAAAAATTTTTTTTACGCGCCCTTATAAATCCAGGGGTTGGTACCGGGAGCCATAAGGGCGCGCAAAATTTTTTGTGTCACGTTTATTTGGTTGATATTTTTTAAAAAATTTTATTTTACCAGCAATCACTTGAATATTTATGTAATTTCAGGGGCGCAAATTTTTTTTTCTCACGTTTATTTGGTTGATATTTTTTAAAAAATTTTTTTTACGCGCCCTTTTTAAATCCAGGGATTGGTACCGGGGTCATAAGGGCGCAAATTTTTTTTTCTCACGTTTATTTGGTTGATATTTTTTTTTAATTTTATTTTACCGGCAATCACTTGAATATTTATGTAATTTCAGGGCCTTAGATTTTTTGTATCAAGCATTCAGTATTTGCAATTACTCATTACTAGACTTGAAAGACGACACAAAGTCAATAGATATCGATAAATATGAGTCCGCAAATGAATTAGGGAATGTAATTCAAGAATGGATAAAACGACACTGGGCAAAGGTGATGAATCTTTTCAATTTAAATATCCAGAGCGATGGCCGTTTTCAAAAATTACTGAGTTTGTCACTTGAAATATTTATCATGCATCATTTACACGCGGGAATATACTCGTTGTTAAGCGACGCCTTGAATCAGGACGACTTGTGTATAAAAGAAAAAATAGACAAGTTGATCAGCTTGGGAGTGACACCCGACCAGTTGGGAGTAAAGGAAGCGTTCGCCATCTCCATGCCTTCGGCGATTGTAGAGTTGGCGACTCTTGACGCCCGTCAAGCTCCGTTTGAAAAATTCATATGCTTGAAAAGTACTCTGGACCTTGTAATCGCCGAAGTAAAAGGTGCGCTAGCGGACATTGAATCTCAAATAGACCCGATTTCCAACGATGAGGATTTGGTCAGTACTGATAATTATTTTAAAATGATTTCGACTGATGATTTCACTTCGTTGCTTGTCTATGTGATTGTAAAATCACGGCCACGCAGACTGATAACAGACTTGCATTACATAGAAAATTTTTTGTGGACAACTTCTCCGCTGGATGGTCTCACTCACACGATAGTTACGTATAAGAATGCGTTGCATTGGCTCAGTGATGTCAATCCTGATGATTTGCCATCGAGAAGCAGTAAAGTAAGAAATGAATTACCGATAACTGAAGTTTTGGATGTCGTGTCTAAGCATGATGATCATTCAGACAGCACTCCGATAGATAGGCAAGTTCGCGAACTGGCTGTGATGATAGAAAAATGCACTCGGACATCTGATAACTAAAAAAGTCCTATAGGAAATTTAATAAATAATTTATTTTGCGGATCAAGTGCTCAATTAATTAATAAAAAATGTCACTGGATTTATCAACAGGCTGGAGATCGAAATTATCCGTCTGGAAAAATTTTCTGACTTTTCCTGACTGTCTGATAAAATAATTATTTGTTTTGAAAATTTAAATTAATCTGCATGTGTAAGAGGTAAAAAAAAGTCAACTATTAATTAAAAAAGAAATAGATTAATTTATTATTGATTTTTTTTTTTTTATAAATACTAGTGGCAATTATTTAAAATAAAACTGATTACTGTATGAAAATATTAAAACAAGTATCAGCGCTACTATTTTTATATACATTTACTTGAATAAAATACTTGTATTTATAAAACAGTATTGATGTATAGTAAAATATTTATGTAAATACAGTCTTATAAATAATAATTGTTATAAAAATAACTCGATTATTACTTTTTATTCATACTGACTATCAAAAATAATTTTTGAAAAATACTTGGTTTATTTTTTATCATCAAATTTGATGAGCATCCATTATGAGGTTACCATCTTTGTCTTTGATACGAACTCGTCCATTTGAATATCGCGTTTCTTGTGTCCCATCATTGTAGACATATTTTATTGTACCATCGGGATACTCACGTCGCTAAAATAATAATAATAATTATTATTAATAAGTATTTAAATATATTGACTTTTAAAAAATACCTTGTGGTCAACAGTATGTATTTCGCACTGGCCATTGGGCAGTGAAAGTATTTTATCCCCGTTTGGAAAAGTTTCAGCAATTGTGCCATCGGGTAATGCCCATTTATTAACACCATCCGGTTGCATCAACCGAATTGAACCATCCGGAAATTCAACTTCAATAGTACCGTCTTTGGTTCTTCTCTCTTTTTGCCCGCTAAAAAAACATATCAATTAAAATAAATTTAAGTAAAAGACCTAGTACCCAATCAGGGAACTAGCGCCTGATCACTCCGTATATTTATATATTCATTAGGGTGATTCGTTTCCGCAAAAAGTTTTTTTTTGTTGTCTCAATCTACATCGAAAAAAAAAAAATTTTCACCAAATATAAGCTCATAATTCGAATGCTAAGTAGTTGCCATTTGATTTCAAAGATTTCCCATTTAAAATGCACGTAAATTAAATTACTTTTTTTTTAACTTTCTAATACTCAGCTGCATTTCATGATATCGAGGCGGTTTTGGTCGCAACTTGTAGGGCATTTGGTGTTCTTCAAAAGTGCCCATTGTTACTTAGCTGTAATTCCAGCTGTTTCACTTGTGTCCGTTGTGGAACTCATTTTTCCTATGAAATTGACCTTTATTGGCTTGCAGAACGTAAACCAATGAAAGTACATCAAAAATGTTAAAAGAAATTTTATAGGAAATTTAATTCCCTTCAAAAAAAGTCCTATGAATCAAGTCGCTAAAGTCAATAGTTTCGGAGTTATAATCATTTTAATAATTTGAAAAATATAATATAAAAAAAAAATTATAATTGACATTTTATTTTTCAAATTATTAAAATGATTATAACTCGGAAACTATGAACTTTAGCGACTTGACTCATAGGACTTTTTTTGAAGGGAATTAAATTTCCTATAAAATTTCTATTAACATTTTTGATGTATTTTCATTGGTTTATGTTCTGCAAGCCAATAAACGTCAATTTCATAGGAAAAATGAGTTCCGCAATGGACACAAGTGAAACAGCTGGAATTACAGCTAAGTAACAATGGGCACTTTTGAAGAACACCAAATGCCCTACAATTTGCGACCAAAACCGCCTTGATATCATGAAATGCAGCTGAGTATTAGAAAGTTAAAAAAAAAGTAATTTAATTTGCGTGCATTTTAAATGGGAAATCTTTGAAATCAAATGGCAAGTACTTAGCATTGGAATCAAGAGCTCATATTTGGTGAGAATTTTTTTTTTTTCAATGTAGATTGAGATTTTGCTTGAGGATCTAAAAAAAAAAACTTTTGCGGAAATGAATCACCCTAATATAGATATAGAAATACATGAGTGATCGGGTACTGAGTCTCTTACCTTCCTCAGCTTAAATTAAAAAAAAAAACTTACTCAGGAAATTCTAAAATTTCAAATCCATCTGGATAAGTTGTCTGCCAAGTTTTGGTAGCAGCATAAAAATACTTAACACGACCATCGGGTAACGTCTCCCGTACGTCGCCATTGTAATAAATCATCTTGGATATATTTTTGTCTGGATAAATTTTCTTGACGTTTCCATTCGGATACAGGTACTCTAAGTGACCATCTGGGCATTGGACTTCGCGTATATTTTGCTTGGACAAACAAACTCTTTCTTGACACGGCAAGTCTGACAGATGACTTATTTGAATATGATCTGAATGCGGGGTCATAGCATCTGTTGGTCGAGGTAACGGCACTTGTTCCGCGCGAGGTATCATCTCAGACTCATTCCCGTCGACGAACTTCGTTTGATTAATTCGCCTATCAGTGATGTAATTAATCGTCGGCTGGACTTGCTGATTAACTTCACCCAGAGATCTTCGTGTGACCTCGTGTCCATTTTTTTCTGATGAATCTACAGGATAATTAAATCTGTCTTCCGAGTCACGCATTTTAGTTTTCCGAGACTCATCAACTTCCGCTGGGTATTCGGGTGCTAAAGCAGCTTTCGAGTACTGGTTCTTTGGATTTATAACTTCGCGGACAAATTGCTGATACGATCCGCGAGGTACTTGTATATTATCATTAGCAAATCGCGTGACACGTTTGCTGTCATTATTATCACTGAGCTTTAATTCAACGCTGGTCTGTGTTGATTGTGAAATTCCATTCTCCCGTAAATTAGACTGAGCAGACAAATTATCTTCGATGGTTTTATTTTTTCTGTAAGTCGGTGACATTATTTTGGGTTTCTCTGGACTCTTGATGATATTAACAGGAATGTTTTCAATGTTCTCCTCGTAGTAATCGCCAGCAGCTTCTTTTATCAAATTTTCATAGAGCTGACGTTTTTTGAATAAATTATCAGCCGCAGTCTGCTGAGAAATTAAATGCCCAGGATTTGAAATTTTATCAGGTGAATATTTAACTCGCATCGTTTCCCGCTCTAACTCCGGCTGTTCTTCAGCCGCGACGACCTGATCATCGAATGTTATTTTTTTCGGCTCTGGTTTATTATGGACCGCCTTCGTATGCAGGACAACAGAAGGTTTTTTTAATTTACTTTGTTTAGACTCCTGTAGTTTCGATATTTCTTGTTTGAGTTTCGAATTCTCCATCTGCAGGACTCGTATCTGGCTGCGTTGTCTAGCTTGTTCTGTTTGCCACAAATTTTCCTTATCGTCAATCTCGTCTCTGAGCTCCGCCAGTTGATCCTTGAGACCCTGAATTTCCTGCCGCTCCTGTTTAGCCTGCAGAGATTTTTCTCTCGCGTCGCGAAGCCGGTTCTCGAGGGCAGTTTTCTCTCGCGCAAGTCGTCTCTTTTCTTCTTGAAAATTATTTTCCGCGAGTATTTGCTCTCTCTTAAAATTGTCTTCTTTTTCTTTGAATTCTTTCTGCCACCGTCGCTGCTCTTCATCAAATTTTTTACGCTCCTCCTGCAAACCAGCGTTTTCTTTTCTAAATATTTCAATTTCCCGCTCCAGTTCCCGCAAACGAGTTTTCAAAAGCTCCGATCTGACAATCGTGTCATTTATTTCCGGTGGATTTAATTCGCTTCTACTTGAATTCGTTTTTCTTTCATTCAATTTATTGAAATCATCAACAAACCCTTGGATTTCCGTAATCGTGTTGTCTTTATCATCGAAAGTACTCGAGTAATTTAAAACCGATCCTTCATCATCCGTACTCTCGTAAATAAAATCTCTGTTATCATTTTCAGGATTGTAATGCTGGTGAATTTCCCGCCTGGATGACAAAATTTCTACATCCGATGACTCAACACTGGAATTATCAGTCCAATTTTTTTCCTCAGGATACGAGTCTCTTGAAATAGTCGAAGTGTCAGTCAGTCCAATCATTTTGTACTCATTGTACTCGGAAAATCTAACGCGCATTACATTCGCGTCACTTATTTTATCTATCATATTTCTATCATCAACTTTTTGATAGACTAAATTTTTTTCCGACTCCGTATCAGTCTCAGTCATCGACTCGTTAAGTTTTTCAATCAAATCGTAATTATTTTTATTTGATTGCCGGCAATAATCAGGCGGTAAATTTTTTTTACCAACTACGGGAGTACCGGAAACGTTGTTGTCAATTGGATGCTCATTGACAAAAGGCCCAGAGTCCCATTTTGAATTATTGACAGCAGGCTTGTCGAGTTTATTTGACTTTAACGAGTGCACTAGTGCTTCTAATTCATCGTCAACGATTTTACTTTTCTGTTCCTGCGCCGCCTGTCTTCTAGTCACGAGATTTTTACGGATAGTTTTTAGTTTTAGAGGCGTCGACTGCTGTAAGAAAGCAATGACTGCACTTGAAGTCGAACAGAAACTTGAATTTTCGGCTTTTTCTTCCAGCAATTCAAACATTTTCGTTTCTAACTTTGACGTATCAAGATCCGAGCCAATAGATTCATCTGCGCGCTTATTGTCATCGACGGCCTTCTGGATCGCGATGGATTTCGGAGTGACTGCAGGTTTAGGAGCAGGAACAGGGACAGGAACAGCAGGAGAGCTTCTAGATGCCAGAGGTGACATTGACCTGCTGTTAATTCTGTTCCGCGGCAACGCGACATTTTTTAAATTTAATTTCTGCTGCGCTACTTTAGGAATCGGACAACTGCGTCGTGATATTCCACTATTTTTATTGATCTTAATAATTTTGTCTTTAGATTTACGGTTACTTTCTTTGACGCCAGGTGATTTACTTCTGGTACTCGACGATGACAGAGATGCGACACGTGATTTTGATATTTTTTCACCAGGAGTTTTAGTCGCATTCATTCTGAATCGGGCCAGTCCTTCACCTTTACGTAAAAAAGGTTTTTTTTTAATGGAATTATTTGGCTTAAATTCCCCAGTGTCTCCCAGTGCGTCCGAGTCCTTCAATTTTTCTTCTAGTAAAGTTTTGAAATCTTTTCTAGGTGACGGCACTGGAATGTCGTCAATGCGTACGCACCCGGTTGATGATCTTTTGGATAGCAAAGGATTCATTTCCACTGACATATTTGAGTCATCGTGAGAAATAAATTTTTTTTCTGGTTCATCAGCTTGATAGTCACTTTTACTCTGCCCGGAAGATTCATCAGAGGATTCGGTGGAGCTTCTGAGAGCCGGCTGGTCAGCAGGAAATGATTTGTACTGAGAATTATCAGTAGGAAATAATTTGTATTGAGAGGATTCATCATGATTGTCAGATCTGTCAGGAGTGTTCGGATAAGAATTAAAATGCTCTTGGATTTTTGACAGAGACATGTCGGCTATGGAGTCCAGGGTGACGTCGACGTTGTCAATTGACGAGGCCAGGGCTACGTACATCCGTTTCTGTTCGATGTTCAACAATTCTCGCTGCTCTTGCTGCTGTTTCAGCAAACGAGTTTTCTGATCCGCTTGCCATTTTTTTAATTCTTCGATCCGCTCGTCGATCGACGCCTCCAGAGACATTTTTTAACCTCAACTATTTCTGAATTTTTAATTTTAGTTACAACTGAAAGAAAAATTTAATTTTAAAATCTTGTCTTGATAAATAAATTACGAACTTTTAATTTTTTTTTTTAATTAAAATTTTAAATGCGAGTTGATTTTTTTTGTGAATTTTATAAATTGCGAGTAATTATTTAAATTTAAATTGTAAATACCTCGTGAGGAAGATTACGATGATTTGTTACTTGAAATAGTGTAGAAATTGAGTGAAAATATTTTCCCGGGTGTCTATTAACAATGACATCACTTTTGTTGCTTAGAAAAATTTTTGGCGGTAAAATTGCTATTGTTTTAATTTCAATAAACGTAAATAGAGATGTGTCTTTGTTTGTGTAAACAAAACTTGTAAAATTAAAAACTCTTATGGCAAAAATTTAAACCTTGACAACAAAAGTTTTTTATCGATTGTTGGTAAAAGATTTTGTTTTTAAAAATTCAAATTTTGAGTTTTTATTAATGAGTTACTTGTGGTTTGAAAGAAAAACTTTTACTGTCACTCGGAGTTTCGGAGTTTTAAAAAAAATAACTCCGCATACGGGGTAAGTAGGGAGTTTTTTTTTCCAGGGGAGGGATTTGGATTTTATTTAGATTTACATTCACTCCGATCTGAAGTTAAAAAAATGAAATCCCTGGAGTAAATTTTCCTCCAAAGGGATCAAATAAATGCACAGGCATCTGCTCCGCATCCACTCCGGATTTAATCCACGATCATTACAAATTTCTCCAAGTTTTCAACGTCTGTATATTAGTGCTGTCGTTAAAAATTAAATTTTCTCAGACGCCCCATAAAAAGCTTCTTTTTGGTGAAAAAATTCGTGGGAAATTTGGATTTTTATTTTTAAGTAAAAAAGAACACGCGCCTCAGGATGATCACAATTTTTTGATACAATCGCGGTTTTTTTTAAATATCTCACGAAATATGCAGATTAAAGGAAAAAATCATAGGAACAATTTTGTAGGAAATTAAATTTTTGACAAAAAAGGTCATGTTCATTTTTTTTATAAAATGTGTATTTATGAAGATATTTTGAAAAAACCTTTTTTCGATCTGAATTGAGCTGTTTAAGAATTACAAATTTTGAAAATAACATTTTTCTAAGGATATAAAAATTACACAAGCATTAATGATTGATATGTTACGAGTTACGAAGATCTATATTTAAGAAAAAACGTTATTTTTAACATTCGTATCCTTAAAATGCTAAATTGATAGATGTAAAAAAGTTTTTTTAAAATATCTTCATAAATACACATTTTATAAAAAAAATGAACATGACCTTTTTTGTCAAGAATTTAATTTCCTACAAAATTGTTCTCCAAATTTTTTTCTTTAATCTGCATATTTCATGAGATATTTTAAAAAAACCGCGATTGTATCAAAAATATTTTTTCACTAAAAAGAAGCTTTTTATGGGACGTCTGAGAAAATTTAATTTTTAACGACCACCCTTATATATATTTTACATATATTAATTGTTGGGTTTGTTGATAAAGAAAACATGGAGTCTTTATTATTATTATCTCAATTACGCTCGTATTGATTAAAGCAAATCATGTTTTTAATTTCCGAGGTTTACTCGTTAATGTCATTTTGAATTTGTATTCGATCGAAAACTCGAATCTCAAACAATAAAATCAAATTGGATTGCAATTGACAGCTTACTAAATATAGTCAAGACGAAATTTTTTAATTTGTCGTCTAGAATTGTTTATTTAATAATAATATCGTCGTAATTATACTTATAATGGTCATGTGCTCGTAGTTCTTCAAATTATTACATAACAATTTATTTATTTAAGATGTAGATAAAAAAATAACAGTCGTTGAATTTTTTTTCGCACTTGTATAAAAAATTAAGAAACGATAATCCGTGTAATCAAGATTACTTTAATGGTTTGTAAATATAAATTTTTATTTCTGTTTATATTAATTATCAAAATTTTTAGCGTGTATCTGAACATTTATGGATTTTTTTTACTGTAATTTAATTATTTACCCACGAAAAAAAATTTCCACTTAAAATAATCCTGAAATTTAGAGTAATCCTGAAATATATCAAATTTTTTAGATAATCGTGTTTTACTTTTGATTAAAAAATAAGCAAAAGTTGATTAGGGTTTGAATCAAAATTAATTTTGATCACTCAGTAGATGAATATTTTTTTTGTCTGTAATTTTTTTATAAATTGTAAATTTTCTGTCCCTACATTCTTTGAAAATTTGACACTTTGTGATGAAATAGATTTTTCACGGTACCGGTAGTTGTTATTTTTATTTCCAAGAAATACCAAGATGGTGGATCCTCATTCTCATGATTTAATACATAAAATTTATATTTTAAAAATGAAAAAAAATAAAAAAGTGTATTTTTATGTTTGATGTAGTAGGCTTGCTCGAGTATAATGATCCTACAGATTCCTCACTCAAGCAGAATAATAAAATAGTGGTTAGACCGGTGCAACATCAAACTCCTCCATCAAAAGAACAGCCGTTACAAAAAAATAAAAAAGGATAAAAAAGAATAAATAAATGTGTATATATATAAAATGACCGCTGCATATTCAAAGGCGGAGTTTACAAAGTTACGTTCTCCAATGAGTGCGATCGTTTGATCGTTAAGAGTGAAAAAATATTCAGCTTTATACTGACAGAAAAACAACTTTTAGAAATATTGGATTTTCTTCTTACAGGAAATCATACTATTGGAAATTTTTGATCTGATATATTTTTGGTAGAAAAATTTCAAGATTTCAGGGAAAATCATTTTCTTGATTGAGAAAATTTGACTCCAGCCCGAAATATGCTGATCTGTATTTTTTGGAGTAGTGTAAAAAAATTTCGATTTAAAGGAAATCAATTTTTTATTAATATGAAAATTATGTTATAAATTTCGAGATAACGGAAATCATTTTTCAGCTGAGATATGAAATTAATTAAGTAATAATTTTTTGTGATTTATTACATAAGAAAAAATTTTTTTTTTGACGTACGAAATATTTTGCATTTTGAATTAAACCCCAAAATTTTATGATACTGAAGTTAGCCGACGTCAAATAATTTTTAGATTTTTTTTTTAAATATAAATCGCGTGCCAAATGCCAAAAGGGCGTATAAAAGTTATACGCCCTTTTGGCTTTGAAGAACCAAAAGGGCGTATAATTTTTTTTTTTTTGGTGCCAATCGTTTTGTAAACATGTTCTAAGCCTCAAAATCAAAAAAAAATTTCCAAAGCCAAAAGGGCGTAAATCTTAAGATACAAAGATACAAAGATCTAAATATATACGCCCTTTTGGCGATAGTACGTCAAAATTTTTTTTTTGCAGATCTTTACGTTTCGAGCGATTCTAAAAAGAATGACAAAAAAAAATTTTTTATACGCCCTTTTGGCATGGAACCCTATCTAACTGCTGCAATACGCCCTTTTGGCATTTGGCACGCGAAATAATAAAAAAACAATATTTAAAAAAATTGCATATATAGTTTTTTGAATTCTCTACATGTGCATTTTTTTAGTTTTTTTTTTTTCTTCATAAATTTGTTGTAAAAAAAAAATCCTAAAATTATCAATTGTCTGTTGACTTCAGGATCATAAAATTTTCATGATACTGAAGTTAGCAAACAATAATTTTTGGATTTTTTTTAGACGACAAATTGTAAAAAAAAAATATTTGAAAAAATTGCACCTGTAGTTTTTGAAGTTTCCTATATGTGCATATTTTTAGTTTTTCTTTTTTTGTAATTGATTCGGTGAAAAAAAAATCCGAAAATTACTAATTGTCTGCTAACTTCAGGATCATAAATTTTCTTCGGACTAAAAAAATTTTTTGCTTTAAATTCATAATATAAAAAATTTTTTAGAGCAACTAAAAATTTTTTGCGTCAAAAAAATCCTTTTTTTCTCCACAAGTGACATAAAAAAAATAGAGCCTTTATATTGTCTCGCTACTAAAACTAATGATTGCAGTAGCCTGAAAAGTTTAAAAATATAATGTAAGTTTACGACACCAGAAATCTGTGAAAGTGTTAACCCGACAAGTCAATTACATCAATAAAAGTATTACCTCTTACAATGGGTTATCCAATAGAGCCTTAATGACAGTTTCCATACCGTCTAATCTTTTAAATGGAGGTGCAATAAAAATAATAAATAAATTAAAATTTAACTACTAATGCGTTTAATAACCCTTTTACAGTGTATACTTGTATATTTATACCACGTACTTACGACAGTTTAGCCAGATAATCTTCCTAAAATGTTTATCTTTTCTGCGCATTGTATATTGGCCAGAGCCCATGTTTTCTGTACTTATATATACAAATGCTTTTGACCATAATTTATTTACCTCAGTGCTCTATTGCAACGTTGATTTAGCAAGTAACCATTCCTGTCAACACTCTCCATATATCTTTAAGGATTAAAACCATAAAATAGTCGATGATTTATTAATGTACGAAATATTGTCTCTTTGGATGCATCGGGGGTCTAAAACACTTATTGTATCTCCATTCTACAGTAGTGAATATTTTCATCTGCCTTTTTTTCACGGTTTTCTCGGCATTATTTGTTCACTTAGAGTCTCTAATCCCCTCATAAAACGGTCGGTACCCGAAAATAAGAAATAAGGTAAAAACAGATAGACAGACAGTTGTATTTTATTTTATTATATATATATATTTTGTTTTTTTCTTTCCAAGCTGCAAGGCATATCTTTGACCCACATACTTTTGCTTCCTGCATCATCCTAATGTAATGTAAATGTAAAAGAAGTTCTAGCCTGATGAATACAACGACTGAAGAAGGGTCCGAGGTCATAAAAATGAACCTTTCAGTATTTACTCAAGGAAGATTTTCAGCATAATGATGTAAAAAGACGGGCTTAAAATTTCAGGATACTCTATCTTTATACATTTTTTTCGGAACGATCCAATCATGTTATTTTTCTTATGCTGATATACTCTTTGTGATCAAGATATTTTGACGTTACTGTCGTTACTCGAGTTGTAAAATTAATATTATTGTTTGAATGCGGTTTGAAAAAAGGTCTAACGTTTAGTCATTTTTGGCGAACAAACGTGTCCATGCCGCTGGGGAAAAAAGTAAATGAAAAAGGGATGGTAACCGTTATAAAACGGCCCTAATTTCACTGTAATGTTTTATTGCATTTTTTTTTCTTTTTTTTTCCATTCAATCTTTTTTTTTTTTTTCAACAGCCATTTTGACATCACCGCAATACACTTTTAAATTTTTAGTCATTTCATATCTTAGATATTTTTGCCAACAAATTTCAGGTATATAAATTTATGAAATAACTGTCTATTATTGTATGTTACATTCATTTTTTTTTTTTGAATGTTTTATAATAGACAAATCTTTTAACCTTAAGAGCTTACTGATTTTTGTAGTCCCAATAAATTATCTGTACACTAAAATTTTTAATCCTATTGATACATTTTTAACGATTTAAATATTTCAAGGCAACACTAGTTTATTTAAATAATAATTTTTTTTTTATCTAATTGTAAATATGCTGGGGCTTTATTTTTTCCCGCTCTCTAAATCGTTTTTAGAAATTTAAAAATTTTTGGAGTTTTTTTTTTTCAATCGTTTGTTGGTTTCAGTTCCAGTCCAAAGTGGGCTATGGACACTATGGGTGCATTTTCACCACACAGAAAAAAAGGATTTCTCGACGTAAAAAACTTTTACTCACGCCAAGAAAATTTTTACTTGTGCTAAGAAATTTTTCGCATTATGAATTGAAAACGGAAATTTTCTTGGGGCGAGAAAAAATTTTCTTGAGTCAAGAAAAAAATTTTTGGGACAAGAAAAATTTTTTAGTCTGAAGAAAATTTTCGTTTTCATTTCATAATGGAAATTTTTTCTTGTCCCAAAAAAGCCTTCTTTTCTGTGCAAGAGTAGCCTGTAACTTTGCCCCTATTAGGAATAAACTGACATAATATAAACATTTTTTGTTCATTATGATGTCCTCTGATGGAAGGAAACAAAAAAAGCTCTACGAAAAATTTTATTTTCGAGTTCAGACCCATTTGAAAATGGGCGATGCCTGTCTGTGGGATTCTGTGTAAAGGAGCCCGTAATTTTGTTTCTGTTGGGAATAATCCATTACAATATAAACATTTTTTGTTTATTATGATGCCCTCTAACAGGAAAAGTCACAAATGGTCCCAGGAAAAATTTATTTCTGAACGATAACCGGCTCTGCCGACATATGAGGATGGATGGGGGTGACACTGCCTGAGTGATTTTATGGAAAGAGGTCCGTAACTTTGCCCCTGTTGGGAATAACTCTGTACTGTATCGACATTTTTTGTTCCTTATGATGTCTTCTAGCAGACGAAACTCCAAAAGGTCAACAGAAAAATTAATTTTTTCGATCAGAGGCATGAAATAGACGGGGTGGATGAAGCTGTCCATGAATTTTCATCAAGAGTAGCCTGTAACTTTGCTCTGCTTAGGAATAACCCAACACAATATAAACGTTTTTTGTTCATTATGATGTCCTCTAGTAGGAAAATCCCCAAAAAGTCCCTAAAAAAATTTATTTTTTGAGTTCAGACCCATATGAGGATAAATGAAGATAAATGAGGATGAGGCAGTTCATGATTTCCTATGAAGAGTGGCCTTAAACTTTGCTCCTGTTGGGAATAACCCATCAGAATATAAACATTTTTTGTTCATTATGATGTTCCCTAGTAGGAAAAACTCAAATATTTAAAAAAAATAAAAAATCTGAAGTATTTGACTTTAATGAAGAATTTGAAATTCAACAAATTCTCAAATTTGATTAAAAATTTAAATTTGAATTGAAATGAACTTAGTCAGAAACTATACAAAAATTTTTTTATTATTTTGAAGACCATAAAATGCGGAGTTCACTTCTGAATTGACCAAAAATCTTTTTCATATGGAAAATAAATTTGAAATTTTGTTTGATTTAAGTATTTGTATATATAGTTAACTCATATATGAGCTTTTAGTTAATTGTATGTAAAGTTATGAGTGCATAGATATCACCCTGATGTACAATTACAGAGATAGAGTTTCTTGTTACATATGAATAATAATTATAATCATCAGACTGTTGAATTATTATTTTGAATTATGATGTACAAACTTACGTCGCATATAATTATGCTAAATCAGTAATTTATAACTCAACTAAAATAAAAATTGTCTTAATAAATTTAAATTAATAAATATTTTTCCCGCCGGCTAATAAATTGTTGCTAAAAATTAAAAAATAATAATGTCCTGGGAATATTTTGAATTCCGATGGCTTTAAGATCGAAGAAAAAAAAACAGAATATAAGTATTGAAAAATAAAAAATAATGTGGTCATGTATATCAAGTGCACATGTTTTACGAGCTTTTATAGACAGCAATAAAAAAATAAAAATAAAACTTCTTAACATGAGTATAAGTCCGATCATTAAAGTCCGCGGGCTGAGGATCAAGAAATCAAAATGCCCGCCAATTAATATATCCCGAGTTCTTTTATGGAAATGAGCTAACGCTGATTCTTCATCCAATTATCATAATACTTATTTTTATATTTTATTTTTATTCTTTAACATTTTATATACACTTTTGTGAGCACATATATGTACACATATATGAACACATACATCTAACGAAACTCACGGCACGTTTGATCTATGTCGTATTATAAAAACTTTAAGATCATGATAAGATGTTCTTTTAAATGTTAAAAGATCTCTAACACTATATATTTTATTATCACTTTTTTTTTATTGGAAAAAAAAAAGAAAAAAAAATTTAATTGCGACCTAATTTTTTTTGCATATTTTTTAATTCAAATGTTTTGATTCTTAGACGTCAAAAAATAAATTTACAATATTGATTACAAAAAATAAAATGTAATTTTTAAATTACTAGTAAGTAGTGATTTAATTAGCTGGAGGTATATATATATATATGTACACCGTTAATATATATGTCTGACAATTTTTAACCCCTTCACTAAAGTATGTATTTTTAGTCACCAAATACTACTTATATATGTACATATGTATACATATATATTAATGTTGCTGAGTGTAAAACCCGCCCCGTAGGCGGAGCGTTTACCCGACACTTTTGTAGTTAAAAAATAAAAAAACCTGACAATAATTCCACAATAGAAATTATACTCGGATAAATATAATGTCGCATTAGTTACAGTTCGTCCTTGTGTCTAGTAAATATTTTGATCGTTCTCCATTTATAAAAATTTATGTATTTAAGAAAAAAAAATATGGTAGTTTTATATTTATCCTTCATAGAAAAAAAGGGTTTCTTGGCGCAAAAAATTTTTACATGTAATTTTATATATTTCTTTTGGTTCAAAAAATTTTGATAGTCTCCCAACAACTTCGCGGCGGATCAAAGTAATTTTGATTTTATAAATGGAAAAAGTGATGTCAAAAAGTCAATAAAAATTGCACTACGCAGGGTAGAGAGAGAGAAATTGCTGTTTTTGGCCACTTTATTGAAATAATGTAATAATAAGTGTCCAAAAATGGAGCAGGGGCTACAAATGACACTACTTCTACTCTAGACAGTGAGATTTTTTTTTTCAAAAAAATTATCTGAAATCTTGACAGCCGCATTGATGACAAGTTGGCGACAACCTAATTTAGCAAGTTGTCGCCAAGTTAATTACAATTATACAAGGTGAGAATGTCAGAAGTTGACGAAAAGTTAGGGGTAGTTTTGTTTAAAAAAGCCTTTACCTGCCGACAGAAGACTGTCATTAACTTATTTTCTAGAAAAGTTGGTGACAGCTTATAGTCGAGTTGTATTACAAAAGTATTAAGTTGTCGACGCGTTGACTTCAACTTCTCGCTGCTAACATATACCAATTTTCCGACCAAAAAGTCTGGCTGTCAAGGACAATTTAAAATTATACCCTGAGCCAAAATTTGAAGAAATACAAATAAAAATAAAAACTAATATTTTTTGTGTTAATTTTTACTCTTTTCTGATAAAAAATTACTAAATGAAGTATATTTGCTTTCACGATCGGATAATATTTAGAAACGAAGTATAATTATTCGTCCTGGTCTAAGTTTGTTCAAAAATTGTTGACTAAAATTTATTCTATAATTTTTTTTACATCCACACGGTAACAAATCGGGAGTGAATTCGGAGTGATTACGGATTATATTTAAATCCAAATTCACTCCATCACTCGGAGTTCCGGAGTAAAAAAAATCATTCCGCATACGGAGTACATAGGGAGTTTTTTTTTCCAGGGGAATAATTTCGGAGTGATCTGGACTTTATTTAAATCTGCATTCACTCCGATTCAGAGTTTTAATACTGAAATAAACTCCAATTATACACTGTAAAAAATCACCGGGGTAAGTCCAAGCGGTGTAGGTGTTAAAATTATTGGTGTTAAATTTACCCCCAAAAGCAGTGTGAAAATAACGCCGCCACCGGTGTAAATATTCTTTACCGGTGTTATAATATTTTATTTTGTGAATATTTTTACTTACTCGATCACTATACTTGTTGATAAATGATATTTTTTATTAATTTTCATAAAGAACTGACATTTTTTGTGTTTTATAATCTTTAAAGTTAATGCTCCAAGTGGACGCAATTTACCCCGCTTTTATACCAGTATTACTCCGCTTTTACTCCGGTAACCCCGCTTTAACACCGGTATTTACAACACCGGTGTATTACTTCTCCTACACCGGTGTAATTTCATTTTTACACCGGGCGGAGTTAAAACGAGTCCATTTTTAACACCGCTCTTTTTACAGTGTAAGTGAATTTCACTCCAAAGGGATTAAATAAAATACACAGTCATCTGATCCGCATTCACTCCGCAAATTTTGTACAGTGCATAAATATTTGTTACTACTAGTACGATTATGAGTATTATTATTGTTATCATATTTAACAATTGTCGAAAATTCTTAACAATAGCCAATTAGACAGTAGATTTAATTTTATTTTGATGTATTGTAATATATAGATTTCTTGTACTTAAAGGACCAAGTAAAAATAATTACCACTATATTAAACGAGTATTATGTCCTAGTTATAATTATGAGCATGAATAAATATCTCAACAACGCATTAAGATAAAATTTATGGCATAACAATGGTAAATTTCTTTTCTAATCTATAGTCAAAATCAGAATAAATATCACACAACTAATCATCGAATAGGGTAACGGCTAAGTAATTTTCATTATTTTTCCGAATAACAAGGCCCTAATAAAAGGGTCTGTATTTTTTCGAGCAATCACAGTTTGCTGGTCATATAATCATGTTTGTTTTCCTTTTTTCTATGTACATAAGTAATTATATATGGGAGAGACCAGGGTACGACGGCCTGGCTGATAAATATTTTTTGTGATTTTGAACAACGAGCACAAGTTTTTTATTTATCTCCAAAAAATTCAATATGATTTTGTCATACAAATTTTTTTTTGGCAATTATTGAGTGGACCCGTCGCGCCCCGGGGGTCCGTTAATGATAAAAATAAATATACTTGCTCCAGAATAGTAAAAAAAAAAATGATTTCTTGAGGCGAGTAAGAAATTTTTGCGCCAAAAAATCCTTTTTTCTGTAGATTTTTTTGGAAAACGATTTTTGAAATCGACATACAGACTATCAGTTTATCTCATGATAATTTAATTTAAATAACAATAAAAAAATATAAAAAATAGGATTTATATATTTATTCTCTAAAATTTAAGTGCGTAATTTTTATGATTGCCTTCTATATACACACAGTATATTTATATAGATATTACTTTATATTAAGGTAACTCTGTGTTTAATGAAGATAATGCTCACAATAGTTTATGTAAATATCAAAGTGAGTTGATCTGGGATTCAATTAGTCGTTCATACCTTCATTAACTTACCTATCTATACCAGGTATAAATAACTTCATAACATTTTGTCTCAATACCACAGACCTAATTTTTTAATTACTCCAGAATTCGTACTCCGTTTCAGCAAAATTTATTTAAATATTTTTGTTTTTTTTAAACAAATTATTATAAATTTCCCTGAACAAATTTATATTAAAAATTTATTTAAAAAAAAAAAAAAAAAAAAAGTGGGTACAAAAAAAAATCTCATAATAATGAATAACATGTACGTGAATGGAGTGAGATTATTATCAGAAATTTATCATAATCGGTGTACATAGAGTAGTAAAGTCGCCATTCTGATGTATGTATAAAACACGAAAGCACGATTGGTCGCTTCGTTCTGTAAAATATACGTAGTGGGGGAATGTTTCATTTTAGAGGCGTAACCAGAAGTAGGGGAAAATATACCTACAGCTTTTCAGCACCTTTTCAAATTCATCGAACCGATCTCAAGGCATTATCGTGTTGGTTTAACTTAAGTACGCACGCGTTTTTCTCGACTTGCTCTCAATAACCGTGTAACTAAACAATATTTATGAATAAAGTAAACCATTATGTGAACTTTTTCGGGGTGAAGGCCGTGTGTCTCGCGATATGAATTTTGTAACTAAATAAAAATCAAAAAAAAAAAAATTTTAAAATAGAGTTAAGGTGAAGAAGAGCTCAAATTTTATTTTATCCGTGTGATGACAGAGATAAGTAGTGCGGGAATGGTGACTTATTACAATCATATAACGATGTACCGGCAGCAACAGCAACAGGCTGGTATGCATCAGCAACATCTGACCAGTCAGCAGCAGCAACAAGCTGCTGCTACTGCTGCTGCTGTCGTGGCTGGAGCTGCTGCTGCTGCAGCGGCTGAAGGGTCACAGCAATACTGGTACGGTTATCCCCATGGACATCCGTCCTCTGGGTCATCCCACCAGTCATCACCTGGTAGCCAGCACCAGTATCTGGACCATCTATCCAGCGCTTCCGGTGACGTTCTCGGTTGTTCCTGGCCACCTCATGCCCATCCATATTCCCATCATATTCCGTACCAGCAGCAGCTTTATCACCATCAGAACCAGCAGAGTCCGATGACGAGCACTCCCACCCCCACTGACTGGAGTATGAGCAAAAATCACAATAACAATAACAATAATAACAATAATAATAATAATAATAATAATAATAATAATAATAATAATAACAATGGATTAGCTAATGGCGAACCCAGCCCGCCGATTACCATAAGTGGCAGTGAAATAAGTAGCCCTGGAACACCAGCTTCGCCTAATATTAGTAATCTAAATGCGACGAATAACACCACGAGTAGTAGTGCATCTACGACTCCAGTAAGACCAGCTCCGGTTCGTAGCCCGTATGAGTGGATGAAGAAAAGTTCGTATATTCATGGCCAAAACCCTGGTTTGTTTTATTATTTTATTAAATTATTATATTTTTAAATTTAGATGTTAATTGAAAGTCGAGTGTGCAATGGGATTTAATTTTATATCAAATTAAATATGATAAAGAGATATAACATTTCGCTTGTTTGTTTTTTTTAAATTTCAAAGAGATAAGGAGGATATATATGTATTTTTTTTGTGGGTTTCTTGTCGGAACGTATGAGGAAAAAATAGTCTGATATTAATAATCTAGTTTACTGGATAAATTCCGTCTTTATAAACTTTGGTGATATTGTTATATGTTACGTTGTAAATGGGATGGTTACTCGCGGTATAGATACGGGAAACAATGTAAACATTGTTTAATAGACGGAGGTAAACATCTAATTGTTATCAAATATTTGTAAGATTATCTTTCTGGATTTTTTACTCATCCGTGGATATATAAATTTTTCGTAAGGCCGTGTTAGTTTTCACTTCTTTTACTAAATTTATACGGTAACTTTCAGTCGACGGCACAAGAGACTTTTACTTGGAAAATTATTTTGTTAATTCCTTCTGTTGATTGAAATTATTCTCTGTTTATTTATTTTCATTTAAATGTAGTAATCTACTTAACTTTACAGCTTGCAATACCATTGGAATCGCAAGCTATTCTATATCGGTACTACCAGACCTTAATACACTGGATGGTAATAAAAAAAACTATCCGTTAAAAATAATTGTTGTTTTTTTCGTAATATGTAATTTTGCTAGTGAATTGATGGACATAAGTTGTGGCGAGGGACCAGAAGACGATTTCAGGCGAGGGTGAGGCTGACCGGAGCCGAAGGCGAAGGCTGCCATCACATCGCCCGAAATTATGTTTTAATCTGCCACACATGTGTTCCATATTTTTTATATCACCTGCACTGAAATAGAGTTTCAATTTCAGACAGTAAGACAATAGGACAGGAAAAAAAAATTTCCTATCTTCTCTGCAACCGAAACTTTGCCATTATTTCAAAAAAAATTTTTTCCCGCGCATTATTATTCAATTTCTTTTTCTGCAACAGTAAGTGCAATTTTCCTGTCTCGAAGCAGAACAAAAATTCAAAATTGTCGCATAGATGCAATGAAAATTCATATTCCAGGCAGAAATTAGAAGTTTTCTGTCCTTGGGATGAAATCGACTATTTTCTACACAGAAAAAAAGGATTTCTTGGCGCAAAAAATTTTTACTTGACCCAAGAAATTTTTTGTATTATAAAGTGAAAACAAAACTTTTCTTGGGGTAAGATAAAATTTTCTTGGAACAAGAAAAAAATTTTTTTGGCGAGAAAAAAATTCTTGAGCCAAGAAAAATTTTTGTCTTCAATTCATAATACAAAATATTTCTTGCGCAAAGAAATTCTTTTTTTCTGTGTACCTGCGCAATTGAATTGTCCTGAAATTAGCTTGCTTCGAAACTCAATTCCAATGCAGGCGATACGAAAAAAATATTAAGTATCAGCATGATTTCGTCCTGGATTTCAGTAGTAGGATTTTAGTAGTTTTGTAATAAAAATAGTAAAAAAAAAATTGATTTTTTTACGATTTTAAAATACTCGTTTCTACAACCGTGAGACTATCTCTCAAAGTATATATATATATTTTTTTCCATCGGTCATTATCTGCATTTTATGGTTTTATTGCTAGTACGCTGCCGCTCGTATAATGCGCCTTTGCATGACTTGAAATCTAGGTATTACAATTTAATAAAACTCATTCGTGCAGCAATATATACATGTTTTATTGTATATTTTCCTGTGTTAAAAACCTCTTGGCAACACCAAACTCACTGAGTATGTACTTGCAAGCTTATAACTCCAAATGAAAATACTATACATGTTTAAATTATTTTTTATTTTACACGCGATTTCTCTACATGTTATTCTCAAGAATAAATAACACAGTAAAAATAAAAGTACACACGCGATCGTTCACAGAAAAAAAACTATTTGACATCAAAAATTTTTCCCATTGCGAATTGGAAATAAAAATTTTCTTGGGGCGGAAAAAAATTTAAAGATCCAAGAAAGTGTTTGTTCTGATTTCAAATATGTAGCGAATATTTCTTGCATCAAGAAATTCATCTTCTCTGTGTACAAATAATTTGTCATGTATACAAAGTCAACCCTTATATTTTTGATATATTTGTTTGCTACTTGAGTGTTGAAATTTCAAAAGTTACAAGATTAGGGTCTGTTAAATCGGCATGTTTGCCCATATCTATTATAGTTTTCTAAGCTGTTTTAATCCTCTTCAAGTGATATTTTAAGCTTCTTTACGGATACATCGTTTTTGTGAAGTTTTCTTTTGCTCAATGAGAAGTAAGGCTGCGTGTCTGCCCAAATTAAAATAAAATAATTTTATGTACATGAAAATGTACAATAAGGTCAATTAGAGTACTGAGGGGTGCAGACGGGACCATTACAATCAAGATCCTGTTGTTCCATAACTTTCTTAGGTTAAAGACAGTAAACCTCTGTGACCCCACTCAACAAGGGTCCGTAGTATTGTAGACATAATACTAGTTTACCCGGGAAAAACCAAATTTCTTTAGGCCCCTATTGTACTTATCATTTAAAATGTAAATTGTCAGGTAGTTACCTATACTTATTACTCATCTATTGCCAATACTTTTGAAGAATATTTTTAAAATATTTACTTGCATTATTTATGGCCGAAAAAATATCTGGAAATTTTTACCCACTTTTATTTATTGATAGTTAAGATGATAATTAAACAATTAATTCTTAGTAACTCTATTATTACATTGCCAAAGTGATTATCGAAAAAGGTGGGACAAATTTATGAGTCATCGAAAAGAGCATCGTCATTGTGAATTTATTTCAGGGTTATGTTTATTTATATAGAAATTAATATAAATATTGATGATAGCTCTAGACTTTTTGGCAGATTTTTTAAAAATTTTCTTGAATTAAATAGCAGATTTTATTAATAAAAAAAAAAAAAAATGTTAATGGTCTATTACAATATCGGACAAAAATTTTCAAGAAAAAAAATAGAGATTATGTTTATTCCCAAGGTCATTCGAAGGGTCGTGTTTGAAAATCAAACAGAAAAATGGTCTTACAAACTTTTGATTTATTTTAAAAACTATTCACCAGTTGGCAAATATTTAATTTTGATTTTCTGTACCAATACAAAGATTTTATTTTCGGACCGCAAGCCTTTGAAAAAAAACGATATATTTTTTGACTGATTTTGGACGACTCCATTTTGTTGTACCTGTGGAGTAATGGGTTAAGTGACTATAAGCCGACAGAGGCGTGGAAATAGGAAAATTCGACGTTATGTCGGGTTTTAAAATTTTTTTTAATAAATTAAAAAATAATGTTTTCGAAGAAAAAAATTTATCTGCACGCGGCCTCAATTCGGATACAAAGAAATAATTTTTGTTAGAATTTAAAAACGGGCCAAGGGTATTGTAGTGAGATGTTTGGAAACATTGTTTCGAAAATGCCGCGTTGTAATATTTAGAGAAGGTCGTGTTGGTCGGAAGCTACTCAAACTGACCAATAAACTCTACCACGTACACATACATATATACACACATATATATACAAATATATTCTTATAGAAAACCTGTCATAAAATATGACGTCGATGAATATAATGGAAGATCAGGCAAAGCAATAACACCCGGTACAAAAGTTTTTGACCAAATTCTACACTTCCATATATATATATATATATATATATATATATATATATATATATATATATATATATATATATATATATATATATATATATATATATATATATATAAATATATATATTTCAGCTGCTCTATGCTTAAGTAAAATCTTTACTTTTGCCGCCATTGAGTTATTTTCCGTTCTCTTATCTTTAACAAATAAATTTAAAAAAAAAAAAATTTTTTTTTCAAACTAAAAAAAATAAAAAATTGAATTAAATGAATTTTAATACTTGATTAAATACTTAATTTTTTTTTTTAAAGTAAAATAAATAAATTATCTGTAAGAAATAGTGTCGGAATTACAACTTTGTTAAGTAAAGCGTTCAAATTTAAAAAAAATTATCGGGCACTTAAATCCAAATAAAAATTTGTAAAGGACATGGTCCTTATCTGTGAAATCAAATGTTTACCTGTTACATATTAATAATACCACTTTAACACGGAAGAAAAATCTAAAAAAAAATAGATTTTTCTGAAATATCTCTGTTGTAAAACTGACAAATTTAGGTCTGCCGACGGGGATTGAATTATCGGTGGAGAAAAATTTTATTTATGTCAGCGGTAATTGCTGGATGAATATCCATATATATATATGGATGATAATAATTACAATATAACGGAGTAAAACAAATTGTCAAATGAAATAGGTGGTGAAGAAATGTGTAGAAGGAAATATGAGTAGAAAATACATATATATCTATATGTCAGAGTACAGTAGTTTTATATAACTGCAAATGCGAAGTGTGTAGGGTGAAATAGAGAAGAGAAGCATTGTAATGGGGTGACAACGAGTCCCGCGAGTACACTTTTTACTCCCCTATAACACCCGTCATACCATTTACTCACTGCCATCTTACCAATTTCTCTATTTCTCTTCCATTCTATTCATATTCTTCATGTTATACACGCACTCAGTTATTATCTGCAGTTGTACTACCAACTAAAAAGCCCTGAGCTTTTTTTTTTAATCACTAGTCATCTACACTAAAAAATTTGCGGAGTGAACGCGGATTAAATTTGGAGTAAATGCGGAGCAAACGTGGATTAAATTTGGAGTAAATGCGGAGCAAACGTGGATTAAATTTGGAGTAAATGCGGAGTGAACGCGGATTAAATTTGGAGTAAATGCGGAGCAAACGTGGATTAAATTTGGAGTAAATGCGGAGCGGATGACTCTGTGTTTTATTTAATTCCCTTGGAGTAAAATTCACTCCGAATCGGAGTGAATGCGGATTCAAATAAAGTCCAGTTTACTCCAAAATTACTCCGCTGAAAAAAAACTCCCTCTTTACTCCGAGTGATGGAGTGAATTTGCATTTAAATAAAATCCGAATTCACTCCCGATATTTTACAATGAGGAAAATTTTCTATAAATTTTTTTTTATAAAACAGTTAAAAATTTTTTAACGTATAAAATATAAAATAAGTATAGCAGCAGAATTGCGGGCTCTTTCGTCTCACATAAAGTTATCGAGGAATGGTGGATTAGCGTGTCTGTCTTTGATCTTGCCGCATCAGTCTTATCTAATCGTCTTCCTCTCCTCATCACTTTACCAACTCTTCTCACTTTTAAAATTTAAAAAAAAAAAAAAAAAAAAATTATTATTATTATTTGGTCCTGTGTCCTTGCAAAGGAGTCTACTGCAGGATTGCATTTGAATAAATAAATAAAAAAATAAATTCAAGGTTTTTTTGGAATAAATGAATTTTGTAAATTTGAATTAGAATTTTGTTGGACTGATTTTTGGAAATTAATTGATATTGATTAGATTCATATTGAATTTTTAATTATGAAAATAATACAACGGATGTATGTTAAGAGAATTTAAAGTTTGTGTTCATCTTATAATTGTAAACAAATGCTTATCAAGAGGGTAATTAACAGTGTCGACTTGAGACATATGACGCATGTTTTCGTGTATCTTATATGATAATGTTATCATTTTTAAACAATTTTTTTTTGTTTCATTATTCTTAGATTAATACTTTTTTTTTTTTTAAATTAATTTCTATTAATAAAGCAAAGGTGCGTACGGTAAAAAATTTTGAGAACGGGTTAAATTCCGAGTGGATGATTTTTTATTAATTCCTTTAGTGAAATTCGCTTTAGAGAAATTTGTTTTAAAATTAAAACTCCGGATTGGAGTAAATGCGAATTGAAACAAAAAATCAACGCGAAAAAAATTTCTATCCACTCCGTAGACGGAGTAATTTTTTTTTTACTCCGAACTAAGTGACAGTGACCCGGAGTCAAATAAAATTTGAGTTCACTCCCGATTTATGTACAGTAAATTTTTTTTGCATGTCCTGATTTTTAGATTAAAAAATTTTGCATACAAAGTAGAAAATTTGAAATTAATGTGGATTTTATTTGAATCCTTATTCACTCTCAGTGAATATACGGCGTTTTAATAAAATAAATTATGGATAATTTTTACTCCGAAGAGATTAAATAAATAAAAAAAACCGCTAAATATTTAATCCGCACTCACTCCGCAATTTTTTTCCAATTTTCCATATAACTGCGATAAAAATTTATAGTAAAAAATAACATTTAGCGTCGCTTGACGTAAGCTTTGAGTATGCGACGGCCGTAACGCTTCGCATGATTTCCGTTGCATAAAAAAATAATTAAATAATTAGATAAATGTTTGCTTGTATTAGCAGTTAATTGTTTAATTCAAGTGTCAAAATAATAATAATGAATAAAATATTTTAATTTTACAGGAAAAACCCGAACGAAAGACAAATACCGGGTGGTTTACACGGATCATCAGCGATTGGAGCTGGAAAAAGAGTTTCACTTCAGCAGATATATAACAATAAGACGCAAGGCTGAGCTTGCTGCGCACTTGTCTCTGTCAGAAAGGCAGGTAAGCTGAGAAATTGAATTTAATTTAAATATAAATAGACAATTATTGTCAGAGAAGTAAACAGAAGTGACGATTTAATGAATTTTTCTTTTTCTTTGAATGACAGGTGAAAATCTGGTTTCAAAATCGACGCGCCAAGGAACGTAAACAAGTTAAGAAGCGTGAAGAACTTGAACAAAAAGACATAAAGCCGAACATTATCCATCAGGAAGGTTTGCAAACACCCGGCGGAATGGCCGCTCTTTCAGCTTTGAGTGGGATGACCGGGATGCTGAGTGGTCTGATGCACAATGGAAACTCGCCGCCTCTAAATCTTGGTCCTCAGGCACACAGTCTAGGTCTAAGTCATCCAAATTCGTCGATTCATTCACATGCACACCAGCACGTCCATCCCCATTCTGTTCTTGGATTGTGACAAGAAAACAACCTCGGCGCTGCCGAGTCCTGGTCTATCCCCAGTTGGTCTGGATAATTATAATTATTGTCACTAGTATTTATTTTGATTCGTTTTTTTTTATTATTGTTTTTAAAGTTTTGTTTAAAAAAAAAAAGTTTTTTTTTAATTCATACTTTTTGAAATTTGTAAAGAGTTGCTGATGCTTAATTTTGAAAACTTAAGTATGAAATGAGAGGGAAAAAAAAATACATTGTAATAATTTTTATTTTTTTTTTCCCTATCATTTTGTAGCGTTTTTTCCTTTCGTTTTTTTGAATTGAGCACAAATATTTAAAACTCTTAGGATTAAAATTTGCTAGTGAGCTGGATCAATAATAAAGATCAATTTATTTAAAGAGTATTATAATATTATTTAACATTTATTAATTATTATTAACGTTAATTAATCGCGTTGCCGGTGTCATGATGGCGTATAATTTTTTTTTTATTTTTTATCTGATATAAAAATACGAATTTTGATGTTGAATTTTTTTACCTGCTCTTTTGGTTCCTAGGTTAATACCAGGAGCTATAAGGGCAACTAAAATTTTTTTTTGAGGCACCCGTAACGTGATATATTATTCCAATTGTATATGATTAAATATTTTAAGTATATATTTTTATTAACGTTTTATATCATTATAAAATTTATCTTATTATTTTATTTAATAGAACAAAAAAAAAAAAAATAAAAAACATTTGAACAATACTCAGTTCTATGTTTAATTGTATAAATATTTAAATTAATTAAATATTAATTTTGCTTATGTAATTTTTTGCCTCAAAAGTGAGTGCCGATTTTAAAATAGATAATAATTAATAATTAAAATAATAGTAATAATTATAAAATTACTCGGGAAAAAATAATTTAGATCTCAGATCTGAAAAATTTAAGTAAAAAAAAAAAGAGATTTCTTGGCACCAGAAAAATTTTGCACTTTGAATTCAAGACTCAAATTTTTTGAGCCAAGAAATCCTTTTTTTCTGTGTAGGATCTAAAATTTTTTTAAAATTTTGACCTCCATTGATCTCAGTAGATCTTTTCAGATCTAAAATTCTGAAGATCAAAAATTTA
This sequence comes from Microplitis mediator, assembly GCF_029852145.1. Classification (NCBI taxonomy): domain Eukaryota; kingdom Metazoa; phylum Arthropoda; class Insecta; order Hymenoptera; family Braconidae; genus Microplitis; species Microplitis mediator. Next base: position 20,079,005 of record NC_079979.1, read on the forward strand.
GTAAAGTTTTTTTATTTTCAAGACTTCAAAATTTTTATTAAACATCAAAATTTTGAATTTTTTTAATTGAAAAATTTCAATTATTTTTATTTTGATCTTTATACTTTTAAAGATCTCGATAATAAAAAAAAAAATCAATAATAAGAACGTCAGATTGAGATCGTTAGATAAAAATTATTTTTTCCCGCGCCCTTAAAATTTTGAAAACTAAAAATGAGAATCGAACGATTTTAATGAATAGTGATAAAATAAAATTGTTATTAAAATAATAAATATATTCAATGAATTATTTAAAAAATTTTATGGAGTATGATGATTCAAATTATTGTATATATTAAAAATTTTATCTAGATTTAAATTTTCTAGATTACTTGTAAATTAACTCTTACAACCTTAAATTTATTATAATTATTATCAATTTTAAAAAATATTTTTGTATTACATTAATAATTTGTTGTATGTAACTATCGAAGATTTTGTACGACCGTGAGTTGTTTAATTTATCATTTATTAATATTTAATAAATAATTAATAACTAGTAATTACTTAGCTAATTGATTGATAGTAACAGACGTTGGAATTTATTATTAATATTTGAACATCATGTTAATTTTTTTTTTTTTTTGCGCGAGTTTATCTGACCGCGCAATTAAAGAAAATTAAGTATAAGTTGTAAATTTAAAAACGCATTTAAATGTATAAATGGTTTTAATAAAAATTAAATAAATTTAAGTTGTAAATAATATTTTATTTTTTTTTTGTAATAAAGTTTGAATTTTATTTTAAAGTTTATTGTTCGCGCATTACAAAGTTGCCGAGTTTTTAACGAAAAAAGGACTTGGTACCGCAAATAAAAAATCTAAAAGTCGTGGAAAGAAAAAAGTTAAAAAAATTAAATAAAGTAGTGGAGTGTTGTTTTATATATATGTATATATATATATAGATAGAGATAGAATTACCAAATGGTAGAACCGCGAGTTGGTAAAGTTTAAGAGGGGTACGTGTTAGATGGGGTAGTAAGGGTCAGACATCGATCTGGTAGTTAACTCAAGGGTACCCTGGAGACTCGTTATCTTCGTCTCTAACGTGTCCTAGTATTTCTGTACCGATTCACGACCAAACATTTATTCTGACATTCACATTAACACCAGCTAATATTTTTTTTTTTTATTTTAATGTTATTATGTGTCGCATTATAATTCGTGCGAATTCTTCATTACGATTATTTGAATCATATATTTGTTTATTTTTTAGAAAAATAATAATGCAGAAAAATATGATGGTATGAAAAGTTAGTGATTAATAATTTTGAAAATTTTAATGGACAAAATTTTGCATACATCAAGCGCGGAAGCTCTGACAGAAAATTCAAAACTCTGTCAAATGAGCACCGACATGCCAATTTTGTAAATTTTTGAGATGTACATATATTTTTATTTGTATAAAAATATATATATCTCTTAGAATCTAAAAAATAAGTATGTCATGTTGGTACGTATTTTAAATGGCATTGAATTTTCCAAGTTTTGATAAAAATGTGATAGATATTAATTAATAAAATTATTAAATAATAACATATTTAAAATTTATCAATAATTTATTTAATACTCAGTAATTAAATAAATAATAATTGCCGCTAATTTTTCCACATATTTTTTCGAATAAATTAATTATCTTTAAATAAAAAAATAAACAAACGTGTCAGATTTGTTTACAATCACCACTTTTTGAATAGAGCGCCCTTTTTAAAATTACGCGGGAAGATTTGAAATTTAAATTTGCCAATAAATGAATGAAATATTTATATTAAATAAAATTGAAAAATTAAAAGAAAACAATATTATAATTGTTAGAATTTTGATCATAATCATAATCAGTGAATAAAAAACTTTAATCAATAATTTTTTTTAAATTTACTCACGTTTCCCGCCATTTTTATTTTCCGCTGCCAGTGCTAGTACATTACCATCAAGAAATAAATAAATTAAACACATGAGCACTCACTAAAATAATTCAATTATCACAACTAATTAATCACCAAATTATCACAATCACTTAATTATATTATTTATAATAAAAGAAAAGACATTTAATTATTTTTATTCCCGTTTAAAAATTCCGACACCAAACATGGCGCTAGATAACCCGAGAACCCCGAGAGCTAAGCCGGCACTGAATTTAATTTATTTAATAACACACTCATGGACACACATAAATTAATATCACAAAATGTTCACCATTCTATAAAAAATTATTTAAAACTGACATTACACTTATAATTGAGTGACGCAATAATTAAAAGAATTATTTTAACTGAGTAAACGACAACGACAATGAGAGAATATCAGGCGGGAGACAAACTGAGCCAGAATGCTTCTGCGCACGTGCATCTCAATTTTATCTCTACTGCGCAGGCCGTTCCAACCGTTCCTACAACTGCGCAAGTGTTTTTGAGCCCAACTTCATGTTGCCGCCACCACAATGACGCCGGCCGCGTCTAGCTCGTGATTTAATAAATAAATTATTTATTTTTGCAATTATATTTATTAAAACAAGTGTCTTAAAATATTATTTGGCCATTGAACATTTTGTGACAATAATTCAATCAGTATGTAAAATATAAGTAGTAAAACAATTAATTTAAATAAATCGTATCTAGTTTCCATTGTGAAGCCATCGGTGTTCGTTGTCGTTCGTTTTAATTTAAAATCAGTGAAAATAAATTTTATTAGTTATTATTTATATGGACAAAGTATTGAAGACTTATCAGTGAGTATTTTTGTGTGAGTGGAAAGTATTTTTTATCAAGTGATGTGAAAAGTCCAGTGATTTTTCAAATTATTTTTTGCCGCCATTTTTAAAAATCATCCTGAAGTTAGCAGACAATTAACAATTTTCGGATTTTTCTAGCAACGATAAATTATAGAAAAAATGAAAACTAAAAATATGCACATGTAGGAAATTAAAAATACTGCAGATGCAATTTTTTTGAATATTTTTTTATTTATCGTTTTTAAAGAAACCCAAAACTTATAAGACATCGGCTAACTACTGTGTCATTTTTAAAAATATACTTGTGTTATTTTTTTTTTTTAAATAAAAAATGGTGGTTCATGAGTGAGTAGTGTTTTATTTCAGAAGTGATGTCAGTGTTAATAATTTATATCAGTGTAATTTAGTGTTAGTGGTCATTTGATTGTGTCAACTACATTTTTAAGTCCAAGTCCAATGAAGTCATCGAAAAAGCAGCAAAATGTGAGTTTTTAATTTTTTAATTCAAAAATTATCTATCATATTTGTAAAATTGAGCGATTATTTATGACTTTAAATGATATATTTAACTATATATTAAATTAAAAATAAAATCAGCGATTGGAGTATGCACTTTTAGATTTTCAAACTTTTTTTGAATTCTATTTTTTATTTTTTTTTAAACAAATAGGAAAATAAAAATTTTGAACAAATTTTGAATTTATGAAATTATAGTCGAGATTACTAGCAGGGTAGCAGTCGATAGGATAGGCGACTTTCTAATCAAAAAGTTGTTATCAATTAGTTGCGAGCAAGTTGACGACAACTTGAGAATTTGTAACTGTTGATTACTAATTGTTGTCAACTTTACAGAATTGGCAACAATTTACTGCAACAATTCGTGACCAACTTTCTGAGAAAATTGAAGGCAACTCATAGAATTCCTGTTGCTTTTAACTTTCTCAGGAAATTGGCATCCAGTTGCCGTCAACTTACGGGATTCCAACTTTTGCTTTCAACAATCTCCGAAAATTGGTGTGCAAGTGACGTCAAATTGACGGTAAAAATTCAATTCTCAAATATTAGACTGACAGCAATAACTTTCTCATTTTTTGAAAATTTGAAAACTTCTCTACGGGGGTTCCATGACAACTGATCCCCGACAAATAATCACACGATAATTGATCCCACAGACAACTGATCCCACTGACAAATTTATAAAATCATTAATTACTATAACATGAGTAATTAAAACTCACTGATGTAAATATAAAAAGTTAAATTATGTAAATTAGTTGTTGATAAAAATCAATTGACCACCAATTGTTGATGGGATCAGATGTCGGTGGGATCAATTTATAGGGATCACTTGTCGTGGTATAAAATTGCTGGGATCAGCTGACGGCACACCTTCTACGGGATATTAAAAAGAATGACAGTAATATTATTAATCAATAAATAAAAGTCAATACTCATTTTATATCAATTCTTTATTTTTCATACAAATTATAAACATGTTTTTTTTTTTTTTTTTTTTATTATTATTTTTTTTCAAATACTGTACATATACTGAATTTAATTATACTTTTAAATCTCTAATTTAATGATATATCTTTTATTTTATTTCTCATTTACTCGTAAAATCGTCTACTTTGATCCTCATTTCGTTCTATTAATTATAATTAATAATATACAAGTGTTTATTTTTTTTTTTTTCACACAATGCTTTTTTGTTGTTTATTTATGAACAAGCTCAATTATTTGATATGGCAGTTCCAGGATATTAAAAAAAAATTATATATTTTTTTTTAAAACAATCAAAGATAATTATTAATTGCAACATTATTTTTTTTCAATTCAATTAAACGTTATATAGATCAATGCACTTAAAATTGTACGATTATTTAATAAACATTTCATATCATATGTATGTAGCTCATTTACAGTTTATCGGATTTATATAAAACTGCAACTTAGTTTTATAAAAAAAAAGAAATAACAAATCAATGAATTTTATAAATTTATTATTTTTTGTGTTCATATCTCTCTCAAAAATTTTAAATACAATAATATGTGCAATTTTAATTTTATTTTTCGTGTAAAAAAAAATTACAGCGCTTGCGATTTAAATTTTAAGTAGCGTACAATTTTTTTCGATTTATTTTCAAATTTTCCCAGTTTTTTCAAATTTTGCTATAATTCTTCCATTAACTAAAAAATTATTTTTTATAAAATTTAAAAAAAATTCACTCAGAAATTTAATTTTCTATGAAAATCAAAATACGAAAATTAAAATTCTTATTAAAAAATATTTTGAATTAAAAAAAAAATTGTCCACCTGCTCAAATTATTTAAAACAAACACTATAGTATTTTTACACACAAAAAAAAATTTCTTGGTACCAAAATTTTTTTTTACTCCAAGAAAATTTTTGTCTTAAATTCATAATGAAAAAAATTTCTTGGGGTAAATAAAAATACTTTTGAGACAAGAAATTATTTTTTTTCTGTGCACAAAATTAAATTTCCACATGATTATTAAAAATGAAAATTTAAAATTTAAAAAAATTTTAATTATCTGAATGGCCACTGGAACTTTATTAATTAGAATGATAGTCATTATTTAAAACTATTTACAAAGTTTGTTATTTTATTTTTAAAAATTTAACCGTACGATCAATCGCCAATGTATTTGCAATACAATTACGAGCTGCTATTTGAATTTAATTCATTTTTATTTTTATTTTTATTTTTTCTCATAGACTACATCTGCCGATATCATTTATAATTTCATTTAAAATTTTGATATCATCAATATAGAATGAGAGAGTACTATTTGCTATCTTCGCAGAAGACATAGATAAATATATATTTATTTTTATTTTCTCCATAATTTTTTCTTATGTAATTTACTTAATTAATTACTGTTAATAATAATCTTGTCGGTGCTCATCATTTTTATATTTTTTATTTTAATTTATGTACTTCTTCTTATTTTATTAATTAATTAATCAATTAATAATTAGTATGATTACTATTATATTATATTTTAATCATAATTATTATTATTATTTAATTATTAATTATTAATTATCGATAACAAAATTTTGAATTGTCATAAAATGTAACATCGCGTGATTGCATTCAATTCAACCCATTGAGAATTCAATTAATTTTTTTTTTACACTATAATTAATTATTTAACATTTTTCTCAATAGCAATTGACGTAATTAATTTATTTAAAAAATTAATTTTGTTAGTTGATGACAATATATATATATATAGGATTTGTTAATTAACAAATAAGCTGCTTAATTAGCGATATAAAAAAATAATAACAACTAAGAAGTACAAAAGCTGCCAATGAATATTTTTGCCTTTTTGTTGTTTGAGTGCTAATTTTATTAATCAAATTAATAATTCATTTTTTTTTAATTAAAAAAAAAAAGGAAATATTTCTGACTAAAGAGATCAAAATAAATTGCCACTTGTTTATCCGTAAAACTTAATTACAATACGGTAATTAATATTAATTATACATCTAAAAATTATTTATTTTAATTATTATTTTGCTCGGTAAGCAAAAAAATTAATTATCCAATTAATCCAATTGTTTAAATTAATATGAGGTTTTATTTATTATTTTTCATAAGAGATTCATGAAAAAAAGGGTAAAATGAGTCATAAAAAAATTTGATTTTTTTTAATATTTCCGTCATAAAAAATAAAAATTTTTATGACGAAAATTAATTTATTTTTAAAATTTTAATAGGCCCAAATTACCCCAAATCTTAACAAAAAATCAAAGACCATTTCGCCGCAATTTTTCTTGTATTTTTAATAAATTACCCGATTTATTTTCTGTGCAATTTAATTATTTTTCAACGAGTACTGAGTTGTTTTTTTTCTTTTTTTTTTAAGTACGGAACTCAAATAATTATAGTATAGTTTGTAAAAATCTATTATAAGACATGATCTTTCGTAAAAATAATTTATAAAATTGTTTGCGTAACCAGAGCAATCGTTACAATCATAACTTTTAATAACTATAGTAATAATATTTCTTTAATTACTGTAAGTAAAAAGATAAAAACAAACAATTACACTAAGTAAGAAATTCAGCCACTTCATTAAACTACAGAAAAAAAAAATATTAATGGAACCTTACGGTAAAAAATAGTGTAATTATAATCATCAGAATTACAAAGACATTAATAGTCTACTTGCTACCTGAAGTTCGGGTGGGATCGCACGAAAAATATAAAAAATGATAAAGTACTCAATCGGATTAATCGAATTAAATCTGCCCAGTAAATATTAATAATAATAATAATAATATTATTTAAAATTCATCTGATCACTAATTAAAAAAATAATTATCATTTGATAAATTCTAGACTCGCGAATGGCATTTTTTATTTTACTTAAAATTTCATATATTTTTTTTTATTCTCATTCGTATCTTATCAACTTTCATTTAATTTTTAAAATTAAAATCACTTAGATAGCTTTATACACGATATCGAGAGGGCATCAGTTGCCTGCATTGTTTTTCCTGAATCTATAAAAATGCCTACAATATTTTTCCGTACCTCATAAATGCTCACTACCCAGTCGCCTACTAAATATTTTTTTCTACGATTCTATTGCCTACAAAAATTACTGCACTGTTCTATTGCCTACTTAAAAATATTTCATGATGTTCAATTGATTGCTATTTAATCGTGTACCCAAATCAAAGAAATACTCCTGATTATGCTGAGAAAATCAAGTACTTGAGGAGAAATGATCAACGTTCAAGACCGATCATTAAAAAAAAAACCACAGGTGATCTGAAAAATATCAGTCTTCACAATAATATCTCGTCTGGTCCATAATATGACACTGGGTTGGATCCCATAGTCGCTGGAGACAATAACTTGATCAGATTACTAATTTATAATAGAAAACTGTCAAGTTTTCCAGTTCCTGAAGACTGTGGCTCTGATATTTTCCAGATCAGCTGTGGTTTTTTCTCAAATGATTGATCTTAATCATTGATCATTTCGTAGCAACAAGTACACGGAAGAATCATTTTTTTTCTTGGCTATCGTCCCTATCGGGCCACAATTAAATAGCAACAAATTGAACATCGAGAAATATTTTCAAGTGGACAATAGAGCAGTCCAGTAATTTTTGTATGCAATTAAAATTACATAGTTTATATTTATGTAGACAATAGAACCATAGAAAAAATTTTAGTAGGCACTGAGCAGTGAGAATTCATGTATGAAAAAATATTGTAGGCATTTGATTTTGGCAAAAGTAATGCAGGCAACTGATGCCTTCTCGATAGATAATTTATAACAATTTAAATTGTAATTGCATTAATATTTATTAACATATATACTCTTAGCCGCAAATATATGTATATTTTATTTATTTATTTATTAATGTGTATATTATTATTATTATTTATAATTTATAATTTTCCGTATGTCCAAAATAGTTGAATTAACTCTGATTAAATTATAATACTAAATCGTATTAATTATTTATTAATTTTAATTACAGTACTGAGCCAACCCAAGATCACGTTCTAATTATTTACTTTTTTTTTTACTAATTAATAAACTCTATTAAATATTTATCATAAATACTTTACGGTATTTAATTTTTTTTATTTTTTCATCTAATTATTGTCAATTTCAACATTTGCACTAAATTTTGATTGCCAAATGTCACGTTATATAAAATTACACAAAAAAAAATAATTACAATAATAATAATAAATTTTCATTTTAATTTATCAATAAAAATACTCACTGGTAAATAGACTCGGGTTGACTCAGTAGTCAGTGCGTTTAATTTTGAATAGATAATTTTTTTTTTTTTTTTTCTTTTATATATGTATATTTATATATATTTTAAAAAAAATAGTTTGAGTTAATATATAAATCCTCGCGGATAATTAGCGATTAACGTAAATCATTTGAGATCACAGCTTACAAACGAATTCATAAGTATCGATTTACGTTATCGCGATAAAGCAAAATATAAAACAAAATAATAATTTTGATCCAAGTACACTGTACCTCGTGATACATTAAATTACATATATATGTAATAATTACACGCTGTAGTACCGGTAGTTAAAGTTGATGTTGGAGATATCTAGTGTGATATTATTGTTCTTATTATTATATTATATATATATCTATATATTTATAATAGATGTATGTATGTATGTATATATATATATGTATGTGTATGTGTGTCGTCACATAGATGTATGCGAATATTAAAATTCACAAGCGTAATTGTAATTGTAATAATAAATGGATGATTAAATGTAGTGGTGGTGGTGGTGGTAGGCACTGATGGGGGTGGATGGCTGCATGGCGAGCAGATATTTTTTTATCAGACTAATCTTTGACCAGTTTGTATATGTGATGCTGAGCACCATGTTCAGACGTCGATACTTCAAAGACGTACGCTGTACAGAGTAACGTCTCTTGCGTATCTCTATTTGTCACAATCTGAAATTTTTTTAAATTTATATATTTAGTTATTTAATAATGACGAACTTTTAGGCTCCACATGATTTTGTAATTTTTAAGGGCATTCTCAATTAGTACTTCCCATTTTTTTAAAATAGTCTATCTGTATTAAAATTGTGTTGGTTAATTAGAAAAAAAATTAATTAGTTATCAGTTAAAGTCCTCCCGGAGAGTAAGTTGCCGTTGGTTTTTACCCCCACTATTAAAAACAAGTCTAATTTTCCGCCGACGACGACTTACTTCCTGGGAGGACTTTAGGAGTTTAACGAAATTTAGTACATAAATTTTGAGATTACGAATTTGAATGTCGATTTTACTGAAATTTATCTAAAAAATTTCCCCCACTTTTTTTACGCACGCGCAGTTTAGAAGTTTGCGGTAGTGGGAGATTGCCGAAGTTCATTCTCTCTCTAGGACAAGTTCAACTCCCAACTGATATCAACTGTCAGCTACCGAAGTTTAGAGGCAAGAAAGTTGTTCTTTTTTTTTATGAGATTTTTTTTATTGGGCGCCATGTAAAATAGGGATCGTTGTTAAATAAAAATCTAGTGGAGCCCCATTTGAAAAATAAAATATATAAATTACCTGTAGAATTGTAAAATTCTCAAGAACACTGTTCATCATATATTTTTCTGGCAGATGCTTTAGTTTGTGAATAAAGTTTATCATATATTCACACATGGGGGAACGACTGATGCGATAAACAAACCTACCATTCTCAAACCTTGCATACTCAGTCTCCACCTTCTCTACCACTTGTTTTCCAAAGGAACACACTTTTGTCGAACAGGTTATCGTCATGTTCTCTGTACTCTCGTACCTATTTGCAAATAATTAAATAATTAAATGACACAATCAATTAGTTGACTAATAAATTAATAAAGAACTTACTGGCTTGTCACACCATAAAAGGCGCCAGCCTCGTCCTGAATATTTGTATTGAGATCCGCCCAGAATTTGACGAGGAAGAAAGCCGCCTGTGGTCCCTTATCATAGAGCTCTTTTAGGCCTCCTTTCTTTTCTGGAAATTTGTCGTAAATTTGCCTGACGTCAACGGCTTCTAGAAGTGGATCCGTGTAAGTCGCCGAGCCTCCTATGTGGACGAACAAATGTTTGTGGTACTGTAAGGAAAATAAATATGTTTTGATTAAATTTATTTATTCATTACATATATATTTATTTTTATAAATTACTTACAATATCTTGGTCTCGGTGCTGATCCATGTACGCTGAAAATTCAACGAGTCTTAATTTATGGGTGGCAATAGAACGGCCTTCCCATGGTGGCGGAGGCTGTGCCTGTACCATATCACCACTGGAGACCGCAGTCGCCGGTTTTCCCGTGTAAGCTGGCTGTGAAAAAGGCTTGACATCTTGGGATGTTCCCGGTTGGAGACCAGGTTGCCAGAAATTCTAGATAAATTAATTTTTTGTTATTTATTTTTTACATATATTTTTTTATCTGAGTTAACACATTTATTATATGAATTTAAACAAGTAGGAATTATGACAAACAAAAGAATTTTTTTTTTTTAAGTAATTAAAAAAGTGAATACACAACAAGTGCCCCCATAGGGCGAGCAATAGCACGGAGTAAGTTTTTAAATAATAAATTGTTAGTAATGTCAGTAGTGTACACTGAAAAAAATCGGGAGTGAATACGGACTTTATTTAAATCTGAATTCTCTTCACTTGGAGTTCGGAGTTTTAAAAAAAATCACTCAGCCTACGGAGTAAATGGGATAATTTTTTCAGTAGAGTAATTTCGGAGTGATCTAGATTTTATTTCAATCTGCATCCACTCTGGTTTTGAATTTTGATGTTAAAATAAACTCCCCTGGAGGATCTGCTCCGTATTTACTCCGAATTTAATCCGCAAATTTTTTCCAGTGTAATGAATAAGCAACAAAAATATGTAAATCGATTCGTATTATTTTTGTAAGCATAATAACTCGGGTCAAAAATAAAACTTGATTCAGGCTCGCTTCACCTTATTTTCTTTTGAAATTATCAATTTGCCGACGATTTTTCGATAAGATCTCGATTTTTTCAACTTAAATTCAATTTTTTTTCAACTTTTTGAACTTTTTTCATTTTGGTTTCGACTTGTTTCAACTTATTCGTCTTTACTTCTAGCGCAATAGTCATTCATCTTACTTTTGACTTGCTGAATCAAGTCGAAAAAAAGTCATTTATTCGCCTTACTTTCGCCTTAATTTATAAAAATTATGTCACCGTAGTTTTGAATTTTTCGCCTTATAATTTAAGTCGATTAAGTCTAAACCAAGTAAATTTCGACTTGATCTTGACTTTTTGGTCTTAAATCGTGACTAAGTAAGCCAGTTAAGTCTAAAACAAGGCTCAAACTCAATGTGTTTCATACCTCCGTAAAAAAAAAGTCGAGTTAGTCTTATAAAAAACAGCTCCAAATTTCGACTTGGTAAATCAAGTTTTATTTTTGACCCGGGAATATTTAAATAACAATCGACAGATGTAAGCTCTTGAAAAAAAGTTATCAGTGTTAGGGACACGATTATCTGGATCTGGAACTTACCGCTCCAGGATAGGAGGGGGTGGAAGCGTGGAGGGCTAGGGTCCCCATGAGGGCAGGGGTCATCTTGTTGTGTATTACACTTCCAGCTGACACTATCTGTGCACTTGACATACTCGACATTGTCTGAAGAGTCTTCTCCTTCGTCACGTGATCCTGACAAATTCAAATTTATTACAACCCTTGCATTGGTAACTGTACAGCTTCAGTATTTTTAAAATATCTAACAGACTATAGACTCGAAATTTTTAAACGGCGTAATGAAAATATTGTAAAAAGGAGTAAAAGGAATAACGTGGGCCGAAAGTGGGTGGTAATATAATGTCTTGGGTTATCGTGTTCCTTTTTAATTTCCAAGCAACTGAACATTAAACTCGTGTGTCGATGTGTGGTGTCATCTTTCTTTATTTCTGCGGATACTTTTTTTTATTGTCCTTCTCTCTGCTCGTACGTTTCACTAAACTTATACTTGGGTTATATCAGAGCCTCTCTCTGCTACGAAAGAGTCCTGGAGTGTTAATCGCAGTGTGTCTCCCTGTCTCGCGTGGGACTTGATCATTCGTCACTGTGAGTAATCGAGTACTTTACTCTCGCACTTCAATCTTTACTCCCACGTTAACCCTCATAATAACAATAATAATAATACACATAAAAATTTTCTGCTATATTATTAAGAGAATAAGGAAAATTTTGTTCCAGCCATTTATATGATAGAATTAGTTAATGTTTTTAAATTTGGTATCGTTAGAAAGGTCTTGACTAGGATTCGTGCCTTTTCATGGCTTGAACTCTTTTTTATTGCCGAGTATCGAGATAAATAAATTTATCTTTATCATTCGAATTACATTTAAATTACGCGGGAAAAAAATCGTGTTTATTCTCTTCAAATAAATTAATATTTTAATTATTCTGATACTGAATATGACTGAATATATATAACTAATATATATATATATATATATATATATATATATATATATATATATATATATTAGGGTGGCGCAAAAAAACCGACTATTTTTTTTTTTTCAATCTCGCATGAAAATTTGTTGGTTTACGATGTTTTAAGAAGCCTCTCCACAAATCAGCTCGATAAAAAATTTTTAAGAGGTCGCTCACGAATTTTGAAAATATCGAAAATGATCGAAATTAGGATTTTTATTTAAAAAATTTTTTTTTTCTCGTGGCAGCAATAGTTTATATTTGTAAAATCATGACTATGCTGAAAATTTCAGCCCAAAATATAAATATTTAAACGGCGCTCAAGAATTTCGAATATTTACTGATAATATGTAATTAATAGTTTGAATTAGTTTTTATAACTCAATTGTTGTCATTTCACTTAAATATAACTTTTGCATACCCAAAAATATACAGAACAGTCTTAAACAATGAAATTCGGTCAGTTTTGAATAAGCGAAAAAACCTACAAATTGGATTAAAAAATAAAAAAGTATGTAAATAACTTATTATTTCTATTTCTCGGGTTATATTTTCATTCATTGTCATGCAAATTGATGGTGAAAAAATCGAGAAGCTTTATTATTAATATTTAAGGGTCGCTCAAAAATGTCCAAGAGACTGCGCTCGGAAACATTCAAAATTCTTGAGCGCCGTTTAAATATTTAAATTTTGGGTTGAAATTTTCAGCATAGTCATGATTTTACAAATATAAACTATTGCTGCCACGAGAAAAAAAAAATTTTTTAAATAAAAATCCTAATTTCGATCATTTTCGATATTTTCAAAATTCGTGAGCGACCTCTTAAAAATTTTTTATCGAGCTGATTTGTGGAGAGGCTTCTTAAAACATCGTAAACCAACAAATTTTCATGCGAGATTGAAAAAAAAAAAATAGTCGGTTTTTTTGCGCCACCCTAATATATATATATAATTAAGAGAAAATAAGAAAAATTTAGTCTATGCCATGTATTCTATGATAATAAAAATTAAACAGATTTAATTTGGTATCAGAGAAAAAAAATCGGTCTGTCAGTTGACCCTGCGGGCCAGCCCCAAAACTTCCCGCTGTTTTCGAGCTTGTTGAGCTCGAAAACACTATTGTGAATAAATTTTCGAGCTCTACGAGCTCGCAAATACTTTTGTATGCCATTGTTTTGTAAAAAACCATTTTTTAGCATTTCTTTCTCCCACGATATCTCGCGAACGAATTAACCGATTTTGATGGTTGAGGCGGCAATCGACGCGTTTTGTCAAGTTCTAAAGCTGATAAAATTTTAGATTCGATTTATCGAGTCGTTTTTGAGATATTTCAGGAAAAATAACAAAATTTTTTTTTTTAATTCTTTCGACAACGGTTTCTCTTGAACGAATGGACCGATTTTGATGGTTGAGGTGGCATTCGACGCGGCTTATAAAGCTCTAGAGCCCAGTCCATTTTGGAATGAATCCATTGAGCACATTAAAAGTTATCCAAAAAAAACATTTTTGAAAAAACTTTATTTTTGGAATATCTCTGAACGAGCCCCACCGATCAAGCTCAATTTTTTCTCGGCTTCAAGATATTGACAATCCGCGTCGAATGGCACCTTAAAGTTCAAAATCGGTTTATCCGTTCGAAAGATACAGGTATTTACATACGTACGTACGTACATACATACATACATACACTCGGACATCATCTTGAAATTAGTCAGAATAGCTTCCTAGGACCTCAAAACGTCGACATCTGATGGAAATTCGATTTTCGTAAATCGGACCGAAACCAATAACTTCCCGAATTTTTGAAAATTTACAATTTTCTTAGCGGGAAGTTAAAAATATATTAGACAACTAATAAAAAAAAATTTGACCGTATAGATTTTTCAAAAATCTTATGATTATACAATCATCGAAATCAATAAGTTTGCGAGTTAATGATGAGATTTGTCTCATTAAATTTTAATAATAGAAATTAACAAAAGATTCTAGAGTTAATTTTAGAGTATAGATTTTAATAAACAGTAAAATTCAAATCATATTTTATAAATTTTTTAGTAATGCTCGGACAGTCACGTAGTTGCTCGTAATAATAATAATAGTAATGGTTCTCAATATTTTATTATTTGTTTTTTAAATTAAAAATTAAAAAATATTTTTTAATATCATCAGTTAATTCAAATCTTTATATAAAATAAACAATCCAATCAAACCAAAAAATTTACGGCATCAAACATTCATGCCCGATGATAAAAAAAAATAAAATAAAAAATTGGATTGGGATGCGAACGAGAGTATATATACGACTGGAACGTGTCTATATTTATTGAACGCATACATTGTTCAGCCAATGGGAAAATAAAACATAAAAAAAGTTAAATAAATAAAAAAGTGTATAAAAGGTAAAAAAGTAAAGTGGATAAAAAATAAAAAAAAAAATAGAGAACGGTATAACCGTACATTGCACGCGTGCCCATCCACCTCTACCACGGGCACTACCGACGAATCGATTCGTTTAATTGAGAAAGGCCGTGTATTTATTTTTTTACTCCCTTTTTAACCAAAACCGTACGCGAGCGGTATGTCGAATTTAGCGGGTAGAGTGACCGTGCACTCTGTTTATCGACATTCTCAAACATTTTGTTCATCCCTCGCTATGTCAATTTTATCTCTCTCCCTCCTCCCGCCCATCTAAATATTTTTTTATGTTAATTGTTTCGACATTTCATTTACCATTACATACACCAGTAGTCAAATTTTAAATATTCCAACAACGAATGCATTTTTTAATTATTTTTTTATTCAATTTTAAATTTGATCCGCTTTGATCAAAAGAATTACCCTTATAAATAATTGACATTTGCGCTCGTACGGTAGTTGATAAAAATAAAAATAAAATTAAATTAAATTGAGTGTACTGGGATAAAAATGATATTTATTAAATTACATGATATGACTAAAGAGAATAATAATAAAATGAAAGCAGGTAAAACTGAGTTTAGGTGAATAACGCTCCTGGCATGCGCCACTGCGGTAACAGAGGCGCTCAAACGGGCAAAAGCACACGACAGCAACAAAAGCTTTAATCCAACATATATTCAGCAGATATATACACCAGGAACAGAGGGTAGATGTACATATAAAGGACTACCGCTCTGATATGTGAATTCAACGTAACCCTATACAGAGAGCGGTTCTCGACTTCGACACGCTGTGTTCTGTGTGTGCGTTTTGTGCTGCATACTGTTCTCCTCCAGCCTCCAGCCTCGGGCCTCCAGCCCCTTACCCTCCCAACACGCCATATATCTGCATGATACTGTTGGGGAAAACGTTTTCCCCGGGCAAAACAATCGGGCAACTGTTTACCTACATACACTCATCGGTCATTCTCTGCTCTGCTCTGCTCTGCTCTCTATCTCTCTTCTCGTACTCTCTATTGTGCATCACTGATTTATCAACCGAATGCAATTGTTGCACCGTATCGCTAATAATTTTACCCACTGGTTAAATCAACAAGAGCTTACTTTTAAACCTCATTCATTTTTCACACTGGCTGGATCAGCTACAGATAAATGGGTTACATGACTAAATAACTAATTCAAAATATATAATTTAAAATATCTGACGACAAAAGATCTAATGACAAAATATTTTAATCAACGATCATCGTTTTTGGTTTTAGATCAGGTTTTAATTATATCATGGTACAAGATATTTTTTGATTAGATCTAATTTCTTACACTGTAAAAAATCATCGGGGTAAGTCCAAGCGGTGTAAGTGTTAAAATTATCGGTGTTAAATTTACCCCTGAAAGCGGTGTGAAAATAATGCCGCCACCGGTGTAAATATTCTGTACCGGTGTTAAAATAACGCCACCACCGGTGTAGATATTTTTTACCGGTGTTAAAATATTTTACTTTGTGAATATTTTTACCTACTCGATCACTATACTTGTTAATAAATGACATTTTTTATTAATTTTCATAAAGAACTGACATTTTTTGTGTTTTATAATCTTTAAAGTTAATATTCCAAGCGGACGCAGTTTACCCTGCTTTTACACCGATTTTACTCTGCTTTTACACCGGTTACCCTGCTTTTACACCGGTATTACTCCGTTTTTACACCGGCTACCCTGCTTTTACACCTGTTACCCCGCTTTTACACCGGTTAACCCGCTCTAACACCGGTATTACTCTGCTTTTACACCGGTTACCCTGCTTTTACACCGATTTTACTCTGCTTTTATACCGGTTACCCTGCTTTTACACCGGTATTACTCCGTTTTTACACCGGCTACCCTGCTTTTACACCTGTTACCCCGCTTTTACACCGGTTAACCCGCTCTAACACCGGTATTACTCTGCTTTTACACCGGTTACCTTGCTTTTACACCGGTATTACTCCGTTTTTACACCGGCTACCCTGCTTTTACACCGGTATTGCTCCGTTTTTACACCGGCTACCCTGCTTTTACACCTGTTACCCCGCTTTTACACCGGTTAACCCGCTCTAACACCGGTATTACTCTGCTTTTACACCGGTTACCCTGCTTTTACACCGTTTACCCTGCTTTTACACCGGTATTACTCCGTTTTTACACCGGCTACCCTGCTTTTACACCTGTTACCCCGCTTTTACACCGGTTACCCCGCTTTAACACCGGTATTTTTAACACCGGTGTATTACTCCTCCTACACCGGTGTAATTTCATTTTTACACCGGGCAGAGTTAAAACAAGTCCATTTTTAAAACCGCTCTTTTTACAGTGTAGATATTTTGGCGTTAGATATTTAGGGTCAAATATTTAGTCGTGACACCGATAACAAATGTGGGCGAATTTTCATTTGCTGTGCAAGTGCGACAAGGATAGTACTGTTGTCTATTTGCGAGTTAATTTTCTCTGTGTTACGTATCATAGATTTAAAAAAAAAATAAAAAAAAAAATCTACTTACCACTTTGAGCTTAGCCTGTATTTCACGAAGTTTTCTCCTCGCTAGTACTTGAATGTGTGAAGAAACCTGCTTTCGCGTTCTCGTTTTACCGGTCCTAAGCTTTATATATCGAGCAATCAGTTCATTTCGACCTGTAATTTAAAATAAGTGTTAATTAAAAATTTATAAATTAATTATTTTAATTTTATTGTGTGCAAAGAAGATCTTTTAACATCTATGAGTGTTGTGAAATGAGAAAGTATATGTACATGTATATATATAGATATATAAACTTGTAGTATTGCTCCAGAGTTAAACATTTAGCAGCTACTTTGTCTATTTGCGTAATTCGCTCAGATGGAAGTACGATAAAATTAAAATTTTAACGGCTCAATTATTTCAGCATACGCGTAAATTAAAAATAAATAAATTAATTTAATTTATAAATCGTAGTATTAATAATTGTCAATATAAATTTCGATTAAAAGCAGAGGAGATTAAAATATAATAATAAATATAATTGAGGAGTTTTATTTAATAATCTGAAGTAGGGAGCTGCAGTATTTATGTATTTAAATAAAATACTTGACTGGATACTTTATGCCTGTCTATATGAATTATTTTATTTGCCGGTACGGGTAATGGACTTTACTCCTGTCTAGTGTAACAAACAGTTTAGTGGTCAAAGTAATTATTTATCGATCCGGAAATGAAAGGATAGAAATCGAAGAGGCGAAACAACTGTCTCATTAGATATATTGCGTTCCGAGTTAATCAATTTACACGTTTAATATTTTATTATTTATTTTTATTTCTTGTTTACGTACGGCAGGGGCTAAATTATACGCAATAGTTCGGTAATTTTTGATAAACGGAAAAAAAAGACGGGGGATAAAAGAAATTTTTTATATTTTTTTGCACGATATATTTAAAAAATTCGCGGATTAAATCCGAAGTGAATGCGAAGCAGATGACTATGGATTTTTTTAATACCCTTGGAGTAAAATTTACTCCAAATCGGAGTATTTTAATATTAAAACTCCGAATCGGAGTGATTGCGGATTTATATAAAATCTCTACTTACTCCGTATGAGCGGGAAATTAAATTTTTTTGAATTGATAAAATGATAAATTTTTAGAAATAATTAATTTCTTGACACCAAGATGGCGTCACTGGTAGCAATAAATAAAATGGAGTAGACATGATTATTTAAATTAATGATAATAAAAAAAAAATTTAATTTATGAGTTTTGTAATTGATATTGTAGTAAAAATAAAAATGCAAGTTTTTAAAAAAAAAAATATATAAAATAACGTTAGAGTGTATACTAAAGGGCCTTTGCAATTAAATGAAACGTTTCTCTCGTGAAATTTAATATTTCCGCGAAAAGCATCCGCCTACTTTTCCTTTGAAGACTCTCGAGAGACTTTGCCCCGACACTCGTCAACCCCGGGCTGCTTGGGTTAACTTCCCCTACTTTTTTCTCCTCTCAACCTCATTCCCACAGCCATCCGCGAGCACGATGAGCACGAGGACCAAGTATAAGTCTCGTTCTCTCTTGTCAGAGCTTCTTAATGAATTTTGAGGGCACCCCGGCACGGGAAATTCATTAAAGTCTAATCGCACCCACACTCTCACCCCTTCCCCCTTCTCTGAATTCATCCCGAGCCACCCCACCCGTCCCATCTTCTTCTTTTGCTTTATCACTGCTTCCTTTTCATGATCACTCTGCAATATTGATTGCACTGCGATTTAATTTTAATCCTCCAGGTCCACTATCATCCGTTCCCGCGGATATTAAATGCTCTATTAAAATAATTAAGACACCAAAATAAAAGCAGCAATGAAAACAAATAATTTAAAAGACGTGTACTGTCATCGTGTATTACTTATTAAAAATAAAAAGGGTATTATTGAGGTTAATTAACAGATACTTGAAGCATTTCGGGCGGCAAGAGTACTTGACCCTGTGCCCGACCTCTTGCATTACCAAACTTTAATCAATTACCATTATGATGGTCTCTTCTGTCACGACTAAATTTACTCTAGCCGATGCTTGGCATAAAAGAATAAATAATAAAATAAGAATGATAAGTTATGTGGGGAATTTTTGCAGGTTGAACAATGGCACGTAGACGAGGATTCCACATTCTCGATCGACAGAGTTCTAACTAGAGAAGCTGCCTACCGGGTGGTGCTGCAATGGGATGTAGTTATACGATTCGAGGTTATCCTCGTGCTGCTCGAGACAAAGGGTGCACGGGGCATAGTTACTTCCACGAACATTGTGGAAGCATCGGGAGTAAAATATCCGAGATTCCGGGAGAACCGCGTGATGACTCAATTTCGCAGGACCGTTAAATGGCCCCGGCATCAACTTGTACTCCTTCTTCTTCTCTATACATATACAAACTCTCTCTCTCCCTCCCTCTCTTCTTCTCCCCAATATCATTTACTACATCCTCGTATCTCGTGAATCAGCCACTTCACCGCAACTTCTCTACTGTTTTTAAACCGGCATTCTTCAAGGGTTGATTACGCCCTCAAAAGCCTAACCCACTCTCCCTCACTTTATTTCACTATTAATACCCTCTTTTATTTACTACAATATTTTAAATAATTACACGAAGAAAAAAGTATAGTAAAAATTACAATACTATAGTAATAATTACATAATAAGTTATTAAAAATTACTACACAGAAAAAAAAGTTATCTTGAGTCAAGAAAATATTTTTGAAGACAAACGTGTTTGGGAACCAAGTTAAGATTTTCTTGAGCCAAGAGAATTTGTCTTGGTTAAAAAAAATTCGTCTTGGTCGGAGAAGATTTCTACTTTATCTGAGAAAATTTAGGTCTCCAAAAAAATTTTCTTGAATCAAGAATATTTACCTTCAGTCGAGAATTTTTTTTTTCTGTGTATACGTGTAATGTATTTTTTGCTAACACAATTATATTTTTTTACTATCTGTATAGTAAATTCTACTATGTATAGATAAAATTAAAAGTTGGTGGGGATAGCATATACAAAGATGTATTACAAGTTCTGAAACTTTTGTTCGAAAGACACATCGGGTCGTCAGACATTGGAAAGGACTCGCGCGCGGGAGATCAGGGTTCGAATCTCGGTTGAATCCAAGCGATTTTTTAAAAAATAAAATTTCACATCGACACCAATACAGATGACAGAAATAATAATCAAAAATAATAAAAAGTTGAAAAACTATTAAAAATTTAATTTTATTTTTTTCCATTCTAATATAGTAAAAATTTACTAAATGACTTGTAAAATATGCTAATCTGTTTATGAATTTTTCATATAAATCATTAGCGTTTCAAAATTACTATCCAAATTTAGTAATTATTCTCATATTTTTTAGTAAAATTTACTATATTTTTTTCTCCGTGTACTTGAGTGCCCTTTCGAAAATTACCTTCACTGTGAAAGTTCTAATTCACACGGTCCTAAATTTAACACGTCCTGTAACTTTCACACAGCGTTGAAAATTCTAACACCACATCGCGGAAAATTTTTTACGGTGCAGATAATGAACACTCGGAAAAATGATGAGTTTAAATGATTCATCACTTGTAATACGCGGATTAAATCGCGTAGGAGTTTGAATGAAGTCAGTGGTTGTGCAAAAAGATAGAGACACTATTATTGCTATCATCATCATCATCATCATCATCATTATATTAGTACATACACGTGTGTATTGATGTACATAATAGTGTTGCGCCGAGTGTGGAGTAAATATACACTAGAGAAAAGGAAAGACGTACAGATATAGACTGGTATATATATTTATATACTTGTAGCAAGCTTGTGCGCGATGGGACACGACAAGCAATCAACGTAAATCACTTGGTTGATGCTCAATTTAACAAGAAGGGTCATTATGATCTTAGAATCAAGTAACGAGCACGGGAAATGCTCGATGCTTGTCGATATATGTCTGCAGAAAAGTTATGTACTACTCAAAGTTATTAAACTTTTGTAAATATTTATTTCCAGATATAATATTTTTAAAGTTTCATAAAATATCGAGCTTGAAAAATAGTCCCAAGTAAATTACTAGGTTTTTTTTTATATGGAGCACAGGGCAAGCAAATGATCTATTAACTGACTGTGCGATGGTTAAGTCACTTTGGCGTGGGTTCGTCGTGGGAATATACTTTTTCTTTTAATTTAACTGTAGATCAACGCATGGAACGTGATATATATATGTATATACATTCTCTCGTGTTTCGAGTAGTATATTAGAAGATGCATCATATATATGAGAAATGTATATATAAATGAGAAAATGCATGCGAGTTTGTACGAAATGAAATGACGTAGAGTAGGAAATAAAATAAACAAATGAAAAAGAGAAGAAATAAAAGTGAGATGTGAATATATATATATATATATATAGATATATATATTTATAAAAGGAAGCAATAACTTGAGTGTTATAACAGCAGATCTTTATCACCAACAAAATAACGGTTTCGCAATCCGTAAAACCGCTGATGCACTTTTCTTTATTCAACTTGTTTTATTTATCACACTAACATACATTTTATATTTATTTCTTATTTATGATATTCAATACAAATATAAAACTAGGAAGAGAGGTAAAACGGGAGAGGGGGGATTTTTTCTGTTCACTTTGAATATCATTAAAACGAAAAGATTGAAAGTATTTGAGTCCCCGAAAACAGTGTTTTCTTAAGTGCCCTCTCTCACACTAAAACCAAGTGTGTTACAAGTGTATTATTTTAACACATATTAAATGTGTCCCGAGTCGAAATTTAGAGCCTATATAGATCCCTATAGCCCTAAATAGATCCGATTTAGAGCCCTGTAGTCCTGTAGCTCCGACTTTGAACCCGGAGGTCCTAACATTCACTGAGAGGTCCGATTTTGAGCCTTCAAGTCCGACAATATTAGTCCCGTAATAAATTTGGATTCATTATAATTGAATAATTTATGATGTTTATTATTAATATTATTATTATTACAATAAACTAGGGCTACAGGCCCTAAATCGGACCTAATTTTAATTTTCATCAGGTCCTAGATTGAGCCCGCAAGTGCCGAAAACGGAAATTTGAAGCACCTCAGGGACCAAAATTGGACCTAATTTAACATAGAAACAGACTCTATTTAGAGCCAAGTCCGAAATAGGTCCGACTTTAGAAGGCTCTAAGTGGGCTCTAAATTTCGACTCGGGGTTCTATGTTTAAGGCCATAAGCGAAACTATAGTTTTTTGTAGTCATTTAAAACACGTTTCACGGTGTGTTAAATATCTATAGATTGCTTATGGCGTTTCAATGTTATTTGGCAAGTGTCTTAATTTTGACTACACACTTGGTTTTAGAGTGCATATATCGATAGTGTAAATATGTTCTTTTTTAAGTTATTAAGTGAAATAACTTTGGCATAAAGGGCTGGTACAGTACATGACCAGAATTATCTGAAGAGAGGTCCAGTGGAGCGGGTATTGAACTTGACGGACCCAAGTATATTAATGATAATTGATGATGATGATGATAGACAAACAGAAAGCAAGTCAAGCGCTTGTGCAAGTCCTCTACCTGAGTTCTGAGTGTGTGTTTCAAGCTTGTTTATCTGATTAGCCAGACTCGAGAGCTAGTACTGACGATATGGCGCTTAGCTGGGTTTAGTTTGAACTTTGATTAAGGTTAGAGTTTATAGCCCTTAAGATTGTGCGCTACCAATACTCAGATCTCTCGAAGATTGCCGGCAATAACAACAAAAAAACCAATCCTCGACCTATTTATTTTCTTTGGTAAATAAAAATGAAAGTGAATTTGACACGGTGACTTTTGTTGGATACGTGACACCCTTTCCCGGTTATCGAATAGTCTGGAGATACAGACAAGTTGAGGACGGCTACCCTCGATATTATCCATGTGACGCCATTACATCCATCTTCTATTCTTTTATTTTCATTTTCTCCTTTCCTTGCTTTCTTTATTTCCTTCTTTCAGCTTTGTCTGCATCAGTTAGCTGTGTCCCACACTCACACTCACATCTACTCGTACTCGTATCACCTACATCAGCTACTACACCTTACCTACACCCTCGTGCTTTCAGAACCCTCCGATGACTCCAACATGCTCGTCCGGCTTCAGCAGAGTCTACCCTTCTTCCTCTCAATTCCCCTCTTCTATATTCACTCCACCGCTCTGCTCACTAATTGCACATTCTTCGCATAGTTTCGCCACCCTCTAACGTTCAAGGGCGAGAAGAGACGCAAGAGGGGACATCGAGCTCTTGGTCGTATCGTGGATGCAGCCAACCCGACTTTGCTTTCCTCACTCGTTTAGTATCACCCTCCAGTACGAACTAGTAGTAGCAGCAGTAGCAGTAGTAGTAGGAGTAGAAGTAAAGGTTCAAGTAGTAGTGGTACAGTCTTCAACAGACATTTTAGTCAGCTTTATCCTTTATATTATACTTCTTCCTACTATCACATCCTTCTTCCTTCCTTTGCTTCCTTTAAAGACAACTTTACACTGTCAACTCGCCACATATACATATCACGTCTGAATAAATTCCTTTATTTTCCATAACATTTTTAGCTAAATATTTATCATCCAACATATTGATTAGAGCTCCGTCTGTTTTTTAAAAAAAATTTAAAAAGGAGTAAAAGAAATTTTTTGTAAAAAATATCATCTGCTACGAGCGCAAACTACTGAAAATGTTGAGGAAAATTTAATTATCTGAAAAAAAGTCCTTTGAGTTACGTCGCTCAACCCCATAGTTGGGGATTGTAATCAAGAGCTCGAACTTTGGGTAATTTTTTCAGTGGAACGAAAGTCAAAAACGAACATCCGGATTTTTTTTTTTTTAAATAAAAGTAAAAACCATACTTTTTTTTTTGGAAGTTAAATGCAGGTAAATCACAGATTCCACCGTAAAACCCATCGTAAAATGAAAGAAGATTAAATCGACACTCTGTACACGTAAATTTACGATAACGATAAACGAGAGTGTGGGAGCTATAAACAGTCAAACTATCATTCTGCTGTGTACACAGAGTATATAGTGTCCTAAACTCGATTTTACGTACTACCGACTTGTATTTTATTTTTTATCTGAAAAAAAAAGTCGGGAAACTGTTAAAAAAAATATCCAGCGAATTCTTTACAAACTTTTTATCCCATAACATATATATATACCCAGTATATTTAAAAAATGAAAATATCCAAGTAAATTAAATTTTTAAAACTCAAGATAATATTTAATTATTTTTTTTTGTCGGTATATAATTGAATTTAATTAAACTCCGTGACATGTCAAAGTACTAGTGGCTATATAGTAAACTGACAGGACGAACAATGCAGCCGCAGATTATTACATAGCCGTCTCTCGGCTTGGCGTTATACGAGAGCAGCCAACTCGACCTCATGGTGCTTATGTCCTTGTCATCCTCTATATCTAGCTTCCGGTCTTTTACCGGACTTGGATACAACTTTAGATCCGACTCTTGCGCATGTGTATTTTATGTAAACCTTTTACTGTCCCTTTTCTCGCCCTCCTAAACTTCAACGGAATGCAATACCGCGCTAACGTTTTCCTTAAATCTCTTAATTAATTTTTGAACTTGATCAGCTCAATTTCCTGGGTACATTGAACTCAAGACTTGATGCGATTTATCAACTGCGGACTGAAGACGATATTTAAATTTAAAAAAGTTCAGTCCTCCGACTGAGTGAGAGAGTGACGGGATATAAAATGTCCTTTTCATAAAGGCTGGCTGTTGAGACAGAGAATTCAAGTCCGACGGTCAATAACTGGACACTGGCGTCCTCTCCTTCTCCACCTTCCCTCTGATCTTGTCCTCGCGCTCATCCTTCCTCGTCTCCGGGGCTGGCCAACGGGAGAGCCCGTGGAATACGACTTAACCCCGTAACGTTCCTGGGAAGATTGCTGCACCGACTCAGAAACCGCGTGTAGTACGTCACCTCTACTACTCTACATATTGCTGGACTGCTTTCCCAGCTATCTCTCGCCGGACATGCAAATATTGAATTTCTTTCCACCCCTCAAAAGCCATATTCCTTCTTCACTCTCCCCAAATGTCCTCATATACATTTTTTACATTTTTTTTACAAACTTCATTCTACTGACACATAATTCTTTTTTATCCAAGAAACTGCCGGCAAAATGAAATAGGGGCAAAATGGTCCGTACAAAAATTTTAATAAAAAAAAAAAAAAAATTTGCAGACGTCCCATTTTTCCCCTCTCTGCTTTATATTTAATGCGATAGACAATTAAAAAAATTTAATTTTAATTTCAGTTTCGCGTTGAAAGTAAATGGGAAATTTCTTAACACGAGTAACATTAACATGCAATAAAAATATTATGTGTAGAAATTTTCTAATAACAGAAGTTATATATAATTAGAAGTTACGTAATTCATGTATAATAATAATTACAAATAATATTATATAACGTAATTGGGTAAATTAATAAACTAACTTTGGATTAAAATTAAATTACAGTGAAAATTAAATTTTGAAATAATATACTGAAATAAATATTTGAATTTTGAATTATCAATTGTTATTAATTTGTGGTTTAACGTTAAGTATTAAATTGAATTTAATAAAAAAAAGAATAAAGACGTCGAATGAGAACGTCGCGTAAGATGGGAAGGTTATTGCTTAGATGGTGAGTAGACGTGGTTATAAGGTGGTGATGGTGGAACGATATGCTGGTGTAGGAAGCGTAGGAATAGAAGCAATATCGAGGCGGTCACGTAGACTGACCTCAGCACCGAGCAATAACGACGCTCGTTCTCAAACCGTCTAACCCCTCTGCTGACGCCTTTACATTTATAACCTCCAAGTACGATTCCTAAGGAAAACTATTGTACGCTGATACCCTCAGTATACCCTTAAGGCCATTCTCAGACAGTGCCCCCCACTTTTTAAAAATTTTCAATGACTTTTAACTGTCATAAGCGTATCCAATTTTTATCAATTAATTAAAAAAAAAATTAAAGCATTACTTGAAAAAAGGACAACGTAGTCGTAATTTCGCCGATGTATAGATTTAAAAAAAAAAATTATTTACACTTGATATCAATTAGGAATTAAACAAAATTCGTTAAATAAATTTCCGTAAAATTGTCCTGTCAATTTTATAATTCGAATTTTTAAATTTTGTTGGCTAAAATTTATTCAACAAATTTCGTTTAACTCCCAATTGATATCAATTGTAAGTAATTTTTTTTAAATTCTATATCTCAACAAAATTACGACTACGTTGTCCTTTTTTCAATTAACGTTTTAATTTTTTTTGAATTAATTAATAAAGTTTTAATACGGCTATGACAGTTGAAAGTTATTGCATATTTTTAAAAAGTGGGGGGCACTGTCTGAGAATGCCCTTAATATATATTTATTTCAATTTATCTTGCAAGTCAATAAAATATCTCCAGTCATTTTTTTAAAATTATCGCGCCGTGCTCTCTAGAACTAAATTAGTGAAAAACCAATAATTACTTGTGAATATTCACTAATCTAAATTGTCCAAAGTATACGACTATGAATTAGTGACTGTTCACTTTTTGAATTAGTAAAAAAAACAACATAAAGAATTAGTGAAAATTTCACTGATTGAATTAGTCAAAAATTTACTAATTCACTTGTTGACGAGGATTTATTTGGAAAAATATTGTATCGTTGCCAATAATATTGTATCAAAATATTATTATTATTTGTAATTGATTATAAAATTTTTTTAGCAACTTGATCGACTAAATTAACAATTAAAATTACTTTCATATGGTAAATATTTATATCATAATTATAACTCATAACCTGAATCTATTGTCAATGATGGTTTTGATTAAAGTTCGGTAAAAAAAGTTGGAGTAAAAATATAAAGCTATTAAAAAATAACAAGATGTATTATTTAGCAACTAAATTACACAGTAAAAAATATTGTGTATTTGTGTCGAAAACGGTTTGTGTTAAAAATTGTAGTGTGTTAAACTGACACAAAGTTTGTGTCACTTTATTTTGTAACATAAAAAATGTGTTATACACTCTTTATTAACACATTTTGTGTGTTACTGTGGATTCTTTGCGCCCTCTTGTGGCGATATTTCAACATAATCTTTGTGTTAAAAAGGGGTTACACAAAGTTTGTGTCGAAAATTAAACACAAATTTTGTGTCAACCGTTTTTAACACACAAACTGTGTTGATTTTACACAATATTTTTTACTGTGTAGGTTTTATTTAATTAACTTACTTGAATTAATACTGTTCAGTTGTATTTAAAAATTATCGTAATTAATTTTGCCCTGAATTTGATAATTCAATGATAGAATAAAAAGTCCTTAAGCGAGGCGCCACTAGTAATCATTGTAGAATCCGGGGAATCACTAATTTTGTCGTGAATTTTAAGATCACTATTTCAATTAGTGAAATTTTGACTTATTTAGTTTTAGAGAGTGGGTAATCAGCTCTAAAAATCACTTAGTAGAATTTTCACTGACTGCCAGTGAATTTTACTGATTACTCAGCTGCCATTTCACGAATATGATCAGTGATTTTTTTACGGAATAAACTAGTGATAAAATTTCCTTGATTCCAATACTAGACTTTTTAGAGATCGAATTACTCCGGCAGGGTAAAGTTACAGTCGACTGCAAAATTAAATATTTTGCTTTTATTTACTTACCATACATCTTTCCTTCGTCGGAGAGGATAATTTTACGTCGACCGCAAGGCGGATATATTGTAAGAGCTTCCTGGAAGCTCTGTTCGATATCCGGCGACCATACGCCTTCTGCGTCTGCCGCCGATAAGTCCTTTTCGTCCTGAAAAAAATGATAAAACATGAAGAAATGTTACATATTTTTTTAATAAAGTGATATTAAGAATCTAAAAAATTTCTTATGAATCCTCGAGCTCTTACTCATTGGTGGGTTAAAGAGTCTCAAAGTAGTACGAGTATCTCTTGGGTCCTTTATATAAAATACCATGAGGATTTCTACGCTACAGTATAAGAATAAGGTGAAAAAGCTGGTATCCTTTTGTCTTGAATTTAAAAACACTGGTACGCAAGGTGTGTTCGATGGAAACAGCATCAGCAACGGCAGCGTACCCAAGAGACTCGGCTGCTGCTGTTACTGCTGCTGTTGCTGATGCTGATGCTGAGACGAACAAAGGAACAGAGAACATTCTTGGCACGCCACCCGCTAAGATGCTAAGAACCCAGCAGACCCGGTACAGCTACAGTTTAAAAGCACGCCGATGGAAAAGAGTCAAGAGCAAGTTTTTATCCAACATATGCCAATCTCTCAGATCTACAATTCAGGATCTTCTTTCACCCCATCACCTTATTTTATTTATTTTTCCTGATACTATTTCATATATTTGCTTTCATCTCTCCTCTTATCATTTATTATTTTTTATTTCATTGTGTAAAATAATTTTTAAATAAACTAATACTTACATCGCTGATATCGCCAACATCGAGGTTCTTCGTATCCGAGCCGGAGCCGTTGGCATCGGGCGGCGGCCCGGAACTCGCGGGTGTCCACGGCGAAGAAATGGTGTCGGCTGCAGCCACCGCACTGCCTGTAATTAATTAAAATAACAAAAAAATTAATTTAATTTAATTAAATTAAACTATCCAGCGATAAATAAATAAATAAATTATTTTCTGACATTTAATATAAGAGAAGCAACCTGACCGTTGTGGGTTTTAAAAAAAGGGATTGATGTATAAAATAAAAAAAGTAATGATGTGATGTGAAATGAAATAAATGAAATGAGTTTGAGTAAGAGCGTTGTGTTTTAAGCTCAACAAGTGGTTGCTGATATTACGTATCAGTAGAGTAGCACGAGGTGGGGGCAGACTGTTAGCTGTTGCCCCGCCTTGGGGTGGAGTGAACGTCGAGCCCCCATCCGAAGAATCTTCCCACCATCGACAGCCACCACTGAGGATCCAACTCGACACTGCAACCCCTCGAGATGCATCTCCTTGAATTAACACCATCCACTAGGTAAGGTGCCCTTCCTCCTCCCTATCGTCCTCGGCATGCCCGCACACACATGCTCTGCGTCATCCGGATGATATCCGCCCTTTGCTTCCTTACATCCGAAATTATCCTCGCGGTTTGGGCGCCACTGCCACGCAAATACGTCAGTATTATTCCCTATTCTGCTACCCCGTTAACTAAATTTACCACAGGGTAATTGATACTTCCGGAAGTGAGTTGAGATAAGAAGTCGAGGCAAAGAGGAAGGAAGAAAAGTTTAATTTGAATTTCAATTACGATGGATCCTTCAATGAAAGAATGCAGAAGGACATTGGACAGCCGCGATATCATGAAATATGAATGCGGACACGGATGTGTCATTGATATAAAGGATACCTTTGATAAAATGAATAAAATCCGATGAAATATTTTTTTTATCCACTGAATTTCACAAGCTATAGATATAGAGTATAAATATATATGAGCTGTTGAATATCATATTTGACTGTTGGAAAAAAGTATCATCGAACGGCGTATTGACGAAATTTGAACTAAAATAAACCAAATGAAATGAATGCTACTGACATATGTCACGCTACGAGAAATGTATAATAACATTCATCTCTTTCTCATTGGCCTTTCATTGAAAGTTCTACAGCTATCTCTCTGTTATTGACATGTGTGACAATACTAAATTCAATACAATATATTTTATGTACAATAATAATAAATCAATGTAATTTAACACAATATACAAATTTATTACAAACGAAAATTTTTTTTACAATTTATCAGACTAATTAACTTTAATTATGGGAAATTAAATTTACGAGCCTTTTTTTTTTAAATAAAAAAAAAATTACTTTTTTTGGGGGGTGGTCCGTTTCTCCCACCCGAGAAAAAAATAATTTCTACACGGAAAAAATTTTTTGATAAAAATTACTCTGTAATTTCGAGTAATCCTGGGCCGTTGCAAAAAATTGGTATTTTTTGTTTTAAATTTAATATTTTTTGTTTAAATATTAACGTTGCTAGACCATGTTTTACTCTACTACTGAGTAATTTTTTAAAAAGCTTATATTTAATCGATCATTGTGAATATCTCATCTTAATCTATTAATTTTTACTCCACGCGATTAATTTTTACTCCCCAATATACCATTCTTTTAAACCCATTAACTGTTTGATGAAAAACTGCTTATAACTCGAATAAATTTTCTTATCTATGGGAGTAATTTTTACTCTAAACTGCAGGGTAATATTTCAGTAGTCTCCGTTAATCTTCGGTTAATATCGGCTTCAATTAAATGTCTTTTATTTTGCTCGCGACAACTTACATGTTACGCACACAAACGTAGGGCTGGAAAAAAATACGATCTCTGTATCTCTCTATAACTTAATATTTATTTAAAAAAAAAAAAAAAAAATTTGTATTTTTTCTTTTTCAACACAATAAGAGTAATATTTTTTTTTATTATTTTTCAAAATATTTAATTTAAGTCATATTCTAAAGCGATTAGATGATTTTTAGATTTTTGATAAAAATTTCAGCCTATTAATTGTAATTTTTATTGTGATTCAATATAAATTTTATAAATTGAATCATCAACTTTTTATCATAACCTACGAGTAAAAATTGAATTAGAGATAATTTATTTAGACAGCCGCTAGGTGTAATTTTTATTCGTAATTGTGAGTAAAAATTAATCTGATTGATTTTTACTCACTGAAGGAGTAAAATTTCGTAATTCGAAAGTAAAAAGTCGTAATGGCCCAAGATTACTCGATTTAGAGTCATTTTTAGAACAAATAACATGGCAATATTCATACGAAAATTATTTCCGTGTAGGGTCAAGTAAAAATTTTCTAGCGGCGAGTTGAAATTTTTTGCCTTAAGAAATCCATTATTTCCGGTAATCCCATTTCCACCCCTTCCCTGCATACTGATGTATGTATAGAAAAAAAAAAATACTTCGAGGGTAAATTTTGAAAAGTGATAGAGATGACGATTGCCGAAGATCAATTATTATTTTTTGAGGACAGGGATAACCTGGGGTAGAATACAACGCAAAAGCATTAATGGTGAAGGCCAGAGGGTGGCTTTGCTGGAATGTGTCCCGTTTAATATCGGGAACATTATATATCGCCTATCTTGTCCCTACGTTACATTCTCCTCACCCTCCCTTGTCCCTTAATACCACATATATACCTATATATTCTTCCTATCATCGACTTTCTCATACTTTTCCAGAGCTTACTAACCCTCTTCTGGTCTCACTGTTCCCACGTTCAATAGCAACCTCAAAACACTTGATGATAAAAATAAATAATTATTTACAGGGATAATGATAATAAATTAACAGTGCGCATGCTAATGAATAAAAGGTAAAAATTAATGAGATAGTGAAAAGATTTGTGAAGGCATATATATGAATAAGAAGGATAAAAAGAAGAGAAAAAGTAAAAAAGGTAAAATGAGCTCGGAAGCGCGACAACTCGACGCAATTAATTTCACGGTTCAAGTGAAAGCTCTCTGGAAAAGTTTCGCACGAATGCTATTCGCTTGTACACAACTCAATCTTTCCTCTACTGTTATATTCTCTGTCTGTACTCGGTACTCTCTATAGTGTATGTACTCTGGCATAGTGACAAGTCAACGAGACGTCAAAGGGAAGTAGAGGAAATAAAAAATATAAAAAAAAACGTAACCATGATAACATTGTCAATTGATGAATACATCATTGAAAAGAAGCTAATTGTGTGAATTTAATATAATAATAAATGGAGGAAAAGAAATAAGAGAAAAATAAATATACTTTTTGAATATACTTTTTAAGAAATATTTATAAAGGGTTTTGTGAGCTGACTCAATGCCCAGATATTTTTTTTTCATTCATTTGTAACACGTTTTTATTTTTAAATAGAAATTATAATTATAGTTCTATAGTACTAATGATCACGTTCTGATTCACGAAAGAGATTTATCATTTAGTAAGAGTAGTTTTTTTAAAAATAAATAAATAAAAGTTGTGTTGGCTAGAGCCTAAAGCTCTTGTCTGTATATATGTAGTTATTATTTTTTAAATATATCTTTTCACGGTACTTACATATTCGCTTAACAGCAATTACGCGCTCCAGTGTCTATTTAAATTAGTGATAAAAAAGTCTCTTTCAATATAAAAAAAATCAAACTTTTATTTTGCTCTGAAGAAAATTAAATTTTTTAAATTTACTCATTTATTATTTTATTTAAATATACTTTTGTATGAATGTTTGTAAATGGGATATTATATATTTGAATATAATAAAAGGTGTATAAATATGTTGAAGATATAAAATGAAAAATAATAAAACGAGAATGACGTCAAGAGGTTATAATACGATTGGCGAGAGACGATCTTATTCTCTTATAGCATTATCAAGTTTTGTCATTCGCAATTAGAGAGATTAATTTACATACCGTCGGATTAACCGTTGGTGCCCATGCATTATTCATAAAGGAATGCTAATGCGTCGCGGTTGAATTAAAGTCAATAATTTAATGCTTCTTGTTCATATATATGTACATCTATATGCATATACCTGCTCATATTAGAAAGACAACGCATACATCTATCATATTTCATTATCATTATACTTATATATAAAACAATCAATACTAATTATTATTATTGTTAAGGAGACCGGGGCATGACGGTCTGGTTCTAATTTCGGTCAGTTGTAAAAAAAAAAATTACGGAGTAAACGCGGATTAAATCCGGAGTTAATGTAAAGCGAGTGACTGTTTACATATTTGATGCCCTCGGAGGGAAATTCACTCCTATAAAGAGATTTTTTTAATATCAAAACTGAATCGGAGTGAATGCGGATTTAAATTAAGTCCAGATCACTCCGAAATCACTCCGCTGAAAACCCACAAAGTCGCCGAGCTTCGAAATTTTTTCATAGATCGGCCGATGCCTGGTTTGCAATGATTGGCCAATAAATGGCTAACTATACTGGCCCGTACATGGTGAATCATTGGCAGCCATCTTTTTACTTAAAAAACGGCGCACAATTAACCGCCTTGATACCAAGCTTTGGCCGATGATTAATTGCCACGATTGGCCAATGCTTGGCATACCTATATCATCCGATATTTAGCCGATCTTCGGCCGATGCTTGAAAATTGGCAGCCATTCACGAGCCAGTAATGGGCCGATTCTTTTTTTTTGTATGGGAAAACAAACTCCGTATGCGAAGTGATTTTTTGTAAAAACTTCAGATGATGGAGTGAATTCGGAGTGAAATAAAATTCGTATTCACTCTGAACTTACTCCCAATTTTTGGTAGTACACCTGCTATTATTTGGGCAGGATCTCTCTCTCTTCTTTATTATTTATTACGAGTGTAATTTCTTGAACGGACACTAAAATTCAACAGTTGAACCATCGGATAATTATTTAACCGAGATAATTACCAAACATTGTTTGGCTTGTTAGTCGGAAGCTGACTGGTAAACTTGGATGAGAGTTAATAAGTAGCCCTGGGTATATAGTCTCGAGTGCAAAGCCGTGTGTAAATTAGCGACTTCAATTTGTAAGCTCTCGCGTGACTGGTTACAGAATACGATGTACACTCATACGAATCAGCGACCGAGCTATTTATATATCTATATATCTATATAATATACATCCACACACTGATAGAGTAAACTGAGGGAAAAGACCGCCACCGCCAACGCCATCGTATACTATAACATACTGCACAACCATACTATAACTTGTATAGAGACCGGGTTTATCGTAAATACAATAATACAGGCATCAGTGAACCATTCCAAAGACATACGATCGATAACAAAATGGTTCTCGCCTGTGCATTCATTACAATCTCTTTCTATTAACACTAACCCTTATATACATTAGCTTTTCAGTTTATCCGGTCTACTCTACGAAAACTCTATTCAAACAAATTACCCCATTTCCAAAACAAATTATAATCGATACTGACTTTACTGCCATTAGTAGACCACCAGACTACACTTGTCTGTAAATTCAAATTTTAAAATACATATTGAAAAAAAAATTTGAAAAACCTGTGGGTTAATCCCAAAATTTCTCACTGTTTTTGAGTTCAAAAAACAGTTGGCCCGAAAAAAAATAAATTTCACTGAAAAAAAGTCTTTTTTGTCAGTTTGTTGGTAAACTAAGCAGCCAATTAGCTTCAAAATATAATCCCGAGTCGAAATATTAGACGTAAGTTGAACGTTCTTAACGTTTTAAACGTAAAGTGAACGTTTTTAACATTTTGAAAGTTAATTAAACGATTGTTTTGTATTTTGGTTCATAAAAAATTGGTAATTTCATGAGTTATGATTTTAGTTTAATGATAACACTAATTAATTTATTTCAATATTTATAATCACAATTTTCATAACCTTGATATCATAATATATGAACAGGTATAAATATATAGTGTTAAAGATAGAAGTATGAAACTGAAAAAATTTTTTTTTAAAATACGAATTTTTTATTTAAGAGTCAGAGAGGTGGACGACAAAATTTTACGGAATTGACGTGATTATAATCCAGGAGTACAAAATCGATGAAAAAAATTTTTCGGTATACTTATGTTTTCTTATTGTAAGTCTAAATAGGTTTTAGTTACGTTTTCGATTTATGATACTCTAATCTACGTTTTGAATAAGTTGAAAGCTGTCAAATTGAGTTTTTAATGTCCAAAACGTTCAATTTACGTTTAAAACGTTAAGAACGTTCAATTTACGTCTAATATTTAAACTCGGGATCAACTAAGTCTTGATGAGCCTTTTTGATTGCCGCGAAAAATTCAAATCGGTTGAGATTCAAAACTTTTTTTTCCCAGTGCTCAAAGTGTAATTTTTCAAAGATTTTATGGGAGTTTGAAATTTGTGAAACTGATTTTGAAAAATGAACTTCAATTCTAGCAGCCATTTGTCATTTTTTCTATTACCTGAAATTATTATAAACTTTTCAGGCCCATTTGCAACTTGTTATTTTTATTTTATTAACTGAATCCTGCTAATAAATAAACAAGATAAAGATTTAAAAAATGTCAACTTGGACATTGCGCTAAGTGAATAATAACAATAATATGTAAGGGAGCAATGAAATCTCTTGAAGATTTAAACTTTGAGATAAATGTACACATAAGTTGGTTATGGATTGAGGATAGGGCTGCGTTATACCTTGGCAATAAATTCCTCAACTGCATTCTCTATCATGAAATACTTTAAAGTAAAGAGTATTTATATGTATATATGTATATACGGAATGCTACTAGAGCTCGGAGAAAACGATCCATCCTTTTGATCCTTTTTTCGCAACAACAAAAGTTGTACCAACCACTCATGGGAAAGTCAACAAAACTACCAGGATAATTTTATTTTTACCTCAATGTACATTTTATCATTTCTAATCTTGCTTTCTAAATTTACTCATTTATTTAATTAAATAAAAATCCATATGCATGCTTAGAATTTCATTGTACTGATACATGAAAAATAAAAAAAATCGACATTCGACATGTTTCCGTTGGTTTTATTTAAATCAACTCTTCTGTCACCTCTTTTATTTCGCGTTCGCGACAGTCAGACCGCGGAGTTTTCTAATTGGCTTACACGTTACGCGCCGACATTAATCGAAGCACATGTGATATTCCTCATTTAGAGTCTTAGATCCAATGAACTATTTTTAGATCAGATCAATGAGTAGTAAAACTAAATGATTTAAATAACTAAGGGGTAGACTACTCTGTAAAAAAAAATGGCGGCTATCCTGCGAAATGTATGCGGAGTGAATTTTTTTTTATTTATGAAATGTCTTCGGAGTAAAATCTATAAACAAGGGTTAAACTAAACTCAAAATTACTCCATACGCAGAGAGATTTTTTCTGTCAAAAACTTGAAATAAATTTGAATCAAAAATAAACTCGATTTTTCGCAGTCTACCCGGGTCAAAAATAAAACTTGATTCAGGCTCGCTTCACCTTATTTTCTTTCAAGTTATCGATTTGCCGATGATTTCTCGATAAGATCTCGACTTTTTCGACTTAAATTAAATTTTTTTCGACTTTTTGAACTTTTTTCATCTTAGTTACAACTTATTTCAACTTATTCGTATTTTTTGACCTTATCAGAGTATACTCTCTCAAAATGAATCAGTGAAATTTACTTCAAATTAGTGAATATTCACTGGGAACCAGCTATAAGTATATCACTGATTGAATTAGTGGTATACTTATAGCTGTAGAAATAGTGACTATCCACTGATTCGCGAGAATTTCACTAATTCATTTTTAGAGAGTAGTTTGAACTTGTTTGTCTTTACTTTGAGCACGATAGTTATTCACCTTACTTTTGATTTGCTGAATCAAGTCGAAAAAAAGTTAATAATTCGTCTTACTTTCGCCTTAATATATAAAAATTATTTGTCATCTTCGTTCTGACTTTTTCGCCTTAAAATTTAAGTCGAATAAGTCAAAACCAATTCTCTAAAAATGAATTAGTGAAATTCTCGCGAATCAGTGGATAGTCACTATTTCTACAGCTATAAGTATACCACTAATTCAACCAGTGGTATACTTATAGCTGGTTCCCAGTGAATATTCACTAATTTGAAGTGAATTTCACTGATTCATTTTTAGAGAGAAGTAAATTTCGACTTGATTTCAACTTTTTCGTCTTAAATCGTGACAAAGTAAGCCAGTTAAGTCTAAACCAAGGCGAAAACTCAATATATTTTATATCTCCGTAAAAAAAAGTCAAGTTTGCCCTGTAAAAATCTGCTCCAAATTTCGACTTGGTAAAGTAAGTCTAAAGCAAGTTTTATTTTTGACCCACCCATCAAAATTTTTTCATAAATAAAATTTAATTGAATAACTTAATTATTTGTATCCACATAATTATTGTAATTAAATTTTTATTAAGAGTATTTAATTAAATATTTATCTTTATTTATCTCTGAATTTAATTGTTAACGCGCAATTACTTTAGTACACAAACGTTTATTGCCGATTTAAATTAAAAATAAATAAATTTCAGAGAAATAATATACCTTTATGAATAAATATATATATATATACAGTATCTATATCAGTGCGATGAGATGAAGAACGAGTATAAAGGAAAGATTGAAAGTGAGAGAAGAGATTCCAATTTAAAGCACTTTAGTCCCCGACTAATTAAGGTACGAACGGATGCTACGAACTACAGAGTAAAGTAAAAGAGCTAAATCTCTTGTTCCTCTTTCTCCCTCGGTTCTCTTATCGCTGTCTCTTGTTCTCGCGTTAGTTGAGAGAAAGGCGTGAATTACACGACGAGGTAGCTCGAGTCAGTGGTAGATAGGCTCATTGTCCTCTGCTAGTTTAATTAATGCAACTCGACTCATACTTTACCTACATTCATTTTACCTTGCTTCCGTTAAACTATCCCACACTTCAATAACACTATTCTATAAATATATATGTATATATATATATATTTTTCTTTACTCTTAATAACACTTAATTACTCAATACTTTTTTGTACTTAAATATTTGAATAATTAAAATTATTTATGAGCCATTTTAGCAAATGAGATTTATTTTAAAAAAATTTTTTTTTTTTTTTTAAATAATTACGGTGGGTATTGAGAGCCACTGACTACTCGCGGTCGCTATAATCGAGGCGGAGCCAGACAACCGAGAAGAATAAGAAGAAGAAGTAAAGAGGAATAAAAAAATGTACATCTTTCTTTCTCTTTTGCCTTTCTCGTTTGTATATTGCATCCAACATCTTTGCTCTACTGGGTTTACTTGTGTCGGGCTGCTAAGTAAAGACGCGTGTGGGTGAGTGTGTGTGGGGGTGAATGTGTGAGTGGATTTTAGAGTAAAGGATACTGAGTACGAGAATAACGAATAGAAATAAGAACGACAGAGTTACTACTAACGTTGTCTGTGTGGAGATGGAGAGTAAAAGAGTATAGTAAAGCGGTAGAAAATGAAAGACGAGAGAGGACTAGGGGTCAAGGTGCTGGTGCTGGTGATGGTACTGGTGGCTCTGTTGCCGCTTCGCTTCTCTTTTCACCGATCGAGATAAATTTAAGTAGACTTTAATTTAAATATTTTATTATATTTAAATCTTATCACTTTTTTTTTACTTTTATTGAAAAATAAATTTCATTTTTACGTCATTTTTTTAGGGATGCTAATTATTAATTTTGTAAAGGAATTTTTTTTTTATTCCCTACCCTGTAAAAAAACGTGAGTGATTTCGGATTTTATTTAAATCCGCATTTACTCCGAAAATTTTTTACCGCGTACTATTTTTATGATTATTAATTTTTTCGCTTCATTATTTTATGGCAAATAATTAAAATTTATAAATTCTGATTGAAACTCTCGAAGGAGGTAAAACAATCAAAGGAAAAGGGATCTCAGTTTTTTATTTTATTTTATTCTCTGTATTATTTAATACCTTTGATATGTACACGCTCCCTTTTTACTCCCTATGTATTTTATCACGCGAGTTGTCGTGCCGCGGTGCCGTGAATAAACTTACAAGACTGTAACTAACACAGTTTACTCGATGCAAGATGAAAATATATCAAAATTCAATAAATAAAATGTTCGCTCGCTTGCTGATCAACTAATTATTTTATAAATGAAATCTTGAGTCGAAGAAAAAAATAATCGATCGCCGAAAGACGAAGCCTCGTGGCGCGGTAATAAGAGAGGATATAGAGGAGCAGGGGCAGGAGGGGGTGAGCGGGGGTGGGGGCGGCAAGGTGCGTTATCGATTTTGGCATACCAGACACGGTGCTTCTGCTTTCTCGGCGATAATTCGCCGACTCGGTCGCTCGCGGGCCAACTTAACTTGGAAACTTCCTATAACTGTTTTACTCTCTTGACTCCTGCAAACCCCTTACACATCCGGTCTATCCATGCTCTTAACTTATAAACACGTCATCGTAAACTCTTATAAATTGTGAAATAGAGAAGTAGGTATATAGATATACTGTTAAATCTATTCATATATATTTATTATTAATACGCTAGAGTAAATCTTGAGCTTCTTCCAGAAGCTATTTTTATATTATTTTAATTCAACGTTACACTCGCCAGGGTTAAAAAATATCTTGACATTTTTAAATACGGAAGTGTCACGTTCTCCTTTAAAAATATATATTACTCATTTTTTTTAACATGTGTTTCTATATATCACATTTCTTGTCAATTGGAGATATGTTTGATAACGATCTAACAAAATGTCATTTATTTTTTTTTATATGTATATATATTTATATATTAATAGATATACTAGTAATTCCAGCCTTCAGTCGCGGTCGATTTAGTTTTTTAAAAAATATTTTTTGTTTTAAATCCAAATCAAAAATTAACTCTCAGGAGTTTTTGTGAAAAAATGCAAATTACGGCTCAATTTGTGCAGATATCACAAAAATGTATATAAACAATTTGGTAGCTAATTAAATTCTCTACAAAAAAGGTCTCTTTACATTTTAACGTATATTTAATTATTTCGGAGTAATTTAAACTTGGAGTAGATAATAAATTTAAATATATTACTTTCCAATTACTTGGTCCGTCATTTATTTTATCTGTAACTCAAAAACTATCAGAGATACGTCAATAGTCATTACGACCTTTTTTGTAGTAAATTTAATTTCCTACAATTTTTATTCCAAAAATTTTTTTCTCAAGTCAATAATTTTGCTGTAAATGGAATTTCAAAATAAATTCATCTGCGACGTATTGAAATTAAGGATAAATTTTAATTATTTTTATCATTATAATTCCGCAGAATTGATAAAATA
The DNA here is from genome assembly GCF_029852145.1 of Microplitis mediator. Taxonomy (NCBI): domain Eukaryota; kingdom Metazoa; phylum Arthropoda; class Insecta; order Hymenoptera; family Braconidae; genus Microplitis; species Microplitis mediator. Next base: position 20,119,575 of record NC_079979.1, read on the forward strand.
AATGAAAAAAATAATTTAAAAAGGTTTATAGACAATTTATTTAGTCAGAATTACTGTACAAGTTGTCTTCCATTCATTGTAAATTCAATGAATCGCGAGAATCACCGTCGAGTCGTTAAATGGCTATTGAACGAGACTTTTTCCAGTCCCTTGACTCGTTTCCATCCGTAAAAAAAATTAAAATTAACAAAAAAAAAGCATCTTACCCTTGTAATTATATAAATAAATAAAAAGTGAATGAGTGACTGGTGGCAAGACAATAAAGAGGACTCCCGACCGACAACTCGGTGGTAGTTTGCAAAGATCCGTATATCCGTTGGTATAAAAGACTTATATCATTAACTTATACTTCACTACACTAGTGTATTTGTAGTGTAACATAAAGAGTCAGTCAGGTCAGCGGTGCTTAATTTCACTGGTACTTGTCGGCGCTTACATTCGTTCTCTTTACGCCCACTTTGTGGGCAAGATTGCCGGAGTAAATAAACCGGCAACACCGCCTCAGGTTTGTAAGCCAACAGGGAAGACCCTTTACCTGGAACCCGCTTTATAGCGGACTCGATAAAAATATTTTATACTCAACTTAATCCCTCAGTATTAAATTGAATAAAAAAAAAAAATAATAATAATCGCTATCGTTATTAAATAACAAAACAGACGGAAGCTCCTCGACGTAATTATTGCCGAGGACAGGATTCGAGTCAGATAAAAAATCTTTAAATACTTTTTCATCGGACAAAATCCATTCACTTGTGTTATGTATCGCTGGAATATAAAATACCGATCGACCGCGAGCGAGGTACATTGCATGTACTAGAGAAATAGAAAGAAGAGTTTGATTTTCTTTCGCGGTTTAATCGCGGTGAGTCACCGTGTGACATTTGAACCCCACCAGTGCATCGCGCCTCGCGGTGGCGCCCAGTGGCTTTCAACCAGTTCCATTTTATGCATTTTAAATCATCAATTTTTTATACTTCTTTTTTGCGACGATTTATCTGAGAATAAAAAAAATTTTATGTATTTTTTAACGTCTGTTAAATTTTTTTTAAAAGACGGTTTAATAAATAGATTAAATCGGAGTGTCGAAAATGTTTACGTGGTCTGGTGTCTTGAGGATCTTGAGAGAGAATCGACGCAAGTGGTATCCAGAAATAAATTCGCGGAGTAAAGACAAGCTGGCGATGAGAGGACCAGTCACAACGTCGGTTAATCGTCGGCTGGGTATTGCTTCTAAGTCGTCATGTTCCTTCTGTCTTCTGTATTCTGTCCTTTATCTTCTGTATATCTAGTTCATTCCATTCGTGTATATACTCCACATATATTTATATATATATATACAACCTATAACCCTTTTTATTCTCGACCAAAGGAAAACATACGTGTCTTAAACTCTAAACGACTTAATGATTGGCCTAGAGCCAAAATCTCACTTGTCTTTATACTTATATCCTACATTTTATTTTTTCCTTATTTTTACGACTGCTCAAGTCTCAAATCTAGCCGCTCTCTACACATTTTTTCTATTCCGTCCGCGATAGCTCAATTAAATCACAAATATTTTTTATTTTTTCAATACAACACGTATATAAGATATTTCGTGCAGAGAAAATTTAATAACAGCTTCAAAAATCTGTATCATATTTTTTTCTATTCAATTTCCCAAGCTGTGAAAAATTCTCTTCTCTCATTTTTTGACTTCATATTATAATAAAAATCTTCGCTTGCTCTTCACTTCAACACGATTTTTTAAATTGCTTCTTGACAGTATACCTTCATATGAATATGTACATGTATATGTTTATATATTAAATATTAAATATTTTATTTATTTTGACAACAAAAATCTTCATGTATCTAAACGTCACCTGAAAAAAATCCATTTACAGCGAAAGTATTGACTTTAGAAAAAAATTTTTGAAATAAAAATTGTAGGAAATTAAATTTACTACAAAAAAGGTCATAATGACTATCGACGTATCTCTGATAGTTTTTGAGTTACAGATAAAATAAATGAGGAACCAAGTAATTGGAAAATAATATATTTAAATTTATTATCTACTCCAAGTTTAAATTACTCCGAAATAATTAAATATACGTTAAAATGTAAAGAGACCTTTTTTGTAGAGAATTTAATTAGCTACCAAATTGTTTATATACATTTTTGTGATATCTGTACAAGTTGAGCCGTAATTTTCATTTTTTTACAAAAACTCCTGAGAGTTAATTTTTGATTTGGATTTAAAGTAAAAAATATTTTTTAAAAAATTAAATCGACCGCGAATAAAGGCGGGTATTACTAGTATATATATAGTATACAGTATAAATTAATTTGTCGAGTTCAATAAACTTGTTATCGATGAATAAATGATCAAGTTTAATGCGTGTTAAGAATATATAAAAAAGTAAGTAGGTTAAGAGAATGGAATTACACTGATAATAAAACCTTGACGCAATTATCATTATTCGCCACTTTGTTCTCGATACATTACTGCGATATGACAATTTATCGGTCGACTTGCTACATAGATATACTATTTATTTAAATCCTCGTTGTGAATAAAACATTGTTTGCATATACACACACTCTACTGTGTACAGAGCATACTATTTACTTAGTAAATTACCCTGACATTACTACAAACTACAAAAGTTTATCCATCTATAGTTGTATATTAGTTGATCTCTTATCTCTCAACAGACTAGAGAGACGGAAGTGCTTTAGTAGATAAATAAATTTTATTAATTTATTCCTTCATAAAAATAAAAAAAAAAAAAAGTGTATGACGTGAAAATAAAAATTAAATTTAAAAAATGAGTCTTCAAGTAGAAACAGTCTTCCGAGGAAGCCATCGATCTTATCCCGGCTTAAGAGACTACGGTTTTATTCGCAGAAAATTACCACGGAAATATATTTCGCTATTCATTGAGAAATCAGTGAATACATCTGTGCTGCCAGGAAACACCAATAAGTGGATAGAATATAGAAGCATTACATTAGTGAGTGATAAATAAAATTTAAAGAACCCTATACTCGTAATGAGAACATGAGCTTATTCATCTCTGTACTTGTAAAGAAGCTGATACTTGTTAAGATTTATTAAACGTGCCTTGTGAATATAAACCACAGTGTACTTATTCTCGGCTAGCTAGTCAATCAATTTTACTTTTATTTCTTTCTCCATAAGTTCTCTTGTTAAACAAAATTTCATTTTTATTTTTTAAACTAAAGCCTACGCGAAAAAAAAGATTTTTGGCGGGAGAAAGAAAATTTATAAAAAAAATTGCCTAGACCATTTTACCCCGAGACCGTTTTCCTGTCAGTAAATTACGCAGTCATTAGACATGTTTTGCATTTTACTATTGAGAAAAAAAATTTATCAATACAGTAATAAATTATAGTTATCTAATAGCAATACACGTATATATTAGTTGTTTATAAAAAAAAAAAAAAAAAAAAATGATAATGGATACTGTCTAGTAATCATTCAAATGAAACATTAACATCAAGTGCAATAAATCATTAAATTTATTATGTCAATATTGAGATCCTGTTTTCGTGTACTATTTATTTATTTATTTATTTATTTTTATATTAAATAAAAATAATTTATGACGCAATAGTAGAAAGAGAAAACAATGGCCGGTATGCGCTAGATAAATGAAAATTACACGTGGGCACGACACGAACATTCCGTTATCCATCGTCGCCTTGGACTCGCACAACACCAGGAGGTATCAAACCGTGTACACATTACACTACAGAGAAAGTTTACTAGTGTAATGACCAACGCGATGTTTCGTAGATATACATATATATATATTTTTTACCATCCGCTAAAATAATATCACAACTGATATCAAAATAGGATTACAAATCTATAATCGGAGATAGAAATTTTGTATCAGTTTTCGCGCATGCTCAAACCAACCGCAGAATGTAAACAGTGATAAGTTATAGATTTTTATATTCAAATTGATCACTTACATTTGTAATTTTATTTAATTTAAAAATAGTTTATTATACACCAAGGGCAGAAAGTAGAACATTTCAACCCGTGTGCAAAATTGTCTACTCGCGCCGAAGGCGAAGGTGGCAAACACGAGTATTGGGACTTTTCTCTGACCTGTGTATACTTTTTTTCACCAAATCTGCACCTGAAGTTTGAATTTTTGCTGGAAAAACGACGCATGCGCTAATTTGTATCGTCCCTGATTAAACAACTGAATTCAACCGAATTAAAAATTTTAATTCTGTTATATTCTGTCGAATTCTGCAAAACAGAATTCAACTGAATTAAAAATTTGAATTTGAATTAAACAGAATAAAACCGATTTAAAAATTTCAAATTCAGTTTAATTCGGATTCAGAACCAGAAATTGGAAAATCATTTTTGAATTAATCAGAATTAAACCGAATAGAATTATTTAAATTCGTTTTAATTTGGACAAATTCTGGTTTTCCTGCCGAATTAGACAGAATTCATTTTTAAGTTAGGTACCAAATTAACAGAATTTATCTGAATTAAATAGAATTAAAAATTTTAATTCTGTTATATTCTGTCGAATTCTGCAAAACTGAATTAAAAATTTGAATTTGAATTAAACAGAATAAAACCGATTTAAAAATTTCAAATTCGTTTTAATTCAGTTTAATTCGGATTCAGAACCAGAAATTGGAGAATCGTTTTTGAATTGATCAGAATTAAACCGAATAGAATTATTTAAATTCGTTTTAATTTGGACAAATTCTGGTTTTCCTGCCGAATTAGACAGAATTCATTTTCAAGTTAAGTACCGAATTAACAGAATTTATCTGAATTAAATAGAATTAAAAATTTTAATTCTGTTATATTCTGTCGAATTCTGCAAAACTGAATTAAAAATTTGAATTTGAATTAAACAGAATAAAACCGATTTAAAAATTTCAAATTCGTTTTAATTCAGTTTAATTCGGATTCAGAACCAGAAATTGGAGAATCGTTTTTGAATTAATCAGAATTAAACCGAATAGAATTATTTAAATTCGTTTTAATTTGAACAAATTCTGGTTTTCCTGCCGAATTAGACAGAATTCATTTTTGTTAGGTACCAAATTAACAGAATTTATCTGAATTAAATAGAATTAAAAATTTAATTCTGTTAAATTCGATCGAATTCAATTGTTCAATCAGGGATTTGTTTTTCTAAAAACAAAATTACGACTTCCTTCCCTCTAAAAAGGAGGGAAAATTCAAATTTTCGTCGCGGATATGGTGAAAAATAAATTAAATTCAGAAAATTTGTTCAGTTTTTAGAATTCTAGTATCACTTGTTCCGTTTAGAATAAAAATGTCTCGAAAAAAATAATTAGCACGCAATTCCCCTCTGGAAATTACAATATATATACATAAATAACGTGTACAGTTTGTCAAATTATACAAGCAAAGGTTTTGTCTAAATAAATGCACCGCTAATTCATCTTAATGCTCGACATCCGGCCATCGTTACATACATTAACTGGACGACTAATTTCATAAATGCTTTATGAATAAATGCATTTAATGAGTTGATACTTAAAAAGTATTAAATAAAAAATAACTGATATATTTAAAAATAAAACATTTGAGCGAAACAATTATCCGAAGGAAGTATTGTGTTACCTACGACAAACCGAGTAAATCTTTTGATAATAAACAATAATAATAACAATATACAAACAATGTAACCTTGATCCAAAGTTTATGATGAAATAAAGATACAATAAAAAGTATAATAGATAATCATTTGTCGTTCTTCGAGGAAAGTAACTACGATTCCAAACGTTAGACTTTATATCAAAACGATACTTGATAAGATATCTTAATCATTTTTTTTTATTTATTTATTATTCTGTTACTTAAGACATTTATTCGCGTTTCCTCTTCATTTTATTTCTTTTCTTAAAAAAAAAAAATATATATATATATATATGTATGCATAGAGATATAGATATATAGCATTTGCAGGGATCTAGTTCCAACTTGCAAGACACGTTTCGTTACAGTGGTCGCATTTACAACGGCATAATAACCAAGAGGATGGCGGTTTCGCGGTTTAGTTGCATGTAGCGGGAAATGAGAAAAATATAAAAATAAAAAAGTTATTATTTTATTTATCCATCAGGTTGTAATTTAAAACAACAATTATCGAGTGTAGTATGAAACATATGAATAAATAAATAAGTTAAGATATAATTAAAAAGATAAAATTAAAAGAGTGTTGTAGGTACTGTGATATTTGCGCGACTAGATCCATACTCTAGAGTTATATCGACAAAGTGTTGCCAGTGTGTATATAACTACTATATTTGCGGCAGTGTATGGTGAATACGAGAGATTTGCAATCTCTATTATGTATCAACCGATGCGTATATCACCCGCGGGACCACAAACAATGATAGATCAATGCGACACGCCCAGATTAATAGCTCCACCCTTGTTTCCCTTTCGCTCTTTTATTCATTCTCTGTACACTCTTTTGGCTCTCTACTATACCTGACATTTATATACATATGTCACAAATAACAATCTCTAGTTTATCTCCCTCGTAATTTTAAACCTACTGCGTTTCCTGACAATATCGCATACCACCATTGATACAAAGCCACAGCAGGGATTACGGTTCTTTTAAATACCTTGTCTATCAACAGCTTTATTCGACTAATTTTCCCAAACGAACATGACTTTATGTGCTACTAGAAAGTACGAATGGTAAAAGAAATCTAGAGATTCCTTTTTTTGAGCTGAAGACTCGCGTTTGGAGAACTGGGTTCGAATCCACTGGCGAGCGGGAGGCACTCAAAATTACCGACTGGGATTTTTTTCATCAATCCTAGGGTCTGAATTAGTGATGCAAAGTGACCGCACTTTTGACTCATTAACATCACGAGGAATTGACTAATTGACGTCAAAAATGATTTGGTCAACTTTCCGGTCAATTCTTCCTGGAAGATATTAAATGCATCTGCACTTGTAATTGCAAGTGAACTGCAAGTCGCATCACTTAACATACTGACCAATTTGTTTATTCTAAAAAGTTCATAAAAAATTTCTGTTCACCCGGGTCAAAAATAAAACTTGATTCAGGCTCGCTTCACCTTATTTTCTTTTGAAGTTATCGATTTGCCGATGATTTTCCGATAAGATCTCGACTTTTTCCACTTAAATTAAATTTTTTTCAACTTTTTGAACTTTTTTCATCTTAGTTTCAACTTATTCGTATTTTTTTATCTTAGTTTGAACTTATTCGTCTTTACTTCGAGCACGATAGTCATTCACCTTACTTTTGACTTGCTGAATCAAGTCGAAAAAAAGTCATTTATTCGTCTTACATTAGCCTTAATGTATAAAAATTATTTCACCATAGTTTTGACTTTTTCGCCTTATATTTTAAGTCGCAAAAGTCTAAACCAAGTAAATTTCGACTTGATTTCAACTTTTTCGTCTTAAATCGTGACTAAGTAAACCAGTCAAGTCTAAACCAAGGCGAAAACTCAATGTATTTCATATGTCCGTAAAAAAAAGTCGAGTTTGTCTTATGAAAAACCGCTCCTAATTTCGACTTGGTAAACCAAGTCTAAATCAAGTTTTATTTTTGACCCGGACACTTCTATTTGGATGCGAAATGACTATATATTATGTTTATGATAAACTTTTGCTGGCGTATGAATATTGATATTCTGGTAGAAGATGTACAATAATTGGCTATCATCAGCTGAAAACCGTTAATCGAGTTGTGAGATAGTTGTTGAGTTATCGACATGAGCGCATAATATTAAGAAAGTTCAAACTCCGAAGCACTCATGATGATCAGCAGCAGCACAAGAGCGATGCTTTACCATCAGGCCGGCACACATTTACATCGAACATCAACAGCATATCCACACATCGCACATCCGTTGCCTGAATTAACCGGTCTACGTCATCTGGCTAAGTCTCGTCGTGGTACTCGTCATCCCCCCACGATATATTACTCCACGATGTCTCGTGCAATTTACGTACGATTATGCAGATGCCACCAGACTCAAGCTCGCCTACAATAAACGTGTGCTGTCTGTGTGTGTGTATTATGTGCACAAATTTGTCCGTATGAGTTTGGGGTTTATCCACTCCCATATCCACATTTCGTCGGCTGTAACGCCTGGCTGGCTGGCTGGTTGATGTATATTACATTATATATTATTGTATGTACGTTACATCCATGACTACATGTATGGGATTTCGCGAGATGAATTCACTGCAGCTCGATTGACATAATGCACTAAGTTATCTTGTTGTCTTATTCATTCACTCACCATACAGCGATATGTAAATAAGTTTCAGTCAGTGGGCTGTGTGCTGTATGAAAGAGTAACGTCTCTCTGAATAAATATATACATCCATACATATCTCCGTCTATATTTATTTCATTCTTTTTCCTTTATTCCAATGCCTGTCTGTCCTCCTCGCGGGTGTGTGCTCAAATAATGCCTACAATTACCCGAACCAACAACCATTACTCGCGATTCTTGTGTACACTCAAGAACACACTCGCTGTGGGTGGATTTGTTTTATCAAGATTAGCATTAAACCTTTAAACCTAATATTGTTCAACTTTTTCAAGACCTAATACTTAAATTTTTACCATTGCTGCAATTGCAATTTAGTGGAATGAATAGCGGCTTTAATAAGATCGGCGTTTTATTATCGAATAAAATAAGGCTTTAAAAAATATGTGAATTATTTTCTGTAGTCGTAAAGTTGTCCAGCCATGAAGAAGCCAGACAAGCTAAACCAGCTAGCAGTGGAGGGCCATTATGATAATATACAAGTGGTTACATAACAAGTGCCGATCACGTGGTAACGGTTCATTAAGCCCGCGTGTGCATTACGTACAATATAATATAATAAACACGAACTGAGATGATCTAACGCGTATTATTAATTCATTTGTAAATCTAATCCAATCGTTATCCATCAGAAACATGAACCAATCAATTAGCCATTTTACCATTTAAATTTATGGTTAAAAAAAAACAAAAGTAAAGTTAACGACGGACTGGAGTTTAGACAGGGAAAGTTGCTCATGGAAACCCACTTTAACATCATCATCATCATCATCAAGTCGATGATTAACGTCGCTAATGCACGTCAATTTTTTTTCCTCTTTTCCATCATCGCCAATCACTCGGTCTAAGCAATACTTTTCCATGCACCGTCTAAAGATTTAATTAAGGTCATCCTATTTATCTGGTGCTCACTCGACCTACTAGCCCACATTTAACTCGGGTTTCACAAATAACAAATGTCAATTATCTGTTTGTGTTTAAAAAGTTTAAGCATGTCATGTGTGATATTAATTTTTAAAGAGTTATCCGGTTGGTCTGATAAGTTACCGCGTATATCTGTATATGTTTTCCAAACAATATATGCAGAAACGTTGAAAATTGTTTGTAGTCGGATTCTCGTGCACAGAGGGAAAACCAACCACCGTATGATACTCTATTTCCAACCCCTTAACAGCGTGTTCTGTGACTCCCTACAGTCGCTTGATTCCACCTATTCTCTCCCAATTTAATTCCCAGCACCCGCAATGTTCGCACACACGATCATCGTTGTTATATACAATATACAACTCTAGGTTTTAGCATTGCGTATATATATTTACACATATATATGGAGTACAGTAAACTGTAGAGAGCGGATGGATTCAACCGTGGACAAGAGAATGGGGAAGCAAATGATAGCTCAAGGATATATATGTTGAGAGAGAAGGCTGCAGTTATATATTACTGATGATGCTGGTTGTGTAATTAATGGTTGACAAGTGGAAAACATTACATTGTTTTAACACAAGCATTTTTATATTAACAGTCAATGCTGTGACTTTATCGAGGGACCCTTGTAGGAAAAAAAATATTGACAACGGGGCCAGTCTTGGCACAATACTGGGTTACCCAGGCTCGGCTTCCAAAGGTAAGTCCAACATCCGACCAACGTTCAAGTGACGACTCTCCGTTTGCCAGTCTTGGGCCAAGATTCAGCCAATACTCAAGTGACAAGCCTTGGTTTGCCAGTCTTGGGACAAGGTTCAGCCAATGCTCAAGTGACAAGCCTTGGTTTGCCAGTCTTGGGACAAGTTTCAGCCATTATACAAGTGACAAGCCTTAGTTTACCAGTCTGAATAACAAATGGTACCTAAAAACCTCTGGCTTCTGTGAATAGCGTAACAGCCTAGTGGATAAGACGCTTGCCTAGCAGTCATGAAGGACTAGGTTCGAGACCCAGCTAATGCAAAAAAAAATTAGTTTCATCGATCCACCTGATTTCTCTGTGTACAAATTTATTTCCATATGTTACCATCACGCACATGTCTACGAATATTTTTTTTATTTATTTTTAATAAGTATAGGTGCTTATTTAGCAACAGTCTTGGCACAATACTGGCTCTCGATATTGAGCCAATACTAAGATGCAGTCTTGGCACAACTCTGTCACTCAAGCTTTCCCCAGAGTTAATAAGTCTTGCGCCAAGCCTCGGCCAAGCTTGGGCCTATTGTTTTTTCCTGTAAGGGGAAGGAAAACCAGCGATGGCACTATTGGGAAAAGTGTAAGTTGGGAATCGCGGGAATGGCAGCAGCGGCAATTAATGATGAATGTGTCGATTTAAATCGAACGGTATGCTGAGATAAAAGTTGTAATATAAGCGTGGCATGGACGAAGAATAGTGTAAAGTTGGTCGGGATATATCGAGGTCGACCGGTTCCCGGCCGCTAAAGGGACATTGCGACAGCCTGGACAGTAACCAGCTAAAGCTAAAGACCGTTTGGTTCGGCTGGTTGTATATCCCGCGGTGCATTGAGAACTCCGGGAATTTAAAATAAATTATTATTAGTCGCATGTGCACAGCCGGCTTTCGAAGAAAGAAAATGTTCGCGACTGGAATTATTATCGTACTCGTCACCGCTAATGCTTCGGAACTGGACGATTGACGAGAGTTGACGCCGCGAGTTTTATTTCTACGACTATTACTTTTTTTATTGTTTAATTTTTTATATTTATAGATTTCTCTCACTCTTGTTTGTATCAGAAGATAAAAATGGGGCTAAATAGTTGATAATAATTTATCGAGTGCGCAGTTAAAAACAAGTTTTTAATGCTAATTAAAAATAGCTATCGGTATATTTTTAAATTTTAATATCTACTGGAGTTTTAATAATAAATTTAAAAAATATCAATTAGCATTTAGTGAAATAAAGTTATCATGTAATTATTTTTAAAACAATTTCATCTATTGCGAATGTAATTATAATACCACATAATAACAACAATAACAACAACAACAACAACAAGCAATATCAAAGCTAGCTCGTCTTCCATCCGCTTGTTACCATTATACACACCATTATATTTATCTTTCTCTCCCGGTTATTCAGAGTACACCGACGAGCGGTTTATGATTTTGCTTAATTAATGGTTTCCTCGAGCCCTCGATCCCTCGTCGACACGAAATGCGCACGACCCGAGCATTAAATGCGCGTTACGCAATTTGGGAAAATTGTGAAACTGTTGATTCATGGTTATACGAGCCCAGCATTTCGTCGAGGGATTTCAGGGATTGCACACAAAAATAAATCATAAAAAACAATATTTTATAAATTATTAGACACCATTAAAGTTATCCCCAATAATAAAAGTAACGTTCATTTTATCAATGCATATTCTATTCAAAGCTTTTAATCCACCACCATAGAAAATTGTTAAATTGATACTTAATAAATAATAATAATGACAGATTACCCTGGCGGATCCGAATTACGGTAATTACCGAAATCTACCGTAAAGGACAATATTTTACGGTATAATTCGATATTTTACCGCAAAATATGGTCTTTGGCGGTAATATGGTATCTTTACCGTAATTTTCGGTACTGCACCGTAAGATATGGAAAATTACAGTAGCATACAGTACTCACCGTGAATTATGGTACAATATGGTATTTTACCGTAATTCACGACATTTACGGTACACGGTTACATTACTCTATAGTTTGTGTCACACCGCTCTCATGGGTTACATGACTAAATAACTCCCTTGCGTATCCGAATTACGGTAAATACAGTGATTTACCGTAATTTACGGTGCCTAGCAGAATTACGGTAAATTACGGTAATTTACCGCAATTCTGCTAGGTGCCGCAAATTACGGTAAATTACGGCAATTCACCGTAATTTACCACAATTTACCGTAGATTACCGTAATTTACGGTAATTCTGCTAGGCACCGTAAATTACGGTAAATCACTGTATTTACCGTAATTCGGATCCGCTAGGGCTAATTCAAAATATCTAATTTAAAATATCTGACGACAAAATATTTTAATCAACGATCATCGTTTTTGGTTTTAGATCAGGTTTTAATTCTATTATGGTACAAGATATTTTTGGATTAGATCTAATTTCTTACCTAGCGGATCCGAATTACGGTCAATACAGTGATTTACCGTAATTTACGGTAATTCTGCTAGGCACCGTAAATTACGGCAAATTACGGTAAATCACTGTATTTACCGTAATTCGGATCCGCTAGGATTAGATATTTTGACGTTAGATATTTAGGGTCAAATATTTAGTCGTGACACCCTCTCATGTGACTGCTCATACAAACTATAGAGTAATGCAACCATTACTATGCTGCATAGGAATTTTTACTTGACATTTTTCTCCTTGTAGTGTACAGTAATATATGGTAAATTACGGTCAAATACAAAAATGTACCATAAATTACGGCAGCATGCTGTACACGGAAAGATTTCAACACGATTGGTTACTGTTCTGCAGCCCTACACTGATTACTGTGCGGGACCTGACTGAGTCGTGTGCGCATATCATTCAGTCGGGTGCAGAACAGTAATCAGTCGGGTTCCAATCTTTCCGTGTACTGCACCGTAAATTACAATACAATATGGTGTATTTTACCGCAATATACCGTAAGGTCTCGTAAATTACGGCAAAATGCGGTACCGCACCATGAATTACAGTAAATTACGGCAAAAATGCGCTATATTAGGTAAAATTTGGTAATTTGCCGTAATTTACAATATATTACAGTAGTTAAGATCGACCAGGGTAATAGTAAATAAAATATAAAAGATATTTATAAATAAAAAAAATAAAAAAATAAATGTCTACAATACCGATGCTATTTTGAGTACTGAGTTCCCAGTCTTTCATGAGGATTTCTCGGGCAGGTCAGGATGACGGCGACGTGGTTGTACCTATAATACATACAGATCGTTTCGTAGATTTTATTTATATTTTTATTATATTGTCAACAACATTATTAAATCCACCATACAGAATTTCTGTATTTTCTACCTGCTGTAGATGCAAATAAATTGTTTTAAAAATAAATAAAATTGATTTAAAAATAAAATGTTAAGATCTTAAGATTATTGATCAACTTCCTACGCTTTCACGTAATGCGATGAGCAAACTTGTAAGTGAAATCGTCTGAGATAAAAAAAAAAAAACTAAATAGATTGCATGGTAGTTTGCTGTCGTTGCGATGATTTTCGTTCGCTGCAAGTTGCAACTCAGACGTCACGCTCGCGAGAATCTTCGGAAAGCGTGAAGACAGGCGTTAATGCTATATATACATCTACAATATACAACATACAATTGTAACCCTCCATTGTTATTATTTATTAATATTATTTTTATTGCTGAAAATGAATTTAAATCAACTCATACACGGCAACGAATATTTTTTTGCCCTCAATACCTCAACCTCAACTCTGCGTTCTTTGGTCGTTAAGCACTTCTACTTGGTTTTAATTTATTTTTTTTTATCTATCTACTGTAAATTGTACTGTACGGAATTACGTAAGAATGCGGTGGAGACTCTTTCGCTTGCCCGATTACGGCTGGTTGTTGGATTACGCGTTACGAATTGTTGCCACTTTTGAGACGGTTCGTTGCCGATGCGCATCTACTAAATAAAAAAACTCGTTCCTTTACACCATCACTCATCAAACGATATAATACCTTACACATATATACATATATATCTTTCTGCATGCAATAAATAATCCTTAAATACTTGTTTGAGGTAACTTGTTCACACTCCAAGTTTAATTTATTTCGAAATAAAGTTAATCCATAAATATTTTACGTCCAATTATATTCAATATTTTTAATTATTTATTGTATAATAATTTTAATTTCCAGGGACTGGGGCGACTCTTAAGTGAATAAAATTTTTAACAAATGGCCCATTTTACCCCGGGTACTTTGTATCGCTTTTAAATTTTTCCCTATTCGATATATGACACTGAAGTTAGCCGACGTCTAATAATTTTTCGACTTTTTTTTAAACGATAAATTATAAAAAAAAAAATATTTGAAAAAAATGCACCTGTAGTTTTTAAAATTTTCTACATGTGCATATTTTTAGTTTTTGTTTTTTTGTAATTTATTTGTTGAAAAAAAAATCCGGAAATCACTAATTGTCTGCTAACCTCTGGATGATATTCGATATTACTTGCGCTCTGCACATTTTTTGCACTGAAAAAAATTTTGGAATAAATGAGAAGCGTATGATTTTTTATTTATTTAATCTCGAGGTAAAATTTACTCCAGGAGTAATTGTGTAATGAATTTTTAAAACTCAAACTCCGAGTATCGAAGTTACAAAAAACGACGAAATTAATCAAATTTAAAAATTCAAATTGCATTTTAATTTTAATATAAATTATTTTAAAGCCGAGCAGTAATTACGTATAAGAGATAAAACAAAGTAAATCGCCATTGGCTAAACTTTTTATTACTCATCTCTCATTCATTTTTCTTGATATTCTGATGCCGAAAAAAATGAATTTCTAAATTCCCAAAGGCACTAATTTAAAAATTATTGAAATTAGGCTTGAAATTATGAAATGTATGAGTCGGTCTAGTTGTTTGATGATGGTGGCGTTTGTTGGTGAATATCGGTGACGATCGCGTGGCCACAGTCGACTCGGAAGCACCGCAGATGAGAGTTGAAGCTGGTGTATAGCAGAGCAGAGTAGAGTAGAGCAGAGTATGGATGCCAGAGAGTGAGGGCGGGTGGATTGAGCAACTGTAGGGTGTATTTGGGATGTATACACCCCGTTAGCCACAAGTACGGAAACGCTCGGCCCGCGAACGATGTTCAAGTCCTCGTTGCCTGGCTCTCGGTCTTGCTCTTCCAGCTCTTGTTCCTCTTGTTCCTCTTGTTCCTCATACTCCTGATTCGCATTGGTACCGTAGATTCTCTTGCTTATACGGTAAAATGTCCTAAGGGGGTGGGATTTACCGATGGTGCTGGTGAAGCTGGATGGGTGGACAAGGAGGAAGAGAGTGGAACCAGTCGAATTCCTAGCATACCGCGGGCCAACTGGTTAGCGAGCGATTTACGATATTGTAAACCGATGCGACGGCGGGTGCCGACCGCCGAACCTCAATCTAATAGTGGCGACTCTAGCTTCTGGCCAACGGTATGCAGGATACTACATTGTTGCTTGCCGAATGTGATACTGCTGCTCCTCTATTCCACGGCTATCCTTATCTCCTTCCTCGAAAAATTTACTCTAATTGTTCAAATATAACCATCATCAATTACAATTATTATTATTGGGACAATCAATAAATTTTATTCGTTATTCAAATGTTCGTTATTTTTCTGATGGAGAGCAAATGGAGAGAATTCAAAATAAAAAATCTGTAATATCGTACACAACAATCAACATCGGAATTCATTGGGTTCACAAATGAACCCGTATAAACAAAGCTAACATGAAATATATATGAGTAAGAGAGAAAGAAAATCAGAGGAGAGACATACTGGGGAGTAATTTCATTAGTGAATTCGGTGTACCAACGAATAACGTGGGCAATGAATACTCTCTCCTACTCCCTCATCACTACTCTACCAAATATATATATATATATATATATATATATATATATATATATGTGTATATGTATGTATGAATGTATATTATACATCAGCACGGTATGGATGAGTGGCGATAAATTGGAACAAAGGTCGACATTGCAGTAGCAAATCGAGAGAGTGAGATCGTGATACTGACATGTAGACAAAGAGAAGTGTGCAGCAAGCTTGTTGAGAAAACTATAATATAGTCAGAGTAATACGAGGGTTGTGGTTTGACCAGCCACGCGGAATAATGATATGTAATTGTCTTTCTCTCTTTTGCGATACCATATCTCTCTTCATTTGGTTATTCACTTGATCTGGCTGTTAGCTTGTGGGTGTGGCCAATTGACAATTAATCGATCAAGACTCAAATTGTTATCACAATCCACATATATCTCCCCTTAAATATGTCTCTTTAAACCCTTCAATCAGTAAATTTTTACTTTTCGACTTCCCGCTAAATTTTAAATTTTCAAACGAAGGGAAGTTATTGCTTTCGGTCTGATTTTCGAAAATTGAGTTTTCATCAGATGTCGATATTTCGAGACCCTAGAAAACTATTATATTTTCAGAAATGTATTTTTTTGAGCTCGAAATTTTAAGGTCAACGATTTTCCAGATTTTTTTATAAATATATGTCAGTTTATTTTAAACTATCAGTTTATTTTTGCACAATGAGTTTAATTTTTCCGGTAAATAAATTTTTTTTTTTTTTTTAAATAAACTGATGTGTTGTAGTTACATATATTTTATTTTCTGCACTAGACACTGCATATATATATAAAATCGGACAAGTAAATATGGACATGATTACTTTTAAATCTCATCTCCCCTGTTCGTCTGCTTGTCTGCCAGTGGTTAACCACGTGGGCTCGACATATCGCTGAATTACATCCAGACAGGGGATAAAAATTTATTAATGCCGTTTTCAAAAATTTTTTTATTTCATAATAAAAATTTGCGCATTTTCAAAAACCTCGAGTTGAATTTTTGTAAAAATAAAAATAAATTTCTATATGGTTTTTAAAATATATTGCTTCCATTAGTTCCAAAGTGTCAGAAGAGATCTACAGACGGGAAATGAATAATTAAGGCGGCGACGAGAAAGATGAGTTGGGATTAATATACACAAGAATACGTTTAAACACAAGCTAGAGTGTGATCTCAACTCGGCTTCTTAACTTCTCTTTACTCTTCTCTTAAGGTGTTTGGACACTAGCCAACATCACCGATAGACATACAACTCGACAGAATCTGTGCCAAAAACCTTCACACTCGCTTTTTTTCATTTATATTTATTTAAATACACGTATATTTATTTTTTATACGGCAAATAATTACACTGGAAAAAATCGGGAGTCAGCGCGGATTTTATTTAAATCCGAATTCGCTTATCCGCCACTCGGAGTTCCGGAGTTTTAGTCAAGAAAATTCTGCATACGGAATAAATAGAACTCGGACATAATCCGCGTTCACTCCACAAATTTTTTACTGCACATTAAATTAAAAATTAAGATTTTTTTTTGCCATTAATAATTTAAATATTTTTTCGCGGGATTTTAAATTTCAGTAAAACACCAGATGGTTTATAAAAAAATTTACAATACGTAAATTAAATTAAGATAAACTCGGTACTCTGGTACTTGTGTATTTTTACTGAGGACTTTTCACTATTTCTTCCTCGACTAATTTCCGTAATTTTGTTTCGCTTCGTTATATTTAACTTTCATGACCCGCAAATTAAACGTTGAATTTAAAAACTACCGCCCCTATTACCTCTTTACTTCTTTTTTAGTTATAAAATCGTTACAAAAAAAACAAGATCAAGCTTTATTATATTATCGCAAAACTTTATTTACATTTCAATTTAAATTTCATAAAAACTTATTTTTAATTCTTATCTACGCGCATATTTAAAATGTTTTTTTTTTATCTTTTTATTTTATGACCCGGTGAGTACTAGCAGGTGCCAACGTCAAGGCTATTGGAAATACTTGAGAGAATTTATTGGGCGTTTAAATACTCGGAAAATATTTTAAAAAATTCAGAGTCCGCTTAAAAACCCTCGTGTTGTAATAAAAATATGAATTTAAATTTACAGTAAATTTGAATTACTTTTTTCTGATTAATGAAATCTTTATTAATTAATTTGAATTTGAAATTCTTATGTCTTTCGTAATTTAGTTATAATTTGAATATCTTTATATTTTTTACTAGAGTGCGCTTGGCGTAGGAGTAGAGTTAAAATAGACTAATATCAGCTACACGGAAAAGTAGCCCGTGGATTCGTTCCTGTTGGGAATAACTCAGCACAATATAAACGTTTTTTGTTCATTATGATGTCCTCTAGTAGGAGAAACCCCAAAAAGTCCCAGAAAAAATTTAATTTTAGACTTATGACCCGATTCGGGTCAGGGAGGATACCACCCCCGTATTTTTATGGAAAGTGGCCTGTAACTTTGCTCCTATTGAGAATAACTGTACACAATACTAACATTTTTTGTTCTTTATGACATCCTTTAACAGAAGAAACCCCAAAAAGTCCTTAGAAAAATTTATTTTTCGAGTTCAGACCCATATGAGGATAAATGAGGATGAGGCAGTTCATGATTTCCTATGAAGAGTGGCCTTAAACTTTGCTCCTGTTGGGAATAACCCGTCACAATATAAACATTTTTTGTTCATTATGATGTCTTCTAGTAGGAAAAACCCTCAAAAGTCCCTAGAAAAATTTATTTTTTGAGTTCAGACCCATATGAGGATAAATGAAGATAAATGAGAATGAGGCAGTTCATGATTTCCTATGAAGAGTGGCCTTAAACTTTGCTCCTGTTGGGAATAACGCATCAGAATATAAACGTTTTTTGTTCATTATGATGTCTTCTAGTAGGAAAAACCCTCAAAAGTCCCTAGAAAAATTTATTTTTTGAGTTCAGACCCATATGAGGATAAATGAAGATAAATGAGAATGAGGCAGTTCATGATTTCCTATGAAGAGTGGCCTTAAACTTTGCTCCTGTTGGGAATAACGCATCAGAATATAAACGTTTTTTGTTCATTATGATGTCTTCTAGTAGGAAAAACCCTCAAAAGTCCCTAGAAAAATTTATTTTTTGAGTTCAGACCCATATGAGGATAAATGAAGATAAATGAGAATGAGGCAGTTCATGATTTCCTATGAAGAGTGGCCTTAAACTTTGCTCCTGTTGGGAATAACGCATCAGAATATAAACGTTTTTTGTTCATTATGATGTCTTCTAGTAGGAAAAACCCTAGAAAGTCCCTAGAAAAATTTATTTTTCGAGTAAACGACGTCAGGCAGATACGGGCAGAGGACACTGCCTATGTTTTTACATGAAAAGTCGCCCATAACTTTGCTCCTGTTGGGAATAACTCCAGACAATATTAACATTTTTTGTTCAATATGATGCCCTCAAGCCGGAGAAACCCAAAAAAGTCCTAAGAAAAATTTTATTTCCGACCAAGAGTTGATATGAGAATAAATGAGGATGACACTGTCTATGTATTTTTATGAAGAGTGGCCTATAACTTTGCTCCTATTGGGAACAACCCATCACAATATAAACGTTTTTTGTTCGTTATGATGTCCTCGAGCAGGAGAAACCCCAAAAAATCCCGAGAACATTGATAACATTAATCAATTAATTGAAATCTACTCTAATAATTATTTGAAATAAAGGCAAGTAATGAAATAAATTAACGAGCTGTGGCTCTCGAAAATAAAATAATTGAACAAAAGTGTATTATATATTTCTACATATAAACACTAATGTTATTATAAAACAAAGTGTAAGAAAAAGCAGGAAGAACAAGCTCTTGAAAATCACACTTGTTGCTGCAGCGCCCTCGATCCTTCCTACACTACTAGGAAGTCGCCTCATTGGAGCAGCACTTTAACGGGCCAAGTGGGTATTAAAAGAATTTACGAAGCAATTTCGAGTCCCGATCGTGCAAAAGCGCCCTTTGCTTGCTTTTAGTGGAAAAATCTAAAAAATATTCAGCCAAAGAAAATAATTAATTGAAGAAAAAAACTAAATCCCCGTCAGTTGGTCACTTTTTTTACTTGACATAAATTAGCTCTTACTGCCACGACATTTTTGTATCAGCAGATAAATTTATCAGCGGTTTCTAAAGGAAAACAATTCAATATTTATGTTTATAAATGAAATGTTTGCAAATGAGGGCCGTATCTTTACCAGGAAAAAATGAGGTACGATTAAATTTTTCCGTGAGATTCGTGACATTGACGTCGTCAGAGCATCTTAAATATGCGTCGTCGTCATGGCCGTCGTAAAATAAAATATCGACACGCGTTCTCAGCTCGCACGTAAATAATAATAAACGTCTCAATAAAATAATAAAATTTATTGTAATTCCATTTGAGTAAATGAAATGTTGATATAGTCGGGCACAATATCGTGAATTGGGAAATAAATGGATAAAAAAAAAGGCAAAGAAAGCAACACTCAATCACAAAGGAGCACGAATGAAAGACGAAGAAGATAAAAGAGTAGCGATAGGTGTACAGCCGGAAGTACGAAGCGATTCCGTTTATCGATTCGCAACCGACGCCTCGAAAGACTTGAGTCTTTCCTTTTTCTGCCCACGTCTTCCGCTTGCCTTTTACCTCTCACCATCTACCATCTACCTTCTGCCTTTACTTATTTTCCTATACTACTATCCACTCTTCTATTCGACTTACACTATTGGCGAAACGATAACTCGGTACGTCTACCATAAATCAAACTGCCAGGAGTGCTCTTCTCTGCCTCACCTACACTCGCCATTTCACCACCCGAGACCCTCCATCCATATCCTTCTTTCAGTCTTTTCATCTCCTTTACTCTTTTTTACTACTCACTATATATATATTCATACATACAATGTGTACATCTATATATCTATACATCTATACATTTCTTGTACTCCGTTCCGTTCATCCTTTCACGTCCTCGTTCACTCACTTTTTTTTTATATTGTTTTGTTCTCTACTTCAACATCATGAATTACGAATGATCTTTAGATTTTGTTTTTGTTTCCACATTAGTCTGATTCAATATTAAAGTCGCGTGGAAAATTAAACGCTAAACAAATAGCAGTTGATTAAATTTAAAATTCAAAGTGTATGTTATTGAAAAATAAAAAATTTTAAATTAATGTGAGGGGGGTTGGCACTTTTTTATTTTTCGCACTCGAGTGGACGATCGAAAATGTCCTTGATGCACTTGTACAGTAAATGGAGGCTTTGCCCAAATTTTTCCCGCAACCGAACTCTCTAAAACTAAATAAGTGAAAATTTCACTAATTGAAATAGTGATCTTAAAACTCACTACAAAATTAGTGATTTTGAATTAGATTCACTAATTCATTAGTGATTCCCCGGATTTTACAATGATTACTAGTGGCGCCTCGCTTAAGGACTTTTTATTCTATCATTGAATTATCAAATTCAGGGCAAAATTAATTACGATAATTTTTAAATACAACTGAACAGTATTAATTAAAGTAAGTTAATTAAATAAAAGCTAATTTAGTTGCTAAATAATACATCTTGTTATTTTTTAATAGCTTTATATTTTTACTCCAACTTTTTTTACCGAACCTTAATCAAAACCATCATTGACAATAGATTCAGGTTATGAGTTATAATTATGATATAAATATTTATCATACTAAAGTAATTTTAATTGTTAATTTAGTCGATGAAGTTGCTAAAAAAATTTTATAATCAATTACAAATAATAATCATAATAATAATAATATTTTGATACAATATTATTAGCAACGATACAATATTTTTCCAAATAAATCCTCGTCAAAAAGTGAATTAGTACATTTTTGACTAATTCAATCAGTGAAATTTTCACTAATTCTATATCTTGTTTTTGTTACTAATTCAAAAAGTGAACAGTCACTAATTCATAGTCGTATACTTTGGACAATTTAGATTAGTGAATATTCACAAGTAATTATTGGTTTTTCACTAATTTAGTTTTAGAGAGAATGAAAAATTTCACGGAAAACAGATCGTAAATTTTCGCTGTCTGGCGCGAAATTCAAAAAAGTGGTCAAGTGGGGGAAGTTGTTTTGGACTCAGTAACCGCCGATTGGGGGAAGAAGTTTGTAAGGGACAGGCTTATAACGGGTAGTCAACTGTATTACAATAGACTAATTATTAATGTGAGATAAAAATATTGTAATGATCAAGTATCGGCGTAAAAGGGCCTGGAGAAAATAATATAAAAGAAGAGAAGAGGAGAGACGCCATAGCCAGGAAATGCACTTGACGCACACAAGACGCTACGTCGCGAGGATGAGTCATCGGAGATACGTAAAACCGGTTTGTCGTAACACGAAAGAGCATTCTGTCTTGTTCTTTTTATACAACATCTCTTGTGCCTTGTCTTGTTCCTATCCGTTCCATTCCCTCGATACCAAGACCCTCGTCATCACGAGCATCGAATCACAGATGAGACTTTAAAGGCGGCACCGCAACGATTGTCACTTTGTTGTAGATACGATTCCTACCGCTTCTATACCGGGTGTTCCGATATATTACACATGATATTTATATACCTATATTTGTCCACGAAATTGCCAATAAAATATATGAAACGCCCATGTCTCAATTTATTATTTTTTTTAAATTACGCGGCTAAATTTTTTTACTTTCCCAGGAGCGAATTCACAAGAACTAGAGATCCAAGGGACAGAATATTGAAAGGGAAGAAAACTCCCTTTGGAGGGAAAATGGATAGAAGTAGACGAAAAAAAATAACTAGTCGCGTCGCAATGGCGCCCATTTGCGTCGCATTGTTTCACGCACTTGGCTTTTCAAGACGCGATTTAAATATCCTTAAATCTCCCGTTTACTAGATTTATAAATATCGACACATCGGTTCCATAAGTCAATGACACAAAAAATAAAATTTAACAACAAATATAATTATTTAGTTAAGTGATTTGTTGTTGAAAGTCGTAATTTGTTATTGCGAGTGGCATAGAGGGAAAAAGAGCCGAGTATTCTTGAAACCCGAGTTCTCGTCAGTCTTTCATATGAGATAATTAAACCGCTTGGAATGGCTTAGGTAAAGGGCAGGTTGTTTTTCTCGTCAGTTAGTAAACGTAAAAAAAAAAAAATAATAAATAAAATAAAAGTAGAGTCTCATGGAGAAAAATTCCGGGGATGCTACCGACAGAGCCAAAGACCACGAATACAAGGGATAGGAGCAAGGGGAGTCCCATTGAGGGAGAAAATAAAACGAGACGTGGTTTCTCACACTCTAAGGAACAAAGGAACAACGTTGAAAACAATCAGTGAGATTGTTTTTTTAATTTTATTCTTACTCAGCTAAATACGTAAAGAAGACTAGGGTTTACTTCGCCAGGAGTGAATGAGTGAAACGAGTTTAAAACCAAAGATGTCGTGTTATCTGAGCTACACATATTGTGATTGTTCTGGCAAGATAGTACAAGATGTTAAATATAAGAAAATGATAAATCATTTAGACAGTGACATTTGATCGAGACTGTACACTGAAAAAAATAATCGCTAGCTGCTAGCGATTTTTTTCTTTAGCAGCTAGCGATTTTTAATCGTTAGCTGCAAGCGATTATTTCGCTAGCGGCTAGCGATTTTTTCTTTAGCAGCTAGCGATTAAAAATCGCTTGCTGGAAGCGATTATTTCGCTAGCTGCTAGCGATTTTTTCTTTAGCAGGTAGCGATTAAAAATCGCTTGCTGGAAGCGATTTTTTCGCTAGCTGGAAGCGATTTTTTCTTTAGCGGGTAGCGATTAAAAATCGTTTGCTGGAAGCGATTATTTCGCTAGCTGCTAGCGATTTTTTCTTTCTTCATATATATATATATATATATTTGTTTTATTTTCGAGTTATACCGATGCTTAACTTTTTTTTATACAAGGATCCGATAAGTCAGTGTTAGCGAAAAAATCACTTCCAGCTAGCGGAAAAATCGCTCCCAGCAAGCGATTTTTAATCGCTACCTGCTAAAGAAAAAATCGCTTCCAGCAAGCGATTTTTAGTCGCTACCTGCTAAAGAAAAAATCGCTAGCAGCTAGCGAAATAATCGCTTGCAGCTAACGATTTTTAATCGCTAGCTGCTAAAGAAAAAATCGCTTCCAGCTAGCAAAATAATCACTTGCAGCTAACGATTTTTAATCGCTAGCTGCTAAAGAAAAAATCGCTGGCAGCTAGCGAAATAATCGCTTGCAGCTAACGATTAAAAATCGCTAGCTGCTAAAGAAAAAAATCGCTAGCAGCTAGCGATTATTTTTTTCAGTGTATGAGAGAAAGGTCGATCTGGCCTGTCTTAGCCCCGACTTGTTAGCTGGTTCGTGATGTAGCCATCATCAATTCAATATCCAATCCCGTCCCATTCCAAGTAAATCCCTGTTAGTTTATAAATACATCAGAATTGTTAAAAACAATAGAATGTCATTTGAGCGAACGGAACAATCGTTTGTATTTACAGTTTTAACAAATAGATACTTCGTTTTTTATTTCCATTTTATTTTCTAGCCTGTCTACTCATTAAATCGGCTGTCCGAATCGCTTTGTTTCATCGCCACCCTGAAAAGGCTCAACTGAAAAAAATAACTATACCAACTGTGAATGTTAAAATAGAGATAAAAAAAGAAGAAATGGATTCTGTGATGTTTTTTTATGTCTTGTTTTAACGGCGCAATACTTTTGTGGTCAGCCAAAGTGGCGCTTCCTCCTTTTCTGAGGTTCTTTAAAAAATAAAAAAACGACAAACTAGTCTTGGGACACAACAACTATCACTATATACAATATAGTTGGTTTTTCCTGGAGACAAAACTACATCTCTGTTGGTTATTTTATATTACTCGTACAACCCACCGTCACCGCCACCATCGCCACCGCTGCTATCACCGTCACAAAACAACGACCACCAATTAAGTATGAGTCAGGTAATTTTTCTAATGACACTGTCGAGAAATTGGTTAAGAGTTCTCTCTTTTCCATTTGAGAAATATGACCGTTTATATTTTTTAACTTTAAAACTCAATAAATTTAAAAAAAGGAAAAACAAATATTGGCTTTGTATTTAAAAAAAAAGTCATAAATAAAATTTTACTTCTTTTAAATAAAAATTAAATGTGACCATAAAACGTCGCGGTATTATATCCCAGGGTAAAATCTACCTGGAAAAAAACTTGTCAGTAAGATTTATTACAGCAGTAATCTATAGAAGTCTAGTGGTCAGGGCGTTGGGCAACATAAGAAGAATCGACGAGTCCAAAAAATACCATTTCGAAAAAATTTATCAATTGGTTTCCGTCAGCATTATATTAGATTCCGATTGGCCGTTTGAATTATGGCGCTGACGCGCGGGCTTTTTGAATTTTTCTTAAAAAAGCCGACTGACTGGTTCGGCGCAAAAATTTTATACTTTGTAGTGAAATACGATGGACATTAAATATAATACTCTAGATCTTTGAGATATATATGAAAACCGGATGTGTTATATTAGATTTTTTTACACTCGCAAAAGTTTAACTCGTTCTCATTTTTACTCCGCTTTGAAATTTGTTCTAAAGAGACAGATCTGGACGCGGACAAGTGTCTGAAGATTGGTGATCAAATGTACCAATCAACTACTCAAATTACCAAGTTTTGCTGAACAAGAGATCCTTCATCTCATAAATTGGACTCATACTTGACCGGTTATCGAATGCAGAATACAAAAATAAAGATTTATACCTCATTGCATGTGAGTTTTATAAAGTGTTGTGTCTTGGGAGACCTAGTTTATTTAATCATCAACTAAAACTTAAATCTAATGTAATTTCACGTAGAAATCCATTGCGAACGGATACACTTCAGGTCCCTTTTGCACATACAGCTTGCTATCAAAAGTCTTTTATTGTAGTAGGTTGTAATTTTTGGAACTCACTTCCATTTGAGATTACGTCATCAGAATCACTAGATTTATTCCGTCAAAGATGCTTTAACTATTTAATCGATTTAGAAGAATCGAATGAACTATAGATAATAATATTTATGAGTATGGAACTGTTAAAAGTCTGTTGGAGTGATTTGAATTGAGTCTGAGTTTTGAGATGAGTCTGGTTATATGTTATAAGTTATAAACTATAAGTTATAAACTATAAATTACAAATTATAAATTTAAGCTTTTCACTACATGTAATAATTATTTTGTATATGATCGAAAGAGGTCAAACCTTACGATTGAAAATAAATAAATAAAAAAAAAAAAGATAATTAAATCCTATACGATTTGAACGCAATTAGCATAAACACACAAGTTTATAATTTAATTCAATATAAATATACATATGTATGAAACACATATACTAGTTTTATGTATCTTGTCTCAAAGCGGAAGCAATGGTTATGTTTTTAAACCTCGATAATGCTACCGATAATAAGGATAATTATATTTATCATAATTGCGATAAATTGTTTATGAACTCATTCTCCGCAAATAAAATAAAACTCATCATATCAAGGATATATATATTTATGTAGTATGCAGGTATGCATTGAATGTCTACTCGAGGTGAAATTGACATAAAGAAACATACGACATAAATATATATATCTGATAAATAATATTTATAGTGAGTTGTGTTTGATATTATTATAAATATTTTTTGTGTCCGGTGATCAAAGGAAATAGTACGGCAACAAACCGGCGCAGTGACTACTCTTAAACACGGCCATGTAAAGAAGAGAGAGTGATCAGATCACTAATTACTTTCATGTATATATATCTAACCTGGTGTAATTATCATGGAATGCATAGCATGGAAGTAGAGCTTCGTAAAAAATTAAGATGAATGATCAATTAGTAGTCAGGTCAGCGTTGGAACTTACCTGAAACAATCGAATGAAAATAAAAATTATTAAGTAGCCAATTAAGTTACTTTTAATATATGATAATGGTACAGATTAAATTTTGTTAGGGCGTTAAAAAAAGTTTGTAATTAATGGTCTTTTGTTGCGTTTTATTGTCGACTGACAAAACGAATCTATACACTGTCCAATGATCCCAATGATCCTGAGCCTCATGACTATATAGTAATTGGCTATACCGGATATATCAATATATATATTGTATGGACACATTTATGCATCGTATAGCATTTATAGACAAAACACGGATTGGCTGGAACGTGATTATCGCAAATTACGTTTGGGTACTTGCAATTCCATGTATGATTTGAATGCGCGTGGGCTATCTTGCGCGTGGGTGACTTGTACAGTTATCCAAACATTCACCATCATAATATCTACTGTACAACTTTATATATATATAATGTTCAATTATAACGTTCTATAATCCTTTCTATTTGACTATAAGTCTCTGTTAAATTAACTCGCTAAATATAATATATATATATTATAGGGTAAAAGTACCATTTGTGGCCACTGCTCCATTTTTTGACATTTAATACCTTTATTAATCCAAAAGTATAAAAGAAACTTTTATTGTAATATTGCGATAAGAGTATCTTTGAACACATTGTGAAATTTGATTATGTCAAATTACTTCATTTAAAATTTTCAAGTGTCCAAAACTGGCTCTCGTGGCCAAAAACTGTAAATCTCTACCCTATATATATATATGAATCATACCCGGGTCGAAAAAATAACAAAATATGACTTTTTCGACTTGAATAGATCCGAAGTAAGTCAAGTTAAGTCAAAAATGAATAAAAAACACATTTGATTTTGACTTTCTTTTGGCTAATTTCACCCACTTGCTATCTATTAAAGTCAAAAAGTCAATAAGTCAAAATTAAAAAAATTTAGGTAATTTGACTGCTTTAAGGGGTATAATTCCGGAGGCTGGGGGTGGCCTAAGATTTATGGCTGACATATCGACATCTATATACGAAACATTTCAAAAATCTCGTCATCCAGTAGATTTTTTACTTTCCAATTTTTGTTCCTTATGCGAAAAACGTTTTAATCTTCAAGTTAATAATTAAAATTATTTTTTTGACTCAGGTAATGATTATCATTTTTTTTCAAATATCATAGTAATAACTCTTCTACTTATTTATCTTGAATGTATTTTTAGAACGACACTTACTGTGTAAACATTTAACTGCGAGGTAAGTAAATATATTAATCAAATATTAAAACTATTAGCATAAAAAAGAAAAAAAATATATATTTCAAAAATTTATTTAAATTAAATTGAGTTCGTTGGGCATTTGGCAATAGATTTATGAGAGAAAATACAAGATAATTAAATTAGTACGCTAGCCAAACTTAATAGAAGCGATTCATAAGATGGGTTGATTAAATTTAAGAATAAACAGAAAGAGGAAAAGGTAAAGAAGAAGAAGAAAATGTTTGCCAAAATTACACTTTTCAAATTCATTCATGATACGTAAACAAACACGCACTCGAGGTTATTTGTTCAGTTTCTATCGTATGAAATTTATTGTCGTCAATACGGACAGTATTATTTTATATATATATATTTTTTTTTGAAGAGTAAAGCGACGATTTTCAATACACGTGTTGTAAGCAGTTATAGCTGGCTATTAAAATTTATCTACATTGTGAGAATACATAATGTGAAAAAATACTGAAGAGGCATACGAAATTTTATTTTAGTGACATAAGTACACAACTACTTTGATGAATACAAATAATATTTAAACTTTATCTAGTTTTTAGTTTGTTGAAATAGATATAGAACCTTATCATGTATAAATATATGTACTTCATATTATATATATTTTCATTTACAGATAATTATTAACCGGTAATGATTAAGTAGCCAAAGATAAATATCTGACGGGAAAAAATGATAATGGCAAATTTATCATTTTTTATTCGAGAAACCAGAATTTATATCTAATTGATTTAGTATTAAATATTTTCAGCAAATAGACGTTTATTAATTTCCAATAAATCTATAGTTTCTGAGAATAAACAATTAATACCCAAATTAAAAATTGGAAAATCGATCCATTAACCAGCTTCCAAACTCCGCGATATCTTAAATAATTAAACAAATATCTAGATATTTTTACTTCGGTAAAATTGAAATAGAATACAGAGTAGGGCAAAACGGGCCACTCCAAAAATTTGGTAAACAATTATTCCAACTGTCTGTTACGATGCGCATCGTCATTTCTGCTCTCTAAAACGAAATAAGTCAAAATTTCACTAATTGAAATAGTGATCTTAAAATTCACTACAAAATTAGTGATTTTCAATTAGATTCACTAATTCATTAGTGATTCCCCGGATTTTACAATGATTACTAGTGGCGCCTCGCTTAAGGACTTTTTATTCTATCATTGAATTATCAAATTCAGGGCAAAATTAATTACGATAATTTTTAAATACAACTGAACAGTATTAATTAAAGTAAGATAATTAAATAAAACCTAATTTAGTTGCTAAATAATACATCTTGTTATTTTTTAATAGCTTTATATTTTTACTCCAACTTTTTTTACCGAACCTTAATCAAAACCATCATTGACAATAGATTCAGGTTATGAGTTATAATTATGATATAAATATTTACCATATGAAAGTAATTTTAATTGTTAATTTAGTCGATCAAGTTGCTAAAAAAATTTTATAATCAATTACAAATAATAATAATATTTTGATACAATATTATTAGCAACGATACAATATTTTTCCAAATAAATCCTCGTCAACAAGTGAATTAGTACATTTTTGACTAATTCAATCAGTGAAATTTTCACTAATTCTATATGTTGTTTTTTTTACTAATTCAAAAAGTGAACAGTCACTAATTCATAGTCGTATACTTTGGGCAATTTATATTAGTGAATATTCACAAGTAATTAGTGGTTTTTCACTAATTCAGTTTTAGAGAGTGTACAATTTTGAGTCCAAAAATTTATTTTCAGGAATTTTTTGAATGGGCTTGATTTTTTCCCGCCCTTTCTGATGTAAATTTATCTAATAGATCATTTGACAATAATACAAGTAATTACATAAGATTGGTTATTGCAAAATATCAATACGTCGATCCGTGTCCGAGAAAAAATAAATATATGACAAATATACACATAGACTTATTTATATTGGTGTAAAATGGAAAGGTAATACTTAATACTTGTATTAAGGACACGCGAAAAGTTGTTGAATTATTAAATCACCAATCAGCTTAAAGTTGTTAATTATACTGTAGTAAATGTCTAGGATAATAAAACTGAAGTATAAATAAAATAAAAGTAAAATGTCGACTGCTATTTTTTCTGTGTGAATTTTTTATTTTACCGCGGAAGGTATTTTTTTAATTTTTTTTTTTTTCGACAAAAACAAGTACATGGTGTGGTGCCATTGGCTACGAAAGAAAGAAAGAGCACAGAGATATAACACTCGACTATTTTAACCGTGAAATAACTCAGTTTGTATGCCGGCTCGAAAAGAACTGTACGAACATATACAGTAGCACTGGGCGGGGGGATTTGAAGGGGGGAAGAGAAAAGCGCCATGATATGTAGCTTCTAAAGATAGAGTACCCAAAAACAACTATTAACACACTATGTACTGTTAATTTTTTTTTATCTCTATTTTTATTCATTAATTATTTTCTTTTTCTCTTCGTGTATATTTACGCCTAAGCTGATTCAAAATTTTAATAAACTAAAAAGTATGACTACACGCTGACTCAAATGAGCTTTTAATGTTTACTTTACTTCAACTTAATGATTGATGATAAAGAAAATAAATAAATAACTAAAAAAATTAGTCAACTAATTGTTTTAAATTATTACGTAAAGTCATTTGTTATCTTAATGTCTTTTTAAATAGGAAAAAACAAAACTGTAATTTATGTATCTATATGTGAATTTTTTTTTTTTTTAATTTAAATGAGAACTGACGTTAAATTTATAAATAAAATTTACTTCAATCTGATTAACTGATACCGTATGATTATAAATTAATCTAATCAATCGCGTAGATAAGATTTTTTTTTATTAAAAAAATTAATGAAAAATTACTAAATATTTTTAGCAATTTTTTTTAATAATAATAATAATTGTTGATGAAGCATTGCAGCAGTAACGAATGACAAACAAATAATAATAATAATAATAATAATAATAATAATTATAATAATAATAATAATTTTTATGCCTAAGAATTTTTATTTAAACTTTTATATTTTTTTCAAATCATTAGGAAAAAAAAATGACTCAAAATAAATAAATATATGATTAAATTAATCATTACTGATTTTATTTGTATTGTTTTTTTTTTTTTTTTGACGTTTATAATAAATATTATACAAACAGAATATAAAGTACGATGCAATTGACACAAAACTTTGAAATAAAACAAAACAATACATTTGTTTATATTGTATATGTACATGTATATGTATATATAGTAAAAGAGACGTTATTACAATCGACTGTTTCATTATCAGCATGTTATCCGAGTCTACTCGTTGACTAAGCAAACGAGCAAACTAAAAT
Source organism: Microplitis mediator (assembly GCF_029852145.1). Taxonomy (NCBI): domain Eukaryota; kingdom Metazoa; phylum Arthropoda; class Insecta; order Hymenoptera; family Braconidae; genus Microplitis; species Microplitis mediator. Next base: position 20,151,044 of record NC_079979.1, read on the forward strand.
CGCTCTAAAGCCATCCTTGAACAAACGCAAGTACCAAGTACTCTACTATCTAAAAGACATGCCAAAGAGTATTGTCAGCTACAAGTGACAATGCTTTCACATATGCTTTGTGTTTATTATTTTTATTATTATTATTATTGTTATAAATTATATTACAATAAGTACACATGTATATATTTGTACTGAGCAAATTGATTATTACTATCAGTACGATGATAATAAAATAAAACATAAAAAAAAAAAAATATATATATATATATATATATATATATATATATATATATAGGGATTCAATTTAACAAAAGTTGTGAATCAAGAGTAGTCATTGGTGTTTTTATCACAATCAAAGTCCAAGTTCATTCTGAAACTTTGTTTCTTTATAAATTTATTAAAAAATAAGTAGTTTTCTCGCACTAGAGAAATTTGAGTTAGACTACAAATAATTCAAAATTTGAATCGTATTTTACGCGCGAAAAAACTTCAGATTCAAATAATGATTCAAGATTTTCACTAAAGGTTTAAGTAAAAGTACATTTTTCATTCGGAACCGCGCAAATAAATATGAAACTCGAAATTTTTCATATTTTCTCCTCTGCATGATAAGAAAAAATTCCCCAGCCATAACAATTCACTGAAATTTTTCCCGCTTAACAGGGGTTCGCACTTATCTCTCTGTTACACTCAAGTCCACGAACTGTACTGTCTTTGTTGCACTTGTGTAGTAAATGGAAACTGTGGCCGAGTTTTTCTCTTAAAGAAACGAATATTATCGAATAATTAAAGCGCACTTCACTAGATTAAACAGTAGTGCATCGAAGTACAGTCTCCATTTTGTATTTAGAGATTTTGTTTGCGAAAAAAACTCAGTTTCAAATAATGATTCAAGATTTTCTCTAAAGGTTTAAGTAAAAGTACATTTTTCATTCGGATCCGCGCAAATATATATGAAACTCAAAATTTTTCATATTTTCTCCTCTGCATGATAAGAAAAAATTACCCAGCCATAACAAGTCACTGAAATTTTTCCTGCTTAAACAAAAATGGAGCCACGGAAAAAAAATATTAGTAAATATTACTGAGATTCTCGTCAACAGCGCGCCTAGACCGGATCTCAGTAAATATTATGGAGTAGAACGTAAGAAATTAATAACAGATGCATTTTTTTGACAAGTGTCTTGTAGTTTTTTAAGGTTTAAGTAGTAGTTTTAAATAGTCAAGCAGTATATTTCAACGGTTAACTGTTAATTATAGCAGTTTAAACATTAAAATCATAATTTTACTGATTGAAACGACATTAGTTATTGAACACAACATAAATAATTACAAGTTGAACTACAATTATTGTCAATCATTTTTTTCCGTGAGGGAGCATAGAAATTTTCCATTGAAAATTAAATATTTTTTTATTGCCAACCGTAATTTGAATCGAAAGTAATAAATAAAATGGACACTAAACAAATATAAATTAACAATAAAATTTATAAATATGCTGAGCTAGAGTTTTAAAAAATAAAGCAATATTCTTGGTTGTCATTACTACATAATCGCGAATAAATTAAAATCGCAGCGGGATCTACTCGTTGTGTCACACACAAACTGCAACACCTTTTCTAACCACGCATTGGCATAAAACCGGAGTTGAATAACGGGCCTGTATATATTTATATATATATATATAAACTGCGGGAAGAACAAAACGAAGGACATACTATACTGAATCCTATATAAATATAAATATTATGCTACCGCACAATATCTCCAGGTTCCGTATATAAAAAAAAAATAAAGCTATATATCAACATTAAGTGTGTCGTCATACATAAAAGTATACGTGATTTCTCAATGGCTTATTCAATTGGAGTAATAACGCTATAATTTATAAGTAAAATATTTAAAAATAATAAAACAAATTTAATAAAGATATCGAGTAATTACACGAGTATTTAATTATCGCGTAGATTGAATCTTCTTGAGTAATGTATTTATATTTCAGCACTATCCTAATGCATTTCACATGAATCAGCCGATTTACACTCGGGATTTCATGGAAATGTACCTGGGAAGCTTCTCCCGACGTCACGAGTAGAGTCAAGTCCAACACGCAGTTGATAAACGATCTCGCGTGCTCAGTTTGCTTGACCGATCGTAATTTAGCTCACAAGACTCACCGAGACTTCCATCGCCCGAGTTTCCGTTATTTTCATTACTTCCAAGAACATAAGCCCGCGTAGAAAATTATTTTTAAATATTTATCAACTCAAACTTATTATGCTAATTATTTTAATTACATCCCGATTTAATTACTTGTGTGTGTGATATTTATATCATATATATATATTGGGCTGGAAAATTTTTTCGGAGTAAGCGCGGACTCTATGCGGAAATTGGGTTAGAAAATGGAGCCAAATACCCGGTAAATTTGAAAATTTATCATCAGTCAAAACTACAGCCCGTTATATCGTTGGATCTTTAGCGGATTACAGACCTCAGCATCCCGCATCTGTTACCCGACGCTCGATGCCCTTGGGCACTTTTCGACGAGGAAAGATAATACTCTGGCAACTGTATACAGACAAACCAGGTAGCAAAGTCTGGGGATTATTAAAATGTACGCAAAAAATCGGCGGGAAAAATTTAAAAGTCTGTAGATAAATTTTCCGAAATAATTTAAATAAAAATAGAATTAATTAATTATCGAATGACATCGATTTTTACCGTACAATTTCTAGTAACAAATAAATATTGATGGATGTCAATTAACTGAAAGGGTATTTACATTTTCGTTATTGGATTTAAATAAATACCAGCAATTAAATCAATCAACGGTAATTTTATTGAGAGTTAACTCAATCAAGCAAATGAATTGTAAAAAAAATACTTTCTGGTATTCATCAATTTCAGGTTACTTTTATTTTTTTCCATCCGACTGAGATCTTTGTGGAGACTAAAGAAAAGTCTTGTACTTTACAGACAAAATCCAGCTCAGGAGAAGATAAAGAGAATAAAGTTGATTTAAAAAAGTAAAATGAAATAAAAAAATGAGTTGAGACTAAAAGGAGTTTTGAAAAAAAAAAAAAAAAAGTAAAAGAGTTGTAGTGGGGGTGGGAAGCTAGAGTTCTCGGTAAATTGACCGGTACAAAGGGTTCCATGTGCTTGGGCAAACGATAATTCGGAGCCGGTTCAAAGGACCCGCGGGACGATATATCAATGCCCAGCTCGCAAAACAATTCCAACTATTTGCGATACACAAAGAAAAATACCAAATCGAATGCCTGGAATGGCACATTGCCCCACGGAAGGTACTTCTTTCTGTCTTTTCTTATTATATTCTTATTCCTCCTTCTTCTTGATCCTTAACTTCCCATCTACCTCCCCCATTCTCCATATCTTCACCTCCTTCAGTCCTTCTATGCCCTTGTTGTTACCACGCTCCCAATCTCTCCTTTCTTACTGCCCCTTATTTTATTCACCTGATATATAATACTGCCTTCACTAAATAACAACAACAACAATATGCATTCTGAACTTTTGTACTTCCTTCACAAAAAAAACTCGAGCTGCGCAAAATGTTAATTTAAAAAAAAAAAAAAATTATTTTACTTCGGTTCATTTCCAGTTATCGCGGTTTAATTATTCACGTATATGTAATAAATTTAATTAGTAATATACATGAAGTGCTGAACTTTTTGAAACATTATTTCAATAAATTTTCGGTGGAATTAAAAAAGTTTTATTAAACTCGTGTACAGAGAACGAGAAATATATGAAAATAAAATGACAGGTGATTTTATATTTCGTCCATTCGTAAACGATTTTACGACATATATGTATCGTTAAATATACAAATGTATATTCTATGAGTGCATATGATGCATCAAACGTCACATGGACAAGACAATATTTCATTGGACGTTACCGGATGTTTAACAGTCCAATCCGATCGAGGTTTCGACTGCACCCGGCAGAATCAAATGGTCAATATCAGAGTAATGCAGACGACAACTCCAGGAAACAAAGATGCGAATAAATATTGATTTGGTATTGGCATTACTATTGCAAACATTGCCAACACGCAAACCACCTTTTATTTTATTTTATTATCTAATTCTCAAGTTACTTCGGTCGTAAGAAAATTTATATCTGTACACAAAAAATAATTTCTTGAGGCAAAAAATTTTTACTCTCCCGAAAAAAATTTTTATTTGTCCCAATGAATTTTTTTATGCGTTGACGTGAAATTTTAGCGTCTGAAAAACTGGGGGAGTTTCTAAATCGCGATTAAAACCGCGGAAAGGGAAGTTGCTTATAATGGGATTGCTTATAACGAGCTTGGAGTACAATTTATTTAAAAATAAAATAAAAATTTTTATTAAAATCTCTCGCACTCTAAAATGGATTTATGGATTATACAGGAAAATAGATGTGCCGTGACGTTGCTTGAGCTGAACATTAAAACTACTCCGCAATAGCGATAAATATATATGTATGTATATATATATATATATGAATAGAGGTGAACGAACTGTCCAGTTTAAGCGTCTGCTACCGCACCTACCGTTCGAATGCATCATGCATCCAAACGAGTGCGACAAGTGCGACAAAACGACGTCCTTTTGTCTACACCGACCTTATCATAACATCACAATTATATCATATCACTTAAATTATTAACTATTTACTCTCACTCATTCACCCAACCGACAAATACATTTACTAATAAATATATCACACAAAGGACTCAAATTTTTTATAAAAAAAAATTTTACCAAATCTACTGTCAAAAAAAATCATCAGAGACCGATACTCATAAAATAATTGAATTTCAAACTCCATTTTTTTGTATGAACTCAGTACTTTTTAGACCAGTTATTTTTTTAATTTACAAAAAATGTCAACAATCGGCAGGTAAAAAAACCTGAATACACAAGCCGCCAGTTGAATGGTAACAAAAAAGTGTTTGATGAGGTCACGAGGGCAATGAAAGGGAAGAAGAGTCAACTGGTGATGCGTGTCCCTGTAACCACGCACGTGGACGTATTACAGCAAAGATTGTGTGTACTTGTAAGCCGTAAGAATAACAAACAAGTAAATAAAGATAGGAGCAAGTTGTGAGTTACATTAATAAATGCGTATATAAATAAAAAAATTAATGTATGTACACATATCCACATATGTGAAGGTAATATTCGTTCACATACAACACGGAGTGTCGAACTTGTGGATCACGCGAGGCGTGGTAGAGACTTTACTTGGGACCAAGCGACTCCTATCCACATAACACACAAGTTGGTTCTTCAGGATGAATTATTCATAACTTAAGAGCAGGCTTTCTCCCACTCTGTCCCACCCTACCCGATTTGCTGGCGTGTTCTTTCCCGGTGATGCTTCTTCCAGTTATTCTACACTCCTCACTTACATTTATACATATCCACTCTACTCTTTTTTATTTCATTTTTTTTACTATTTATATTATTACCATACATACGTTTTTTATGGGTATTGCGCTCTCTATTATGCTCCCTCAATTTAAACAGCTTACTTTTTTTTACCGGTCAAAAAAAGTACTTGCGGTAATTTTAATTTATTTTATTTTATGATACTGAAATTAGCCGACATCTACTAATTTTTGGATTTTTTTTTAGACGATAAGCTATAAAAAAAAAAATATTTAAAAAAATTGCACCTGTAGTTTTTGAAATTTTCTACATGTGCATATTTTTATTTTATTTTTTTGCAATTGATTTGTTGAGAAACAAAAATTCAAAAATTTTTAAATGTCTGCTAACTTCAGGATCATGCCACGATCCTGAAAGTAGCAGACAATTAAAAATTTTTTGATTTTTTTTTACCAATTAAATTTCAAGAAAAATAAAAAAATAAAAATATGCACATGTAAAAAATTTAAAAGACTACAAGTGCAATTTTTTCAAATATTTTTTTTTAACTTCCCGCTAAGAAAATTGTAAATTTTCAAAAATTCGGGAAGTTATTGGTTTCGGTCCGATTTACGAAAATCGAATTTCTATCAGATGTCGACGTTTTGAGGTCCTAGGAAGCTATTCTGACTAATTTCAAGATGATGTCCGAGTGTATGTATGTACGTACGTACGTACGTATGTAAATACCTGTATCTTTTGAACGGATGAACCGATTTTGAACTTTAAGGTGCCATTCGACGCGGATTGTCAATATCTTGAAGCCGAGAGGAAATTGAGCTTGGTCGGTAGGGCTCGTTCAGAGATATTCCAAAAATAAAGTTTTTTCAAAAATGTTTTTTTTGGATAACTTTTAATGTGCTCGAAGGATTAATTCCAAAATGGACTGGGCTCTAGAGCTTTATAAGCCGCGTCGAATGCCACCTCAACCATCAAAATCGGTTCATTCGTTCAAGAGAAACCGTTGTCGAAAGAATTAAAAAAAAAAATTTTTTTTATTTTTCCTGAAATATCTCAAAAACGACTCGATAAATCGGATCCAAAATTTTATCAGCTTTAGAACTTGACAAAACGCATCGATTGCCGCCTCAACCATCAAAATCGGTTAATTCGTTCGCGAGATATCGTGGGAGAAAGAAATGCTAAAAAATGGTTTTTTATAAAACAATGGCATACAAAAGTATTTGCGAGCTCGTAGAGCTCGAAAATGTATTCACAATAGTGTTTTCGAGCTCAACGAGCTCGAAAACAGCGGGAAGTTTTGGGGCTGGCCCGCAGGGTCAACTGACAGACCGATTTTTTTTATTATTTCTCGCTTAAAAAAAATCCGAAAATTACTAGACGTCGGCTAACTTCGGTATCATAATTAGCCGACGTAATAATTTTTAGATTTAAAAAAAAACGATAAATTATAAAAAAAAAAATATTTAAAAAAAATGCACTTGTAGTCATTTAAATTTTCTACATGTGCATATTTTTATTTTTTTTTTTTTCTTCAAATTTAATTGTTAAAAAAAAATTCAAAAATTTTTAATTGCCTGCTAACTTCAGTATCATTTTATTTTATTTCATTTATTGAATGAGATAATAAAATATTTAATGAGGAATGAAAAAAATTATGAGACATTAATTATCTTAATGATACTGATTACTCATCAGTGAAATAATGCTTCGAGTAATTAATAATAAATAGTTAACGACTGTTAGATTAAAATAAAGAAAGCTCAAGTAATTATCATTGTAATTGTCAAGATTTAATAATCTAGTTGACAAATTATTTTTTTATCATAAATAATTAATTATCGAGTTCAATAATTACTGTATTGTGTTAAGTAACAGGTGAATTTTGTCTATCATAACTTTTTTTTTTTTATCGACAATTTTATTTAAAGTTAAAAAGAGAAAAAGAACGAGAACTACTGTTCAGTCACTTGTGTTTGTCCTTGGCAAACGTCGAGCTTAGAGAGCCCAAGAAGAAGAGAACAGAGAAACTAAATCAACATGAGTCAACACAATTGTACGGAAGGTAACGATAAATTTAAAAAAAAAGTTTTTAATAAATTATTACAGCAACGCGGTGTGGAAATAAGAAAATTTATCACTACGTCATAAAAAAATTTTTATACTTTATCGTTTTTTAGCGGGAAATCCGGAGTTTCTTTAGCCGCGGATTTGAATTTTATTTAAATCCCATTCGGAGTTTTTATGTCAAAACCTTCCGGAGTAATTTCACTTTTAGAAGAGTAATTTTAAAAAAATTCCTCCGTATTGACTCCGAATTTTTTTTTAGTTCACCTCCAGGCTGATTTTATTTTGTTGAGTTGGGGTATTAATTTAACGTAGCGACAAAAACAAAAAATATGAAGAAGTGAAGAAAGAGAAGAAGGAGGATGAAGAGGCTGAAGAGTGAAGGGAAAGAAAACGGTGCGTCAGCTCCCGCCAGAAATAACATGGGTATACTTAGACGGCCCTCTAACCGAACCCAACATACAAGTGAAGCCTTAGCAGACTCTGGCTCTTTCTCAGTCTACTGTCTTATCCTCTGAACACTACACTGTACTATACTCTTTACTCCGGTCCCTCTGGTCCCTCTTATCTTCTATACTAAAGTCAATTCTCTCCGTAGATTTGCTCATCGAGTCGCGACTCCTATGCCCGCACAATGTATCAGAGTACGGCAGCTTGATTCAGCTCAACTCGGCTCAGTCATATCAGCCAAAGTCCTGATTCCTGATGAAAAACTACTCAATACAACCAGGACACAGGGATTACCCTCCAGGCGAATAAACTCAAGAGCTAATTCACCGGCGTGCCGTGCCGTCCGGAGATTAAATTCATTCGAACCAATTTTATCAACCCGACTATACTATAGACTTGACTCTTTATTATATTCATACTCTCTAAAACTAAATAAGTTAAAATTTCACTAATTGAAATAGTGATCTTAAAATTCACTACAAAATTAGTGATTTTGAATTAGATTCACTAATTCATTAGTGATTCCCCGGATTTTACAATGATTACTAGTGGCGCCTCGCTTAAGGACTTTTTATTCTATCATTGAATTATCAAATTCAGGGCAAAATTAATTACGATAATTTTTAAATACAACTGAACAGTATTAATTAAAGTAAGTTAATTAAATAAAACCTAATTTAGTTGCTAAATAATACATCTTGTTATTTTTTAATAGCTTTATATTTTTACTCCAACTTTTTTTACCGAACCTTAATCAAAACCATCATTGACAATAGATTCAGGTTATGAGTTATAATTATGATATAAATATTTACCATACGAAAGTAATTTTAATTGTTAATTTAGTCGATCAAGTTTCTAAAAAAATTTGATAATCAATTACAAATAATAATAATATTTTGATACAATATTATTAGCAACGATACAATATTTTTCCAAATAAATCCTCGTCAACAAGTGAATTAGAACATTTTTGACTAATTCAATCAGTGAAATTTTCACTAATTCTATATGTTGTTTTTTTTTACTAATTCAAAAAGTGAACAGTCACTAATTCATAGTCGTATACTTTGGACAATTTAGATTAGTGAATATTCACAAGTAATTATTGGTTTTTCACTAATTTAGTTTTAGAGAGTAATAACATTGAATCACTATTTAATAAAATTATCTACTGCGCAATTTTCAATGGAAGAAATTTAAAAAAAAAATTGATTATCATTATCATTATTTAAAGATAACAAGTATGTAGTTTATGATGAGTCGCGAGGTGAATTAAAATACAGATACATTTGTTGAAGGACGATGACTCATAGATCGGTGGGTATAAATCCGAATAGAATAGAGCACACGTGTAAGCATGAATGAGAAGATGTATACGCGATGAGTGGCAATGGCGCGGAAATAGATGTTATACGGCACTGAGTTGTGACAAACCGCAGATACAGTCGCGAGAGACAATATATATATATATATATTATATGTATATATATATGAACGAGTAGCATGAGATTGGGATGAGAGCCAATGGGGATGGGACAGGGGCGCAAAGACACGAGAACGATAGATAGATGTATAGATAAATGGATAGATGGGTGGATAGATGGATGGATGGATGGACATTGGAGAGTTTAAAGTGAATAGAACAAGAGCATAAGAGGTTGTCTGTAGTTGTAGTGAATGAGTAGAGGGGAATTAAACAAATCGTTGAACAAGTAGTGTAGCAAACCAGAGAACGCGCGAGCCACGCTTTATAGAGACATGAGGCAGACGATAATGACTACTTCGTTAATCTAATCTAGTCTACTAGAGCAATAACACTTGATGAAAATTATCAGCATTATTTTATCACAAATGTTTATTCTACAAATCAAATCACGGTTATTATTTATTTTATTTTTTTATTGTTGCAGAATAAATTCGCGTGATTAATTACTTATCAATTTATTTATTTATTGCCAAATGATGTATGAGTGAGATAAAAATATATATATAGGGGAAGGGCGGGCAAAACGGGATACTTAACGAAAAATTTAGTTTTTAGGGACATAAATATCGTAAATTGGCTTCATTTTGATTCTATTTGAAATAAATATAACGAATTTAAGACGGCCATCAAAAAAAAATTTTTATTTTCTGCGGGCAAAATGGGATACCCCAAAAAAAAGTAAATTTTTTTTTTTTTTTTTTTTTTTCAAGTGAATAAAATTGATGTAATAATGTCTTTCTAAATTGATTTAAGTAATAAAATTTACTCTCAACATATTTTTAAATAAGTTTTTCCTTGTTATTTCTTTTCAAAATTTGAAATTGGCGCCAATATTATACTTTTCGCAAAAAATATAAAAATGTTTTTTTTTAGCTTTTAATAGTGTAAAATGATACTAGATGCCATTTTTGACCATTTTCGAAAGTTTTTCGAGAAAAAAAAATTTTGACGAAATTTTGAGGGTATCCCATTTTGCCGGCCTATCCCGTTTTGCCCCGCCTTCCCCTATATATATATATATATATGATATGGTATTTATTCAAAATTACCGGTATACGACAGTCACGTGGTCGGTTATGTAGTCGCTTAGAAAGTTTGTAGAGGGATAAAAAAAACGTCGCGGTTTAGTGCGTGACCGGTCATCTCTGATACACCGCATGGCTAAAAAAATTTATTTCTGCTTGTTTTATTGTAGTATATACATATATATGTATTATATTACATATGCCGAATGATCGTAAAATCAAGTAGATCGTTTTATTTTATCGGTAAATATTTTAAGTACTAAATATAAATTTATAATTATTCAGTATCTTGATAAGACTTATTAAATGCTAGATATAATCTTGCGATACTTAAATTAATACTAATCGTATTAAATGTTTTTTAAATATATTAACGATACACGATTATATGAAAAAAATTAACTGTATTACGATTGAGCAATATCTCAAAAATACCTCAAATTTTTTTTTACTAAATTTAAATTTGGTGGCAATAATAAAATTCCGTAATTAAAATTGATAAGTAATTTAAATAAAATCTCCATTTACTAAAAAATAATTTTTTTTACTGACTCCGTTTTTGGAGTAATTTTTTAAAAATTCCCAGTAATGGAATAAATTTTTTGCAAGTGTAATTTTATTAAAATAAATACTTTTGCCGTAATCATAAAATCGTTATAATGTCCAAGTAGTAAATCGGTATTGTGAAATTTCCATTTACACGACATGAACGCGTGTTTAATAGTTAACAACCAGCATGTAACAGTAATGTATATACATAGTGTATGTATAAGTACAGTAGTTGGACGTAACAGTTTATATTACCAGACTCTTATAGATGGAAGATGTCTGGAATAAGCTTTTGATGCTTAAAGATACACAAACTGTACAATGTTACTATACCATAATATAAGAAATAGCATTTAGCTGTTGGATCTTGCTCGTAACGCCACCTCGTAACTGTAAAACCCGTTCTACGACTACCTTGATTATATTAGGAAACTTTGTGTATATGGACACAAACCAACGCTTCAGTAAACTTACTTTTTATTTATTTATCTCACTCTATATGTATACTAAGTAATAAATTGTGCACACGGATTATTTTTGAAAAATTTACCCTGCAATTTAAAGTAAATCTGGACCGAAAAAATACAGAGGAAAAAATTTTTAGAATCATATTTTCTTCTTACGAGAAATTATGCTCTAGAAAATTTCCAATCTACTGTATGTTTGCTACAAAAATTTGAAGATTTCAGGGAAAATAATTTTCTTAATCGAAGAAATCTATTCAGCGCGGAAAATTCTGATGCATTTTGTTTTAATTTTACTCCTTCATTTGAAAATGACTCGAAATTGATGGACCTGAAGATGAAATTTGTGTCTAAAGGCGAATTTAGGGGTAGTTGGGGGTGGCCTGTCATTTTCGGGTGACGAGCGAAACATTTTCGAAATCTAGATCCAGTAGATTTTTAATTTTTAATTTCTTTTTTTTTATTTTCGTTCCGCGAAAAACGTTCCGATATTCAGATACATCGAAATTGAGTATTTTCTACCTCATAACTGAACAATATCTCGAAACGGAAGAGTAGTTATCAACTCCAGCCCTTTTTACTTGCAATTAACAAGTAAAATCTATCAGATAATTCCCGGCGCGCAAGTTTAAAAAATGAGATGGATAAAAAAGTAAATGAGTTTAACAATAGATTAGTTAAATTCGGCCAATGCTCATAAGATTGCAAATGATAGGCAAGACCTTGGTCATTACATCCTAGCAAACTCTAATAATAATAATGGTCTACCAAGTGGCCGTATTGAAGGCCAGTTGACGAGCATACGTCCATCTTATTCCCCGCTTGTCTCATCACCCTCGTCAGCTGTATACTTGTAATTTCAAGAACTTTTACTTGCGCAATTAGTTGACAAATAGTTTTTAATAGGATTTAAACATATGTACCCAGGAAATATTACCAACAGTAATTATTTAGCAATAGTATTACAAAAACAACGTGGAATTAATTGCTCCACTCCAGTTAATTATAAAAATACTCAATTATTAAGTAGAAAAAAAAATTTCCGATTACTCGTGAGCGTATTCTTCAATAATTTCCACATCTCAGTGTAAAAATAAATGAACAAAAGTTTTTCCTATCACGACCATCAAGTCTTTGGTTCTCTGTCTCTAGTCTTCCAAAAAACGGGCTCTGGTCGGCAGGTAGCAAAGTACGCAAAGAACTAAACAGAAAATATGTCAAGACAAGCTGACAGATAAGAGGAAAGTTTACCAAGAGATTTAAGTTTTTTATCTGGCCTTTAAAAAATCCGAGTTTATTTTACGATTAATTTTATTGTCAATTACGCCCTTTGACATTGATTTCGTAGGGTGAAATTGCCCTGATAATTTATATAGACGTGATATGAGATGCTAGTGGACATAAGAGGGAGAGAAAAAAAAAAGAGTACGAATGAAGGTTACGTCAGCGTTGATGTTTAGTTTAGTTGTGTAGAATAAGCGAACCGTGGTATGGAACACGCGTATTTCTAGATACATTTAACATTAGGTTTAGTTCGTATCGTGCTTGGTATGGTCTCTACTCCTATCCACTAATACCAACCAACAGAGAAATATAAAGAGGGTTCTCGATAGCCACCTGGCTGGCTCCTCTCTTTCCCCTTTGGTTTATACTCTACCCCACTCAACTTATTGCCAACTCTTGTCTCATATACATACAAATATATATATATAGATGTATTTCTCCCTTTTACTTTATGCTGAATTGATATCAAGGGGTGGCGGTCGGACACGCAAATAAACTTGACGATAAATCCTCCGATAGCTCATGATTACGCATAAATATTATGGATATTAATAATAATAATAAATAAATATATAAATTATTTGGAGTGTGTGTTTGAAGTATTAATTAAAATAGCTTGTAATGTATGAGAAAATAAAAATCCAAATGTATAAAATAAAAATGTGAGAGAGTAAATCTAACGGAGTTTATTTCAGCCAACGTTTTTGGCACCGTCTACGGCAAATAGTAAACTACGAGCTAAATAAAACGAATTATAAGTAAAAGAGAAAGCAGGAAAACTTAAGAGAGTCTAAGTGCTGTGGAGAATCGCAAAGGAGAGATGGAATAAAAAATAAAAAGTTAAGTAAAATAATTTCATCTGCTAGAGCTTTTGCTGATGTGTCTTCTCCGTCTTACCGTCGAGTCCGTCAGCCTATTTATATCGTTAAGAAGGGCGGCTTAATGACTCTCAAGAACTGTCACAACGAGTGAGATACGATCCTGGGGTGTCATCAGTACATTCAATAAATACACTCAAGACATTTAAATATTTTTTTATCGAAAAATTTACTTTTAACTTCCGATATTTACGTCAAATTAATTTATCAGATTGAAATTTTTTTGAGTTATTTTTAACGATCGTAATTACGCGTAATCGATTCTCAAAAAAATATCCATATTACCGTGACACGGCTAAGATAAGATAAAGATATCAATAGAGCGATCAGTTTTAAAAATAATTAGAGAAAATGCATGCGTAAGTACGGAAAAAAAACACGCAGATAATTTTTGAGTAAAAATTACCCATAAACTTTAAAAATTAGTGTTTGAAATTATAACTCGAAACCCGGGTGTCAATATGGAGGATTTTAAAATTCCAAATAATAAATTTTCAAAGTATCAGTTACGATTTTTAAAATTCAAATATTAATTTTTCTTGCATAGACAATTAATATTCATACTAATCCAGTAATTCTATAGAAATTGCACTTGATTTACATGCTATCGAGTAGTATATTTTACAATGTGCATGGGAAAAATTTATATATTTATCACATCTCAGTGTCAAACTTTTTGAGTAATTTTTACTAAAAATTTATCTGCGTCAAGGATTTCTTGAGACAAAAAATTTTTACTCGCCCCTAAAAAATTTTTTGTATTATGAATTGAAAAAAAATTCCTAAGACAAGAAAAAATTTCTAGTCCAAAGATAATTTTTGTTTTCATTTCGTAATGCAAAATTTTTCTTGCGCCAAGAAATTAAAATTTTTTCCTCTGTAGATTAATAGAAAAATAAAAAAAAAGATCTAGCTTGTTTTGTTAGCCAGGTTTTATCAGATTGAATATAATAAGGATTATATATTTATTAAAAATAATAAATCCCTAAGTGCAAGAGACAGTTGTCAAAGATTTAATGCTAACCCACAGATCATTTGCAGTTATTTATCTGCTGCACGTGAGTGTCTTGGACATTATGTACAAATATAAATTAAATTAGTAATATATACATATATGAATATATATATAATAGTAACACGCGTTTTATATTTTAGATTCAATGTTATATCTGAGTGTATGTCAATTGTTGGAGCCAGAACTGACGATAACGGCTGATCGAATTTATGTAACGCTTATATATACATATATATGTGTACATGTATACATGCCAGTCAACGGGGAATTATTTTTTGATCAAGTGTCAAGATAACGGACGAGAAATTGTCCAATCAATTTTTTAAATCTTATTTGTATGCAAATAAAATTTTTATTTTGTAATTTGACGGCACAATTGGACTTTAAAATGCGTAATTTATATCGTTAAGAATTTACTATATATATATCTCTGTAAATATTTAGGAAATTTAATATATTTTTGAATGAAACAATAGCCGGCGATGTTGTCATCGGTATTACAAAATTCGTTACGTTTAAATCCTACGCAAAGCAAAACCGTCAGACTTACGTGCGTCGATATTTATATATTTATATTTATTGTGAATGGGAATAAAAAATAAAACTCACTCCAAAAATAATGCACAGTATCCATCCAAGTCGCGGGCAATTTGGGGTTTCCTGCGCGTGACGCGATAGGAGGCCACGGTTAAAAAGTTCGTAGGGGAGCGGCGAAAAACGCGCGCGTCCCAGCTGCTTTTTGTGCGCGCGAACTAAAATTACAAATAAGTTTCCTTTAAATTATAAAACTCAAATTCTACGATTAAATATCTGTCTAAAAAAATAATAAAACACTCACTCTTCACTTATCACTCAATAATAAGAGAGATAATTACTAAAAGTATTTCACTTTTAATTAACCAGTAAATTACTTGTCGCGTTTTATTACCAGTTGGTTTTTTAAAAATTCTGTACCAGTGACATTTCACAAACTCCACATCGTAAATATCATTATTATCAGTCACGTTTTCATCTGCACATAAGTACGCAAAATTAAAACACCAAATAAACAAAAACCAAAAAACAAAAAAAAAATTTTTTTTCAAACCGTTAAAAAACACTGTCCGTCTTGGAGCAAGACGTCGACGTTCATCCGTCGGAGCACTTTTAAAAACAACAAATATTTAATAGAACAGAGTAGTGGTCGTATCGCGGACTCGTTTTTTCTTCGGGAAAAATAAATTTTATTGTTATTTCCCTCGAGAAATAATCGGGCCCTGGTTACTCGTGTTTTAAGTTTCGCAAAGTGTGTATTTGTCGAGTGTATTTAGTCGTACCCTTTCCCTGTTGGCCAAGAGCGCGCGCTAACCCGCTCACTCCCTCTCGCACAACTGCCCACGTTCTGTGTGGGCTCGAACACAACTCCCTCTACTCTCTCTTCTCTCCGTCCGAACGTCTGTCTGTCTGTCTCTGTCGCTCTTAGCCGCCGTTTTCCACCACGCCACCGGATCAATAATTCACCATATATTATCCAACTAACGGACTAGAGACTAGACGCGAGCAAGAAAACCGCGAGTATCATCATCACGAGTGTCTTACTGTGCTCTTTGTGCACCAGTCGTACATCAAGATGTTGATAACCCCAGCAAACATTCATTTATTTTTTGAATAATCGACCGGCAGTACGGTACAGGACTCGGACAGATCTAAAATAATAATAAAAAAAAATATAAGTGGTGTTGTAATGAAACGGCAACGCGACGGTGGATTTTCGTTTCGGGCAGAGCTAGAGGACTCAGGATTTTATAGCCGGCTGGCTGGTACTCGAACTCGGTCTACTCACTTGCCGTTGGGTTTATTCGCGCAGGCCAACCACGGACGTTTACGGGTAACAAACACACGGATCACCAACCAAACAACCTTTCAAAATTACACTTCACTTGCTAAAAAAAATAATAATAATAATTATGAAAATAAATAAATTAATAATCGAGCTACTGATGAGTAAAATAAATAAATATCATGTTTATTTTAAAAATAATGAATCACAAGGACTTGTATGTACTCACCGGAAGTAAAGAGTGGAATAATAAATAAATAAAAAAATATTTCAAGTATCGGCGGAATCGGTGATCGCGTTACTCTTACTGCCACGGTACAACGTTCACGTTACATACACACAATAATTTTATTATTAAAACTTTTATTGGTATTACTGTTATTTATCGGTATAAAAAAGTAAATAATTAAAAATTTAAGTTTAAATAAATCGCGTGAGTGTTTGGTACTTACCACAAGACGAGATGATGTGATAAGCAGGCCGGTTTTCACAAAATTCAGACAGTATTCGGTCCGTAAATATGAGGAGTTACTCTGTTTTTGGTATGCCAGGAATGGCACAAAGAATCTAGACAACGCACACGCCTAGTGCGCACCCGGTTTGCGCACACGCTGACACCGAGCGGCCGCGGGAGAAACCAGAACCCGAGACCAGCCGAACTAATGCGTAACTCCACGAACGGCACCTCGCTTATTCGCCGTTACCCCAATACCCCCTACTGCCCGCGGAGATGTACCACGTGACAGTCCCCTCCAAGGGACGTTAAATAGACGGTCAGTCGCAGCACTCGCAGCATGCACGTATGGGAAGAAACCGGCTGATGTGACTCCTGCGGCCAACTCTATACTCTACACCCTGTACACTTTACAATACTCTATATTATATATATCTGACTACTCTTACCAACTCGTACACAGTCCCAGTGGCTTTCATCGTTTTGTTTCGATGAGGCACTTGTTGATTTTCATTCAGATTTTTTTTTTTTCATCATTTATGTTAATAGCCGACTATTGTAACAGAAGTCCACCAGATAATTTTTCAGAATTTAAATCCAACTAAACTTATTTTTTTTAATTGTAGATTTTTTCAGCAAAGTTAAGGGGTACACAGAAAAAAAGGATTCCTTGGCACAAGAATTTTTTACTCGCCCCAAGAAAATTTTTTTCCAGCCCAAGAAATTTTTTGCATTATGAATTGAAAACAGAAATTTTCTTACGGCGAGAATTAATTTTCTCAGAGCAAGAAAAAACTTTTTGAGTCAATAAATTTTTTCTCGTCCCAAGGAAATTTTTGTGTTCAATTTATAATACAAAAAAATTCTTGCGCCCAGAAATTTTTTTTTTCTGTGTAACGGTAACCGATTTTCAATTCAATTTAATTTACGGACAAACATTAGAAACCTGAAATAGAGAGTCTTTAGCGTTTTTTAAAGCCTTAACAAAGAGCTAGAAATTTCGTATTTTCAAAAATTCAAATTCGTCTCCGAGAAAAATTGTTTTAAAATTATCATTTACTCTACGAGTGCAACCAAGACAGTCCCGTTTATTTTTCTGAGTGTGAGAAAGATGATCCTGAAGTTAGCAGACATTTAAAAATTTTTGAATTTTCGTATTTCAACAAATCAATTGCGAAAAAATAAAATAAAAATATGCACATGTAGAAAATTTAAAAAACTACAGGTGCAATTTTTTCAAATATTTTTTTTTTTATGTTTTATCGTCTAAAAAAAATCCAAAAATTATTAGTCGTCTGCTAACTTCAGTATCATGTGAGAAAGAGGTCCGATACCGTATTCTCTTAAGGCTGGGCCTTAGCCCTAATTATTTGTTAAATAATTATCATGACAGCGATTTTCTTAGCTTCTGACAAAAAAGCAGAAGACGATTTTCCCTAGAAAATTTAAAAAGTAATTAGAGTTTTAGAGGCCGAGCCTCTGAGAATCCTGCAGCCTGCAGGTCCTGCAGGTTTCGCAATATTGCTTGCATTGAATCTGCAATCGAACAGGTAAAGGTGCACATGCACTGGAGTTACAAAGAGAGGGAAAAAGTAAGAATGAGCTGGGTTGAGTATATACTTAACGGATCCAAGGAGCAGAGGCTGAGGATAAAGCTAAGACGAGTAGAGCAGGAACAAGGATAACTGACCCACTGAAGAGGCGGTTATCTTTGTTAAATCCAACAACACGATTCTTTACTGTTTGTGTTGGGTGTATTCACTAGAAAAATACGAAATAGAAATAAATTACTGGAATATACTTTGGCCTCGGTGAGACTGCAGGTTGTCCCTTTAAACGGTTTAAAAGTACTTTAAATTTCAGTTCACAGAACTACGATGGTACCATCATGTCTTCATCTAACGATCCCCAGGATTTACCTGAAGTTTTTTTTTTTTTCTCTCTTTTTTCAAAAGAAGTAACGTAATTTATTGGACTTGCTTGCGTGACGGATTATGTTTATTACAGAAATAAACAATTGGCTCACAGTTGTTCTCATATTTTTATATATGTATTATTTAAACATAAGTCTGTGATGTTAAATTACTCCACGACAGGCAATTATTATAATTTGTGGCAAATCATCTACACAAGTCCGCTAATATTTATAATAATTAATTACAATCCTAATAAAGAGGTTGATTATTGCGGCATAATTATTTAAATGATAAAATCTTCGGAAGTTGATATGTGTATACAGACGGTATTGTTTACCCGATTCGCTGGCAAATTGAGGTCCAAGAATGGTCGTCCTGATTACCTAGCGTGGTATTACTTAATTAAAGTACCAACTATAGTATCGTACAGGGACCAGAGTTTCCTTTACATCTGTTTAAACTGAGAATGAGCAAGCATCCCGAAGTAGTGTGTGTGTTGTTCACTACCCTTTGGCGAAACTAAATCGTTAGTTTAATTGCAATTTCACGTATACGCATCAGTGATATTTAACCTGGTATATATATGTACAAGTATATACATATACATGTCTCTTTATGTGCAGGTAAACATAATTAATATATTGAGCACGAAAAAAGGAGCAAAAATTACTTTTCGCGCCAAAAATTTAAAAAAGTATTTATTCAAACCTTCATTAGGTTGCCGATATAGTCAGGACTTATTATGAGACTGCATTTTAAATGAGAAAATTTTTTCGAGGTTTTTAGTCAAATTTTTCATATAACCTCAGACTGATTCGGAGTAAAATTTAAAAAAACGATAAATTTTTCATGAAAGATTTAATTTTTTCCGTGGATAGAAATCATATATTCAAATAGAATATCTTGCAAAATATTGTATGCCATCTAAATCAGTATTCAAATAAAAAAAAAAATAGGATTAGTTCTCTAAATATTTTTCATTGACTCGATATGTTGGTACGACAATAACAACATTAGCCGTTAGTTACTTACATTGAAACCTGTGAATAAGTCAGTATATTTTCTGTTGCCATTTCCCATTATGCAATGTCGCGCTTTGCATTCAATAGAGTTTTCTCAGTGTATACATACACATACACATACATATATATATAATAATGAGGCAGTAGTGTAAGTTTATATATACCAAGAAGCCTCGAGCGAGAAAGAGCCGATACGAGCAAGTTCATCGACACGAACACGAACACGAATACGATGAAGCAAACCGTCTCTACCACTACGTCTCTGCCTCTACTTAAACTACTCGAGTAGAGCCATGCCACCTGACTCTGACTCCTGACTCCAGCAAGAAATTTCGCCGAGTCGCGATAAACCTCCGCCGCCGATCCCGACCTCCACGCTCATATTCTCTCACCTGACTATGCCTGATAAATATATACATATATATGTCCACATAAAAACTTTATTCCGTACTTATACATCAATAAATTGTTTGAACAAAGTTGTGTATTCTCTTTCCGAGATTTTTTTTTTTGTATGTCAATAGGGGAAATTAATAATATGAATAAATGTACGAAATTATTTTCGTGGAATCTACTCAAAAGTATGTGTAGACACTAAATTAAGTTTTAATTGAACTGATGAAGCAGAGTTCGGTGGGTTTACTATTGAATCGTTAATATTACGAGTAGTTTCTGGAATCCCGCACTCAATAATGCCATTGGCTATTGCTTTTCCAACTTTGTGTCTGATATATCCTCCAGAGTTTAACTAAATGATGATGATGATGATGATGATGATGATGATGATGATGATGGTGTCGATAAAATTCAATAGATCTTGATCGTACTGATAATTGACATTTAGACAAACGCGCTTAATAAAAAGTGAAATAGCAGAGATGAATAATGGAGATGGAATAATAATGGAAAGTTTAATGGGTAAAAAAAACTAAAAGTGATGAACGAATATAAACATAGCGAATTGATCGAGTACGACGAGGCATGTCGTGTTCATTGTCCGGTTTCACATATGAGCCACGTGAGTAATATTGCTGCAAGTCAACTATATGTATATGTCTATGTATATGTACCATTCTCTAGTACAACTTGGTGATGCCTCAACAATGGGACGCTCCACTCGTGGGTTCAGTGGATTTGATTATTGCATCGTTCGCTGTCCGCAAAAGATTGACGGAAATGCGGTCGAAGGATTGAATTTCATAGATTCTTTATATACAATTCTGTCGTCTGTCTGTCTCCCATTAAGCCATTAAACGACTTTGATTTTTATTTCATTTTATTTAATGAATAATAATAATAATTGACGGTGGCATACAATAATTACACTAAAAAATTTTCGGAGTGAAATCCACTCCAAAGGGGAGTTTATTTGAATATTTATCTAAATCAAATCTAGATCACTCCGAAATCACTCCGCTGGACAAACAAACTCCCTATTTCGCGTGCCAAATGCCAAAAGGGCGTATTACAGCAGTTAGATAGGGTTCCATGCCAAAAGGGCGTATAAAAAAATTTTTTTTGTCATTTTGTTTAGAATCGCTCGAAACGTAAAGATCTGCAGAAAAAAAATTTTTGACGTACTATCACCAAAAGGGCGTATATCTTTAGATCTTTGTATCTTTGTATCTAAAGATATACGCCCTTTTGGCTTTGAAATTTTTTTTTTATTTTGAGGCTTAGAACATGTTTACAAAACGATTGGCACCAAAAGCAAAAAAATTATACGCCCTTTTGGTTCTTCAAAGCCAAAAGGGCGTATAACTTTTATACGCCCTTTTGGCATTTGGCACGCGATTTACTCCATATGCGGAGCGATTTTGTCTTAAAACTCCGGAACTCCGATCGACGGAGTGAATTACAATTTAAATAAAATCCGTAATCACTCCGAATTCATTTCCGGTTTATTACACTGTTAGGTACCTGATGTTTTACAAAAAAAAATTTAGAGATTTCGCCTGATGATGACGTGATCAACGTCGAAAGGTTGCCAATTAATTAAATTTCAACATCTGTCAAATAAAATTAATAGATTGGGAAAGCCCTAGAATTAAAATTTTCAATCAACGACGTGCATCTTACTGCAATAACTACAAATATATTAAATTTTGAGTAATCATAGACTCGGTAAAAGTTAAAAATAAAAAAGTGAAATAACATAAATAAGAGTTTTACGATGAGCTGTATATAAAAGTGTAGGAGGAGGACAAGAGGGTATAAAAGAATGAAGGTTTGAAATAAGGGTGAGACGGTTGGTATAAAATTCCGTGCGTCGTTAAAGGCGGAGATTTACCTCGCGTGCCAGGTATTAAAATATCGCGTCGTCGCCTCGCGGATGGCACATTCGAAAATTCCTCGTGTACCTATAAACGACGAACGAGAAACGAGAAACGACGAGCGACGAACGAGACGAGGTCTAGGACGAGTTACGGATGAGGAGAATGAGGATGAGGGTTGTGCAGAAGGGGTGAATTCGCACACGCCAGGAAGCTGGGCGGAATTGTGGGAGGATTTCACCTGCGAATATACCGTCAGGATTGTACGGGACACATTCCCGACGAATTCTTCTTATCGAACGGAATGTCCGGAACTCCATGGAAGATATTATTATTTAGATATTGCTATCAGGATGACATCATAATGTAGTTGAAGAAACTTTCGAATCCTTCGGATGCCTTTTTACTCGAATTGTGCTAAAAATTATTATAATTATCGACTGAATACCTACTGATTTTCTAACCATCATTTCAACTGATGCTCTATAGAATAGGGGAGGGATGGGGGCAAAACGGAGTACTTAAGGAAATACTGAGTTTTCGGGGACTCAACTCTGAGGACACCCCATTTCGCCCCCCTCCTTCAGCCCTAAATAAATTCATTTACTCAAATTTTGAAACCTTTTGACTTATACTTTATTTCATGATGATACCATTATACAATTGTATTCAAACATACTGAGTATTTTTATTTATTGTACACTAAAAAGACGTATTTTTTTTATTTTAACAAGTCTTGAAAGTTTATTGGGTGCATTAGATTGGCCGTGAGTTTAATACTTAATTATTAATAATAATAATAATAACAATAATTTAAAATTAATTTGTATCGTTGAGATTAAAATTACTGATTATCAGTATAATCAATTTTTAGAAATCACTCTCTCTTTTCTTCTGTCATTATTTTTTTTTTCACACAACATTAGACATCAACCCTTGGTACGAATGATCATCGGGCTTTATTAAGATCAACAGAGATCAATTGTCTCAGTTATGGGTTATTTTTAAATTATCATTCGACCAAAGTCTTTTTCCAAGCACCATAAATCGATTCCAATTAGTTATAAAAATATACATACATACATATATATGTACATGTATACATATTAGGGTGTCTAGAGAAAAAAGGATTTTTGGCGCAAGAATTATTTTGCATCATGAATTGAAGAAAAAAATTTCTTTAAGATTTGAAAAAATTTATCGACGCTCGAAATTTTTTATCGCCCCCATGAAATTGGAATGAAGGGCTGAGATTTTAGCAGAATTTTTCTTCGACCTCTTCTGCAAAATTTTCATATGAGTGAAAAAAAAAACATCAATTTTTTTTAACACCCTAATATATATATCCACATATATATAATAATTATATATAAAAGATAAACAATAATTGTATTGATAAATATAAAAATAATGTCAATTTTAAAAAAATTTTAATTGTAAATTGGACACACGTTTTTTTTCGATATTTTAAATATCAAAGTTTTATTTAAAATCATTACACGTGCGATTTAATTTAACATTTAACATATTTTATTTATGTCTTTAGACAGATATGTGTGTGTTGAGTAATTTCCATCTCTTTTGTTTACTTTTTCCTCACATCATTTCAAAATTTATTACTATACATACATATATCCTTTCATTTGTAATTTAATTAATTTCTTTCTTTTATTTATCACTTTATTTATTCATTTCAATCACATGATTAATCTCTACCACGCCGAGTTACACTTAAAATACAGTAATAACAAAAACAAATTCTTTAAACAATTAAACATAAATAAAAATAATTAATAAATAAATTTAAAAAAATATATATCAATTAAAACTGAGCTTTGACATTTAATTTTTCTATCAAATAAATCACTGGAACTCTCGAGATACTTTTACGTATCACTCTAATTTTTTCTATTGTATATTTACTGTATATATTTTACATATATATTTATAAAATAAAATATCAAAGTATTGTTATAATTAAAATAAATACAAATAAAAAAATTACAACCATAAAAAAAATGATTAAAAATATTTACCAATAATAATAATAATCTTATAATTTATCCGTACATTTAAAAGTACGATGACAGTCTACGTGCATTGTAATTACGTTTTACTTTTGATGAAATATTATTATTATTATTTGTTTTTTTATCATTTCTAATAAATTACAGTTTCGTAATTATACTTTACACTAGATTTATTTTATCATAATAAACATAATTCAATTATTTAGTATTGACAAAAAAAGTTATTATAATTACACACTTTTTTTTTAAATTAAAATCCGCTCATGTTTTGCGTATAAAAAAAATTCAAAGTCTCTACGGTTTTTTTTACCGCAATTATTAAATATAATAAATTTTAAATGCATTTATTTTTTTTTTTATAATAATAATATCCTAAGGACATATTTAATATCTCGTTAATTAAAATTTTATTATGCCGACTAGACTGCATGAGTAAAACGACTAGATGTCTTATTGCACTCGTAGTTTACGCACACTCATAAATTATCTAATTAATTAATTAATTATTTTATCAATTTACTATAAATTATCAATCGATTATTCATCAACTTTAAAAAAAATTTAATATATATTCATATATATAATGCACGGTATTAATAAATAATGAATATATCGATTGTTCATCACGTTTAAATTCATTTTTTATAGCTTACAGACATTAATATTCTCACTCCATAATAATCAGTATAAATCTCTGTTTAGAGGTACAACAAGAAAAGGCCTTATCACGTTCAAAATCATCTGACAAGTGCCCAGTGCCATATTTTTTTTACTTTATTTAATTATCAATAAATTACTTTATTATTGTTTTCAGTTTTGGAAGCATCAGATTCGAGATTGGCAAATGAATTTCCTAGAAGTTAGCGTCTAATAACGAACATCAGGGCATCAGGCACTTAAAGATGAAATTAATTAAAATTTAATTTTAGTTATAATGACAATTGTTATTATTATTCATATTAATTTATCGATTAATTATTTACAATCATTAATCGAGTTTTGTCGCGGGTAATCCGTATCCGACAATTAATTGTTCTTTTGGAAAATCCATTATTACAGTCACGTGAAAACCCATATTTGCACATGCTATTATATATTCACACAGTGAAAACCAACTAAATGCTGTAAAAAAAAATTTTATATTTTATTTTATGTAATTTTTTATTTTATTTAATTAATTTAGAGACCACTTGAGTTTGCGCTCTGATAAGAAGGGCTCGGAAAAATTTTCTCATTTTTTTTCTATTAATTAATCGAGAGTTCTTACAACAAAAAATATTTTTGTAGTCTAGATTATTTGAGGTCTCCAGTTGAGAAAAAAAATAGAAAAAAATGTGAGAATCCCAGTAGATGTTTTTATATATTTATTTCCGAACCCTCGTCTCCGAAACGCGCATACTCGAGCGAGCCCTCAATATCTGTAATAAAAAAAAAGGTAATTACCTAAATCATGACACAGCAATCGGTGTTTCAAAAAAAATATTATAAGGCCAACTGTACTGACAATACTGGTAGTAAATAGAATTTCTTTATAGTGGAGGCTTTGTGCGTTGGGCGTCAGTAAACGACCCAGTTTAACTGCTGCCAACATGTACGTCAGTGAACTGACCATGAACATTATAAAGATTTTTTCATGAGCATCTGAAATAATATATAAATATTATCCTCTTATAAAATATATTTAAATACACGCGTAAAAAAATGATGCTTGAGATTAATCAGATGATAAGTTAAAGTATAAACTCAAGATATATTATTGGATTTAGTTAAAATAAACATCAATGACAATCCAGTTATCACTCTTATGAACTTTAATCATCTGACAAGGTCTCATTGTTAAGCCCGAGATAATCGTTTATGATTGCCTCGGGTTGATGCTGGTTTATAATTTCACTCACAGTAATTTTCTCGATTAGATATATATGTTACGCCACACAATGCGGCTATTTCAATAATATTTAACCAAAAGCACACATTCAATAGTCTGCATCCAATCATTTTCTTTGGCAAATCTTCAAGAGCTGTTAATATTTTACGGTAATAAGAATGGTAGACTGTCGCTATGACAAGTCTTGGTCCAATGTGTAATGCAATCGTTACCCGCCAGAAATATCTCTGTGGTGATACGCCTGTGATTGCTGATATTGATGGCAGGACGTTGTACACCTGCGAAAAAAAAAATATTTATTTTACTCCGTATGATGATCAACTATTTCCCGGTGGAAATTTTTCTCTAAAACAAATTAACAGAATTAGTACAGTTTCAAAATTTTATCTTATCTTGAAAACTGAGAAAGTGTTTCAAGTTACATAAAGTCCTGAGAAGTCAAATATTTAGTCAAATTTGGCCCCTGATTAAACAACTGAATTCGAGCGAATTAAAAATTTTAATTCTGTTATATTCTGTCAAATTCTGCAAAACTGAATTGAAAATTTGAATTAAACGGAATAAAACCGATTTAAAAATTAAAAAATCGTTTTAATTCAGTTTAATTCAGATTCAGAACCAGAAATTGGATAATTATTTTCGAATTAATCAGAATTTATCTGAATTAAATAGAATTAAAAATTTAATTCTGTTTAATTCTGTCGAATTCTGCAAAACAGAATTCACCTGAATTGAAAATTTGAATTTGAATTGAACAGAATAAAACCGATTTAAAAATTTCAAATTCGTTTTAATTCGGATTCAGAACCAGAAATTGGAGAATTATTTTCGAATTAATCAGAATTTATCTGAATTAAATAGAATTAAAAATTTAATTCTGTTTAATTCTGTCGAATTCTGCAAAACAGAATTCACCTGAATTGAAAATTTGAATTTGAATTAAACAGAATAAAACCGATTTAAAAATTTCAAATTCGTTTTAATTCAGTTTAATTCGGATTTAGAACCAGAAATTGGAGAATTATTTTTGAATTATCAGAATTTATCTGAATTAAATAGAATTAAAAATTTAATTCTGTTTAATTCGATCGAATTCAGTTGTTTAATCAGGGGCAGCTTTTCTAGAATAATTATTTTTTATAAGACAATAAAAAAGTTTTTTAGTTTAGCAGTAAGAGTTTACTTAAAAAAAAAATTTTCACTTTGTTATGGAACACAAAATTTTTTAGCGGGATTTCGAAAACTGAAACTGGTCAGTTTGCTGTAGTGTTTAAAAATTAACAAGATTTAATTATTTATTTATGAAAAAATGAACTTACACGACAATGTGTTTCATGGATATCATCCTGCTGGAATATATAAGCTGTCACAAAACAAATCAATAGTGTAACCAATGGTAAACATGCTGTAGCAACACACAGTTTTCTGAATGATATTGCCAGGTGAATTAAACTCTTGTTGTTATTCCCCACATTATTTATCTCCATCGCTTCCTTGTCCTTATCCTTATCCATTGGCCTCTCAGTTTCCGACATTTATTACGACTAAATATTCATATATATACACATATTTATTTATTACTTATCAACTTTATCCGATCGGTTCCAGTGAATGTTCAAAAAAAATTTTACATTTTTAAAAAAAGTCCGTAGTGCATCTCAGCTCTGTTTGGGTTTCAAAAAAATATGATACTTGAAATAAAATATAATTTAAAAAAAAAAGCAATTTTTGTTATAAAATAATTGTTTTTTTTTTTAGTTAGATAACTTGTACATTTTTAGAATCGATTATTTACTGCCTACACTTTTAGAACTAAAAATAGAAAAAAAGTAATTTTCAAATAAATAAAAATAAAACAAAAATTATAGTTGACATATTTATTAAACGTCAGCACTAAAAAATATAATAAAGTAATAAAATATTTATTGACCTTTTAAATAGATAATTAAAAATTATACACTCATCTCGATGCACCACTAAGATGACAGGGACCACGTAAAAATAATATTTAAACTGCAAATTGTTGAGTTAAAAATAACGAATTACTGATAAAAATTAATGTAACAATTAATCATTGTGGTGAGTATTTTTCAATGAATTAATTTTCCTCGCAATGCAAAGTGCTGACATGGAGTTACAGTTAAAAAATTTAAATAAATAATAAATAACTTTATAAAATATATGGAATCGATTTTCGGAGACGACAGGATTGAAACCGACCAACTCGGCAATCCCCATCTGACTTTCATGATCGACGCGGCGTTTGCTGTTTCGCGTTCATCTCGCGTCTCGCGCACACTAATCTTGCACACTTGCACACATCACACACGCACACTTACAATAATTAAACCGCTATTGTTATTACAATATTTTATTTTAATTTGTTTGCTTACTTATACTTTATTAATTTCCATTAAATATGCGCATTCATTTTTGAAATTTTAAATTTATGCGCACAAATGCTAATTTAATTTTTTTTGTAAACATATTGCAACATTACAATCACATGACTCACGTAATTTCATCTGTCCACATGACAGCTGCAAGTCGATAAGACACGAACTCTGCATCACCGGCAGTTGGTTTTAAAATTTAAAATTTTGATCATTTTGGCGGCAACTTTAAAGAGGGTCTGTAGTAATCCTTGTTCGAGCTTTTTTCTGAAACAAATCAAAATAAGACCGAGGCTCGATGTACTACTGTATGATCTAGCAATCTACGTTTTAATTTTTGAAAATGTTTATGTTTAAAAAAAAAAACGTCGACAAAGTTTCCATTTACTGCGCAAGTGCAACAAGGGCAGTACCGTTCGCCGACTTGAGTGTGACAGAGAAAAAACTTCAGACCCCACATAAATGCCGAATACTGATCTATACTCAAAATTTCTTTACTCAAGCACAAAGACGACATCTGTACTCAGTGACAACTATATTCAATGACAACTGTACTCGACTAAATTTTTGTAAACATCTCATCTATATTATGTTTTCTCGAAGTTCTCTATATTCAAAGGCATCTTTACTCAATATCCACAGATAAAAAAGATTGTCGATAATGAAGTAATTCATAGATAAGACTAGATAAGAAAAAATAATATATAAAATAAAAATGAAATGTTTTTATCATTTTGACTTCGAAAATGATTTAAAAAAAATTTTACAAGAGCGTTATTGTTAAGCTTTTGATTTAATTGTAATTAATTAGTTATTTATAATTTCTCATGATGTATTGGTCTGGAATAAATGAAAAAAAAAAATTATTAAAAGAAAAAACAATTTCATAAATAAAATGTTATTCATTAAATTAAAAAATTATTCAATATCAAGTAGGTAGTATTTAACATTAACTAGTGATATTTCATGAAAACATCAAAAATTAATTGAGCTGAAATATCAAACTTACCCTGTTTGAAAATATTGATTGAAAAGAATTAAAAGTGATGAAATTCAAATTCTTTTCAATAATTTCAATTGATTTCAATTTTTTTGTTTGTATATATACATATACAGTTTGCATGGAGTGACCGCTTCTCAATTCTATTCAATCAATATTTTTAATCAGGGTATATAATCAACAACAAATAAAGCACTATAAACTCAATGATTGACGAATATTTAAATTGAAATCATATAAATGCAACCAAGTGTGAAAAAATAATATTCAAATAATGATTGTGACTATTAAATTATAAAATAATAGATTTATTTATTGTCGCTGCTTAATTAAGGAAAATTATAAAAAAATATATATGTGACAATAAAGAAGGACTTGACTTACAACAATAGATATAACAGTTGTTTAATTAATAATTTTGACAACATAATTGTACTATAGATTTAATAACTTTGCTTAATTCTTGAGGTTTTGATTGATATTTTTATTTTTTTAAAGTTTTATTGATTACATTTTTCATTGGATAGTATAGATTTACTCGCACATGTAACCTGGAACCATTTATGAAACTTATAAGTCTCAGGTTATAAATTAATTTGGTTTAGTATTTATTGTTAATTTTAACAATTTTTGTTTTTTATGTATTAAATATATGAGATGTAAAGGATTTATAAGAAAATACTAAGGAGATCAGTTTAAAACAATAGTTTTTAAAATAATATTCATGCCATAAAGTAGGCGATTCTCACGGGGTGACTCACAGAAATGTATTTTTTAGTCAATTCCAAATGAGGGAGACCTACAACTTCACCATTATTTTTGAACTCTTTGTACTTTGGAATAAAATCGCGAAATCACTATGGAAATTCAAGTTTCATGTGTTGTCGAGTTTAAAATAATATTCATGCCTTAAAGTAGGCGATTCTCACGGGGTGACTCACAGAAATGTATTTTTTAGTCAATTCCAAATGGGGGAGACCTACAACTTCACCATTATTTTTGAACTCTTTGTACTTTGGAATAAAATCGCGAAATCACTATGGAAATTCAAGTTTCATGTGTTGTCGAGTTTAAAATAATATTCATGCCATAAAGTAGGCGATTCTCACGGGGTGACTCACAGAAATGTATTTTTTAGTCAATTCCAAATGAGGGAGACCTACAACTTCACCATTATTTTTGAACTCTTTGTACTTTGGAATAAAATCGCGAAATCACTATGGAAATTCAAGTTTCATGTGTTGTCGAGTTTAAAATAATATTCATGCCTTAAAGTAGGCGATTCTCACGGGGTGACTCACAGAAATGTATTTTTTAGTCAATTTCAAATGGGGGAGACCTACAACTTTACCATTATTTTTGAATTCTTTGTACTTTGGAATAAAATCGCGAAATCACTATGGAAATTCAAGTTTTATGTGTTGTCGAGTTTAAAATAATATTCATGCCATAAAGTAGGCGATTCTCACGGGGTGACTCACAGAAATGTATTTTTTAGTCAATTCCAAATGGGGGAGACCTACAACTTTACCATTATTTTTGAATTCTTTGTACTTTGGAATAAAATCGCGAAATCACTATGGAAATTCAAGTTTCATGTGTTGTCGAGTTTAAAATAATATTCATGCCTTAAAGTAGGCGATTCTCACGGGGTGACTCACAGAAATGTATTTTTTAGTCAATTCCAAATGGGGGAGACCTACAACTTCACCATTATTTTTGAACTCTTTGTACTTTGGAATAAAATCGCGAAATCACTATGGAAATTCAAGTTTCATGTGTTGTCGAGTTTAAAATAATATTCATGCCATAAAGTAGGCGATTCTCACGGGGTGACTCACAGAAATGTATTTTTTAGTCAATTTCAAATGGGGGAGACCTACAACTTTACCATTATTTTTGAATTCTTTGTACTTTGGAATAAAATCGCGAAATCACTATGGAAATTCAAGTTTTATGTGTTGTCGAGTTTAAAATAATATTCATGCCATAAAGTAGGCGATTCTCACGGGGTGACTCACAGAAATGTATTTTTTAGTCAATTCCAAATGGGGGAGACCTACAACTTTACCATTATTTTTGAATTCTTTGTACTTTGGAATAAAATCGCGAAATCACTATGGAAATTCAAGTTTCATGTGTTGTCGAGTTTAAAATAATATTCATGCCTTAAAGTAGGCGATTCTCACGGGGTGACTCACAGAAATGTATTTTTTAGTCAATTCCAAATGGGGGAGACCTACAACTTCACCATTATTTTTGAACTCTTTGTACTTTGGAATAAAATCGCGAAATCACTATGGAAATTCAAGTTTCATGTGTTGTCGAGTTTAAAATAATATTCATGCCATAAAGTAGGCGATTCTCACGGGGTGACTCACAGAAATGTATTTTTTAGTCAATTCCAAATGAGGGAGACCTACAACTTCACCATTATTTTTGAACTCTTTGTACTTTGGAATAAAATCGCGAAATCACTATGGAAATTCAAGTTTCATGTGTTGTCGAGTTTAAAATAATATTCATGCCTTAAAGTAGGCGATTCTCACGGGGTGACTCACAGAAATGTATTTTTTAGTCAATTTCAAATGGGGGAGACCTACAACTTTACCATTATTTTTGAATTCTTTGTACTTTGGAATAAAATCGCGAAATCACTATGGAAATTCAAGTTTTATGTGTTGTCGAGTTTAAAATAATATTCATGCCATAAAGTAGGCGATTCTCACGGGGTGACTCACAGAAATGTATTTTTTAGTCAATTCCAAATGGGGGAGACCTACAACTTTACCATTATTTTTGAATTCTTTGTACTTTGGAATAAAATCGCGAAATCACTATGGAAATTCAAGTTTTATGTGTTGTCGAGTTGAAAATAATATTCATGCCATAAAGTAGGCGATTCTCACGGGGTGACTCACAGAAATGTATTTTTTAGTCAATTCCAAATGGGGGAGACCTACAACTTTACCATTATTTTTGAATTCTTTGTACTTTGGAATAAAATCGCGAAATCACTATGGAAATTCAAGTTTCATGTGTTGTCGAGTTTAAAATAATATTCATGCCTTAAGGTAGGCGATTCTCACGGGGTGACTCACAGAAATGTATTTTTTAGTCAATTCCAAATGGGGGAGACCTACAACTTTACCATTATTTTTGAATTCTTTGTACTTTGGAATAAAATCGCGAAATCACTATGGAAATTCAAGTTTCATGTGTTGTCGAGTTTAAAATAATATTCATGCCTTAAAGTAGGCGATTCTCACGGGGTGACTCACAGAAATGTATTTTTTAGTCAATTCCAAATGAGGGAGACCTACAACTTTACCATTATTTTTGAATTCTTTGTACTTTGGAATAAAATCGCGAAATCACTATGGAAATTCAAGTTTCATGTGTTGTCGAGTTTAAAATAATATTCATGCCTTAAAGTAGGCGATTCTCACGGGGTGACTCACAGAAATGTATTTTTTAGTCAATTCCAAATGAGGGAGACCTACAACTTTACCATTATTTTTGAATTCTTTGTACTTTGGAATAAAATCGCGAAATCACTATGGAAATTCAAGTTTCATGTGTTGTCGAGTTTAAAATAATATTCATGCCTTAAAGTAGGCGATTCTCACGGGGTGACTCACAGAAATGTATTTTTTAGTCAATTCCAAATGAGGGAGACCTACAACTTCACCATTATTTTTGAACTCTTTGTACTTTGGAATAAAATCGCGAAATCACTATGGAAATTCAAGTTTCATGTGTTGTCGAGTTTAAAATAATATTCATGCCATAAAGTAGGCGATTCTCACGGGGTGACTCACAGAAATGTATTTTTTAGTCAATTCCAATCGAGGGAGACCTACAACTTTACCATTATTTTTGAATTCTTTGTACTTTGGAATAAAATCGCGAAATCACTATGGAAATTCAAGTTTCATGTGTTGTCGAGTTTAAAATAATATTCATGCCTTAAAGTAGGCGATTCTCACGGGGTGACTCACAGAAATGTATTTTTTAGTCAATTCCAAATGGGGGAGACCTACAACTTCACCATTATTTTTGAACTCTTTGTACTTTGGAATAAAATCGCGAAATCACTATGGAAATTCAAGTTTCATGTGTTGTCGAGTTTAAAATAATATTCATGCCATAAAGTAGGCGATTCTCACGGGGTGACTCACAGAAATGTATTTTTTAGTCAATTCCAAATGGGGGAGACCTACAACTTCACCATTATTTTTGAACTCTTTGTACTTTGGAATAAAATCGCGAAATCACTATGGAAATTCAAGTTTCATGTGTTGTCGAGTTTAAAATAATATTCATGCCTTAAAGTAGGCGATTCTCACGGGGTGACTCACAGAAATGTATTTTTTAGTCAATTCCAAATGAGGGAGACCTACAACTTTACCATTATTTTTGAACTCTTTGTACTTTGGAATAAAATCGCGAAATCACTATGGAAATTCAAGTTTCATGTGTTGTCGAGTTTAAAATAATATTCATGCCTTAAAGTAGGCGATTCTCACGGGGTGACTCACAGAAATGTATTTTTTAGTCAATTCCAAATGAGGGAGACCTACAACTTTACCATTATTTTTGAACTCTTTGTACTTTGGAATAAAATCGCGAAATCACTATGGAAATTCAAGTTTCATGTGTTGTCGAGTTTAAAATAATATTCATGCCTTAAAGTAGGCGATTCTCACGGGGTGACTCACAGAAATGTATTTTTTAGTCAATTTCAAATGGGGGAGACCTACAACTTTACCATTATTTTTGAAATCTTGGTACTTTGGAATAAAATCGCGAAATCACTATGGAAATTCGAGTTTCATGTGTTGTCGAGTTTAAAATAATATTCATGCCATAAAGTAGGCGATTCTCACGGGGTGACTCACAGAAATGTATTTTTTAGTCAATTCCAAATGAGGGAGACCTACAACTTTACCATTATTTTTGAACTCTTTGTACTTTGGAATAAAATCGCGAAATCACTATGGAAATTCAAGTTTCATGTGTTGTCGAGTTTAAAATAATATTCATGCCTTAAAGTAGGCGATTCTCACGGGGTGACTCACAGAAATGTATTTTTTAGTCAATTCCAAATGGGGGAGACCTACAACTTTACCATTATTTTTGAATTCTTTGTACTTTGGAATAAAATCGCGAAATCACTATGGAAATTCGAGTTTCATGTGTTGTCGAGTTTAAAATAATATTCATGCCATAAAGTAGGCGATTCTCACGGGGTGACTCACAGAAATGTATTTTTTAGTCAATTCCAAATGGGTGAGACCTACAACTTTACCATTATTTTTGAATTCTTTGTACTTTGGAATAAAATCGCGAAATCACTATGGAAATTCGAGTTTCATGTGTTGTCGAGTTTAAAATAATATTCATGCCATAAAGTAGGCGATTCTCACGGGGTGACTCACAGAAATGTATTTTTTAGTCAATTTCAAATGGGGGAGACCTACAACTTTACCATTATTTTTGAAATCTTGGTACTTTGGAATAAAATCGCGAAATCACTATGGAAATTCGAGTTTCATGTGTTGTCGAGTTTAAAATAATATTCATGCCATAAAGTAGGCGATTCTCACGGGGTGACTCACAGAAATGTATTTTTTAGTCAATTCCAAACGAGGGAGACCTACAACTTTACCATTATTTTTGAATTCTTTGTACTTTGGAATAAAATCGCGAAATCACTATGGAAATTCAAGTTTCATGTGTTGTCGAGTTTAAAATAATATTCATGCCTTAAAGTAGGCGATTCTCACGGGGTGACTCACAGAAATGTATTTTTTAGTCAATTCCAAATGAGGGAGACCTACAACTTTACCATTATTTTTGAATTCTTTGTACTTTGGAATAAAATCGCGAAATCACTATGGAAATTCAAGTTTCATGTGTTGTCGAGTTTAAAATAATATTCATGCCTTAAAGTAGGCGATTCTCACGGGGTGACTCACAGAAATGTATTTTTTAGTCAATTCCAAATGAGGGAGACCTACAACTTTACCATTATTTTTGAATTCTTTGTACTTTGGAATAAAATCGCGAAATCACTATGGAAATTCAAGTTTCATGTGTTGTCGAGTTTAAAATAATATTCATGCCATAAAGTAGGCGATTCTCACGGGGTGACTCACAGAAATGTATTTTTTAGTCAATTTCAAATGGGGGAGACCTACAACTTTACCATTATTTTTGAATTCTTTGTACTTTGGAATAAAATCGCGAAATCACTATGGAAATTCAAGTTTTATGTGTTGTCGAGTTTAAAATAATATTCATGCCATAAAGTAGGCGATTCTCACGGGGTGACTCACAGAAATGTATTTTTTAGTCAATTTCAAATGGGGGAGACCTACAACTTTACCATTATTTTTGAATTCTTTGTACTTTGGAATAAAATCGCGAAATCACTATGGAAATTCGAGTTTCATGTGTTGTCGAGTTTAAAATAATATTCATGCCATAAAGTAGGCGATTCTCACGGGGTGACTCACAGAAATGTATTTTTTAGTCAATTTCAAATGGGGGAGACCTACAACTTTACCATTATTTTTGAAATCTTGGTACTTTGGAATAAAATCGCGAAATCACTATGGAAATTCGAGTTTCATGTGTTGTCGAGTTTAAAATAATATTCATGCCATAAAGTAGGCGATTCTCACGGGGTGACTCACAGAAATGTATTTTTTAGTCAATTCCAAACGAGGGAGACCTACAACTTTACCATTATTTTTGAATTCTTTGTACTTTGGAATAAAATCGCGAAATCACTATGGAAATTCAAGTTTCATGTGTTGTCGAGTTTAAAATAATATTCATGCCTTAAAGTAGGCGATTCTCACGGGGTGACTCACAGAAATGTATTTTTTAGTCAATTCCAAATGAGGGAGACCTACAACTTTACCATTATTTTTGAATTCTTTGTACTTTGGAATAAAATCGCGAAATCACTATGGAAATTCGAGTTTCATGTGTTGTCGAGTTTAAAATAACATTCATGCCTTAAAGTAGGCGATTCTCACGGGGTGACTCACAGAAATGTATTTTTTAGTCAATTCCAAATGAGGGAGACCTACAACTTTACCATTATTTTTGAATTCTTTGTACTTTGGAATAAAATCGCGAAATCACTATGGAAATTCAAGTTTTATGTGTTGTCGAGTTTAAAATAATATTCATGCCATAAAGTAGGCGATTCTCACGGGGTGACTCACAGAAATGTATTTTTTAGTCAATTCCAAATGAGGGAGACCTACAACTTTACCATTATTTTTGAATTCTTTGTACTTTGGAATAAAATCGCGAAATCACTATGGAAATTCGAGTTTCATGTGTTGTCGAGTTTAAAATAATATTCATGCCATAAAGTAGGCGATTCTCACGGGGTGACTCACAGAAATGTATTTTTTAGTCAATTCCAAACGAGGGAGACCTACAACTTTACCATTATTTTTGAATTCTTTGTACTTTGGAATAAAATCGCGAAATCACTATGGAAATTCAAGTTTCATGTGTTGTCGAGTTTAAAATAATATTCATGCCATAAAGTAGGCGATTCTCACGGGGTGACTCACAGAAATGTATTTTTTAGTCAATTCCAAATGAGGGAGACCTACAACTTTACCATTATTTTTGAATTCTTTGTACTTTGGAATAAAATCGCGAAATCACTATGGTAATTCAAGTTTCATGTGTTGTCGAGTTTAAAATAATATTCATGCCTTAAAGTAGGCGATTCTCACGGGGTGACTCACAGAAATGTATTTTGTAGTCAATTTCAAATGGGGGAGACCTACAACTTTACCATTATTTTTGAATTCTTTGTACTTTGGAATAAAATCGCGAAATCACTATGGAAATTCAAGTTTTATGTGTTGTCGAGTTTAAAATAATATTCATGCCATAAAGTAGGCGATTCTCACGGGGTGACTCACAGAAATGTATTTTTTAGTCAATTTCAAATGGGGGAGACCTACAACTTTACCATTATTTTTGAAATCTTGGTACTTTGGAATAAAATCGCGAAATCACTATGGAAATTCAAGTTTTATGTGTTGTCGAGTTTAAAATAATATTCATGCCATAAAGTAGGCGATTCTCACGGGGTGACTCACAGAAATGTATTTTTTAGTCAATTTCAAATGGGGGAGACCTACAACTTTACCATTATTTTTGAATTCTTTGTACTTTGGAATAAAATCGCGAAATCACTATGGAAATTCAAGTTTTATGTGTTGTCGAGTTTAAAATAATATTCATGCCATAAAGTAGGCGATTCTCACGGGGTGACTCACAGAAATGTATTTTTTAGTCAATTTCAAATGGGGGAGACCTACAACTTTACCATTATTTTTGAAATCTTGGTACTTTGGAATAAAATCGCGAAATCACTATGGAAATTCAAGTTTTATGTGTTGTCGAGTTTAAAATAATATTCATGCCATAAAGTAGGCGATTCTCACGGGGTGACTCACAGAAATGTATTTTTTAGTCAATTCCAAACGAGGGAGACCTACAACTTTACCATTATTTTTGAATTCTTTGTACTTTGGAATAAAATCGCGAAATCACTATGGAAATTCAAGTTTTATGTGTTGTCGAGTTTAAAATAATATTCATGCCATAAAGTAGGCGATTCTCACGGGGTGACTCACAGAAATGTATTTTTTAGTCAATTCCAAACGAGGGAGACCTACAACTTTACCATTATTTTTGAATTCTTTGTACTTTGGAATAAAATCGCGAAATCACTATGGAAATTCAAGTTTTATGTGTTGTCGAGTTTAAAATAATATTCATGCCATAAAGTAGGCGATTCTCACGGGGTGACTCACAGAAATGTATTTTTTAGTCAATTTCAAATGGGGGAGACCTACAACTTTACCATTATTTTTGAATTCTTTGTACTTTGGAATAAAATCGCGAAATCACTATGGAAATTCAAGTTTTATGTGTTGTCGAGTTTAAAATAATATTCATGCCATAAAGTAGGCGATTCTCACGGGGTGACTCACAGAAATGTATTTTTTAGTCAATTTCAAATGGGGGAGACCTACAACTTTACCATTATTTTTGAAATCTTGGTACTTTGGAATAAAATCGCGAAATCACTATGGAAATTCAAGTTTTATGTGTTGTCGAGTTTAAAATAATATTCATGCCATAAAGTAGGCGATTCTCACGGGGTGACTCACAGAAATGTATTTTTTAGTCAATTTCAAATGGGGGAGACCTACAACTTTACCATTATTTTTGAATTCTTTGTACTTTGGAATAAAATCGCGAAATCACTATGGAAATTCAAGTTTTATGTGTTGTCGAGTTTAAAATAATATTCATGCCATAAAGTAGGCGATTCTCACGGGGTGACTCACAGAAATGTATTTTTTAGTCAATTCCAAATGGGGGAGACCTACAACTTTACCATTATTTTTGAATTCTTTGTACTTTGGAATAAAATCGCGAAATCACTATGGAAATTCAAGTTTCATGTGTTGTCGAGTTTAAAATAATATTCATGCCTTAAAGTAGGCGATTCTCACGGGGTGACTCACAGAAATGTATTTTTTAGTCAATTCCAAATGAGGGAGACCTACAACTTTACCATTATTTTTGAATTCTTTGTACTTTGGAATAAAATCGCGAAATCACTATGGAAATTCAAGTTTTATGTGTTGTCGAGTTTAAAATAATATTCATGCCATAAAGTAGGCGATTCTCACGGGGTGACTCACAGAAATGTATTTTTTAGTCAATTTCAAATGGGGGAGACCTACAACTTTACCATTATTTTTGAAATCTTGGTACTTTGGAATAAAATCGCGAAATCACTATGGAAATTCAAGTTTTATGTGTTGTCGAGTTTAAAATAATATTCATGCCATAAAGTAGGCGATTCTCACGGGGTGACTCACAGAAATGTATTTTTTAGTCAATTTCAAATGGGGGAGACCTACAACTTTACCATTATTTTTGAATTCTTTGTACTTTGGAATAAAATCGCGAAATCACTATGGAAATTCAAGTTTTATGTGTTGTCGAGTTTAAAATAATATTCATGCCATAAAGTAGGCGATTCTCACGGGGTGACTCACAGAAATGTATTTTTTAGTCAATTCCAAATGGGGGAGACCTACAACTTTACCATTATTTTTGAATTCTTTGTACTTTGGAATAAAATCGCGAAATCACTATGGAAATTCAAGTTTCATGTGTTGTCGAGTTTAAAATAATATTCATGCCTTAAAGTAGGCGATTCTCACGGGGTGACTCACAGAAATGTATTTTTTAGTCAATTCCAAATGAGGGAGACCTACAACTTTACCATTATTTTTGAATTCTTTGTACTTTGGAATAAAATCGCGAAATCACTATGGAAATTCAAGTTTTATGTGTTGTCGAGTTTAAAATAATATTCATGCCATAAAGTAGGCGATTCTCACGGGGTGACTCACAGAAATGTATTTTTTAGTCAATTCCGAACGAGGGAGACCTACAACTTTACCATTATTTTTGAATTCTTTGTACTTTGGAATAAAATCGCGAAATCACTATGGAAATTCAAGTTTTATGTGTTGTCGAGTTTAAAATAATATTCATGCCTTAAAGTAGGCGATTCTCACGGGGTGACTCACAGAAATGTATTTTTTAGTCAATTCCAAATGAGGGAGACCTACAACTTTACCATTATTTTTGAATTCTTTGTACTTTGGAATAAAATCGCGAAATCACTATGGAAATTCAAGTTTCATGTGTTGTCGAGTTTAAAATAATATTCATGCCTTAAAGTAGGCGATTCTCACGGGGTGACTCACAGAAATGTATTTTTTAGTCAATTCCGAACGAGGGAGACCTACAACTTTACCATTATTTTTGAATTCTTTGTACTTTGGAATAAAATCGCGAAATCACTATGGAAATTCAAGTTTCATGTGTTGTCGAGTTTAAAATAATATTCATGCCTTAAAGTAGGCGATTCTCACGGGGTGACTCACAGCCCGGGAAAAAATGATTTTGCCTAATTATATATAATTATATATAAGACCTTATATATAATTAGATCTAAAAATTGGCCAGGTCTAATTATATATAATTTATATATAATTATATATAGGTTATATATGATTATATATAATACGTTATATATAATTAGATCTGAAAATTGGCCAGGTCTAATTATATATAATCATATATAAGTTATATATACTCATATATAATTAGATATGATTATGTATAATACATATATATCATATTTTATATATAATTAGATCCGAAAATTAGGCGGGTTTCATCATATATATGATTATGTGTAATTTATATACAATTACGTATGTTCATGTACGATTAATATTGAAGTATCCAGAGGGAAGTTTTTTTTTTAATTATACGTTTAATTATACATAAGTTTATTACTTTTTTAACAGACTGAAAAATATAATGTAACGCTTCGTAAATATTTTAAAATTATAATTTATAGTAAAATTGTAATTATTATTTCTGTAAATATACACCTAAAACTATAATGCATTAAACGAGTACTGATTATGAAATATCAATAAAGACCATAGAGCATCTAATATATTAAATAAGAAAAACTAAATATTAAATATATTCTATAAATAAAATATTAACTTATATATATATATATATATATATATATATATATATATATATATATATATATATATATAAATAATTAATTTATATTTGATTATATATAGATTTAAAGATCTAAAATATAATAAAAATTACTATATATGGGTCTATATAGGTCAGGTCTAATCAGATCTAATCATATATAGACCCATGTACAACTATATATGGGTATATACTATTATATATATTCCATATACAATCATATATAATTAGGCAAAATCATTTTGTCCCGGGATATAATTAGATCTAATTATATATAAGGCTATATATACTTATATATAGGTCTATATATAACCATATATATTCTATATATAATCATATATAATTAGGCAAAATCATTTTTTTCCCGGTATAATTAGGTCTAATTATATATAAGGCTATATATACTTATATATAGGTCTATATATAACCATATATATTCTATATATAATCATATATAATTAGGCAAAATCATTTTTTTCCCGGTATAATTAGGTCTAATTATATATAAGACTATATATACTTATATATAGGTCTATATATAACCATATATATTCTATATATAATCAGGCAAAATCATTTTTTTCCCGGTATAATTAGGTCTAATTATATATAAGGCTATATATACTTATATATAGGCCTATATATAACCATATATAAGTATATATAATACCATATATAATTATATATATTCCATATATAATCATATATAATTATATATAATTAGGCAAAATCATTTTTTCCCGGGAGAAATGTATTTTTTAGTCAATTTCAAATGGGGGAGACCTACAACTTTACCATTATTTTTGAATTCTTTGTACTTTGGAATAAAATCGCGAAATCACTATGGAAATTCAAGTTTTATGTGTTGTCGAGTTTAAAATAATATTCATGCCATAAAGTAGGCGATTCTCACGGGGTGACTCACAGAAATGTATTTTTTAGTCAATTCCAAACGAGGGAGACCTACAACTTTACCATTATTTTTGAATTCTTTGTACTTTGGAATAAAATCGCGAAATCACTATGGAAATTCAAGTTTTATGTGTTGTCGAGTTTAAAATAATATTCATGCCATAAAGTAGGCGATTCTCACGGGGTGACTCACAGAAATGTATTTTTTAGTCAATTCCGAACGAGGGAGACCTACAACTTTACCATTATTTTTGAATTCTTTGTACTTTGGAATAAAATCGCGAAATCACTATGGAAATTCAAGTTTCATGTGTTGTCGAGTTTAAAATAATATTCATGCCTTAAAGTAGGCGATTCTCACGGGGTGACTCACAGCCCGGGAAAAAATGATTTTGCCTAATTATATATAATTATATATAAGACCTTATATATAATTAGATCTAAAAATTGGCCAGGTCTAATTATATATAATTTATATATAATTATATATAGGTTATATATGATTATATATAATACGTTATATATAATTAGATCTGAAAATTGGCCAGGTCTAATTATATATAATCATATATAAGTTATATATACTCATATATAATTAGATATGATTATGTATAATACATATATATCATATTTTATATATAATTAGATCCGAAAATTAGGCGGGTTTCATCATATATATGATTATGTGTAATTTATATACAATTACGTATGTTCATGTACGATTAATATTGAAGTATCCAGAGGGAAGTTTTTTTTTTAATTATACGTTTAATTATACATAAGTTTATTACTTTTTTAACAGACTGAAAAATATAATGTAACGCTTCGTAAATATTTTAAAATTATAATTTATAGTAAAATTGTAATTATTATTTCTGTAAATATACACCTAAAACTATAATGCATTAAACGAGTACTGATTATGAAATATCAATAAAGACCATAGAGCATCTAATATATTAAATAAGAAAAACTAAATATTAAATATATTCTATAAATAAAATATTAACTTATATATATATATATATATATATATATATATATATATATATATATATATATATATATATATAAATAATTAATTTATATTTGATTATATATAGATTTAAAGATCTAAAATATAATAAAAATTACTATATATGGGTCTATATAGGTCAGGTCTAATCAGATCTAATCATATATAGACCCATGTACAATAGACCGGTTCAAAAAAATCGACTATTTTTTTTTTTTCAAAACCCGCAGTGAAATATCTTCATAGTCATATGAAAAGAAGCCTGTGAAAACGGGAGCTCTTAATATCAATTTTAAAAGGTCGCTCATCGTAAATTTCTATTTTACGTTTAAATAACATGGAAAAAAAAACTTTTTTAGTTTCGGAATTTTTCACCTCAGCAATGGCTCATTGTACGAATAAGCCCAGCATATATTTTTGTAGGGAATTTAACGCTCTACAAAAAAAGTCTCTTATGATTTTTTGACAAATCCATCTGTTCAAAAGTTATTGGAGCTCGAAGTCAAGTAAGAGTAAATTTTGAGATCTTTTTACTTTTCCGGCAAAACTATCATATTTATTATAAAATGTCTTGAAATAATTTTTGTAGAAAATTTTATTTTCTACAAATTATCATTGATAAATTTTTTTCAAATTCTGCATTGTTTTCTAGTTATTTCCATTTCAATGCCAAGCTCTTAAAATCGATCAGAACACTATTTTTTTAGGAGCTTAGCATTAAAATGGAAATAATTAGAAAACAGTGCAGAATTTGAAAAAAATTTATCAATGATAATTTGTAGAAAATAAAATTGTCTACAAAAATTATTTTATGACATTTTATAATAAGTATGGTAGTTTTGCCGGAAAAGTAAAAAGATCTCAAAATTTACTCTCACTTGACTTCGAGCTCCAATAACTTTTGAACAGATGGATTTGTCAAAGAATCATGAGAGACTTTTTTTGTAGAGCGTTTAATTCACTACAAAAATATATGCTGGGCTTATTCGTACAATGAGCCATTGCTGAGGTGAAAAATTCCAAACTAAAAAAGTTTTTTTTTCATGTTATTTAAACGTAAAATAGAAATTTACGATGAGCGACCATTCAAAATTGATATGAAGAGCTCCCGTTTTCACAGGCTTCTTTTTTTATGACTAGGAAGATATTTCACTGCGGGTTTTGATAAAAAAAAAATTGTCGATTTTTTTGAACCGGTCTAATGTACAACTATATATGGGTATATACTATTATATATATTCCATATACAATCATATATAATTAGGCAAAATCATTTTGTCCCGGGATATAATTAGATCTAATTATATATAAGGCTATATATACTTATATATAGGTCTATATATAACCATATATATTCTATATATAATCATATATAATTAGGCAAAATCATTTTTTTCCCGGTATAATTAGGTCTAATTATATATAAGGCTATATATACTTATATATAGGTCTATATATAACCATATATATTCTATATATAATCATATATAATTAGGCAAAATCATTTTTTTCCCGGTATAATTAGGTCTAATTATATATAAGACTATATATACTTATATATAGGTCTATATATAACCATATATATTCTATATATAATCAGGCAAAATCATTTTTTTCCCGGTATAATTAGGTCTAATTATATATAAGGCTATATATACTTATATATAGGCCTATATATAACCATATATAAGTATATATAATACCATATATAATTATATATATTCCATATATAATCATATATAATTATATATAATTAGGCAAAATCATTTTTTCCCGGGAGAAATGTATTTTTTAGTCAATTCCAAATGAGGGAGACCTACAACTTTACCATTATTTTTGAATTCTTTGTACTTTGGAATAAAATCGCGAAATCACTATGGAAATTCAAGTTTTATGTGTTGTCGAGTTTAAAATAATATTCATGCCATAAAGTAGGCGATTCTCACGGGGTGACTCACAGAAATGTATTTTTTAGTCAATTTCAAATGGGG
The DNA here is from genome assembly GCF_029852145.1 of Microplitis mediator. Classification (NCBI taxonomy): domain Eukaryota; kingdom Metazoa; phylum Arthropoda; class Insecta; order Hymenoptera; family Braconidae; genus Microplitis; species Microplitis mediator. The sequence goes on from NC_079979.1 coordinate 20,196,038, forward strand.
GAGACCTACAACTTTACCATTATTTTTGAAATCTTGGTACTTTGGAATAAAATCGCGAAATCACTATGGAAATTCGAGTTTCATGTGTTGTCGAGTTTAAAATAATATTCATGCCATAAAGTAGGCGATTCTCACGGGGTGACTCACAGAAATGTATTTTTTAGTCAATTCCAAACGAGGGAGACCTACAACTTTACCATTATTTTTGAATTCTTTGTACTTTGGAATAAAATCGCGAAATCACTATGGAAATTCAAGTTTCATGTGTTGTCGAGTTTAAAATAATATTCATGCCTTAAAGTAGGCGATTCTCACGGGGTGACTCACAGAAATGTATTTTTTAGTCAATTCCAAACGAGGGAGACCTACAACTTTACCATTATTTTTGAATTCTTTGTACTTTGGAATAAAATCGCGAAATCACTATGGAAATTCGAGTTTCATGTGTTGTCGAGTTTAAAATAATATTCATGCCATAAAGTAGGCGATTCTCACGGGGTGACTCACAGAAATGTATTTTTTAGTCAATTTCAAATGGGGGAGACCTACAACTTTACCATTATTTTTGAAATCTTGGTACTTTGGAATAAAATCGCGAAATCACTATGGAAATTCGAGTTTCATGTGTTGTCGAGTTTAAAATAATATTCATGCCATAAAGTAGGCGATTCTCACGGGGTGACTCACAGAAATGTATTTTTTAGTCAATTTCAAATGGGGGAGACCTACAACTTTACCATTATTTTTGAAATCTTGGTACTTTGGAATAAAATCGCGAAATCACTATGGAAATTCGAGTTTCATGTGTTGTCGAGTTTAAAATAATATTCATGCCATAAAGTAGGCGATTCTCACGGGGTGACTCACAGAAATGTATTTTTTAGTCAATTTCAAATGGGGGAGACCTACAACTTTACCATTATTTTTGAAATCTTGGTACTTTGGAATAAAATCGCGAAATCACTATGGAAATTCGAGTTTCATGTGTTGTCGAGTTTAAAATAATATTCATGCCATAAAGTAGGCGATTCTCACGGGGTGACTCACAGAAATGTATTTTTTAGTCAATTTCAAATGGGGGAGACCTACAACTTTACCATTATTTTTGAAATCTTGGTACTTTGGAATAAAATCGCGAAATCACTATGGAAATTCGAGTTTCATGTGTTGTCGAGTTTAAAATAATATTCATGCCATAAAGTAGGCGATTCTCACGGGGTGACTCACAGAAATGTATTTTTTAGTCAATTTCAAATGGGGGAGACCTACAACTTTACCATTATTTTTGAAATCTTGGTACTTTGGAATAAAATCGCGAAATCACTGTGGAAATTCGAGTTTCATGTGTTGTCGAGTTTAAAATAATATTCATGCCATAAAGTAGGCGATTCTCACGGGGTGACTCACAGAAATGTATTTTTTAGTCAATTTCAAATGGGGGAGACCTACAACTTTACCATTATTTTTGAAATCTTGGTACTTTGGAATAAAATCGCGAAATCACTATGGAAATTCGAGTTTCATGTGTTGTCGAGTTTAAAATAATATTCATGCCATAAAGTAGGCGATTCTCACGGGGTGACTCACAGAAATGTATTTTTTAGTCAATTTCAAATGGGGGAGACCTACAACTTTACCATTATTTTTGAACTCTTTGTACTTTGGAATAAAATCGCGAAATCACTATGGAAATTCAAGTTTCATGTGTTGTCGAGTTTAAAATAATATTCATGCCATAAAGTAGGCGATTCTCACGGGGTGACTCACAGAAATGTATTTTTTAGTCAATTCCAAATGAGGGAGACCTACAACTTTACCATTATTTTTGAATTCTTTGTACTTTGGAATAAAATCGCGAAATCACTATGGAAATTCAAGTTTCATGTGTTGTCGAGTTTAAAATAATATTCATGCCATAAAGTAGGCGATTCTCACGGGGTGACTCACAGAAATGTATTTTTTAGTCAATTTCAAATGGGGGAGACCTACAACTTTACCATTATTTTTGAAATCTTGGTACTTTGGAATAAAATCGCGAAATCACTATGGAAATTCGAGTTTCATGTGTTGTCGAGTTTAAAATAATATTCATGCCATAAAGTAGGCGATTCTCACGGGGTGACTCACAGAAATGTATTTTTTAGTCAATTCCAAATGGGGGAGACCTACAACTTTACCATTATTTTTGAAATCTTGGTACTTTGGAATAAAATCGCGAAATCACTATGGAAATTCGAGTTTCATGTGTTGTCGAGTTTAAAATAATATTCATGCCATAAAGTAGGCGATTCTCACGGGGTGACTCACAGAAATGTATTTTTTAGTCAATTCCAAATGGGGGAGACCTACAACTTTACCATTATTTTTGAAATCTTGGTACTTTGGAATAAAATCGCGAAATCACTATGGAAATTCGAGTTTCATGTGTTGTCGAGTTTAAAATAATATTCATGCCATAAAGTAGGCGATTCTCACGGGGTGACTAACAGAAATGTATTTTTTAGTCAATTCCAAATGGGGGAGACCTACAACTTTACCATTATTTTTGAATTCTTTGTACTTTGGAATAAAATCGCGAAATCACTATGGAAATTCGAGTTTCATGTGTTGTCGAGTTTAAAATACTATTCATGCCATAAAGTAGGCGATTCTCACGGGGTGACTCACAGAAATGTATTTTTTAGTCAATTTCAAATGGGGGAGACCTACAATTTTACCATTATTTTTGAAATCTTGGTACTTTGGAATAAAATCGCGAAATCACTATGGAAATTCGAGTTTCATGTGTTGTCGAGTTTAAAATAATATTCATGCCATAAAGTAGGCGATTCTCACGGGGTGACTCACAGAAATGTATTTTTTAGTCAATTCCAAATGGGGGAGACCTACAACTTCACCATTATTTTTGAACTCTTTGTACTTTGGAATAAAATCGCGAAATCACTATGGAAATTCAAGTTTTATGTGTTGTCGAGTTTAAAATAATATTCATGCCATAAAGTAGGCGATTCTCACGGGGTGACTCACAGAAATGTATTTTTTAGTCAATTCCAAATGAGGGAGACCTACAACTTTACCATTATTTTTGAATTCTTTGTACTTTGGAATAAAATCGCGAAATCACTATGGAAATTCAAGTTTCATGTGTTGTCGAGTTTAAAATAATATTCATGCCTTAAAGTAGGCGATTCTCACGGGGTGACTCACAGAAATGTATTTTTTATTCAATTCCAAATGGGGGAGACCTACAACTTCACCATTATTTTTGAACTCTTTGTACTTTGGAATAAAATCGCGAAATCACTATGGAAATTCAAGTTTTATGTGTTGTCGAGTTTAAAATAATATTCATGCCATAAAGTAGGCGATTCTCACGGGGTGACTCACAGAAATGTATTTTTTAGTCAATTCCAAATGAGGGAGACCTACAACTTTACCATTATTTTTGAATTCTTTGTACTTTGGAATAAAATCGCGAAATCACTATGGAAATTCAAGTTTCATGTGTTGTCGAGTTTAAAATAATATTCATGCCTTAAAGTAGGCGATTCTCACGGGGTGACTCACAGAAATGTATTTTTTAGTCAATTCCAAATGAGGGAGACCTACAACTTTACCATTATTTTTGAATTCTTTGTACTTTGGAATAAAATCGCGAAATCACTATGGAAATTCAAGTTTTATGTGTTGTCGAGTTTAAAATAATATTCATGCTATAAAGTAGGCGATTCTCACGGGGTGACTCACAGAAATGTATTTTTTAGTCAATTCCAAATGAGGGAGACCTACAACTTTACCATTATTTTTGAATTCTTTGTACTTTGGAATAAAATCGCGAAATCACTATGGAAATTCAAGTTTCATGTGTTGTCGAGTTTAAAATAATATTCATGCCTTAAAGTAGGCGATTCTCACGGGGTGACTCACAGAAATGTATTTTTTAGTCAATTCCAAATGAGGGAGACCTACAACTTTACCATTATTTTTGAATTCTTTGTACTTTGGAATAAAATCGCGAAATCACTATGGAAATTCAAGTTTTATGTGTTGTCGAGTTTAAAATAATATTCATGCCATAAAGTAGGCGATTCTCACGGGGTGACTCACAGAAATGTATTTTTTAGTCAATTTCAAATGGGGGAGACCTACAACTTTACCATTATTTTTGAATTCTTTGTACTTTGGAATAAAATCGCGAAATCACTATGGAAATTCAAGTTTTATGTGTTGTCGAGTTTAAAATAATATTCATGCTATAAAGTAGGCGATTCTCACGGGGTGACTCACAGAAATGTATTTTTTAGTCAATTCCAAATGAGGGAGACCTACAACTTTACCATTATTTTTGAATTCTTTGTACTTTGGAATAAAATCGCGAAATCACTATGGAAATTCAAGTTTTATGTGTTGTCGAGTTTAAAATAATATTCATGCCATAAAGTAGGCGATTCTCACGGGGTGACTCACAGAAATGTATTTTTTAGTCAATTTCAAATGGGGGAGACCTACAACTTTACCATTATTTTTGAATTCTTTGTACTTTGGAATAAAATCGCGAAATCACTATGGAAATTCAAGTTTTATGTGTTGTCGAGTTTAAAATAATATTCATGCCATAAAGTAGGCGATTCTCACGGGGTGACTCACAGAAATGTATTTTTTAGTCAATTCCAAATGAGGGAGACCTACAACTTTACCATTATTTTTGAATTCTTTGTACTTTGGAATAAAATCGCGAAATCACTATGGAAATTCAAGTTTTATGTGTTGTCGAGTTTAAAATAATATTCATGCCATAAAGTAGGCGATTCTCACGGGGTGACTCACAGAAATGTATTTTTCAGTCAATTCCAAATGAGGGAGACCTACAACTTTACCATTATTTTTGAATTCTTTGTACTTTGGAATAAAATCGCGAAATCACTATGGAAATTCAAGTTTTATGTGTTGTCGAGTTTAAAATAATATTCATGCTATAAAGTAGGCGATTCTCACGGGGTGACTCACAGAAATGTATTTTTTAGTCAATTCCAAATGAGGGAGACCTACAACTTTACCATTATTTTTGAATTCTTTGTACTTTGGAATAAAATCGCGAAATCACTATGGAAATTCAAGTTTTATGTGTTGTCGAGTTTAAAATAATATTCATGCTATAAAGTAGGCGATTCTCACGGGGTGACTCACAGAAATGTATTTTTTAGTCAATTTCAAATGGGGGAGACCTACAACTTTACCATTATTTTTGAATTCTTTGTACTTTGGAATAAAATCGCGAAATCACTATGGAAATTCAAGTTTTATGTGTTGTCGAGTTTAAAATAATATTCATGCTATAAAGTAGGCGATTCTCACGGGGTGACTCACAGAAATGTATTTTTTAGTCAATTCCAAATGAGGGAGACCTACAACTTTACCATTATTTTTGAATTCTTTGTACTTTGGAATAAAATCGCGAAATCACTATGGAAATTCAAGTTTTATGTGTTGTCGAGTTTAAAATAATATTCATGCCATAAAGTAGGCGATTCTCACGGGGTGACTCACAGAAATGTATTTTTTAGTCAATTCCAAATGAGGGAGACCTACAACTTTACCATTATTTTTGAATTCTTTGTACTTTGGAATAAAATCGCGAAATCACTATGGAAATTCAAGTTTTATGTGTTGTCGAGTTTAAAATAATATTCATGCCATAAAGTAGGCGATTCTCACGGGGTGACTCACAGAAATGTATTTTTTAGTCAATTTCAAATGGGGGAGACCTACAACTTTACCATTATTTTTGAAATCTTGGTACTTTGGAATAAAATCGCGAAATCACTATGGAAATTCGAGTTTCATGTGTTGTCGAGTTTAAAATAATATTCATGCCATAAAGTAGGCGATTCTCACGGGGTGACTCACAGAAATGTATTTTTTAGTCAATTTCAAATGGGGGAGACCTACAACTTTACCATTATTTTTGAATTCTTTGTACTTTGGAATAAAATCGCGAAATCACTATGGAAATTCAAGTTTTATGTGTTGTCGAGTTTAAAATAATATTCATGCCATAAAGTAGGCGATTCTCACGGGGTGACTCACAGAAATGTATTTTTTAGTCAATTTCAAATGGGGGAGACCTACAACTCTACCATTATTTTTGAAATCTTTGTACTTTGGAATAAAATCGCGAAGTCACTATAAAATTGGTACCATTATAAAAATTATCAATAACTATGTCAGTTTTGAATCTCTTTTTAAAAACTATTATTCTAAACTGATCTCCAAAGTATTTTCTTATAAATCCTCAATACATCTTATACATTTAATACATAAAAGAAAAAAATAATAATTGTTAAAATTAAAAATAAATACTAAACCAAATTAATTTATAACCTGAGACTTATAAGTCTCATAAATGGTTCCAGGTTACATGTCTTTATGAAATAGTTTTTTCTTTTAATAATTTTTTTTTTTTTATTTATTCCAGACCAATACATCATGAGAAATTATAAATAACTAATTAATTATAATTAAATCAAAAGCTTAACAAAAACGCTCTTGTAAAATTTTTTTTTATATCGTTTTCAAAGTAACAATGATAAAAACATTTTACTATTATTTTAAAAATTAATTTTTCTTTATTTAATATTTAAATACTTTTTTGATTTCCTTTGTTATCGATTTTCCGAATAGTCTTATCTATGAATTACTTCATTATTGACAATCTTTTTTATCTGCGGATATTGAGTAATGATGTCTTTGAATATAGAGGACTTTGAGTAAACATAATATAGATGAGATGTTTACAAAAATTTAGTCGAGTACAGTTGTCATTAAATATAGTTGTCACTGAGTATAGATGTCGTCTTTGTGCTTGAGTAAAGAAATTTTGAGTATAGATGAGTATTCGCCTCATAAATTATTATTAAATGTTAGATAATTTTGTCGATTTTTAATTTATACATAAATTGAATTTTGGCGCCATCTACTTGAGTTCAAAAAATACCAACTTGAGTTTAAATAAATACTTTGTTCTTTAACTACTGTCGGTAATTAAGAAATCCTAGCTGCGTCTTCGAAATTTGTAATCGAGTATTAATTCTTCATCATCGAAGTGGGAGTGATTGACTTTCTGTATCACCGGGTTCCGGTGAATGAAATTTGAATATTTGAAATCTGGATCATCAATACATTCGTGGCATCAGGATCTGGATAAGAGACAACCACCCATGTAAAAATAAAAATATAAAAAAATGATAATAATAATAATAACAGTGCGCAAGCGCAAATAAAAATAACAATACGCATGCGCAAAGCTCTAAATTTGGAGGGGCGTAGAAAGGAGGCCATATTGTACAGTTAAATTGAAAGAAAGAAAAATAATTTTGTTGTACTATCGTCTCGTGACCGTGAGTTTTTTTTATTATACAATTAAATCGTACAGTGTCAACTGTCCGATAAAAATTTTTTTTTTCTACTTTTGCTAAATTACCACTTAAATTTTTCGATAATAAACAATAATTGTTAATTAACTTAAAGCAGGGGCCAGAGCGACTTGGGCAGACAAGAATATAAATTTTACCGTAGACAGAAGAGCAGATAAAGAGAGACAAAGATACAGGAACTAGTGCTCAAGTTTATTAGAAACACACACACACACACTGCAAACCTCAACAAGAATCCTCATAGATTTTCCATTGTGTATAAATATATATATTTATATATCTATCTATATACAATATACCTACTCAGTGATATCTTTAATCAATTAGACGTCGATTTGTAGCCGTGCATACGTTCCTCGTATTTATCGCTGACACAACGAGATGGGCACCAGAGACGACGAGTACGATTATTTATTTAAAGGTATTCATTTTATTTTATATATTATCATCATCATTATTTATAAATTGTCCTCATCGACGCCAGTATTTTTTTATTTGTCCTCATAATTCTCAACCGCCATCCTGTTATTTTTATTATAAATCATTACTCCATTACACATTTAAAAATAATAATGACCGAAAAAAAGGAAAAAGAAAAAAAATAGGAATCATTGACATTGAAGAGCGAAGACGCACGTCATGAAAACTGACGTTGGCTACGAGTTAGCATGAGTGTCGTGAGTTAACGGACTCTATACTCAACGACTCATCCTATCCGTTGTATTTAACTGCTAGTGTGTTATTTAGCTGGTCATACATTTGCTCAATCGCAATTTATTATTATTTTTATTTTCATCGCATTGTCTTTTTATTCAACCAAATGACAGCATAAATAACAAAATATTAAAATTTTATTTATATTTATATTTATGTACATTTAGTTTACTTGAAATATTGTGCAATTGCACTAAATGTCACAAGTTTATACACAACACGGTATCCAGAGAAATGATATCATCATTTAGCCAACTTAATATCAACAATTACGATTACTTATTAGATATATTTTTTATTTGTGTTCAATGACTGGGTATCATTATGGGAAGGAACATATGTACTTGTAATGAGAGCTTATTAATTACCCTCATTACCTTGAAACGTTTTTGAGTCACCTCGTTAAATTTAAAAAAAAATGATAAATTAAATCCGATTGAATTATTCGGTCATGACAAATATTTAGATAAGGCAGTAAATTAATATTAAATAAAATTTAAAAGTAATAAAAGTTGATTGACATTTACGTGGGAAGATTACGAGTCTAACATATGACCAATTTGGGGCATTTTAAAATGTATTAGACGTCTATTTAAATTATTGGACGTTATTTTAAAAATTAGTTTAATTTAATTATTTTAAATAAAATTATTACAGTGGTTCTTATCGGAGATTCGGGAGTAGGAAAGAGTAATCTCCTGTCGAGATTCACCCGCAATGAATTTAATTTGGAGAGCAAGTCGACAATTGGAGTTGAGTTTGCGACACGAAGTATACAAGTAGATGGCAAAACTATCAAGGCCCAAATTTGGGACACTGCTGGCCAAGAACGTTATCGAGCCATAACTTCTGCGTGAGTATAAGGATTTATTTTATTATTTGAAATTTTAACTCACACTTCTGGCGCGAAATTTAAATTTTAAAGTCATCAATAAAAAAGTGTCATTGGTTTTTTTAAAATATCTCGTCAACTATCAAGTTTTTGAAAAATTAACAAGACACGTTTTTTGTAGCTCGTTAAATTGTCTACAAAAATGGATTCTTGTACTTTTTTCAAAAACTTGATAGTTGGCGAGATATTTAATTTTTAAAATAAGCGGTTTCGAAAACCGTATAAATTTTATCTATTGTTTAAAATTCGGAGACATAAATTTTAAATTTATCATATCCAGTGACAATTATTAATTTTATTGTCGGTTTATAAATAATTAGTAATAAAAATATTAATTACTGTCGGTTTTAAATGAAATTATAAATATTATATTGTAGGTACTATCGTGGAGCTGTGGGTGCATTGCTGGTGTACGACATTGCGAAACATTTAACGTACGAGAATGTCGAGAGATGGTTACGGGAATTACGAGATCACGCAGATCAAAACATAGTAATAATGCTTGTGGGTAACAAATCTGATTTGAGGCATCTTCGTGCTGTACCAACTGACGAAGCTAAAGCATTTGCTGAGAGAAATGGTCTTTCATTTATTGAAACATCTGCTCTCGATTCTACAAACGTTGAAACGGCCTTCCAAAATATATTGACTGAGATTTACAGAATTGTCTCGCAGAAACAGATAAGAGATCCGCCCGAGGGTGATACCATTAGAGCACAAAATGTCGAACCGATTGACGTTAAGCCGACAATGAGTTCGGATGGAATGCGTAAACAATGCTGCCAGTGACTCGCCGCACTGTTTTACACGTAATTAATACTCACTAAAATAATTTAACTTTAATTTACTTACAACAATAATAATTATAATAACAGAAAATATATTTTTAGAATCAGTAATAATAAGGGAGGAAAAATAAAAGTGGTAGCTGGTGATAAATATTGCAGGTGTGTAACAGTACGAGAACTAAGACTATGTGTGCGGGCCTGTACTCTCGTACGCTAAGTAACGAGGATCTCTTTGCCTCAGTTTAAAAAATATTTTAAAATAAACTAAACTTCGGGGGATGCTACAGACAATTGACCTCAAGGACACTGAAATTTAAATAATATCTCGCTCGTGATCGTGGGCGCATTTTGCGAGCGGTCTGCAATTTTATTTAATTGTCGCTCGTACGCGTACAACGAACACTTGTTACTGTTGTCTTGCACAACGCCGTGTCCCCTGGACAACTGTCTTCAAAATCTCCAAAGCTCTCTCCTGAAATTTTTTCAACATCCATAAATCTATAAATATTATTAAAAATTTACAAATATATATATATTTATATTTATATGTATACACTTATCTACATGTATGATGGATGACGTGATCTAAAAAATCACAAGTTAACTACTCATGTGTCATAGATATAGATATGGATATAAATATATACATAAATAATATGCAGACTCACATACATAGGAAACAGACGTAATACACACCACACCATACAACAACATATTATACATAATTAACTCACCACATGATACATAAAAAAAAAAATTAAAAAAAAATATATGTTATAATTATAATAATAATTAAATGTTGTATTACCGCTTCTTTGTAATACATTATACAGTTATTATTCTCTACGCATAGTGTGACGCGACTTATATTAACGAATTTTTAATAATAATAATAATTATATATATATTTATCATGGAAATATGTGTAAGTACTCGTGTATCACTGCGGGCACTTGGATGACTGAAAAATTCATTTAAAAAAAAAAAAAACAATCCTCACAATCAACAGTTTGACGGAAAATATCAAACAATAAATTTTATTAAACTTAATTTGTTGGAAAAAAAAATGCAATGAGATATTGCTCACTCCGTCGCGCCGTAGTCTATAAATTTTCGACACCATGCTACCTGTGGCTTTTGAATCTTAGTTTGTTTTTATCATAATTTTGTTTTTTTTTTTATTACAAGAGGCTTTTCTTGTCAAGAGCTGTGCGAAAACATGAGTATGGAATAATAATTATAATATTAATGATAATAATAATAATATAATATTAATTAACTAATGTCCGTAAAGCAATGAAGACCCAGGAGATATTATTTTGATTATCGTATATATTAATAATTGTTTTCATTGCGTAGTTATAATGCAATCATCTAAACACGGTGTACGAGTTTATTTGTTACATTACATCGTAATTAAAATAAAAAGGAAAAAAATTAATCAAGTAAAGTTAATAATAATTTCGTAGTAAATAAAGTCACTGAAATAATGAACAGTAAGTTGTAAATTTATATGTCTGCTTTTTATCACTACGCGAGATTAAAGAAAGTTAATTTTAATTAATGCTTTAGGGTAATTACTGATGCGTAATAATGTTAAAAAAAACAAACACCACATTATGTATAATTCTCTAACCATATTTTTAATCAATGTTATTATTTTAATAGTTGGAAAAGGTACAATACAGCTCACGAGCTAAGAAAAAAATTTTAAAAAACCATTTCACCATTTTTTTTTTTAATCCTCAAAACATGTGAAAGTACATTAAGAAATTTTTTTTTTCATTTTAACATCGATACATTTTAAAATAAAATAGAAAAATCACAACTTCGTCTTGATATTTTTAAACTGCGGCAAAATAACCGTAGAAAATTCGAGATGTAAAAGAAATTGCTCCGAATTCACTCCACGTCCCTAGATTTTTTACAGCAAATTTTCAGCATGAGAAACTTGATAATTTCTATTTCATATATTTAATAATAAAATTTATATACTGACAAAAAATTTATATTTTTTAGCAAAATTCAAATTTTTAATTTTCGCGCCGTCTATTTTCCGGTTATTTTGTCCTCCGGTAAAATATTTCAGGACCGCCAATTTCTCAATTCGTATACGGGCTGGATAAATAATCAAGGAGACTGGATATTAAAAAAGTTCTTTCATTTATTTATTTATACATTAATTATTATTAATAATAATAATAATAATAATAATAATAATTATCGAATAAAACAGAGACAACAAAACAAAAAAAAAATTAAATAATCACATAAATATTAAAGACTTTTTTTATTGACCTTAAGTAAAAAAATATTCATTGTTCTATTTTATTGTTATTATTATTATTATTAGCAATGAGTTATTGCTCACTTAGTAAGGAGTAATATGTAGCATGACGTTGGATTGTTATTGATTTTATTTTCAGAATTAAACAAAGCTAAATCTGACGTAGTTTCACGCTAAGGCGTTGAATAAATCGACGCTGACTCAAGTCTTACTGTATTTTTTTGGACTGCATGCTGGTTTTTCTGTCTCCATTCCAACCATCTGATTAAATCAGCATTATTTGCGGTATCACTTGTGTCAACCTTTGTTTCCAATTGCTGATAATAAGCTTCTCGTAGCAGCCGAAACGTTTGGACATTGCGGTAGGGTAAATTCGTTACTGGATCCCGGTACTTTGCTGGCAGTCTGAAATAAAAAATTTAATAATAAATTAATTAGCGTACAGTCTGTCCCAGTTCCCAGCCCACTAACGACCGGCGAGTCCTCAGAAGTACTTGGAATAAAAATTATTTTATAAATAAAATATATATGAGCTGGATCAGTACCCAGGTACGGAATAGTCAACTGGGTGCTTTACCTTGACCCTCCATATAAATTAAAATAAATAATTTGGTACCTAGTGATAGCACAGAGTGACCTCAAAGTCCGTCTAGGTGCGGGAGTTTTCTTAAACGCTTTTAAAAATAATCTGTCAGACTCAAAAGTTATAAATGTCCTCTCGTAATATCCTTTGTGAGCTGGTTCATTCCCATTAGACTTTTTCTTTGTCTGTTCATTATTAGACTCTGGTTTACTATCACTGTCTTTGCCATCTGTTTCTCTAAAAAAATATAACAACTTAGTATATAGTTATCATTTAGTAAAATATATAAACATGAACTGATTTCTTACTTAATTGACTCAGGTGTGGCTGACTGCGTGTTTGTATTTGACTCGTCAGCTGGTTTGTCGTCTTCATCGTTGATTGTTATTTTTTCATTTTCTTTATCAGGTGTCTCTGATAGCACCATTATTGGCATTGATAATGACTGATACCTTATCATAGGCTGGGACTGAGTTTTTCTTACAGCTCGAGTATTTTTCTTTTCGCTCTCAAGTTTTTGGTACTTTTCTAAACAAGTAAATTAATAAATTATAAACTAACAATAAAAATAATAATTATAAAAATATAAATAATTAACCAAGTGATTTAAGATTTATCTCTTCAGTCTCCAATGCTTCTTCCAACAGTTCTTCTTGCGTAGGCTTCCAGACATCATTCCTTACTTTCTTAACTTTTCGTCTCTGATCTTCATTCCTTTCTTTTAATCTTCTTTGTGTTGCCGCCGACTTAGCGGCCGTTGATCTTCTTATAGACTTTCTTCCTAAAATATAATTATTTACAGAATAATATAACTAAAAGAATATGCGAGACTCTAGATTGTTCTGGTGAAGTAATTGATCGAATGACTCATCTGGAATTTCCCAATGATATTGACCGTCAGGTTTTTTTTGAATTTTATTTTTGGACTAATGAGTAAAAGACTGCAATAGACAAAAAAGCTGGGGAAATTTTTGCTGGGGACTAATCGCTGGTGGCAAGTGAAATATTATAAAAAATAAAATAAATATTGACCTGTACTGTCATTTAAAAATTTTCTTCTCTTAATAATTCGTGGTTTTTTTTCTTTAGTAATTGTCTTCGGCTGTGCAGCAACTGGTTTAGGTTCTTTGTAAGCCTTTGTTACTAATCTACGTTTCTTTTTTGGTCCTTCTTGTTCAGGGTCTGATACCGGCTCATCATTTTCATCGATACTGAAATCTGAATCAACTTCATCTTCACCTTCATCTTCTTCCCTGAATAAAAAAAATCATAATTCTATACAAGAGATTTATATCAATTGTAAATTTATCAGTTTTCGACATAAAAACGATGATGAAGAGGTTCATTGTCATTAAAAAAAATCTACAATAATAATTTTAAAATAAACGAATCACAGTTTCGTGGATAAAAAATTAATTACTTCTTAATATTTAATGTTTTTTATAATTTTCCTCCATCTTTTCGTCAGTTTTTTTATTTTATCAAGTATTAGAAAGACCAAATCAAAATTAATGCATCTTTTATTCATGATACTGAAGTTAGCCAACGGCTAATAATTTTTTAACTCAATTTGAAACGATAAATAATAAAAAAAAAAATATTTCAAAAAATTGCACATATAGTTTTTTAAATTTTCTTCATGTGCATTTTTTTAGTTTTTTTTTTTTTTTTTAATTAAACCGTTGAAAAAAAAATTCGAAAATTATCAATTGTCTGTTAACTTCTGGATCATTTTTATTCATGCCATTAACTTGTAAAATTTAATGTCAAATTAATTATTGAGTGATTTTTAAATTTATCAGTTTGTAATTTAATTTACTATTCAGTTGTACTGAGAGTAATTTGTGTACCTGCGGACTGTCCCTAATTAAGAAAAGAAATTTGGAGAGATTAAAATAAAATTTTCTTAATACTCTACAATTATTCCATAAACTTTAAATCCCCTAATTTCTAAGCTTTCGTCCTTTTGAGAACTTCCAAATTACCCATTGTCTGATAATTTCTATAAATCCTGTCATTTAATTTTCTGTACACACCAAATTTTGTAATTACTAAACAATAACGATGCTACAAGTAGCCGAGCATTTAAAATTTAAATGTTTAATTATGGTTTCAATTGATGACAATAAAGTTAGCGGACATTTAAAAATTTTTGGATTTTTTTTAACAAAAAAATAAATAATAAAAAAAATATTTTTAAAAATTGCACGTATAGTTTATTGAATTTCCGACATGTGCATTTTTTTAGAAATTTTTTTTTTTCATTATTTATCTGTCAAAAAAATTTTTGTTAATTTCAAATGTCTGCTAACTTTACTATCATTTTCAATTGCCATCATAAAAATTACAACAAAATTCTACACATGCATTTTTTTAAATTCAGCCTCAACATTTATTTCGTTTATTAAAAATGATTAAAATTTTTGAATGTCTGCTACTTTTTTTAAACATTCAAAAACAAGAATAAATAAATTTTAATCCACGAAGCTGTGATTCGTTTATTTGAAATAAATATCATGGATGAGACAACAAAATTTAAATATTAAATGAATGAAAATTTACATATAATCATTGTCTTGTTCAACTTCTTCAAATCCACCATAAGTCGTTTTATAAAAATCATCTTCTTCCTCTTCATTTAACAATTTAGCCATTTTATTTCCAGCATTTGCACGTTTCTCTCTCGTCGATGCCATTTTTTAAATAATTTCTAAATAAATAAATAAATACAACAAAATTATTTACTAGCCAATCCGACAAAAAAATAAGGTTATATATCAGTAATATATGAAAATATCGATTATTAATCAACAAAAAATTATCTTTTGTTTCAAACAAAACAAACTAAAAATCCACTTGTTTATTTATTTTGTCAAAGTGCAAAATCCTCATAAAAAGTCACCGACAAAAACCCACCGCAAAAAACAGTATATTAATATTTATATATATACACACATATATTATAAAAAAAAATAAATAATGGCGGCAGCGGCAGTAAATTTAAAAATTTCAAAAAACAACACAAGATGGCGCCTTAACAAGAAAATTAAAATGACAACAAAGTTAGCAGACATATAACAATATTTGGATATTTTTTAACAAAAAAAAAATATTTTGAAAAATTGCACATATAGTTTATTAAATTTTCTACATGTGTATTTTTTTCGAAATATATTTTTTTTATCATTTATCTATTAAAAAAAATTACTTTAAATTTAAAATGTCTGCTAACTTTACTGTCATAAATTAAAAGGAGTCCGTTGGTTGGTAAAACACCCAGAGGCCAGAGGACAGCTGGCCAATGAGAACAAGGGTAAAAAATAGACGAGGTCGTGCATCTGGACTCTAGCTAGTGCATGCTCGGAGCCTCGAGAAGGGGAGAGTTGGCCTAAGGCTCAAGCTCTGCTACAGAGCCAGGGTGGGGGTAATGTTTCATTACTCGGGCCTCGGCACTCGGTTATCATCGGGACAGTTCGTTTCTCGTGCGCTAGTGTAGATGTGGACGATGTGTGCAACAGCAGCAGTGAGTACTTGAGCTAAAATTTTATTCTCGTAGTTGACTAGTATCAAGTAAAGCAGAGTGGGGTCTAGTTGGGTGTTGGTGTTGGGTAGGAAAGCAACAGAGAGCAAAGAGCTGAACCTTAGCAGCAGTAATCAGCAGCAGTATTGGTCTCTCTGTTGGTTGATTTGCCAGAGTTTCATTTCGTAACGGGAGAGTTGGGTGTGAACGTTTATACACATTCTAAGTTCCCTATTTTTATTATTAATATTATAATAATAATTGTTAGTTTATTGTTGTTGTTATCACGATTATTTTAAAAGTAAAATAGTTAAAACGTGAGTGATTATTATTTTTTTAGTTTCGTTGTTATCAAAGTAAACGACAAGACGAGAAGTAGTAAAAGGTGAGTGAGTATCAGCGGCAATAAAAATTAAAAAGAGAAATATTTAAAAAAAAAAATAGTGGCTGTGCTGTGAAATCAGTGTGAGCGGTTTGCTAGCACACGCATCGGTCACGGTATTGGAATAGGAGAAACGAGAAAACTTAATCAAGATTTAAAAATATTACAACAGTACCGACAGCAATAACAATAATAATAAAAATAATAATTAAAAATCTCAAATACGCTGGAGAGATAATTTCTCGCTGTAAATTATGTGGGATTCTGTCGCAGGATTACAATCAGCCACACGTCTAGTCAGCTGACATATTGCGCCCTGCTACACCACAGTAGCCTTCGGTAAGTGTCGCAATTAAATTAATAAGCTTTACTTTTATTAAACCATCTGAAAATTTAACTATTTTTAAAAACCTCTAGAACCTCTGATAAAATATTCAAAAATTACCACGCAAACGTAGACGGTACGTCGGAGATCGATCCAGGTGATTTATCAATCTCGTGTCTTTATTTATTTAAACTAAAAAATAATAATAATCGGATTATTGCAGTTATTGTTCTTACGTTTAGTTCGTCACTACGTGCGTAATCATGATCCATTGCTGTGGGTGTGATCCAATCACAAAGCTTCTACACGAAATATATATTTTATTTCGCACAAAGAAACTACGCAATTGGAAGTTTGTATCGTGCGTGTGTGCGTATGCATTTGAATCTGTGTGTTAAATTATTATTATTTTTTTTTAGTTTCTGATGTGGACTTGACCCTGTATTATTTTTTTAAAATTAATTCCCACTCTATTACTCTTCAACGATACAAATTTCATCATTATCATCCTAAACTCGGCTACGACGTCGTCTTGGTTGTAGTAATTCTCCTCCACTTGCAATCGTCATTCTCGTCTTGGTTCGTCGATCAACGACGCCAGCGCCGAACATGAGAGTCTACTCACACGTTCTTTACAAATATATATATTTATGTGTTTGTGCTGAACCCCTATACGTTTATCTGTGTGCCTGTTATTCCCCTCTTCGTTTCACATATATACATATATAAACATATATGTATTAAATAAATGTGTTCCTTTCATTTGCTTACGCTCTGCTTCGGAGTAGAGTCTTCTCACCCTCACCTTCACCCTTACCATCATAAAATATATAACAGAAACTACGTTATATTACTGCAAGTAGATATACTGTAGTATAACACAATCTATCAACTAATATAACTCACAATACATATATATATGAAGTATAAATTCATACAAGACATTATCAAAGTATATAAACTCTAGATAATGATTATTTTGATCTAAAGGGTTAAAGTTATGATGGTTATTACTCATTGCTACTTGCCTTCATATCATCAGTGTATCATTACTCATAAAAAAAATATATATGCATATATATATGTATGTGTATCATTGGAAACTTATGTTTTACTTTCGTCACACTTTTACTCGCGCGTGGGTTCCCATTCGCCTCGATTCTCTTTCCCTTTCCTCCCTACCATGCCACGTTTCCACCTTCCACTGTTGTTTTTTTTCTTTATACTCATACTCATACTCATACAGTAGTACTTTTACAGTAACTACATAAATATATGATACAACATACACAGTTTTAATTATCAACCTATTTTCGAGGCTATTTTACTCATTAGCAGATGAGTACTCAAAAGTTACAACTAAAACTTGTACTCTTGCATCATAAATTTTATTAAATTTCATAAACATATATAATATATGAGTAGTAAATTTTAAATTAAAGAAACTATTGCACACAAAATATTCATTATCTCAATGGCTCACATGAGCACTTTATTTTGTTGTGATAATTTAAAAGAAACGTACGATAATTTATTTTTGAAATAATTTTTATTTTTCACGTGAGTCAATAACACCAACGGGTGTTTTAAAATACGATGAATTGTCAGTAAACTTTAACAAAGCCCAAATTAAATACTAAACAATTATTTACTTATTTATTATTATTACTCTTACTGATAATGATAACAATAAAATCATACGGCAAACGTACGTGCAACGTGACATTGATAACAAATACTCAAAATATACTTCTTAATCATTGAGTATTTAACAAAAGATATCAATACAAACTTATTATTTATATTTTTATCCAACACTCGGTTTAAATATTTTTTAATTGCTCATATTGACACAATTTTTTTTATTTTAATTACTTACTATTAATTACTAATGACATTTAACATTTTTTATAAATTTAAAAATTACTAAACTCAATGAACCAATTACGTAAATTCATTAATAACAATTTCAATAATTGTAATTATATTAAATATATGACATATTTTTTTCCACTGGTTTGCTGACAAGTTTAAAGAATTGAGACATTTAAATTAATGTGCAATAATTAAAAATGTTTGAACGTGTCCTTGATACTCAGGTTATTATTCGGATAAATTTATATGTTTATATATATATATATATATATTATATTATATGTCCTTCATATGAACAAGACATATTATTATAGAGTGACAAGTAAAGCGAATAGAGCCTATCTCATCGTCCTTCGCACAACCTTTGTTTCATCGGTTGGTTTGGTTTAAACGCAAGCGAATATACGTCACTGTTTTCTCAATCTCAGTTCTGTTGTGTCCCAATCTAAAAACACGCTGATCAGCACCCAGCTACAACACATATCAACATATATCTATATGTATAAATAAATATAGTGTTGAGAGTTTAAAAAAAAATATGTATGACCCATGTACACGTGCGATGTTGAGTTTAAAAAATACTACTCTTTATTAAACACTAAATCCTTGGAGCAGTACCAAGTCTTGGTACTGTATTTCCGGTTTTTCTACAAAAAGAGCTAAATATATATTTTGAGAATTAAATTGCTGACAAAGATTAATTTTTTTTAATTTATAATTATTATGATGCTCAGTAGACATGACAATTTTTGTTTATGAGTTTGAATGTAGCAGACGTCAGATAAATTTTATTTTAAATTATTAATCAATAGAATAAATAATTAATAAGATAAAATTTTGAAAAATGCGCATTAAAAAAATTTATGATACTGAAGTTAGCAGACGTCTAATAATTTTTGGATTTTTTTTAGACAATAAACCATAAAAAAAAATATTTAAAAAAATTGCACCTGTAGTTTTCAAAATTTTCTACATGTGCATATTTTTATTTTATTTTTTTGCAATTGATTTGTTGAGAAACAAAAATTCAAAAATTTTTAAATGTCTGCTAACTTCAGGATCATAAAAATTGTAATTAATAAGTGCATTTTTTTAAGTATTTATAATTTTAAATTTGTCTGATGTCTGCTAAATTCACACTCATTTTCAGTTTAAATTGTCATCAGATAATTTTTAAAAATTCATCACGGATTTTTAAAAATTGTTGCCTGAGTATTTACGTTCATTAAAAATAAATAAATGTTTTAATTACTGCTACTCTAAGTATCATTATTAATTATCAAAAGTAATAACAATTGTGCTCTGTTAAATTAAGGTCATTGTTCTCACGTTGCTCCAGATGTCAGATTAATGAACTTCATTGACAGATAAAATAATAAATTTTTAAAATATTCGTCTTTTAATTTTCTCTGAAAAATATAAACAAAATCAACTCTAAAGTTTTCAAAATAGTCTGCAAAAAATTTGTCATTGAATTCAACAAATAAATTTTTATTTTGCCAGGGAAATTCAAAAAATTTAAAAAACAAAAAGTTGAATTGTCTTTAGTTGCCCAGTAATATTTGATATTTAATTTCTAACAAATAAATAAATATATATATATATATATATATATATATATATATATATATATATATATATATATATATATATATATATATATATATATATATTAATAATAAAACTAAGTTTGTTATTTATCACAGGCTTGTCCTATTCTTAATTTACATTAAAAAGACGAAGCCCTGAAAATAATGACTCTGGAGGCCATGTGACAGCGCACAATACGCACTGCGCATGCATTACACACAATTTAAATATATACTAGCGCCATCTCTAATCTTCCCCTTCCTCAAAATATATACATATATAAATATATATTTACCACAAAACTAAATCTCTTCTCTTCTCTTTTCTTTAAAATTTCTTAAAAATACGATTTTTATATTTAACAAAACAGTGAAATTAATAAAAAAAAATAATAATGATTACAAGGTTAATGATCCGAGTGATTAAAATAAATAATAACAATAATAATAAAGTAATAACGGTACTTAGATAGGTGTACAAAGTCGTCTTGAATATGAATGGGTCTTAAGGTCGCCGTTGCGCGCTCGCCCATCGGTGATTTGACACAGAGTAGGAACTACTGGTACGTAGTGCGGTCTTTTGAGGGTGAGGAGTAAAGAGGGGAGGGTACAGAGTACTGAGCATGGAGCATGGAGTAAAACGGTCGCCGTCATGAAAACATTCGGCCGTCGTCGTCGTTGTTGTTCTTCCTCCGTCCTTGCTGGCTCTACGGAATTCAACAAATATCGAACGCCTCCTTTCTGTGTATTCGGACACGACGACGACGGCGAGTTTTAATACGTGATCGTCGTCGTAATTATTATTTTTTTATTATTATTGTTATTTATTTATTATTTTTATTTTATTTTATTATTATTATTATTTTGTTTTTTTTTATTATTATTTACCTCGCAACGAACAAAATCCAGTGACGGTGATAAAGCCACATTCAATTTAATGGACAGAGGTGAAGTGAGCCAACGGGTAAAGTGTCGAGACATAAAGATACGCCGCGGGGAAATCCTCGTTCTGTCCAACCCGTGGTTTTTTTTTAATACTTACCTTTAATTATAGTGCGAGTGAGACAGTGATAGCTGAGAGTAATGAAGAAAGACTAATATCTGATTGAGTTTAAGAGAGTGAGCCAGCAAACAGACAGTAAAATTACACTAGAGAGAGAGAGAAGGAACGAGATCTAGGGAGAGAGGGAGAGAGAGAGAGAGAGAGTGAGTGTGAATTTTAATTCTGTGTATGATAACTAGGAGATCGGATAGACGGGGTTTAATCGTCGACCGTGTGTTAATATTCTTCCGTGGTACAGAACATGGGACTGAAAGCCAGAGCTCGGTTTAATGCTTGAAAGCACTCGAACTCCATGTTGTGCATCGGTTGCAACACTATATTGCGTACTCAAAAGTGAGTGATACCATTATATCCACTGAGTATTTAATATTATTATTGTTATTGTTATTATGCTTTGTAGCGAACCCTACTGTCATGGTCATTGTGTCCGCGGGGTGAATTAACTTAAAATTATGTAAATAAGCTGCCAAGCCCCGTTGGTAAAACGCGAGAAGTAGGAGTAAAAAAATAGAAAAAGAACAAAAATACTGATCCATCTATTCACATCAACACACTACATATTTATATATCTTTACTGTCAACATGATAACTTTCTTTATCATTCTCTCTTTCTCTCTGCTTTTATCTGTACTTTTTTTTTTTAAATTAATGATGCAGAATTGCGATACTGAAAATAGCAGACGTCAGAAATTTTTTTTTTACCAATAATGGATCTAAAAAAATTTTAGTAAAAAAATAATAATTGGTGATGAAATTTTTATTTTAATATTAAAAATTTTCCGGTGTCTGCTTTCACTATCGTCAATATATTTTTATCTGTCATAAAATATGACTTTTGGCCGAGTCTTGAGACTATGGATCTTTGGGTATATATTTAAAGCCCAATATAAATTACTGATAAAAGCATTGAGATAGAAACAATATATATAAATATATAAATTTATTGATACGTATTTAATTTAAAAATATTAAATAATAATAATTATTATTTTTATTGTTTCAGGTAAACGTAAAGTGACAGCCAGTTGTGGACAAACGATTGACGCACGAAATACCATAAAAATTTAAACAAACCGAGGATACTGCAATTTAATAAAATAAAACAATAAGCGAGATAAAATAATAAATAAATAGAGACTATTATCTAAATCAACAAGTTGAGAGTTGAGTTAATAAACGTAATAAATAAATAAATAAATAAAAATGGAGCGTGAGTCAAACCCGATGCAGGCATTGTGTCGCAGCGGCTGTGGATTCTATGGCTCACCAGCCACCGATGGCCTTTGCTCTCTCTGCTTCAAAGAGAACCTCAAGAAGAAACAACAACCCCCTGTCTCTGCGGCAACTGTCTCAGCCTCACAAACGGTATCCGGCAACTCCGGGTCGCTGCAGAGTTTCAGTAGTCCAGCATCTGCGGGTACCACTGCCCAGCCTACCATTCCCACAATTCCACAGTCCACGACAGATTTGTCAAGTCCCAAAGAGGTAACACACTCTTACTTTTATTTTAAATTAATATCACTCATTGAATAATAATCAAGATAAAAAAAAAAGAAAAAAAAAAAAAAAGAAAACGCAGTTTGGAATATTTATTCATTTATATAAATTAAATTAAATGATTATCATTTGTCATGGTTTCGCAAATAATTATTTTCTATAAAGATTTAAATTCCAGTTGTATTATGCGCTCTGGCGATGGTTCATCTGATGAGAAACCAGTAAATTTTTTTTTTTCATTTTTAATTAATTAATTATTGAGAGATATTTTTTAAAAATTAATTAGTAACTTTTAGTAAAAGGTTATTAAGTGACACGTGACATTTAAATTAATTGAATAAATATATTTATTAATTACTTTAAATTGCTGTCATTTGGAGTCTGTATTTTATCAATTATTAATTATTAATTATTATTAAATTAACAGGTAAATAGGGACGAACAGGAAGCTGAAGGTGGAGTAAGTGGCGGGGCAGCTGAAGGTTCGGTCAGCAGTGGCGACACGGATGACTGCTTTGATGGAAAAGAGACTGACAAAGAATTCAAAAAGAAGAAAAATCGTTGTGTTGTATGCCGCAAGAAAGTTGGCTTAACTGGTAAGTTAAATAACAAATAACAATATATGAGACATCACACGCCCCATCAGACAGCTTTTTTATCTGCGGATTTATTTTTACTAAAAGACGAGTCAGTAATAAATTTAATGAAATTTTTTAATGGGATTCTGCGTGTAATTTCTCATATTAATATATAATAAATATATATGAATTGATAAATAAAATTTAAAATAATTTATTATTTTTGTTGCTGAAGGATTTGAATGCCGCTGTGGTGGATTATTCTGCTCTGTGCATCGATACAGTGACAAACACGATTGCAAGTTCGATTATAGAGAAATGGGTGCCCAAGAAATTCGGCGTAACAATCCAGTTGTTGTTGGTGAAAAAGTGCAAAAAATTTGAACTATTTTAGTGTGTAGTCGTTGGGAAAATGGTTATAACTATATAAACAAAACAAAATATTATAATAATTAAATAAAAAAAAAAAAATACAAAAAAATACAAAAAAAAAATTATAAAAAAAATAAAAAGAAAAAAAAATTAAAATTAAGCATGAAAATAACGAGATAAATTATCTGGCAGCTGATTGCACACTGGGAATGGGATATGATTAATAATAATAATTAATAAAAAATTAATACATGAAATGTATGAATGCACAAGTGATTGATTGTAAAGGTTTGCTGGGAGAATGTCATTTTAAAAAATGGTTATGATTATTATAAATAAATAATAATAACAACAATTAAAAAAATAAATGAACATTCAGTGTATTTTGGATGTGGGTAGACAAAGTAATTAAACAAAAAATTTTAAACAAAATTCTATATGTATGTACGTGTGTAAGAATGAGTAAATTAAAATATGAGTGTCAGTGCCATGTCGGATTGTCATCTGAGTTTTAAAATGCGAAAAAAAAACATCTGGTTAATTGCTGCCAGTTTACTATTATTATTATTATTATTATTATTATTATTTTATCTATCATTATTATTATTATCTATTATCTATTATTATAATATTATTATTATTATAACAGCTATGGTTTATTATTATATATAATAATTATTAATTTACTTAACAGAAAATCATCTGAAAATAGGTAAATTTAAAAAGGAGTTATATTTAAGTAGACTAAATTCCTGGTGCAGTCAGTCAGTCAGAAGTTAATCTTGTTGAAGAAGGCAGTCGATTGGATCCAGTCGAGGAAGCCGAGCTATGCGCGAAAAAATGTTTTCTCTTGTATCAATTATTATTATTATTATTATTATTATTATTATTATTTTTGTTTCTATATATATTTAGTAAAGGGAGTGTTGTTTAGGCAATGACTGACGTTGATGGGTGATCACAATTATAGATTAATTGGTAGTCTAATAACTATTAAGTATATTAGCCGATTGATTCATAAATAATGCAATGAAGTATAAGTAGTAACTGTGTGTTTATGTCCAATCTCACGAAGAATATAACGAGCATTATTACTCATTAAAAAACAAAAAAATGTTTTAAATTACATGCGAATGCTTATTTACGCGAATTAAATACCGAGTTTTTTTTTTTATTTTTTTTTTTTTTTGTAATTGAATAATTAAAAATTTATTAAATTAAATAAATGACAAAATGATAAAAGATATTTAAAATTTAAAAATAAAACCCTTGGCTTGCCAAATGCAGTACGTTCAGCGTATTGTCATTGCTTGGAACTGCAATAAATAATTTTATTCAATGATTTTTGTTTACACAATTGTTAGAGTGTTAATTATTATTAATTATTACAATTATTATTATTATTAATATTATTCAATACTTTTTGATTTTTTCTTCCTTGGCTTTAGACTTTTTTTTTTTTTTTTTTTTTTTAAATTGTAACATTAAATATTTTTATTTAATTACTGAGATTCGTGTGTTCCGCCCACGATCATTTTGAAATAAAAATCCTGACGTAAAAAAAAAAAAAAAGAAAAAATGCTGGGAATAAAAGAAGAAATTAAAGTAATGAGTAGTTGAAGCAGTTTTATTTCATCATATTGATGAACATAATCGATGTAACGTAAAAAAAAAAAATTATAATTAATAATAATAAATTAAGATAATTTTTTAAACTTAATTACACAAGCTGGTTGGTTATTTATTAATAATAATTATAGTATTATGTGTAAACCAACTAGATGGCCGGGATTGAGATCGTGGACGGAGTACTTACGCCTTGGCTCAGTTGCTTTAAATATTTTTTGCTTACATATTATTATTATTATTATTACTAGTGGTAAAGAACCGTTTCGTGAAGCTAATTACTAATAACTTGTAATTTAAATTGTCATTATCGTTTTATTTAAATGAAAAATATTTAATTATTAAACGTTCAATTATTACTAATAATAATTTTTAAACTCATCTTAATATAAATGCTTTTTATTTCGCTCTTGTTAATTTTTTAAAATTACAATTAATATTTTACATCAATTAGTTCAATTGTTTACTTGTAAAAAAAATGAAAATGAGGGGTATTCATTTTAGATTTTCGTGATTATAGATAATGGTCGACGTCTTCCTATAATTATTAATTTTCACATCCTGAAAATGATGTTAATTTACGCTGTCCTTGAATCTACTAGAAAAAAAATGAAAAAAAAAAAATTCGTTATAATTTACTATAAGATATAATTAATAAATAAATAAATTAATAAATTAATTAAACATTAATGTAAATAGGCTGAATACTTACGGTATCGAAATATAATTACACAAAATATTTGTTATTTTATAATTTTTTCGTTCATAGCACCATCGATAATAATAATTATTACATTATAATTAAATTAGTGTAAAATCAAATACAGTCCAGGCCTTATATATTATCATTGTGTAGACAATATATATATTAATATATATTATAATTATAAATTGCAATAAATAACGATCGCTGTTTCCAGATTATTAAATATTTCGCGAATTATGAAACGCTTTTGACACAGTGGTAACTTGATATATTAATTAAAAGAATTATTATAAATAAATATACTTATAAATATGAAGAAAGATAAATATATAACACGTGTGGGAGAGTGCGCACATAATAAATTTATCAGGTCTTTATCTTATTTTAGGCATAGCATATTTTTCTAATATCACAATATCGATAAAAGCCTTGTTTGATATTTACCGTACGATTTAAATAAATATTAAAATTAATACGTGAATAATAATAATAATAATAATAGTAATGATGATATGTAGTAAGAGATTATATAAATATTAACTATACGTATGTATGTACACTAGGCAACAAAAAGATGAAGATAAAAAAATTAACAACAAAAACTAGCGTTTGTACTTCGCTGACCACAAGGACGTAATGATGCTTGCAATTAATAACTTTAATTGATGTCAAGTTGCGGGTGCCATACACGGAGAAATCATTCTTGTTTAAAATGCTATCAAGTCGTATTAGAGCCAGATCATGATGGCTACCTGACGGAAATTGTAGTAAACACATGGAAAAATTACTACGTCCATAGTAAAATTCTCCCTGATTACAGTAATTTGTAATCGTTGTCAATTCGGGTGACCAATTTCAAAACGGAAGACTTCACTGGAACTAAAAAATCGATTTGGAAAAATTTTTATTACTGTGTTTTGAAATTGGGCAGCCGTATTTTACTGTGGACAGTAATTTTTACTTGTGTACGGAGGCATTACTCTTGTATGGAATTCTATGGCACCTGCTACGTGACGTAAACAATTAATGTCATGTTTATATTTAAAAATCATAAATTTATCGTCAGTAGAAAATCTCTTGCTACTTTTTAATCTGAAATTTCAACCCGGTCTGGGCAGAAACGATCTGCGATGACATGACCCCCGACTAGTTGCTAATTGGTACGAAATTTCAAACGTCATTAGGTTCGTGTGTCAAAATTTTACTTCATCCGACCTCTGGAGTTAAATTTGAGATTTTTTACTGACTTCGCGATAAAAAAAAATTTACTGCACTATCATTAAGATCCGCGTGATATAAAAAACGATAACGAATTTTTATTAGTACCGCACGTTCCCTTAAAAATTTTCCTACACTAGCAATTTTAAAAAATATAATAATAGTTACATCTATATTTATATATATATATTAAAAGACTAATAATATATTAATAATAAAATCTACAAATCCGAATTCCAAGTACCCTACAAAAAATAAATGTAATTAATACAAATTACGTTTAATAATCAACTTAAAATACAAAAAAAATATATATATAAAATGACAAACAAATTTTTTGAATGATAGCTACAGGAGCCAATTTATATATTTATTTTTAAAATTTAAATAGCATTATGAATGTAATAACAAATATTATTTAAACTCTATATAAATTATCCAATGATATTTAAATTCATAATTAGTATTAGGCGTTTTAAATTTTAAATTTCATCACAATATGAGTATCCATGAGTTACGATAACAAACGAAATTTAAAAGCCAAGGAAACATAAATATATACATGTATATATTTATATATTTTTACCTTTGTCAACATTGAGCACTCGTACGACATACGATTGCGCGTAAGATTCTAATCAATTAATCAATATTAATTTTTCCACATGGCATTCGTTGCTAGTTATCCCAGAAAGACTTAAGACACACTAATAATCATGTAATAATACAATAATTGCTCAAATGTACAATATTTACTAATTGTCTCATTTGTTTGTGAATTAATATGTCTCTTTATTTTTATTAATTATTTTTTTAAATGACATACGCGAGCTTTAAAGACTTAACGTCAAAGACATGCATGCAGCAGCATGAACTCTTACAAATAAGTTCATTCAAACGACGTCCAATGTATTGACATGTGTAATTTATTATTATCATTATATATGACTAGTACTTAGTACTCGTTTTTGACATTACGACGTTGAGTATTACCTTTAGATGTACTAGTAAAATACTTTTGTATGTTACGTCCGTTAACGATTAATTGTTGCTGTTCACTTCTGACAAGGCCCTGGACTGTCAGCGGTGGAGTTGAAGCCGGAGTAAGTATCCCTAGATCATTGTCATCGCATTCAATTGTGTCTGCTTCAGTGAGTACTGATTTAATGTAACCGTGATCTTCAATTGCTGAGACTTTGACTTTTGTTGCTGATGAAGAAGAAGCAGAAGACGATGAAGATGAAGGCGAAACCTTTAAAGAAATTTTAGTATCTCCAGAGCAATTACCAGCGACATTACTTTCAATAACAGAGATTAAATTGTCGTATTCACTTCCAGTCTTGATAAATGATTTATTCGGTAATTTTATTTGTAATCCTGTGGCGTTGCAATTGTGCTGAATTGCGGCATGATTTTTTAGGCCGTACGTTGTTTTGTAACTCTTACCACATGAGCACTTGAACGGCTTGCGGACCCTAAAATAGTTATCGTATAGTTCTTTGTGTCTGGTTTGTAGAATAAAAAAAAAAAATAAATAAAATAAATAGTGAAGATTAAGAAGTAAAAATAAAAATGTCAGTAGACTGTTGGTGGTGAATAAGAAGAATATAATGAACGTACTTGCCGTTGTCTCTATGACCATTTTTAGAATGATACTTTATCCCATTGACATTTTTATAACGCTTTTTACATCCAGGTACTGGACAAACGAATGGCTTGTCCGTGTTATTATTGTTCTGATTGATTATTGTTTGACCGACAACCCTGGGAATAAGAAGCGTATAATCGAGTGGCAGGTGATTCTTTCTTCTTAAGTAAGCGCTCCGCTATGCGCCCCAGTACCTGCTCCCATATCGTAGAATGTAGTCCGATGAAAACTCTTCGGATGTCGCCCACGAGTCATTGCTGTCCTCTGGTCCACTCGTCAGGTCTTCTCCTTCCTCGGCTTCGCTTCCTTTAATTTTTAATTTTATTTCTCCATTACCCGGATCATATTCCAGACTTTGCTCCTTTGTTGGCAAATAATTTGCCCAAATATTAGAAAATAAAATAAAAGCTACCTGTTGGCGTGACATTTTTACACTTGGACGTCGAAATACTTGATTTGTTTCTCGTCAGTGTTTTTTCTCTGGCTGCATCGGTGAGGAAACGTAGAGCATAACTAAGTGGTATACATTGTGGCTGCTGCTGTTCGAACTGTTCGACGACAAGTGGATCATAGTCTATTTTAAAATAAATATAAATGTTTTATTTCATTTAATTATCAACTGTCAAGTGTCAATTGCTAATTACTGATTATTTAAATTTATAAAATACGCTCGTGCCCAGATAACCTCCAAACTCTACCACAATAATAATAAAAAAATTTAATTAATAATTAATAACAGCTTAAATAAATATGATAATTACAATAATTATAATAATTAAGTTAATTACCGATATGCGTTTCTTCAATATGTTGAATTAAATGTCCCAAACTTTTGAATGTTAAGCCGCAAGCATTAAATTTACAAACGTTCAACATAAATACGGCCATATCAATGATAAGTTTGAGGTGACAGTCAAGTTGACGATTGAATAATTACTCTGTAAAAAAAAAATTATAAATTAAATACACTGACAGCTGTCAATAATTTTAAATAATTAATTGAGTGATTGAATTACAGTGCAACTAAACTGTCACCAATGGATTCAAATTTAAAAAATGATCTTCAGATGTCAAGTAATTGGGATTTATTTTGACTTTTTATTGTAACCCGATGAACTTCGGGTGATGTTCGGGTGAGTTCGCTGCTGCTCGGGTGGTCGATAAAGTGACCCAGGGTGTGGTAAGTGGTGAATAAAAGTCTCGGCGGAAATCCTCGTATTCCGTTGGCTAGAGCTCTCTGATAGGTCCTAGGGAACCTCACTATCAATTCTCGTCTTCACCAATTCAACATTCCAAAAGCCGGGTCCTCTTTCCTGTTCCTCGACACTGCTCTTTGGTAAGTCACCGCCTGTTGTACTGGCAAGTGAGTAATAAAAATTTATAAAATATATATTGTCAGTGAATTTATAAATATTTAATTAATATCAGTACGTGTCGTGATTATTTATTTAATTAAGTTCCTATTAATGACAATAATTATTATTTCTCATAAATTTATTAATCTATTTAGTGGAAAAAATGAATCTAGATTTAAACGGAAATGAATCTTTGGTTCGGCCATTTTATGCTGTGCCGACAACTCGCATGGACTTACGTATTCACTTAAGAAATTTTATCACTAATTTTTTTATAAATCATTGATAAATATATTTATTAATTAATATATAACTCATTACTAGTATTTCATTGTAATTATTCACGTGAGTTATTAATTTACGTTACGTAACCGCTGACTGATGATTTATCCGAGATATTAAATCAGAAATTTATGATAACTCGTAACGCGGCAAATCTAGAGGCAGATAAATTTATAATTCCCGGTTGTAAAAAATATATATTGTTTTATTGTTTTAGGCATTTGAATCAACAAGACATAAAACTAAAACAAACAACGTCAAAATGTTCGCCTGCACTCGATTCATTGCCCCAGTTGCCAGATCGGCTGTAAGTAGTTTTTAAAACTTTTTTTTTTATTCCAAGTGCCCTATAGTGGCCTAGTGTAACGCGGTTACATAATGCCTTCTATCGGCGCACGAAAAAGAAAAATATATATGTATATAGATGTATATAATTTTTGAAATTTGAATTATTTCAGTTAGTCGCCAGTAGCAAAAGCTACGTACGTCCACTCAGCAGTGGAGTAATCAACCAAAGTCAATCCCTGCAGGAAAGCCAGAGGCAAACTCCAGCTTGTTTGGTGAGTATCCACGAGTACTTGAAAACTAACCAATTGCATAATGAGGCTCATGTTATATAACCAGTCTTTGGTTAGTTTTATTGATTTTAATATTAATCAATTAAACTTAAGTTATTTTTATGTTTACGAATGATCAGTGCACTGGCAATCACTCGACAATTGATAATTAATCTGCAAATAAATAATTTTGTTTCAGTCCCCAGTGATCCGCAGCTTCCAGACCTCCGCGGTAAGCCGTGACGTCGATTCAGCTGCCAAATTCATTGGCGCTGGTGCTGCTACCATTGGAGTAGCTGGATCTGGTAAATAAAATATAACATAATTCATAAAATCTCAAAAATTTCCCAACTAAAACAATACACTGGTGTCTTATGCAACAATTACATAATCCTGATTTTATTTTCGTTCATATGACAATTACTGATGACATCTTGCAGGGATTGGCATTGGGCTAGTATTTGGATCATTGATAATTGGTTACACACGAAATCCTACCCTTAAAAATCAAGTTTTTACATATGCAATCCTTGGTTTCGCTTTATCCGAAGCAATGGGTCTATTTTGTCTGATGATTGCTTTCCTTTTACTGTTTGCATTCTAACCATCCACTCACAACTATAATCCAGTCCTTCATCAGTTAATCCTTCAATCAGTTAAATCCTCAATCAATTAATTCATATATTTATTAGTAATTTTTTATTATTATAGACATTTAATGAATAAATTAAAATTCTAGGTGCCGGAATTGGATCAGTATTCGGTTCATTGATAATCGGGTACGCAAGAAATCCATCACTTAAACAGCAGCTCTTCTCATATGCCATCTTGGGATTCGCCTTGTCCGAAGCCATGGGTCTTTTCTGTCTTATGATGGCTTTCTTGCTCTTGTTCGCCTTCTAAGCCGTTAATCCTCCATACGAATTACCGATAGTTTTAGTGCGTCACTGCCAAGGCAGCGTCATCTTGCTTGCAAAATAGTTTGACGACGACTGTCTATGGTTCCAAGGGAGTCCATGAAATTATTAAAGCCGATGACTCTTGGTAGTACTGGTTGGAGCGCGACGGTGCAACAATTCATTAATAATAATAATAATAACATCAACAATTTATAAAAAAATAAATATAATAAATAAATAAAATAAACACGGGGCTACTGATTTATTTTATTGATAACAGCTCAATAAAATAATTGCGAGCCGTTGCGAATCCATCCAGTGGCTCGTAATCATTTCATGGCCTACCGACTCATGTAGCATAACTCACATTGTTATAAAGTTATTAAATTTCAGTGTACTAATATTTAAACAAAATATGATAATTATTAACCGATTAGAAGGTTTTATTGTTTAAAAAAAAATATGCTAATTGTCGACGTCAGTTTGTATAATTTTGCATACTATGCAACACCACGTGCGCGCTCATATAATCAATTACTTTAATTATTAATAAAAAATTATAAATATTATTATTATTATTATTATTTCATTGCGTCGTACGGTTTTAATGTTAATTACTATTAATTATTAATTATTATTTTTAAACAAAGTAATAAATAAAGCTCATTTGTTAACTTTAAATGATTCATCATTGTTAAACCGTCGCGTACGCACCTTTTTGCGGTAACTCTGAGAGGAATATGTACAGTAAAATCGAAAAAAATAAAATAAACATCCAGTCGTACGAAAAAAATAATATATATTTATATTAATTACAATTATTAATAATTATAAGTAATTTTAACAACAATCCTCACCTGATATCCGCTCATCTTTTCAAATAAAACAAAATTAGCAGCCTGCAGTCCTTACAAGACTGATTTTGTTGATGGATTTTTAAGTCTTGTTACTCGTTGGTAATTGAAAATTTTTGGAAATACAATTTTGAAAAAAGTTTTAGTGGAAATAGTAAGCGGTAAAATAACAATTTCGCTTTACGGGTCCCATGAGGGCGTATCCTAGCAAAGGCATAAAGATGTAGAAAAAAATTCTTTTTTGCCAAACGATTCATTTTTTTATCAAAAAGTACAAATTTTAATTTTGATTTTATATACGCGCTTATGTTCACGGAACAGACACCCGAAGTCATAAAGGCGTAAAAAAATTTTGTTTTAGAGTTTCTTTTATATCCTTACGGCTCCTGGTACCAACCCCAGCAGCTGTAAGTGCGCGTAAAAAAATTCAAAATTGAAATTTGCATTCTTATGCTTACAGATAAAAAATCTATCGCGGTAAAAAAAAATATCACAACTTCATGGCAACTACAACGCGATATATTAAATTAGAAATCTTATAAAAAAAAAATTGAAGCCATAAAATACTAACTTGAGGTTTTTCCGATACTAGCAAATTTAATTTATTTTATTAAAAGTTACGGTTTCAAAATTTTTTTTACTCGAGTTTCTATAAATTTTTATGAAATAAAAATCTGGACCATAAAACAGCAGAGATAAATTAATTTCTCTAAAAAAAAAACAATTTTTTCTTAATATAAATAAATCAGGGTTTTATTTAAATAATTAATTAAATAAATACTTAAATACAATTGTCTGATTTTATTAAATCAATTTGTTATTTAATACACAATTAAATTCGCTAGGTTGTGACATTACTACTGACAGGCTCTCCAATATTATTAGACGGCAAGACATTGAGCTGCTGGAGTAGTCCTTCGCGTTCCCTGAGACTTGCCCATGCCTTGTCCTGTTCTTTTTTAGTCAAAGGCACTTTCCGTTGCTTGGACATGATCAGTTTATTGTAATGCTCAACAACTTCGTTATCAATAGCGCTTATTTTTCGTTTCAGTGCTTGTCGTTTGCTCTCCTCCTGGGCGAGACTCAGCAGCCGCTTCAGCTGGACCACGTTGTGACTAGATAATGTCAGTAGGTCTTGCTGACAGCGTTTTATTTCAGCAAGTATTTCATCGTCCTCTTGGTTCTTTCTGTGTGAGTCTGGCTCGAGGATGCCCTGTTCCACCAACTCCTTGTGCATGCGCATCTCGAGGTTCATTGAATTTTGAATGGTGAGGTCGCGTAGCACTGGCGGGTCACCCTCTCGGAATACTTTATTATCACTATTATTTGGAACGTAGACATTTTCTTCCATCAATGCTGACACCAGTCGTTGGGTCAATGGTCCAGCGATACCAGTTGTCTTTTTATCAACTTTGGACATCAATGCAGACACGTCCGTACGATTTTTTTTCTTATCACGATTAAGATTTCCCGCTTCTTCTTCTTGGAGTAAATCATTGTGTGCCCACGTGTAGCTGTAATGTCTTCCCAGAGCAGGAATTTTTTTGAACTCACCAAGATCCGAGTGGGTCGCTATCAGTTCCTCCAATAATTTAATATCATCTGGCATTATATCAGCACAATAAGGATCAACAGACGCCCAAAATTTATTAGTAGTGTCATTTTTCGGCAGCAATAATTTTGGTACGTCTGTTTTTGAACCTTCGACTCGGACAATTTCATGAGGATTTGGTACGATTTGATTTGCGGAATTACCAGCAGCCAGAGCTTTGGCTTTCAACAATTTCGTTGACAAAGGCGACTGTCCCTTGAAATATGTGTCCTTTATTCGTGACTTTTCATCCCGTAATTTTTTTTCAAACGACAAACCTTTGCCGCTTTTTGATCGTTTATCGCGTCGTTCCTCAGCGGAAGTCAAACACGTTATCTCTTCTTGAAGCAAGCGGCTTCTTACCACCACTGATGACAGCAGAGTCTCCAACTCCAGCTGCAGGGTATCCAAGTCTTCCATTCCAACGCTGTCTTCATTTGTTCGTTGAAGAATACTCGTGTAACGCGGTAGTAATTTACTGTTCTCTGATACTTTTATCACTGACAGCGCAAATGACATTTCCACGCTATCAGAACTAGTGTCTGCTGTTTGTACTGGTGCCTGTGATTTATTATCACGAATTTTTACAGGTGTCTTTTTAACATTTAGTTTACCTTTCCCCGACATGATTCACTTGACAGTTTTTATTTTTTTCTAAAAATATAACAAATTCATCAATCAGCCAATAAATCAATTAATTAATTAATTAATCAACTAAATTCTAATTAATAATCATTGTCTATTTATTTATCAAATTACAATTAAAACAGATGTATCACTTGATTTAAGGTTATGACGTCTGCATTTCTTGTTTCAATCAGCGAAATTTCAAAATTTATTTGCTAAATAAATTTCAAATATATTTTATTAATTTAATTAAATTATCTAATTATTAAATTAACTATTTAACACAAATTATTATTTGTTTATAACAATTTTATTGGGGGGTGATTTTTAACGAGCAAAAACCAATTTATCTGACAGCTCACGACCCGCCATTTTGAATTAAAAAATTTAGCGGGAAAATTTAAACTTTTAAAAATTGATCTCAGTGATTTAATTAATAGAATATGAAATATTTATTATATTATTTATACACAAAGTCATTAGCCTAAAATATACTCTACATATTTTTATTTATTATTATTCTAATATATTTATATTATTTAGTTTAAGCTCTTGTTCGTAAGCTAAAGCGCGGTTGTATTGTGAAAAGAAACGTTTTCCATGTTCAAAGCTAGCAATCATTATGGCACAAGCTGGTGCTACTTTGATAATTCGTGGTGTTAGTCCAGTAAAAAGACCCTGGATTCCATTTTGACTATAAATTCTTTTAACAATATTTGTAAAGCTGCTTTTATTATTACTTCCTGGTTTTTCTAAACAATAAATAAATAAATAATTAATGATACTGACATTAGCAGACACACCTGACATTTTTTTTATCCACAAGCAGGCAGTGTTACAATTTTACTCACAACATCTCTTCTTAAGGGAAGAAGCTACAAATCTACTCAGCCTCAACTGTACTTACA
Source organism: Microplitis mediator (assembly GCF_029852145.1). Taxonomy (NCBI): domain Eukaryota; kingdom Metazoa; phylum Arthropoda; class Insecta; order Hymenoptera; family Braconidae; genus Microplitis; species Microplitis mediator. The sequence goes on from NC_079979.1 coordinate 20,232,207, forward strand.
GTTTTTTTTACTCAGGTTTAACTCTACTGTTGTATCTTTACTCAGCTTCAACTAGACTCAGCGACAACTTTACTCAGCTACAACTCTACTCACAAAAAATTGCCATCTTATCGATAGGCTAAAATACGTGAGTAGAATTGTAGCTGAGTAAAGACACAACTGAGTAAAAAAAACTGTGATTAGAGTTGAGGCTGAGTAAAGTTGTGAGTGAGGAGAGCTGTAGCTACTTCCCTTGAGTAGAGATATTGTGAGTAGAATTGTAACACTGCTCACAAGCAAATAAAATAATTTCCGAAGAAGGTAAAAGACCTAGTACCCGATCAGGGAATTAGTACCCGATCACTCCATGTATTTTTATATCCATATTTAGTAAATATAAATATAAAAATACATGAGTGATCGGGTACTAGTTTCCTGATCGGGTACTGGGTCTCTTACCTTCTGCACACAACTGTTTAAAAAATTACTATTATTTGTTTTTTATTAATATTTAATAAAAAAATAATGAAATTGACAGTTGTCTAGAAATTACTCTGATAATTACCAGTATAAATTCTTTTTTCTCCCATTTCAATTTGCTGGTGAGTCTTAACAACATCAAAAGGAATCGTCAAAAATGCTGCGATCTGTTTACATAAAAATATTTAATTAAAATAATTGACTTGATAATTAATTATCGTACTAAATTTTTTACTTACGGAACCAGCTAATGCGCCAGCCATAAAATTAAAGGAAAACGTATGTTGTGTAGGTGGGATAATTTTTTTGATAGCTTCATAATTACACCAATAAATAGCACTAAATGGTACGTCACGGAATAAAGTTGAGCTCAAACCCATCCATAGTCCTGATACTCCGCCATATTTGACAACTGTTTTTAATCCTTCCCCGATTTCTAAAGACAATAAATTACCACATACTTACTGCGTCCTTTCCAAGTGATAATAAAAAATTAAAGAAATAAATTACCTCTATAACTTAATTTCTGAGATTGCATCTTAGTCCTAATGAGTTCCAATGGACTAACCAACGTCGCAGCCCAAATTCTAGCTGTGCCTCCCGCCAGAATCGGTATCCAAAAAGGCTGTTCTTTATGCAAAGCATCTTTATTAAAATTTCTATTATAATAATCCTTTAGGTTCAATCGTAATTGCTCGTAAGACACAAAATATACAACAGTCGCAGGTACAGCGAGGACGAGAGTCGGACTCAGTCCACTCCACAGTGAAAAAAATCCTTCCCGTTTTGAAATTTTAACCAGCGCGTCCTTTAAAATTAATAATAAATTAAATAAATAATCATGATTATGAATAATATAATAAATTAGCTCACAATTGTTCCAGTAAATTTTCCATTTTCTCTCATCCAAGCTGGCAACTTTCCATTGCACGGACACAGATGATCCATCAACCCATTGCAGTACACAAAACATTTATTTGATAACATGGCTTTTTGTTGAGCTTGCAATCGTGTTTTGACGACATCCAACGGTGTAACTAAAATATTTAAATACTTAAATTAATTATTTATCAAATAAATAAATAAACAAAAAAAAAAAAATTACCAAATACTGAAGTAACAAGTGCACCAGTACATGATGCAATCATTTGTTGATAAGGTTTTATACGGTATTTAGGATCATCACAATCCACTTCCGTTGACTTTACACCAGCACTCATTGTAATTTATTTAATTTAAATATTTAACTAAAAGAAAAATTTATATTTCACCGGATTGGGTAATAAATATCACGAGCTAAAAAAACAAATGTCATTTAATAAATTCATGTTACTGTTATTATTATTGAATGTATTATTATTTCCTTAATATATATCAAGAAGGTTAATCACAATATGAGTGGTAATGTACAATAACAGTCTAATACATACCGCAAAATAAAAAAAATAACGATGGCGATGGAGGAATAATTCCGTGCATGTGATTCAAGATGACTGACAGTTGAGATGATTTAATTATCTACATGTATGAGTAAATATTAATAAAGTGATAAATTTATTTGACTAATTATCAAAGAAGTAAAAATAACCATATGATTAATTAAATATATATAAATTTGTTTATTTTTTAAATTGTTATTATTATTTTTTTTTTGAATTCAAAGAAAGATAATTTTTGAAAATTTATCTGAAGGGTTCGGTGATAAAATTACCTGGCTATTGATAGAACAGCAGAGGATGTGTTTTTATTTTGATTAAATTTTTTGGAGGTTAATGAGCCGCATTTAATTAGTATAGAATTTTATTGACAGACTGCAGCACGCATTGGAATTAAAACATCAAATTTTTTATTCAAACTTTCCCGCGGATTTTTTCAAATGCGCGCGCGCGGCATCTGGCGGTTTGTTTTAAAACCTCGTATTTTTCTAACCTCGTAGAGTTTATTATTGTTATCAAAGTTGTTTTTTTTAAGAACAGGATAATTTAATAAATTAAAATAATAATAATAAATTTAATTACAGTACGATAATATAAACATTTGTTTTTATTGAAATGGATAAAAGTAATAAGCAGTAAGTAGAAATATTTATATTTTGTAATTATATTCTATTTATAACTTAATGATAATGTTTTTTTTTTAATTAATTAATTAACTAGATATGGTCTTATTGTACCGAAGAAAGCGCAATTATCAGCACCAAAAGCAGGAAATGTCTTTGGAGATGACGATGACTCTGACAAAGAAGATTGTGGAGTTAATTTTGTTCAAAAAGCATTGACAGCTGAAGGTGAAAAAATTCGTGTTAAAAAACAGACTAAATTGAATATGCAGAAGGCACTTGATGATGATCCGACTATTTATCAGTACGATGAAATTTATGATGACATGGAACGAGCTAAGAAAGAAAAAGTCGTTAATGTTACGAAGGAAGCCAAGAAGCCAAAGTATATTCACTGTATATTGAAGGCTTCTGAACGTAGAAAGCGGGAACAGGAGCACAGGATTGAGAGAATGGTCCAGAAGGAACGCGAAGCTGAGGGTGAAATGTTTGCTGATAAAGAGAGTTTCGTTACTTCGGGATATCGCGCAAAGTTGGAGGAGTTCAGGAAAATGGAAGAGGAAGAAGAAAGGATGGACAGACTGGAGTCGATTGGTGACGTTACTAAGCAGCAGGACATGTCAGGATTTTATCGTCATCTTTATTCGCAGACTGTTGATAAAAAAGATAAGGGTGAGGATGAAGAAGCTAAAGATGAGTCGGAGTGTCAGGAAGAGGCTGGCAAAGCTGAGTCAAATATTGACCAGGATGAAGATCTCGCAGTTGACTCGGACTCTTCTAGAGAATACCAACCAATGGAGTCGGACTCTGATCATGAAAAAGCCGTCGACGCTAAAATAAATACTAAAATAGCTTCGGCTTCACGCAAACGTCAGTACAGAGCCAGGAATATTAAAGACTCGGATGAAGAGTCTGATGAAGATGATGATGATGATGACAAGGAAAGTGCGCAGAAGGCTGAAGAGAAAGATGAGTCCCAAGCTGAGCCTCCAGCTGGAAAAACTCAGAATGTTAAGATTGAAAAAACCGATAACGGGACAGTCGAAGATAAAAAGCCAGATGTTAAATCGGAAAATATTAAAACTGATGGATTGTCTAAAGACAAAGTCGCTGAGGAAGAGAAAATAATTAAAGTTAAAGAAGAAAAACCCAAAGTGTCTATTTGGGAAAAGAGGACCGTGGGAGAGGCTTACGAGGCAGCTGTACAGCGATACTACGCGCGCAAAGCGCTTCGGATGTCTAGTTAATTAAATAAATTATAAATGATACTGAAGTTAGCCGACGTCAAATAATTTTTAGATTTTTTTTTAAAATATAAATAAAAAAAAAAAAAAGTATTTTTAAAAATTGCACATATAGTTTTTTGAATTCTCTACATGTGCATTTTTTTAGTTTTTTTTTTTCTTCATAAATTTGTTGTAAAAAAAAATCCTAAAATTATCAATTGTCTGTTGACTTCAGGATCATAATTATAAGTACTGTATATAATAAGTAATTAGTGATTAGTATTATACCCTTTTAATACTTAAAGTATTTTATTTTTTTGACAGCTACTTATACTTAAGCTGCTGGTAGATGTCACAGTAACCGGAATAAAGATAAAAATTTAAACAACGTTTATTTTATTACTATTTTAGATTAATTATTATAAATGTCATGTATTTAAATTATTATTTCATATAAAAATTAATTGTGATGATAAATGGTACTGGAAATAGTAGACAACTTTTTTATTTTTAAAAATACAAACTCCATATCAATAAAAAAATTTACAGACCTCTGATTTTCAGGGTCACGATTATAAGAAATTTTATTTTTTAAAATCTGCTCCTCAGAATGCAGCAAATAATTGAATTACCAAATGGGTTTAATTTTTTTCAAATAAAAAACTCAACTTTTAAAATTAAAAAATAAATCAGTGAATTTAAATAAATAAAATTAATTGATTAATTAAAAAACGGTCGCTACTTGATTAAATACTTTCTAATTAAAGAAAAAACCATTAGTTATATTTTTTCCAGAAGAGGCGCTGGTTCCGTGATCGTCCATTCCAATAGATGATATATATATGTATAAATATGTACTTAGACAAGTGTAGACGTCATATCCAGCTCTGGTCATACATGTACATATAATTCCACACACACAATCTCCAGCTACATGTATAGAGCAGTTGACGTTGATCGTTGACGTTAGTTTACGTCCATTGTGTCTGCACTTACAATATCACCGACTATCAAAATCCATATACTAAATTTAAGTGATGTTTTATTAAATCGATTTTTATTTCATTTATTACCCAGCAGTAAACTCGACTGCTGATCAGTTTCAAAAGACGTGCCAACGGAATTATTGTAAAATGTTGTCATACAATATTTTTTTAATATCAAACGTCTTGGTGGCATTTGCCAGCGGGTTTGTATTAGGACCAGGGTCAGGTAATTTGTTTACGAATAAACCAATCGAGGACTTCATCAAGCCGCACTACAGCCACTACGAGGAGGTAAAAGAATTGTTCAGCCAACTGGAGAACCAGTATCCGAATCTAGCCAAGGTCCATTCGATAGGAAAATCAACAGAGAATCGCGATCTGTTGGTGCTGGAGATTTCGGAGAATGTCAGACAACGGGACATTGGTGAGCCGATGGTTAAATATGTCGCAAATATGCATGGTGATGAGTCTGTAGGACGACAGCTCATGATTTACTTGGCCCAGTACCTGCTGGCGAATTATAATCGCGACGAGAGAGTCACCAGACTGGTCAACACTACGGATATTTTCCTGATGCCCTCCTTGAATCCAGATGGTTTTGAAAAGTCAAAGGTACGTGGGTTTTAAATTATTTTTTTATTTTTATTGTTACTAGTCGGTTAAAAAAAATCATTTGTCAACAGGAAGGACTCTGCGATTCGCTCAATGATTTCTCTGGACGAGAAAATGCTAAACATATTGATCTCAATCGCGATTTTCCTGATCAGTTCCAACGTATTCCTGATTTCGCTGTACCAAGACAGAGTGAAACTGTCGCCATGATGATGTGGATCGCTAACCAGCCCTTTGTTCTCTCGGGTAATTTCCATGGAGGTGCTGTCGTCGCTAGTTATCCATACGACTCTGGGTATTTATTTTTATATCAAGTTGTGGTTTATTATGAATTTTAATTAATTAAAATATATATTTCCAGCATATCGCATCCATGCTGCATTGAAAGCAAATCACCAGATGACAACCTATTTAAATATCTTGCGCACATTTACGCCGACAATCACCCGGTGATGCATAATGGCAATGCCTGCCTACCGGAGCAATTCCCCGGTGGAGTCACCAATGGAGCTAAATGGTGATAGAATCTGTTTGTTTTTTTTTTAATTTAATTTCAAATGAAATTATTTTATGGATCTGGATTTGTAAGCAATTAAATAAATAAAATTGATATTTTTTAATAGGTATGAAGTCGTGGGTGGTATGCAAGATTTTAATTACGCTCGATCAAATGCATTTGAGATAACATTTGAATTGAGCTGCTGTAAATATCCATCGGCTTCTCATATGCCCGAGCACTGGCAGTTAAATAAAGAATCTCTTATTAAATATTTAGAGCAAGCACACATCGGGATTAAAGGTATTACTCTATAAATATTTATGCCAGATTTTTATATTTGCATTCAATATTTTTTTTATTGATATGAATATAAAATAATCTGGCAAATTTTTTTTTTTAAGTCTCGGTTATTTTAAAAAATTATCAATAATTAATACCATATTTTTTTAATGATTATAAAGTTAGCCGACGTCTAATAATTTTTGGATTTTTTTTTAGGCGGTAAATTATGAAAAAATCAAAATTTGAAAAAATTCCACTTGTAGTTTTTTAATTTTTTTACATGTGCATATTCCTAGTTTTTTTTTTTTTGTAATTGATTTGTTGGAAAAACAATCCAAAAATTTTTAATCGTCTGCTAACTTTGGGATCGTATTTTTTTAATAAAATATAAAAACAAAAATATATTTTTATTTAGATTTTATTAAATAAATTTTTGTACAAAAAAATTCGCTAATTATTTTAGAGGAAAAAAATAATAATATTAATTATAAATTTAGGTTTGGTGGTTGATCCAAATGGTTACCCAATAGGAGACGCACAAATTCATATTGATGGGAATAGTCACAATATAACAACAACAAATCGCGGTGAATATTGGAGATTACTACTTCCGGGTAATTACGTCGTGAGTGCCAGCGCTTGGGGGTGAGTAAAATAAAACTTTTTAAAAATAAATATCACGACTTAATGACTTATTAATATTATTTTTAAATTCAGATACTCGACTAGTGATCCAGTTCAGGTGACAGTAAGAAAAGATGAACCGACAATGCTAAACTTTACATTAAATCCAGTATCTCCTGATGAAAAAGGTAAAAATGTGGATTATCAGCAAGTGATACCTATAGCGCGACAATTTTCACCGCTTGAAAGATTAATCGATGGTTACATGGGCGCTCTGGAATACGATTACTAACAAATCTAACTGTCTACCTTCTTAACCCGCCATTATATTATTATTTATTTTTATTATTTAATTTTTATTTTTTACAGCTCTCAATAATTAGCGATCTCTCGGAATCAACGGAATATTTTTTTCACTCTTACATATATATTTACTTATATCGAACAATTTTAAAAGACTTATATTCCAGTTACTTAATTTTTAATTACAAATAATCATTTACATAAACAAGGTATGGAGAAAAATCCCTAGTCTGGATATTTTATTATCACATTTATTCACAAGATAAACAAAATATATTTAGTAGACCTAAAAATAAGAATTTTAATTTTTTAAAAATAATATTAGAGACATATCTACAGCATGACATAAAGATCTGATTAAATATCTAACTGACGTTTCAAAGACTTAATTTTTTTTTAAATTATTATTTTACTCAATTGACATTTCCATTAATAAGACCGTAGAAAAAAAAATTGTGTGTATGATAAATTTATGTAATCCATTGAAAATAATAATTATTTTTCAATTACAAAGTTTATCAATTGCAGTGCAATTTATATTTAAAAAACCAACAATTTAAAATGTATAAAAAAAAAAGAAATTAATGTTAAATGTTATAAATTATCATGGATATTTTTCATGTCTCTTATAATATAAATAAGATATAATTAAATGTATGAACAATCGGTGTCAAGTGAACGAACAAAAAAAATGAACAAAAAAATAAAGTATTGTATTTGCTCTTATTGGTAAATGATTTTATTCATTTTAGAATTTAATCACTTAGCCTTTATCCCACAATCCCTATTTATTTAATTATTATTATTATCATTATTATATATTTTTTATTATTTTCTCCATGCCTTGTTTGTTTTATCTTTTATGTCCACCCGTAATTAATTATCATTTTAATTTTAGTTTATTTTTTATTTGTTATTTTTATTTTTACTTTTTACTTTCACTAAAATAGCGCAAGCCTCAGAAAAAGTAGAGCAAGTTGTTCGACCTCGTGATAAATATGGATTTTATCGTGATATCCCATTAGTCCATCACAATTACACATCAATGGAATATTTTTTAAAAGAATTAAACGGGTCTTATCCAAGCATTGCGCGTCTATACAGCGTTGGTAAATCTGTCCAAGGACGGGAGTTGTACGTAATGGAGATAACGAGTAATCCGGGAAAACATGATCCCAATAAGCCAGAGGTCAAGTACATTGCGAATATGCACGGAAATGAAGTCGTTGGTCGGGAAATGTTGTTGTTATTACTCGAGTATCTTTGCGAGAACTACGGTACTGATGAACGTGTGACTAAAATTGTCGATAACGTCAGATTGCACGTGATGCCGAGCATGAATCCCGACGGATATGCCGTTTCAAAGATCGGCGACGTCGACGGACTTACTGGGCGAGAAAATGCGCATAAAGTTGATTTAAATAGAAATTTTCCTGATCAGTATGGAACCACTGAGGTGGATATTTGATTACTTCACCCATCTCTGGGATCAAACTCCGTCTTTTAATTTTTTTCTTTTAATTTTTAGTTTAATAAAAATCCTGAACCAGAGACAAAGGCGGTGATGGACTGGATAGCAAGTATTCCATTTGTTTTATCAGCAAATATTCACGGCGGCGCGCTTGTAGCAAATTATCCGTACGATGACGGACCAGATCAGAGCAAAACGACTGAACCGAGTCTGAGTCCTGATGACGCGGTATTCAAAGCTCTGGCGTTGGCGTATTCGAATGCCCACCCGCGGATGCATCTCGGGCAGCCTTGTCCGCCTCCGCCTGGTAGAAAGTGGATGGCTTCGCTCTTAAACGAGCGATTTCCCGACGGTATCACCAATGGAGCTGCTTGGTACTCCGTTTCCGGTGGCATGCAAGACTACAATTACCTTCACAGCAATGCCTTTGAAATAACTTTGGAAATCGGCTGCACCAAGTATCCTAAAGCGGAAGAGCTGCCAACTTTCTGGCTGGAAAATCGTGAACCTCTTTTAGCTTTTGTGGAGATGGTGGGTAGCAAATCATACCATTATCTTTATTAATTAATTTGATAACTACTATACTTATTATTTTTTTTTATTACTTCAGTCTCGTAAAGGTATTCATGGAATAGTAAGTTCTTCTATTGGAACTCCAATAGCTCACGCTAAAATATCAATTGAAGGAATAAAACATGATATTTATACAGCTAAAGATGGCGATTACTGGCGGCTATTGGTCCCTGGCACTTATACAGTGACAGCAAGTGCGCCAGGATATGAATCGTTAACCGAAACAGTAAAAGTACCATCGAGTCGTAAGTCACGTCAGCAAGAAGTCCGACAAGATTTTACTTTGATGCGTGATGACAATGACCACTGGTCTTCTGCCTACGACTTCCGCCAGCTGATAAATTTAAAGCCCATATACTTGACTAATTCTAAACTGAACGAGATTTTGAGCGAGTTTGAGAATGATCATCCAGATGTTGCTGAATTCAAAGCCGGGGAATCCCTTGACAGTATGGCGATACATTCGCTGAAGATAACGCGAAATTTGGGCGCGCCTGAGGAAAATAAAATTCATATCGCATTAGTCGGAGGTTTATTCGCATCCCAGCCTGTAGGTCGTGAAATTTACCGTCGGCTTGCTAATCATCTGATTACTGGCAACCGGATTGGAGACCCTCCGATTGTCAAACTCCTTGACAATGCCGTCATTCACATTATTCCTGGCGTTGATCCAGGATTTGAAAGCCTCTCAGACAATTGCAATCCCATAGTTAACAATGAAGTTGGCCAGAAATTGTTGGAGAACAACAGCAACGAATCAGATCTCGTGACATCTGCATTCAAAAGAATGCTGAGCACTGAAGATTACGACATTATTGTAAATATATTTGGGGGAAATTTAGGTGTCAGTTACACAGAAGATTTGAATGTCTACAAACGTTTGGCTGAGAAATATGAAAATTCCATGCACAAAGAAAAGTGTGATCTAGATAACGTTGACTCAAATGCCGTTGGTGATTTTATACAAAAGCAATATCATATTCCAGTGGTATCATTATCATTATCATGCTGCAAGTATCCAGCGGCTGATAAAATTCCAACAATTTGGCGCGACAATTTATTGCCGTTAAAAGAATTACTTTTTGATTTAACTACTGGTGTAAGAGTTGAAGTTACTGATCCCGCTGGTCAGCCATTAAGACAAGCCAAGGTGACTATTGGCAATGAAGTTTATGGTGTCACTAAAAATATGGCATATTTTATAAAAACAATGCTACCTAATATATATTCGCTGACTGTTTCTTGTGACAAGTATGAGAGTAAGTCAGTAAGCGTTGAAGTAAAAGAACACGAAATGTCTGATGTTAAAGTACAATTAGAAATGTCAAAAGTAACTCCAGGTGTAGTGGAATCTGTTGATCTCAATAAGAGTAATAAAATTATAAATAATACAGTAAACTGGATACTGGATGATTTGAATGGACGTTTTCCTACAATTTCTCGACTACACACTGTCGGACACACTGCCCAGGGTACGGTGGTAATGTCACTGGAGATCGGAGCCCAAAGTACCACGACCAAGTTGTCCGGTAAGCCTGCAATAGTATTTTCAGCGGGTGTTGGAAACGGCGCCCCAGTAACGCCTGAAATTCTTACCAATCTCGCGACTTACTTGGTCACTAATTACAAAAAAAAGGAGTCCGTTACCAACGTACTTGAACGTTTTACAATTCACATTGCGCCTAATTTGTATCCAGACCACCAAAATAATTCCACATGTTCAACAAAGCCGTCGCGGATTGAGTTCCCGCTTGAAGAGACGCTTACCCCGGATGCGCAGATGATTGTCGACTGGTTCAAAAAAATCCAGGCACTTGTGGCGATTAATTTGAACACCGGGTCCTGGCATGTAGAGATTCCGTTCGGGGATAAGCGCAGAGAGACACGCGAGTACAAGACCAATGACGAAGAAATATTCCAGTACCTCGCAAGCTCGTACATTCAACATCTGCCTATTTTGGCGTTGCTTGATCAGAAGTGCGGTGATGACATACACACAGAAACAAAAGGTATTGCACACGGCGCCACTGCCGTGGTCGACGGGCGTCCGAATTCGCTGATGGATTATATTTATTTAAAGACCAGTACTCTGATGATGGACATCTACGTCACCTGCTGCAGCAGCGATCAGCCGACCAACACCTGGGTCGATCATAAAAATAGTCTATTCAAGATAATAACTGCGATTGAGAAAGGAGTCGCCGGTTACGTTGTCTCGGAGACTAACGAGCCCATTGAAAACGCTGTGATCACTTATGATGACTCTGTTCATAAAGTTGTTTCCGGTGAAACTGGCTCTTGGTGGATGTTATTATCTGCAGGAAGTCATAATATTACTGTCGAAGCGCCGGGATATATTTCAGACACCAAAGAAATATCAACACCTGAATTAAATAAATTTACGCGGGTCTTGTTCAAGTTGTCGAGAAATAATCAAGTTTGGGGACTCCCGAGATTTGTTTTTATCATCATTGCTGGTAAGTGTAATTTAATTATTTATTTATTTATTGCTTTTAAATAATTGAATTCTTTTTTTTCAGCGCTCATTTGCATGGGATTGATTGTCATTGGAATTGTTTGCTACATGTACTGCCAATCAGTAAAAGAATCAGAGAAAAATGACCGACGTGCTTATGCATTTAGTTTACTCAGAGATGGCACGAGTTTTTTCGACGATGATGAAAAAGAAGTTGAATTATTTAATAGATCTAAAGGTTTTTTATTTTATTTATACCGTAGATAATTTTTTAAATTATTCAGGTCTATTTTATTAAATTTATTAAATTATTTCAGATGAAATAGAGCAGAAGCAGAGTTTGAATCGCCCGTACTACGACGATGATAATGAATCGGAGTCGGATGAAGCCAGTGATTTAGAATTTATTAAACCTGAAGGTGATTGGGACGACAAAGTACCGATAATGTCCAAAAAATAATTATTATATTAATACAAATATATAAATCATGATCCGCCCTCTAATCACTACCAATCATATCATCGACTTTATATTTTTATTTAAAAATATTTATACGTAATTTTTTTTTTTGCAAATAAAAAATATATTTATATAAAATGTTTATAGTACTTTTGAAGTAATCACCAAATTAATAAAATATACTCCGGTGATTTTTTTTCATTTAATAAATACTGCTTCCATAAAACGTGATAAATTAAATACTTTAAGTATATCACAAGATGTAAATACGTAAATTTTTCAATTTAAAATATATGTGTAAATTATTTTACAATTAATAATGTTAATTTTGATATATTAATTACAACTTATTGAATATAAATAATGTACTTAATAATAATGTACTTTTTATAGAGGAAAATATTTTTAAAATGTCATTTTTTATACGTAATTATTTTGGTGACTGTTAACTATTTAAAAAATATATGTAAAATAATTTTATAATTCAATAAAATATGTTAATAAATAAATTAATTGTGTGTTTGTTTATTTAATTAATAAATAGCATTAATTATTAATTGAATAATTTCGAATTCTGATTAAAAGTGAGAAATAATAATAAAAAAAATTTGTCGCCTTTTTCCGGGTCAGTCTTTGTTGTCATGTTTATAAATTATACATATATGTGAATGTGAGTGATCATGTTTATACAGATGATTAAATTATTATTGACGGCACTAGTGGGGATCCCTGGCTGTTATCAATTGTCCCGCGTGGGAATGACTATGAGGATAAAATTATAAATAAAAAGTATGCGATTGATAATAAATTTTGAACTTTCTATTACTGGTGTTAGGATTCCCCGATTAATAAAAACTGCAAATTTATTAGTTGCAAAAAGACTTATGTTTCTTATTGCCGAGTATAAAAGAGGCTCGAATTGTTCTGTAGAGCATCAGTATCGTCTAGCTAAGTAGCAAAGACACTTCAATAATAATAATTATTATTCTTTTTGAGTTTAAATAATCAACAGATTAAAGTTTAAGCATAAAAATAACAATGAAGTTTGTATTAATTGGATTATTAGTCGCATTAGTTTACGTTGAGGCTCAATCGTTTGTTCCAAGACCAGGAAATGGAGTTCCTAGGCCGCCAATAAATTATCCGATACCACCATTCAATCCTGGACCTCCCAGATGGCCATCTGTAAGTATTTTAATTAAAAATTTTAATTTATTTGAATGCAATTATTTAATTAAAATAAATTACTTTGATTAAAGGGCTACAGATTCCGTCGCTCACCTCAAGGAGAAGTCGACGCGTCGGTAGTTAAACCTGGAGAGGGACCAGCACAAGTTAATTTGGATTACAATCAGAAACTTTTCACCGATGACACATCGAGTCTCAGCGCCCATGGACGAGTTTCGTCGACAGATTTCAGTCATTTCAATCCCAGCGCAGGGGTTAATTACGAATGGAATCCTAACAAGGATACATATTTGAGAGCGCAAACTGAACTCCAACAATTACCCACTGGCCGAATGGAGCCCAGCTTTGGAGCCCAATTCGGGATGAGATTCCGTCGCTCACCTCAAGGAGAAGTCGACGCGTCGGTAGTTAAACCTGGAGAGGGACCAGCACAAGTTAATTTAGATTACAATCAAAAACTTTTCACCGATGACACATCGAGTCTCAGCGCCCATGGACGAGTTTCGTCCACTGATTTCAGTCATTTCAATCCCAGCGCAGGAGTTAATTACGAATGGAATCCTAACAAGGATACATATTTAAGAGCGCAAACTGAACTCCAACGATTACCCACCGGCCGGATGGAGCCCAGCTTTGGAGCCCAATTCGGGATGAGATTCCGACGTGAAATTGAAGACCAACAACCTGAAGAATAATTTATTTTCTATTTAACCAATAAATATTATTTATTTTTTGTATCAATAAATTATTCAAATAAAATACTCAAATTTCGTAAGAAATAATCTAATTGTCTGCATTCACGTGTTTCAATCATCGAACCTCTTCCACAAAATACTAATCCAGTTTTTTCACGTCAATTTAAAATATATGCATAAATTATTTTACAATCAATATTGTCAATTTTGATATATTAATTACAATTAATTGAATACAAATAATTTACTTAATAATAATTTAGTTTCTATAGAGACGAATACTTGAAAAATGTCATTTTTTATACTTAATTATTATGGTGACTGTTAATTATTAAAAAAATATATGTAAAATAATTTTCTTATTCAATAAAATATATTAATAAACAATTCAATTTTTTTGTTTATTTAATTAATTGATTACTTTAATTAACTAATAGTATTATTCATTAATTGAATCATTTCGAATTTTGATTGAAAGTGTTGTCCCTATAAAAAAAATCCATATGTGAATCCACCCTAGATTCCTATATGGGTTCCCACGTAGCGTTTTCGGATAGATTCCCATATGGTTTCCTGTAGAAGTCCAGCATAGATCCCGATACAGATTTTCACATGGGATTCAATAGAAATCCACACCATGCCAACTCCATAGGCGAATCTAGTATGAATTCCCATGTGAATTTTCACGATGATTTTCTATGGGAGTCTGCATCGTGTCAAAATTCATATGTGAATCTTCTATGGATTAGGAATTAAGAAAATTAGCAAAAAGCGTCTCGTTGTTGATACAAACATCATAAAATGCATGTGTTTTCATAAACTATCCTGGAATACAATACCGTTGCACAATTCGTGATTTAGTGATTCCTTCAAATTATTTGTAATTTTTACAAAGGTGAAATATTTCTCGAGTTAATTAGTAAATCAATAACTTAATACAAATACTGATGTAAAGAGCATCAATTAATCTTTTTTTTTTTTAAATATCCTGCCAATAAAATATTAATCTGTTCTTTTATTCATATGTGCGTATTATCAATAAACGAAAGACATAGAAATCGAGACAGCCCGGACTCTATAGAAATTACTCATATAGAAACCCATATTCTTGTATGAATTTTTCACAAAGAAATCCATATATCCAAGTTCATATGTGAAGTTCGTACATGGGAATTTAGGAACCCACTCCCATATGGGAATCCAGATACACATGGTTTTCTATATGGGTTTTTGTATAAATTGACACTCCTATATTAATTCCTATGGATTCTTACATAAATCAATACTCTCCTATATGGATTCCTATGGGTTCCCATGTAAATTTACATGGATTTTTTTGGTAGGGAAACAATAAAACTAAATAATAATAAAAAAAGAATTGACACCTTTGAGCGGGTCAGTGTTCTTTGTTTTCCTATTTATAAATAATACATACATGCAAATATGAGTGATAATGTATACACAGATGATTGAAATATTGATGATGTAACTAGTGGGAGTCCCTAGCGGTTATCAATTGTCTCGGGTGGGAATGACTATGAGGATAAAATTATAAATAAAAAGTATGCGATTGATAATAAATTTTGAACTTTCTATTAATGGATCAGGATTCCCCGATTTATAAAAACTGCAAATTTATTAGTTGCAATAAGACTTATTTTTTTATTGCCGAGTATAAAAGAGTCTCGAATTGTTCTGTAGAGCATCAGTATCGTCAAGCTAAGTAGCAAAGACACTTCAATAATAATAATAATTATTATTATTCTTTTTGAGTTTAAATAATCAACAGATTAAAGTTTAAGCATAAAAATAAAAATGAAGTTTGTATTAATTGGATTGTTAGTCGCATTAGTTTACGTTGAGGCTCAATCATTTGTTCCAAGACCAGGAAATGGAGTTCCTAGGCCGCCAATAAATTATCCGATACCACCATTCAATCCTGGACCTCCCAGATGGCCATCTGTAAGTATTTTAATTTAAAATTTTTAATTTATTTGAATGCAATTATTTAATTAAAATAAATTACTTTGATTAAAGGGCTACAGATTCCGTCGCTCACCTCAAGGAGAAGTCGACGCGTCGGTAGTGAAACCTGGAGAGGGACCAGCACAAGTTAATTTGGATTACAATCAAAAACTTTTCACCGATGACACATCGAGTCTCAGTGCCCATGGACGAGTTTCGTCCACTGATTTCAGTCATTTTAACCCCAGCGCAGGAGTAAATTACGAATGGAATCCTAACAAGGATACATATTTAAGAGCGCAAACTGAACTCCAACGATTACCCACTGGCCGTATGGAGCCCAGCTTTGGAGCCCAATTCGGGATGAGATTCCGTCGCTCACCCCAAGGATCAGTGGACGGATCAGTGACCAAATCTGAACATGGACAACCGCAATTGAACTTGGACTACAACCAGAATATTTTTTCTGATGATAATTCGAAACTCAGTGCTCACGGAAAACTTTCTTCCCCTGATCTCAGTCATTTCACTCCCAATGCAGGAGTTAATTACGAATACACTCCTAACGAGAATACAAATTTTAGAGCGAAAACTGAAATCACGCGATCTCCCGGTGGCCGGATGGTACCCAGCTATGGAGTTGGATTCGGAGTGAAATGGTGACGTGATTTCAAAACCAACAACTTAAAGAGTAATTTATTTTATATTAAACCAATAAATATTATTCACATTTTGTATTAATAAATGAGTCAAATAAAATACTTAAATTTCGTAATGAATAATCTAATTGTCTGCACTCACGTGTTTCAATCATCGAGCCTCTTCCACAAAATGCTAATCCAGTTTCTTTTATGTCAACTTAAAATATATGTATAAATTATTTTACAATTTATAATGTTAATTCTCATCTATATTAATAACAATTAATTGAATATAAATAATGCATTCAATAATAATGTATTTTTTATAGACAAAAATATTTTAAAATGTCATTTTTTAAACTTAATTATTTTGGTGACCGTTAATTATTAAAAAAAATATGTAATATAATTTTCTAATTCAATAAAATATATTAATAAATAAATTAATTGTGTGTTTATTAAATTAATTAATCACGTTAATTAACTAATAGTATTACTTATCAGTTAAATAATCTCGAAATCTGATGGAAAGTGTTGTCCCTATCAAAAAAATCCATGTGGGAATCCAGCCTCGATTCCTATGTGGGTTCTCACATGACGTTTTCGGATGGATTCCCATATGGTTTCTATATGAATCCAGTATAGATCCCGATACAGATTTTTACATAGGTTCCTATAGGAATCCACACTATGCCAACTTCATATGTGAATCTAGTATATGGATCCCCATATGGATTTTTACCATGGCTTCGCATGGGAGTCTGCATTATGTCAAAATCTATATGTGAATCTTTTCTGGATTAGGAATTAGGAAAATTAGCAAAAAACGACTCGTTGGTAATACAAACATCATAAAATGCATGTGTTTTCATAAATTTTCCTGGATTACAATACCTTTGTACGATTCCTAATTTAGTTTTTTATTAAAACTATTTATAATTTTTGCAAAGATCTAATACTTCTTGAGTTAATTAATAAATCAATAACTTATTACAAATACTGATATAAAGAGCATCACTTAATCATTTTTTTGTTACAAAATATCCTGCCAATAGAATATTAATCTGTTCTTTTATTCATATGTGTGTATTATCAATAGACGATAGAGATTGGAATCCAGATAGCCCGAAATCTATAGAAATTACTAATATAGAAACCCAGATTCCTATATGAGTTTCCCATATTGAAATCCATATCCAAGGTTCTAAATCAAGTTCCTACGTGGGAATCCAGGAACCCACAGTTTTCTATGTGGATTTCCCATTCAGGAATCCAAATACCCATGGTTTTCTATATGAATTTTTATATAAATTCGTACACTCCTATCTTAATTCCTATAAATTCTTACGTAAATCCATACTTTTCTATATGGATTTCTATGGGTTCCCGTGTAATCTTACATGGATTTTTTTGGTAGGGAAACAATAAAACTAAATAATAATCAAGAAAAAATTTTCACCTTTGTGCGGGTCAGCGTTCTTTGTTGTCATATTTATAAATTATACATATATGTGAATATGAGTAATAATGTTCATACAGATGAATGAAATATTGATGACGAAACTAGTGGGACTCCCTAGCGGTTATCAATTGTCCCGCGTGGGAATAACTATGAGGATAAAATTATAAACAAAAAGTATGCGATTGATAATAAATTTTGAACTTTCTATTAATGAAGTCAGGATTCCCCGATTTATAAAAACTGCAAATTCATTAGTTGCAAAAAGACTTATGTTTCTTATTGCCGAGTATAAAAGAGTCTCGAATTGTTCTGTAGAGCATCAGTATCGTCAAGCTAAGTAGCAAAGACACTTCAATACTAATAATAATAATTATTATTCTTTTTGAGTTTAAATAATCAACAGATTAAAGTTTGAGCATAAAAATAAAAATGAAGTTTGTATTAATTGGATTGTTAGTCGCATTAGTTTACGTTGAGGCTCAATCGTTTGTTCCAAGACCAGGAAATGGAGTTCCTAGGCCACCAATAAATTATCCGATACCACCATTCAATCCTGGACCTCCAAGATGGCCATCTGTAAGTATTTTAATTAAAAATTTTTAATTTATTTGAATGCAATTATTTAATTAAAATAAATTACTTTGATTAAAGGGCTACAGATTCCGTCGCTCACCTCAAGGAGAAGTCGACGCGTCAGTAGTTAAACCTGGAGAGGGACCAGCCCAAGTTAATTTGGATTACAATCAAAAACTTTTCACCGATGACACATCGAGTCTCAGCGCCCATGGACGAGTTTCGTCCACAGATTTCAGTCATTTTAACCCTAGTGCAGGAGTAAATTACGAATGGAATCCTAACAAGGATACATATTTGAGAGCGCAAACTGAACTCCAACGATTACCCACTGGCCGAATGGAGCCCAGCTTTGGAGCCCAATTCGGCATGCGATTCCGACGTGAAATTGAAGAATAATTTATTTTCTATTAAAATAATGAATATTATTTATATTTTGTATCAATAAATTATTTAAATAAAATACTCAAATTTCGTAAGAAATAATCTAGTTGTCAGCATTCGCGTGTTTAAATTATCGAGCCTCTACCACAAAATGCTAATCCAGTTTCTTTTACAATCCTCTGGTTTTTTTTTGGAGTACTGTAAATAAATTTCGATTTTTTCCTGTCAAGAAAGTCATTCTTCAACTTAAATATGGAATTAATAATGTAATAATTTTTATTGATTTACTACTTCAGAATGTATTATTTTTACAGAAGTTAATTTTTTTTTATTGCAAAAACATCTCAGTCAAAATATATCAGGTGATAAATATTTCAGTCACTAGTATCTCAATGTAAAAATATGAGATGTTTTTGTCGTTATTATCACCATGAGATGTTTTCCTTGAGATTTTTTTTTCCGAGACGTCTTTTTTGAGATAAAATGAGGGGGAGCGCTTATTTTTCTCATATTTATAAATCATACATATATGTATAAATATGAGTGATAATATATACAGATAATTGAATTATTAATGACGATTCTATTGGGACTCCCTGACTGATAAAAATTGTCCTACGTGAGAATTACTGTGATGATAAAATTATGAATAAAAAAAATGTGGTTGATAATAAATTTTGAATTTATTATTAATGGGACCAGGATTCCCCGATTTTTAAAAACTGTTAATTTATTAGTTGTGATAAGACTTTTTTTTCTATTGCCGAGTATAAAAAGGGTCGAGTTCCCTTCTAGAGCATCATTATCGTGAAGCCAAGTACCAAAGACACTTCAATAATAATAATAATTATTATTTTTGAGTTCAAATAATCAATAGATTAAAGTTAAAGCATAAAAATAAAAATGAAGTTTGTAGTAATTGGATTGTTTGTCGCATTGGTTTACGTTGAGGCTCAACCATTTGTTCCAAGACCAGAAAGTGGACTTCCGAGGCCAAGAGGTGGATATCCTAGACCGCCAATCGATTTGCCATCGCCATATAATCCTTCTCCTGCTCCCAGATGGCCATCTGTAAGTATTTTAATTAAAAATTTTTATTTTATTTGAATGCAATTATTTAATTAACATGAATTACTTTATTTAAAGAACTCCAGAGTCCGTCGCTCACCCGAAAGATCAGTTGACGAGTCGGTGCTCAAACCTGAACATGGTCTGCCGCAATTAAACTTGGACTACAATCACAAAATTTTTTCTGATGATTATTCGAAACTCAGCGCCCTCGAAGGAGTTTCTTTCCCTGATTTCAAACAGTCATCTGGTGACCGGATGGATCCCAATTTTGGGGTCGGTTCCGAAATGAAGTTTGATCGCGAACCTCAACGATCATTGGATCTGTCAGTTATTAAACCTGAACGGGGACCAGCGATCAGTAGTTTGGATTACAGTCAGAAAATTTATTCCGATGACACATCAAATCTCAGTGCCCATGTGGGAGTTTCGACTCCCGATTTCGATCATTTCACTTCCCGCGCAGGAGTTAATTACGAATACACTCCTAACGAGAATACAAATTTTAGAGCGGGAACTGAAATCACGCGATATCCCGGTGGCCAGATGGTACCCAGCTTTGGAGTCGGATTCGGAATGAAATGGCGACGTGACATCAACCAACAACTTAAAGAGTAATTAATTTTATATTAAACCAATAAATATTATTTACATTTTGTATCAATGAATTACTCAAATAAAATACTCAAATTTCATAATAAATAATCTAATTGTCTGCATTCGCGTGTTTCAATTATCGAGCCTCTTCCACAAAATGCTAATCCAGTTTCTTTTACAACCCTCTGAATTTTTTTTATTACTCTCCATTGTAAGAGCAAATAAAAATAATAATAAAAATAAATAAAACATCGATTGAATAGACTTTAGCCTTGAGCAATAGAAAAATTGTGTCGCGGAAATAATTTTAAAAAAATACGTCAGTCAAAACGATAAAAGCTCGGCTACATTGTGCTCTCTCGCAATCCAATGCTAATGAAATATTCGTGAGTGCTGGGTTTTAATGGAGTATATGTATTTGCAAGGCTTATAATCGCGTAAAGAGAAGCACCAAAACTGCCAGATAGCTCAAGAAGCCCCTTCATTATTATCAACGTTGGTCAGTAGTCACGCGTTGCACCTGGAAGAAAGTGCCCACTGTTTGTCCTCATCGTCAAATTCAAATTTAACATCAGTTCGAATTTAATTGTCGGCTAAATCTGTTCAGTTTTTTTTAAATTTATCATGGTAATTAACTATCGTCAATTGGTTTTACGTTGATTCAAATAAATAATAAAATAAATTTCAGAACTTGTTTGTGTTCTTTAAAATGGGATACGTTATGATGATCATAACACTGGTGCTGATGTTTTGGGCATCGATGGTAAGAATGCATGAATTGCCTGTCCAATATCCCCCGTGTTTTTTCAACCCTCTGTGCACCTGCTCGAAAGCGATCCCTGATCTGGGGATCGTTAATTGCGAAAACGTTCCCATGTCGCGGATTCCCGAGCCTATTAACTCGTCAAAAGTATTTATACTTCAGCTTGGCAATAATGGGTTGCGACAGCTCCAGCCTCAATTCCTCATGAATACGGGTAAGTGTGTCATCGTTTTATTTATTAATAATCTAAGCATTTAATATAGATATATACATATATTGATCGGGTGTTTATTTATCTGTTTTATATTCTAGGCCTTTATAATTTACAAATCCGATATAATCCGCTGGCTGATATACCAGACGAAGCCTTTCTAGGGCTTGAAAGATCATTATGGGAACTTGAATTACCATACAATCAATTAGTTCAAGTACCCAGTAAATCGTTTCGCCATTTACAGAAACTCAAAATTCTCGACCTGACTGGTTAATAAATAAATAAATTTATTAATTTTTACGGTTTATTACTGTTACTATTTTTTTGTTATCGATGTTGTTACTTTTAGGTAACCAGATATCAACGATAGCCGCAGATAATTGGCGAGGTCTTGAAAATTCTTTGCACACATTGCGTCTTGGTAAAAATCACATTGACAAATTGCCCGCGGATGCCTTTTCGGGACTTAGTTATCTCGAAATTCTTGATTTGCGGGAGAACAGTCTCAAGGAAATAGACTCCTCGGTCTTCCGGGATGGAATGGCCCATTTGGCCCAGCTGTATTTGAACGGGAATCAGTTGACGATGATACCTTACAGTCAATTGTCGACGTTAAAGCACATGAAAGTACTGGATCTCAGCTACAATCGAATTGCACGGGTCATACAACCGCAAATGGAAGCCGAAATCCGCGGGGTACAAATTTCTCTTGATACACTTCGTCTTGATTACAATCAAATAGAAGTTCTGCCACCGGGATCATTTCAACATTTTTTCCGAGTTAATAAAACTTATATGAGTGGAAACCCTTTGATGGAAATTGAGGTGAAGAATTTTATTTGACAAAAAAAAAATTTAGATCGTCATTGATCTTAATGGTAATTTTTTTAGGATGGCGCATTCAGAGATTCTAAAATAAAGGAACTTTATTTTACGGATTGTGAATTGAAAGAAGTTGACTCATCTTCATTACGCGGACTTGAATCATCGTTAGAGCTTTTAGATTTATCAGGAAACAATATTACAGAGTTGCAGCAAAATATATTTCAAGAATTTGATTTTTTAAGGACATTAATATTTAAGGACAACAAAATAACAACTTTTTCGCCAGGTTTGTTATCAAAAACTTATTTATTATTATTATCATTAATAATTATTGTAAATAAATAGACGGAATGAGCCCAGCGGTAAAATAAAAATTCATATATTTAAATCCCGCTTTTTATTTACAAGGCAAATTAATTATATGCCAAGGGCATAAGATTTAAAATTAATGGATTTTATTTTCAGTCGAAGTATTCACTGGCTTCCAGTACTCGCTGTACAATTTAGATCTGAGTGGTCGACTAAATGCAGCCATATCTCTTCAAGATTTACGACAAATGCGCAATCTCCGTTTTCTCGCTCTGTCAAAATTGTCACAAGACTCATTATCGGCGAATGACTTTCTTGAATTTGGTATTGACGTTAAAGAATTGCGTATTACACGCAGTAATCTCAACAGCATTAAGGGTCACGCATTCACCCACGTCAGAGGAATAAAATATTTAGATTTTTCGGAAAATTCTATTTCTTCAATTGACGATGAAGCGTTTTCCGAAGTGGGACATTCTCTGCTGACACTTAAATTTGCTCATGGGTTGTCTAGTTCCATAAGCGAACTGCCTAGTAAACCATTCAAATCTTTGACAAACTTGCAGTATCTTGATCTAAGTAATAACAAAATTCGTTCAATGCCCGATACTTCCTTTCATTTTTTGAAACGAATAAGGAGAATTGAATTACAAGATAATGAAATAACTGAAATACGTAAAGGAACTTTTCAAGTAAGTTCCTAATAATTTTTTTCTATTACAAATAATATTTTTATTCATTTTAATTTAAATTGTAGGGCGACATACACTCGACACTAGAAGAAGTTGATTTTGCGTTCAATCATATTACAAATTTGCAAACTCATACATTTGTCGATTTATCGTTAATGACATTTTTGAATTTGCAAGACAATAATATTGATAAAATAGAACGACGTGCATTTATGAACATGAACCGTCTCAAGTATGTCAATTTACGCGGTAACAAAATTAAAAGTATTGTAGACGAGGCCTTTCAAAATTTGCCAGACCTTGAATTTTTGGATTTAGCTTACAATAAAATGAATGAATTTGATTTTGCGTGGTTTGATCAAGTAGGAACTCTCGCTTCTTTTAAAGTTAACGCGAGTCATAACTCAATAACTAAATTGGAAATAAATAGCTCGAGTTTCACACCAGCTACGAGTAGTAAGTTTTGATTATAATTATGATTCTATCTGGGAAAAAAAAATCAACCAAAAAAAAGCAATGATTATTTTTATTTATATTTGTAGTGTATTTCAATATGGGAGGGACATTGCAATCAAATATCCGCGTGTTGGATCTAAGTCACAACAACATCACGGAAATAATGAAGTATTATTTCCGTCCAGTGGAGTACGCATTGACTCATTTGTATTTATCTCACAATGAAATAGTAAACATGTCGCAAGCGGTGTTTGGAAACTTGCCGCATCTCCAGTGGCTCGATTTGCGTCACAATGATCTTATTGATATAGACTTTGATTGCTTCCGCAACACTAAAAATATCCAAGTCCTACTGCTGTCCCACAACAATATTGTGGACATTCCCCCGGAAACTCTCCGAAGCTTAAAAAAATTACGAATACTAGATCTATCATTCAACAGACTCCGTATTTTGCCAGATAATTTTTTCAATGATGCGAATATCGAGAGTCTTGATCTTTCTAACAATCAATTTATGCGACTGCCAACGAAACCAATTGCCGGTGTAGCAGCAGCTTCTATTTCAATCCTTGATCTCTCATGGAATTATTTATCAAGCATCAATATCGCTGATTCTATGAATAAATTCCGTGTAAGTTATCTATACTACATCTATTTAATTAATATATTTAATTAATTACCAATAATACCATTTCAGAGTCTTACGTATTTAGATTTGTCTTACAACAGACTAGTCCGTCTAGATGATGCTGTTTTCACAGAACTTCATCACCTAACGTACCTGGATCTTAGCAATAATAAACAACTGATTCTCGAGAATCACGGGCGCACTTTTTTCGGTCTAGATGACTCACTACTGACTCTCGGTCTCAGTAACATCTCGCTCCTGACTATCCCCGAACTTCCATTCCGTCATCTACGGACTCTCTACATGTCAAACAACGAACTCGCATCAATTCCAGCTGAACTGGCATCAAATCTGTCCTCCCTACATCATCTTGATCTCAGTCACAACGACCTGACAGTCGTCCCTCTTATCACTCACACACTTTTCGAACTAAAATCATTCAATCTCGCATACAATCCCATCACGACCGTATCCAACACCAGTTTCTTAGGACCTGCTGACAGTCTCATCGAACTGGATATTCGTCATCTTCCGTTATCAACTTTTGAGGTAAAAAAAATAATTAATATCATTAAATAAAATAAAATAAATTGAATTTATTCAGGCAGGAGCATTTTGCAAAGCGTCTAAACTTCAAACTCTTCATATCACTGCTTACACAACAATTAAAAATTTCAATATTCCCAATCTTCTTGAGTACAACCACGGGCTGAAAAATTTACATGTCGATATACACAACGAGACAACTTTGGAGAAAGAAATGAAAGGAAGATTTCCCGTTAAATTGTCAAATTTTACTTTTACTGGGCGAAATTTGAAAACCATTGACACTGATATTTTACAAGTATATTAATTAGTAATTAATATTTTTAAATTTCATTATTAATTAATACATTATTTTAAAATTAGGGAATGCGAAGTCCGCATCTTCATTTCGGTCTCTACAATACCTCTGTCAGTAAAGTACCGAGAAAATTATTTGAAAATGCACGCACAGTACGCAATATAACTGTCGATCTACATAACAATGATCTTAAGACACTTGAAAATCCATCAAACGGTTACAGACCCGGGGCAACGGATAAAAAATTTTTAATGCGATTACGAATGCAAGGAAGCGCCGTTACTTGTGACTGTGAAATAGGGTATATTTATATAGTATTAATATTCGATAATTTTTTAAAAAACAAATCGTGTTAATTAATAATTAAATAATAATATTACAGATGGATTGAAGGCTGGCAAAGAAAACACAGACAGTATCAAGAAGACAGATGTAATACTTACCCGCTTCATCAGTACGACTTTGAACGTGACGAAGAAAATGAATACAGCTGCTGGGACAACGGTTGGGATGACGATTTACGCGAGAGTTTCTGTGCTAATAAAAATAACATGTCAGTAATCCAAGCTCTCAAGGCAGATATCGAGTGCGGCTGGTCGGCGGCTCCTTCTTATCAAGCGCCGAAATTATTTGTACTAATTATCTTAATTATTGCGGCTAGAAATCTAAACTGAAGATGAAAAATTTCGAGTTTATTTGATAATTACTATAAAAGTAATTGTGTATAAAAAAAAAAAAAGAGCGATTGTCAAATAATTTTAATTGCTGTACGGGTCAATTGTACAGCAGGAAACAATACGTAAGATCATTTGCAATATTGGCAGCCAAATAAGTCCCACTATAAATGTGAGACTCAGATAAACGAACGCGAGCTGCAGTCCCAAGAGCATTATTTTAATAGCCATCTCTTGGCGGTCTTTTGTTTTTTTTATGTCCAGTGTTTTGTCCAAAATAAAACGCAAAATGAATAAAAGTATCTAAAATAAATTTTTTAAATTAATAGTCTATTATTATTTTACGCGGGAGATTTATCAATTTTTTTTAATAAATGATAAATCTTTTGAAGAGTTTAGAAAATAAATAAGTAGACGAACCAGCGTCATTGGAATAACATTCACGATAAAATAAAATAGCGCGAGTAGTGATTTAGCCATAGCTTGGC
This sequence comes from Microplitis mediator, assembly GCF_029852145.1. NCBI lineage: Eukaryota > Metazoa > Arthropoda > Insecta > Hymenoptera > Braconidae > Microplitis > Microplitis mediator. The sequence continues at coordinate 20,258,703 of NC_079979.1, forward strand.
CCATTATTTTCATGAGCGCTGAAAAAGTATATTCTTCTGAGGAAGATATTCCTAAAACATTTTCTTGATAGTCGATTAAATAATTTCGTAGTTTTTCGAATAGATTGTCTTGGTTTTCTTTGAATAATTTATCATCTTCATCAGCACTTTGGTTATTAATTTTACACAAAGACGTGGTTTCAGTATAAGAATATAAATTATTGCATGGATCAAGATTTGAAATACTGTACAGATTTTTACATTTCCATTCGGCATTACTAATTTTGTTATTGTTATTAATGTTTAATAATAAATTGGTATCAAATGGTCTCGAGTTTTCGTTCCAATCCCCAGATTTACGGTTGTCAAATTCATTCAACTTTAAATCACAATTTGTTTTTATTAATTTATCTGTATATTTACCCATCATTTCAATGTCTTCAAGTTTTTTCAAGTGATTCTACAAATATTAATTAACGTAATTAATTATTACAATTCATTACTTATGATAAATACGTACTGAAATAGCTTCATCAAGTTCTTTATCAGACATATTTACTGCTTCCATAATTACGACCGATGATTTTGACAAACTTTAATAATAAATATAAATTACGATATTTATTAACTTCTTGATTAATTTACTTGATATCAAAAAAATAAATGAATGTTATCTTTATCAAACTTCACGTTATAAATAAAATATTAAGAAATGAATTCAAATAAAAAGAATAATTTTTAATATTTGAATAATTAAATTATTTGTTTATTTTTTAAATTAAATTATATGTTGTGTATCAATTTTTTATGGCTGAAATAAAGGCTGGCTGATAAAAAAAGTATGTGATTATAATTAAGAATTTTCCCAGAAAAGAATAAAATCTGAAGCTATTTGTACTCGTTCAATAAAAATGTAACCCATCGAGAAGATTTTATAAAAAAATTGAATTACTTGGTGATTTTTTTACAATACTATCATTTGTATTATTATTTAATAATAATGAAAATAATGTGATGAGTCGATAAAATTAATTTTGATCGTTCGAGTTTCGCACAATAAATAAATTTTGAGTAATTCTACGAGTCAACGCTAGGAGCAGAAGAGCGCTCGCAACTTTTCACTCACAGACTATTTACCTAGAAGTTTTAAATACGCCAACATTGTCTTTACAATTGTCATAGTGGGTTTTTGAATTTTATATGCCCATGCTTAATATGACCGATCATTACTTATCGAGAGTTCTATTGTGTAAAATATAAAAAGGAAATTTTGACTAGATACAAGTTCTTGGACGAGAACTAATAAATACCCAATATTGTATTCCATTGTAAAATATAATTTAACATTTAAAGGAAATTAATAATCATTATTTGAAACAACTGAACTTTTCAATCGAAAAGTAGTTGTACAAATATACTCTAAAAGCAAAAAAACTTACATCTTTTCAGTTGACATCTTTTTTCACCGCACTCAGCATTTTGCGGCGTTCCTGCCTCTCCTGTGCTCTAAAATAATTCAATTTTTTTTATTGTGATAATTATTACAATGTGTCTTCTCAGCACCATGACCTTTCTCTTCAAAGAATTCTAGAAAAAAAAATTTAAAAAAAAAACACTATTATAAGACACATAATTTGATGAATAGATTTCTTTCATTGATCTTACTACAAATTACTCCGTACACATTGGTATAATTCGTCTAATGTCTTATCCCGATCGACTTGCAGAGATCGGGATCAATAATCGTTTTCACGCTGGACAAGTGGGATGAGACTCCCAATTTGGCTGTAGTTTTTCAAGGTGAAATATAATGAAAGTTTCAGAATGGATATAATATAATTCAAATTTACATCATTTTTAGATGTTATTATATGGTAATCATTTATATTAGGGTTGTAAATAATTTATGGACAAACCATCAATCAATAATGTTTTTAAAGTCATTCTCAGACAATGCTTCTCACTTTTTGAAAATATTCAATGACCTACAACGGTCATAACCGTATCAAAATTTCGTCAGTTAATAAAAAAAAAGAAATTAAAGCATTAATTGAAACAAGGAGATTATAGTTACAATTTCGCTTAGTCATAAAATTACTTATAATTGTTATCAATTAGGAGCAAAACAGAATTTTTTGAATAAATTACAGAATTGATTATTATTGTAAAAACAGGTAAGATCGAACCAAGTGGATTCGAATCACGAAAATTAATAAGAGCAGCTCATAACACAAAAGTGGCTAATATTTCTTCAGCTATTCAGTCAACTATTAGAGCTTCTAACTCCTTTGATGACATTTTCATCTCCAAATAAATAAGAAATGAATACTCATTTCAAATTTTAGAAATATACTAAAATAATTCTATCAAAACGACAGAATCCCAGTATGTCGACAACAAATTATACTGCAGGTTGTGCTGACGAAAAATACTCCACGCAAATAGAAAATATTAATTTAAATATTACTAAATAAACTTAAATAATTAATCTTTTTTTTTATCCATAGATATTCATTTTTTATGTACAACAAACGAATACAGCCGTCATTAATATTCTATTTATGCAAAGCCCGTCAAAAAATACAGCAGACCAATACTCTTGTATTCAACAATAGAAAATGTGAGTAAACGCTATCTAACTATTTTATTATTTTGTTCCCGGCAAAATTCGACGATATCTTCAGTGAACTGGCACAGCGCACCACGTAATCAAACTTCAGCTCCACAATCAGGAGCCAATCAGCCCCCAATGAAATATACTAGAATAATTCTATCAAAACGACAGAATCCCAGTACGTCAACGACAAATTATACTGACCAGGTTGTGCTGACGAAAAATACTCCACGCAAGCGTCTGTCTTTCCAAACAATTGCTGGTAATAAAAACCAACCGGGATTCGCTGGAGCTTCAATGCCCGTTAAAATGATATGAGTTATATATATATTAACTTACCGGTCAGGAATGTTTCTGGAAAAATTTGTGGTCATAAGAAATAAATACTCGATAGAATAAGTTTTATAATTTGCCTTTTTTTATTATAAATATCAATATGCAAGCCTTAGAGTGACAATAATTAATTACAAACAAAACACATTTTTATAATTATAACAATTCCAATGATTACCTGACCGTTGATCCGCGACAATTGATCCTTGCGACGATTGATCCGTCGATAAAATGCGTGTAACATAAAAAATATACTCACACACAAATTAGTGAAAAAAGGGCGTAATTTTTCATGCTACACGCATTTTATCGACGGATCAATTGTCCTCGGATCATCGGTCGTGTCACCATTCCAATAGAGTTTTACACACCAACAATTAAATTTAAAATTATTTATTCAAAGCTGACAAAATATGAGTAACAATAAAATCGGTTCATTACATTTCATAGTTTTAAATACGGCGTATATCTTCTGAACTTTAGTATCAGAGCTTGTATTATGTATTTCGATTATAATATTTTATAAAGAGAATGACATATAGTGTGATGGCTGTAATACCTGATTGATATAATATATAATATTTATATATATATATAAATTTATTAAAACTCTATTTGAGATATGGGCAAATCACCCCTGAGTTAAATAGGAAAGTACAATAAAATAATAGTATTAATTAATATCAATAAAAATATAAACATTTATCGTAGATGAATAATTTTTATAAAATATAAGGCAATAATTGTTCAACTGGCATGTAAAAAAATGCAATATAATAATAATTCATTATAACTATTATTAGTTCTTTGGAGTGTTGATAGAAATATCATAATATTCATATTTTTCGGCAACACAGGCACTTATTTATTAACATACTTATTATTTATTGATTGTGATATGAACACGTATACAATTTTTTTACCTAAAAAAATTTATTTATGGCACGAATTTATTTTTAGACATTTTTTATAATAATTTTTTTTTTTTATTTAGTGATCACGATTTTGCTGGAATGCTTCACTGTACAGCGAAATTTATTACATATATGTATTTACTTTTTAAAAAGTATTGTATTATATAAGTATACAAAAAGATATATAAGACTGATAATAAAATACGGCAATAATTCCATAGGAAAATTAACTTTTTTTCTGTAGTTCGATGAATATTTTTTTTTTGTTTCGTAATCTTGTGCACGTTGCGATACGAGAGATTTTAAATTAACATACATGTACTAATTGATAAAATAAATAAAACAAAAAAATATATAACTATAACTATAAATATTAATAACTCTCTCGTATTTTGTACTTGAAATAAGCGGATTAAATATTTATAAAATAATAAAAATTTATCCACTTAAACATAAATTTTTTCCTTCAAAAATATAATATCTCAAAATAAATATCATTTAATTAATATAATTACTCTATATTGTATTTATCGTTTATTTAGCAGTCATAGACTATCATTTTTTAAATCTTCGAGTAAACCCACTTTTTTTTTACATGCGTAGTTTAGAAATGTTCGGTAGTGGGAGACTTCTGAAGTTCATTCTCTCTCCAGGAGAAGTTTATAATAATTTCTTAATACAAAGCATAAACAAGTTTTACACTTTAAAGATAGTCCCTAATTTATTTAAAGTCTTGAGCAGTAAAAAATTATTATTCGTAACTCATGCGCGAAAAATATTTCATAGTATGCCTCCAGATGGTACCAAAAAAAATGATTTTACATGCGAACCTCTGCAGGCATATTTTACATTATCTTCCAAACGTGTTTTACAAAAATTTCCGTACAGATCTGCTTCAAGTGTACTAAAGTATGATTTTATAAATAATCTTTATCAATGGTACCACCATCTTGAATTTCAATCTTGTTAATATTTCGCCAGTTATTATTTAAACTGTTTATTTAAAATTACAAGACTTATTTACAACCTTTGATTCCCAATAGAATAAAAAATAATTAATAAAGAAAAACTAAACGACACCCGTTGCAGGAAAACTGCTCATAAAATATTAAACAAATTCTTCTTTAACAAAATGTCTGCTACCTACACATAAATACATAAGTATCCCAGCTTGATCAAGTTTAACCTTGACGTACTTGAAAACCGAGTTCCTCCGGTAATCCGAAGGTCTCTCCGAACCTCAAATAACCCCAGTCCCATTAATATCTTCCTTTTTTCCAATCAGCAGGAAAACGTCCATATTATCTTTCCCTTTGACATAAACCTGACCGCGGGGTTCAAATTTGTACTTCTCATCCAGAACATCCACGCAGTTGCTCGCGAACTGAATCCTTCCCGGAACTCCGGTAGAGTCCATTCTGGACGCGATATTAACCGCGTCGCCCCAAATGTCGTAATAAAGTTTAGTGGCGCCAATGACCCCGGCAGTAACGTCTCCGTAGTTAAAACCCACCCTCAATATCAATTTAAAACCCAACAGATCTCTGTTAAAATCATAAATAACCTTTTGCATCGCGACTGCAAAGTCAATGAGCTGAAACAAGTGACAATTCTCATGGTCATTTTGCTGCCTGACCTGGGGATTTAGTCCACTTGCTGCCATAAAAGTGCTGCCAATAGTCTTTATTTTTTCAACGTTACTGAACTCGGGTTTCTCGAGCAACTCGTCAAAGTCCCCAATCAGTTCGTTGAGTACTCTCAGATACTCTTTGCCTCCCAAATAAGATTCGTCATACAGTTCATTGAAGTTAACAATACTCGCAAATATAATACCCACGGCTTTGTGATTCTGCGAGTACTTGGCAGTCGTTTTTAATTGATCGGCGACATATTTCGGTATTATGTTATGCAGTAACCAGTCGGCCTGATTTTTCATTGCCTGGACTCGCGTTTTGTCACCCGCGGCGACTGCGTTACCGTGAAAACTCAACCGGTAGCTTATTTCGAACTCGCGGTTCAAGAACCAGACCAAAAATAATAGCAATATAATATCAAGAAATATTTCTTGTTTGTACAAACGTTCATTGTATGATTCAGATCTATATGATATTATTATTTCTTCAGGTGACTTTATAGTTGTCGTTGGTACTGTTGTCGATTCATTAACAATTAATATACTTTGAGTGGTTGTTGTCAGTAATATTTTATCAGTAAATTGATCAATATCATTTGGTACAGGCACTATTGGTACTGGATTATCAGATATAATATTTCGCGGTAATCTTTTTATTTCATTTATACTGAGATTCATTTTTGAGTTATAAAATCCGTTGATTGATTTATTGTGTAAATAAATATCATTTTTAATGAGATATGTACTGACAGTAATATTACTGATAACAAGCGTAATAAATAGTACTGCTGATAAAGTTACGAGAAAATTTTTCATCCAGCAATTTAACTGGGTAAAGTTACAGAAATGTATCAACCCGACGAACATGAGGTAGCTGTAGTAATATTCGAAATCAATTAGCGTCGCGCGGTAGTTGTTGTTGCAAGTTAAGTTGAGTAGGATCGATATTATCGGCAGGCCAACTAGTAGCGCACCGCAGCCATGCCAGGGGTACCATCTCGTAAAGAATTTGAATATCATTTGGGTGTAAGTTGCGTAAATTGAGTTGGGATCTACTAGTTGCCGGATGCAGAGCACGACCACGAGGATTTGCATCAGAGTTGCGACCACGCTAAAGACTATGAAGTAATTCGTTGGCTTGCAGAGAAGAAACAACGAGGCGGTGATCGCTGTGTAGACTAGGGCGGATACCAGAATGTCGAAGTAGGTGTTGAACCTCGCGGTTGCTAGGGTCGGCGGACTATCGCCCAAGGCTTCAGATGCCTTGTGCGCGTTCTCCCGGTACTCTTTTTCCATTTCTTTGTTCTTGAAGAAGAGGGTCACTGTCGACAGGGGTGGAGTCACGAAGTACGAACTCTGAGAGCTTACGTTGTCCTGCACGCATCTATAAATTATTTTAGATTTAGAATTTATTATTTATTTTTATTAAAAAATTGCTGTTATTTGATACCTTATCAGTTGAAGATCAGACTGTTTGCGTAGTTTATGAAAGCAGACGCCAAATGTGTCAGTAAGTATTGGAGGAAATGGAAAATTAGGTGCTGATGATGGAGGATCTTGAAGTGAATTTAATGTTGAACTTGATGTATAGTAACCACTGACCCGATGACCTAGTAAATCTCCCTGTGCTATTCCATTCATGAGAAACAGCTGAAATAAATAATAACCATCGTATCAGTCAAATTATTTCTCGTGGAAACTAAAATATTTAACCGAAAATAAATTACCTGCTGCTGTATGCTACTTCTGCGACTATTACTTCGTATCCCCGAGTCCTTTCTACTACAAATGGACGACGAGTGGCTCATAACATCATCGCGAGGTAACAGCGGACTGGCTGGCGCAGGATTTGGATCCATTTCTATCCCGTCAACAACAACCTAAAATTTTTAAATAAATGTAAAAAATCTTACACACAAATTAACAATCAAATACTTACTCCATTAAATCCATTGTGTTCAGCTTCGAGCTCCGGTTTAACTTCCACAGGTCTAGTGTCCATGTCACCAGTAGTCCGTTGCCTGTGCAAATATCTCCAGGGTCTACGGGTCTTTTTCTTACCGCAGCTGGCTGTCGACAGCGGACTTTTGTTGACATCTTCCTTCTTATCATTATCATTGTCATTGTCATTGACTTGTTCATCATAATCATTTTCAGAGTCAAGAATACTCGGCAAAGAATTTGCTTTTATTTTATAATTATTCGGATTTGTCACCATGTGGAGATAATGTTTTGATTTTGATTGATTGTAGGAAGCTAGTCGATGCCGAGCGTTTATCAATGGCGATATGCTCGCAGGCGACGTTACATTTGTTATAAATTCATTGAGAAAATCAACTTTTCGTGCCTTGATGAAGTAAGTCTTAATTCCTGTAAAAATTATGATAATTAATTAGTTATTTTTTTTTTTAATAATTATTATAACTAAAAAAAAATCAGTTGACTATTTACCTACCCTTGACGTTATCACCTTCCTCAGTCAGATATTCATCGCCCAAAAAACTGAAAGTCTTCTCGCTGATATGAACTCTTCCAGGTTTTCCCGTACTCTCCAATTTATTAGCCAAATTAACGTCATTAGACCAGACGTCAAATTTAAATCTCTTGGTCCCGACGATCCCACAGAGCACAGTCCCAGTGTGGACACCAACTCTCATGTTGACACCTTCTCTCCTCTCGATATCGAACTGATTGATGGCTTCAATCATCGCCAGTCCCATTTCTACGCAGCATCTCGCGTGGTCTGACCTCGGCTCCGGACATCCGCTGACACAATAATAACAATCACCAAGCGTAGATATTTTTTCGCAGCCATGCTGGACACAGAGGTCGTCAAATCTCTCGAACAAATCATTCAAAATGTCAACGAGTTCCTCTGCCGTTTTGTTCGAACTCATTCTCGTGAACCCGACGATGTCGGCGAACAAAATACTGACGTCTTCCATCGAGTGCATGTTGAACGGACGGAAGAGCGACCTGATGTCTGCAGTATTATTCGAAGGTATCGAGCCCTTTTTCAGCGAGTCCTCTCGCTCTCTTTCACGCTCGCTCTCTTCCATCAACCAGTCAGCGACTTTTGGCGGCATCACCGAGTGAATCATTTTTTCTTTCAACTGTTTCTCCATCTCCAGCTGCTTTCTCACCAGCAATGACTGTCCCACCTTCATAAAAGTCCCTCTCATTCTCACGAACGTCATTATCAAAATATGAACACCAATAATATGAATTGATATCTGCATCAGTATTCTTATAATTAACGTCGTGTTGAAATCAATCGTCGAAGTTCTCCCGTTGCTTTCTGTACTCGAGTATGGAGTCTTGTAATACAAATTAGCCGTCAGTACTTCAAATAAAATTGAATACAAGGTACAGAGACCAATACTTGCGTACAATGGCAGCGGTATCACTGTGTAAATAAGTAACAATATTTCTCCGCACAGCGCAAAGTGTCCGACAAGAGTGAGCCCACTTGCTGGAGGTACCAGGACCAGGAATGTCAATGACAGGACACAGAGCAAGCTGGATACTACCAGTGATGTCGCCATCATATTCGACCGGTAGTATTTCGTGTATGTCAGGTACAGTGCTGATGACATTGTTATTATTATTGTTGTAAATATTATCAAAGACGTCGGCCATGTTGACGGATTATTATTTTCCAGTCCCGTTACTGTGAAGTAGATCAGCCAGGACAGGGATATCAGAAGAATATAGAGCAATGCGTATCTAGAAAATGAATAATCAATCAAAATTACAATGAAACAAATTTTTTTAATGACAAGCAAAGTGCCCAGTACCTGAAACGTAAACGTAGTTGTGGAAAAGCGCTTCTTCTGTACTGGTCCTCCAGGATTTCGGAATCAAATTTGGGGTTCCACCATGATTGCCTTGCTGCTCTTTCAAAGGGTATCGGAAGACCTATACCACAACATCCAGCACCTTGTCTACTGTGTGCTAAATAATTTTGTATGTACGGCGCCAATGATATCTGGATTTCATCCTTATCGTTATCATCACGTCCAGGTGTGAAACTAACTGACGAACTTCTTTTTCTGTCTGGAGTCATTGTGACTTAATTTATTTGTTCTTTTTATTTTTTAAATATTACACAGTCATTATTTAAATTAAAATCCTTGACACACTAATTCGAGGTCGTACATTTTATTTAATATTAATTATTAATTACTAATGATCGGCAGACATTGATTAAGATGAGTTTGAATATTTAAAAAATTATTATCATTGTAAACTCAATTATTCACAGACTTATTTTCTTCACACTAGTGTTTATATTTAGACTTTCTTTACGTTATTTATATTATTTTACTCGAGTTCCTAATTTTATTTTTAGGAATCGAGTATTGACTGAATGATAAACAGAATTATTGTTATAATAATAATAATGATAGTGTTTTATAATTTATAATAACAATGATTTGTCAATAATGACAATAAAAAACATAACCGACAATTTATCTTGAGAAATTACCAAGAAATAGGAGGCGCTGCCAAAAGATGGCGGATCAAGTATTTATTTTTTTTAAACGAAAATTAATTTTTAATAGACTAATTATTAAAACTGACAATTAAACTCTAAATTAAAAAAAGAAATATCAGGTATTTAAATTTGGTAATTTAAAAAAACAGGTGAGAGTTTGAACGCGGGCTTTTTTTGCCACGATTTTTAAAAAAATAAAGGCGATTCAAAATGAGTGTGAATGTAGCAGACATCAGACAAATTTAAAATTATTAATAAATAGAGTAAATAATTGAAAATATAAAAATTCAAAAAAATTCGCATTTAAAAAATTTTGAAACTAATGAGTGCATTTTTAAGAAATATTTTTTTTTTAATTAATTACTCTATTTAATTATATATAGACAATCGATATATTTTGAGATATAGTTGTTATCAATCGATACATTTGTAGTATAAAAACTTTAGGCGCGAAATTTTTATTTGGTTCCAAATTAAAAAAAGACTCAGTTATTTTAGTTTTCGTTATTATAAATCATAAAGTTATGACAGTTTTAATTTTTTTATTTTCTTTTTTTTTGCTAAACATAAGTTGCTAAATAAATTGAAAAACAGTGAGATACCTTAAGAAATTAATTGATTTCTCAAATAATGAGTTTTTTTTTACTAATTCTACCATTTTAAAAGTCGAATATATGCTGGAAAAAGATCAAATTTTCTCATTCGTGAAAAAAATATAAATCGCTACATGGTATGTGTGGGACATATGTTTGCAGAATTCCATTTGCCATAAGGAATTATGACCAAGTTAGGGAATGGGACAGGACGCGGGTACGCCTCCGTCTAAAACAAATGTGGGAGATCTTGGAAGTAGACATGTTTTCTTGTATTTTATTAATAGTATATTACATACCGTAATCTAAACATAGTCGATTATATTTCAGAATTCGTATTTTCTCACGAAGAAAATTCGACCATAATGAATTAATAAGGTGACGAAAAATTTTCCAAATCATGAAATAATAGTATGAGGCAAACATAAAATAAAATTTTAATTTCACGAGAGTAAAAATATTCAGATCACCTAACAGATAACAGTCTCTGTTAAATGTTTAATTTATCACGCATTATTGAGCTTTGGAAACTCAAGATTGTCATTTGTGTGAAGTTTATTAAAATAAATATACATGAATAACATAAATTATGAAATAAAAATGTAAGGCAAATTATCGGTTATTCCCAACAGAAGCAAAGTTGCAGGCCACTCTTCGTAGAAAGTCACTTCAACCATCTCCACCCATGTCCACCCATGTCCACCGACCCTCAAATGGGTCCGAACTTGAACAATAAATTTTTCTGAGGACTTTGTCGTGTTTTTTCTACTAGAAGACATCATAAGGAACAAAAAACGTTAATATTGTCATGGGTTATTTCCAACAGGAGCAAAGTTACAGGCCACTCTTCGCAGAAATTCACTTCAACCATCTCCACCCATGTCCACCCATGTCCACCGACCCTCAAATGGGTCCGAACTTGAACAATAAATTTTTCTCAGGACTTTGTCGTGTTTTTTTTTACTAGAAGACATCATAAGGAACAAAAAACGTTAATATTGTCATGGGTTATTTCCAACAGGAGCAAAGTTACAGGCCACTCTTCGCAGAAAATCACTTCAACCATCTCCACCCATGTCCACCCATGTCCACCGACCCTCAAATGGGTCCGAACTTGAACAATAAATTTTTCTGAGGACTTTGTCGTGTTTTTTCTACTAGAAGACATCATAAGGAACAAAAAACGTTAATATTGTCATGGGTTATTTCCAACAGGAGCAAAGTTACAGGCCACTCTTCGCAGAAATTCACTTCAACCATCTCCACCCATGTCCACCCATGTCCACCGACCCTCAAATGGGTCCGAACTTGAACAATAAATTTTTCTCAGGACTTTGTCGTGTTTTTTTTTACTAGAAGACATCATAAGGAACAAAAAACGTTAATATTGTCATGGGTTATTTCCAACAGGAGCAAAGTTACAGGCCACTCTTCGCAGAAAATCACTTCAACCATCTCCACCCATGTCCACCCATGTCCACCGACCCTCAAATGGGTCCGAACTTGAACAATAAATTTTTCTGAGGACTTTGTCGTGTTTTTTCTACTAGAAGACATCATAAGGAACAAAAAACGTTAATATTGTCATGGGTTATTTCCAACAGGAGCAAAGTTACAGGCCACTCTTCGCAGAAATTCACTTCAACCATCTCCACCCATGTCCACCCATGTCCACCGACCCTCAAATGGGTCCGAACTTGAACAATAAATTTTTCTCAGGACTTTGTCGTGTTTTTTTTTACTAGAAGACATCATAAGAAACAAAAAACGTTAATATTGTCATGGGTTATTTCCAACAGAAGCAACGTTACAGGCCACTCTTCGCAGAAAATCACTTCAACCATCTCCACCCATGTCCACCCATGTCCACCGACCCTCAAATGGGTCCGAACTTGAACAATAAATTTTTCTCAGGACTTTGTTGTGTTTTTTCTACTAGAAGACATCATAAGGAACAAAAAACGTTAATATTGTCATGGGTTATTTCCAACAGGAGCAAAGTTACAGGCCACTCTTCGCAGAAAATCACTTCAACCATCTCCACCCATGTCCACCCATGTCCACCGACCCTCAAATGGGTCCGAACTTGAACAATAAATTTTTCTCAGGACTTTGTTGTGTTTTTTCTACTAGAAGACATCATAAGGAACAAAAAACGTTAATATTGTCATGGGTTATTTCCAACAGGAGCAAAGTTACAGGCCACTCTTCGCAGAAAATCACTTCAACCATCTCCACCCATGTCCACCCATGTCCACCGACCCTCAAATGGGTCCGAACTTGAACAATAAATTTTTCTGAGGACTTTGTCGTGTTTTTTCTACTAGAAGACATCATAAGGAACAAAAAACGTTAATATTGTCATGGGTTATTTCCAACAGGAGCAAAGTTACAGGCCACTCTTCGCAGAAATTCACTTCAACCATCTCCACCCATGTCCACCCATGTCCACCGACCCTCAAATGGGTCCGAACTTGAACAATAAATTTTTCTCAGGACTTTGTCGTGTTTTTTTTTACTAGAAGACATCATAAGAAACAAAAAACGTTAATATTGTCATGGGTTATTTCCAACAGAAGCAACGTTACAGGCCACTCTTCGCAGAAAATCACTTCAACCATCTCCACCCATGTCCACCCATGTCCACCGACCCTCAAATGGGTCCGAACTTGAACAATAAATTTTTCTCAGGACTTTGTTGTGTTTTTTCTACTAGAAGACATCATAAGGAACAAAAAACGTTAATATTGTCATGGGTTATTTCCAACAGGAGCAAAGTTACAGGCCACTCTTCGCAGAAAATCACTTCAACCATCTCCACCCATGTCCACCCATGTCCACCGACCCTCAAATGGGTCCGAACTTGAACAATAAATTTTTCTCAGGACTTTGTTGTGTTTTTTCTACTAGAAGACATCATAAGGAACAAAAAACGTTAATATTGTCATGGGTTATTTCCAACAGGAGCAAAGTTACAGGCCACTCTTCGCAGAAAATCACTTCAACCATCTCCACCCATGTCCACCCATGTCCACCGACCCTCAAATGGGTCCGAACTTGAACAATAAATTTTTCTCAGGACTTTGTCGTGTTTTTTCTACTAGAAGACATCATAAGAAACAAAAAACGTTAATATTGTCATGGGTTATTTCCAACAGAAGCAACGTTACAGGCCACTCTTCGCAGAAAATCACTTCAACCATCTCCACCCATGTCCACCCATGTCCACCGACCCTCAAATGGGTCCGAACTTGAACAATAAATTTTTCTCAGGACTTTGTTGTGTTTTTTCTACTAGAAGACATCATAAGGAACAAAAAACGTTAATATTGTCATGGGTTATTTCCAACAGGAGCAAAGTTACAGGCCACTCTTCGCAGAAAATCACTTCAACCATCTCCACCCATGTCCACCCATGTCCACCGACCCTCAAATGGGTCCGAACTTGAACAATAAATTTTTCTCAGGACTTTGTTGTGTTTTTTCTACTAGAAGACATCATAAGGAACAAAAAACGTTAATATTGTCATGGGTTATTTCCAACAGGAGCAAAGTTACAGGCCACTCTTCGCAGAAAATCACTTCAACCATCTCCACCCATGTCCACCCATGTCCACCGACCCTCAAATGGGTCCGAACTTGAACAATAAATTTTTCTCAGGACTTTGTTGTGTTTTTTCTACTAGAAGACATCATAAGGAACAAAAAACGTTAATATTGTCATGGGTTATTTCCAACAGGAGCAAAGTTACAGGCCACTCTTCGCAGAAAATCACTTCAACCATCTCCACCCATGTCCACCCATGTCCACCGACCCTCAAATGGGTCCGAACTTGAACAATAAATTTTTCTCAGGACTTTGTCGTGTTTTTTCTACTAGAAGACATCATAAGAAACAAAAAACGTTAATATTGTCATGGGTTATTTCCAACAGAAGCAACGTTACAGGCCACTCTTCGCAGAAAATCACTTCAACCATCTCCACCCATGTCCACCCATGTCCACCGACCCTCAAATGGGTCCGAACTTGAACAATAAATTTTTCTCAGGACTTTGTTGTGTTTTTTCTACTAGAAGACATCATAAGGAACAAAAAACGTTAATATTGTCATGGGTTATTTCCAACAGGAGCAAAGTTACAGGCCACTCTTCGCAGAAAATCACTTCAACCATCTCCACCCATGTCCACCCATGTCCACCGACCCTCAAATGGGTCCGAACTTGAACAATAAATTTTTCTGAGGACTTTGTCGTGTTTTTTCTACTAGAAGACATCATAAGGAACAAAAAACGTTAATATTGTCATGGGTTATTTCCAACAGGAGCAAAGTTACAGGCCACTCTTCGCAGAAATTCACTTCAACCATCTCCACCCATGTCCACCCATGTCCACCGACCCTCAAATGGGTCCGAACTTGAACAATAAATTTTTCTCAGGACTTTGTCGTGTTTTTTTTTACTAGAAGACATCATAAGAAACAAAAAACGTTAATATTGTCATGGGTTATTTCCAACAGAAGCAACGTTACAGGCCACTCTTCGCAGAAAATCACTTCAACCATCTCCACCCATGTCCACCCATGTCCACCGACCCTCAAATGGGTCCGAACTTGAACAATAAATTTTTCTCAGGACTTTGTTGTGTTTTTTCTACTAGAAGACATCATAAGGAACAAAAAACGTTAATATTGTCATGGGTTATTTCCAACAGGAGCAAAGTTACAGGCCACTCTTCGCAGAAAATCACTTCAACCATCTCCACCCATGTCCACCCATGTCCACCGACCCTCAAATGGGTCCGAACTTGAACAATAAATTTTTCTCAGGACTTTGTTGTGTTTTTTCTACTAGAAGACATCATAAGGAACAAAAAACGTTAATATTGTCATGGGTTATTTCCAACAGGAGCAAAGTTACAGGCCACTCTTCGCAGAAAATCACTTCAACCATCTCCACCCATGTCCACCCATGTCCACCGACCCTCAAATGGGTCCGAACTTGAACAATAAATTTTTCTCAGGACTTTGTTGTGTTTTTTCTACTAGAAGACATCATAAGGAACAAAAAACGTTAATATTGTCATGGGTTATTTCCAACAGGAGCAAAGTTACAGGCCACTCTTCGCAGAAAATCACTTCAACCATCTCCACCCATGTCCACCCATGTCCACCGACCCTCAAATGGGTCCGAACTTGAACAATAAATTTTTCTGAGGACTTTGTCGTGTTTTTTCTACTAGAAGACATCATAAGGAACAAAAAACGTTAATATTGTCATGGGTTATTTCCAACAGGAGCAAAGTTACAGGCCACTCTTCGCAGAAATTCACTTCAACCATCTCCACCCATGTCCACCCATGTCCACCGACCCTCAAATGGGTCCGAACTTGAACAATAAATTTTTCTCAGGACTTTGTCGTGTTTTTTTTTACTAGAAGACATCATAAGAAACAAAAAACGTTAATATTGTCATGGGTTATTTCCAACAGAAGCAACGTTACAGGCCACTCTTCGCAGAAAATCACTTCAACCATCTCCACCCATGTCCACCCATGTCCACCGACCCTCAAATGGGTCCGAACTTGAACAATAAATTTTTCTCAGGACTTTGTTGTGTTTTTTCTACTAGAAGACATCATAAGGAACAAAAAACGTTAATATTGTCATGGGTTATTTCCAACAGGAGCAAAGTTACAGGCCACTCTTCGCAGAAAATCACTTCAACCATCTCCACCCATGTCCACCCATGTCCACCGACCCTCAAATGGGTCCGAACTTGAACAATAAATTTTTCTCAGGACTTTGTTGTGTTTTTTCTACTAGAAGACATCATAAGAAACAAAAAACGTTAATATTGTCATGGGTTATTTCCAACAGGAGCAAAGTTACAGGCCACTCTTCGCAGAAAATCACTTCAACCATCTCCACCCATGTCCACCCATGTCCACCGACCCTCAAATGGGTCCGAACTTGAACAATAAATTTTTCTCAGGACTTTGTTGTGTTTTTTCTACTAGAAGACATCATAAGGAACAAAAAACGTTAATATTGTCATGGGTTATTTCCAACAGGAGCAAAGTTACAGGCCACTCTTCGCAGAAAATCAATTCAACCATCTCCACCCATGTCCACCCACGTCCACCGACCCTCAAATGGGTCCGAACTTGAACAATAAATTTTTCTCAGGACTTTGTCGTGTTTTTTCTACTAGAAGACATCATAAGGAACAAAAAACGTTAATATTGTCATGGGTTATTTCCAACAGGAGCAAAGTTACAGGCCACTCTTCGCAGAAAATCACTTCAACCATCTCCACCCATGTCCACCCATGTCCACCGACCCTCAAATGGGTCCGAACTTGAACAATAAATTTTTCTCAGGACTTTGTTGTGTTTTTTCTACTAGAAGACATCATAAGGAACAAAAAACGTTAATATTGTCATGGGTTATTTCCAACAGGAGCAAAGTTACAGGCCACTCTTCGCAGAAAATCACTTCAACCATCTCCACCCATGTCCACCCATGTCCACCGACCCTCAAATGGGTCCGAACTTGAACAATAAATTTTTCTGAGGACTTTGTCGTGTTTTTTCTACTAGAAGACATCATAAGGAACAAAAAACGTTAATATTGTCATGGGTTATTTCCAACAGGAGCAAAGTTACAGGCCACTCTTCGCAGAAATTCACTTCAACCATCTCCACCCATGTCCACCCATGTCCACCGACCCTCAAATGGGTCCGAACTTGAACAATAAATTTTTCTCAGGACTTTGTCGTGTTTTTTTTTACTAGAAGACATCATAAGAAACAAAAAACGTTAATATTGTCATGGGTTATTTCCAACAGAAGCAACGTTACAGGCCACTCTTCGCAGAAAATCACTTCAACCATCTCCACCCATGTCCACCCATGTCCACCGACCCTCAAATGGGTCCGAACTTGAACAATAAATTTTTCTCAGGACTTTGTTGTGTTTTTTCTACTAGAAGACATCATAAGGAACAAAAAACGTTAATATTGTCATGGGTTATTTCCAACAGAAGCAACGTTACAGGCCACTCTTCGCAGAAAATCACTTCAACCATCTCCACCCATGTCCACCCATGTCCACCGACCCTCAAATGGGTCCGAACTTGAACAATAAATTTTTCTCAGGACTTTGTTGTGTTTTTTCTACTAGAAGACATCATAAGGAACAAAAAACGTTAATATTGTCATGGGTTATTTCCAACAGGAGCAAAGTTACAGGCCACTCTTCGCAGAAAATCACTTCAACCATCTCCACCCATGTCCACCCATGTCCACCGACCCTCAAATGGGTCCGAACTTGAACAATAAATTTTTCTCAGGACTTTGTCGTGTTTTTTCTACTAGAAGACATCATAAGAAACAAAAAACGTTAATATTGTCATGGGTTATTTCCAACAGAAGCAACGTTACAGGCCACTCTTCGCAGAAAATCACTTCAACCATCTCCACCCATGTCCACCCATGTCCACCGACCCTCAAATGGGTCCGAACTTGAACAATAAATTTTTCTCAGGACTTTGTCGTGTTTTTTCTACTAGAAGACATCATAAGAAACAAAAAACGTTAATATTGTCATGGGTTATTTCCAACAGAAGCAACGTTACAGGCCACTCTTCGCAGAAAATCACTTCAACCATCTCCACCCATGTCCACCCATGTCCACCGACCCTCAAATGGGTCCGAACTTGAACAATAAATTTTTCTCAGGACTTTGTTGTGTTTTTTCTACTAGAAGACATCATAAGGAACAAAAAACGTCAATATTGTCATGGGTTATTTCCAACAGGAGCAAAGTTACAGGCCACTCTTCGCAGAAAATCACTTCAACCATCTCCACCCATGTCCACCCATGTCCACCGACCCTCAAATGGGTCCGAACTTGAACAATAAATTTTTCTCAGGACTTTGTTGTGTTTTTTCTACTAGAAGACATCATAAGGAACAAAAAACGTTAATATTGTCATGGGTTATTTCCAACAGGAGCAAAGTTACAGGCCACTCTTCGCAGAAAATCACTTCAACCATCTCCACCCATGTCCACCCATGTCCACCGACCCTCAAATGGGTCCGAACTTGAACAATAAATTTTTCTCAGGACTTTGTTGTGTTTTTTCTACTAGAAGACATCATAAGGAACAAAAAACGTTAATATTGTCATGGGTTATTTCCAACAGGAGCAAAGTTACAGGCCACTCTTCGCAGAAAATCACTTCAACCATCTCCACCCATGTCCACCCATGTCCACCGACCCTCAAATGGGTCCGAACTTGAACAATAAATTTTTCTGAGGACTTTGTCGTGTTTTTTCTACTAGAAGACATCATAAGGAACAAAAAACGTTAATATTGTCATGGGTTATTTCCAACAGGAGCAAAGTTACAGGCCACTCTTCGCAGAAATTCACTTCAACCATCTCCACCCATGTCCACCCATGTCCACCGACCCTCAAATGGGTCCGAACTTGAACAATAAATTTTTCTCAGGACTTTGTCGTGTTTTTTTTTACTAGAAGACATCATAAGAAACAAAAAACGTTAATATTGTCATGGGTTATTTCCAACAGAAGCAACGTTACAGGCCACTCTTCGCAGAAAATCACTTCAACCATCTCCACCCATGTCCACCCATGTCCACCGACCCTCAAATGGGTCCGAACTTGAACAATAAATTTTTCTCAGGACTTTGTTGTGTTTTTTCTACTAGAAGACATCATAAGAAACAAAAAACGTTAATATTGTCATGGGTTATTTCCAACAGAAGCAACGTTACAGGCCACTCTTCGCAGAAAATCACTTCAACCATCTCCACCCATGTCCACCCATGTCCACCGACCCTCAAATGGGTCCGAACTTGAACAATAAATTTTTCTCAGGACTTTGTTGTGTTTTTTCTACTAGAAGACATCATAAGGAACAAAAAACGTTAATATTGTCATGGGTTATTTCCAACAGGAGCAAAGTTACAGGCCACTCTTCGCAGAAAATCACTTCAACCATCTCCACCCATGTCCACCCATGTCCACCGACCCTCAAATGGGTCCGAACTTGAACAATAAATTTTTCTCAGGACTTTGTTGTGTTTTTTCTACTAGAAGACATCATAAGGAACAAAAAACGTTAATATTGTCATGGGTTATTTCCAACAGGAGCAAAGTTACAGGCCACTCTTCGCAGAAAATCACTTCAACCATCTCCACCCATGTCCACCCATGTCCACCGACCCTCAAATGGGTCCGAACTTGAACAATAAATTTTTCTCAGGACTTTGTTGTGTTTTTTCTACTAGAAGACATCATAAGGAACAAAAAACGTTAATATTGTCATGGGTTATTTCCAACAGGAGCAAAGTTACAGGCCACTCTTCGCAGAAAATCACTTCAACCATCTCCACCCATGTCCACCCATGTCCACCGACCCTCAAATGGGTCCGAACTTGAACAATAAATTTTTCTCAGGACTTTGTTGTGTTTTTTCTACTAGAAGACATCATAAGGAACAAAAAACGTTAATATTGTCATGGGTTATTTCCAACAGGAGCAAAGTTACAGGCCACTCTTCGCAGAAATTCACTTCAACCATCTCCACCCATGTCCACCCATGTCCACCGACCCTCAAATGGGTCCGAACTTGAACAATAAATTTTTCTCAGGACTTTGTCGTGTTTTTTTTTACTAGAAGACATCATAAGAAACAAAAAACGTTAATATTGTCATGGGTTATTTCCAACAGAAGCAACGTTACAGGCCACTCTTCGCAGAAAATCACTTCAACCATCTCCACCCATGTCCACCCATGTCCACCGACCCTCAAATGGGTCCGAACTTGAACAATAAATTTTTCTCAGGACTTTGTTGTGTTTTTTCTACTAGAAGACATCATAAGGAACAAAAAACGTTAATATTGTCATGGGTTATTTCCAACAGGAGCAACGTTACAGGCCACTCTTCGCAGAAAATCACTTCAACCATCTCCACCCATGTCCACCCATGTCCACCGACCCTCAAATGGGTCCGAACTTGAACAATAAATTTTTCTCAGGACTTTGTCGTGTTTTTTCTACTAGAAGACATCATAAGAAACAAAAAACGTTAATATTGTCATGGGTTATTTCCAACAGAAGCAACGTTACAGGCCACTCTTCGCAGAAAATCACTTCAACCATCTCCACCCATGTCCACCCATGTCCACCGACCCTCAAATGGGTCCGAACTTGAACAATAAATTTTTCTCAGGACTTTGTCGTGTTTTTTCTACTAGAAGACATCATAAGAAACAAAAAACGTTAATATTGTCATGGGTTATTTCCAACAGGAGCAAAGTTACAGGCCACTCTTCGCAGAAAATCACTTCAACCATCTCCACCCATGTCCACCCATGTCCACCGACCCTCAAATGGGTCCGAACTTGAACAATAAATTTTTCTCAGGACTTTGTTGTGTTTTTTCTACTAGAAGACATCATAAGGAACAAAAAACGTTAATATTGTCATGGGTTATTTCCAACAGGAGCAAAGTTACAGGCCACTCTTCGCAGAAAATCACTTCAACCATCTCCACCCATGTCCACCCATGTCCACCGACCCTCAAATGGGTCCGAACTTGAACAATAAATTTTTCTGAGGACTTTGTCGTGTTTTTTCTACTAGAAGACATCATAAGGAACAAAAAACGTTAATATTGTCATGGGTTATTTCCAACAGGAGCAAAGTTACAGGCCACTCTTCGCAGAAATTCACTTCAACCATCTCCACCCATGTCCACCCATGTCCACCGACCCTCAAATGGGTCCGAACTTGAACAATAAATTTTTCTCAGGACTTTGTCGTGTTTTTTTTTACTAGAAGACATCATAAGAAACAAAAAACGTTAATATTGTCATGGGTTATTTCCAACAGAAGCAACGTTACAGGCCACTCTTCGCAGAAAATCACTTCAACCATCTCCACCCATGTCCACCCATGTCCACCGACCCTCAAATGGGTCCGAACTTGAACAATAAATTTTTCTCAGGACTTTGTTGTGTTTTTTCTACTAGAAGACATCATAAGGAACAAAAAACGTTAATATTGTCATGGGTTATTTCCAACAGGAGCAAAGTTACAGGCCACTCTTCGCAGAAAATCACTTCAACCATCTCCACCCATGTCCACCCATGTCCACCGACCCTCAAATGGGTCCGAACTTGAACAATAAATTTTTCTGAGGACTTTGTCGTGTTTTTTCTACTAGAAGACATCATAAGGAACAAAAAACGTTAATATTGTCATGGGTTATTTCCAACAGGAGCAAAGTTACAGGCCACTCTTCGCAGAAATTCACTTCAACCATCTCCACCCATGTCCACCCATGTCCACCGACCCTCAAATGGGTCCGAACTTGAACAATAAATTTTTCTCAGGACTTTGTCGTGTTTTTTTTTACTAGAAGACATCATAAGAAACAAAAAACGTTAATATTGTCATGGGTTATTTCCAACAGAAGCAACGTTACAGGCCACTCTTCGCAGAAAATCACTTCAACCATCTCCACCCATGTCCACCCATGTCCACCGACCCTCAAATGGGTCCGAACTTGAACAATAAATTTTTCTCAGGACTTTGTTGTGTTTTTTCTACTAGAAGACATCATAAGGAACAAAAAACGTTAATATTGTCATGGGTTATTTCCAACAGGAGCAAAGTTACAGGCCACTCTTCGCAGAAAATCACTTCAACCATCTCCACCCATGTCCACCCATGTCCACCGACCCTCAAATGGGTCCGAACTTGAACAATAAATTTTTCTCAGGACTTTGTTGTGTTTTTTCTACTAGAAGACATCATAAGGAACAAAAAACGTTAATATTGTCATGGGTTATTTCCAACAGGAGCAAAGTTACAGGCCACTCTTCGCAGAAAATCACTTCAACCATCTCCACCCATGTCCACCTATGTCCACCGACCCTCAAATGGGTCCGAACTTGAACAATAAATTTTTCTGAGGACTTTGTCGTGTTTTTTCTACTAGAAGACATCATAAGGAACAAAAAACGTTAATATTGTCATGGGTTATTTCCAACAGGAGCAAAGTTACAGGCCACTCTTCGCAGAAATTCACTTCAACCATCTCCACCCATGTCCACCCATGTCCACCGACCCTCAAATGGGTCCGAACTTGAACAATAAATTTTTCTCAGGACTTTGTCGTGTTTTTTTTTACTAGAAGACATCATAAGAAACAAAAAACGTTAATATTGTCATGGGTTATTTCCAACAGAAGCAACGTTACAGGCCACTCTTCGCAGAAAATCACTTCAACCATCTCCACCCATGTCCACCCATGTCCACCGACCCTCAAATGGGTCCGAACTTGAACAATAAATTTTTCTCAGGACTTTGTTGTGTTTTTTCTACTAGAAGACATCATAAGGAACAAAAAACGTTAATATTGTCATGGGTTATTTCCAACAGGAGCAAAGTTACAGGCCACTCTTCGCAGAAAATCACTTCAACCATCTCCACCCATGTCCACCCATGTCCACCGACCCTCAAATGGGTCCGAACTTGAACAATAAATTTTTCTCAGGACTTTGTTGTGTTTTTTCTACTAGAAGACATCATAAGGAACAAAAAACGTTAATATTGTCATGGGTTATTTCCAACAGGAGCAAAGTTACAGGCCACTCTTCGCAGAAAATCACTTCAACCATCTCCACCCATGTCCACCCATGTCCACCGACCCTCAAATGGGTCCGAACTTGAACAATAAATTTTTCTCAGGACTTTGTCGTGTTTTTTCTACTAGAAGACATCATAAGAAACAAAAAACGTTAATATTGTCATGGGTTATTTCCAACAGAAGCAACGTTACAGGCCACTCTTCGCAGAAAATCACTTCAACCATCTCCACCCATGTCCACCCATGTCCACCGACCCTCAAATGGGTCCGAACTTGAACAATAAATTTTTCTCAGGACTTTGTTGTGTTTTTTCTACTAGAAGACATCATAAGGAACAAAAAACGTTAATATTGTCATGGGTTATTTCCAACAGGAGCAAAGTTACAGGCCACTCTTCGCAGAAAATCACTTCAACCATCTCCACCCATGTCCACCCATGTCCACCGACCCTCAAATGGGTCCGAACTTGAACAATAAATTTTTCTGAGGACTTTGTCGTGTTTTTTCTACTAGAAGACATCATAAGGAACAAAAAACGTTAATATTGTCATGGGTTATTTCCAACAGGAGCAAAGTTACAGGCCACTCTTCGCAGAAATTCACTTCAACCATCTCCACCCATGTCCACCCATGTCCACCGACCCTCAAATGGGTCCGAACTTGAACAATAAATTTTTCTCAGGACTTTGTCGTGTTTTTTTTTACTAGAAGACATCATAAGAAACAAAAAACGTTAATATTGTCATGGGTTATTTCCAACAGAAGCAACGTTACAGGC
The DNA here is from genome assembly GCF_029852145.1 of Microplitis mediator. Classification (NCBI taxonomy): domain Eukaryota; kingdom Metazoa; phylum Arthropoda; class Insecta; order Hymenoptera; family Braconidae; genus Microplitis; species Microplitis mediator. The sequence goes on from NC_079979.1 coordinate 20,282,732, forward strand.
CACTCTTCGCAGAAAATCACTTCAACCATCTCCACCCATGTCCACCCATGTCCACCGACCCTCAAATGGGTCCGAACTTGAACAATAAATTTTTCTCAGGACTTTGTTGTGTTTTTTCTACTAGAAGACATCATAAGGAACAAAAAACGTTAATATTGTCATGGGTTATTTCCAACAGGAGCAAAGTTACAGGCCACTCTTCGCAGAAAATCACTTCAACCATCTCCACCCATGTCCACCCATGTCCACCGACCCTCAAATGGGTCCGAACTTGAACAATAAATTTTTCTCAGGACTTTGTTGTGTTTTTTCTACTAGAAGACATCATAAGGAACAAAAAACGTTAATATTGTCATGGGTTATTTCCAACAGGAGCAAAGTTACAGGCCACTCTTCGCAGAAAATCACTTCAACCATCTCCACCCATGTCCACCCATGTCCACCGACCCTCAAATGGGTCCGAACTTGAACAATAAATTTTTCTCAGGACTTTGTCGTGTTTTTTCTACTAGAAGACATCATAAGAAACAAAAAACGTTAATATTGTCATGGGTTATTTCCAACAGAAGCAACGTTACAGGCCACTCTTCGCAGAAAATCACTTCAACCATCTCCACCCATGTCCACCCATGTCCACCGACCCTCAAATGGGTCCGAACTTGAACAATAAATTTTTCTCAGGACTTTGTTGTGTTTTTTCTACTAGAAGACATCATAAGGAACAAAAAACGTTAATATTGTCATGGGTTATTTCCAACAGGAGCAAAGTTACAGGCCACTCTTCGCAGAAAATCACTTCAACCATCTCCACCCATGTCCACCCATGTCCACCGACCCTCAAATGGGTCCGAACTTGAACAATAAATTTTTCTGAGGACTTTGTCGTGTTTTTTCTACTAGAAGACATCATAAGGAACAAAAAACGTTAATATTGTCATGGGTTATTTCCAACAGGAGCAAAGTTACAGGCCACTCTTCGCAGAAATTCACTTCAACCATCTCCACCCATGTCCACCCATGTCCACCGACCCTCAAATGGGTCCGAACTTGAACAATAAATTTTTCTCAGGACTTTGTCGTGTTTTTTTTTACTAGAAGACATCATAAGAAACAAAAAACGTTAATATTGTCATGGGTTATTTCCAACAGAAGCAACGTTACAGGCCACTCTTCGCAGAAAATCACTTCAACCATCTCCACCCATGTCCACCCATGTCCACCGACCCTCAAATGGGTCCGAACTTGAACAATAAATTTTTCTCAGGACTTTGTTGTGTTTTTTCTACTAGAAGACATCATAAGGAACAAAAAACGTTAATATTGTCATGGGTTATTTCCAACAGGAGCAAAGTTACAGGCCACTCTTCGCAGAAAATCACTTCAACCATCTCCACCCATGTCCACCCATGTCCACCGACCCTCAAATGGGTCCGAACTTGAACAATAAATTTTTCTCAGGACTTTGTTGTGTTTTTTCTACTAGAAGACATCATAAGGAACAAAAAACGTTAATATTGTCATGGGTTATTTCCAACAGGAGCAACGTTACAGGCCACTCTTCGCAGAAAATCACTTCAACCATCTCCACCCATGTCCACCCATGTCCACCGACCCTCAAATGGGTCCGAACTTGAACAATAAATTTTTCTCAGGACTTTGTTGTGTTTTTTCTACTAGAAGACATCATAAGGAACAAAAAACGTTAATATTGTCATGGGTTATTTCCAACAGGAGCAAAGTTACAGGCCACTCTTCGCAGAAAATCACTTCAACCATCTCCACCCATGTCCACCCATGTCCACCGACCCTCAAATGGGTCCGAACTTGAACAATAAATTTTTCTCAGGACTTTGTCGTGTTTTTTCTACTAGAAGACATCATAAGAAACAAAAAACGTTAATATTGTCATGGGTTATTTCCAACAGAAGCAACGTTACAGGCCACTCTTCGCAGAAAATCACTTCAACCATCTCCACCCATGTCCACCCATGTCCACCGACCCTCAAATGGGTCCGAACTTGAACAATAAATTTTTCTCAGGACTTTGTTGTGTTTTTTCTACTAGAAGACATCATAAGGAACAAAAAACGTTAATATTGTCATGGGTTATTTCCAACAGGAGCAAAGTTACAGGCCACTCTTCGCAGAAAATCACTTCAACCATCTCCACCCATGTCCACCCATGTCCACCGACCCTCAAATGGGTCCGAACTTGAACAATAAATTTTTCTGAGGACTTTGTCGTGTTTTTTCTACTAGAAGACATCATAAGGAACAAAAAACGTTAATATTGTCATGGGTTATTTCCAACAGGAGCAAAGTTACAGGCCACTCTTCGCAGAAATTCACTTCAACCATCTCCACCCATGTCCACCCATGTCCACCGACCCTCAAATGGGTCCGAACTTGAACAATAAATTTTTCTCAGGACTTTGTCGTGTTTTTTTTTACTAGAAGACATCATAAGAAACAAAAAACGTTAATATTGTCATGGGTTATTTCCAACAGAAGCAACGTTACAGGCCACTCTTCGCAGAAAATCACTTCAACCATCTCCACCCATGTCCACCCATGTCCACCGACCCTCAAATGGGTCCGAACTTGAACAATAAATTTTTCTCAGGACTTTGTTGTGTTTTTTCTACTAGAAGACATCATAAGGAACAAAAAACGTTAATATTGTCATGGGTTATTTCCAACAGGAGCAAAGTTACAGGCCACTCTTCGCAGAAAATCACTTCAACCATCTCCACCCATGTCCACCCATGTCCACCGACCCTCAAATGGGTCCGAACTTGAACAATAAATTTTTCTCAGGACTTTGTTGTGTTTTTTCTACTAGAAGACATCATAAGGAACAAAAAACGTTAATATTGTCATGGGTTATTTCCAACAGGAGCAAAGTTACAGGCCACTCTTCGCAGAAAATCACTTCAACCATCTCCACCCATGTCCACCCATGTCCACCGACCCTCAAATGGGTCCGAACTTGAACAATAAATTTTTCTCAGGACTTTGTCGTGTTTTTTCTACTAGAAGACATCATAAGAAACAAAAAACGTTAATATTGTCATGGGTTATTTCCAACAGAAGCAACGTTACAGGCCACTCTTCGCAGAAAATCACTTCAACCATCTCCACCCATGTCCACCCATGTCCACCGACCCTCAAATGGGTCCGAACTTGAACAATAAATTTTTCTCAGGACTTTGTTGTGTTTTTTCTACTAGAAGACATCATAAGGAACAAAAAACGTTAATATTGTCATGGGTTATTTCCAACAGGAGCAAAGTTACAGGCCACTCTTCGCAGAAAATCACTTCAACCATCTCCACCCATGTCCACCCATGTCCACCGACCCTCAAATGGGTCCGAACTTGAACAATAAATTTTTCTCAGGACTTTGTCGTGTTTTTTCTACTAGAAGACATCATAAGAAACAAAAAACGTTAATATTGTCATGGGTTATTTCCAACAGAAGCAACGTTACAGGCCACTCTTCGCAGAAAATCACTTCAACCATCTCCACCCATGTCCACCCATGTCCACCGACCCTCAAATGGGTCCGAACTTGAACAATAAATTTTTCTCAGGACTTTGTTGTGTTTTTTCTACTAGAAGACATCATAAGGAACAAAAAACGTTAATATTGTCATGGGTTATTTCCAACAGGAGCAAAGTTACAGGCCACTCTTCGCAGAAAATCACTTCAACCATCTCCACCCATGTCCACCCATGTCCACCGACCCTCAAATGGGTCCGAACTTGAACAATAAATTTTTCTGAGGACTTTGTCGTGTTTTTTCTACTAGAAGACATCATAAGGAACAAAAAACGTTAATATTGTCATGGGTTATTTCCAACAGGAGCAAAGTTACAGGCCACTCTTCGCAGAAATTCACTTCAACCATCTCCACCCATGTCCACCCATGTCCACCGACCCTCAAATGGGTCCGAACTTGAACAATAAATTTTTCTCAGGACTTTGTCGTGTTTTTTTTTACTAGAAGACATCATAAGAAACAAAAAACGTTAATATTGTCATGGGTTATTTCCAACAGAAGCAACGTTACAGGCCACTCTTCGCAGAAAATCACTTCAACCATCTCCACCCATGTCCACCCATGTCCACCGACCCTCAAATGGGTCCGAACTTGAACAATAAATTTTTCTCAGGACTTTGTTGTGTTTTTTCTACTAGAAGACATCATAAGGAACAAAAAACGTTAATATTGTCATGGGTTATTTCCAACAGGAGCAAAGTTACAGGCCACTCTTCGCAGAAAATCACTTCAACCATCTCCACCCATGTCCACCCATGTCCACCGACCCTCAAATGGGTCCGAACTTGAACAATAAATTTTTCTCAGGACTTTGTCGTGTTTTTTCTACTAGAAGACATCATAAGAAACAAAAAACGTTAATATTGTCATGGGTTATTTCCAACAGAAGCAACGTTACAGGCCACTCTTCGCAGAAAATCACTTCAACCATCTCCACCCATGTCCACCCATGTCCACCGACCCTCAAATGGGTCCGAACTTGAACAATAAATTTTTCTCAGGACTTTGTTGTGTTTTTTCTACTAGAAGACATCATAAGGAACAAAAAACGTTTATATTGTCATGGGTTTTTCCCAACAGAAGCAAAGTTACAAATTCATACTCATACCGATTCTTTTTTTCTCTTATCAATTCCAATGTTATGTTTGCCTCACTCGAATTTCATAGTTCATGCGTCTTCAGAAATATCTTGGATTTTTTATCAATAGGCTGAAATTTCGGGTTTCCACTATCTGCTATCTGCCAAATTTGATTTTAATCGTCACTAGACAATTAGCTTCTTAAACTTAGCGCGCTTTTTTCGTTGTTTTGGAGTTTTCCCATCTTAGCTGATGTCTCTGCATTCTAACATTGCTCAATTAGCATTGTGCTCCTCTACCGGCCAGATCATACAACAAGCAACAGGTCGTCGATTCGTTCCCGCGACTCTTATTTCAATTGAACAACAAACAACACCGTCAACTGCAGTTAACAGCTTCGGAGTTTTAGTTTGTCATTATTTCGATTTTCGCTGACATTTCCATTTTTTTTTTCTTTGTAATTTTTCTTGCAATTATGGATCGTCATAACCAAAACGTAAGTTATTTATTTTATTTACTAATTTGCTTTAATTGTTTTCATCTGGATGTTTGCATGATTTTTTCTTCATCCGAGTTTTCATATGTTAATATTTACTTCAAATTTTTATAATTTTTGAATAATAGAATTTTTTTTCTGTTTATGAATTTTCAAACTATTCAATTTATTAATAACAAGTGTTATTTATTAACAACACTTGTTACGTTACCAAATAACTACCGCCATCTTGCGTCTGTGACGTCACATTTCATTTTTTTAAATCAAAGGCGCCAAATTGTTTTGCAGTTTCCCAAGCGGCACAAATAAAATTTGTTGAGTCTTTGTTGAATTGAAGTTAACAATTGCTTCACTTAATTTTCTGATAACAAATCATCGTATTAAATTAAACATAAAGTCATCAATTTTCTTTGTGCCGCTTGGGATACTTTTATAAGCACGTGGTATCTGCTGCCGTGGCTGTCATTTAAAAAAACATTACATCTCATTTTTAGTCATAAACAAAATCTATGAAATTCCAAACATAATTTTTTTTTTTCGTGGTATTTAAATGGGAAATAGAAAATCGTAATCAGGGAGTACTCGTCATTAATATTAAGGGCTGAAATGTTAACTGCCTTTTTTTTCATCCTACTGGAACTTCTGAGTGTCTTTGAAAAAAAAAAAAAAAAAAAACAAAAATATAGTTGATTTTTTTGAATCGGGGTGAAATAGATTTATTCGTCATTGAGTCATCATTCATTATAAAATATCTATTTATTATTAAGTAACTCATATTCTTCAATGCGGGATCAGATTTCGACGGAAACGAAAACAGCGAGAAGTTTGGGGCTGGCCCGCAGGTTCAACTGTTAAACCGATTTCCATTTGTTTGTTATCGATTTGTTGAAAAAAAAATCCGGAAATTGTTAACTGTTTTTAACTTCAGGATCATATGATTATTTTGTTTATTTGTTTGCAGCGACACTTTGCCATTGTGCCCAGCCACCACGTCTTTATGGTGCTTCGCATCGATAGTGGGTGGGTCGTCGCCCCATGGGTGTGGACGACGTCGTCGGGCTACGTGCATTATCGTAGCCATGATGACGTCGTTCAATGGGACCGCGATAGGAACCGTGCCCATCCCCCTCGCAGGGACCGTATCCTTGAGACCAGGACACTAAGTCGTGAGTATTTTTCTTTTACGTTTTTACATTTATGTTTTAAATTTTTTTCTACATTGTTTTATATTTTTTATAGCAACTTTGGAAGATGCAGTTTGGGTTCGAGACCGCCTGACCCACCAACAACCAGGCGGTGATCAAATCCTGGCCCAAGTTGCCCGTAAGTACATCAAATAATTGCTGGATACTCAACAATTATTTGATGTATTTACTTATTATCAAACTTTTTTTTTCAGAACAAGTACAAAATATCGCTGCAGGGTTGCAGGGCCTAAACATTGCGGCTGCTGCTCGAGTTCCCAGAGTCCCTCTCGATATTCCGGTTGCCACGATCCGGCAGCTTGATGCTCTGGAAGGCGAAATACGCCACGCCGATCAGCGACAAGCTCTCGTACGTAATTAACTGCAGTATTATAAAAGTAAACTTTTTAATCTCTTTTTTTATTTTCTAGGCTGATCTTTTGAGGGCGGGGTGGAACGCCAACCCGACCCACCAGGTTCACGGTCTGATGAGCGTCGCTTTCGGACGCGACATCAAAGACTTCGTGGCGGGGCGCGATTATCGAACCCTGAGGAGCATTTGTCACTGGCCCAGGCTGTGGCAACTGTTAGTTGGTAAGTTTTGAACTGCAATCATTTGTTTATAAATATATTTAATTCCAAATCAATTTTTAGACACTGTGGAGGACCTATCCAATTGGGCCCCTGATGAGGTCGAGACCAAGCTGAGGCATTGGTTCCGAAAGAACCGATAATCTTTTTTTAAATTTAATTTTATTATCATTATTATTATGGTTATTATTTTTATTATTGTCATTATTATTATTATCATTATTATTATTATTATTATTATTATTATTATTATTATTATTATGCAGTAAGTCTTAATTCCTGTAAAAATTATAATAATTAATTAGTTATTTTTTTTTTTTAATAATTATTATAACTAAAAAAATATCAGTTGACTATTTACCTACCCTTGACGTTATCACCTTCCTCAGTCAGATATTCATCGCCCAAGAAACTGAAAGTCTTCTCGCTGATATGAACTCTTCCAGGTTTTCCCGTACTCTCCAATTTATTAGCCAAAGTAACGTCATTAGACCAGACGTCAAATTTAAATCTCTTAGTCCCAACGATCCTACAGAGCACAGTCCCAGTGTGGACACCAACTCTCATGTTGACACCTTCTCTCCTCTCGATATCGAACTGATTGATGGCTTCGATCATCGCCAGTCCCATTTCTACGCAGCATCTCGCGTGGACTGACCTCGGCTCCGGACACCCGCTGACACAATAATAACAATCACCAAGCGTAGATATTTTTTCGCAGCCATGCTGGACACAGAGGTCGTCAAATCTCTCGAACAAATCATTCAAAATGTCAACGAGTTTCTCTGCCGTTTTGTTCGAACTTATTCTCGTGAACCCGACGACGTCGGCGAACAAAATACTGACGTCTTCCATCGAGTGCATGTTAAACGGACGGAAGAGCGACCTGATGTCTGCAGTATTATTCGAAGGTATCGAGCCCTTTTTCAGTGAGTCCTCTCGCTCGCAATTATTTGATGTATTTACTTATTATCAAAATTTTTTTTCGAAAGAGTCGATGATATCGCAGACGGAGTCCAAGAATTCACCGTTGCGGCTGCTGCTCGAATTGCGGATGTACGTTCCGATATTCCGGTCTCTACTATTGAGCAGCTCGATCGGCTAGAACATGCTCTGGCCTATGCCGATGAGCTCAACGCTCTAGTACGTAATTATTAACTGCAGTATTTTAATAAAAGTGAACTTTTCAATTACTTTTCTTATTCTTTAGGCTGATTTATTGAGAAATGGTTCCCCAAACCATCCTATCAACGGCCTGATGAGCGTCGTTTTTGACCTGCAAATCAAAGACGTGGTTGTGGGGCGCGATTACAAGCCTTACAAGAGCATCACTCACTGGCCCAGGCTGTGGCAATTGTTAATTGGTAAGTTTTAAATTACAAGTATTGGTTTTTAAATAATTTTAATTATAAATCAATTTTTAGAAACGGCAGAGGACAATCTGGTTGGGACGTTAACGACGTCGCGACGAAACTAAAACATTGGTTTAAAAAACACCGCAATTCATAATTATATATTTTATTATTATTATTAGACAAAATTTATAATAATAAATTAGATCTTGTTGTCTGATATATTTTTTACTTTCAATATAATTTCATTAATTAAGTTATTATATCGAGTTATTCAAGCACACTAAAAGATTTCAAAAATGATGACCATCCAAAGAAGTACTTGATATTCAGTTATATAGCAGGAGAGTATTGGGGTCAGAATTGCTCTCAAGGTAGAATATAATACTTCTGAAATAAGTATCTTACCAGGGACACTACAAATGGTAGGCGCTGTCTAGTGGCGAGCACCGAACTACTCCTATTGCCGTTGTCTAGAAACAAGAAATTTTTCTCTTGGTTTAATCAACTTTTTTTTCATAGTTGGAGCATACAAAAATTTTTGCGTTAAAAGAATAGTCCTTATTCCGAGAAATTTAATTTCTTTTGTCAATTTAACAAATATTTTTTGGATCCAAAAAATTTTTGATAAAGTAAATAATTCAGTTAAATTCACGAATAATTTTTGCAGTAAGCACAGCTAAAGAAAACGTTAGATTTTTGTTAAATTGGATTTAAACATAAATTAATTATTTCCATTTGTCAATAAATGAATTTCTTTTATTTTTTTTCTAATAAAATAGTGTTTTTTCCATTACTTCCGATGGATTTATATTTTATTCCTTAACCCTTTACTCTAAATCCTGTAATAACTTTTTATTTAATTTATTTTCATACTTTTAATTATTATTTTTGACTAAGATAATTATCATGAAAGTAATACATTGCTGTAGAAAATATTAATTTAAATACTACTAAATAAACATATCATTCATTATTTTTCTAATCCATAGATATTTATTTTTTTTTGATAACAAACAAATACAGCCGTCATTAATATTCTAATTTATACAAAGCCCGTGAAAAAATATAGCAGAAAAATACTCTTATATACAACAATAGAAAATGTGAGTAACCAGTTATATAAAATCTTTTTTCATCAGGATATTTAAAATCTCCGCATTTAAAAAATTTAAAAATTAATAAGTGCATTTTTTTATAAATATTTTTTTTTATTATTTACTCTATTTAATTGTAACTTTAAATTTGTCTGATGACTGCTACATTCACACTCGTGATTCAAATTAAGCGCGCGCGAATTATAAAAGTAAAAATCCGAAGTTTACCGAGCCGGGTACTTTTTCTCAGGCCGAATATAAATATATACAATTAAATCCACGTGTATAAAAAATTTATATGCTGTGATATCTCGTACAATATGTCATCAGTCAGCTTAGATAAATTTAATGAACGTGCAAGTATTGCGGTAATATATTTTTAAAATAAAATATTTATTTTTAATTTACTCTGGTGTAGAGAATCTGCCAAAAGTAAATATTGAGGTTATAATCTTGTCTTACTTTCAGGAAAAAGAGATAGAGTATTTAAAAAATGAAATCGAGCAACTGAAACTCGCTGTCCAGACCCGAGTTCCTGAGCAAACTCTCGGTGCCAGCGAACTGCTTCAAGAGAATGCTAAACTGAAGCACCGGATTGCGGTTATGAAACGAGTAAGCACCGGAAATTCGCATTTAATATTGATCCAGTTATTTTATTCTATTTATTTTTCAGTACGTTGAATCGTTACGTGAAAAAGAGTCGGATAAAAATAACACCATGGGAGAGAACCACAAAATGCCCAGTATCAGTGTCCAGCTGGAGGAATTATTTCTACAAGCGATCAAAAAGTCATATCCGGATATTCCTGATCCACCGGTTGTTATCTCGGCATCTGGTAACCCCAAGTTTGGAGATTACCAATGTAACAGTGCCATGTCACTGTCTAAACAGCTTGGAGCATCAGGTAATTATTTATTTACCAGGAACAGGAGTTGTTGATGGATTTACTGATTTATTTAATTAAATTTACTGCAGGAGTAAAAGTAAATCCGTTTGACGTTGCCAATAATATCATCTCCAACACCAGTCCATCGCCTTTGATTGAAAAACTAGAAGTTGCAAGACCTGGTTTCATAAATATTTATCTTAGTCGGGACTACAGTCGCTCGATCTTGAGCAATGTCGTTAAGTCGCGTCGTGTCTTCCCGCCGGAGGTTAAAAAACTACGAGTTGTTGTTGACTTTTCGAGTCCCAACATCGCTAAGGAGATGCACGTGGGCCATCTGCGGTCGACAATCATCGGCGAGAGCATATGCCGTCTTCTGGAGTACCTGGGACACGATGTGCTGAGACTGAATCACGTGGGAGACTGGGGTACGCAGTTCGGAATGCTGATAGCGCATTTGCAGGACAAGTTTCCTGACTACGTGACTTCCTCGCCCCCGATAGCGGACCTTCAGAGCTTCTACAAAGAGTCAAAGAAACGTTTTGATGAAGATCCGGAGTTTAAGAAACGTGCCTACGCATGTGTAGTTAAATTACAAGCTGGTGATCCAGATATTACTAAAGCCTGGCAATTGATTTGCGATGTGTCGCGTAAAGAGTTTGACAAATTATACCGTCGTCTTGACGCTACGATAATTGAACGTGGGGAATCCTTTTACCACAAGATGATGGAGGAAGTGGTGAAAGATTTGGAAGAGAGAAATCTGCTAGAAGACGACGAGGGACGTAAAATCATGTGGGGCGAAAAACCAAATACTGGAATTCCACTGACGATTGTTAAGTCTGACGGAGGTTTTACTTATGACACTTCGGACATGGCGTGTTTGAAACACCGTCTTCATGTAGAGAATGGCGACTGGTTGATTTATGTTACTGATGCTGGTCAAGCTGTCCACTTCCAGATGCTGTTTAGCTGCGGAAGACGCGCCGGCATACTCACACCAGACAGAAAAGTGACTCACGTGACTTTCGGAGTGGTCTTGGGTGAGGATAAAAAGAAATTCAAAACTCGTTCTGGTGACACTATCAAGCTGCTAGACTTGCTGGACGAAGGGCTCAAGAGAGCGCTAGACAAACTTCAGGAAAAGGGCCGAGACAAGGAGCTGAGCGCAGAAGAGCTGAAGGCTGCTCAGGAATCAGTCGCCTACGGCTGCATCAAGTACGCGGACCTGTCACATAATCGTAACCACGAGTACATTTTCTCATTTGATAAAATGCTTGAGGACAAAGGTAACACTGCGGTCTATCTGCTCTATCAGCTGACGAGGATACGGTCCATCGCCCGGGCTGCAAACGTCACGGAGGAGCAAATAAAACAGGCGGTAGACTCGACCCCGATCTCACTAGAGCACGAAAAAGAATGGAAGTTAGCAAAGGTCTTGATTAAATTCCCAGATGTTTTACTGAAAATCACCAAGGATTTGTTCCTCCATCCACTTTGCGAGTTTTGCTATGAAATATCTACCGCCTTCAGTGAGTTCTATGACAATTGTTACTGCGTCGAGAAAAATAAAAACGGGGAAATTGTTAAAGTTAATATGAACCGAATCTTGTTATGCGAAGCCACGGCTATTGTTTTGGAACAGTGTTTCTTTATTTTAGGATTGAAGCCTGTTGCCAAAATGTAACTTTTTTGTTAATCAGTACTCAGATTAAACTATTGAATGTCAACTTTAATAACTGTACATTTTGAATTTTTTTTAACATCAATTGAACAAGACTCGAAAGATGGCAGAGGTTCGATTATTTTTCTATTCTATCAGCGAATTACACATAAGAAAATTTAATCAAAGAAATCTTAAGTCCTTTGTGTAATTAATCGGTCGTCTGCTTTTTTTTATCAAAGAATCTGATAAACTGATAAGTTTATTTTCCGCAACTGATAAAAATGAAATTTCTTTTGTTAAAAAAAAAATGAAATGAACTCAGTAGTTTAATTATTAAGAAATAAGTGAATAATAAAATATTTATACAGTGTGAAGTAAAAATAAAATTTTTTAAGATAATTTGTTGTTATTTTAATTTATAAAATAACCTTTGAACATAAAAAACAGTTTTTTCCACTAAATGATTTTAAAAAAACTACCAACAGCTGATTGACTTAATAAATTCCCTAGTTCATAGGAAATTTACCGACTTGCCAGACGAACATCAACACAAAGAGCAACAGACAACAGACGTCAGTGGTATTTGTATCGATATAAAATAGTATTGTAATTTAAATTTAAAAAATATGTGCAAAAATTATTTTGTTAAATTTTTCTCGCTTTACTGGTAAGTAAAAAATAAAAAAAATAAAAATGGCCAAAGACGAAGGCGATGATTTATTGCCCGATAAAGATGCAGCTAAAGGATTTTATGCCAAGTACGAGCCCAAGGAAATTCTTGGAAGGTTTGTTTATTTTATTATTATCAATAATAATTAATATTAACTGTAAATATGTTTTTATTTAAATCGAACATTGAAACTGACAGTTCTTTAATTAATTAAATTGTTTTACAATCGATTAATTATAATTAGTTTGCACTTTGTTATTAGTTACGTTTTCTTATAACCTAAAATTAAATTACATAATTAACTACGTCTCAGCCCTTTGTTTAAATAATTGACAACTGTCACGTGTTTATTTATATAAATATATACTTACATATATTTCCTTTTAAAGTTAATTGTTGTTGATTATTAATAATTGACTCTAATTGTTCAATAAAAAATTTTAAATTCTGATACTCTGGAATTTTTAGTAAAATTCAAATTTTTAAATTTGAAAAATTTATTTAATTAATTGATATTTTTTTTTTTAGAGGAATATCATCAACAGTAAGAAGATGCATTGAAAAAGAAACGGGAATAGAGTATGCGGCTAAAATAATTGATATTAGCAATGAAACTCATGATGGTGTTGAAGGTCATTCGATGAAAGATGCGACAATGCAAGAAGTTTTTATTTTAAGACAAGTTGCAGGACATCCTTATATAAGTAAATTCAATTGTTTATACTTTATATTTATTAATTAATTAATTTCAAGTAAATGAACGATCAGGTGATTTAGACCAAATCAAAAATTGCGCCAAAATTTTTTATGATCCTGAAGTTAGCAGACAATTAAAAATTTTTGGATTTTTTTTTGAACAATTAAATTAAAAAAAAAAAAAACTGAAAAAATGCACAAGTAGAAAATTCGAAAGACTACAGGTGCAATTTTTTCAAATTTTTTTTTTTTTATAATTTATCGTCTTTTAAAAAATCCAAAAATTATTAGACGTCGGCTAACTTCAGTATCATAATTTTTTTCAAGTCTTAAGAAAATTTTAGTCTTCATTTATTATAATTATGGACCTGAATTCGTACAGTAATTAATTAATTTTACAAGCGGTATTTTTAAAATAATAAAAATGAATATTGTTACAGTTGAACTACACGACGTATTTGAATCAAGTACATTTATATTTCTAATATTTGAATTATGCAAAAATGGAGAGTTATTTGATTACTTGACATCTGTCGTGACGTTGTCTGAAAAAAAAACCCGGTACATTATGCGGCAGGTATTCGAAGCCGTATTACATATTCACACTCAGGGTATCGTTCACCGGGACTTGAAACCTGAAAATATTTTGCTCGACGACAATTTAAATGTCAAAGTCACGGACTTTGGGTTCGCAAGAATGTTGAAGCCTGGTGATAAATTATTTGGTGAGTTTACTATTTTAATAAATTAATTTATTTAATAAATAGTATAATTTATTTATCTTCTGTCAGATTTGTGTGGAACCCCCGGATACTTGGCGCCGGAAGTATTAAAATGCAACATGTTTGAAAACACTGATGGTTACGGATCCGAAGTCGATGTGTAATTTTTAAAAATGAAATATTATATTATCAGTAGTAATGCCAGATAAATAAATTAATGAATATTTTAATCAATAGATGGGCATGTGGTGTAATAATGTTTACATTATTGGTAGGATGCCCGCCGTTTTGGAACCGCAAACAAATGGTTATGCTGAGAAATATAATGGAAGGTAAATATTCATTCACTTCTCCAGAGTGGGCGGATATTACCGACACTCCCAAAGATTTGATAAGAAAATTATTGGTCGTCGATCCTAATAAACGGGCGACAATAAGAGAAGCTCTTGATCATCCATTTTTTCATACTGTGGTAAGTTTACAATACTCATAATTATCATTATTTTTTTCAAGTGTAAGCTTTTTAATAGCATTGACGCTATGATTGAACATCCACTTGACCTCCAATATTTTTATTTTATTCTGTTTACCCAATAGTGTTACGGGAATTTTTTTTTAAATTACACACGTTTAAGTTATTTCATTTTTTATTTTTGTTACATATAATTATCACAGTTATGGGACCAAGACATTGCACCTCTCAAGCGTTCTCTATCTTCTAATTCGCGACGTCTTAGTAGGATTTCTCAGTTAGCTTTGGTAATTTATTATTTCCTCCTAAACTTTTTTTTTACTTTACTACTAATCACTAATCACTACATCTTTTATTTTAAATAAAGAGTTTATTTATTATTATTTTTTTTTCTAACTACTCACGAGTGGGTGTCATTGACACGGCTATTGAACAGAATCGTCATTTCGTATATTCTGTTTACCTAAAGTTTGATTGCTTACAATCCCGATTAGAAGTAATTAATTTCAAATAGATCCCGCTTATAAAGGATAATTTTATTTGGTTTGTATATTTATATATTTACGGTAAATACAGATATATTTGCCGTGATAATTTAATCCTGGATTTAAAAACTGACCCTAATTACTTATAAAAAAAAATCATTTGTAAAGGGGATCTATCTTAAAACAGTCACTTTTCTAATCGGGATGTACATAATAATTCTGTCCAATAAACTTCTGTCTCAATGACAATTACCCACTCAAACTAATCTGTTGGCTCAGGGTGTTGATTGTTAATTATAACGTTCAGATTTTAAATAAAAATTAAAAAATCCTCAGGAGTTGAAAGCTAAATCGTTCGACGCACGGAAACGATTTCAATTAGCTATTCTTTGTGTACGTGCCGTTGTACGTATCAAGAGATTACACACAACTCCAGAGCCATTGTCTACTTTAGTCGCTCGTGATGATCCATACAGAATTAAAGTTCTGCGTAAGGTAATAAAAATTATTTTTATTTATTACAATAATAACAAAAATAATAATAAATATCATCATTTATTGAAGGTAATAGACGGCTGTGCCTTCAGAGTCTACGGTCACTGGGTAAAAAAAGGAGAAGGACAAAATCGTGCTGCACTTTTTGAAAACACAGCAAAGACCGAGCTCAAGCATCTATACGTCAGTAATTTAAGTAGATAGCCGATCTTCTAAATAGTTAATTATTTAAATTAGATAATTTCTTTTATTTTATTTTTTTTTTTTATGAAATTATAATTAAATGAGAATGTTAGAAGTTTGTATAAATATCATATATTTTTATTCTAGCACTTAATTATTTTATTATTATTTTTTTTTAGTGTCTGCTCTTTTAATTATTATTTTAAGAGATACATTTTACAAGTAGGTTTGTTTAATTTATTCTAGTCAATTTGTTAATAGCTGGAGTGTATTAATTAACTTTATTAATTAATTGAAGAAAAATGAGTTTTTAATAAATTTTAATACATGTCAAAAATAGCGCACGAGATTTTAAAAAATATAATGTTTTAGGAATAAATTGTATATAATAAAAAAAAATTATAAATAAAATAAAAAATAATTTAAGTACTCGGAGTTTTAGAGTTGTCGAGTTTTTTAAATTTATGATACTGAAGTTAGCAGCAGACGTCTAATAATTTTTTAATTTTTTTTAGACAAACCACAAAAAAAAATATTTGAAAAAATTTCACCTGTAGTTTTTTAAATTTTCTACATGTGCATATTTTTATTTTATTTTTTTGCAATTGATTTGTCGGAAAATAAAAATTCAAAAATTTAAAAATGTCTGCTAACTTATGATACTGAAGTTAGCCGACGTCTAATAATTTTTGGATTTTTTTTTAGATGGTAAATTATAAAAAAAAAAAAATTTGAAAAAATTGCACCTGTAGTTTTTTAAATTTTCTATATGCGCATATTTTTAGTTTTTTTTTTTTTTTGTAATTAATTTGTCGAAAAAAAAATCCGAAAATTTTTAATCGTCTGCTAACTTCAGGATCATTTAAAATTTGTATGTGTTGGCGGGAAAATGTTTAAGTAAACAATAATGAAGGAGGTGGTGGTGGTAATGTTGGGTGGTAGGGAGGGTAATTTAAAAAACCGGCAACGTCGCAGTGTTAGCGATCCATGTGACAGAGAAGGAGGATGACAAAAGGTGGTAGAAGCGGGTGACGCCGCAGAGCGCAGAGAACGAGTGAGTATTTGCCCGGGCGAGCCGGGCATCGGGTGTGTGTTGTATATGTGTCTCTAGTATCGTTGTAATCACGTGAATTGGACAATTGTCCGGGTTGTATGTTACAGTTACATCATTAAAAGAGCAAGTACTGGCTGATAGCTGGTGATAGGCGACAGGCTATCGGCGGCCGCTAGCCGTTAATTCAAAAACTCGAGCAGTATAGCGATTTTGATATTTTACGGTAACGTAATTTAGTGTACGAAACGTGAAGTAAAAAATAATAATAACAATAATAATAATAAAATAACAGACAATATTACAGGCAGAGTGTGGGGGACAGAGTGAGAGTGAAGGACCAAGAAGAAGAGGGAGCGAGACCGCGGCTGTGTCCGACACTTATGTTACACGCCCAGGCCGTATTGCTGCGTCACATGGGCCGCGTTCATTGGTCGATAGAGCACCGTGACGTCACATACGTGAGGATGATTGGCTAAAAGTCCGGGTCCCGGACACGTGAATCGTGGCCAAGCAAGCATGGCTGTTGATGCGCAGTGGTTAACACTTGTAAAATGTTTCTGCCACGCGCCAGATCGATCAGGTTAACGTGATTCTGATGATTTTTAAAATAAACCAAAAACAATACTCTGATAAATTGTTTGTTAACTCGCTGGTTCATAAATAATTTAAATTAATATATAAACAAGTTGACGGAAGGAAGCCAGAGTTGGAGCAGTTGGTCGTCAGCAGTCAGTGCCGAACAAAATAGCCTACATGCTAGCGAGCACACATGCAGACAGGGCTTATCTCAAACAAAAATACCGCGTGTGTAAGTGTCCAAGTGTCATTATTCCCAGTACGTGGGGCTGTGTCGCAGCCATAGTCAGAGTAAACGTTTTGGAGGGGCAAATATAAATCTAAAAGCTAACGTGTTAAATCACCAGCACGTTGAGACGTTGAGTAAAAAAATTTAGCCTTCAGCTGGGATTGATTTCTCCTCTCGTGAAAGTGCCCAAGCGCGCGTAGCGGTTCCATTGTGTTGTATGACTCAGACGCAGAGACTTGTCATTTGTAAGTTTTTAAACTACGTATAAGTACACACTCGCTCACTCACTCGTATACGTACACACACTCATATAAGGAAAAAAAAATCTACATGCGTACATACATAGACGTAGTTAAATCTAGTGTGCAAAATAAAGTTGGTTAAAAGTGTACCACGCCCGTTAGCACCGTCATACGCATCACCCGTGAGCTATTATCTCGGTACATACACCAAAGCTATCGTCTATTTAATTAACATGTGTATAGGTGGTTGCGTGGCGTGTTTTCTGTGCCATAATACGGCTAACCAATCCTGGGTTATTTCTTCTCGTGACGTCATCAAGCACAAAGCATTGCCATTGGTGGAAAGTGCATGCGTCGGTTCGTATCTCTAACGTGCTCGGTACGCGCTGACTAGAGGACCCAGGCTTTGTCAATTCAAGTAGCCCGCTTGTCTCTATTTATTTTTATTTCATCCTTTCTCTCTCACTCTTTCTCTCCCTCCATGGCTCTCTGTCTCTATATTTATCTCGCTGTATCTTTATCTATCTGATTCGACTTTACTCGGATCAAACGTCTATCTTGATGGCTATAAACATTTAAATATTATTAAATTTTCAGACTGTACAGTGAGTGGCAATGCTATGACATGCTTGCTGGTGACTTTTATTTTGCTGCGTGGGGCTGCGTCCGTTTCACGATACGACGCCTTTTTAGCTCGGCTTACCTATTTTTGCACCCAGCATGTCCCACACCGAATAATCCAACGTTCACTGATGTATATACCAACCGATACAACGCATCCCTACTACTCGATCTTCCACTCCATCATCGAACCGTAACCAGCTCTCGTACTATCTCTGCAATATACCTTTTAAATTTATTATTACTGCCGTTTTTTTCCCAGATACTCAAAAATACCCCCAGCGTTTGGAGTTTGAATTTAAAAATTATACGAAATAGCGAAGTTTTAAATTTTCGTCGACAAAAAAAACTAGCCCACGATACTGTACGCGATAATATCTCTCGAGAATCGCGAGTTGACCGTTGCCAAGTGTGAAGAAGGCCTTGCAATCGGTCGAGCAACTCCGTGCCAGCTTTAAGTGGGAGTAAACTTAACGTTTATTATTATTATTGTTATTTGAATAATTATTATTTTTATTTCAAACGTCATGTCACCGCTAAATGTATTATTATTAAATTTACTGACGAGCACGTGCAATAACCACGTGTTGTTTTTTTTTTTCTTAAATATATATATTTTTTGTTTAGGTTAAATTACATGGAGTACGACGCGGAAAATATATATGTGTATATGTTAAATAATTAAGATGGTGAATTTAAAAAAGCAGATGTAGTGAGACACATTTAGTTTGGCGGTATGAAAATGCAGGCAAGCGAAACGTTTCGCGTGTCGCGCCTGCGCGACCGGTACTCTTCAATGAGGGCGTTAAAAAACAGCACTGACATATATATACGTGTATATGTATGTATATAGAATATATGTGTGTGTGTGTGTTGTCGGTGTGTGCATTAAAAAGAAGGAGAGACAGATATAGACTAAGAATAATGAAAGGAGAAATAATATTTTACTCACGTCGTGTCACACATCGCTTCACGTCTTGGAAATGGTCACGTGACAACGTCGTCGTCGTCGTCGGTTGTTTAAATTTTGTTTGTTGTCTTTGTCATCCGTCACGCGGTACACCGGCAAATTTGTTAAGCTATTTTCCCAGATGGCAATCCTCTTAAATTGCTGCTCCACTTGCAGACAATTAATTCCATAATTAATCCCAAGCTTTTGTGTAAATAAATAATAAATTTAAACTTCATTTTTTATCCACATATTTTTAAATTTAATTATTTAATTTATAAATTTAATCAATGCAATTTTATTGACATGTAAATTATGTCAGTGCTTAAGGTTATCTATTTAATTTATTTATTTATTTTTTTTTTTTAAATAAATATTCATAAATTTACTGGCAGAATCATTGAATAAAAAGTGACCTTTTTATTTACAGATTTTTCGTTGCTGACAGCCGGATTATTGTAATTTTATTGGGACAAGTCTCAGGTAAAAATGAGTCTCGAGACACTTTTGGAAGCGGCACGTTACGTTGAACAGCAAGAGAAGAAGAGGGAACGTGCTGCAAGTACATCCTCTTCTTCAGATCACTCTTTTGCGGTAGCGCCTTATTCTAATCATCACAATTCTAATGAACCACGTGGTAAGTTTCAATTTTTACATGCAGTAGTTTAAAAGTTTCGAAATTACTACCAACTTTCATTTGAATTTAAATAAACAATTTTGAATCGGAGTTAAAATTTTTAAAGGCAGCTGCCACTTGACATTCGTCCTTGAAAAAAATAAAAAAAAATTAATTTGACATTGAGCAATTATAAATATAAACCATTAATTTTCTACCTCGAGTGTACATGAATCTCGACAACGTGCGTCGGAGTTTAATAAATTTGTCTCCCCAATATTATTATCATTACTATCATTATTGTTATCATTATAAATACAAATATAAATATTATTTACACTAAAGTCTTAAACAAACTCTATGTTAGTGAGTCAAAAAAATAAAATAGTAACCGGTAGAATGACTGATAAAAAAATATTTACAATTAAAAAAATAATAATGAAACAGAGGCCGGTTATTGACCTCCGGCGACCACGTGATCGCGAGCACGGCGTCGATTGAAAGACGTTAATGTAATGTAAGTTACACACTACACACTATACACTACACATTTATTAGTGGTGTAGTTTTATATGAATCGCAACACACGCGCTGACCCACGCGTATGTCGTCTCCAAATTAGGTATCATTTCCTCGCTAGCAGTGATTCTCATCAATTATTTTTTAAAATATTACACGTGGATATTTTTTATTATTTATTACATTAAATAAGTAACTTAATCTTTAATTAAAAATAATAATAATAAAGTTTCATGCTATTGTATTACAATGTTGTTTCTACACGCAATCCGTTATAATCTAGCTTAGCATTTTGTTATTTAGTTTTTAAAATATATTCCGACGCAAATAATTATTTTCATTTAAAGTTTACAAGCTGAGCCTCGGTTACATTGTTTGCAACAAATTATTGTTATTATATCGTCGTTTTTTTTATCATTTTTAGAGGATAAAATACCGGAGCGCTGGAAATTACGAGGGTGGCGGAAGCTACAAACTGGCGGGAGACTTTTTAGTTTATTCTATTGTAGACGCTCGTGAAATAGTAGGGAGTCAACCGGTCACGCTGGGAGTTTTAAAATAAAAATAATAATAAAAGACCAGAATGAGAATAATGAAAAAAAATAAAGAGAAAGGAAGGATCTGCTGTCTTGTACTCTACTCGTGGTATGGGTAAAGATGCGGCGATGCATTTCGGCGTGCGTTTTAAAATCTAAGGCGGGGGAGAGCCCTCTACTCGCATCGGTCAGTGACTCGGTACCATAGATGATATACAAGCTGGTGCTTTCTCTCCCGGTCCCGGATACATGTTGCTTTACGTCCACGTGTTTAATTTTTACACTGACAGTGTACATTTCAACACTTGACACTTGATATCGTCATACTGTCTGAGAACTTGTTCACTCGTATACCTGCAATACTATCAATTATCATCATCATCATCATCATCATCATCATTATTATTATTTTTTTTTTTAATATTTTAGGAGGTGGGCATAAATTATCAGTATCGATTATCATTTATCAATGATCGGCGATCAATGATGAATTACAATTTATCTAGTACTTGTGGCGTAGATAAGAGAGCTGGCAGATTAAAAAAAAAATAAAAAAATAGTTTAGCGTAACGTCAGTCCTGTGGCTGGCATTAAGTAAGAGGTAGAGAGGCAGAGGAAGAAAAACACGTTAGCACGCGGCTGAAAGTATATTAACTGCGCATGTACAATGTCCCTGGCGACGGTCCCCACCATGTGTTACCCGGCCGCGTGGCGTCCTGATCAATCTCCAATGTTGCCAGATATATATTCTCCTATCCGCTTTGTACTGTTTGTTGTGTATGTATATATGAATGTATATATGTACACACAACATGTCTACAGTCTACGCGACCTGGAAGACCCGGCTGGTGACCCCCTTCTTCTCTCATCTCCCTCTTCCCGGTCCTCCGTAATCCCCCCACCTCTCGCGGTTTTATATCTCTTGGCATTTAATAGTTATTTATATCTATTGTAATTATAAATAATAATTTTTTTATCTTATTTGGGAACACACGTGGACTTAAAATATCTCGTAGGCAGTCGGTCTTATTTTCGTTGCCGGAATTTTGGAGTCCAGGTCCCGAGCCATGAGTTCGCTCTAATGTCAAACTCTCCAAGGACTTAATTATTTTATTTTGATACTTGTTTTTGTAATGATAATAATAATTATTGTTATTGAATATAAGCACGTGTGTAACGTCATCGCGGTCACCTTGAACAAAATGCATGTGTTTTGTTGCCGCGAGATGGAACCGCTGACTGCAACAAGGAAGTGCAAGGTCGACCGATAAATTCGGAATAAATTTTATCATTTTTTTATTTTATTAATATCAAATTATATTTATTTATTTAATTGTTAATTAACTGATTTATTTATTACCCATTAAATTATTTAAAATAATAAATAATTATAATAATTTTCAACAGGTGCTAAATTAAAGAGAGAAAGATCCGAGCCAGATGACCTGTTTTGTGAGGAGAAAATGCTGATAATTGATGGTGAGTAATATTTAGATTACTGTTAAATAAACTTTGATTTGAGAAAGAGATAAGTGCGGCTTAGATGGCTAATGTTTTTAAATCTAATCGATAAAAGGTAAATAGCAAGTCTGTCAGACGACGGAGACAGCACTAAGTCTGGCTGGTATTTTCTTAATTATTATTATTATTATTATGTTTGTTTTTTTTTTAAATACAGGAATTAATGAAATAAAAATAAAATTAAAAGGCGTCAGTGTGGACGCGGTGGGTTTGTCTGAGGTGGGGCGTGTGGCATCCAGAGTGCGAGAAATCCGTTGGCCGTCGACGGGGTGATAACGGGCGGGGGGCGTAGACGATACACGACGAACAACGACAACGACTACGACGTCATCCTCAGGTTGTACTGCCGAGACCGCCGGCTACTCGAGTTTAGATTTCAGTCGACAATTCGCGACTCACGCGCGATCACCTTTCCATTCATTACGCTCTTATTTATATATATATATATATATATAAATTTAAAAAAAATTTAACTCAAGGTAGACAATCAGGACTTTTTTTACTTTGAATTTAATTTAAATATTTATTGTTGTGGTTGTAATTATGATTGGAGTATCAAAGAGATAAGAGACTCAAAGGTCAATGATAAAAAAATTTTTAGTTGCGAGTGAAATTTTTTTTTGAATTATTCAAGGATTCGAGTTCGGGCGGTGAGATTTTTAAAAAAAGTTAAATGCGAGTTTGTAATTTTAGCTGACAATAGTAATAAAAAAAATGGGAATGCTGTTGATGACGCAAGATGGTGCACCTCTGATTGTCGAGCACATGAACTTTGGCGTGACAAAGCCAACCCATATTGGGTTAAATAGTTGTAGTGAGGGTGGAGCGGGAACAAGGGGCGCCGCCGGAGGCGAAGGTGTTAATCACGTAGATATTAATAATGATAAGGATACAACTAGTATGTGTAACAATAAAAACGAACTGACGAGGTTTCCGGTCTTTGGGATTATCAGTCGTGATAATTATAATAATACTTGTGAGGATGAAAAACAGCTAGTTCGCCGGATGCCACCGCCACCGAAAAAAAAATGGATGCGACACTACCTGCTCGGTGAGATGTAGTGTTGTTTTATTTTTATTATTATTAACTTTTTTTTTTTTTATCAGTTATGAGATGTGTAAATTTTTCTGCTGCGCAAAATCATTATTGGAATTTATATTAAATTGTGCATCAAATTTATTCTCAAATTTTGAATACAATAAAAAATTTATAAATTCAAATTCCCTGAGAATTTAAATGCTAAACAATTTATTCAAATGTCGATAAAAAAAAAAATTAGATACTGAATAGAGTATCAAATTTTTTAGCTCAACACTTTACTATACTTATAGTAATTTAAGATTTTTAGCTGTCTATTTAAATCGGTTATCGCCAAGGCTCTGCCAGAATATTAAATCATGCGAAAAATAATTTTTTATTAAAAAAAAATCCACATCTTAACAGTAAGCCGTAAAAAAAAAATAAAAGTCGGCTATTAAATCATTTTTCAAGCCTGGAATATTCCGTACATGTCCTCAGACATAAAAATAAATAAAAATAAAGAGCAGAAATTCTTATATAGCCTGGAGGTAAAATCACCGTCGGACGCACACGAAGGCTGAATTTAACCAGAGTCTAAAAGTTTTAATTAACTCGTTTTTTTAGGTCACGAATAATTTTTATTTCAATATATAAAAATAAATTATCATCTTTATAACTTATAAATTTATCAGCCAGCAATTTTATTTAACAATATTACTTTTTTTTATTTATCTATTTTCTAGTCAATGGTTTTTGCGATTTAATCCTTCCCTACTTAAGGTAATTCCAGTGTGCAACGGCATGACCAGTCACGTGGCTGCCTCATATACCGTTTTTCTAACTCTTTACCACCCGCGAATTATTTTACCCCCTCCAAGGCGACCATCCCCCCTCTAAATATTATCACTGTGGTACGCTAAAAAATTTTATAATACACACACATGATTACGCGCACACATGCCGGCAGTATCCTCATATCATGCGGACTCACACACGTTTAATTTATTTCCCCTCGCGTCATTCCGTCTGTCTCAACCACGTGTTACCTCCCACTCCTTATTAAAACGACTAGACAGGGGAACTCCAGACACAAGACTACAGTTATAAATATTATTATAAATTATCATTAATAAATTATTCAATCTAAATATTTTTGACAAATCATTGATTATTTTATTTGTCAGTTGTCATTACTCATTACCATTTAAATTTTACATTTTTAATTTCATGTTCATGTTAATTACTCACGCGTTTATTTGTTCATTAATTATTAACATCATTATTTTTTTTTTTTTTTTCAATTATTTACCAAATATACGAGTTTTATTTTTTTTTTCAAAGATTTATTTTGTTTTACTTTTTTATATATGGGTTTGATAAAAATGATTTATAATTATTGCCAGTAAAAAAAAAAAATACGGCATTGCAGTTGTGATAAATGTGTAAGGTCATATGATTACTAGAAAAAATGTATGTCGAGATCCATTTCATTATTTATTTATTTATTTACAAATAATAAAATAATAAAAATAAAATATTTATGACCGGAAATAAATTTTTAAAAAAGTTCATTCTTGGTTTTAGTTTGAAAGAGCCCTTGATCCAGGAATAGATCAGTAATGCTTTAGGATTGCCAAGTTTGTTAGTACATGAATGAGAGCCGAGGGTTTTGAGATGAGTGAGAGTACGTGCTGGTTAATTTAAACCCCATCATTCACTAAATAAAACAAAATAAAATATAAAAATTCACTGAATGTCTTTTGCTGATCGCATTCTCCCGGTAGCAAAAAAAAAAAATAAAAACCCGCGATCATTGATGATCAAGTAAGAGACCATTCACCTGACGTTTATTTATTTTATTTACAGAAGAAGATCCTCTGGACATCAGCAGATCTAATGGGAACCATGCGACAGGACTGCGTGCCAGCCCGGTGATAGCAAGCACTAGGTCCCTCGGCAATCAAAATTCCATAACTCACATTACAAGCCATCATCAGCATCCACATCATCATCACAATTACCAGCAACAGCCTCAGCCTCAGTCACAGTCTCAACCTCAGCCCCAGCCTCAGCCTCAGCCTATTCAGCATCACAATAATCACAACAGTGCAACGCACAATCATTATGTCGATAATTATAATTCTAATCACACTTCGAGCAGTGGAAATGGTGGGACGTCGATGTCCACTGATGAGTCTGCCCATGATAGTAAAAAACATCGAAATGGGTCAGTAATTTTTTACTCATACTTGGAATTAATTAATTGATAATAATAATTAGTTATTTAATAAATTAATTTTTTTTTCAGACCCTGTGTTATCAGATCTGGTACCAGAGAAGTTCACAATAAATTAGAAAAAAATAGAAGAGCTCATTTGAAAGAATGTTTTGAATTATTAAAAAAACAACTACCAGCTCAAGATGAAAAAAAGTCATCTAATTTATCAATTCTTCATGCAGCCATCAGACACATACAAGTAATTTATTACTTATAAATATTTATGAGTCGATATTAAATACATTAGGATATTGATTAATAAAATGATAATTATCAATAATACATTTTGGAATGTCTACGTGATAAGAATAATTATCATCATTTTTAAAATAAAAAAAAACAAATTTTGACATTTCGAGATCGATGAACTGTTTTAATGACTTGACTATTTAGTGATTATAATTACCGTTACTCATAGTTTGTAAATAAAATATTATTGATAATTAATATATTTACTATTGTCAAGTCGAGTATATATACATATATAAATATATTTAATGGTATTTAAGTCGGATCAGCGGTAAAAGTTGAATGTAAACAAATTATCATTAATAATAAATTATAAATCAGACATTGATTGGTTTAAAAAAAAAATATTTAAAAAAATTGATCTAAATACCGGCAACTAGATTTCACCTAGTATATTTTTACGTATTTAAATTGGTGGTAGTAATATAAGTAAGCTCGTCTACACTGTCTAAGAAAAGTAAAGTGCTCACTCATAGCGCAAACATCTCAAGTTAGATCGAGTAATTTAAAAATAACTAGTATCAAGTCACACTCTATGTTTTTCGACAATACAATATTTGTAATAAATGTATATTAATAATTTCATAAACAATACAATTATGTAAATTTATCATCTCCTATTAATAATAGTAGTCTAGTTAAAATTATCTATTTGTCGCATATTCAAATAACGCAGACATTAAATAGACAGTAAACGAGATAAATAAAGTATTATCAGATTGTTTAAGGACCGTTGGATAACAGCCAGATGAGACACTAAATACCCTCATAATTATTAGGATAAACATATTCTTAAATAATAATACTCTTGAATTATGACAGACGCAGATGCTGCGGGCACTAAATATTTTAAGTCCAAGGTATCAGGTAGCGTTATGTATTTTTTAAAACGTCATACGAAAATTCCTCTACGCAAACTCAAATAAGATCGTTGTCATTTATCATATATATATAAATATATAAGACAGTGTAGGATAATAAAAGCGCGTGCGTGATGACCTTTGTTTCCCTTCTTTTTTAGTCAGTATCGCGAGTACCACGTGTTTAGTAAGTGAATTATGTGTGTCAGCGTGCGATGCCACGTGTATTCACTACTCTAAATGCTCAAATATATATATATATGTATGAATGTATGTAGTTTACAGTAGCTAATCTTGGACAATAGCCAGCGGGCTTGCGTACTCTACTTTGATTGAATAAAATTAAATATTCAATTAAAATATTTTTTTTTTTTTAGTTATTAGTAAGAAAAGAGAGAGATAATGAACACGAGATGGAAAAACTGGCTCGTGAAAAAATAGCATCACAACAGAGGATAGTGGCATTAAAAAAAGAGTTGGCTGGTAGATGGCCGCATCTTGATTTCAATCAGATATTAAAGGAGTCAAACCTTGCTGTCGATACATCTGGATCTAAAAATCGTAGGTTTGAACTGAATAAAGTCTTAGATTGATTGCTGGTGATGGTGAATGAATAATTAAACTTATTGTTATTTTTATTTTTACTTAAGTAGCAGAGGCAATGGACGTTGATGTGTCGGCAAGTTTAGCACGTGGTGGCACACGTTACAGCAGCACAAGTAGTCTAAGTAGTGCAGCAACAGCAAATTCACCCCAAAATCATCATCAGTCGACTGGTACAGTGACTCAGTCAACGTCGATCCAAAATCAAACGGCTACTGCTGCTGTTGTATGCCAGACACAAGGTTTAAATCTCGCTCAAAGTTCTAGAGAAAGTCCGCCAACAATTTCTAGTCCTGGAGCATCAACACCTAGCATTCCTACTCCTGCGCAGGTAAATTTCATTTAATTAATTAATTAAATTATTTATTTTATTTATAATAATGAATTTTTTTTTCTTAGGAAAAAGTAACATCTCCAACAGTGGTACAGCAATCTCACCAATTACATTTACCGATAAGTGCCCAAATGTTAAACACAAGTCAGGGTTTGGCGACAATAGTACCGACACTGCAGCATCTTGGTCCAGGTTTGCGGGTGATACCCGGGGACACGCGACAACTGCTGGTGACACACACAACTGGCAACAATGAAACGCGTCCTCTGACATTGGCTGTGCAGAATTCAACGGATCAGTCACCGCGGCCGCTTATTGCGGTCCAATCCCAGGCTGGCACAGATCCAAGACCGGTTGCTCTGGTGGTACACTCGACAGCAGCAAATGACAATCGCGTTACTTTTGTACATTCAAATCTTTCTAATCAAGAACGGCCACTAGCTCTAGCCGTCCAGTCGACTGCCAGTGATGTGCGCCCGGTTACTTTTGTCCACTCGGGTAATGAAGGAAGACCTTTAGTTCTTGCAGCACATCCGCCGCCTCTCAATGTTACTAGTAAGTTTTATTTTAATTAAATAAAATTAAATTATTATCATTAAATGATAATAATTATTGATGATTTATTCTTGTAGCGGCACAAACAAGAATAAGATCCGGAGAAACTCAAACAACACACAAAATGGTCGGTGGTGTGACACTAGTCGGTGGTAATGGATCTGAATTAACTAGACTACCTGGTGGCGCTGAATTAAATATTTTACCAGCAACTGGTGTCTTCCGTTCAGTCAAGACACAATCACTTGCTGTACAAGGAGGTAATTTTATTTTATATCCCCAGCAACTTTCTCGCGGTTTTTTATTTTTTAAATTTAAAATAAAAAAAAAATAATTTTAAGGACTGACATTGAGCCACGCCGGAGTTTCACTTCAACAATCAGGGAAACAGACAACGGCGATGATGCAAAACGTACCCACCAGCGAGAGTATCGCCCACATAGTAGGTCAGCACACATCACTATCCGGACTTACACCAATAATGACACCAATGACCGTCGTGTCGCAGGGAAACAATCAAGTGACGGCTCACATTCTCGCTCCGTCAAACCTGACGGGCAAAATGATAACAACGCCGATCCTCAAGTCCGTTGGGCAAGTGCCCCTCGTTAATGCTCAGTATCTTAACACAACAATCGTCAAACCAGTCGTCGTCGTCAGCACGTCAGCCAACTCAACGTCACCTACAATAACTTCCACAACACAGCCTTCCGTAACGACGCATTCAAATGTCTGACAGAATCGTAAAAAAATTAAAATTGTTTGAAATATTTTTAAGTTTCTTAAGCATTTTTTTTTTTTTTTTTTTTTTTTTTTCAGTACTGAGTTTTTAAAATTATTCATCATCACAATTAATTAATTAATCAGTCAATCAATAAGTTTGTCGTTTGTTTAAATTGTAAATTTTTTTTTAAAAACGTCCAGATGAAGCCGTCGAGTTAAATTTTTTTTCTTGGAATAAATTAATAAATAATTGAATTAATTAATTGTGATAATTAAATGCAATTGATTAGTAGGACTGCCGATGATTTATTTTTTTAGCAATAAATTATTTAAAAATACGCCAGCAAGTATTTTTCGTATTAATTTATAATTTAAATAATTATTTTGCTTTGTCACGGTTTAGTTTTTAATATAAAAGGGACTCTGATGGTTTATGTTTATAATTAATTAATTAATTATTTATTAATTATTAATTATTTGTACTGGATAATAAAATAATTCCAAAAAGTAGTTTTTAATAAATCGAAAAAAGTTTAGAGTTTGTACTCGAAACTAAGTACTGTACCAGTGGTTATAAATGTTTAAGTGTAAATTTTTTTTTTTTTAAATTAATCAATTAATCAATTAGTTAATTGAGTAATTTACAACTGGTTAATGCAGCTGAAGAACAAAGAAAATTGAAAAATCAGGAAAAAAAATAATCTATGTTAATATTATTATAACTAATTATATGTTCGATATTTATAATTTTTTTAAAAATTGTAAAAAAAAATTTTAAGTTAAATATTATTATTATTATTAATATCATAAGCTCATTTTTCAAGGGATGCGAAAGTGGCTGATTTAAATTTTTATGTTATTTAAAATTATTTTTTTTTTTAAATTATTTTCGAGACTGAAATGTTTTCTCAATTGAACGATTTTTTTTTTTTTTTTTTTTTTTTTTTAAAGATAATTATATTTGTAAATAAATGACTGTGATTTGGAAATTATTTTTTAAAAAGTCACATTAATTTTTCCCTTGAAAATAATAATTATTGTAGCGTAATTGGCTTAATTGACAATAATTAATGCAGGATTAATTTTTTTCGGTAGCAAGTTATAAATTTTTAAGTAGTTAGACTGAATTATTTAAATACTTTTGGTTTATTTGAATTTTTTATTTATTACAATCGTCATTAATTGGCTGCCTGATTATTGTAATTAATTATTTTATTTAAATGTAAATAAACGTTATTTTATAAGATTGTAAAATACGTTTTTTCTTTTTTTAAAACGCATTATTTTTTAATTTACCTCAATTTAAATGTCAAATTTTATGTCTTTACAATCTTATGAATTAACCTCGGAATTAAAAGGAACACAATTTATTGAGTATTAATTTTAAATATATAATATATTTGAAAGGCTTAATTATATCTTTGGCATAAACTGCATCCGGTTTACTATTTTTTATTTTTTCGGTCGAACTCGGAGTGATGATGGCAGCCTTGGCCTTCGGCTCCAGGCAAATTAACCTCATTTTAAATTTTCATTTCTTGTCGTAAAATTAAAATTCTATTCACGAAAAAAAGTTTGACATTCTAACCTATGGTGAAATTTTCTGCATGAGCCAAAGGCGAAGGCGGCAAACATCTAAATTTGAATGTCTTACTTTATTAGCTGCTCTATGTAATATTTTCTACTACAATCGCAACAGAAAATTAAAATTTTCAAGATCCAAAATAAAAATTGGCCCGAGTATAAAATTATTCAAAATATTTTCCCATAGGGTGAAAATTTTGTACCCGCGGGTGGTTCAAATTTCGATAATCTCATTTATGACAAATATAACTGCGCCTTTAAAATACATTAATTGAAGTTTTTTTTTTTTTATAAATTAATATACATATATATATTTATATATACTAGATAATATATAAAAGTATATAAAACAAAATAAAAAAACATAAATATGGAGTTGATATCATTCTCGTAAGACTAAAAATAATTTTTAAGATCTCATTAAAAAAAAAAGTTAATTATATATATAAATATATATTAAATAAATATACGAAAGCTGTTTAGTAGAAAATTGCTTACTTCTATCTGCGACGATTGAATTTGACTCTAGAAAAATAAAAAAAAATAATAAAAAACTATTGAATATTTAACAAAACAAATAACACATAATATATACGTATAGATATTGAGAAAAAACAAAAAATATATATATATTATTATAATAATAATAATAAATGGGAATAAAATAAAAGTTGCATTACATTATGGTTTATTTTTTATCGTGATAAAATAAAGTTTAAGTTTTAAGTTTAATATTTAATTGTATGAATGTTTTATTATTAACGAATATTAATACATACGCAAAATATGTGATAAAAAAACAAAATGTAATTAATTAACATAATTATAACAAAATATAATAAATAATTTTAAGTCAAGTGGGCAGTTTATTAATTGCTGGCTATATATATAAAAGGAGTAACAAATATCTAATTGTAAATAATAAATATTAAATTTATTACAACAAAAAAAGAATAATAATAAATATAAATATTTAAAAGTATATTGTAATGAAATGATAATTAATATCAAATATTAAGTGGGCAATAGTGTAAAGTACGCTCAATTATTAATTATATTAATTACGTAAAAAAAAAATTAAGGATCAATTTTTTAAATGATTAAGAATTTGAAAAAAAAAATTTTATTATTATTATTTTATAAAAATTTTAATAATTATTAAACTTCAATTGTCATTTAATTATCTTGTTAATTAATTATTTGCTTTTATTTAATTAATTATAATTATAAGCAATAAATTTTTAACTCTATGGTAATTTTCTTTGTAGTAAATTATTTTTAAAGCTCAATTTTAATTCTGTAAAATTTAATTGAGAGCGTAATCAAATTTAGAAAAAAAAATCTGTTGGTTCAAAGGGCAATTGCAGAACTGAAAATAATATTTTTATTTACGTTATCATTTATGGTTCATTAATAACAATCATCGATAACAATAATAGTTATTATTATAAAACAATTGATCTAAATTTGCTAAGTAACGTTAATGACTCTGTACATTAACTCTGTATAATGCTGTAAATAATTAGTCTCAATATTATAAAAAACAAAAAAAAAACACATTACTTATAAGTTTAATTGTATCTACTAATTACTGATTACTAATTTTAATAATTAGTTATAATAGAAACAATGGTTAATTTACTTGTAAATATTTAAAACAAACTCCATGCTGTAATAAAGAAAATGATTACAAGTTCATTTGGTTTGGTTATTATATATATATATTCAAATTTTGGGTTAAGTAAATGATGATGAACTATTTTTGATGTTCCATTTATTAAAAATATCCAGTTATTTTCACATCTATATAATTACTTTCAGATCAATTAAAAGTACAGTTACAATTATAAATAATAATTACATGTAAATAATTATAATCTATCTATCGAAAACATTTTTCCGTACGGATTCCAAAATATATATAATTTTTTTTAAATATTGCCGCTTACAAAAGATTTGAATCACTCTAAGAGAGCCAATTTATTTTTATTAATTACAATTCTCAGCATTTATTATTCAATTATTTAAAGTTGGCATTGTATCGATATAAGCTTGGTCAATTTTTTTCAAATTTCAAATTTTACAATATAGTGTTTTATACATCTAGTGCGAATTAGTAAGAATAAGACATCAGAATGAAGGTTGGTACAGATGTCCGTAGACAAGTATACCAACATTTGAATGCAGACAACGCACTAGATAAATTTATATATATAATAATTTTTGTAAGTAATGCTCAGAGATTCTGTAAGATGGCGCTGCTGCCTGTGCGGAAAATATTTTTCGTTAATGTATTTCTACCCTGATAGCACGAGTTGCTCGTCAAAAAGTTGGTATTCATTATTTTGCGACCAACTTGACAACAACTCTAGCTTTTGCAACTTTTGGCTACAGATTACCACCAACTTTCTGAGAAAGTTGACACCAGGGAAGAGCCGCAATTCGAAAGCAGGTTTATGAGAAAATTGAAGGCAACTTTCCGTCAACTTATGGATTGCCAAATTTTGCCACCAACTTTCTCAAAGTGTCGACCAACTTTTGCGGCCAACTTGGTGTCTAGTTGCGGCTGTTAGTTTGACGCCATCTTGGCTATCAGGGAGTATTTTACATGCGTGACATTTTCTGGATGAATTAGTATCTTTATTACCGACTGCGCTGCGAATACATAACAGAATACTTTTCGAGCATGTGTTACAAAAAATATTATATCTATAATCTTTGGTAGGACATAAAATATTTTATCGGAACATCATATAAAACTGAAATCGGTGCTTATGGTATTGTAAGTGCAATTTTTAATAAATATATTTAAATGAGATTAATTAAAATCACTCTTAAAAGACAATCATTGGTATTGCAATAAATAAAACAAATAATAAATATATATTTATGTTAATAAATAATATAATTGCTGGCACATTAATTATTTATAAATAATATTTATATATATTTATGTAAATAATATAATATTTACATTCATACATTAGAAATTCATTTTATTTATATTTAATACTAACACTTGCACGCAAATTATTATTATATTTTATTTTTAATAAATCGAACATATTTTTATTAAATAAACAAAAGCTAGAGTATTTTAAATTCAAGTTATCTCATTTCTATTTCAAATTTTACGTTTGTTCAAGTTTTGAGTATAAAAACTTAAATTTAATGGTAAGATCCTTTTTATCAGTTAAACTTATTTTAAATAATAATAATAGTTATAATCAATTAACTAATTAATAATACAATTATTGTATAATTACTTTGATTGAATTTATTTCTCAATTATTTATAAGTTTTAAATATCAACTAAATTTTAATTATCATTTTTCGACACGCATTTAATCATTAGCTAAGCAATTAGTCAGTACCAAAAAAAAATTATTATCGTTTCAAATTAACAGAAGAAAAATTTAATGAAATTTTTATACGATCAATCATTTTACTTAATCAAGCAACTAATATTTTTTTTAATTTAATCAAATTTCTAATATTTCTTAGGAAGACAATCAATGATTATATTTGTACTTTTTAAATTATTCCAATTAAATTTTTAAGATTATAGCTTTCTAATTATTTTTTTATACATCCGTGGCTCAATTCACTTCTGTCGCCAACTTGACGCCTAGAGTATTCATATCTCTACATAAATACAATAGGTTATGTAATGAATGCACGAAAAAAAGGTCGTTTTATTTTTTCAAGTTGGTACCAAACTGGCAATTTTAAAAAAACGTGCGCAGACATCAATAAACGGTTCACTGCGCATACTTATAGGATTTCAAAGAAGAAGAGTGGGGATTTACTCCGCCCATTTAGTTTTGATGGTGATTTAAAATAAATAAAATCATAGTCACGACCAATCAGAACCTACCGGGTTCATATTTTTCGCGCGTAGGTTACATAAATTTTTTTAGCGACTTTGTAATTAAAAATACAAAATTTTGTTAGCAAGCAGATAAATAATTTTAAAAATTTGTATGATCATATAAAAATTCAAGCATATTTAACATCAGTCTCATTAAAAACATAATTAATAAAAGAAAATGAACGATAATAATTTTTTTCGCTGGTATCAAATGACTATCAATAAATGAACGTTTTTTAAAAACGTGTTAATATTTACTTTAACTTTATCATTTACACACGCTGAACACAATGGTCGAAACGTAATTAATTAATTAATTAATTATTCAATATATTTTAAAATTGTAAAAGTTGAGTGCAATAAAATAATAAAAATACGGAATGTAAATTGTAAATTTGATCAACAAAAATAAAAGTTTTATAAAAAAAATAGTAAATATTTTAGGTCACTATTGTTGTTATTGCTCATTGAGTTCAATTAGAGGCCTAAATTGAGTGAGGTGAATAAAGTAATTAGTAGAAAAAAAAGACCATCGTATAAATGAAAAATGTGCGCGTGATAAAGATGTGAAACAATCTGATATCCACGTCAAAATTTTTGAGGTAGAAGTCAATGAAATAAATTTATTATTTTTGCTCCTGCTTTAAGCAGCTTCAAATTTACACAAGAATTTCTTGCTTCCAATTTTTTATCAAGAGTATTATATAATAATAATAATAATAGTAATTTATTTTTTTCAAATTTGACGTAGATTTTTTAAAGGACAGTTGGTTTTTAAATAATTTATGATTAAACAATTACCGAATTATTTAGCCCCGGGAATTTTCCCTAAAACTTTTGAAAGGTCGACTCCAGTAAGGGCTTGTACTGCTGGGGGTACTTGTCCAACTAGACGAGTCAGTTCATTAGTTACGCCGTCATTACCGCCGAGCAATACAATTTCCTCTGTTCTTGCTAGCGGAGCTGCTACTTCAGCGGCAATCTATTAAACAAAATTATAAATTAATATTTTAGCGATCGCAGAACCAACTCATGGTATTTTTACTGATGAATAAAATTACCTTGGGCATTGCATTGAGAGCAATATTTAATATTGCAGCTTCGTTATATTTTTTATAAACTTGTGCTTTCAAACGCATTCTCTCAGCTTCCGCGGTACCAATGATGTCTAGTGTTTTAGCTTCGGACTCACCAATTAGTCTTATTTTTTCAGCTTCCGCCTTGGCATTTTCGACGGTTTGCGTTCTACACAAAAGTAAGTAACAAAATAATTAATAAAATAAATAAAATAATTAAAATGATTAATTATCGACGTTACCTCTTTCCCTCAGCAACAGTTGTCATTTTATAATGCTCAGCTTCAGCGGGTAATCGGACCGTACTCTTCAACTCGTGTTCCTTACGACGAACTTCTTGTTCTTCGACTTCAATCATCTTATGTCTTTCAACAACCTCGATTTGAATTTCCTCATTCCTTATTTTCTGCTTTATTTTAGCTGCTTGTAGCTCATACGCAAGTTGAGCTTCGGCTTTCTGTAACATTCGACATAATATTCATTTTTTTTAATTTTTCTACTGTACAATTTAATATTTATCGACTAGTTGTCTGTTTCGAGGATATAAGTGCCTAGTTTTTTTTAATTTTGAGGAACAATATGATAAAAAATAAAACTTTCACTTGATTATTGATTCCCAAGTAGTTCAATTGCATTACGAAAAAAAAGAGTTTATTTATTTGTTTACTTTTTTTATAAATACTCACAGCTGTATTGACTTCTTGATCAAAATTAGCTTTCTGTAACTGGTAAAGACGAGCGTTGTCTTCTATTTTTGAATCCGTATTATATTTTATGTCCATTGCTGTTTTCTCACATTCCGCTTCCTGTTTTACAATAAAAAATTTGAATATTAATAAATAAATTCCAAGAAAATAGTGATAATTTCCCAGAGTTGTGATGTAAAGGCGGAAAAATTACCCGAATCCCGGCGTCACGGTTCGCTTCAGCGACACCGATGTCAGCATCACGTTTCACAGCTGCCGTCTGAGCTTTACCAAGTGACGCTAAATATTGAACGTCATCGTAAACGTCTTTTATAGTAAACGACAATATTTCAATTCCCATACGTCCGACGTCTGGTGCCGCAACTTCGCGTACCAGTGCAGCGAACTGGTCGCGATCTTTGTAGACTTCTTCGACGGACAGTGTACCTAAAATAAATAACGTAACAATGTCAGTAGAATTTAATATTCCGAATTGAAGTACAGTTTTATGAAGCTAAGGAATTACCGAGGATGGCTCGGAGATGGCCCTCGAGAGTTGATAGAATAGTTGACTTTATTTCGTGAGTACTTTTTCCGAGAAACTGTTCACTGGCGGTGGATAACAATTCGTCGGCTTTCATTATTTTACACTGAGCGACCCCGGTGACGGTCAGCGGCACACCCTGGGCTGTTTCAACGCTCTCACATACTGGGTTAAGAGTCATCACCTCCAAGGACAAACGCTGGACATCCGTTACGAACCACCAGCAAAAAGCGTAACCTCCCACGATCGTTCGTTTTTTCATCGAGCCACAACATCCTCCTGTAAATAAATAAATTTAAATTAATATTCTGTAACTTTATATTTTTTAAATTTAGTATTCGATAATTAATAAATGAGACTATTCTTTTTAATTTCCCGCTAAGAAAATTGAAAATTTTCAAAAAAAGGGAAATTTTGAGGCTGGCCCGCAGGGTCAACCGTTGCCCAGATTTTTTTTTCGGGGATCTAGTGGCCTTAAATCGTTTCCACATTATCCGTGGGTACGAAAATAAGTAAAATAAATTCAATTCGCGTCCAGAAAAAATTTTTACTCAGCCCCAGATCCACTGCAGCGTCTCACAGCAGCTCACAACGCAAAAGTGGCCCTCTGAGGGGTCGACTCACCACCAAATTTTTTTTTTGGGGGCTCAATTGACTAAAAATCAATTCTAGGTCATTCGTAAGCACGGAAATAAGTAAAATAAATTCAATTTGCGGTCAAAAAAAATTTTTAGGAAGCCTAAGGCCCACTGCAGCATCTCACAGCAGCTCACAACGCAAAAGTGGCCCTCTGAGGGGTCGACCCACCACCAAATTTTTTTTTTTGGGGCTCAATTGACTAAAAATCAATTCTAGAACATCCGTAAGCACGAAAATAAGTAAAATAAATTCAATTTGCGGTGAAAAAAAATTTTTAGAAAGCCCTAGGCCCACTACAGCGGCTTACAACACAAAAGTGGCCCTCTGAGGGGTCGACCCACCACCAAATTTTTTTTTTTTAATTTTAATCAGGATCACTTTCTAAGAAATAAACTACCGATTGTCATCTTACATAATTTTTGAGGCTTACAAATTTTCAATTAGAGAAATTACGGGATGAAAAAAAATTCTCGAGCCCTAGACCCTCCACAGATTCATGTCGATGTCCGTCTCCTCTATCAGTCCATTGGTATTTTTTTTTTCATTCTGACCACCGAAGGTCGTCTAACATTATTTTTTATGCTTTCAAAATTTAAAATAATAGAAATAACTCAAAGAGCTCGAAAATTTATTCACAATAATTTTTTTGAGCTCAAGAAGCTCGAAAATAGCGGAAAGTTTCGGGGCTCGCCTGTAGGGTCAACCGTTGCCCAGATTTTTTTAAAATAATTTGATAAAGTTAAAAAAAAAATTGCGGTCAATTTAAAATGTTTTTTTTTTGTTCTACTTAAAGTAATTGGAAAAAAACTGAGACTTAAACTTTGATTATCTTCATTTAAAATCTATCGCTATGATCTTAATTAACGAATCTATAACTTAAATCAATTAAGCAAAGTAAATAAATTTATATTAAGCACGTAATTGGGGTAAGATAAGATAAAATCTATACAGTCTGGCAATAATTTTTGTTTGAAATAAACAAACAAAATTTTTTTTTTTTGTGAAATTACAAAAATCCATAAAAAAAAATTTTTATACATAAAATACGTTATTATTTTTTTACAGATTTTGTTACAATAAATAATATTTATCTATGAATGAATAATATCAATAGACTATTTGTAAATAAAAGTTTTAAAGAACGTGACAGTTTGCACGTCAACTGAGCATCAGTGAACGTGATGAGTAACAGGTGGTACGTTGAGAAATTTTATAAAGAAATAAATAAATATAAAATGTAGGACAAATGTCCAAAGATTGATCTTGTCCCACAAAACTATTCACTTAAAAAAATTAATGCTTCCATAAAAATAAATATTATCCTCTATTGTCATTCATCATCCGTGCAATTAGTAATTTAGCTTGATAGTCATTAATTTTTAGTAGGATTTAAAAGGCTTTCCGAGTACCTGAGAAAGCCTTTTAAAAAATGTGTACTCTGATAAAGTAAAAATAGAGAGGATGAGGAAGAGAGTACAAGAATGAAATTCGAAAGAGTGGGATAGAGATTACCCGTTATACAGCAGGTTTGTGCTCTTGGTTAGAGGCCGTACCTTGATCTCGTCCTCTCAGTTATTTAAAATGATCCAGCCGGCTGGACCACAACTTTATTTCAAATGTCTAATCTTCAAATTTTATTACAATTTTAATATTTTTTTATCTTCTCTGGTAAGTAATGAATTTCAAAGTTCAAATATTTTATTTGTTTATTTTTGTAACTCATATTTTATTATAATATAAATATATACTAGATTAATAATAGACAATAATAGAAATAGTGCGTAAAATAATTTTTATTGACCGTATTTATTTGAAATCGTGTCGTTATTTGAATAAAAAAAAAATAGGAATTATTGAAAAAAAAAAAAATATTATTTGAATAATTTAAATATTTGCGGTAAAAAATTTAATGACACCTGATAATCACAATAAGATTGTTTTAAAAAAACATTAGAATAAATGTTGTGATTATAAAGTTATAATAATAGGGAGTTTTCTAAACTGCACAAACTATTTTCCTTGTGAAATTATATACATATAAATGACGACATTTCAAATTACTTAACCGTTGAAAGTTTTAAAATCAATTGTTATTCTCGAAGCATCGCTTACATTACGGTTAACCGAGCTTAGGAGATATACACGGACAACAATCGACGACCGGCGTCATTTATCGATACATCCGCTTGCAGAAACTTTGTACTTGTGACAGAATTTTAATATTTTATGTAAGTTTAGTTTTCCTTAAAAGTGTTTATTAATCTACTAAATTTTTTACTGTCGTAGGTTTGATGTCATTATAGAGTTTATAATTAAAATCAAACAATGGGCGTTGAGTCAACGATAGCCAGTTATCTGGGTGGTGCTACTGGAAGTCTCAGTTGGTTTTTTCCAGCTCTGGCAATGGCTATTTCGTATTTTCAATTGGAAGTCATGGATAAAGAGTCACAGCCAATTGATATGCCAACCGAGCTGCTGCATCCTGCGTATGATTTTATTGTCGTTGGTGCTGGATCCGCAGGTAATTATTCATTTCAATACGATCGTTCAAAATTAGCATCAAAAGACGCGAAACTTGAGACTAGTTTGCCAAATTTCGATATACCTGAAGATCGGAACGTTTTTCACGCAACGAAAATGAAAATAATTCATGAAATTTGTGTCTAAAGGCGAATTTAGGGGTAGTGGGGGGTAGCCTGTCATTTTCGGGTGACGTGCGAAACATTTTCGAAATCTAGGTCCAGTAGGTTTTTTACTTTTCATTTCTTTTTTCTTATTTTCGTTCCGCGAAAAACGTTCCGATCTTCAGGTACATAAATTTCGGACCTGCGGAGGATTCGCGACTTAAAATTCGAGTTGTTTGAAAAAATTTAAGGATTTTTAATAAAACAGGTGCCGTGGTTGCTAGTCGTCTGTCAGAAATCGAAAACTGGAACGTGTTACTCTTGGAGGCTGGTGGAGATGAAACGGAAATTTCAGATGTACCTTTGCTTGCTGGTTATCTTCAGCTGAGTAAACTTGATTGGAAATACAAAACAGAACCTCAGGGAGATGCATGTCTAGGTAATTGCACTTATATAGATTATTTTCACGAACTTTCTACATCATTTCACCTTAGAAAGCTGGAGTATCTAGACCTGTTAGAGCGAAACCATGTTTTTGATGTGTCATTTATTTTTATTTCAGCGATGGAACAAGGCCGCTGTAATTGGCCACGTGGAAAAGTTCTAGGTGGCAGCAGTGTCTTGAACTACATGCTGTATCTTCGTGGTAATCGAAAGGACTACGACATTTGGGAACAACAAGGAAATCCTGGTTGGAGTTCCAAAGACGTTTTGTATTACTTTAAAAAATCTGAAGACAATCGAAATCCGTATTTGGCGAACACGATTTACCATTCGACGGGAGGTTATTTGACGGTTCAAGAAGCGCCCTGGCGGACGCCACTGGCAACTGCTTTTGTCAAGGCTGGCCAGGAAATGGGTTATGATATTCGTGATATCAATGGCGCGCGCCAATCGGGTTTCATGATTGCGCAGGGGACTATCAGAGATGGGAGTCGTTGTTCGACATCGAAAGCCTTTTTAAGACCTGCAAGATTGAGGCAAAATTTGCATGTGGCTCTGAATTCTCATGTCACTAAAGTTCTGATTGATCCCACGACCAAACGCGCCTACGGAATTGAAATGATGCGCGAGGGTAAAATGTACAGAATTCGTGCCAAAAACGAAGTCATTTTATCCGGAGGTTCTGTCAATTCGCCTCAGTTATTGATGCTTTCGGGAGTTGGACCTCGGGATCATTTGGAACAATTAGGAATTCCGGTGATTCATGATGCCGCCGTTGGGCAGAACCTTCAGGACCATGTTGGACTGGGTGGTCTTACATTTCTAGTTAATCAAGAAGTTTCAATGGTCGAAAACCGCCTGCACAGCGTCTCTTCAGTTATGAGATATGCTCTTTTCGGTGACGGTCCTTTGACCGTTTTGGGAGGCGTCGAAGGACTTGCTTTCGTCAATACCAAGTACGTTAACGCTACGGACGATTTTCCGGACATCGAATTGCATTTCATATCTGGATCTACAAACTCTGATGGCGGTAGACAAATCAGAAAAGTCCACGGCATTACACAGCGATTTTATGATGCCGTTTTTGGGGAAATTAGTAATCGGGATGTCTGGAGTGTCATTCCAATGTTGCTGAGGCCCAAAAGCAAAGGGCTTATCAGACTTCGAAGCAAGAATCCATTCGATCATCCGCTGATCTATCCGAATTACTTCAAAGAGCCAGAAGACATAGCGACTTTAGTTGAGGGCGTGAAAATTGGCGTTGCTTTAAGTAGAACAGCTGCGTTTAGAAAGTATGGAAGTGAATTGAATCCAAAACCTTTTCCTGGCTGCCAGCATATTCCGCTCTACACAGATCCTTATTGGGAGTGCATGATAAGACACTACTCTGCTACTATTTACCATCCCGTAGGAACCTGCAAAATGGGGCCCAGTTGGGACAATGAAGCAGTCGTAGATCCTCAATTGAGAGTCTACGGTGTCACTGGATTACGTGTTATCGACGCTTCTATTATGCCAAATCTCGTCAGCGGCAATACCAACGCACCTGCGATTATGATCGGGGAAAAAGGCGCGGATATGATTAAAGAATTTTGGCGCAAGAGGAAACCCGGTTTATGATTTTACCTCTCTTATGGTGATATTTAAGAGACATTATGGGGACCTAGTGACCTCGAGAAGTCAAGACTGACTAAAATTTTTTTTAAGTTTTAATAGTTTCTGTTACTGTTAAAAATTTTATGACATGACATTTTTTTAATATTATCAGATTTTTAAGATTTTCCATATTAATCATAATAAGAATTATTATAAATAAATATATTAATTAATCGATTACATGTTTATCTTTTAATTTAGATAAATGAAACGATAAAACAAAGATCGACAAGATAAACCATATATATATATATATATAAATAATATTGAATTCTCAATAAAATTATCGTGAAAATTTCGGTCGAATTTTGATTCAAAGTTTAATATTTAAATGCAATAATTATATTGTGATTAATGTAGTTATTTATATAATTTAAAATTTATCATTGTATTAGATAATGTTTTAATAAACGAGTAAATTATCGATTATGTAAAGTTATTAATTATATATTTAAATAAAAAGTAATGTGTAACGCAGGGCTTTAGTTTTCTCTGAAATCTCACAAGTGTCTAGATATCATATTATAATTTTTTTCGGCGTTTGTATCAAAGCCAGCCAAGTATAAGATAGCGGACACATCCTGTGACAACGCACTCAGTTGCCCATGAATCGTGTGGCTTAGATGATTATGTGTGAGTATTTTCTCAATATTTATCAAGAGTTAAGTTAATAATTACTTACAATACCAATTGCTCTATTGAATACAAAATATATAAATAATTAATTAATAATAATAGTAATAATAATTTTTGTTAAATAAATGAAAAAAAAGCTTTCACTTAATAGTTATTCCAACTTAAATTTTAAATGATGCTGTGACTTTAATAATTATTTGTATTTTCCAAAAGTACAATATTTTTAAAAAAATTTTCTGTAAGTGATGACTTTGAGTCGATAATTTTGCCCCATTAATGATGTAAAAGATCTATTTTTTTAAACATTAAAACAAAAAATTAGCGCGGCAAATTTGACCAGTAACTAATAACAATAAATATTTTTAAAAATACCTTACGACTTGTCAATGCACCAGTTAACAATGAACTACTTTTACAGATTTAAAAACTGTTTGAATAATAAATTAAAAATGCTAAAAGGGATCATACTTTTGACGGTCCTTAGTGCTGCGGGTGTGATATCAACGCCAGTGCAATGGGTAAATAAAACCGTTCAAATATTAGCTTGTTGATATTTAAATTAAATAGTTGTGTAAAAATGTGCAGCAAAGCTTATTGTGGAAAGATTAATCTCATTATTGTGTATTCACGCTTTTGCATTTGTTATTTACCATAGCTTATATTTCTCATCTCAATCGAATGATCTAAATGCGGGCGTTATCATGCATGTCAAGGTAAGTAGTGTGTGTTTGGTAGTTAGTTAGAGGTCCCAACTTTGGGTATATTTAAAGCAT
This sequence comes from Microplitis mediator, assembly GCF_029852145.1. Lineage (NCBI taxonomy): Eukaryota > Metazoa > Arthropoda > Insecta > Hymenoptera > Braconidae > Microplitis > Microplitis mediator. The sequence goes on from NC_079979.1 coordinate 20,326,389, forward strand.
GTTCGCAGTCCCGCTAAATGTGTGCAAAGTGTTGATGATTGATGTTGGTGATTTAACATGGAGTTGTCGTCGATGAATTATAGCGTAATTTAGATCTAGATATTGTCTATTTTATATTAATTAGTTTTAACAGTATTTATTACCACCATATATTTGCTGTAATAATGACAATATTTATATTTTCAGCTGCAAGTGATTCCGGAATGGAATGTTACGTATGCGTGTGAGACGGTTTATACGAGCAATAAATGTCAATTTGAAGATATGACTTATTTGCCGCAAGCGTGTGGGCATAATTTGACTACTTTTATGCTGATGCTACAGACAGTAATGACAAGTACATGTGATATTGCTGATCCTTGTCGACGAACTGGGACTAATTATATTAAAGATGATGAAGTGTAAGTTTGATTTTGTCAATTAATTATTTGATTGAAAATTTGGGATTCAAGATTTTATTTCTTTAGATATGACTTTATAATTGTGGGCGCGGGAGTTGCTGGACCAGTGATAGCACGAAGATTGGCTGAACAAGAACCCTGGTGGCGTGTTTTGTTAATAGAAGCTGGACCGGAAGAGCCAACAATGACTGCGTTTCCGGCATTTGCTTTTAATGCGATAAATTCGGAATTAGACTGGAATTTTGAGACGGAACCGACGCAGCCTCATCCAACGGCTTGTTTAAAATCTGGTGGCAGGTGCACTTGGCCGAGAGGCAAAATGGTGTCGGGCACTGGTGGAATGTATGGGATGATGTATGTCCGTGGTCATCCAGAAGTTTACAACAGATGGGCACAAGCTGGTAATAAAGGCTGGTCTTATCTCGATGTGGAGCACTACTTTGAACGAGCAGAGAATCCAGAAATGCCTGGTATGACATCTGGACCACCCTTTCAACGTACTAAAGCCGGAGGCCCGGTGAGAATTGAATACTTTCCGTACAAACCGCCTTTTGGTGATGAAATTTTAAGAGCGGCTTCCGAACTAGGCTATCGGACGTCTGAACTCTACGGTGAGAGACAAACAGGATTCATGGTGGCTCCAATGATGACTCAGGGAGGATTACGAGGAACGACGTCGCGATTTTATTTACGACCAATTGTGCACAAGTCTAACTTAAAAGTACTGACGAATGCTCGGGTGACGCGGATTATCAAAAATCCGTGGACGAAAAATGCCTGGGGCATTGAACTGATTGATAAGTATGGAGTTAAACGGAGAATAAAGGCTGATAAAGAAGTTATTTTGACTGCAGGAGCTGTAGGATCGCCACAAATTCTTCTGTCCTCTGGAATAGGACCGAGAGAAGATTTAAGGAAAGTGGGAATTACTTTGTATCATGAACTTCCGGTTGGACGCAATCTTCATAATCACGTGTCAGTTGGTCTAAAAATGAGCATCAATGATACCTTTTATGAAGACATTACTCTTGAGGCTGTAAAAGAGTATTTGAGCAATCGAACTGGGCCTCTAACGAGCACTGGACTGACTCAAGTAACGGCTTTCCTTGAAAGTTCATTCGCGATACCTGGTGTTCCGGATATACAAATTTTCTTTGATGGGTATAGTTCACCTTGTCCAAAAACTGGTCAACAGAATGAGTGCTTTGATGGCAACTTACAGCATTGTCCTATGAGACGAGAAATATCTGCACGTCCCACTGCGGTGGTGATCAAGTCTCGAGGAGTATTGACACTCAGATCAGCAAATCCACTGGACCGACCGGTAATTTATCCAAATTATTTCACGGATCAGGAGGATTTAAAAGTATTAATTGAGGGAGTTAAAAAAGTAATAGAGCTCACGAAAACACATACGATGAGAAAGTGGGATCTAAGACTGGACGAAACGATACTGCCGGCTTGTGCAAAATATCCCTTTGGAACTGACGCCTATTGGGAATGTTATATAAGAATGGAAACTGGCCCGGAAAACCATCAATCGGGAACCTGTAAAATGGGACCCAAAACTGACCCCGACGCTGTTGTTGATAGCGAACTCAGATTGCACGGCATTTCTAATATTAGAGTCGCAGATGCTTCTATATTTCCGGATGTTCCTAATGCGAATCCTTGCGCTGCCATTATTATGGTCGCTGAAAAGGCTGCTGATATGATTATCAATACTTGGGAAGGGTTATGATATGTATCAGCATTAAATAAAGTAAATTTTTTAGTAAACATGTGTTGTTATTTTTAAACAAAACTTTAGTTTCTCTATTTACGAGGTGGTCTTCCACGTACCATAAACAATGTTTTAAAAATTTGTTAGGTATAATGTATGATAATATTAGATTTAAGATAAACAACAAATACGTTACGGTAAGTAAAATTATGATCGATAGATAATATATTTTTTTCGACCATGGGATCTTGATCTCCTGTGGCCGTTCAAAAAACAAAATATTTACATGAGTTTTTTACATTAAAAATAAAAATATAATAATAATAAATAAATAAATAAATAATAATTATATAAATATATCTATTGAGAAACTTGTTTATAAATAGATGAATCTTGAATCTATAATTCAAGCTCTCTGGACAAGGTTACGTTGGTTGATAATAAGAAAGGTGACGACTTATGCAAATGAATACTTAAAAAATTTGTAAAACCTGCTTGTAATTCGAGATAAGTTACGTTTCTTGGTTTGAAATACATCTGAGAACGAATCACCTTCAGGTATCGCATGATCAGTTCGACAGTGAACGAGGAAGAGTGACAACCTACTACTTTACTTTGGTAAATTTACTTAGATTTTAAATTATTTTGTAAATAAAAATTTATACAGAATAATTAGGAAATAAAAATAAATCATTTTTTAGAAATATGGATTCGTGTTTGACTCAAACTTGTGAATCAGCAATCAATGGATCATCGCCATTGATATTTACTCAGTTGATTCAAATGTTATTGGTGGCACAGTGTAGTTTTGGAAAAATAAACGAGTATCCTCCAGATCGAACGTCTGAGATTGTATCTAATGTTGAAGAATCATTTGATTTCATAATTGTGGGCGGTGGATCAGCAGGATCGGTTTTGGCTGCACGATTATCTGAGCAGCCTAATTGGAAGGTGTTACTGATAGAAGCAGGAACATATCCTTCAGCAATGAGTGATGTACCAGGCTTACTTTTGGGTTTACAAGGTTCTACCGAAGACTATGCTTATCAACTAGAACCACAGAGTGATTTTTGTTTGGGAATGGTTGACAAACGCTGCGTTTGGGCAAAAGGAAAATCTCTGGGTGGAAGCTCTGCTATGAATGCGATGCTGCACATTCATGGAAATAGTGAGGATTATGATTCTTGGGCTGCGAATGGTAATAAAGGTTGGAGTTATGATGATGTACTTCCGTACTTCAAAAAATCTGTCAACTATCCAGATGAAGTTATCCAAAAATATGGTGACAAATATTTTGGAACTGACGGACCGATAAATATTCGCTCTTACAACTATTCGGATTCTTCTGTTCAAGAAGTCTACTTAGAAGCGGTCGCAGAAAGGGGTATCCCGGTATTGGATGTTTTCAATACAAATCGATATATTGGCTACGGCAAGGCACATGGGACTATTGATAATGGGCGCCGGATGAATGTAGCAAAAGCTTTTCTATCTCCGATAAAAAACAGAGAAAATCTTTTTGTCATGACTTCTACCAGAGCTGATGAAATTTTGATAAATGACAACCGAGCTAACGGAGTACGAGTTACACTTGAAGATGGCAGGACAGTTGATTTAAAAGCATCGAAAGAAGTTATTGTTTCTGCTGGATCTATAGCATCTCCACAATTATTAATGTTATCTGGTATTGGACCTAAAAAAGATCTAGAGGAGTTGGGTATCGAGTGCAAAGCTGATTTACCGGTTGGCAAAAATCTTCAAGATCATCTTATTTGGCTGGGAATTCATTTGGAATTTGTAAATGGATCACGTGAAATCAAAACTCCTCTCAGTGTGCTTGATGATGCTTATGATTATCTAGTTCACGGAAAAGGTGAGTTTGCAAATGTGGGAGCTATAGATTTACTTGGATTCGTTAATCTTGAAGATCCTGCCTCGCTTTATCCTGACATTGAATTTCATCATATTTACGTTCCGCAAGGACACGTTCTTAAAATGGACGCAATGTTGAAAGCCTGCGGCCTTGCCAAGGATCTCGGCGATGAGCTTATGAAATTAACTGTGGATACTGACACAATCTACGTAAGTCCCGCATTGTTGAAGCCAAAAAGTATTGGCGAACTAAAGCTTCGCAGTAAATCGCCAAGTGAGCCTGTCAAAATTTTTGCCAATTACCTAACGGACGAACGCGATAAAGACAAGATGATTAAAACAGTAGATTTTATCAAAAGTCTTCTCAACACTGAAGCTTTCAAGAAACTCGGGGTCAAATTACGTAACTTTTCCATACCTGGATGTAAAGATTTTGAATTTGATAGCTCAGAGTACTGGGAATGCAACATCAGACACACCGCCGGAACTCTCTACCACCCAGTTGGAACCGTACGAATGGGAACTCCAGTCGATCCTAAATCTGTAGTCGACTATAATTTGAAAGTTTTAAGTATCGACAGCCTTAGAGTTATCGATGCTTCGATCATGCCAGTTATCACGAGTGGTAACACTCACGCACCTACATTGATGATTGCAGAGAAAGGAGCTGATTTGATCAAACAGCATTGGCTTATCAAAGATGAATTATAGTTTATACACCCGTTCAATTATCGATAATGACAAAGTGGCTGACAACAAACTTAAATTTTTATTTTTTAGATTAATAAATTTTGATTGTTTTTGTAATTAGAATTAGAATTACTGCCATAAAATAAAAAAAATATATGTGAATATTTTTCTGTAATCTATTTTAAATGAAACTAACTAACTTTAATACAATATTACGGAGAATAAGGAAAAAAAATTATAACAGATTGACGGCTTCACTGACATAGATTATGCTTTAAATTGTCAAAGGTCATATCACGTTTATATTTTATCCACTGCGATTACTGAATATATATACTAGGGAGGTTGAGTATAAACTTGCACTTGAGTTATTTTTATTTACCATGATTTTTTAAATCAGAAAGCATGACATTCGAATAAATAATTACGATATCGGCGGTTTCAGCTGAATCAGTAATTGACCTGTTTTTGTTATAAAGTCAGTACACTACTACGGGACGAATCGATAATAATAACAATAAAAAGTGTTGTTGATAATTTCCAAATGAGGATAATTTTTTAAAATAATATAATATAAAAAAATAAACGTGTCCATTGTATACTTTTTAAATTATCAGTTGCTTAATAATTAAATATAAGTTATTGACGACTGCTCCGTAACTTTGGTAAGTAAAATACTATATAAAAAAAAATTTGGAAAATCCAAAAGTGCACGCCTCGAACGCTCATATCACAATAAAATTAATTATTAATGTTTTTTCTATATTACAAAATTTTTTAATAAACATCTAGACATTCCTTGTTTTTTTTTTTTTAATTTAGTTAATTGGATAACAGTTGGAAAGTCGATTTGTCACACGATATAATAAAAAAAAAAAAAAAAAAAAATTATCTGATGGTAAAGTGGAGCCTTATAATATCAGCAAAGTTTCATGATAATCATGCCTACTAATATTTGTGGGGGAAAAATAGCGGATTAAGCATTAGTAAACATAATCAGTTTCCAGTTTTTAATTGATAATAAATGAACGAGAAGGACTGCAGTAGTAATATTTAAAAGGCTTCTATTCTACTAAAATCTGAGGCTATTGAAAAAAAAATTGGACTGATTAATTGAGTTTTTCGAGAGATATCTTGCTCACACACGGACATCCCAATTGACGTCCAACTAGTCTCATGTTAAACAATTTTTTTTCTTATTATAGTGTAGCTAAATGAAATTTTTAATTAAATCCAAATTATTCTTTAGAATTTTCTCTAGACATTGGTGTACTTTTTTTTCCACATATGTGATTTATGAAACTAGCAGAAATGATTAAAGGTAGGAAAATCCCATTTTCACGACAAGTCGATTATAGAGCACAACCTCTCCCGCTATCGCGTCCGAGGCGTGCAAAAATAAAAATTAATAAACTTTGGTGGACCTAAGAAATACTTGTTTTAGAATAATGGATTTTTGTTGTTCTTACAATTGTACATCTCCAATCAGTGGACCGTCACCGCCAGTATTTAGTCAGTTAATTCAGACACTCATTGCAGCGCAATGTAGTCTTGGTAAAATAGACGATTATCCTCCGGATCGAACATCTGAGATTATGGCAAATCCTGAAGAATCATTCGATTTTATAATTGTCGGTGGTGGATCAGCTGGTTCGGTTTTGGCTGCACGATTATCTGAGCAGTCTGATTGGAAAGTATTACTAATAGAAGCTGGAACTTATCCTTCAGCGAAAAGTGACGTACCAGCTTTATTTTTAGAACTGCAAGAAACTTCGGAAGATTTTGCATATCAAGTTGAACCACAGAGTGACTTCTGCTTGGGAATGAAAAATAAACGTTGCAAATGGTCAAAAGGGAAAGTTCTTGGGGGGAGCTCTACTATTAATGCTATGCTATATATTTATGGAAACAAAGGAGACTTTGATTCATGGGCGGCAGAAGGCAATGAAGGTTGGGGTTATGAGGACGTTCTTCCTTATTTTAAGAAATCTGTTAATTATCCGCATGAAGTAATCCAGAAACATGGGGACAAATATTACGGAAGTGAAGGTCCTGTGAATGTACGCTCTTATAATTATACAGAGTCTAATATTCAAGAAATTTTTTTACAAGCCGCTGCAGAAAAAAATATACCGATTTTGGACGCTTTTAATGCGGATCGTTTCATAGGTTTTGGTAGAGCACATGGAACACTTGATAAGGGTCACCGTAATAGTGCAGCAAAAGCTTTTCTATCTCCGATAAAAAACAGAGCAAATCTTTTTGTCATGACTTCTACCAGAGCTGATCAAATTTTGATAAATGACCACCGAGCTAATGGCATACGAGTTACACTTGAAGATGGCAGGACAGTTGATTTGAAAGCATCGAAAGAAGTTATTGTTTCTGCTGGATCTATAGCATCTCCACAATTATTGATGTTATCTGGTATCGGACCTAAAAAAGATCTAGAGGAGTTGGGTATCGAGTGCAAAGCTGATTTACCAGTTGGTGAAAATCTTCAAGATCATCTTATTTGGCTGGGAATCCAATTAGAATTTAGAAATGATTCATATCAAGAAAATATTACTGCTAGTTATCTTAATGATGCGTACAATTATCTAGCTCACAATAAGGGCGGGTTTGCAGGGATAGGCGGAATAGATCTACTTGGCTTCGTTAACCTCGATGATCCATTATCACCATATCCAGACATTCAATTTCATAATGTGTTCATACCACAAGGCCATGCCACTGTAATGGAAACTTTGTTAAAAGCGATGGGGTTAGCACAAGATTTGAGAAATGATCTTATAAACTTATCTAAAGATATCAACACCATTTTCATGTGTCCTACTTTATTGAAGCCTAAAAGCATTGGTGAAGTGAAACTACGAAGCAAGTCACCAAGCGACCCCGTTAAAATTTATACTAATTATCTGATAGATGAAAGAGACAAACAAAAACTGCTCAAAGCCGTTGATTTTGTCAAAGACTTTGTGGATACTGAAGCTTTTAAAAAACTCGGCGCTAGTTTACGAAGTTTTATAATACCTGACTGCAAAAATTTTCAGTATGACAGCTTACAATACTGGGAATGCAATCTGAAACACATGTCAGGTACAATCTATCACCCAGTTGGAACTGTACGCATGGGAATCCCCGAGAATCCTAAATCTGTCGTTAATTCTAAATTGAAAGTTATTGGGATCGATAAACTTCGGGTGATAGATGCTTCAATTATGCCGGATATCACCAGCGGTAACACAAATGCTCCGACACTGATGATAGCAGAAAAAGGTGCCGATTTAATTAAAGAATATTGGCGCAACGAAAATAATTTTTAAATCTTAACAAAATTTTTTTGTGATTTATTACGAATAAAAAGTTCATTATAATTTATTTTTATTGTTGTCTAATGTCCGGTTTGGAAAATTGTACGTAGCAAAAACATGTACGAACGAAAAAATAAATTTTTTTACTTGGAAATAATATCCAAATTGATCTTATGTAAATAGTTAATAAACCGAAGTAAAAATAAAAATATGAAAAATTTAATATCGTTATCTACCGTCAATAACTCAACAGGAATTATAAGACCCGTAAGTATAAGTATAAATGTATAATATTTTAGATTTATGTCACTGTTAAATTTATTATCAGCCGGACACCTGACACATGACGAATGTTTAATTTTGATGTTGACAAAAAATTAAATTAGAGGAGTGTAAAAAAAAATAATTGATAACATGAATTTATTCTGAAAGTGCAACACGATTTTGAAAAACATCTTTAACAATTACGAGTTAAAAAATATAGTAAGTACTGACTTCTATATCTAGCTTTACAAACAAAAAATCTATCGATTATTGAAAAGTTATAAATAATAAATTTTCTATAGTGAGATGAATTCGTGTTGGGTTCAAAATTGTACATCTCCAATCAGTGGAACGACACCAATAATATTTACGCAACTAATTCAGACACTTGTGGCAGCACAATGTAGTCTTGGCAGAATAGACGATTATCCACCAGATCGAACATCTGAGATTGTGGAAAATTTAAACGAATCATTCGATTTTATAATTGTCGGCGGTGGTTCAGCAGGATCGGTTTTGGCTGGACGATTATCTGAGCAGCCTGATTGGAAAGTGTTACTGATAGAAGCCGGAAGTTATCCTTCAGCGAAAAGTGACGTACCAGCTTTATTTTTTGATCTATGGAACACTTCAGAAGACTATGCTTACCAGGAAGAACCGCAAAGAGATTTTTGCTTGGGAATGAAGAACAGACGTTGTAAATGGTCGGGAGGGAAGGTATTAGGTGGAGGTTCTACTATCAATGGTATGATATATATTTATGGAAATAAACGAGATTTTGATGAGTGGAAAGCAGAAGGTAATGAAGGCTGGGGCTACGAAGATGTTCTTCCGTATTTTAAAAAAACCCATAATTATCCACGAGAAATAATCGAAAAATATGGTGACAAGTTTTTAGGAAGTGATGGGCCTCTAAGTCTCCGGTTATGCAATGACACAATTCCAGCATTTCAAGACGTTATAATAAAAGCCTTGGCAGAAGTAGGTATTCCGAAATTGGATGTTATTAATAGAGATCGTTACATTGGATTTGGAAGAGTACACATCAATGCAGAAAACGGGCGCCGTCTTAGTGCAGCGAAAGCATTCTTATCCCCAGTAAGGAACAGACAGAACCTTTTTGTCATGACTTCTACGAGAGCTGATAAAATTTTGATAAAAGACAACCGAGCTATAGGAGTACGAGTTACACTCAAAAATGGCCGGACAATTGAAATAAAAGCATCGAAAGAAGTTATTCTATCTGCTGGAACCATGGGATCTCCGAAGTTACTAATGTTATCTGGTATCGGGCCTAAAGAACATTTGGAAGAATTTGAGATTGAATGCATGGCTAATTTACCAGTAGGAAAATATCTTAAAGATCATATTGTCTTTCCGGGTATTTTTTTGGAATTTGTGAATCAATCACATGTAGATAAAACTCCTCTTGACTCACAGGATGATGCGTACACGTATCTAGCTCATGAGAAAGGAGCATTGGCTGGTATTGGTGGTGGAGACTTTAATGGTTTTATTAGTGTCGAGGATCCCACTTCACTTTATCCAGACATACAATTTTTAAATTTTTACATACCGCAGGGTGACAACTCTTCTATTTTTAATATGCTAAATGCTTTTAGTGTTTCACCAGAGGTGCGAGATAGGATTGTTAACTCAACAAAAGCTAATCAAAACTTTCTAATGTTTCCTACTTTGTTAAAACCAAGAAGCATTGGAGAAGTCAAATTACGAAGTAAGTTATCCGCTGACCCAGTTAGAATTTTTCAACACCACCTAACGGATAAACGAGACACAGCGAGATTGCTAAAATCTGTAGATTTTGTTAAAAGCCTTCTGGATACCGAGGCTTTCCAAAATTTTGGAGTAAAAATACGAAATATTATAATACCTGGATGCGATAAATTTGAATTTGATAGTGTTGGGTATTGGGAATGCTTTATCAGACACATTGGGTTTTCTGCTTATCATTCAATTGGTACAGTTCGCATGGGAACTCCTGACAACCCTAAGACTGTTGTCGACTCAAAATTAAAAGTTTTGGGAATCGATCAACTTCGAGTCATAGATGCTTCGATTATGCCAGATATTACCAGCGGTAATACCAATGCTCCCACAATGATGATCGCAGAAAAAGGAGCCGATCTTATTAAAGCGTTTTGGCTCGAATGAAATAAGTTTCAATTCTTTGGAAATTTGTATTATGGTTTATTATAATTAAAAAAAAAATGATTATAATTTATTAATATTATTGTTTAATGTTTAATTTGAATACAAATTCGTCACTAATGTACAGTTGAATTCCATTAACTCGGAACTTTCCCTCAATCTTGACCCCCACTATGAGCTACGCTGTCCCCCACTCGATGCTATACACTTGTATGTGTCTGTGTACATTTATATACGTATGATTCCAGTGATAGAACTGCGCATGCGTCGTAGTTTACTCTTAAAAGGAGTAAGAGCATTCGATAAGCCGGAATTTTCAGTAAATTCCCGATTTTCCGTAGGCTTTCTGTCCGAGTTAATGGAATTCGACTGTATGTGTTCAAAAATTCATACAATTTATTCTTTTGTGAAATTTTAAGGAAACAGACCAATAATAAAGCTATGGAAAATTTATTATCACTTATTGCGGTTAATAGCTTCGCAAGAAATTTGGGTTGCGTAGCTATAGATTGGAATATATATAGTATTTTATCGATGATAACAGTAACCGTATTAACATTATTATATCAACTGTTCAAATTTGCCACCTGATGAATGTTAATTATCAATGTAGATAGTTATCCAATAAAAGGAGTGCATAACTAAAGATAAGAGGTAAAACTGATTTATTGTGAAAGTTCAACTTCAGTTGAATTGTAGTTCACAAAAATCTAGAGTATTTTAAGAATTACGAGATTAAAAATATAGTAAGTATGTTAATTACTAGTTTTGAAAAAAAAACGTGCAAGATTTTATAAAAGTTATAAATAATTTATATAGTACGATGGATTCGTGTTCGATTCAAGACTGTCTATCTCCAATCTGTGGACCGTCACTGTTAGTATTTACTCAATTGATCCAGACATTTATAGCACCGCAATGCAGTTTTAGTAAAACAGACGATTATCCTCCGGATCGATCATGTGAGATTGTGAAAAAAATTAACGATTCATTTGATTTTATAATTGTCGGGGGTGGATCAGCTGGATCAGTATTAGCATCACGATTATCAGAGCAGCCTGATTGGAAAGTGCTACTAATCGAAGCTGGAACATATCCTTCAGCAAAGAGTAATGTGCCGGCTAGATTTTTTGAACTATGGGGAACTGCAGAAGACTATTTCTATCCGAAGGAACCACAGGACAATTTTTGCTTAGGAATGGTGAACAAACGTTGTCCATGGTCGGGAGGAAAAGCATTGGGTGGAAGCTCTGTAATCAATGGTTTGGTATATATTTATGGAAATAAAGGCGATTTCGATTCTTGGGCTGCGGAAGGTAATGAGGGCTGGGGCTACGAAGATGTTCTTCCTTATTTTAAGAAATCCAATAATTATCCACGGGAAACAATCGAAAAGTACGGTGACAAGTATTTAGGAAGTGATGGGCCCTTGAGTGTTCGATTATGCAATGACACAAGTTCGACATTTCAAGAAATTGTGACAAAAGCTGCGATGGAAATAGGCGTACCGAAATTGGATATTATTAATACAGATCGCTTTATTGGATTTGGAAGAGCACACATCACTGCAGAAAACGGACACCGAGTTAATGCAGCAAAAGCTTATTTATCTCCCATTAGAAATAGAGAAAATCTTTATGTTATGACTTCTACGAGAGCTGATCAAGTTATAATTAATGACAACCGAGCTACGGGAGTACGGGTTACACTGAAAAACGGTAGAACTATGGAATTGAAAGCTTCAAAAGAAGTTATTTTATCTGCGGGGACCATGGGATCTTCGAAGTTGTTAATGTTGTCCGGGATTGGGCCTAAGGAAGATCTAGAAAAATTTGAGATTGAATGTTTGGCTGATTTACCGGTCGGAAAATATCTTAAGGATCACGTACTTTGGCATGGTATTTTTCTGGGATTTTCAAAACAACCAGATTTACATAAACCTCTCGATTCACAGAACAGTGCGTACGATTATCCAAATCATTACGAAGGTGCATTAGCTGGAATTGGTGGATTAGACCATACCGGTTTTATTAATGTCAAAGACCCTACTGCAAATTATCCGGATATCCAATTTTTAAGTTTTTACATACCACAAGGTGATAGATCTACGATGGCTCAGATGTTAGATACTTTTGGTCTCTCACCAGAAATGAGAGACAGCATTGTAAACTCAACAATGATTAACAATAATTTAGTTATATCTCCATTTTTGTTGAAACCAAAAAGCACTGGAGAAGTAAAATTACGCAGCAAGTCACCCGCTGATGGAGTTAAAATTTTTCAAAATTATTTAACCGATGAACGAGACACTGAAACGTTACTAAAGTCAGTAGATTTTGTTAAAAACCTTCTGAATACCGAAGCTTTTAAGAGTTTTGGAATGAAAATACGAAACATTACGATACCCGGATGCGATAATTTTGAATTCGACAGTCGGGGGTATTGGGAATGTTTTATCAGACATACTGGTCATTCTGGTTATCACTCAGTTGGGACAGTACGCATGGGAACCCCCGATAATCCTAAGACCGTGGTCGACTTCAACTTAAAAGTTTTGGGAATCGATCATCTTCGAGTTATAGACGCTTCGATTATGCCAGATGTCACCAGTGGTAATACCAACGCTCCATCAATAATGATCGGAGAAAAAGGTGCAGATATTATTAAAAAATATTGGCTTCACGAAATTTAGTTATGATTCTTTGAAAACGTGTCTCTAAAAGCTTGTGATACAAATTCATTTTATTTATAATATCTTTTATTGTTCAAATGATATATTATTTTTGAATAATTGACAATTTAAGTAATAAATTATATAGAATACTTAAGCGTATAAATATTGTAATACTTAAAATATATAAATACTTAAGCGTATAAAAATTGAGTTATTTTCAGTATATCCAGTATTTAAAATATGTGCAACACGTCATCGAAGACTTGAAGAAAAATATCGTTAATTATAATTTGTAATGTAACAAAAATATAAGAAGTGTAAATATACATTGATATGTTAATTTTTTCACTTTTGGAAAATAGTTTAACTTATAATTTTGAGTATTGATATTATTATAACAAGTGTTCAAACTTGACACAAGGCTAATAAGAATAAAGATTAGCAGTTTGCGAGGTTGAAATCGTCGAAATTCATATCGCGGATTTAATGTTTTCGAATTACGACTCGCGACACCGAAATAAATAAGTAAAGGAAATAATAGATATTGATGTTAGAAAGTTTGAATTACAGTTTTACAATAATTTTTCTAATTATTTGTATTGAAACCAAATAAAAAACAATCAGTTTAGAAAATAAATAAAATAAATAATAAATTTAGTAACATGAATTCGTGCTTGGTTCAAAATTGTACATCTCCAATCAGTGGAACATCACCAATAGTATTTACGCAACTAATTCAGACACTCGTCGCGGCGCAATGTACTCTTGGCAGAATAGACGATTATCCACCAGATCGAACATCTGAGATTGTGGAAAATATAAACGAATCATTCGATTTTATAATTGTCGGTGGTGGATCAGCTGGTTCGGTTTTGGCTGCACGATTATCTGAGCAGTCTGATTGGAAGGTGTTACTAATAGAAGCTGGAACTTATCCTTCAGCAACGAGTGATGTACCGGCCTTATTTATTGATACATGGGGAACTCGAGAAGATTATAATTATCAACAAGAACCGCAAACAGACTTTTGCTTGGGAATAAAGAATAACCGTTGTCTATGGAAGGGAGGAAAGGTATTAGGTGGAGGTTCTACTATCAATGGTATGATATATATCTATGGAAATAGAAGAGATTTTGATGAGTGGGAAGCAGAAGGGAATGAAGGCTGGGGCTATGAAGATGTTCTTCCGTATTTTAAAAAATCTCATAATTATCCACCTGAAACCATTGAAAAATATGGTGACAAGTTCCTAGGACGTGATGGACCCTTAAGTGTACGATTATTCAATTACTCAAGTTCGATTTTCCATGAAGTTGTTATAAAAGCTGCTGAAGAAAGGGGCATTCCAAAAATAGATATTTTTAATATGGATCGTTATATTGGATTTGGAAAAACTCATATGACTGCAGATAAAGGACGACGTGTCAGTACAGCAAAAGCTTATTTATCTCCTATCAGAAACAGAAAAAATCTCTATGTTATGACTTCTACGAGAGCTGATAAAATTTTAATAAATGACAACCGAGCTACAGGAGTGCGGGTGACTCTAGAAAATGGTAGAACTTTAGAACTGAAGGCTTCAAAAGAAGTTATTTTATCTGCCGGAGTTATGGAATCTCCGAAGTTACTAATGTTGTCCGGAATTGGGCCTAAAGAACATCTAGAAGAATTTGAGATTGAATGCAAAGCTGATTTGCCAGTTGGTAAACATCTCAAGGATCATGTATACTGGCATGGCATTTTTTTAGAATTCACAAATCAGACTCATGTAAATAAAACTTCTGCTGACTCTCAGGATGATGCATACATGTATCTAGCTCATAACGAAGGCGAATTGGCTGGTTGCGGTGAAATAGATTTCACCGGTTTTGTCAATGTCGAAGATCCTACTTCAATTTATCCTGACATTCAGTTTTATAATACCTACATACCGCAAGATGACAATTCAACTTTGGCTCAGATGTTAGACAAGTTTAGTTTTTCTCCAGACACACGAGATAGCATCGTCAACTCAACAAAGAAAAATGATATTTTTCTCATGTCTCCTTTTTTGATAAGACCAAAGAGCACAGGAGAAGTCAAATTACGCAGCAAGTCACCCGCTGAACAAGTTAGAATTTTTCAACATCTTCAAACTGATAAACGAGACACAGAAAAGCTGCTAAAATCAGTAGATTTTGTGAAAAGCCTTTTAGATACTGAGGCTTTCCGAAATCATGGAGTAAAAATACGGAACATTACAATACCCGGGTGTGAAAAATTTGAATTTGACACTTCAGAATATTGGAAATGTTTCATTAGACAAACCGGTATTTCTGGTTATCATTCGGTTGGAACCGTTCGCATGGGAACTCCTGACAATCCCATGACTGTTGTCGACTTTAAATTGAAAGTTTTGGGAATCGATCATCTTCGAGTTATGGATGCTTCAATTATGCCAGATGTCACCAGTGGTAACACTAATGCTCCGACAATCATGATCGCAGAAAAAGGTGCAGATATCATTAAAGAATATTGGATTCCCGAAAATTAGTTGTAATTTTTTGAAAACTTGTCTGTAAAAGTTCTGACCCAAATTGATTTTATTTATAATATTTTTTAGTGTTTACAATGTATTATTTCCATGTAACTGACAGTAAATAAACTCAATATAACAACAAGTAAGGGTATAAAAACAAAATTTAATTGTTAGTATATTTAGTGTGTAAAATACGTAAAATACCTCAATCAAGACATTAAGTAGAATATCATTAATTATTATTTCCAATGTGACAAAGAATATGAGGATCGTAAATATAAATTGATATATCAACTGTTTCACGCTTTATAAATAGATTAATTCATCACTATGTGCATTGACATTATTATACCACCTGTTTAAACTTAACACAAAGCATGTGGTTAATTGAAATACAGACAGCAATTCGAATAAATACATAAAATAATACGTCTCGATACGCTTAAGCTTAGACTATGGTTTTAAAAGTATCAGCATTGGTTCGGAATCAGAGCTAAATAAGTTTTATAATTATTCGTATTGAAACTAGGCATAAATTATCAGTTTATAGAAATAATAACATGGATTCGTGTGTGGCTTATAATTGTACATCTCCAATCAGTGGAACATCACCAATAGTATTCACTCAACTGATTCAGACACTTGTTGCGGCGCAATGTAGTCTAGGAAGAGTAGACGATTATCCTCCGGATCGAACATCTGAGATAGTGGAAAATTCTGAAGAATCATTCGATTTTATAATTGTCGGTGGTGGATCAGCTGGTTCGGTTTTGGCTGCACGATTATCTGAGCAGCCTAATTGGAAGGTGTTACTGATAGAAGCCGGAAGTTATCCTTCAGCATCGAGTGATGTGCCGGGTCTATACACTGAATTATGGGGAAGTGAAGAAGATTATCGTTATCAGCATGAACCGCAGAGAGATTTTTGCTTGGGAATGAAGAATAGACGTTGTCTATGGTCGGGAGGAAAGGTATTAGGTGGAGGTTCTACTATCAATGGTATGATATATATTTATGGAAATAAAAAAGATTTCGATGAGTGGGAAGCAGAAGGGAATGAAGGCTGGGGCTATGAAGATGTTCTTCCGTATTTTAAGAAATCCAATAATTATCCACGTGAAACCATCGAAAAATATGGTGACAAGTATTTAGGAAGTGATGGACCCTTAAGTGTACGATTATTCAATTACTCAAGTTCGATTTTCCATGAAGTTGTTATAAAAGCTGCTGAAGAAAGGGGCATTCCAAAAGTAGATATTTTTAATATGGATCGTTATATTGGATTTGGAAAAACTCATATGACTGCAGATAAAGGACGACGTGTTAGTGCAGCAAAAGCTTATTTATCTCCTATCAGAAACAGAGAAAATCTCTATGTTATGCCATCTACGAGAGCTGATAAAATTTTATTAAATAACAACCGAGCTACAGGAGTGCGGGTGACTCTAATCAATGGTAGAACTTTAGAACTAAAGGCTTCAAAAGAAGTTATTTTATCTGCCGGAGCTATGGGATCTCCGAAGTTGTTAATGTTATCCGGAATTGGGCCTAAAGAACATTTGGAAGAATTTGAGATTGAATGTTTGGCTGATTTACCGGTTGGAAAATATCTTAAGGATCATGTTGTTTGGCATGGTATTTTTTTGGAATTTGTAAATCAATCACATGCAAGAAAAAATTCCTTCGATTCACAGGATGACGCTTACCAGTATTTAACTCGCAACGAAGGTGCATTGACTGGTTTTGGTGAATTAGATTTCTCCGGTTTTGTTAATGTTGAGGATCCTACTTCAATTTATCCAGACATACAATTTTTACATTCGTACGTAGCACAAGATGACAATTCTTCGTTGGCTCGTACGTTAGATAGGTTTGGATTAACACGAGAAATACGAGATAGCATCGTCAACTCAACAAAGAAAAATGATATTTTTGGTATGTCTCCTTTTTTATTAAGACCAAAGAGCATAGGAGAAGTCAAATTACGCAGCAAGTCACCCGCGGAACCAATTAGAATGTTCCAACGACATCTCACCGACAAACGAGATACAGAAACGTTGCTAAAATCAGTAGATTTTGTTAAAAGCCTTCTAGATACCGAAGCTTTCCAAAATTTTGGAGTAAAAATACGGAACATTACAATACCCGGATGTGATAAATTTGAATTTGATAGTTCTGGATATTGGGAATGCTTTATCAGGCATACTGCTTTTTCCGGTTATCATTCGGTCGGAACCGTACGCATGGGAACACTTGATAATCCCAAGACTGTTGTCGACTTTAAATTGAAAGTTCTGGGAATTGATAAACTTCGAGTTATAGATGCTTCTATTATGCCAGATGTTACCAGCGGTAATATCAACGCCCCGACAATGATGGTCGCAGAAAAAGGAGCCGATCTTATTAAAGCGTCTTGGCTTAAATAAAATAATTATTATTAATTCTTTGAAAATATTCTTTCAAGTTCAGTACACATTGAAAAAGATTATTTATACTTTATTCTCTGTGTATTGTGTAATGTAAAAAATAAAGTCATATTTTAATTAGTAGAAATAAAATACGTTGTTGTAATTTTAGAAAACAGGTCCTTCAAGTGTAAACAATTTATCAATAATAAAAACAGAGAACAATCCAGTAATTATAAGTACGACTAATATGTGAATTAGAGACAATTCAGAACTGACTGATTAGCTCATGGCATCTGGTAGTAGAAAATCAAATTATTTTGAATAGGAGATTCTATTGTGTTAACAATAGTAGTTACCAATACTATTGTACTCAAAGTAAAGTAATCCTAATTGTCACATTTCCATATATATCAGGAGCGCAGTTTCCTTCCCGACCAATTTTTCAAGTTTTCAAGCAACGTCTGTAGGGCAGCACATAATAACACTATTATTTATTGCAGGTAACAATAAATTTACATAAAATATATAGAATTGTCGACATATATTGAAGAGCACAGTACTTTATGAAACTAACAATATTAAAATTGTTAGTTCATCTGTTTATACACGACACATCACAAATATTTAATTTGACGGAAGACAGTAATCAAATAAAAGGAGTGAATAAATCAAATACGATTAAATAAAATCGGAGATGATATTGAGGTGTTGAGAAAGTTCAACTACAGTTCGAAAAGCACCTGAATTGTTGAACGACTTACAAGAATCAAAAAAATGTAAGAACATATTTTCATTACTAGTTTTAAGAATAAACAAAATCTTTAAATTTTTATAAAATTTTATAGAAAATTTATGTAGTGCGATGGAGTTATGCTGGGCTCAAAATTGTACGTCTCCAATCAGTGGACCGTCACCGTTAGTGTTTAGTCAATTAATTCAGACAATAATTGCAGCACAATGTAGTCTTGGCAGAATAGACGATTATCCTCCGGATCGAACACCTGAGATTGTGGAAAATTCTGAAGAATCATTCGATTTTATAATTGTCGGTGGTGGATCAGCTGGTTCGGTTTTGGCTGCACGATTATCTGAGCAGTCTGATTGGAAAGTATTACTAATAGAAGCTGGAACTTATCCTTCAGCAAGAACTGACGTCCCACAGTTATCTTCAGGAGCACAAAGAAATTCGGAAGAATATGATTATCCGGCAGAACCACAAGAAAATTTTTGCTTAGGACAGGTGAATAAACGTTGTAGACTGGCCACAGGAAAAGGATTAGGCGGAAGTTCTACTCTCGGTTGTAATGCATATATTTACGGACATAAAATTGATTACGATTCTTGGGAAGCGGAAGGTAATGAAGGTTGGGACTTCGAAAGTGTCCTCCCTTATTTTAAAAAATCATCGAATTACCCACGAGAAATAATTGAGCAATATGGTGACAATTATCTAGGAACTGATGGACCTATGAGCATTCGATTGTTGAATTACACGAGTTCATCATCTCCAGAAGCTGTAGTAAAAGCTGTGTCAGAAATAGGTATTCCAAAGATAGATATTTTTAATATCGGTCGTTCTATTGGATTCACAAAAATTCACGTGACTGTAGAAAACGGAAAACGTGTCAATGCAGCAAAAGCTTTTTTATCCCCGATCAAAAATAAAAAAAATTTGTATGTCATGACTTCTACAAGAGCTGATAAAATTTTAATAAGCAATAAAAAGACAACCGGAGTGCGAGTTATTCTCAAAGATGGCAAGACGGTCGACATAAAAGCATCGAAAGAAGTTATTCTATCTGCTGGAGTCATGGGATCTCCGAAATTATTGATGTTATCTGGGATTGGGCCTAAGAAAGATTTAGATGAACTTGAAATCGATTGTATAGCTGATTTACCAGTTGGTGAAAATCTTATCGACCAGCTTATATGGCCGGGTTTTTTTTTTGGAATTCCCAAATCAAACACATGTCCATAAAACCGATCTCGATTTACTAGATGAAGCATACATGTATCTCGCTCATAAAAAAGGTCCTCTGGTTGGTATGGACGGATTCGATTTTACCGGATTTGTTAATGTCAATGATCTTAATTCGACCTATCCTGACATTGAATTTCAAAATAATTACGTTGCGCAAGGTGATGATTCAATGATGTCACAGGTGCTAGAGCCTTTCAATCTTTCACCAGAAGTACGTGATGTTATAGTTAACTCAACAATGACTAATGATAATTTGCTTATGTCCGCGATTTTGTTGAAACCAAAAAGCACTGGAGAAGTTAAACTACGCAGTAAGTCACCCGCTGATTCAGTTAAAGTTTTTCAAAATTATTTAACCGACAACCGAGACAAGGAAACGTTGCTAAAAAGCGTAGATTTTATCAAAAGTCTTCTGGATACTGAGGCTTTCAAGAATCTGGGAATGAAACTACGAAAAATTGTAATACCTGGGTGCGAAAATTTTGAATTTGATAGTTCTGAGTATTGGGAATGCAATCTTAGACATACTGCTGGTAGTTATAATCACCCGGTCGGAACTGTACGCATGGGAACACCTGATAATCCTAAATCCGTTGTCGATTCTACATTGAAAGTGCTGGGAATAGATCGACTTCGAGTAATCGATGCTTCTATTATGCCAAATATCGTCAGCGCGGGTCCTCTTCCTGCTACACTAATGATTGCAGAAAAAGGAGCTGATTTTATTAAAAAATACTGGATTAGTGAAAATGAATGATAAGCTATTAAAACATTAATTAATTAAACACTATAAAGCTTACATAAAATATGAAAGCTCATTCTATTCGATAAAACAATTATTTTCAAAATAATCGGGAATAAAAATGTTTCAAAAGATTTATTTATTGTTCATTTTTTTTTCTTGTTCCTTTCCATTAATAAAAACAAGGATTTATAGTATCTATGTATATTCAATTTTATTATATTGTTTTAATAAAGTATCGTGACATCTGGAGGTAGAAAATCAAACTATTTTTACCTTGCGATTCTATTGAGTTAATAGTAGTGGTAACTAATACTTCTGTACTGGAGGTAAAGTAATCTTAATTGTCACACACATTTATATATTTACAATAATTAAAAGTGCACTTTCTCGTCGATATGTTTTCCAAGTTTTTAAGCTACGCCAACAGGACAGTTTCGGATAACATAACTATTTATTGCCAGCGATGGCTTATCATAAAATATAAGAAATGTGAGTATATACTAAGGCTCATAGTATTCCGTAAAACTAAAAGTGTTCAAATTGTTAGCTCATCGATGTACACTCGACATTTAGCGAATGTTTAAGACAGTAATCCAATATAAGAAGTGAATAAATTAAATAGAATAAAAAATTAATTTAATCGCAGATAATATTGCAATTTAAAACGCAACTGGATTGTTTTAAGAGTTACAAGATTCAAATATAGTAAGTACACATTCTGATGACTAGTTTCGTAAGCATAAAATACTTTCGAATAATGAAATTTTATAAATAATTTTTATAGTGAGATGGATTTGTGCTGGGCTCAAAATTGTACGTCTCCAATCAGTGGACCGTCACCGTTAGTGTTTAGTCAATTAATTCAGACAGTCATGGCTGCGCAATGTAGTCTTGGAAGAGTAGACGATTATCCTCCGGATCGAACATCTGAGATTGTGGAAAATTCTGAAGAATCATTTGATTTTATAATTGTCGGTGGTGGAACAGCTGGATCTGTTTTAGCAGCTCGGTTATCTGATCAGTCTGATTGGAAGGTGTTACTAATCGAAGCTGGAACTTATCCTTCAGCAAGGACTGACGTCCCACAATTATCTTCAGGAGCAAAAAGAAATTCAGAAGAATATGACTATCCGGCAGAACCACAAGAAAATTTTTGCTTAGGACAGGTGAATAAACGTTGTAGACTGGCCACAGGAAAAGGATTAGGCGGAAGTACTACTCTTGGTGCTAATGCATATGTTTACGGACATAAAAAAGATTTCGATGATTGGGAAGCGGAAGGTAATGAAGGCTGGGACTTCGAAAGTGTCCTCCCTTATTTTAAGAAATCAGCAAATTATCCGCGAGAAATAATTGAACAATATGGTGACAATTATCTAGGAACTGAAGGACCTATGAGTGCTCGATTGTTGAATTACACTAGTTCCTCGTTTTCAGAAACTATATTAAACGCTGTGGCAGAAAAAGGTATTCCAAAAATAGATATTTTTAATACCAA
Source organism: Microplitis mediator (assembly GCF_029852145.1). NCBI lineage: Eukaryota > Metazoa > Arthropoda > Insecta > Hymenoptera > Braconidae > Microplitis > Microplitis mediator. The sequence continues at coordinate 20,348,647 of NC_079979.1, forward strand.
TCGTTATATTGGATTCACAAAAATGCACGTCAATGTAGAAAACGGACAACGTGTCAATGCAGCAAAAGCTTATCTATCTCCGATTAAAGATAAAGAAAATTTATATGTCATGACTTCTACAAGAACTGATCAAATTTTAATAAGCAATAACCAGACAATCGGAGTGCGAGTTACACTCAAAAATGGCAAGACAGTCGACATAAATGCATCTAAAGAAGTTATTCTATCTGCTGGAGCCATGGAATCTCCAAAATTATTGATGTTATCTGGTATCGGGCCTAAGAAAGATTTAGATGAACTTGAAATCGATTGTATAGCTGATTTGCCAGTTGGTCAAAATTTGATCGACCAACTCATATGGCCGGGTGTTTTTTTGGAATTCGCAAATCAAACACATGTTCATAAAACTGATTCTGATTCACAAGATGACGCTTACATGTATCTCGCTCATAAAGAAGGTCCTTTGGCTGCGATGGACGGATTCGATTTTTCCGGATTTGTCAATGTCAATGATCTTAATTCAACTAATCCCAACATTCAATTTCAAAATTATTACGTTGCGCAAGGTGATGATTCAATGATGTCACAGGTGCTAGATACTTTCAATCTTTCACCAGAAGTACGTGATTTTATAGTTAACTCGACAATGACTAATGATAATTTGCTCATGTCCGCGATTTTGTTGAAACCAAAAAGCACTGGAGAAGTTAAACTACGCAGTAAATCACCCTCTGATTCCGTTAAAATTTTTCAAAATTATTTAACCGACAACCGAGACAAGGAAACGTTGCTACAATACGTAGATTTTGTAGAAAGTCTTCTAGATACCGAGGCTTTCAAGAATCTGGGAATGAAACTACGAAAAATTGTAATACCTGGGTGCGATAATTTTGAATTTGACAGTTCTGAGTATTGGGAATGCAATCTTAGACATATTGCTGGTAGTTATAATCACCCGGTCGGAACTGTACGCATGGGAACACCTGATAATCCTAAATCCGTTGTCGATTCTACATTGAAAGTGCTGGGAATAGATCGACTTCGAGTAATCGATGCTTCTATTATGCCAAATATCGTCAGCGCGGGTCCTCTTCCTGCTACACTAATGATTGCAGAAAAAGGAGCTGATTTCATTAAAAACTCCTGGATTAATAAAAATTAATGATAAACCATTGAAACATACTATGTAAATTACATAAAATATGAAAGCCTACTGTATGCGCTGAAACGATTATTGTCAAAATAACCGGAAATACAAATATTTCAAAAGATTTATTTATCGTTGATAGTTTTTCTTTTCTTATCCCTTACATTCAATAAAAACATGGGTTTATAAAATATCTATTTATATTATTATTATTAGTTTTACGATTGAAGAAATTTTATGATCGAGTGTTGATATATATAAATTATTTACGGAACGCATAATTCAATATTAATATTATCATGCGATTCGTTTCCGCAGTAGGGTCTAATTGTTTGCATAAAATACGAATAAAAGGAAAAGTACTAAATCTTTTCACTCATAATGCTTATGGAAATCGAAAGGTGTACGCTCGGGAAAGCATACCGTAACGAATAATCGTGACTATTGGTACAAAAAAAAAACATTAGTAATAGTCTGGTAAATAATTTTTTACTTTGTCGTATTTTAACTGGTTCATTTGTGTTGTAGATAACAAACTGTTCTAATAGTCAGACAACTGTCTTTTCTGATATTAATTATACTCTTTGTGAGCAGTCAATAAAAGTTTATTTGTGAGCGTCGAATTGTATTGGGAAGTGTATCAATTATTATATTTCAAATTCTAATTAAAATTTTGAAAATGTCGTGGATGGGTAGAAATTTAGCTGATCTTTGCTCAGTAGAATCGACAATTTCTACATGTCAACCTCCGGCCTTTATGTTTCTCGCTCTTGTAACAAATCTTTTCGGTTCTTCTTCAGATAATTTTCCTCCTACTTCTGGATATTCTGAATCAGTCTTCAATACAGAATTAAGTACAACGAATTTGCCATATAAATCGAATCTAGATTACGGAACTTCAAGTTATCCGTTTTCAAATTTTAATGCAAACAAACGCATTTGTGAAGGATGCGGTTCGAAAAAGACTACTGAAGAGCCGACCGTGTTTACAAGTGACAAATTTTATTTAGATAACGAATGGAGTATTTTTAATAGTAATAGTGATCATAAACAAGGTGAAAAAATAAATTTTCCTGAACTGAGTGGTTTTTCTGCAGTAGAGTATGATTTTATCATTGTTGGGGCTGGATCTGCGGGATGTGTTCTTGCCAATAGATTGTCCGAGATAAATCATTGGAAAGTATGTATTTATTAAATTCATAAATTTATGAGTTCTTAAAACTATAAGGAAAAACATTAATTACTGGTTACTTTGTGACAACAACGTTAATAACGGGTTCGTTGAAATATAAGGAAAAAGTATTATTATTGATTATTTTTATCACCGCAATTATGTTAATGACGTAGAATGTTTCGGTGATAAAAGTCAAGCGGTCAATGTCATTGCCATGTATAGAAGAATTTTTATAAAATTATTTTTGATCTATAATTCATTCCATAAAATCTCGTAATATGCGAAATTAATATGATAAAATTAATAATCAAAATAGGTTCTTTTATTGGAAGCCGGCATTGAAGAGCCTGATGTCGCTGATGTACCGTCATTTGTACCTATATTACAAGCCAGTAATATTGACTGGATGTACACAACGCAACCGGATAGACATTCTTGTCGGTCAAGAAGAAATCAAGGCTGCAGTTGGGCACGTGGGAAGGTATAAAAGTTTATTATTTTAAGAAAACTTAAATTAATTAAGTAATTTATTATTTATGGTAAAAAATTCATAAGGTGATGGGCGGATCAAGCACCATCAATTATATGATCTATATAAGGGGAAACCGTGATGACTATAATGAATGGGCGCGTCTTGGAAATTATGGATGGGATTACGAAAACGTATTACCATATTTTTTAAAATCAGAAAATAATGGAGATCCGGAGGTAATTAAAAAAAATGCTATAAATATGAAGTAGATATCTAATATTTATGTATTTTCGTAGATTGTCAAGGAAAATCCACGGTATCATCAAACGGGTGGTTATCAAAATGTTGAAAGATTTGAATACGATGACATAAATTCCCACGTTTTATTAAATGCCTGGAAAGAACTTGGCTATCCCGAAACAGATTCGAATGCCGAAAATCAATTAGGAGTGACGGAAGTTCAAACGACGAGTATTAACGGAATGCGTCATAGTACAAACGGTGCTTTCATCCGTCCGATTAGACACAAAAGACGGAATTTAGTTATTGAAACTCAAGCTCATGTAATACGAGTTGTAATTGATCCAAAAACTAAAGTTGCAACTGGTGTAGAATATTTTTCAACTAAAACGGGTTTCACGAAATTAGCATTAGCTACCAAAGAAGTTATTTTATCAGCTGGTTCATTGAATTCGCCTAAAATTTTGATGCTCTCAGGAATCGGCCCACGTGAAGACTTAGAGTATTTAGGCATCCCAGTTATTTATGATTCTTATGTTGGTTACAATCTCCAGGATCACGTAACTACAGATGGTTTGGTTATTGAATTGAGTAATAAAACAAGCAAGCAAGCCGACTACGATCAAATGGTGCAAGATATTGACGTTTACCGTCACACAAAGATGGGCCCTCTGTCAACAACGGGGCCACTCACTATAAATACTTTCGTACAAACACGTTACGAACAATCCTTTACCAAACCGGACATTCAGTTTAGTTTTGATCCAATCAACGTCGACGATTTTTATGCAGATCCAATTCGCTCCGCGGAAACGGGGATTTTCCCAAAAGCTTATTACAATGGTCTAGCTATCAGGCCAATTTTATTGCCGCCGAAAAGTCGTGGGCTCGTAAGATTGAACGAAACGGATCCCATTTGGGGACCACCAGTCATTTATCCCAATACTTTTTCAGCTTATCCCGATTTGGACACAATGATTGATGGTATTGAAATAGCGATGGAACTATTTAACACAGACTCATTCCGTGAATTCGGTTATCGATTGCGAGAGGATCCGTTGCCAGCTTGCGACCACTTGTCCTTCGGAACTCGAGAGTACTGGGCTTGCGTCCTAATGGAGTACACTGCCACTATTTATCATCCCGTTGGCACTTGTAAGATGGGGCCAAAAAAAGACAGAAGAGCTGTAGTTGACCCACAACTCAGAGTCTACGGTGTCGCGTCATTGCGTGTCGTTGATGCTTCCATTATGCCATTGATTGTACGGGGGAATACAAATGCACCCGTCATTATGATAGGTGAAAAAGCCAGTGACATGATTAAATCCCATTGGTTAAACAAATGATTTGTCATCGTCTCTGTGACTTTGAGCTATTGAAATTTGACCTTTCAAACTTATTAAGACTTTTTATTTCAGATAAACAATTATCTGTAATCATGTTGTTATTTTGCATCCATAAAAACAAATTTTTTATTGGTTGTAATAAATGGTTGAATAAATTTTATCGTATTTTTTTTATGCCTTTTGAAAGTCAAATTTTTTCCTTATCGGCTTTTCCACCACCCGTATCAAATAAGGATAAAAAAAAATTTCTCGTTTTTTTCTTTTTCTTTTTTTCTTTAATTGAATTGTTACTTTTTTAGCCATAAAATGATTGTGATCGAAGGTTATAGGTCTAATAACTTTCACTGTTATCGGTTCCATTGGCGATGTTGCACCGATTGTAAATGTTATTACTTACTACTTGCTACCTTCAATTTTTGTTGTATGTAATACTCATTTGTTTCCAAATTGTTCTAATTTATGATACAAATTTCAAGTACCACAAGAAAAAAAGTTTTACAAAAAAATTTACCTAATTTCGATGAATTTTCATAGGAAAAAAATATTTTACAATAAAAAACGTGGTGTTATACACGTAGGCATTAGAGGGATTGGTGCAATCAGATCTATCCCAATAATAAAATATTACACACTACTAACTACTGGTCGCTTTAGATATCTGTTAATAAAACCTATCGGGTGGTAGGAGGTGACCGCACGTAAGGTTTATACGTCCAACGTAATGTTCAGACATCCAGTCTTTCGCTTTCTCTACTGTGTCGTGAGTCGCTCGATCTCAGGACCACGTGCTTCTTCTACCTGCTGCATTGCTAAACATTTTCACTGCAGGTAATCGTTTTTATTTTATATTTTATTAGCTATAATTGGAAATCATTAGACCTTTTCATTTAATTTTCATCTTCAAATAATTTTATAAACAAACATATAATCATTTCTGACAGACAAAACCTAGTAACCGGTAGATCGTGTGGGCCAACCCCAAAACTTTCTGCTATTTTTAAGCTCTCTGAGCTTAGATGGGTTATTTTTTTACTCAACAAAAAAAATACATTTACCCAGAAAAAAAATTTTTAATTTTTATTTTTCGCTTAACTCGTAAACTACTCGATCGATCGGCTTCAAAATCTAATCAGATCTAAGTTTTAATGAACCTTTTCGATTGCTGCCGAGTTCGTTCAAATCTATCGATTTATTCCAAAGATATCGTGCGACAAAAATTAGTTTACGCACACAAACACACATAATCGCGCGCGGACGTCCATCCGGAAGGAATCGGAATAGATTCCTAGGATTTCAAAACGTCAAGATCTGATAAAAACTCGATTTTCAAAACTCAGACCGAAACCAAAAACTTGCCTTTTTGTGGAAAATTTCAATTTTTATAGCGAGAAGTTAAAAATACTGTTGCATATAAATAATTTCATTTTCTAAAGTCAAATTAATTTTATCGTTAAAAAAAATAAAACATTTAATTAAAAATATCTCGAAGAGAAATTCGTTATAATTAATCTATATTTGTCTTATGAAATTTTTTTAATGATTTAATAATCACGGCCTAATTATAGAATTACCATAATTTCAAATACAGACTGAAAAAAGTAATCTATAACTGATTCTGGAATGCGAGAGACCGACTAATGTATTATTCATACGATTTGAGGTATCAGAAATTCCGTTTTTTTTGAATGAATTACATCATAAATACATAACCGGAAGTAAAAATATATTTCCAAGCCCGACATAAGAGACTATGAGTAAAAAAAATTCATGACAGAAAGGAAAATGTAGCTAATGATGACAATAAACAAACGTCACCGGTTTCAACATAAATAATTTATCTGTCGTGTTCACAGGTTGAGAATTTAGTGGATATACTTTTATTAAGGACATCTATGATGAAATTTAAGTGGACAGCACGTGGGTTTGGACATTTAGTGAAGAAAAATTAATTTAGTTTTAATGAAAAGACTTGAATATAACATACAATGGTTATAATTGCGGCAAGTGTTGCCGGAGCTATAAAAGCAGCTGGGCTACTTTTAGCCGGCAAACTAGCTATTTTGCCAGTCTTGATAGCCGCCTTGGCATACTTCAATTATGATTTAATGGATCCTGAAAACCATCCCCAGGTGACGAAAAATTTGCGTCCCAAATATGATTTCGTGGTAATTGGCGGTGGGAGTGCTGGTAGCGTTATTGCGAACCGACTCACTGAGAATCCCAAATGGAATGTCCTGCTTTTGGAGGCTGGTGGACATGAGACTGAAATAACGGATGTCCCAATACTCTCGCTTTACTTACACAAGAGTAAAGTTGACTGGAAATACAGAACTCAGCCCCAGTGGTCCGCGTGCCAAGCTATGGTAGATCAACGATGTTGCTGGACGAGAGGAAAGGTACGACCCTTTTTCCTTAATCTTAGTATCGATCTAGAGGAAACAGGTTCTTTCTATCAGATTTCGAACTCCATGTGACCACGAATTTAATTTTATTTTCTTATTAGCACTCGCGGAATCAAATTTCGAGTGTTGTATCCCACAATTACTAATAGCCAAATTAAATTTAATAATGGGTAAATTATTAAAATAAACAATTTCAATTTATATAATGAAATTGCAATATGCAATTTAAAATTATTTAATTTTGGTAAACCACGTGGATAACAAGGTAGAGAGTGAAAGCTTACAATTTGGGAATTCGTGAAAAGATTGCGTCTTAAACCGGTTCATCAACTTGAAACCTTACACATTTATAGTAAATTGCAAAAAAAAACTAATAATAATAATAAATTATTTTTGAACTTTGATTTAACAATAAAAATTCAATTGTATACGAAATCTAGACAATAAATATTTGTCAAGATAAAACCAATTAAATAAATATTAATAAACATCTTTCGTCCATTTAATGGCGTAGAAATAAAAAATTAATATCAAAGTTCATTGACGGTTACAAATGACTTTAATTAAGGTGTAATGACGAAATAATTGCAGCTCACTTGCTATCTCACTTTCTACATGACTCGATTAAATGTTGCAGCTATTTTATTTAGCGTAAAAAAAATTAATAATTTTTCGAGTACATAATTAATTTTTAAATGTAGGTTTTGGGAGGCTCGAGTGTGCTGAACACGATGCTGTACATACGAGGCAACAAACGCGACTTTGATCAGTGGGAAAGCTTTGGCAATACTGGCTGGGGTTACGAGGATGTTTTGCCATACTTCAAAAAGTCAGAAGATCAGCGGAATCCCTACCTAGCTCGTGACAAAAGACACCACAACACAGGTATGTGTTTATGTTATGATTATATTATTTATTCATAGTAATATAATAGTACTGTGGATTGTAATTCGTCTTTATATATGTACAGTGTATACATACGGTAAAAGTCGGTAATTTCGCAAGGGAAAAGTTTAGTTTGCATGATTCAACGTAGAGCATACGTGTTTCGCTTATAGAATCGATTAACTTACTGTTGTATTTTTTTTTTAATGCTTTGTAGTAAATTTGTTGTTTTTGACAATTGATAGCTCTATTGTAGAAAGTAATGGGTTCAATTTCATGAATTTTAATTCATTATTTTTAAATTTCGTAATTCCGGAACAAAATCAAAATTAAAATTTTTCAACCTTTTTGCATTGACTACAAAAATTTTAAGAATCAAAATTTTTTATTGTAATGAAAAAATTTCTTGTCTCAAGAAATCCTTTTTTTGTGTATACACTGAAAAAAATCACCGGGGTAAGTCCAAGCGGTGTAGGTGTTAAAAATATTGGTGTTAAATTTACCCCCGAAAGCGGTGTGAAAATAACGCCGCCGCCGGTGTAAATATTCTGTACCGGTGTTAAAAAAAATTCTCCGGTGTTAAAATAACGCCGCAGCCGGTGTAGATATTCTTTACCGGTGTTAAAATATTTTACTTTGTGAATATTTGTACTCACTCGATTGCTATACTTGTTAATAAATAATATTCTTTACTAATTTTCATAAAGAACTGACATTTTTTGTGTTTTATAATATTTAAAGTTAATACTCCAAGCGGACGCTGTTACCCAGCTTTTACACCGGTAATCCCGCTTTTACACCGATATTACTCCGTTTTTATACCGGTTACACCAATTTTACTCCGCTTTTACACCGGTTATCCTGATTTAACTCCGGTATTTTTAACACCGGTGAATTACTCCTCTTACACCAGTGTAATTTTATTTTAACACCGGGCGGAGTTAAAATGAGTCCGTTTTTAACACCGCTCTTTTTACAGTGTAGGAATAAAAATAACTATTTTTTATATCTAAAGTAGTTGTGTTCTAACAATTAAATGAGATAACTAATGTAATGGCGATAATGACGAAGCATTTACTTTTACAGGAGGTTACTTAACCGTACAAGAAGCTCCTTACAATACACCACTGGGCGTAGCATTCCTTCAAGCCGGCGAAGAAATGGGTTACGATATAGTAGACGTTAATGGTGCGCAGCAGACTGGTTTCGCATTATGGCAATACACTATGCGACGCGGTACTCGCTGCAGTACTGCAAAAGCCTTCATCAGACCCATAAGATTGCGCCCAAATTTCCATTTGTCACTGTGGACTCACGTCACCAAAATACTGATCGATCCGGGGACGAAACGCGCATACGGCGTGGAATTCATACGGAACAATAAGCGCGAGGTCGTTTACGCGACCAAGGAAGTTATATTATCAGGGGGGGCTATTAATTCACCACAATTGTTAATGCTGTCCGGAATCGGAGATGCACAACACTTGAAACAGGTTGGCATTAAACCTATAGTTCATTCACCCGGAGTTGGTCAAAACCTCCAAGATCATATTGCAGTTGGTGGAATTGCATTTTTAATAGACTATCCAATTAGCATCGTTATGAACCGTTTGGTTAATCTTAATTCAGCGTTGCGTTACGCAATAACCGAAGATGGACCATTGACCTCGAGCGTCGGTTTGGAAGCAGTTGCATTTATTTCGACAAAGTACGCTAATCAGACTGATGACTGGCCTGACATTGAGTTCATGTTAACGGCATCCTCAGTAAATTCTGACGGAGGCACGCAAGTCAAAAACGCTCATGGATTAACGGATGCGTTTTACAATGAAGTTTTCGGCGAAGTCACCAACAAAGATGTCTTTGGCGTATTTCCTATGATGTTGCGTCCGAAATCAAGGGGCGAAATCAGGCTCAAATCCAATAATCCTCTAGAATATCCGTTACTGTATCACAATTATCTAACCCGTCAAGAAGACGTCGACGTGTTGCGTGAAGGCGTCAAAGCGGCTATCGCATTAGGGCAAACGGCTTCTATGAAACGTTTTGGCGCACGATTACACGATAAACCTCTACCTAATTGTAAACATATTCCGTTGTATACCGACGAGTATTGGAATTGCTATGTAAGACAATACACAATGACCATTTATCACATGAGCTGTACTGCTAAAATGGGGCCTCCTGACGATCCCATGGCCGTTGTAGATCCGCAACTCAGGGTCTACGGTATCGAAGGGCTACGAGTAATCGACGCTTCTATTATGCCGACAATTACAAACGGCAATATAAATGCACCGGTTATTATGATTGCTGAGAAGGGAGCTGATATGATAAAACAGCAGTGGTACAAAAGATGGAAAAGGGATAATACGAGTTTCGCAGCGTAATTTATTACTTATTTTTATTTTAGTGTGAAAGTCTATGATTTATTCCAAGTGCCATGGACATAAAACATTAAAAAAGGACTTTATCAAAGCCATCTTCTACGAATAAGGAAAATGCGTTAATAGATTTTATGGTAATTTTTTCTAAATGTTAAGACTCCGATGTGTGAAGTGTAATTGACTGATAAAGTGAGCTCAAAGGTTGTATTATTTAATTCAAAAATTCAAGACTATTGAGATCAATTTATCTGTAATATGTTGGATGTGTAAATAATTTAATTTTATAGACAATTAACGGGATTATGTATTAAAAAAAAAAATAATAAATTATGTGAGTTAATCTGGGGAGATCAAAAGCAACATTCAACTAAGCGAGGCGCAATTACTCAATAAATACAAGTGCATAGGTAATAAAAAAATAAAAATAGATAGATAATTTCATCTACTGGAACTAATTCGCTTACGTGTTGCATACATTAATATGAACACGAAACGCTGAAAAAGTTTCTTAACATGACAGTTATTTTATTTCAAGGGTGAATATTTTCGTGCAGCTAATAATACAAAATGTATATATTTTTTTTTTATAATAATGTAAATAAATTAATATTTAAATGTCAACTATTTAAAGATAAAGTATTTTTATATATAATATTTTATTGTATCAATAAAATTTCAATTTAGCAAAACCGTTAATTTTTTTTTTTTTAATAAATTTCTGATTTATTCCGAAGGCTTACGCTATTTAATTATAAAACACTAATTAATTAATCACAATAAATGTTTTTTAAATTAAGCAATGAAGTTTGTTCTGTACAGTCGGTAATTTTTTTTTTTGTAATGCCGAGTTGAAACGCAATCTAGAGGTGAATTTATGAAACAGAATAAAAAATTCTGCGGGTAAAAATCTTGACTGGTAAAAAAAAATATTTTTTTTTTTTCTGAGATTAATGGAAATTTTATGGAAATTTATTGATATTTTTTTCCTGTACAATAAATTTAAAATATTGAATTTCAAACGCTGAGTTGTAAATATACTCGAGTACATAAATTTGAATTTGTAAATTAGACAAATATGTGATGGAATTCGAATTTGTTTTGGTTTCACATTTTGAATTTCGTAACCGGCTATCATAAAAAATAGTTTAAACAAAAATGTATTGATTTATGCAAATAAACAATAATAATAATTCGCTTTCTACGAGGATGTTTCGGAAGTAGATATCATCCGGTTTGCGATGACTCACGTGCGTGCTTTCTTTTTAAATTTCAATTTGAATGTGTGTCACGTATAAATCAAGAGAAATGTCCGAGAAACTATCAAAAGATAGCATATATCACTAATAAAACATTTCATATATTTATTTAATTGCGTAAAAATCAATCAAACAAAAATTTTATTCCCTAACGCAATCGATCAATTTTTCTAAGCCTTCAAATTTTTTTAACGCCGTTTGAAAATTATTTTTTCACGCCTTGAATATTTTAAGTTTAATTATAATAACAATAAACTTTTATATATTTATAATATAAATATGTAATTATTCAATTAGAAAGTTAGATAAACGTTACAAAATACCAAAAAAAAATATATGTAATTAAATGAAAAAGTGGACGAGTTATGGATGTCAAGGTCACCGAGAAATTACACTATTATGTTATATATCATTACCAATTTCCGCCGCTTAATATATATAGTAAATATTTGTAATATGCATAAGAATGTAAACATCACAGGTGGAACCTGCTGAGCGTCACGTACACCTCAAAATATATAATAATAATAAACGTGAAGGGAAAGTATCAAAAAAATATTCCTCCAAAAATCTAGAATAAATTTTTTCCAAATTTTCTACACTGATTTCATTAAATTTTAATATTTTTTTAATGATTTAATTATAACTTCTGCTTAATTAATTTTATTAATTCACGTCCACACACGATTTAATCTCGTGGAGTGAAAAAAAGTAAATAAGGAAGGAAATTAATTTAAATTGTATAAAAATATTTTTTATTTTTTTTAATCTAAATTGTTTAAATTTATAATTAAACAGATAAGCAATGGCGTTGTCACGTTGGCAATGAAAGGTCTAAAAGTTTTGATGGAGGGGAACAAGACTTGGTTTCTCTCAGTACATTCACTCAACTCAAGTCGGCTTTTACCAAAGTCAATCTCTGCTTAGTCTTGTATTTTTTCTTCTATTTTTTAAAAGCTAACCCTGATATCGATCGATCAAAATAAAACTTTAATCTATTTGACGGAAAAATCGTGAAAAAGTTATAAGCCCGCGGATAATTTAAATAAAAACAAAAGTGACATGAATTGTTAACAGAAAACGGACGTAGACAACAGGTAAGTTGACAATAAAAATAAATAAACGTTTATAGTGACAGACTTAAAAGTCAATTAATTAGTTTTAATTGTTTGAAATTGTACGAAATTAAATATCAACAAACGTGAGCGCTATAAAAAAAAAACTAAATTGACCTACTTTCCCTGTTTACCGTTCAATGTTTTGAATGAATTTCACAATTGGCACTAGCGCATCACAATCGTATAATTATTTAATTACTGTATTTTACTGCTGGTGTATTTACTTAGTACTCATTTTAACTATAATTTAATAAATTATAAAAAAAGATTTTTTTAAAATTACCAGTCCTTTTTTTTTAATTTCTGCATGAGCTGTCACGCGTGCGATTTAAATTTGTAAACAAATTTATTAAGAGTGCAAACATTAAATATTTTAATACATTTCCGCTATTAAATTGCAGGTATTATTTAATTCGTTCGATGAATAACCGAAGGAATATTGAAAAAATATATCAATGGGACTAGTTACTCTAGTGAGTACGGGTACAGTACTGATTCCATTACTCGCACTTGGGTTGACGTATTATCAATACAACAGCGCGGATCCTGAGTCACATCCCGCGGATGCTAAGGAGGTAATTTATCAGTCCATTTATTCCTGATATTTCAAAACTTCACCAATTGAATAAACAAAAAAAAAACACCGAATTGTAGTTATTTCTAGTCTATGATTTCATCGTCGTAGGAGGTGGAAGCGCAGGAGCGGTGATCGCTTCGAGATTGTCCGAGATATCAAACTGGACGATACTTTTACTAGAAGCGGGCGGTGATGAAAATGAAGTCTCAGATGTGCCGGCTTTGGCAGTTTACACCCAACTGTCTGAGCTGGATTGGAAGTACCAGACATCAGTGTCAAATACATCTGGGTATTGTTTGGCGATGATTGGCGATAAATGTAATTGGCCACGCGGAAAAGTTCTTGGTGGCAGTAGCGTTTTAAATGCGATGGTTTACGTCAGAGGAAATCGGTAAGATGATAATTAAATGGGAACTTGATAGTTTAGTTGAGTTGGAATCTATGAATTAATTTATGATTTTTTTTAGGTATGACTATGATAGCTGGGAACAACAAGGCAACAAAGGTTGGGGTTACGATGACGTTCTTCCTTATTTCATTAAATCGGAAGACAACCGCAATCCTTATTTAGCAAAGACACCATACCATGGAACAGGAGGATTGCTCACTGTCCAGGAACCACCATGGAGAACCCCATTGTCAATAGCATTTATCCAGGCAGGCCAAGAATTAGGATACACTTTCCGCGATATAAATGGCGCAAACCAAACGGGATTCATGCTGACGCAGGCGACAATTAGACGCGGAAGTAGATGTTCAACTGCCAAAGCATTCTTGCGACCGGTTAAAAATCGCAAGAATCTTCATATAGCCATGAATGCTCAGGTTTTAAAAATTTTATTTAATAAAGACAAACGAGCAACTGGCGTTGAATTTTTACGCGACGGCCGCAAACAAATTGCCCATGTACGCCGCGAAGTTATTCTGTCAGCCGGTGCAATAGGATCTCCTCAGCTGCTGATGTTATCGGGCATTGGACCTCAGGAACATCTTGATGAGCTAGGAATTCCTATACTGTCCAATTTAAGAGTTGGGGACAATCTGCAAGACCACGTGGGTTTGGGCGGTTTGACATTTTTGGTCGACGAACCAATCACTTTCAAAAAGTCGCGCTTCCAATCATTCTCTGTGGCAATGGAGTACATTTTCAATGAACGTGGCCCCATGAGCAATCCGGGAATCGAAGCTGTAGCTTTTGTCAATTCTAAATACGCTGACCGTTCAATCGATTGGCCAGACGTCCAATTTCATTTCGGTCCCAGTTCTACGAACTCTGATGGTGGTGATTACATAAAAAAAGCTTGTAATTTAAGAGATCGCGTGTACAATGTCATGTACAAGCCGCTAGAAAAAGCTGAGACCTGGACTATTTTGCCGTTACTATTAAGACCAAAAAGTACTGGATGGATTCGTCTCAAAAGCCGCAATCCTTTCGTGCATCCTGATATAAATCCAAATTACTTTGCATACAAAGAAGACATGGATGTGTTAGTTGATGCCATCAGAATGGCCATGGAAGTCTCCAACACAACCGCATTCCAGAGATTTGGCTCACGTCCGCTCACAATACCAATGCCCGGCTGCCAAAATTACGTTTTTGACAGCTATGATTACTGGGAGTGCGCGATAAGACACTTCACATTTACCATTTACCATCCAGCCGGGACATGCAAAATGGGTCCCAAACGTGATCCAACGGCTGTCGTTGATTCCCGGTTGCGAGTTTACGGGGTCCGGGGCCTAAGAGTCGCGGATGCTTCGATAATGCCCACAATCGTCAGCGGTAATCCAAATGCGCCAGTTATCATGATTGGGGAAAAAGTCAGCGATATGATCAAAGAAGATTGGAGAGTTAGGAAACAATCTCGCAGAAGATGATGATGTTTAAATCAAATCTATCATTAGTTTATTATAACAATAAAATAATTTTTTTCCTCTGTAAATTATTTAATTTTTTAATTATACTCTCGTATTTATTTAGTTGTATAACTTATGTATGTTTTATTTGCTGTTGATTGTCATTACTTAAATAATTGGTATGTTGGTGTACAGTTACGTAATAAGTATGTATGTAATAAATATTGATTTATGTCATGGAAAAATATAAATGTTTAAAGTTAAGAGACTGTTAAATGAAGATATGTGTGTATGTATATTGTACTTTGAAGAAAGTGAGTAGAGGTATTTATAAATATATATATTTTAATATTTGAATAATTATTGTGTGTTTTATTTTTCGCTCAAGTGTTCGCACACTGAAAAAAAATAACTCTTTGTAAAAATCATTTTTTTTTTATACAGAAATAGGAATTTTTTGACAGAAAATCAAAATTTATTTTTATTACACTATTTTCAAAAAAAAAACAGATCAACAGATTTCGGGCTAGAGTCAGATTTTTTCTCTAAAAATAAATTACACTGAATTTTGTCTCTCAGTGTCCATACTTTTGAACATCAAAAAAAAATTGAGAGCTAATTAAATAAATTGGAATAAATAAAAACGATAGTTTTTTTAGAAATCGGGTCCTCAAGAGCTGAATGATTTTTAATTAAATGCGATTTTTTTAGAAAGTCATAAAATTGACAAAAGTTATAAACTTGGGTGACTATTAATTATAATATTTGAAATAGGCTGTGACAGAATCTTAAAATATTAGAAAGTATGCTTTGATTTTTTAGTAAAAAATGTAAATTCTGTTTATGATATACCAATTTTCATTATTTCAGAGAAAGTTAATTCAGCAATAAGTATGTGTTTTTTTAAAAACAATATACTTCCGAGGATCTAAATTGTTTTTAAAGAATAATGAGGAAGTAAACATGGGCGTACAACTTTATAAGCCGAGATATGAACAAACTGCACTAAACTCAACCAAGATATCGTGGGAAATAAAATAACGGATAAAATCAGCGGGTAGAGTAGCTCGTAGCTTTCTTAAATTAATTTATCTAATATAAGATTTCCATATCAGAGTAGATGGAGTGTACAGGAGTAATAAAGCCGAGATGATTATTTATGTTTATTTTATAAATTTTAAGTACATAACATGTAGATGTTTTTATTAAGCTTGAAATCGTTCTGTTGAAGTGACTAGCTGACAAGATACTAGATACAAGAACGGATACAGGTAAAATTAACACGTTTAACTATGGGTACAAGGTTGTGGTCGCGATGGATAGAAGGCAAGTGTTACCACATAATTTCAGGGCAAGGATAGAAAGAGAGTGGTAGCAAACGCCATCATCATCGAATCGGGTATTGGCTAGTTTGCTGTGTGTGCTGCAGAAAGAGACCACTTTCACTGAAAAACTTGAATGTTAAGTCTTTGGAGAAGGACGCAATCGATTCCACCATACTACACTTAGTAGTTGGGTAGGTAGGGGTTATTATTGTTTCTTTGGATCGTCGTCATATACCCTTCCGACTGGTGCGAGTATTACTAGACAACTTTTTCGTCTTCTTCCGGTCGTATGTGCCAAGACGCCCAACTACTTTACACTCTCAGTTTGCTTAGGATTATGTGCTAGTGAATATTTATTCTTATTTCACTCTGCTTCTTTATTATTGTGATTAAATTTCTTGTATTATTGTTTGTTATTCAATCGTTACTAGTCATCGATGGCATTTAAAGTTATTTTTCAGTGAAATGTGATCACTTTTTTTTAAGTTTTGATCTAAATTTTTTTTTGTTAAATTACTTTTTATGTAAGTATTGATTTGAATCTTTTTTTTTATTTTTTTAAATATGACAATCAAATTCAAAAATAATTTCATTAAAATTTGATTTTTTTTTTTTAATAATTACGTACTGTAATAAATTTTAAAAATTGATGGGATAAAAAATAATCTAATCTTGGCAGTAAATTTAAAAATTTTAAAAATTTCTAAAAATAAAATTACCCTGACAAAACAAAAAAGAATTATTCAATTAGCAATTCTTGCATAATTTTAGAAATCAAATTTTATCTCAATAAGTATATAATAAGAATTAATTAAAAAGTACTTTTCATCCAGGCGCAAAGTAGTTGTCGAGCTGACGTGACAATAAGCGAATATTTCTAAATGGACTAGTGGAAATGTGTGAGGTAAATTTTTTTTCTCAAGTTAATTAACAATATAAGAACATTTACTTGTTGTTTAAATCATATTCGGACATGAATATGAAATAATAATAATTAATAACAATTATGATAATGTATTAGGAGATAGTAAAATGAAAGAAAGCTAACGATCTAATGAGCCAACATAGGAAATGTTAAGGATGACTTCCGCATTATTTGTGCTTGCGTGCTATAAGGATTCGAGTATAGTTTTTTCATTTTTATTTTTCACACACTCTTTCTTCCATTAAAGCTAAGACCACTGCACAATATCACCAGACATTGCGGGAAACTTATACGGTTGAATGTTTGCGGAAATATATTTTTATCTTTAAATTATTTCTTGGAAAGTTCCGGTACTTATCGATATTAATAGTTTTTCCTTTCAACTCACGTCAACGTCACTTTTGATCATTACTATTATTTAGTTATAACACAGGTTATTCAATATGCATATAATTATCTGGCATTCAGAGTTATATTTTTAAAATCTTAAGAGTTAATAATAAATTATTGTAATAATATTACTTGTTAGTAGTGATAGAGTGTGATCGATTGAGAAATCATAACGTAACCGTGACTTTCGTATTAAAAAACGAGTAGGGGAATTTAGTTGATAGAGGATAGGATGTGTGCGACACACCGAAACACTTTCTCCTTTTCCCCGGTTATGAGATCACCATCAGCCACTTTTTCTGACTGAGGGAGCACATCCTGTTTAAATAATATCCATTTTACTCTGGTTTAGTCACGAATGGTCAATTTGATACCTTTTTTATAACTTGCGGTTAAATGCCCTTTTTAGTTTTTACAATTTATTTTACACTGTAAAAAATTCACGGAGTGAATGCGGATTAAATCCGGAGTGAATGCGGAGTGAATGAATTTTTAATTATTCACTCCCCTCGGAGTGAAATTCACTCCGCAGAGGAGTTTTCGCGGAGTAGATAATTTTTTATTAATTTAATCCCTCTGGAGTGAAATTCACTCCGGAGCGGAGTTTTGAAAATATTATTAATAAAATATAACTCCACTCAATAAAATCGAAGTAAAAATTCGCGTATTACATTATTGATCAGCTGATATGCACACACATACGCACATACACACACACACACACACACACACACTGTTTAGCAGTTCAATATAAATTAGTATAAATTTATTTAAGTATTAAAACTCTGGACCGGAGTGAATTGGGAGTGAAATAAAATCCGCTTCACTCCGAGATCACTCCGCTAAAAAAAACTCCCAATTCACTCCGCATGCGGAGTGATTTTTTTCAAAACTCCGGAACTCCGAGTGGCGGAGTGAATGCGGAGTGAATTCGGATTTAATTTCACTCCGAATTCACTCCGGATTTTTTACAGTGTATTATTTAAATTATAACTGTATTTTAAAATTTATTGTATTATTATTTCACAGATTTGCGCAGTGATATAAAATGTATCCGGCATTGAAAAACAACAAAGACAACCATCAAACTCGGGATGTCATGAAAAAACTAAACGCCAAATCATCACGTATGAAATTCAGCTAAAAATGGTTCTAAGCGCATTAATAATAGCGTCGACGTTGAAAAGTGCACTTGGACTGATGGGTACCGGTTTCTGGTTGGTACCATTGGTGATAATAGGACTGTCTTACTACCGCTATGACCAACTTGATCCAGAGAACCGAGTCATAAACAAACATATCCTGGAATCAGAGTACGATTTTATTGTAATCGGTGGTGGATCCGCGGGCGCCGTTGTCGCAAGTCGGTTGACGGAAATTCCTGACTGGAAAGTTTTGCTTCTGGAAGCCGGGCCTGACGAAAACGAAATCACGGATGTACCATCACTGGCCGCTTACCTACAGTTGTCGAAATTGGACTGGAAATACAAGACAGAGCCTACTGGAACATCATGTATGGGAATGAAAAACGGACGTTGTAATTGGCCACGTGGTAAAGTACTCGGCGGCTCATCAACTTTAAATTATATGTTGTATGTCCGCGGTAACAGAAATGATTATGATCACTGGGAAGCTCTGGGCAATCCTGGATGGGGTTACGACCAAGCGCTCTATTATTTCAAGAAATCAGAAGATAATCGTAATCCCTATTTGAAGAAAAGTCCTTACCATGGTACTGGTGGGTATCTAACTGTCCAAGAATCTCCTTGGCGAACACCACTGGTAGTTGCTTTTGTCCAAGCTGGGACCGAACTGGGTTACGAGAATCGGGATATAAATGGGGAATATCAAACGGGTTTTATGATTGCCCAGGGGACTATAAGACGTGGCAGTCGCTGTTCAACAGCAAAAGCATTTCTTCGACCCGTTCGTTTGCGTAAAAATTTACACGTCGCTATGAATACACACGTCACACGTATTATAATCGATCCGCTGAGTTTGCGAGCCGTTGCCGTGGAATTTTATCGCGACGGCAAAAAACAAATAGTCCGCGCACGGAAAGAGATTATATTATCTGCCGGCGCAATCAATTCACCTCAATTATTAATGTTGTCTGGAATAGGCCCGCGACAGCACTTGAAAGAAATGGGAATTCGAGTTATCAAAGATTTACCAGTTGGTGACAATCTTCAGGATCACGTAGGTATGGCTGGATTGACTTTTCTGATAGACAAACCAGTTTCTATTGTTCAAGATCGCTTTCAACCAGCGGCAATCACTACAAATTATGTCATAAATGGACGGGGTCCGATGACAACACTTGGGGGTGTCGAAGGCTACGCATTCATCAACACCAAGTATGCTAACGAAACTGGACTCTATCCAGATATTCAATTGCACATGGCGCCGGCGTCATTGAGTTCAGATGCCGGCGTTCAAGTACGAAAAGTTTTAAGTCTCACGGACGAAATCTACGACACAGTTTTTCGACCGATTACCAACAAAGACGCTTGGACGTTAATGCCATTGCTTTTGAGACCTAAATCACGTGGTTCTGTAAGATTGAGAAGTAATAATCCATTTGCTAGTCCACTTATTAATTCGAATTACTTCGCGGATCCCGAGGACATGGCTAGGTTGGTCGAAGGTGCTAAAATAGCTGTAAGAATAAGTGAAGCTAAAGTGTTTAAACAATTTGGCTCTAGAATACATAGAATTAAGATACCAGGTTGTAATCAATTTAAATTCGGTACTGATCAATATTGGGAGTGTCATATCAGACATATTACTATGACTATTTACCACCCAGTGGGTACAGCCAAAATGGGACCAATTACTGATCCCGAAGCGGTTGTAGATTCGAGGCTAAGGGTCTACGGTATAGACAATTTGAGAGTTATTGATGCATCAATAATGCCGACAATTAGTAGCGGTAATACTAATGCTCCGGTTATTATGATTGCGGAAAAGGGATCTGATCTCATTAAAAATGACTGGCTCGCTGTTACCCAAAGATAACTATTTCTGTTCACCCAATTTTTATAATAGTTCATTAATTAATTCCTAAGCTAGTTTGTAATCGGATTTGTCTGTGATTAAATCCTTCATTGTTTTCTATCATATTATTGTTACTAATTTGTAAAGTTTTATACTTCTATAGTTAATAAATTTTTTAATGATTCATCTGGAAAATAACTGATAAAAAATATATATTTCTTGGTTCCATTAACCAGAAACAGAATTTATCGATTTTTTATCAGTTATTGCGTATAATTTTCTTGCAAAATTTTTATTATAAATCGTAAATATAAATTTTTAGCGCCAAGTTTTAAATTTTTAAATATATTGTAAGAAAGTGTGCCATAAAAATGGTGTCGGATTTAAATTTTATCACTCGGAAGTTGTAAATATATTGTAAAATAAAAATAAAGTATCGTAAATTTTACGGATACTTATTTTATTTTATTTTTTTGAGGTGTATGGGTAGAATGTAAGTAGGATTAGAAGCCTGCCGAGTTACAAAGCTGTAGTCATACCAAGTAGGTGAAGTGTTTGGTAAATTTGAGTTTATAAATATATAAAAACAATGTAAAAATGTTATTTTATACATTTCTATGAAAATAAATTTTTCTAAAAAAAAAAAATTACTTTCTTTGCCCAAAGTTTTAAAATATCAACAAGAGCGTCTACGTCACAATATCCAGTGGAAAATTTAACCGGACTAGTGATGCGAAATGAACGTCATTTTGATGTTCAGTCAAATCACGAGAAATTGGATGACAATTTCTCGTCAATTGACATCAAAAATTATTCGGGCTATTTTTTAAAAAAAAAATTCTTCAATTGACGTCAATTGTCAGATAATTTATCTGCCTTACATCACTAATCCGGATAAATAATTTAATAGAATTAAAATACGGAAAATTTTAGATGTTTTTCAAATCAATATTTATAATTAAGTCTGTAATTGTTTATAGGATTGGTCTGAATTAATCCTCATACATTTAACTAGCGTAATAATACCAAATTTTTTACTAACCGTAATTGTTTATCTGTTCCCGTCCAATAAAAAAAATTGAAGATGTAGATCTTACCTGTAAAAAAAAATTATTATTATTATTTAAGATAATTAATTATTTATTGACCACTTTCAGCAAAATTACCAACAAATATTAAATTTTTTCAACTTGAGCAAATTAGAAATTTAGTTACCAAACAATTATTTAAATTCCACACGTAATAATATATAACTAATAAGATAAATAAATAGTGTAATTGTGGTAATGTAATAATAGTAATTCCCATAAAATTTATAGTTATTTTACATAAAAGTAGGGATGAATAACATGTTTGGATAACAGTAACTGAATATTCAGGCGGTTACGCGAGCGGTATGAGAAAGTCAACACATTTCTTTCTCCCAACGCGATGGATCTCATGAAAGAGGTCCAACACAAATAACTCCGTAATACTTTTAATAGTTCTCTCATGGTTTCTTTCCGCAATAGTCCTCCAGCAGCCGGACTTTTATCAAAACCAAAGTTTAAAATTTTATTTGAAACCAAAACAATAAAAAATATAAATCACTCGAGACTTTACGTAATCGGTGAGTGAAAAATTTTGAAAAAGATAAAAACTAAAAGTTGTTTGCCGCTCTAAGTGAAAGCTATAGTCGTAAAAATTTATTAGATAATTTATCGTACAAACTTGGATCAAGTTTTGCTAAAAAAAATAAAGGTAAGTAAATATTTTTCGCATTATAAATTCAAAACCAAAATTTTCTAGCGATAAAAAATTCTTACATCGAGAAATTTCTTCTAGTCCTAACAAAATTTTGTCTTTATTTCATAATGCGAAATATTTCTTGCGCCAAGTAATTTTTTTTCTGTGTACTTATTGATTGTTCATACAATAAAAATAAGTATAGTATTAAATTTTTATTATTTACTTTTTTTTTTTTTTTTTTCTAGTGAGCGTAATCAGCATCGACACGCAAGTTGAGGGAAAGAGTGAATTATCACAGTCTCAATTCTTGCTGGGTCATGTGCTCATAAAGAAATTTTATCATATTACCATTCATTTTACTGTTATTTTTAGAACCACCCTGACGTCAAAGAGAAAAAAACCCGACATTTATTAAAATCTAATGAAGCTCTCCCATTTAATTTAGTCTCGACTCTCGAACCATTAAATCACCAAAATCAATATAAAAAAAAACGAAATGAATATTAAGATAGTAATAGTAATTTTTGTAATATTAAAAAACACAAACGGCAAAAGCCTGTTGGAATTACTGAAGAGCTACGGCTTGAAAAATAGCTACGATATTTTAACGACGCCTTTGCCGACACGTGAGGAGTACGATTTTGTAATAATTGGCGCGGGATCTGGCGGATCTACTTTGGCGAACCGGCTGTCAGAGAACCGAAAATGGAAGATTCTGCTGCTGGAGGCTGGTAAGCCAGAGGGTATTTTGAACCAAATACCAATACTGGTGAGTAATTTTCAGCAGACGGATTATAATTGGGGTTATCGAGTTGAACCGCAGAAGAATGCTTGCTTGGGTATGAAGGATCGTCGGTGTACATGGCCGAGGGGTAAATCCCTCGGCGGCACAAGTACATTGAATTACATGATTCATACAAGAGGTAATAGAGATGATTATGACACTTGGGCGGCCCTAGGTAATAATGGATGGTCTTACAATGATGTACTGCCTTATTTTATCAAGAGCGAACGTTTTCGGGTGCCAGGTATTTATTGTTTGGATTTTATTTGTTATCAGCAATCAATAATTTATACAGAGATTTATTTTTTAGGGCCATTTAACGCTTCTTATCACGGAACTGACGGCTATTTGTGTGTAGAACACATTCCCTATCACATGCCGCTGTCGACGGAATTTCTGAACGCCGGTAAAAAATTAGGCTGGGAGACACTAGACTACAATGGGCCTGAGCAAATTGGATTTTCGTATCTCCAAGTAAACATGGATCGCGGCGCACGTTGTAGTGCTTCAAGAGCTTATTTAAAAATACGCCGACCAAATTTAGAGATCGTGACTGAAGCACGTGTTACGAAGATTATTATAGACTCGGATAAACGTGCCTACGGAGTCGAGTACATAAAAGACGGCAAGACAAATAAAGTACGCGCCTCAAAGGAAGTTATTTCATCTGCGGGAACAATAGACTCGGCGAAGCTCTTGATGCTCTCGGGAATAGGTCCTCGGGAACATTTAGAAGGCTTGGGAATCCCGGTTATCAAAGACGCCAAAGTCGGTCACAATTTGTATGAACACGTTGGCTACTTGGGGTTGACTTTTCTCGTGAATGCGAGTGTTACATTGCTAGAGCGTACGATAATAAAGCCGCAGAATGCTCTGCAGTATATGATAGACCGAAGTGGTCCACTCTCGATACCCGGAGGTGCAGAAGCGATAGCGTTCATTCGTACAAAGTACGCACAGGACTCGCGTCCTGATTTGGAGCTTCTTTTCGTCTCGGGTTCGATACATTCAGACAATGGAGTCGCTGTGAGAAAAGGTCACGGTATCACAGACGATTTATACAACGCGGTGTTCAAACCTATTGAAAACCGCGACGCTTGGTCGATTTGGCCGATCGTCCAGCAGCCTCGCAGCCACGGCAGGATCACGCTAAGATCTAAGAACCCCTTCGATGACCCGATAATTGAGCCTAATTTTTTCACCCATCCCGCGGACATTGAAATTATTTTGGAAGGCATCAAACACGCGATTAAAATTGCCGCCACTGATGAATTTCAAAAGTACAATAGTCGGTTGCACACAATAAAAATTCCCGGCTGCAAAGAATTCGAATTCGCAAGCGATGATTACTTTCGGTGTGCAATCAGACACTTGCCCTCTATGATGAATCACGAAGTGGGTACGGTTAAAATGGGACTTCCAGAAGACCCCACAGCCGTCGTGGACCCTCAGCTAAGGGTCTACGGAGTAAAAGGCTTGAGAGTCGTCGACGCTTCGATCATGCCCACGATGCCGATCGGACACGTGAATGCCGGAATTTACATGATTGGGGAAAAAGCCGCCGATATGATAAAACAAATGTGGAATTAATTTTTTAAAATTTATGTACTTGCTCAATTTAATCTGATAAGATAAAGCTATCAATTTTGAAATAAACATTATATTTATTTTCTAATATATATTTTTGTAAATTAACTATATAATTTTTTTATCCAATGGAATTCTTAATTAAATCCTCTGACCTTACGAATCCATTAGGTTAAAAAATAATAATAGTCTCAATCCCATATGACAAAATAAAAAATATTAAACTGATAAATTGTACGATCACAACACGTATAAATAAACTTGTTATCATAATCAACAATGATGATGATAACAGAAATAAAAAAAAACATTGCCTATTTAAATAAAGATTAAATCAATTTTTCCATATAAATTCAACGTAAACAGGATGGACTACGTAATTCTATTTCCATCCTCTACGAAACTAAAAAAATAGTAATTAAGTGGATATAGCGACGTCAATAGATGGAACGTGATAAAAAACAGTCCACCAATTGATAAGTATGAGTCATACGTCAAGAATTTACGATCATGGTATTTTTATATCTATATATATATATATATAGATTTAGTAGTATAGTACTAATATTTATATCACCTGCTGCGGCCTCTTCGTCAAATATTAAACAATAATTAATCCATTACCAAATTAATGGACAATAAATTAAATTGAAATAAAATAAAAAAACTGTGGGGCGTCATCGCAATTATGGTGATTAAAAAAAGCTCCATTAAATAAATTACCAAGAGTAATATTATTTAGTGACATTGCGTAATGGTAAATAAAAATAAAAAAGTAAAATAGTAAACCGGTAATATTTGTTGGTAACCTCGGAAAACGTTTAGTCGTGATGAATTATGATAAATAATGACCTAGAATAAGATAAAGTGTTAAAAATATGTAATAATAAATTTTAAAAATGGTAAGTGAGTTAAATAGTTACCTGATACTACGAGAGCTTCGTTTGGACCGCAAGTATGAACGTTACCCATTGTTATCTATTAAGTAAATCCTATTTAACTGGTTCTAAACTCTGAAGGTTCAATATTTGAATAATCGAGGCACGGTTATTTTATCGAAAACATACACTTTGTACACTACTTTAATTATAAACTATATTTGATTTCAATTGATACTAACTAGCTCCAATGACGGCGAGCTAACAACCGCGATGAGATAATATGTCTTTTTATTGTACTTTTTTTTTTTGATGCGTTGACACAACACTTATGTGAGTACCAACACACTCGCACTGTGGACGTGTGTAGTTTATATTTTACGCGAGCAAACGCACTAGTCAATGGACATCATGACAAATTGTGTTTGTGTATTTTAAATTCAACATGGCGCTGGCGGGAGATACTCCTGCCATCTACTAGTTTCAAAATTAACTTTCCGTCGGCGCGCAAAACGTAAGTTATGTAATGGCGCGAAAATTTCAAATGTCATTTTTAAATTCCAAATTAGTGTCAATTACAATCATGCGATTTTTTATTTATTTTAGATTAAATAAGTGCTCTTATCACTTGTAAAATCTTTATCATTCATTTTAAACGTATATTGGGTTTTCAAATTCAAATATTTCTTGTTATGGCACCGAAAATTATTTCGGTTACTAATTTGGCGGGACGCCGCGACAAATTCAAAATTCGCGGTAACTCCATCTGTCAATTCGTTTGACAAAGTAATTTGACAACAAAAATTTGCATACATACACATATATATATATATGATATAAGATGTGAAATTTTTTTATCAGCAGTTGCGAACCCTCGGAGAACTCAGAACAAGTGCAGTTGGTCAGTTACAAGACAAATCTGTTTATTGGTTATTGTCTAGTGTTCCTTACTCCCCTTTCGCGTTATTATTTACTTAATAATTATTATTATTATTACTATGCTCTGTACTGAGCACAATAACAGTCAATGTCAATAGCCATCTCCAATGAGACAATTTGTTTTGTGAGCACTGAGTTTGAAAAAAAAAAGAAGCAAACTGTGATTCCCAAGTACATGCTGGGGATTTCTTATTTAATCAACTCCATTACCGTGACATTATAACGTTCAATGGATAATAGCAAGTGACTGGCTGTGAAAGTGCTCTTTTAGTCAAGCACAAGTTTATTTTAAAAATTATTTCTGTCTGTCATTATTATTAATAAATTTATAAAAATATTCAGCAAGATGACGTACCCTGGGATGGCGTTTGTTTTTGTCGTCGGTGTCGGTCTCGCAACTATTTTGTATTACATGTTTGCTGATAATTCACACAATCAACACAATCATAGCAATAATGGAACTGGTCCACCTCCTGACATACCGCAAAATTCTTGGAGCGCGCCGACTGCCAGGTATTGAAAAATTTAAATTTTTTTGCGTCGCATTTATTTATTTATATTTATAGTTCATTGATATATATCTTTTTAGACAGAGGAGTCGGAGAAAGGGATCTGGTGCCAGTACTGATAAAACAAATTGCACAATTTGCTTAGCAGAAATATCACTACCGCAAATAGTTAATGTCCGACCCTGCGGGCACGCGTTTCACATGAAATGTATTCAAGATTGGCAGAAACAAGGACAGACGGTAGAGATTTTATTTTAAATAAAATTTAAATTCAAAAATTTATTAGGATCCTACGATCCTGAAGTTAGCAGACAATTAAAAATTTTTTGATTTTTTTTTTGAACAATTAAATTTGAAGAAAAAAAAAAGTAAAAATATGCATGATACTGAAGTTAGCAGACGTCTAATAATTTTTTGATTTTTTTTTAGACGATAAAACACAAAAAAAAAAATTTTTGAAAAAATTGCACCTGTAGTTTTTAAAATTTTCTACGTGTGCATATTTTTATTTTATTTTTTTGCAATTGATTTGTTGAAATCCGAAAATTCAAAAATTTTTAAATGTCTGCTAACTTCAGGATCATAAATATGCGCATGTAGAAAATTTAAAAGACTACAAGTGCAATTTTTAAAAATATTTTTTTGATCATAACTTATCGTTTTTTAAAAAATCCAAAAATTATTAGACGTCGGCTAATTTCAGTATCATTATGATCCTGACAATTAAAAATTTTCAGATTTTTTTTTCAACAAATTAATTACAAAAAAAAAAACTAAAAAATGCACCGGTAGAAAATTTTAAAAACTACAGGTGGATTTTTTTCAAATATTTTTTTTATAATTTATTGTTTAAAAAAAAATCCAAAAATGATTTATTCATTTATTTTTTTTATAATTTATTGTTTAAAAAAAAATCCAAAAATGATTTATTCATTTATTTTTACAGGAGAGTCATAAATCCTGTCCCAATTGCCGGAGAAAAATCGAAGAAATTTGTTAACTAATTAATCGTTAATTATTAATTATCATCACAATCACACAAAGGTAGTGTAAGTGTACACGCAGATAATTTTTGAGTAAAAATTACCCATAAAGTTTAGTACTGTAAGAACATCTAGCCAGTAACTAAATTTTTACTATGTTATTATGTAGTAGAAATTGCACTTGATTTCCATGCTACTAAGTAGTATATTTTATGATGTGCATGGAAAAAATTTAGATATTTACCACATGTTCAGTACCAAACTTCTTGGGTAATTTTTACTAAAAATTCATCAGCGGGTAAGTTGAATCAAAATTTTATAAGTAATTTATAAAAAAAGAAAAGAAACAAAAACATTGTTTTGTTTTCTTATTTAAACTAATCTGAATTATTTTAAGTAATTATTTTATTTATTTACTAATAATTAGTAACGAAAAAAAAATATTTTATAAATATACTTACTCTTCCTTGTGATTTTAAAATTAATTACCGACTGTTTTAATTCTAACTATTTAGTTTATTAATGACATTTTCAAAGCAATGTTACACTAAACGGATTTAAAATAATAAATAAATATAATAATAAGTTACAAAATAAATCGGATGGTTGGGAATAAAAAATGTTTTAATTGGAGATTTAACCATTTATATTTAATAAATTAATTAAGAGACTGAGTTTTAAATTTATATATCATTTCATTATGAATATGAATACGATGCTTTTGCATTAAATGTTAATTATTGATCATTTTTTATTTCAATTCGTAGCTACTGTATGAATAAAAAAAAAGTGATAAAATATGACGTGCGTTGCCTAAATAATTGCTAATCAATTAATCTCGTCTTATTTATTAATATGTAAATTATGTAACTATAATTAAGCAAAAAAAATGTAATAATAGTTATAATGTTTAAGCTGTTATATATCGTATTATATATGTTTGGTCATAATAAATTATCATTATCCTGAAAAATAATAATTGCCTGTTATTAATATTTTTTAGCTGCGCTATTGTTTCAATTACACAGAAAAAAATTATTTTTTAGCGCAATAATTTTTTTTTGCTTCAATAAATTTTTTATTACCCCAGGAAAATTTTTGTTTTCAATTTATAATTCACAAAATTTTTTTGGAGCAAGTAAAAATATTTTGCGCCAAGAAATCCTTTTTTTTTTGTTATCATTAAGGGCATTCTCAGAGAGTGCCCCCCACTTTTTAAAAATATGCAATGACTTTCAACTGTCATAACCGTATTAAAATTTTATTAATTAATTAAAAAAAAATTTAAACCTTAATTGAAAAAAGGACAACGTAGTCGTAATTTCGCTGAGATATAGAATTTGAAAAAAATTACTTACAATTGATATCAGTTGGGAGTTATACGAAATTTTTTGAATAAATTTTAGCCGCCAAAATTTAAAAATTCGAATTATAAAATTGACATGACGATTTTACTGAAATTTATTTAACGAATTTTGTTTAACTCCTAATTGATATCAAGTGTAAATAATTTTTTTTTAAATCTATATATCGGCGAAATTACGACTACGTTGTCCTTTTTTCAATTAATGCTTTAATTTTTTTTTAATTAATTGATATAAATTTGATACGCTTATGACAGATCAAAATCATTGAAAATTTTTAAAAAGTGGGGGGCATTGTCTGAGAATGGCCTTAAGTACCGAATGGACATTCCGTAAAATTCCGACATGAGCTTCCAAACTTGTTTTCCTGAGGTAAAAAGGTAAGCACGTCTACATGTGCCAGTGCAAGATGTATGTAAGCTGCTGACTGTTAACTGGCTGATACCGCTGACGACCCTAATGCGCTTGCCGGTGAACGGCTTGAGGAACTGTTTCAAACATTCAGTCAGTCACTTGCGGAGGTTTCACTAGAGTACTCAGTACCCAGTGCTGTCCCATCACCAACCAATCTATTATTTTATTATTGATAATAATAAGTTTCGAAAATGCCGGTGATTTTATTAATCTGAACAAGATGCGCAAAATAAAATATGATACGGCTGTTACTGATGATTATTATCAACACAAGTTCATGTACCTCGAGAATAAATCACGACAAACGCAGTAAGTTTATTTATTTATTTATATTTTTTTAAAACTATATTTTAACGTGCCCTCGTTAAAGTAACCAGCGAGTAAAGCCAAGCATTACATATTAAATTGACAGTATCGGTCTAATAGGACTATGTCTCGTGCCGTCAAGTGGTCGTGCCACTTGCTACTGCAATAACTAGCCTTGTTGATCACCTTCAGGAAACTTGTATCATCGAGTATTTTATTTATTGGTGAACTCGTTTGCTAACCGGAAAAACTCCTCATCATTTACTGATTTCTTACATCTATATATATATGTAATGTAACGGTATTATTATAAACATGAGATTTAAATGACGTGACATTATTAATTACACCCACAAAATGAAATTATCTCTTGCAAAAATAACATTTTAATATTTATTATTCATAAAAAAAAGAAACGTATTTATTTATTTATTTATACAGTTATAAAAATATTTAAAAATAAATCGGAAGTGTTTATAACGGAAGTGTATGAATTAAATAAAATCCGGGAGTTTATAAAACGGGAGTTACTCTTATTATTTACGTAATAGCTGAGTAATTGAAGATATCTAGAAAGTGTACGGAATCGCGTGCTGTCGGTGTTTATCTCTTATGTATTTCGGGGAATGAAGAAAGTTATTATTGAGATAAATAATAAAAATAATAATTTTTAAACAACAGTAAGAGGACTTATAAGTGGATGGGCCCCGCTCGTGTGGCTGGCACCTGGTGAAAGATTCCTGCCGCTGAGTGTCCCGGAGTTCTTGGAGCACGTGCAGGCCGGGGACAATTACCTACAGACACGTGTTGACGTTAGTGAGTTATTGACTCAGCAATTTTATTAAAAGTCACGATTTAAATTGAATTATCAATAAGCTTTCTAACGTTATTACTTTCAGAGACGCTGCTGTCTAATGAGACGTCATTTCTGTACGGCAAGGAGCCTGGTACGGTACCAATTTATGCCCTGGTCCAGAACTGTCTCGACTCGTCCGCGAAATCTAATTTGGTGACCAGCGACCGCAGGAGAATAAAACGTAAGCGCGCGGTCGCTTATTCGCGGGTCGGACGGGAGGACTCGGTGGTCCAGAGCAACGAGATCTTGACGAAAGCTGAAGGAAGTAATCACGGGGAAGTGAGCAAATTGATCTCCAAGGGAAAGAGGTCGCGGAAGCTGAACTTTCACGTGACCTATTGGATGTTCTATCCGTTCAGTGAGGGAAAGGCTGTATGTGTTCTGGATCTCGGTTTTTTTGGCACATGGCCGATACCAAGTGTGGAGGGAGTCTGTCTCGGTCAACTTAAAGAGTATGGAAATCACGTGGGCGATTGGGAACACATGAGTCTTTACTTCGCGGTCAGTTAATATATTTTTATTTATTTAATTTATTTTTAAATTAACTTTAAAGGCAATTTAACAGGATATAAATTGCCTGATCATGAACTCATAAATAAACTTGTTATGTGTTGATGATTAGATGGATTACGATAATGATGATTACGATAATTATTGCAGGGAGATGATCATCCTGTGGCGATGTATGTGTCTGCTCACGACGCCGGAGCGTATTACCGGTACGACATCAGAAGCGGTACTTTCATTTACGAGAGTCAAGAAACGCGGAAGGGTATTTTCCAAAAGCCCATATTTCCTGAGCGCGTTTTCACCTCCAGTGGCTCGCATCCGATTCTCTTCAGCGCCAAGGGCTCCCACGGGCTGTGGACGGCCCCGGGTAAACACAAGTTTGTAAGAATACCTAGACTGTACGACGAGAGTGGGTTCGGCACTCCCTGGCAGACTTGGAAGAACCTAGAGGTGATTCCCACCGAAAATCCCTCGACGGCGCCATCCTGGATGTCCTTTACAGGCAACTGGGGGAATCCTAGAAGCAATTGTCATCCTCTTGTTAATCTAGGATTTAATATTTGCGAGTTTGTCGACGGACCAACTGGGATACCTACAAAGAAAGGAAGCTTTCAATGTCCTAGTTCTTGTGATTAAATATTTATATTCCTATTCATAGTTTGTAATTTTATTTATAAAAAATAAATATATATTTAAATCTTTATTTTTTTTTTTTATTAAAAAGAATCTTTTAAATCCAAACCTTACAATGAAAATATTTCATGTCTAGTAGCCCATCGATTTAAATAAAACAATTTTTTTGTTACTCAGTAGACCAAAAACTACTCAGACTCGTCGTCGTCTTGTTCCTCACTGGGCTCGATGCCGATGCTGTGGATCCCGTTCCTCAGCACCGGGGTCCCTTTGTCTCTGCTGAGGACTCGGGCTTTCACCGCGACATTGAGCGGCGTGCCGGACTCGCAGCACTTTAACTGGATAACTTCCTTAAGAAATTCGTCGTAGGCTAACAATTCAAGCTTTATCCTGAAAAATTTAAAAAACCCCAGGTGATTGCTACTACGGATTTATTTTATCTGCTGACCTTAGGTCGTCTTTCTCCTGGAATACTTCGTTCACTCTACAATTTGAGCTGCTATTATTCTCCACTATCGCCGCTGGTACTTGGGATTTGTCATCCGCATGTATGCACTTGTTCCATGGTATCGAGAATTCTATGTGATACCTAAATAAATAAAAATAAATTCATCTGCAAGGACTGTCCTGATTAAAAACATGATCCTGAAGTTAGCAGACAAAAATTTTTTGATTGTTTTTTTTAAACAAATAAATTACAAAAATAAAAAATAAAAAAAATGCACATGTAGGAAATTTAAAAAACTACAAGTGCAATTTTTCAAAATACTTTTTTTTATAATTTATCGTTCTGAAAAAATTATTAGATGTCAGTTAACTTCAGTATCACTTAAAAACTCCGACTAAATCAGAATCTAGTCTTCCCAAATTAATTTTGACGTCTCTCAGGATTACAAACCTGTGGTGACGTTGTAAGAATCCTAAATGTGCATCCAAATGTCCATGACGTTGCGGCTGTATCATAATATTATTAAATCCAAGACCGCTACCTCCACTAAAGTGAACATGATGATCTAGAATAACAAGATATTTAATTTTAATTTAAAAAATAAGTAAAAAAAAAAATTATGATCCTGAAGCTAGCAGACAGTTAAAAATTTTCGAATTTTTGTTTCAACGGCTTAATTTAAAAAAAAAATAAAACTAAAAAAATGCACGTGTAGAAAATTTAATAAACTATAGGTGCAATTTTTTCAAATATTTTTTTTTTAATAATTTGTCGTTTAAAAAAAAATCCAAAAATTATTGGACGTCGGCTAACTTCAGTATCATAAAAAAATTACCTTTTTCTCCCATTGTTTAATGTCAATTTTATCACAAAGCTGCAGGTTTTTTAAAATTCCAGGCTGCTGTATTAAGGCACTTGACACATTTAAATATCAGTTATTAAACTAATTTACTTGATTATTCAAATTCATTTAATGATAAAATAAAAACAAGATTTTAAAATATTTTACAACAGCTTTTGGAAAATTTTAACACAAAGTGTCTTGATGTATGTACACATTTTGTATTTATTGTACTCTACAAGTCTACAGTCTGGTTAATTCCGCGATTTTCCAAGTGTCACATGCGCCCCGGTATCTGTCACGTGATAACCTCGATCATGTCTCAGTCTTTGATTATGAACTAACCATGGCGATAAACACGTTGTGTAAAAGTGTGAGAAATTACAATTTTACTCGAATTATTTCATGTAATTTAAATTTGACAACTTACAAAAATAAATTAAATCAGCAGTCATGTTTGCTGCCGCGTGTGATGTTAAGTGACAGTGATAATTTAAACATTAATTTAAATTACAATAAATGTTACTGCAACATTGGCATCGATGACCCGGTCAAGATCAAGAAGAAAAAAGTTTTCGTACCCAGGATCACTTTGCTCTCGGAAAAAGACGAGATTTCGATAGTGACCTTGGAGGCTGCTCAGAAACTGGCCAGCAGACATAACATGAAGTTGGTTAAAATAGTCGACTTTGATACTAAAACTGAGAGACCTGTTTACAAGCTCATGACACTTCAAGAGTTCATACAGTCTGAGTTGAAGAGCAAAGCTGAAGCCAAAGAAGCCAAAGAGAAGGCCATCAAGGAGGACAAGACCATCGCGGTGTCAAGTAAAATAGCAGAGCATGATTTACATATTAAAATTAAAAGTATGATCAAGATGCTGGGCAAGAGACATGGGGTCCGGGTTGTCATTGCCGTTGATGGCAACAAAGAAAAAGCTGTAAGTTTATTTATTAATAAACGTCGACTGACTCCAGTATCGTGATTAATTTTTAAAATTTTTACAGGAAAATGTGAGGAATATGATAATAGACCATTGCAAAGAACATGCGAAAGCGCAGGCGAAATCAGACACTGCATTAAATCTCAAAGTAACTCTACGTCCGATAATAAACAAATTGAACCAGGAACCCGAAGAGAGTGTCAATAAACTGGCTGACAATAACATGGGGTGATTAATTTTAATAGTTCATTAAAAGTTAGTAATTAAAATAATAAATTTTTTTTTTTTAAACAATATATTTTAAACGAAACAATAAAAAATAAATTTGACAATTATATAAGCACTTGTTGCATATACATTACATACAAATATTAAACTAGACAATTATTTATATTGTACGCTTCTACGTTTTACGTATATTGTAATAACAGTAATTAAGACTTAATAATAATAAATATTATATTTTAACTGTTAATTATTTAAGTGGTTACAATTATAAAGCTCGTTTTTATTGTTATTATTTTTTTTTAATTGTAAAAACAAATTTAAATGCACATATATCAATCACATTTTATACTTATGTGCTTTTTATTATATTTAATAATCACACGGATTTAATGCAACCTGCAATCTACAAAATATTTTACTTTATTGTAAAAACGCAGAGTATTTTATTACAATATTTAATACTGGATCCAAAATAATTCAAATTACGCGGTAAATTTATAATAAATTTAACTAGGATATGTGCGTTATGATTTTGTTATTGTTTATGATCTTACGAACAACTGATAATTAAATATAATTTGTGACCATCGTCAACGATAAATATTATTATTAATTAATAATTAATTAATAAGCAATCGACAACTAGCGATACTTAGCTAGTACTTTGATAAAATTTGATATATTTTCACTCACATGTTCAGTGAAATATCAACTGTTCTATTCATGGTTCAAAAAAATTGCCTGTTTAATTCTCTTGATAGAAAATCGCAGCGCAGGTGCCGTAAGGGCGTAGAGGGTACAGGTACACAGAAAGAAAATAATTATTTGCCCCAAGAAAATTTTTCTTCTCAATTCAAAATGAAGAAAATTATCTTGGGGCGAGTAAAAATTTTTTACTCCAAGAAATCCTTTTTTTCTGTGCCCGTGTAAAAAAAATTTTCGTTTATAACGAATTTAGGCATGAATTTCATGACGAAACTCAGAACGTGACACAAATATGACTTTCATCATGAATTTACTCCAACTTTTCGTCTAGTAAATCAGTACCAATTATAAAATTAATTTATTACGTCTTGGAATTAGACTTGGGATGACTTCGATAGAAACTTGACTGATTTTTACTGGATTAAGCCTTTTGTTATATTTATCGATACAGAAATTACCAATAAACTTCTTCCATCAAGTAATTGATTTACGTAAATCAGTTTTGATTGTAAAATTAATTTAGTGAATGAACTTCGAATCACTTGGATTTAAATTTTACTGAGTCATAATTTTGACGTGATTAAAGTTGATGATACAAATTCATGATGAGAGTTATATTTGTGTCACGATCTGAGTTTCGAGATTAAATTTATAATTAAATTCATTATGAACAATAATTTTTTTACACGGGTGTATCATTTTTGGCCACTTTAGGGCTGCGTAACGCGAAATATCGTTGCGAATTAATTAATTATTCTACAACAATTCTTCTGGGTTTCTTGACGTACCAAAAATGAAACAAGGGTTATTCAATTTTACAAGGAAACATTGAGCACTTCCGGAACTCGACGAGTCTAGTGCAAGGTTTGCCGTGTAATCCGTAGGGATGAATTTTAATTCTCCGTGTCCGATGTTGAACTGCGTTGCCACAAGTCGCGTGACACGGAGACCAAGGAGACCAGTGGGTTAATTTACAGTCAACTGAAACTAATTTAATTAAGATTATTGTTTTCTCTTACTTTAAGTCATGATCATAACATTTAATTACCTCCGTTATTATAACTATAATTATTATTGTTATTAGTTTCTGGCAAAACGGACTTGCGATCACGATAACGTTTGCGGCGATCACCCCGACTGTCTTTTGCTAAAAAATTAATTTTAAATTTAAAACCAACATTCAGATTTAATTTTAATTAAAATTATTTCAAATCACTTACAGCACCCGGGTAATATTTTGTGACATTTTATTTTTCTCATCAATTTCTTCGGACACCTGCGCCCGCCGTTTTGTGCCGGAGTCTGAATTAACAAAAATAATTATTAGTACAAAATTAAAAAAATAAATTTATTATAATTATAAATACTGACCACAATAGACCGAGTGCTGTTGGTATATCCATGACAGTCTTCGCAAATCGTCCAGTCACTCCACTCAGTCACTTCGCAATCCACTTTTTGTCCTTCCTCGTATTCTTGAGTTGTCGATAAAACTTGACTGCCGGCTTGGATTCCATTAAAGTCCTCAGACTCTGGATCTGCAGAATTTTAATTTTTAAATCGACAATTTAAAAATATAAATTTACTATTTTATAAAAACGTTTAATAATTTTTCAGGTGACAGTAATCACCGAGTCGCTCGCGCTTAGACTTTCTACGTTCCTGATGAACGGGAATGTGATAACTAAGGACACTACTAATCGATACTTTATAATTTTTCGATACATCTTCAGACTTAGCTCCTTCCCAAATTCCTTCTTATCATTCGTAAGCATAAAAATTCATCACAAAGTTATTTAATTTTTACAAGTAACATTTTTTTTTTTTAAATATAAATCTAAATAAACTTACTCCGGATTTCATTGCAAACTTTCATACATTCTTCGACAGTTTGAAAATTATTCCTATTGGCCTCGCATCCTCTGTATTTGAAAAACTTGCACTCGTTTGTTGTCGAATTGTAGTAGACTCGCTTGAAAGATCCTTCACACGATCCAGTAATCAATGGCTCGTTGCAAATCTCTGTAAATATATCATTTATCAACATCAATACCAACATAAATATAAATATAAATATTACTTTCAGCATCTTCGGGAGTTATTTCGCAGCTTTTTATTTTCGAAGTGCAATTAACACTTTGTACTCGACAATTCCAATTAACACTTCCCTCAGCAGAGTCATCAATAGGTCTGCGGTGTCTTGTTTTAGTACCCGGCCCACATGATGATGTGCATGGAGACCACGCACCCCAGGGACCGTACACGTCATCAGGGCATTTCTATAAATTTAAAA
The DNA here is from genome assembly GCF_029852145.1 of Microplitis mediator. Taxonomy (NCBI): domain Eukaryota; kingdom Metazoa; phylum Arthropoda; class Insecta; order Hymenoptera; family Braconidae; genus Microplitis; species Microplitis mediator. Next base: position 20,386,094 of record NC_079979.1, read on the forward strand.
GAGCGCGTAAAATATTTCTCTCATTAACTAGATAAATAATAATAATAATAATAAATATTTTTTCCATTTTATTTAACGTCTTACGCTTGACCCAATCATGACCGTTTAGTGACCAATAAAATGATGGCATTGCTGATTGATAGCAACGAGAAATGGTGTGCAGGAAAGACTCGCATGATAAAGTTAATAAATGTCTCGATTTTATTAGTCATGATATTTATGACCATGATATTTTTTTTAAAATTATTTTTTTAAATTCTCACCTGCAACCATTCCTCGGTTACCTCCACCACCTCATCTTCATCATCATCATTATCATTATCTTTTTCTTCTTCGTCATTTGTTTCCTCTTTATCATTCTCATCATTTTCTGTCTCCTCCACATTCTCTCCCTCCTGATTTTCCTCATTCTCTCCCTCCTGATTATCCTGATTCTCCCCCTCCTGATTTTCCTCATTCTCTTCCTCCTGATTTTCTTGATTTTCCTCATCACCTTCTTTTTTATCCTCCTCTGTCTCTGTCTCAGCCTCCGTATCCTCGACAACATCATCAACGACAACATTGTCATCCTGATCCTCTAAATTTCTTACCTCTTCAGTTTCCGTATTTTCGCAAGGCCCATTATCACATGGAACCGTTTGCTGCAAGTCTGGGCCATTCGGTACCATCATGCAGTGCTTGCGATGTTTTTTATGGACAAAAATACGTGAGCGTACAGTTTCTCCTTGGCCGCAAGTTGTTGTACAGGAACTCCATTCTGACCATTGGTTTAATTTGCACGCCGGTGTGTCGAGAATTGTTCCTCCTCTTTCGCGTCCATTGCTAACAAATAATTATTAAATTTATTTATTTACTCCATTTAAAAAAAAAAAAAAAAAAAATTACCATTCTGGATTGTTTCCATAACAGACTCCGCGGTTGCTTAATGATTTATTGCAATTATGAGCCGCAGCAGCTATTGGATCCTCATATTTTCTTTGTCTCATTCTCTTTCCTTCGCCGCAAGGTTCCGAGCACTCGCCCCACCCACTCCACTGAGTTGTTCTACACGACTCTAAATTAAAGATAATTAAATATTTAAATAAAAAAAATATATATATATTTATAGATTAAAATTAACAATTACATGGATTAGTACCTCGGCCAGTTAAATTATTGGTTAGAATGAATAAAATTAAATTAAAGTAAAAAATAAACAAAAAAAAAATACTTGCTATCTTTTTTTCTGTGGGGTTTACGGTTCTTTCCTTTATGGTTCTCACCATCTTCGTCTGTTGTTGAATTTCTACTATTATCATTATTACTATTAATATCATTATTATCACCACCTGAATCTGTGGCAGTGGTGCCGGTAGAATCATCGCAGGCTTTTTCGTAAAGTCTTTGTCTGCTGAGGTGCAACTTCGCCATAGGTTTCATGTCCATGCCAAGGGGATCATAAAATGGTGACCTTGTGTCATTTGGCCAGCTGGTTGTTATTCGTCTTATTGGCTCCGGTTTTTCCAGCGGCGAATCCGGGGACTGAATCCATCATTATTTTTAATAAAAAAAAAATATAATGAATTTAATTGGATACTTTACCATATAAGTTATCCCGTCATCAGTTCCCACATCGATCGGGTACAAATTGAGCTCTTTGTGTTCGATCCACGAGCAATTCGAGAGACAAAGCTCCAGTCCAGAGACTCCGACAATCCAATCAGGTGAAGGCACTGACAAATATTAAATCCATCCAATTTAAAACTCTGCAACGAAAATAAAAAAATAAAAAGATTCATACCAATCATGGAAACCAGTGACATGAGATGATGCTTCCGGTCTACTCTGAACACTGCGAAAGTCCTTCCGGTGACATTTGGATGACTGATACCTCGTGCTTTGATAATTGTCCTGATATGTTCGCTCTAAAATAATTAAATAATTAATATAATTGGCAATTCATCAGTTAGTTGATGTCTGTACCTGCTCTTTGAGCTCGGACTCGAGTTTTCTTGTTGACCCAAACTCGGCCACTTGCTGAAGCCCTTCGCTGGCTGTGTCGTCAAACTTCCAAAACCGGTAGTCGAAAGTATGAGAAGCCCCAATAACGTCCGAAAATTTAATCATCCAGCCTTTGCTGGGAAAATCCTAAAAGAAGGGCTCAGATAAATATAAATTAAATTATCGGATGGATTAATTATTTTTTTTTTACGGCCATTGAACCTTGGGATGAGTATTCCGAGACCAGAGACCCTCGAACGTGACCTCGTACTTGGCTTCGTCGCAAGCACAGCACTCAGGCAAGACAGGTCCCGGATCGTCTTCTATTGCTTTGGGATCTTGACAAACTGTTCTCACTAAGCCGCCTTCATCCATAAACCACGTCTCGGGAGTTTCCATTATCGTCGCCCTGTTTAAAAGGAATGGATAATATATTAACAATAAGTGCCACGAATCCAACTGCAGTCTCACTCAGAGTCGCGGAAAGATTTAAAAAAAAAATAAAAAATAAAATAACCTGAAGAGTACGCAGCCGCTTCCCTCGGGAGGGCTCGTCCATGCAACACTTATGTCTTCCTTTGGTATCTTGCTCGTCTCCATGATACTGTTTGGACATTTGTCCGAGAACTGGGTCAGCGAGTCGTCAATAAGATCAAATGAACCCTCTGATGAAGAGGACTCATTTTTGTTATCAACTGTCAATAAAAATCTTATAAACTTCTCTCTATACTTGTCAGAATCATGTGGCCCAACATCCGGCCTCTTCGCTCCCTCGACCGTCACTACAGAGATAAAAAATTAACTTGAGTTTATATTTTTCCGTAAACTAGTAAAGTATTTTAAATTTATAAAAATAAGCTACTAGACTAGACTAATAAACTAGGTCATCGCGTAGGTTTTCATATAATATTTTTCATAAACTTAAATCCTGGAATTTAATTTCATTAGTCAGTTTTAAATTTATTACCAGCTGTGATGGGAATAATCGAGACCTTGGTATTTTTATGGTCATAAAAAAAAAAATTACAAATAAAATTAGTTGAAAAGTCCTTGATAAATTGGCTGCTTTTCCACCATCGGAATTTTCTTCTTTCCCTTTTTCTTCCTCTCTCTCTCTATATATATGTATATAGAGATTGTCAGATAATTCAATTGATTCCAGAAATCACGGAGCGATCGATTTGACGCGACGTATATTTTAAATAAATTAAATCTCATCTTAAATATTTTTTAAACTTAAATTGAAATCTCAAGTTAAATTTATTTTATTTTTCCAAACAAATTCAAAACATCATAAAAAATATAATCAAAGGGGCATCCGAGTTCAAAATTTTTTTTTATACTTTCTGAACAGAGTATTCGTAAAACTACCGGCTAACAAGCTCCGATAACTTTGATAATTTGAAAGCCCGCTCTTTCTATTCACTTTATCAGTACTAATGCACATGTATAAATCAATCCCAGGTGATGCTGTTGTGTTCCTGTACAGCTTTCGGCTATCAAAGCATCCAAGTAACGGTTTGCAGTTAGCAGTTACTTGCAAGTATTTTTGTTTTTGTTGGCCTTTCTCGTGATAAACGATATTTCCTCTAAACATCAGTAGCACCAGCAGCATCTACAACTTTTAAACTGCCCAAGTACATGTATGTGTACGTGTGTGTTCGTCTCTATGGCTTCCGGTGTGTGTTGGAGGTCTTCTACGTCGAGTTTGACTACTCATGATATTTATTTTTTATTTTTTTAATATTCTTGCGCAGCTTCCCCCTTGACAGTGATGACTTTTTTTTGCGTGGACGACCGACGTTCGTTCCCAGGCAATAAAGCTCGTTAATGTGACGAAGGAATAAGAGACAGCCTGTTATGTTTATAAACACTATTTTTAACTTACACGTTTTTTCCCAACGATCGGCTATTAATTACAAAAAACCCTAAAAATAGCCCTTTTTTATCAGTGCGTTTAAAATTTTAAATCTACTTACGCAAATTAAATCAACAGGCAATTTAAATTTTAAATTTGTTTTACATCAAAGTATATAATTAATTAGTTTACCATACATTTGATATACTCGTTTCATTACAGAGTAATAAATTCGTCATATGTTACAGACACATTTGATATCAGCGAAACCCCGCGAGAAGCTGCGCTTCAATTCTCATAACCCTGAATTAAATGGATTAGTCATGAAAATACATTTAAACTAATAACCTTCCTCGCATATATTTAATTTCACACTCGACAACTAAACATACCGGCTGTAAAAATTCATAAAAACACACAGAGATAAAATAATTTTATAAATATTGTATTTTTCTTCTTACAAGAAATTATGCTATTGGAAATTTGATTCCGTAACATTCGACCCGTGGACAAAATACCCGAATGAAAAACGCGGGAATTTAAGTAAGATAAGAATTTATTTATTTATTATTTTCTCGAGGTAATTTTTCCGCAGTCACCGGAAAAATTTTCAATCTAATGAAATTTCAGGGTAAAAATTTCAAGATTTCATTGAAAATAATTTTCTAAATCGAAGAAATCTGATTCCAGTTCAAAACATTTCGATCTTTTTTCCGAAATCGTGCAAATAAACTTGAATTTTCGTCGGTCGAGAAAATTATTCTTCGATTTATATATGAAATTAATAATTTTCATTGATCTACTACTGAAGAAAATATCATTTTTCCAATGTTATTATTTTTTTCAGTGCATTTGTGAGAAAAAACATCAGCAACTTTTCATTATTTACTTTTTTTCTGACAATACATCTTGACTTAAAATTTTTTATTTTTATTCCTGAAGAAAAGACCACCTCGAGTGTCGTAATATCCGGCTTTTATTTACTCTTTTACGTTTTATTTTTTACTTTCGCCCTAGACAATTGCGTTGTAGCATTTACTTGAATTAAAACTCGTTACTTTTTTTTTCTTTCACTCATCAGAACTGAATCGCAAGTAGTCCTGGGTAAATTAGCTAACAAAGATGCATAGAAACCACCATCGATTGAAAAGTAACATACTTGAGTTATTAATCGGCTAAGAAAATCCAATTTACGCGTTAATTAAATTCTGTAGTAAGCCCTGGTTTTATTTCAAGTTCCTCGTTACCCTCAATCTGACGGATTTAAAACTCGACGATATTATTTTTTATCATCATCTATTCTCGTCGTCTATTACAACCTGATAGCCTACAGTGTTTACCCACAATTTGCATCAGCCAACAATGAAACCTTTCTCATCAAGGCTCAGGATACACATATCCAATTGAATAATCCGCTATCAAGTAAAGGCTCTCACGTTATAAATTTAAATAGACTCGATAGCTATTCAAATTGCTTATGGATTATCCATTTTTCATTTTACATTTTACTCTGCTCTATTCTACGCTATTCCATTAATTAAATATTTTTTAAAAATATCTATAATAAAACATACCAATGTATCGCGTGTTTGGCATATACTGATCGACCATGTCAGTTTTATTAAAAGTCCAGAGAAAAATTGAAAATTGTCCCTCCAACTCTCCTGGCTCGGATTTGCTGTCGATCTTCCTGTCGCATTTCGCCCCCAATGATTTTTCCAGACCCGTTAAAATTAAAACTATTAAATACACCGTGTAAATCATCTGAAACATTTCATTTTTTATTTTAATTCATTTTCTTGGCTCATTAATTTCAGTTAAACATAAATATGTGAGGGCCCGAGTCGAAATATTAGACGTAAATTTAACGTTTTGAACGTAGATTTGAGTATCATAAATTGAAAACATATTTATCATAAAACTAAAACTCATTTATACTTCCAATAAGAAAACATAAGCATATACCAAAAAATTTTTTATATCAATTTTGTACTCCTGGATTATAATCACGTCAATTCCCTAAAATTTTGTCGTCCGCTTTTCTGGCTCTTAAATAAAGCATTCGTATTTTGAAAAAAAATTTTTTCAGTTTCATACTTCTATCTTTAACACTATATATGTATATCTGTTCATATATTATGATATCAAGGTGATGAAAATTGTGATTACAAATATTGAAATAAATTAATTGATGTTATCATTAAACTAAAATCATTACTCATGAAATTACTAATTTTTTATGAACCAAAATACAAAAAAATCGTTCAAATTACGTCTAATATTTCGACTCGGGGGAACGGCGGGGAAAACGGGCATCCCAAAAATTGGGTAAAAATTTTTTTTCTTTTCAAAAGTAGTTTGTAATCCTCATTTACGACTCTCATCACCATTTTTGTACAATTTTGAGTATCCGTTATTTATTTTTACTAAAATTAAATAATAGTAATTTTTTAAAAATAAACAAAAAAAAATTTGATACTTTTTTTGAGACCGGTCCCTTTTTCCCGTTACAAATAAACACCCATTATTTCCTCAGCCCCCCTCCCCCCTCTATACATACCCCGGCTATTTAATTATTCATATCAATTTGGACTTTTACCTTTGCGATGAATTAATTTTTAAATCAATTGAAAAATAACCGCGTATTAATTACATTTAAAATTTTAATTGCAGTTAATAGTTTGCACAGATAAATAATTGTAATGATTATTAGTATGATTGTATGTTAATGGTATTTAACCAAAGTAAATTTGTGATTGATTGATGGATAGGTATAGCCAGCGCAATTAAAGTGGATAACATGGAGCTTGCAGCAGAGAGTAAAGGCCAATATCCTGTGTGTTGTGTTGAATAAGTGAACCTAAATATATATAGAGCGGGAATGTTGGTACATACAACGTGACATTTGACTTTACACCAGCTCTTTGGTCTTTGGCAGACTGCCACTCGATCCACCATCAACTTCTTGACGTTCATACCCGTATAAAAGTTAAAACAATGTGTTTTCACTAGAAACTTTCTCTCTCGCGTACTTTACACCCGCTTTTAAATATATCATTTTATTTCATTTTTCTACGCGCATAAATACATTTATATTTATAGAATTATTTACAATAAAAAATATCCAGTATAAAGTTTTATGTATATCATTTAAAGCTTTACATACATATACACATCAACCCTGATAGATATTGAAGATGCAATATCAGGAAAAGATTATATCAATATTACAAGTGGGTATGGATAAAGATAAAGAGGAAAAATATAAAATAGAGAATGAGTAAAAGGTAGCGGGATCTAGTGTCATTGACTTGATAGCTTGCATCGCATTCAACTGTAATGCTTTGAAATCCAGGGTAAGAGCTTCTTCGGAGTATTAGGTATCACATATGTACATATATATATGTGTATGTACGTACATATCTACTGGGAAATAAATCCTTTGGGCAACATTCGCACGTGGCCGATCATCCTCTCGGGTGATTGCTACGGGCTTTTTATAGTTTTAAATCCTAAAAGTAAACTGTAAGCTTAAGCTAAGAGCCGTCAATGTCACGTGAGATATATATTTCATATCAGTGAAATAATAATTGCGACATATATTTTTATGTGAAAAAAATTACAGGATTTGAAGTAAATTATTTTTATAATTCACTTTTTTTTTTACAGTATACTCATAAAGTTTATAGACAAATCCAGTGATAATAGAGCGAATTTAAGTTTTAGATTTATGGAATAAAAAAGTTTTACCTGAGAATAAATCAGTCGAGATCACAGATTAATGAGAGCATAGTTAAACTTATTGATAAGTTTACTTTTATATAAATTATTTAAGTTTTAATTAAAAAGTTTATATTTTGTTTTAAAATTCATAAAAAAATAATAATGATAATAATGAATTTTATTCATTGAAGTAAAATAAAAGTGAGCAATGGAAAGGCCATTCGAATAATCCTATTAGAATATTTACTTGGAAACCTTTAAGTCGCTACTAAATTAAAGAACGCGACCGTGAACTTGTACAGTAAAATAAATAAATAAATAACAAATAATAAAAAAAAAAAATAAATGGTATTTTACTTTATTTACTTACCTTGCAATGAGTAACAAGAGCTTTCGAAATTAAACCACAAAATAAATAAGTAAAAATTTTCGTAGGATTGTAAGTATATGTTGACAATCTTTAATACTTATCAGATAAGCACATGTAATTTAAAGAGCTTAAGTAAACGAGTACGTCTAGTGTTGCCGGTAGTTTAAGTTGAACTGAAAGTACAAAGCTTTAGGCAGCTTTCCGCGAGCGATTTGTCTGACACGAGGCGGCCGTCACTACTTGCGTCACGCGGTTTGCGCACATTTCTCCAGATATATATGATCATATCCATCATATACATAATTATTATACTTATATATATTTATGTAATTTAGTATGAGTTGACAAACATTTTATTTAACTACTCTATTAACATATGAGTGTAAATACGCACAAGCAAGCAAACTAATTATCAGCGATATTTAAAAAATGTAATACCCCGTTACGGAGTTTTGAATTTTTTTATTAATCAATTAATAAATTATTTTTTAAACGATTAAATAAAAAAAAGTTTAATTTATTTGCCCTTGCGGGAGAGTTATTGCGGCCGTATCTATTATTTTTGGTAATTGCTTCCAGTTTCCTGCTTGTTAATAATTTAAATGCTGGTTAACTAATTAATAATCATGACAATAATTAATTTTTTAGCTTTTAACGACTAGAATAATTGGCGATCTAAATATTTTTTTTTCTTTTTCGAACGTTAACTGTCGGCAGTCAAATAAAAGTGAAGTGAGCGATGATCGGTTGCCATGAGATCCATCAGTTGTTTTGAGTTAAATAAAAATATCAATCAACTATTTGACAAAAAAATAGTAATCTTTAGTTGGAAAACGTTTTAGCTGATGTACAAATTATGTAAATTTTTTTGAGTGTCAATAATGTCGACGAAGCTCAATTTAAACGAATCGATAGGTAACTAGATTCTAATTAGACGGATAATTGCTCAGAATATGTCTCTAGAGTTATTATTTTTAGACAAAGCTGATGATGAAAAAGTATCGTATCTCCCGAAAGCGTCCAGGTCAGTAAGTAATCACGGTAGAACTCCCTCTGCAACTCGAGCCCGGAGTAAAATTCCTACTATCGTTGCCCAGAATAGTGCGGTATGTATCATTTTGATACTAAAAAAAAAGTTCTCTTGCGATATAAATCTCGAATTTTTTTATTTTATTTTAAGGCTGATACGACAAAAATGTCAGCTACGAAAGATCCGGTGACAAGCCCGACATCGACATGGGGAAATCGCCGTCGTATGACTGTAAGAAGTTTTAATTCATCTCCGAAAATTCGTGCTTCGAGTTTGCAGTCGACAAATCAGACGTTACTTGAAAGACAGTACAGAAATAAACAAAATCGTTATCTGTCAATGCGAAATGAAATTCAAGAAAAACAGGTAGAAATAAAATTTTATTTATTTTCCCTTTTAAAAAAATTTTTTCAAATTTAAATTGGAGTAAAAATTTATTTTTTTAAATGAAAAAAAAAAAATGTAATGTAGGGGGGGGGGGTACTTAATGAAATATCAAGTTTTTATAAAACTCTGGGGATACCCCCCTGCCTATCCTATATTTTGTTTGTCTCATTATTTTTATGGAACAATGAGCAGATTATTGAAAATGAGATTTAATATAAAAATAATTTTAAGTATCATTAGGGCGAAAGAAAAATCGATTAACGATAAAATTAAAATAATTACAGGTGAGTGCATTAAATATGTACGAAGAAGTATCTCAATTACGTGAAAAAATAATGGCCGGTGGTGGAAAGGACCCCGGTAAAATAGAGTCCATTAAGACTGTAGCGGGTGATTTTCCGATAAAATTTAATGACAGTGACAATACTTGTCGCGGGAGTGGAGAGCATGCTGCAATAAATTCATTAATTACTAAAGAATTTATGACTATTTTACAAAATGAATTAAAAGATTATCCGAAAGGGTGCTTGAGTCTTTGTCAAGATGTTATTAAAAAGCACTCGGAGCTCGTGGACTGGATAGAAAAATCAACTTCAACTTTAAATTTAACTGAAAATAAAAGTAAAGTTGACCCGGAATTTATAAAACAAGTGGATGATTGCAAAAATGAGAGAGAAAGTTTTAAAACAAGATTAGAGATGACGGAAAAAATTTTGGAGAGCTCCAAGGGTGAGCTGATTAAAAAAATAAAAGTTATGTGGGAAGAGATAGAGAACATGCGCTCGCGAATCAGAGATCTTGAAACAATGAGCAACGAAATTGTTAATAAAATGCGTAGAAAATCAGAAGCTGATGGGGAAAAATTTAATCAGCTCAAAGAAACAAAGGATGTTGCAGATAATGATTTGCGCAAGACAAAGGCGACTGTTCGTGAGCTCGAGGCTCGTATTCAAAGCGATCAAAATAAAATAATTAAATTCCAAGAGTATGTTAAGAGTTTGGAGACTCAGTTGAAACAAAGCGACAAAATTTTCGAAAACAGAACACGCGACCTCAACAAAAGCTTTAAAAATTCAGAGGAAACAATTGTCAGTTTAGAAAATCAACTGACCGTTTTAAAAGCCACGTAAGTTATCATTTTATTTATAAATTTATCGCAAGATTTAAACTATTAAATTTTTTTTTTTAGTTTGACTGAACTGCAGGATAAACTGGAGAAAGTTGAGCTGGAGAGAGACAGAGCCATCAGCGAGGCGAAAAAGCGAACAGAGGAAGCGAATATCGACCGTAATAAAAGTTCCCAAGTGGAAGAGCTTAACAGAGAAATCGAGTCTCTGACTAAAGAACTGATAAGTTACAAAGATTTAATTTCTGATATTAATGATAATGAATTATCAAGTGACAAAGATTTTAAGCGGCAGCTCGAAGAAGAGCGCACTCGGCTTTCAAAGTTAACTGAAGACTACGAATTCCTTCAAAGGACTTTTGATACTACGTAAGAACTTTGTCTTATTTTACTTTACTTTACTTTACTTTATATATTTACTGTAACAATGGATTAAATAAATAAAATTATTGTAGTCAAACGAGAATGGTTGAACTGGAGGATCAAGTTGCGTCAATGTGCAACAAAGACCTAGAAGACCAAGTGCCCAAAGATGACTGGGAGTCTTCGGAGCTGGTTAAAGAGAATGAGGAACTCGGTCAAGAGATCGCCAGTCTTAAGCTCAAGAATGTCGAGTTAGAAAGCAGCTTAGCGGAAGCCATCAATCAATTTGAGCAGCAGGATCAAGCGGTGCGCGAGCAAGCTCAGCAAATTATAATGCAAAATGAGTTGATAGCTTATCTAAAACATAAAGACCCTGAAATTACCACCGACGAGGTATTTTTACATTTAAATTTAATTTATTTAAATATTTTATACGGATTTATTGTCGGCAGGTGAGCAAGGAAATTTCCACAAACGCGGAGGCAATACAGAAATTATACGAAATGGTAGAAACGAAGGAGCTGCAGCTGACAAGACTAGAAAAATTAGTAAAGCAGATGGAGGACCAGGAAGAGCGGGCCCAGGAGCAGCGGACGCGGTTGGAAAGAAGGATTGCCCAGCTGGAGTTGGCGTTGCAGACTAAAAATAGTACCAAAGACTCCCGGTACGTCGGACTATCGGAGTTTAATATTTACGAGCAAGTATTTAAAGCGGGGGCTTCTCAATCGGCCGGTTATCATGACGATCATCAAAAATCACAGCCAGATGTTTCCCCGTACGCTTACAATTCGCTGATAGAGGAACAAGTCGCGCGGACTTTAGAGTTGGAGAGAAAATATCAAAAGTATAAGCTAAAGTCCCAGCACATTGAGTGCGTCTACAACTGGCTGATAAACAAGTCGCCAAGGCTAAATGATAATAATGATAATGATAATAATTATCACTCACGTGTCTATCGCTCGCGTGATCGATATCACAGTCGGCCGCGACTTCCTGACATTGATGTCGGCTGCTATGCGTACCAGGTCGTTGATAATTGCGCCAGAGAGTTTAAAAAACTCAGCTCTCGTCGGCATGAATCGCGGGCCCATTCTCCAGATAAATTTAAACATAAATCTAAATCAAGAGACTACTCTTCTTAATTTTAAAACCTGATAAATTAAAATACAAAATTAAAATAAAATAAAAAACTCACTGTCTTGTATTTTTGTTTTAGGAAAGGCTTCTGCGCCGCATCCTGTAAGGAATTTTTCGAACGCTGAGAAAATTAATGAAAAAAATAAATATTTAAAATTATCTTTGATACTAAAAATATTATTTTATAAATTTATTAAATGGCATTTTTATTTTTATTTATTTATCATTAAATTTATATTTACAAATTATGAAATAGATATATACTTTATTGATCTTCACTATCGCTGTCTGAATAATTTCCCAATAATGATAGACTCCCACTAACCACCAATGGAGTACTTTCTTTTTTCTCATCTATTTTTTCCGCCAGTTTATTACCCCCAGCTGTTTTAATGCCGATAATTGATTTTTTTTTTGCCAAACTCAGTGAATTAGTAGTCGGCGCAGACCAAACGGAAGTCGATGATGAACCCACTGATTTAATCTCTCCCTGAAAGTGAAAGTATTAAATTAATATTACTAATTATTAATTAAAAATTATCTACAATTAAACTCATCGACTTACAGATTTAGTATCAGCCGAAGTACTTGCTGTCGATTTAAATTTTTTATTCGGCGAGTCCTCCGGAAGTACGACAATTTCTTCCTCGACAACAGTCCCAGTGACTTTATTCTTTTTGTTAAAAACCGACTTGACGTATTCCTCATCCAGCTCCTCCTGTTCCTTCAAAGTCCTCTGGCGAACCGCCTGGGTGTCGTACTGCTGGAGCATCTGGTCGTAATCGATGGTCTGCTGACGTCTATTCAAATCCTTTAGCTCCTCCAGAGACTCCAGCAACTCGAGCTCCTGCTTTGACTGCTGTGTCCTCTTCTCCAAGAGTTTCATCGGATTGGAAGCCTCTTCCTCGTTCTTTTCATCCTCCTCTCTCTGCGCCTGTTCCTCCGCCAGCTTCAAAGCCATGAAATTCCTCGTCGCCCCGGCCTCGATCTCGTAGTCGGTATTCTGCGGGTCAGTTTTAAAAGATATCTCCTGCAGACACCTCGTGCACTTAATGTAGAACCGGTAGATCCTTATCCCCAAGTAATCGCTTCCCTCGACGTCTTCCTTGCGTGCGTTAAATTTTTTACCCTTGTAAATGTACTCGCCGCAGGTCTTGCAGCGCATATTGAATGGAGCCATCAATCGCACGGTGTACTGCCGGTTCCTGGCTAATTTCATACGAGGAATTTTCGATGGATCGAAATCCGGAGGATAGTATTTCTGTGTAAATAAATTTTTTATTAAATATACGCATTCAAAAAAAAAATTATGAATATTTGAGTACTTACATTTAATACTTTACGCTCAGACATTTTAAAAACTTTTAAGTTTTCTTTTTAAATAAATAAATAATTAAATAAATTATTTTGTGATCACAAACTCCTGGACCTGGACAGTGACATAAATAAACGTATTTACTCCAGGTTATGTTGACAAAATTTTTTATCCTGAGTAGATAAGAAGAATTTTTGGATTTTAGTTACAAAAGTCGCCAGAAGCGGCAGCACTCGCTAAAATAATATTTTTTTTTTTTTTAAATAATAAAACTTTTTCTAAAAAATATCAGTGTCAATTAAAAATGATACTGAAGTTAGCAGACGTCTAATAATTTTTGGATTTTTTTTTAGACGATAGAAGATAAAAAAAAATATTTGAAAAAATTGCACCTGTAATTTTTAAAATTTTCTACATGTGCTTATTTTTGTTTTATTTTTTTACAATTGATTTATTGAAATACGAAAATTCAAAAATTTTAAAATGTCTGCTAACTTCAGGATCATAATTTAAAAAATATAAGAAATGATAAATAATTTAGATCTTAGATCTGATATCAATGTAATTTAATTTTTTAAAAATAAATTCATATCAGTAAAATAATAATTATTTTTTAAAAATTATTTTATTGATGATACTGAAGTTAGCCGACGTCTAATAATTTTTTGATTCTTTTCAAAGCGATAAATTATGAAAAAAAAAATATTTGAAAAAATTGCACTTGTAGTTTTTTGAATTTTCTACACGTGCATTTTTTTAATTTTTTTTTTTTTGTAATTGATCTGTTGAAAAAAAATTCTAAAATTTTTAAGTGTCTGCGAACTTCAGGATCATATTTTATTGACAAAATATACAGAGGCGACATTATATATATATTTTTTCTTATTGTAATTATTTATAATAAATTTATTAAAAATGGAAATATTGAAATTTTGAATGAATGCGCACTTGAATGGATGAAAGAAGAATATTTAAAAATAAGCATTTGTGTAATTCGTAGAATTCCATTGAATTCGGCGTCTAATAGAACAGGCAAAGGATCCGTTATTGAATACCTGGATAATTGAATTTATTGTAAGACTATCCGAGCATAAACAGACTAAAAAAAATATAAACATAATAATAATTTTTATTTAAATAGCTGGCACGACAATTTAAATTCAAAAATAAACTTGCCGCCATAAAGCTCAAGTAAGTATACAGGGTGACTGAGCCAGTAAATTAACGCTTATCCAGTGACTAAAGTGTCGCATTTTCAAATATTTTAAATTCAAGTTCTCAAAGTTGTCAATCAACCAGCAATCAAGTATTTTCTTCATGTAATTGTGATAAAAATCTTAATGACGCAGGAAAATGAATTAATGTTCATTTACTGGTCGTGTTCATTCACTGGACTGATCTTATCACTGGTAAGGAAAAGAACAAGTCTACCTTTGATTTACTTAAATACTAAATACTGTTACTATTTTTTTTAGTGTCTTGCATCAATCCTGTCCATCATATAAATCTTTTAAAATTATTGCAACAGGTTGTAAATTGCAGAACTACGTAGTAAATAAATACAAATAAATACATATAAAATAGGTAGTAGTTAATAGCAGCAGAGATTATCGTAATTTAAAGCTGCTGTGAAGACTTTGCACCCTGAAAAAAGTACCAGATGTTTATTATTATTTTTATTATTATAAATATGACGTAAAAAAAGAGTATGTCGGGTGTAGTTGTAGCGATTGCCGAGCACGACTACTCAGGATTACGAATAAGGCAGTTTAGAGGTTTCGGGTGATTATTATTAGCGCCGTCGGCATTTATCCGGCAAGAAGAACAAGCCAACTCCTAGGAACCAGTTTCGAGACTGAAAATTGCAGGCTCTTGGGCAACCGCCGGCCGACACGATGAAAGGATTCGCCTGATCTCTACTTACACACGTCAGATCATCACCAATTCTATCTTACACACAACTCAAAGTACAAAGTACAACGAACAGCGCCGATGATCGTTTAACAATCGATCGATATATATGTCGAGTACACTCGCCTTCGATCATCATCATCATCTTCATCATAATCATCCTCCGAGGAAGGCGTTGCTCGAGATATCGATCACAGATCACAAGCTACCCAGCTAACGTTCTTGATGGAATTCTCTTTAGCTTTTAGATAATTATTGTTATTATTTCAAGATTTATAGTTTATTATAATTACGAATGTTTCATTAAAATATATGTATTAATAAATATGTCAGTTGCCTGATTGTAGGAAAGTCGAGACGTCTTTTTTATCCCTGATAACAAAAAATGTCTACCGTAGACCTTTAATTCTGGGAAGACATTTAAGTCGGTTAAATCTCTGCTCGTCTGTGTCTGCTATAAAAAATTAAGATTACCTTCTTCTTATATATTTTTATTAGCAACTTTTTTTTTATTCAGTTTCCTAGAAGAATTTCTTCAGACAATAAATTTTTAAAGTATAATTTCTTATCATCAATTAATTTAAATTTTTCACACATTTCTTTTAAATTTTATTTTATCATAATTCGATTACTCATTAATTAAGATCGCTGATGATTAAAATTTAATTTCAGTACATTGTAATCTACACCCGAAGAAATTTTTTTTTCTGTGTAGAAAAAATGATAATTCCTTACGAGTTCACTAAGTGGAAAATTAATGAGGTACAAAAATAAGCAAATAATTTAAAAAAATTGATGGGTAGAATTACGAGTACATTAGAGTACCGAAGACGCTGTGTATTAATATACTGAGATTACAACTAATTTAAATGCAGACGCAATAAAGCTTGATGAAGTGTTTCCGTATTGTCGACCGGACAAATATTATATTTAATGTTTCCTGGTGCGCTACCTAAGAATATAAAAATCTTTTGTGTATCATCCATGTGTGACCTGGTTATGATTATGATAATAATAAATATTATATATATTATTTTAAAAAAATTTTTTACTACACATCGAATAACAATCAGCAGCTCATTATCAACTTACAACTTACGACAGCACCATTATATTATTCTCTTATCATATATTTCACCAAGAGTAATCCTACACTACAATATACTATACTCAATGTATATATGTATATCACATAATACCTACATTTAAAAACTCGGATACGCACGCATTGGCTGATAAACTTGACAATTCTGTAACTGATACGGCATGCACGCGGTTTTAAACTTTAAACTAACGCTAAATATGTAGAACCGTATTCTTACACTTGAGTTCCCGTTGCTGCTTTGCCAACAATTATGTTAACAAAAACTTACTGAGTCATTACTACGAGGTGCATTAATTACCATGGGTTATGCTAATGGTCAACACATTAATTATCGATAGCTCAGCCCTGATTAAACAACTAAATTCGAGCGAATTAAAAATTTTAATTCTGTTATATTCTGTCGAATTCTGCAAAACAGAATTCAACTGAATTGAAAATTTGAATTTGAATTAAAGAGAATAAAACCGATTTAAAAATTTCAAATTCGTTTTAATTCAGATTCAGAACCAGAAATTGGAGAATTATTTTCGAATTAATCAGAATTAAACCGAATAGAATTATTTAAATTCGTTTTAATTTTGACAAATTTTGGTTTTCCCGACGAATTAGACAGAATTCATTTTTAAGTTAGGTACTGAATTAACAGAATTTATCTTAACTAAATAGAATTAAAAATTTAATTCTGTTTAATTCGATCGAATTCAGTTTTTTAATCAGGGAGAATTATTGTACTTTAGTGGTTACATTTATAAATATCACGGGCCAAAATATCAGAATTTTATTGTCACTTGCTCAAATATCATGAAAAAATACCATTTAGGGGAGGGGCAAAAGGGGGTACTTAAGAAAATACCAAGTTTTCGAGGACTCAAATACGCTAAATCTTTTTTTTTTTTTTGATGATATTCAAAGTAAATAGAAGAAATTTTCAGTTACCGTTGAAAAAAAAAATTTTTCATTTCTGCGGGCAAAGTGGGGTACCTCCTAAAAAAGGTAAAAAAAAAAAATTTCTGGATTTAAAACGAATTTGATTAAGTTGAATGTTTTTTTAAGTAATTTACATGAAGAAAAATTATATTTTACGTGTTTATTGGATACAAAAAAAGAAAAAAAAATTTTCAATAGTTTTTATCATAAAACAAACGTCATTAATATTTTTCAGCGGACAATTGATTTTTGAAAAAGTTTATCAAAAAAAATTCAAAGTAACGCTTAATTATATTTACAGAAGTGATTTTGGAATTTTTAAAAACCATTTAAAATATCAAATTTTTTTTTATCGAATTTTGGGGGTACCCCGTTTTGCCTACCCTACCCCCTTTTACCCCCCGTCCCCTTCCCCTAATATACCAGACATATATTAAATCGATGATAACCAGACAAAGTGATATTTTTCCCTGTGATATTTAGTTATGACCCCGTTTAAGTCAACGTCCTTTTACTGCTGCTTACATTCGAATAATGTATTTTGTTACAGTTTAAAAGTTTTATTACTTTAAAAGGCTATTTAGATAGCAATTGGTCATCAAGTTTACCTGAATAATCGTTAAATTGAAAGCTTGTAGATTATACTAAGTGTAGATTTAGTAGTAACACAGAGCTATATAGATATTTATGTTGTAGAAAAGCAAATAAAGAAAAATGATAAAAATATTGATGGTAAATCGATCGTCAGGATTTTGTTGCAAAGCTTTATGGAGAATCGGAATGCGGTTTAAATAACTCGTCGGAATAAATATATCGGATTTTAAGCTGAAAGCAAAGAGAAGCTGGATAAAATAAAAAGATATTGAAGAAGCTGGGCTATATCGATGACTTGGTGGTATTTCATCCCTGCAGATGCTTTGCTTGTCTCCGTTCCCAAATAACTTCGGTATCGGCATCAGTACTTTATATCATCATAATCATCATCATCGGCGGTGTATTTGTGTTGTAATTGCAATGGCAGTGTACTTCACTCACCATCAGAATGCGGAATTATCTGCCCACAAGATTTGTCGAGTGAATTTGATAGCGGGACGTGACAACGTGATACGAATCAAAAATTTATCTTAAATTACTAGTATAATTTTTTTTATGATAAACATATTTGAATTAATTTACGTGAAACTTAAGCTCTTTCCCACATCTTTGGTCTATAGTATTTTTTGAAGCAGACAACGTCCTAACACAAGAAGCAGCCACTTCATTATGTAAAGAAATAACAAGAATTTAAAAAAAAAAAGTAAATAAGTATTCATGGGCCCTTGCTTCATTTGAGGCAGGATGCCTCCCTGAAGTGGCGAGATTGGATACCCATTAGGTTGGAAAAAACAGCTCTACTTAACATTCAACAGACCAAAGAAGACCAGTACAGTACACTGGTTGTGTGCTTCACTTTCGGATGGTGAAAGACGTTAAAGTTTATTGTTCAGACTTAGACAATGTTGGTCAGCGGCAATAGCTGTTCCTGGGCTTTTGATTTTGAATCCTACGGTTGACAACCAGTCATGCTATCCTGGTGGTAAATAACCGAGGAACCCGACAACATCAGACAACCTAAACCCAACAAACATTTCTTGGAAATACGAAAACCGAAACACGAGCCCTGCTACCACTGGTATAGACCAGGGTCGTCGTCTACCGCTCGTGCTCTTCTGCTGCTACTGCTACTGCTGGTGTTCCCTATCCTGTGTGATACTGGAGAGTGCCGCCATTGCGGGCTACAAAAATTCATTCCGCATATCACATCCTAATTTACATCTTACTGATACTAATTAGTTTATTTTAAATAAATTACTCAGTCTTAGTACCAGGTTTCACTGACTCAGGTAGACTTTTTCATTCATAATCTACTTTCCGTACTATATTTTATTTATTTATTTTTTTCATTCATTTTTTATCCGAGCTGCGTTATCTTTTTACTAGAGGACCTGAATAAATATGAGTGATAGTAGTCTGAGGCATTTATTATTTATCTTATAATTTATTACAATAAAAACTTTGTTCTTATTAATTTAATATCCATGAAAATTTTTTTTTTATAATTATATTTTTAATAAATTACGGGCATACTTCCAGGTAAAAAAATTTCAAGCCAAAAAAATGATAAAATTTTTTCTCGGGCTAAAAGTGGCTGTCAAAACGCTCAGGTAGTGAACACAAGGTCGAAAACTATCTTGGCTGAAATTTGGGCGATACCTAGATCTCAAAATGCCCGAAAACTTGAAAATTTTCTGTTCTATATTAAATTGCTTGAAATTTTTCGTCCCGTTTATTAAGAATAACAAAATTTTGTGGTTTTTTCAGCCAACTTCCGGCCTTTTCCAATAAAATTCTACCTCTTGGGCCTGATTTCTGCCAAATTTCGACCCCTTTGAATAAAATTCGATGATTTCGGCCATATCTTTTTTTTTCAGTTCTTACTCAGTGAAATATTTTGACCCGAGGTTTTTTTTTAAATACTTTAAACGAACGCCATAAAAAAAATTACTATCGCAAAATAATATTGCATCAAGTACTTGGTTGTATGTTTATACAGCAAGACAAGAGTGCGAGTAATTTTTTTTTTTTTTTTTTTTTCAGATACGTATATGTATTTCCGTAAAATGATAAGAGGCACAGCGATAGCAAGACCAACGGCGTTCAGGGACTAAAGTATGGTTTCCTTAGCGTAAAATAAAAAGTAAATCGATGTTCCCATCGGCGTTCCGAGGCTGAGAAATATAAATAATAAATAATAATAAATAAAATAAAGTATAATAAAGAACTAATGTATAAGATATGGATAAGAAAAATGACGTGAAGATGACAGCTGGTGAAAAATAAATAGTTTTAGTTTTTTATTTAAACGTCGGCGCCATTCTTTGGATGATCTATGCCTCTGTTATTTTTTTTCTACCGCATATTTGCCCGTTGGGTTAAAAAAATGGGATGACTTTTAAAAAAATTTATTTAATACTGCGCTCGACAAATACCATTTAATTTTATAATCTGCCAGTATTTATAAATTTTTAAAAGGACGAGGAGTTTTGTGAAATAAAAAATCTAAAAGCCGGTTCAGGCAGTCACCTAATAAGAATAACTGCTAACTAGATTAACCAGTAAGGGAGATATCTTTCTGCCGCAAAATACTTGTCGTGAATACCGAACCCAGTGGACGTCATCCAGGATAAATTCCTTTATTTTTTGCCTTTAATTTATTTGTCTAAATAAAAATTCATAATTACTGTTTTTTTTGTCAACAGAGACAGAGATTGTGGGCAACCAATAGATAATGAGCTGGTGTTAAGAGGCGAGGAAGTGTTCTTAGAGTCGCGGAAGAGAATGGAGAGAAATTAAAGTTCCGAGTTGCAAGATTATTCCAAGGTCAAGGATATATCTTTGTATGTATTCTTCATTGGGTATGCGAGTGTGTGTCTGCATGGATGTGAGTGTTTTGTATGTAAAAGGTGGAGTAGAAAGAGGACCTGTTACCTCCCGCGTCGTTAGATTCCAGATAAACCGGCGAATAAGCAGCAACATATATCCCATCAGTAACAGTGGCCGTTGAATCCCAGCCGGTTCCTCTTTCTCTCGCGGAAATTGAGGTGGTTAAAGGGGCAGACTCATCCTCTACTCAGCATCCCGCCAAGTAAAGGTCTGCATGCCAAGGAATAATCAGGTCTAGTCTTTTGGGAATCTGTAGTCAGACTAAAATTAAATCCCGCTAAAGGTATAACATAATCCTCAAATAATAATAATTATTATTATTATTATTTATTTATTTAAATTCAAATCATGTTAATTTACTGTTTGGTAATCAGCGAATGGAATTTTTTAAAATTAAAACCCGGGTAGTTTGTATTCTTGTCGTATAATTCGAATAACTAGTGGATGGTCATCACGATGACGTTAATCGCGGTGGTGAGATCGGCAGGTAGTCTGTAGTCAGTCTGCAGCCAGACAGACAGACAGACAGACAGAGACAGGTAAGGCACACGCTAAAAGTATAAATATTATGCTGCACTTGCTGACGGAGTAGAGTTGTTTGCCTTTACGTGGAAACGATTGACACACAGGATGTTTCGGCTCGCGATGCCGGGCTCGTGATGGAATTGCCGAGAAATTGCCCAAGGATAAGGTGTCGTTAGTGATAAAGAGGGAAAAGAGAGGAGCTGAGAAGAGCTGAGACGAGACGAGACAAGACGACGGTTAAATAAATAAAAATAAAATGTTAAGAATGAGATATATCTACTGTGTACTTACTGAATGCAGTGAGGAGGAGGATGACGGACGAGTAGTCATGTGCTTTACTCTCTGTCTGCCTCGTGATTTGAAATCGAGAGTGAGCGAGTCGAGTATGTGCTGATGCCAACTAAGATGGTGTCAAGTGCCATTGTGTTGTTAATATTCTCTTTTTACGCGCATTCCATCTCTCCAGTGACGAAACAAATTCCTAAATCATTTCGCGATA
This sequence comes from Microplitis mediator, assembly GCF_029852145.1. Taxonomy (NCBI): domain Eukaryota; kingdom Metazoa; phylum Arthropoda; class Insecta; order Hymenoptera; family Braconidae; genus Microplitis; species Microplitis mediator. The sequence goes on from NC_079979.1 coordinate 20,407,833, forward strand.
GGAAATTTTGTAAATTTAAATCTTATTGGCTGCATATTTATTATTATCAATATTAATATGAATATTTGTAGGCTGATATATAGATTTGGTGAAGGTTTTAACCGGCTGCAGCTGAAGGCCACGTAGTCCGACAGTAGATTTATGCTCTACTCGTTGAGTAGGCAGTCCTGAACGACACGATAAAAGGATAAAAAAATTTAAAGAAGGCCCTGGACCTGCCAGCAGCAGCAGCAGCAGCAAACAGCAAGTGCTGTATAGATGGACCTCGCATACCAGACGTACTCAATGAACTGTGAGAGCTGTAGAACCAGCCCAAGGAAAGGGAAGCACCCAACAAACCGAAAGAGTGTTGCCAACAGAGTATTAATGAACTCGTCTCCTCTCCCTCGCTCTCTCCCTCAGCAGATCTCCTTCTTTTCTCCCGCTCGTTCAGCTAAATTTCTCTCGAATTAAGTGATGACGATGTTTCTTACTCATATACATTTATATTTTTTTATCTTTATTATCATTTAAACAAAAAGTATCGCGACACACCTGCATCAGACCACCATCATCTTGATCCTCGTTAAAAATTTAGTCCCCGTTAATTGGAACCGTCCCAATGCCATTTAAATATCATATGTGTATAATTTTATTTTCATAAATACACGCACATATATAGGAATATATACAGAGTTTATCTCTACCTGAAATCTATACCTTTTTTTTATTAATTTTTTTGAAAGGGTAGTTTTCACCGTACCCCGATAATTGATAATGAAACGACACAAAAATGCCCACATAATTTTACGTTTACTGTTTAATTTCATCATCTGCTGGGATTAATAACGCCGACATATATTTATATATACGCGTGAGAATGAAATGGTTTGATGATGAGACACGTATTTCGGTATTTATTCTCACGTGTACTTTTAGCTGATAGGTTTTAAATGGGAGTGAATAAAGAACCCATGCACAAGAAGTGGATGAGCCATTAGCTTTGATGTTGTTACTGATGCGGTTGTTTGCAGCAAGAACCGAACTTGAGATTTTATTTTAAACTGCAATGGAGATTCTTTCATAATGCGAGTAGTTAGCTTATGAGCAGTATGCTTTATAGGGTGTAAGGTATTTCAATGGAAGAAATTAAACGTCAGTGACATAAGCACGATATGATTTATTATATCAGCCAACATACATAAATATTTTGTACCCTCGATTAATTGCTGTTTAATTAAACTTTTTGAATCCTCGGGATTAACAATCGTGTGTTGAGGCTGTCTGCTAAATTAATAATATTCTTTGGTGCAACAATGACGCCGCCTGGGCTTATTATTTGTGCGTAATATTATTTTCAAGGCTGAGCCAATGCCACAATATTTTTTCAACCTGTTTGTTGGGGTATGAGTTATTGTTGTTATTTTACTATGCAGAGGAAGTTTTTAAAAAATTTTGAGATTTATTCAAGTAGGCACTTGTGGGGATGCCCGGTGCGTGTGTGATTATTTACAAGACTTGGATCCAACAGGTGGAGACTATTTAAATATCAATGTAATTAACCACAATTCCTGCATGCAGACAACGTCTTAACCCCATTTCCTTAGACCCGAGGATACACAAGAGGGGTTGACATGAAATTAGCGGTGTCTTGAAACACGAACGCACATCACATACTGACCGCAACTACTACCGTCTTATTGGGTATGGGGCTAAAGATGAAAAGACGTGAGCACTCTACTGTGACTACTGAATTACTCAAAACACCGGAAGTACAAAGATTTTATTTTTTTTTTTTTAATTTTATAGAAAATTAATCAAACAAAATTATCTGGCTTTCAACCATAAGATCACTTTACTTTTGTCCTATTTCGAACAAATTTGTGGACATTTTGCCAAAATTCTGAAAAATTTTTTTTTCTTTTTGTGGGGCAGAGCGGCCCTCCTTCAAAAAGTGATAAAAAAATTTTTTTTTTCGTTTTTTTTTTTTTAAATTGTTTTCATCATTAAAAATGTATTTCTTTCTCTTGAAAACTATTTTTGGTTTTATATTACTCGAAAAAAATTTTTTAAAGCGTAAAAAATCGTTCACTCTCGATTACCTTAATTACTAATTATTATTTAATAAAAAAAAAAAATCAATTCTATAATTTTACTTTATTTCAAAAATTTATCAACTAAAAAAAAAATTTAATTTTTATAAATTTTTAGTGACCAAATTTGCCTCTTACATAGAGAAACGGCCGAAAAATATGAAAAAATAATTTTTTCGGAAGTTTCGGCTGGTCCATTTTGCCCCAGGTGTTATGCGTAGGGCTAGAAATGTGGAATTATAATAATTTTTTTTTAATTTGACGATAAAAATATGAAAAAATCACTTTTTCAAAATTTTGGGCTTGTCCATTTTGCCCCAAATGTCATGCGTAGGGCTAAAAATGCGCAAAAATATCGGATTTATAGTAATTAGTCGAAAAACAAAAAATTTTTTTTTTGGTCAAAATTTCAGGGGGGCCGCTTTGCCCCACCCTCCCCTATTGGCTTTGTTTGGTTTTTGAAAATTAACTCCTTGTAAAAATTTAAGTGGGCCAGAGTCAAATAATTAAATTAACAACTGGATTATTTAAAAAAAAAATTTTGTCGCATTTTTGTTGAAAGAATTTTTTGATTTTTTTTTGAAGGATGTAATTTAATGAAACTGTGTAGAGTCCCTTTGTCATATCCGTAATGAACAAAAGGATACCATATGGCACTGCAGCGGTGTTCAATTATTGTTGGGTAGCAGAGGAATGAAAGCGACGATATTATCAAAAGGGGGGAGGCATGTTTGTCAACGGGTCAAAGAAATTGTATGGACGATATGACGAGGAGAGAAAGTCCGGTCGGTTGTCGCTGAAAGAAAAAAGTTTTCCTTTATCTTGAGAAACAAACAACTTCCAGGAGAAACTTAAAATCGCATTGTAAATTTTCTTGTTCTTTAGTTGCTCGCCTCGGGTCTTAGAATACCTGCCGAGCGATATCTTGACGAGCGTAGAAATGGAAATTCAAGGGTCTTACAGCCGAGAGCCTAGACCGTAAGCTGTTGTATTGAATCCCGACTAAAATGGTCTCTCTGTTGTCCTTAGAAATAACAATTAATTATTAGTAATTAAAAAGTTAATTCTGATAAACAAACAGTCTATTGATGTACACAATGAGCACCTGAAAAATAGTCGTACCGCAGGAATAAATTTGAATGGCGCTTATTTGGGTTCGTCTTCAAGGACTCTCCCACGCAGACCTAAGGCAAAAGATGCTTTTATTTCGTTTATTTATATCTTTCTCACAACGGAGCTCTGATTTTTCTATGTAATGGTCTTACATTCAGGCGAGTTAGACTGGGGGAATTAAAATCACGGCAAGCTCGCCGGTAACCCACTGGTAGTAGTAGTAGTGTTATACTCCGGATGAATCCGTATAGCAGTTTCCTTACCTTTTAGTTAAATGCTTCATTGAAGTCTCTCATGAAGCATCTACTACGAAGTCTCAGAAGTACGTGGGAATATCCCATCAAAAATTCTCTTCTCCACTCATATACACATACAATTTATAGAAATTGGGCCTGAGAAATTTTGCGGGTCTCAAGGTAACTTAATTCCTATTTCCTTATATCTCACAAAATTATCAATTTCTATAACTTTCGTTTTAAATGTATATATTTACAGAGGAAAGTATCCGAGGAAGCAAAACAGACATCGGGATACGTCAGCTTAAATTTTAACAAAAAACTTAGAAGCCATTTTTTTTTGAGCAGAGGAATTTTGAAAAAAATAAAGATTTCTTTAGGTGACCCATTTTACCCCGCAGGGAATTGTTTTTTTAATAATAAGGTCATTTTAATACGGAATGATTATTTGGCGACTGCACTGAAAAAAATAAATATTTGTCCCAAATAAATAAATTTATTTGTGGCTTTTTTTTGAATATTTCTTAATGACAAATAAATATATTTGGTACAACAAAATATGACAGTTGATTCAAATAATTTTATAATTTGACGGAAATATATAGTTTATTTGTGGTAAGTAATTGATATATTTGCTCTCTAAAACTAAATTAGTGAAAAACCACTAATTACTTGTGAATATTCACTAATCTAAATTGTCCAAAGTATACGACTATGAATTAGTGACTATTCACTTTTTGAATTAGTAAAAAAAACAACATATAGAATTAGTGAAAATTTCACTGATTGAATTAGTCAAAAATGTACTAATTCACTTGTTGACGAGGATTTATTTGGAAAAATATTGTATCGTTGCTAATAATATTGTATCAAAATATTATTATTATTATTTGTAATTGATTATAAAATTTTTTTAGCAACTTGATCGACTAAATTAACAATTAAAATTACTTTCATACGGTAAATATTTATATCATAATTATAACTCATAACCTGATTCTATTGTCAATGATGGTTTTGATTCAGGTTCGGTAAAAAAAGTTGGAGTAAAAATATAAAGCTATTAAAAAATAACAAGATGTATTATTTAGCAACTAAATTAGGTTTTATTTAATTAACTTACTTGAATTACTACTGTTCAGTTGTATTTAAAAATTATCGTAATTAATTTTGCCCTGAATTTGATAATTCAACGATAGAATAAAAAGTCCTTAAGCGAGGCGCCACTAGTAATCATTGTAGAATCCGGGGAATCACTAATGAATTAGTGAATCTAATTAAAAATCACTAATTTTGTAGTGAATTTTAAGATCACTATTTCAATTAGTGAAATTTTCACTTATTTAGTTTTAGAGAGTGTGGTAAAGATATTAAATTTGTGACAAATAACTTAAAATTTGGCGATACTATACATATATTTGAAGCCCTTATTTATTTGTAGCAATTCGATCATTTCTTTACCACAAATAAATCACTTATTTCACGCAATTAAACTACTCAAATATATTATATCTTTCTCTCTAAAACTAAATTAGTGAAAAACCACTAATTACTTGTGAATATTCACTAATCTAAATTGTCCAAAGTATACGACTATGAATTAGTGACTGTTCACTTTTTGAATTAGTAAAAAAAACAACATATAGAATTAGTGAAAATTTCACTGATTGAATTAGTCAAAAATTTACTAATTCACTTGTTGACGAGGATTTATTTGGAAAAATATTGTATCGTTGCTAATAATATTGTATCAAAATATTATTATTATTTTTAATTGATTATAAAATTTTTTTAGCAACTTGATCGACTAAATTAACAATTAAAGTTACTTTCATATGGTAAATATTTATATCATAATTATAACTCATAACCTGAATCTATTGTCAATGATGGTTTTGATTAAGGTTCGGTAAAAAAAGTTGGAGTAAAAATATAAAGCTATTAAAAAATAACAAGATGTATTATTTAGCAACTAAATTAGGTTTTATTTAATTAACTTACTTTAATTAATACTGTTCAGTTGTATTTAAAAATTATCGTAATTAATTTTGCCCTGAATTTGATAATTCAATGATAGAATAAAAAGTCCTTAAGCGAGGCACCACTAGTAATCATTGTAGAATCCGGGGAATCACTAATGAATTAGTGAATCTAATTCAAAATCACTAATTTTGTAGTGAATTTTAAAATCACTATTTCAATTAGTGAAATTTTCACTTATTTAGTTTTAGAGAGTTCTCACAATTAAATATTTATTTGGCCATATCCAAATATACGATATCTTTGGCTCAAATAAATCTTTTTTTCAGTGTGGAAAAGAAGAAATAGTGCGGAATTCTTTGTTAGGAGGCCTGTTTCCCCCCTCCCCCCTTATATAAATATGTTGTATACAAAAGTTTTAGTAACAATAATGATAATACTTTTGGTAAAACAAATGTGTTGTACATTTAATTCTTTTCTTCTTATTCAAGTTAACATAAATTTTTATGTACGACAATAATTTACATATAATGACGGCATTTCGGCGGATGTTGACACTCCTATAGAATAAAATATCCATGCATGATTTTATAAGCTACCATCAATTGCTCTTTAAGAATACACATACCAAATTTTTTAAGTATTTTTTTTATTTTTTTTCTAGGATCCACCGTGAACAGACTAAGCAAAATTTAAGAACCCACTTGAGCAGTCCATACATACACACTCTATTAAAAAGTATTCCAGAGTCAGAAGTTTAAAGAGAAAAAAAACGTTGTATGTAATGTAAGACATATTACACATATAAACACTAGAAATATGTTTTCTATAAATGAAGCTCAAACTCTTAGGGGTGGTCTCAAAACTACGACTACCGTAGCATCAAAGCCCTGCTGATGCTCAATGCCGATGGAATCTCATGGGAACTCTATACGATACGGAATCTGACAACTCCGTCCTCAAGTTTCTTCGTGGGTATAAAAAAAAAAAATAATAATAAAAAAATCTTTGCTTTTCTTCAGCAGATTACTAAAACACTTGTGACATTCGATAATATTTACATCATCTTAAATAAAAATAAATATTATTATTAGATCGTTAATGAATTTATAAATAAAAGCACACGGCCATTATTTTTATAAGTCATGCTGATAATAATAATATTTATTTTATACAAAACATCTAGTGATAAAAGCCAGAGAAATTGTCTAACGATTGTCTGGACAACAATTGACCAGCGAAAAACTGACCAACATAAAAATGACGGTAACCAATGAAAAAAATCGGTCTATCAGTTGACCCTGCGGGCCAGCCCTAAAACTTCCCGCAGTTTTCGAGCTCAATAACCTCGAAAACATTATTGTGAATACATTTTCGAGCTCTTCGAGCTCGCAAATACTTTTGTACGTCATTGTTTTGTAAAAAACCATTTTTTAGCATTTCCTTCTCCCACGATATCTCGCGAACGAATTAACCGATTTTGATGGTTGAGGTGGCAATCGACGCGTTTTATCAAGTTCTGAAGCTGATCAAATTTTGAAATTGATTTATTTAGCCGTTTTTGAGAAATTTCAAAAAAACCAAGGAAAATTTTTTTTTTAATTCTTTCGTCAACGGTTTCTCTTGAACGAATGAACCGATTTTTATGGTTGAGGTGGCATTCGACGCGGCTTATAGAGTTTTAGAGCTGATTAGATTTTGGAATAAATCCATCGAGCAAATTAAAAGTTATCCAAATAAAACATTTTCGAAAAAATTTTATTTTTGAAATATCTCTGAACGCACCCTACCGATTAAGTTCAAATTTTTACGGCCTCAAGACATTAACAAGCCGCGTCGAATGACACCTCAACGATCAAAATCGGTTCATCCGTTCAAGAGTTATGAATATTTACATACATACATACGTACGTACGTACACACATATATACACTCGGACATCATCGTGAAATTAGTCAGAATAGCTTCCTAGGCTCTCAAAACGTCGACATCTGATGAAAATTCGATTTTCGAAATCGGACCGAAACCAATAACTTCCCGAATTTTTGAAAATTTACAATTTTCTTAGCGGAAAGTTAAAAATTTTCTGGGTTTTCCAACTATTGTCTGATTAAATAAAATTTTTGACCCCTCAAAGTGTGGACTGTCTTGATTTTTTCCATACTGATGATCATTATAAAAAATGTTGTTTACGAGTTCCCACAAGATTATTCCAGTCGCAAACCCCCGAATCAGATAGTAACACTACACTATTATATGCAGGAGGCAGGTACAGACAGAACGATGTATCTCCATACGCGTTTCGCATCCACGATCATTATTCCCAGTGCACTGGGGTTGCCAGTGTCTACAATAACAACAATATAAAACACCATAAAACGAAAGCAGATGCTTGCACTCACTCGGTCCCCTAAATGACGGGAACTGATGCATAACTCTTGTTAAAACATTTTTTTATGTATGTTTGTATTGACAATGACAATAACCGGCGATAGCTGTACCTCGATTACTATGGGAATTTAGGGCGTAATAAAATTATCATGATTGACTTGAGTCATTAGTTAATATTTTCACTGAGGCCTGACGCCTAACGCCTGACGCCTACTTATTTAAATAGATTGTCAGCACATATCTCTAACGTATGAAATAAAAGAGCTGAGCTGAGTTAAGAGAAGAGAAGAGAAGAGAAGAGCACGTAGTCCATATATAATATAACCCAAGATGTGACAATGACCATTTAGACAATTGGCAATTTTCGACGCCGAATATCCGTCGGAAGTTGCGCCCACCACATCACCAGGCTCCGTTAGTTGGCCCCTGGCTCTTGAGGATATCAAATTGTTAATCCAGACGATAAATTGCAAACGTTGCCTGCTAAGTTGGTCGATGATGATGATGATGATGATGATGATGGTGGTGGTGGTGATGATGATGACGAGTGTGGACGAATCTAAGGACCGCACGCAGTAACATTACATTCGGTCGCAGACGAATTCATTGGGTATGCCACGAGCGTCTTCCGTTCACAGGCAGAACAGTTGCGGTCAAGTTCAATCTACTAGATATATCATAATCGTCGGTGGATCAAGTAGGAGACTAAAACGACGAGAATCGTCATGGACTTTGTACTCGGACTGCTTCATTCACTTATTTATCAAACCAATGGGTCACTTGACCATTTCATTTATATTTTACTTTTTTTACTCATCTATTTAAAGACCTTATCGCGCTTACGTAACAAACCCAATCTAGTATTTTTTTAACTGAAAAATATTTTTATTAATGTATAGACTATAAAACGTTTTTTTTTTTTTTTCACGCAATACATAAAAATTCCAGACAATTATTTTCTGCTCAGTTTAATTTATTCTCGATGCTCAAGGTATTTTGATGAGACAGCTTTACGCGGAGGTTTAAACCTTCAATGAATAGCTTGTGTAAAGGGGCTAATAATTTTTCGAGACATGCAAAGATTATTTTAACGCTTCTTCCATAATACGCCTAAAGTATATTTATTTATTATTTTATTTTACTTTTTATACTCCATTAAAATAAATTACCCCACTGATTTTACTCCGCCGAGCGAAGTCTGTCTATTGGTTATTTTTCAAAAAATATACTTAGGGACAAACAAAGTAATTAGTGATAAATATTATTAGCTCAAAGGACTACTCATCTAACTGTACACGCATACTCGGCAATTAATCAACAGATTTCTCTCCCGCTTGTTAGTCTGCGTGTTTAAATACAGACGAGGAACCAAACCATGAGAGAGATCTGCTCGAGCCTAAAGTTAAAAGCCACGAAACTTATTAATCGGCATGCTACAGACTTTTGTTGATGAGTTCTTCAAAATATATATGTATAATCAAATTTATATGTGGGCTCAGGGCACCCTCATACACTAAATTCACGGTCAGACTAGTCACTAAAGTTCACGTACGGTAATCATCGATTCTTCTACACGTGTACCCACTTATAAATATATAGGGGAAGGGGGGGGGGGGGCAAAACGGGATAGGCCAGCAAAATGGGATACCCTCAAAATTTCGTCAAATTTTTTTTTTCTCGAAAAACTTTCGAAAATGGTCAAAAATGGCATCTAGTATCATTTTACACTATTAAAAGCTAAAAAAAAACATTTTTATATTTTTTGCAAAAAGTATAATATTGGCGCCAATTTCAAATTTTGAAAAGAAATTACAAGGAAAAACTTCTTTAAAAATATGTTGAGAGTAAATTTTATTACTTACATCAATTTAGAAAGACATTATTACATCAATTTTATTCACTTGAAAAAAAAAAAAAAAAATTTACTTTTTTTTGGGGTATCCCATTTTGCCCACAGAAAATAAAAAATTTTTTTCTGATGGCAGTCTAAAATTCGTTATATTTATTTCAAATAGAATCAAAATGAAGCCAATTTACGATATTTATGTCCCTAAAAACTAAATTTTTCGTTAAGTATCCCGTTTTGCCCCCCCTTCCCCTATATATACATTTATTATTCGTAAATTATAAATTTATTGATGGGAGTATTAGCAAGAGTCCATTTCCGTCATGTGACTCTTTAGTGCGTGGGACCGGTCTGATAACAAATGGCAGTTAAAATACAATCTGGATACATATCAAATGTAGGAAGCAGATCAAAGATTATTTATAATAAATATGTAAAAATTTGTATATATATTTTGTTGTGGAAATAGCCTTGAATTTTCTTTTTTGAAACTCATTAGCACACCATTATAATAACCTGACCTGGGTTATTTTGAGAATAACTAACGTTTGTGACATATAGTCACAGTTGTTTCACCACAACAATATTTAAATACTCAATGTAATACTGAGAATCCGGTGTAAGAATAAGGCAACTATGAAAAAGGTTATAGACTTGTGTTATTTCTTGCGATGGTTAATTCGATCTCACACTATTTTATTTATTTTAAAAGTCGCTGTTGGGTCTACGCGTATAATTTTTCTACTTAGCATAACTTTGTCGGCAGGCCAAATCGTTTTAATATGAAACCGTTCTATTCAATGTGTGAGAAAAGAATTTTTTGAAAATAAAATTTTAACTTTTTAGCCTGCGGTTACAAGTTAAGTCCCGATTATTATAATCACGGGATATATTCAATAATAAAAATATATAAATAAATAAAGTGAAGTGATGGAACTAAATACTAAGACGTAGTGATCGTCATCTGTGATATCTGGAGGTAACTGCCACGCGATCAGCACGTGCCTTATGCTGTCGAGTTGATAATGATACTTATGCACCCTAAGTACAAGTCAAGAATGCCGTATGTCGAAGACGGTTTTACACCACCACCAGGCACTAGAAAATCGTCAGCTAACAGAAACCCAAGACCCCTTCGTTACGTGCTGTGCTGTTCTTATTATTATTATTTTATATTGCAGGGGCAAAAATATCCAACGGAAAGTGGATCCATGGCTCGAAAAGTTGCGACGACTTGTGCTATGGCGAATGAAAGAAATTCAATAGAATAAAATAAAAGAACAAAGAGTACTGGGGATTTTTAGCCCATTGCCAAAAGCCAAAAAGACAATATCAAGACCGTTGGGTTCTATAAATTGCATTTATAGGGGAGGGTGGGGCAGAGCAGCCCCCCTAAGCCAATTATTACTTTCTGTGTCTTTCAACCATAAGATCACTTTACTTTTGTCCTATTTCGAACAAATTAATGAACATTTTGCCAAAATTCTGAAAAAACAAAATTTCTTTGTGGGACAGAGCGGCCCCCCTCCAAAAAATGATAAAAAATTTTTTTTTTCGTTTTTTTTTTTTTTAAATTGTTTTCATCATTAAGAATGTATTTCTTTCTCTTGACAACTATTTTTGGTTTTATATTACTCGAAAAAAATTTTTTAAGGTGTAATAAATCGTCCACCCTCGATTACCTTAATTACTAATTGTTATTTAATAAAAAAAAAAAAATTCTATAGTTTTACTTCATTTCAAAAATTTATCAACTAAAAAAAAATTTTATTTTTATGAATTTTTAGTGACCAAATTTGCCTCTTACATAGAGAAACGGCCGAAAAATATGAAAAAATAATTTTTTCGGAAGTTTCGGCTGGTCCATTTTGCCTCAGGTGTTATGCGTAGGGCTAGAAATGTGGAATTATAATAATTTTTTTTTAATTTGACGATAAAAATATGAAAAAATCACTTTTTCAAAATTTTGGGCTTGTCCATTTTGCCCCAAATGTCATGCGTCGGGGTAAAAATGCGCAAACATATCGGATCTATAGTAATTAGTCGAAAAAAAAAAAATTTTTTTTTGATCAAAATTTCAGGGGGGCCGCTTTGCCCCACCCTCCCCTATTCCCGTAAAATATTCGATGTGTTTAAATATTTAAGGATAAAAATTATAATTACTGAGGTCGCGTGCCCAAGTACACTCGAGCACTTGATGCCACTTGGTACACCTGCAGGATAAAATAAGAAATGTCTTTAAGAACTGGACGTCTTCAGGGCATAATGGACACTTGAAAGTACTTATTCTTCAAATGAAAACACCTGGCTGCGGGTAGACAGCCTGCTATGATCGTGAAAGTCTAAAGCCAGAGAACGTAACGATCCAAGGGCTATTGAGTATGTGAATTAATTTATGCTGTAGGGTGAGAAAGTATAATGAATATAATAATGATACATGTGGATGGTTATTTTCAAGAGAGTTTGGATACTGTAACAATGGCTAACGTACTTGTTATTTGTGACAAAGTCATTAAACGAGTAGACGACACCCGCGACATGAGCCAAGAGGTTTCAGCCAACCACCTGGCACGAGCCAACGGATTTTAAGAGTTCAACTGCAGCTGGCAATTGCTGCTTTCATTTAAGGATCTTTCAATGGAATGGACTACATTTATTTCTTTGGTCATCAAGTCTAAGCTCCTTGCGGCCTAAAATTTTTGTGGCCGCATGGAAAATATAATTCATTGCCAAAACTCTAATCAGTCATCTACTTTAGAAAGTAAATCAAACAAAAATGAAGGGATTCCCCGAAAATACTTAACTTGTAAAGTCTACAGGTAATTTATTCTACACTCTAATTGCACTAACAATAAAAGATTTATCATATTTCGTACTGTGACAATTGGGGGGAACCAGAAAATCCAGTCTAACATCACCCCTACGAAGTCTGGGTTCAAGAATATAAATTTCACCTCGAAATAACGGAATTCGGCCCACATTTAACCTGTAAAAAAATTCGCGTCTTAATTCTAAAGTAAGCCAACGCAGATCTCGATAATAAGGAGTAACATATACTCATATCTATAGGAATTTAAAAAATATAACGCACACTGGCATTTAATTTTCTATCACGGCGCGATAATTTCATATTTGAATTTTATGATAAATGAATGTTTAGCTTATTAGCTTTTGTTTAAAATTAATTACTGAGATCATAGTGGGCAATCTTATTAATCCAGAGTTTGTTTTTTCGTGAGAACTCGATCGAAGATTATCTCCACAGCTGCTGGTAAAGTGTATATACCTATTTTTTTTAATCGCAGCTGTTGCAAAGTTAAATTATTTATTTTTTTTTTATCTCAAATCGTACTCACAGCTGGTGGCAAAGCAAGAGTTGATCTTTAAATCGTGACGGCAAAGTCTATCAAAGACAAATATACATGTAAGATATACATGTTTTTTTTTTATTGAAAAAAAAAAAAATATAATATATTGGAATAGCATTAAAAAAAATTTTCAACACTCATTGAATTTATGGAAGATTCAAATTAACTTGCACATATTTTTAGTTACATCACCCGTGCATAAACTTTTATAAAAGATCTCGTCGAGCAACAAAAGTCTAGCCCGTGCCCAAACGAATAATGGATCCAACTACTTGCAAGGGGAATAAGAAAAGTAAAACGGCAGCTGCTAATTTTTTTTTTGTTATATACCTTCAAGAAGTATGGAGGTACGTGTCCTTGTGTTGCTTGAAAAAATACCAATGAACCATATTTGTCCTAGGATAATATTTTTTGCAATATGTTAAGTTAAAATACTTCCACCCTTAGGCCAAAAGAGGAACGAAAAGAAATAAAAAATATATATATGTATAAGAAGAAATAATAAAATAATTTGGATATTGTGTAGGTAAATACGACACCTGGATGAAAGTACGCAACGGATCGTCCCCTTGGGCGCACAATGAAACGTACGGCTAGACGTGGGCAGTAGTTAGGTACCCGATGTAGCAGACGGAGTGCTGGTGATAGCGGGGCAAAAGACGTTATGTCGGGGCACAACGACGCTTGATCCCTTAGCATCACAATAAGACATCTGCTTGCTGGCACGAGCTACTTTTAAGGGTAGCAAATAAGACGCTATATATATTTATATATAATATATATAATCCACGGTATGCTTGTCTGATGTAACGCTCCGGTGTTTATTGCACGACATATTTGTTACCCTAACCTATTATACACCTTCTGATGCTAAATCGTCTTACCCTAGTGTCAGAACACATCAGATAGTTCGTCCCGTATAATGAAGCGAGAAATTATTTTTTTAGTGTAAAACAAAAAAAGTAATGATGATTTTTTATAAAATATGAGATTAAGTATATATATGTAGGGGAAGGGGGGACAAAACGGGATAGGCCGGCAAAATGGGATACCCTCAAAATTTCGTCAAAATTTTTTTTTCTCGAAAAACTTTCGAAAATGGTCAAAAATGACATCTAGTATCATTTTACACTATTAAAAGCTAAAAAAAAACATTTTTATATTTTTTGCGAAAAGTATAATAGTGGCGCCAATTTCAAATTTTGAAAAGAAATAACAAGGAAAAACTTCTTAAAAAATATGTTGAGAGTAAATTTTATTAGTTACATCAATTCAGAAAGACATTATTACATCAATTTTATTCACTTGAAAAAAAAAAAAAAAAATTTACTTTTTTTTGGGGTATCCCATTTTGCCCGCAGAAAATAAAAATTTTTTTTCTGATGGCAGTCTAAAATTCGTTATATTTATTTCAAATAGAATCAAAATGAAGCCAATTCACGATATTTATGTCCCTATAAACTAAACTTTTCGTTAAGTATCCCGTTTTGCCCCCCCTTCCCCTATATTAAGGCAAGGCACTCCCAATCTAGCCAATCGAGTCAAATTCATAGACGAATCAAATTCACACCTTAACCAAATCAAATTCAGTTTTTGAAACCAGATCGAATTCATGGATCGGCGACGGGACGAACCTCAGAACCGAAAGACTTCACACTCTTTGTGTGAAAAATTATTTCGGCAACCGCTGGGATTCGAACCCACGCCTGGCCAGTGATCAAGTTCGAGAGGCCTAGGTCTCCAGTTAAAATATGAGATTTCCGCTTGCGAGAAGAGGGCGCCACCTAGCGGAAGTAGGAGTAAATATCCCAAGTTTATGGAATTTAAAAATATTTACAAATACTTATCTCAAAATAAATGTAAATAAAGATAATCAGCATAAACACAAACCGCGGATAGAAATTTTAATATATATATATATATTTTTTTTTATACTTTTACTTTCTCATTCTTAAGAAATAATTATATTCTCAATACAATCATAGCTTGTAAAATAGTTAGCATTTCAACAAGATATTTCCATAGACGTTACAAGCATTTCAATCTCATATTTTTTTTACCCAGACCTTTAAATATTAAAATATATTCTGCAATCCACACATTTCTGGCGAAAAAAAAATAAATAACGTTGCTACTTATATAACATATTATATTTCAAACTTTTTAAATTTATTTATTATGTTAATTAAACGGGTATTTGAATATCTTTTAAATGTATTTATTTAATTGGCAAATTGTAGTACTCGGCAAAAATTAAAATTGTGAATAACAAAAATGATTGAAATGTGATGTCGACTTTTACGACTTACATGCAAACTGTAGTCGGAGAATAACACTGACGTTAATAATTTTTTTTTTTTTTTAATTCACTTTTATGAGTCAGTTTGGAGAATGTATAACAATAATGTTGCGCTTTTAAAACATATATATACGCAGCACATATTTTTTATCGTTATTTAATTACCAAGATTTATTATATAATTTAAAAATATGAATAACGACAGACATAGACAATATTTTTATAAATAATTGATGATTAAATAAATATTTTATCCCTGGGAAAATACAATCAGGTATTTTAGTTCTTACGAGTTTATTTTGTTATTTTATTATTATTATTTTTCCTCCACAATAGAATATCGACGTAACAAGCTAGCACAGAAATGACTACAGTAAGCCGACCTCTAATCATCCCGGAGAATTTACAGCCTCATCCACTGACCAAACCAACAATGAATCTGCCACTATCTTATTTTTATTTTTATTCTCATTCTTATTCTTATTTTTTCTGTTATTCATTTCTCGGTTTCTCATTCTTTGTCTCACTCGTCTGCTCACCAGTCTGCAGAATAAAGAAAAAATCACCAGTGTAACTTAAAAATTGGCGCCTTTTCTTTCGCTAACCGACTGACGCGCTGTAATCACCCCGATCCGCCATTTTAAACGATAAACTCCATCTTGTCGTGATATAAATACGGCATAAAATTATTTTTATAAAGATAACTTATACTTATCCATCTGATTGTTGTTGAGTTCTTTAAAAAACTGGTATAAATTTTATTTTTTCCTTTTTTTTCGGCACTTACCATAAATCTGGTTTGGTTTCTCAGCAAGCTTATAAGCAGGACACACCCACGATTCTCAGATATTCTCGAGACTGAGGAAAGAATAGGTATCGGAGGTTTAAATTCCACGAGCAACCCTATTAAAGTTCTCGTTGGATGGAAACCTTTAAAAGATCCTTGTTATGAAAATCCAACGGTTTTTGTTGTTATTGTTGTTTTATAATACGGACTCCTGATGTGGCTGGGTCATGTTATTCTGACTGCGGCATTTTCCTTACAACAGGTATGTTTTCCTGGAATAACTCTCACTTTATATTTATAAAAAATTCTCAACTCATTTTTTCTTGCCCAGTGGTCATGTTTTTTTTTAACGGAAATAAAATTCATCTTTTATCGAAAGTATCTGGATCCACTGGCAAAGTCGTAGTTGAGACCTGGCTGTCGACGGATCTCCACTGGATTATCACAGTAAATTTGTAAGTATTTTATAAAATTATAAGCCAACCGAACCAGAGCTGATTAACTGATTGTCCAGGTTCTGGCGTTGATAAAAAACTGTCAGGTTGAAAATAAAAAAATAGCCAAGTTGAATAATTAACTAGTTTAAATAGTTGACAATATAAATTGTCGGTATAAAGTTACACGATATTCAAAACCAGACTAGAATATAATGCGGTAAATAGAAAGAGGGAGTGAGAGGAAAAAGGAATTGGCGAAGGAAAAAGTGCGAAGGATATCAGAGAGTCTGTTGGTCTTTTGCCGACAATAATATGCTGCAGCAGGTACCTATCCTGCAGGCATTCCATCAAGATGCTATCGAGTAAGACGAAGGGCAAGGGGTGCAAGGGAGGCGAAAGTCGGACGGCGAGAGATATTAAAGGATGTTGTGCCGCGGCGGTGTGGGGCTGGAGAGAAGAGGGCTCCAAAGAATCCTGTGGTGTGGTGGGTCCCAGGACCATGAGAGAAGAACCTCAACCTAAACCTCCAAAACGCCATCCACTGCAATCTCCACTACCACTGAACCCTACCGATGATCCACATCCACGCAATTTAAACGCCTTATTTTTTTTCACTCCCGACAAGTAATAATTAATTATTAAATTTACCCAAATTTTTTATCTTTAATGTCACGAAATAATTCACTTGGGGTTATGAGTCTTCAGGATTTTATAGAGCAGACCCAAACGTAATCATCAAAGCGCGCATAGATTAAATTATCAAAGGGTTCGAAGACAATTAAGCAGAGGTGAGCAAAGGTGAACCTGGTGCAAGGGATTAAAGGTCTTTCTATTCCAGCCAATGAGTATTTGGTCTTGGGCTTATACACGGAGTTGTCTGGCATGTAGCATCAGCAGCAGCAGCAGGGCGGGGCAAACGGTTTTGGGTAAGACAAGAAACAACCGCGAGTAGGCTGCTGGCTGAGGTATGCGACTTGTATATATGTACAGTCGGTGTGTGCTACGCAACGCAACTTGAGTTTAGTTGTCTGTATATATGTATGTATGTATGTATGTATGAAGTTTGCTTCAAAGATGAGTGGAGTTTTGGTAGTAGGTATTGTGTGAGTGTGTGTACAAGTGCTCACATTGCTGTGGATCTACAGCCGAAAGTAACCCTGAGAGAGCATGGGAGAACATGGGACCTGTCGGGCCACCTTCGCAAGGTGATTCACTGTCCAGTCGGCAACCAGTCGTGCAGCTCACCTTTTTTAATTGATAATGCAACTAGCTCTATATAACACAACTCTAAATATTATATGCGATAAATGGAAATAACCAGTAATGAAAAAAAATCCAACTCGTCGATCCTGCCTTTTTTTGTATAGATGTATATGTGTATGTTGTTGGAATGTATATATATATATATATATACATATTTGAGTAGTATAATGTGTTGGTTCAAAAGTTAATAAAGTAGTGAGAAATGGCGACGGTTGAAAAAGTCTTTAGAGCTGTTTGTGCTATCGGTGGTATTGACAAAAGACTGACAATGAAATAATTATTTATTTGGTGAGGAGTTAAATAAAAGGCAAGGACTCTGCAAGGACCCCCGGTGGAATGTACTGCTTGAAAAACGATACTCAGTCGGTCGTTAGTGGGTTCTTGGTATTAGAGATTTAATTTATTCGAAGGTGCCTGCGAACACACCGCGAACTGATTTCGTGACCCAAACTTCTCTCCTTCTTTTTCTCTCCTCACACTCACACACACACACACGCACGCAGACACACACAAAGAGCCTTTAAAGCACCGCCGAATATTTTGTTCGATGAGAAATGACCGTGGTTTTTAATTCCCAACATGGCAATTAAATCCCCGCGTCTGCTTACATAATCAAAAATATCTCTATGTATGTTTTAAAATTTAAGAAAAAATTTAAATAAACTAAACATTATCTTTTTTTAATTAATTCACTATTATTATTAGTTTTTAGCATATTCTGTAATACCAAAGACCACTCGTTCTCAGAAGTAGTGTCACTTGATGGTCTTGCCGAGACTCGTTAATTGCCAGATACTAGTTTCATTAACGATCGGTGAAAATAAACAAACTGATATGCCACCAAGATCCTCTCTGACAATACCTGATTGTTTATAATGTCGGATGCGACCAGCCAGCACAAGAGGTGCAAACTTTCCCGCTTACATTTCCTGTATACATATATATATATATACATACATGTCCGTGATAATTATAATCTCCGTGAGAAACATCTGCAGGAATAAGACGGCGGTAAATATTTTAAATAATAAAATTAATAATAATAATAATGGACATTAGAGCCAATAATGTTGTATGGACATGGGTTTGAGTGTGAGCGTGTGCTATAAAGGTGTTAAGCTGAAAAATGGTGAGAGCATCATCATCAGCGGCATACATATATCAAGATTTGATTTACGCATCGAGTCATTAAATCATATATGTTATTGTTGGAATATGACTTTTGATATTTTGTTAATAAGATCTTAATTATAATAAAAATAATAAGCGGGTTTTGTTGTCGGTGTGCCAATAATTTTAACAATAATAATATATATATATATATGAGTATAATAATGTAAAAATACCTGTAAAGCCCTTTTGAAGGTCACGTAAATCTGGTGGACGGGTCTACTACCAAATACTCGTTTCCTCTCTCTCACACTTGGGTACGTCTGGTTCTGGGCGATTGTGTATTGGCGCAGCCGACGTGGAATGTGGTCCTGGTAGGGCTGGGAAGGGGATTGGATCGGGATTGCGTGGTCCTGTGGTCGTGGTGCCGCCACCGCTACGCGGCTCTTCTCCTCTATCTCATTCTGTTACCACGAGCACCACGAGTAGAGTACTCTGAGGAGGATCCAGCACGAATCTACACACAGACGCACACACTCACTTGCTCACTTACCAGACGAGGATGGATCCTGATGATCAAGTTAGAGAAGACTAGCTGCTAGCCTTTCCTTCTCATACTTTTGGCACTCCCAGAGCTCAAAGTCTGAATCGTTATTTGGGAACGCCGTCAGCGAAGGGAGTGCGGACCTCCGCGAGTAGTCCGGGGAGGTCCTGAGGCCGCCAAAGCTTAATCCTGAGACATCGAGAGGCGCGATCCTCAGTTTATGCCCAACTATAACAAAGAACACTCCCGTTTTTGCCTATTTTTCTTTATATGAAATTCCTCAGTGTCTTCAGCTCCTATTACTGTTGTTGCTGGTCGACAGGACCAAAAAGTTTGAGTGTTTCGATGTGTTGGCCGCGCCCGTTTCTCTCCCGTCGATCCGCCGGGCAATCGAAAAATTTTATCGATCCATCAGTCTGCTCTTGTTGTTCTTGTTCGCATCGGCAGATTCTTTTTCGCCTGTGGGAGTACCTGGTCAAGGGTCAGCTTTGCTCCCGCTGCTATATAACAACGTGTCCAAATCTAACAAGTGATTGCGCTTGTGTTTGTGTGCATGAAAGTGCATGGGTTTCGTCGCTTCTTCTTCTTCTACAATACAACATTATGAACTCAATAATCTGGCCATTAAAAAATAAAAAAATATTTTAAAAAACCAGCGGAAATTTTTTTGCCTGAATGTCATTAACGATTTTAACAAACTACTCCCTTATATATTCGTAATATCTAATAAACATAATTACTACTTAAATATATATTAAGTATACTTAAATATATTTGAATAAAAATAAAAAGGTAATAAAAATTTTGACAGTATATATTTTAAAAAGAGAACATATAGAATCGCGTGCACATGAGCTGATGGGTATTTGGAGCTCGAACCACCAAGCATGTCTGGACCACCGGCACTTATATACTCGAATCATCATCCTTTCTCTTTCATACGCGGTGAATTTTCACACGATCTTCATGTTTTAGGCCTTAAGCCATCATTTTACGAGTCTTATTTTCTTTTACTTGTTCCTATTTATTATAATGTCTGTATATATGTATTCCACATTCGATCTAAATCACAATAAGTATAGGGGAGGGGGAGGGGTAATATGAGATTCCCCCAAAATTTTATAGTAACAATTTGGTTTTTAAACCCAACATGACTTTTGTAAATATGATGAGCATTATTTTGAACTTTTTGAAACTTGGTATTTCCTTACACGACCTGTTTTGCCCCACCCTCCCCTAATGCATTTAAATTAATAAATAATCCAATAAATTTTTATGATTACTTTTTTTTTTTTTTTTTTGTAAAAATAATAGAAGCAACCGCTTATTGACGTCGTGATCCTCAATTCGCTGGTAATTCTCGGTTACACTAGTAGCTCTTTGTCTGTCTGCACATTCCAGTCTCGACAATCGTCTGCGGTTTGGCGGGAAACGAACCAAACCCATCACAAACTCATCGCACAATAATACATATAACTAAAGTTGTAATCTAATCTAATAATACATTTATATATATATATACATATATTACTTGTAGAATAAACTATGAAAAGTACTGGTCGGAAAAATAAAACTTGAGTTAACAAATACCGGCTGTAAATGAGATCTGCGATGGCGAATTTGTGAAGATGAAGGAACCAGTAATTTATAAGTACTCAAAATGACCAAACGACTGCAGTAAGTTGGTATAATTACTTAATCCGACTACGAAAAGAAGAGACATGCAACAGAGAGCGTCATTATATTGTTATGATGGGTGCACGACTAACAACGATCAACATGATGAAGATGCCGAAAAATAAAAGAAGAAAGAAAGAAAGAAAGAAAGAAATAAATAAAGAAACAAACAAACTACGGGCCAAAACTAACAGCAAGGGAAACGATTTGTTTAAGGTTAATAAAACAGAGCTGACGCTTGTCTCTTATTTTAGTGGTGTCTTGGCATCGGCTTAATGGAACAATGGGTATGAGTTGTGACCAAGACGATGACATGAACGGATCTCTTATAATCGTCCACCAGACTGTATTAAACCAGTAAATGAATCTGCTGGCCTTTTCCCATGCCCAAGCTCAATTTTGTCCACTCATTATTATTACGCACACTACCTATTTTTAAACAGCCCTTTTCATTAGCTTATGACTCACTTTTAAAATATATATATATATATACATATACATTCATCAATTTAAATTACTCTAGTCTACGTATGTAATTATACATAAATTTTTTTGAATGTTTAAATTTTTGGCGCTCAAATAATTACGTATAAAATTTTTTTTAAATATTTAAATTTTTGGCGCTCAAATAATTACGTAGGGGAGGGTGGGGCAGAGCGGCCCCCCTAAGCCAATTATTATTTTTTGTGGCTTTCAACCATAATATCACTTTACTTTTGTCCTATTTCGAACAAATTTATGGACATTTTGCCAAAATTCTGAAAAAAATTTTTTTTTTTTTTGTGGGGCAGAGCGGTCCCCCTCCAAAAAGTGATAAAAAAAATTTTTTTTTTCGTTTTTTTTTTTTAAAATTGTTTTCATCATTAAGAATGTATTTCTTTCTCTTGACAACTATTTTTGGTTTTATATTACTCGAAAAAAATTTTTTAAAGCGTAAAAAATCGTTCACTCTCGATTACCTTAATTACTAATTTTTATTTTATAAAAAAAAAAACATCAATTCTATAATTTTACTTTATTTCAAAAATTTATCAACTAAAAAAAAAAAATTAATTTTTATAAATTTTTAGTGACCAAATTTGCCTCTTACATAGAGAAACGGCCGAAAAATATGAAAAAATAATTTTTTCGGAAGTTTCGGCTGGTCCATTTTGCCCCAGGTGTTATGCGTAGGGCTAGAAATGTGTAATTATAACAATTTTTTTTTAATTTGACGATAGAAATATGAAAAAATCACTTTTTCAAAATTTTGGGCTTGTCCATTTTGCCCCAAATGTCATGCGTAGGGCTAAAAATGCGCAAACACATCGGATTTATAGTAATTAGTCAAAAAAAAAAAAAAAATTTTTTTTGATCAAAATTTCAGGGGGGCCGCTCTGCCCCACCCTCCCCTATAAATTTTTTTTAAATATTTAAATTTTTGGCGCTCAAAAAATGATATAGAAATTTTAAAAAATTTTCATCTTTTGTTTGTACTTGCCAAAGCTAATATTAACAGTCCACTTGCTGGTACGTATTATATTTTTATTTAAAATATTTAAATAAGACAAAAATAAATTTTTAACAGATTTTCGGCATTACTGATCAGCGGCATCGTCTTATTTTATCTTCACACACGCACAGTCAAACAAATTAAACTCTGCATAGAGGCTGGTCATTTTTTTCGTATTTTGGTAATTAGGAAACGCAAGATGTTTGAAGACTTTTTAGGCTACCGTGAGAGGATTTTTTCTTTATGTAACAAAAAAAGACAATTACTCGAGCAGCGAAGCAAAAAATAAAAATTTTTATATTTCGCGGGCATATTTTGGCGATAGTTTTTATAAAAGAGCAGATCGAAAAATTAGCATGAGGGTGCCCGATGTAGGCCCCTAAGGGTCAGTGAAGGAGGTGTGTCGATAACCAGACCCAGTATGTACCCGCAAACTTTATGCGATCCTGTGTCCATATACACTATACTAAAATCTTGTTGTCTGCGCGGCATAATACACGCCCGTATGTTAAAATTCTCTCAGGTATGTATATATATTACAAGTATCTTTTGGGTATCCAGCGAAATAAAAGTCAGCGCCTCCAGATAGTGTACTCTGGCCTTATGAGCTCGACCGTGAGAGAGACTTTTTAAATTCCCACAAATCTCATATCAATAATTCAATATGTTTTATTTTAATTAGCTACACGTACGGCTGGCAGTTAATGTGTTAAGGTCATAATAAAATTAAATATGTATGTATATATATGGGTGGGGGACCAACGCTGAGATGACTCTTTTGCACAACACGTGTCCAGACTGACAAAAATGCAGCCTGGGATATATATCGTAATTTATAATTTTACCACGACGAGAGCACGTGTTGAGAGGAAAAGAGATCAAGAGACACTGCAGTACATATATATATATATATATATATATGGTAGCAAAACCACCGGATATGCTCCATTTTTGTCCTTGGACAATATGTGCCGCAACCACTGTGCGACTTTAGCTGTTTTTAAAATAAAAAAGTAATTTTAAAAAACTCTGGAAAATAATTAACTGTTGGGTATTATATCTGATAGATACTGCAGAGTAAGATAGTAGAGAAAGAAACTACTGGCTGGAGAGGGGGAGGACGGAAGGGATGGGAGACGTCGCTCTGGGAAGGGGCTTCATTCATAAATGCTTGGTGAGGCGTCAATGGATGCGCCTGTAACCAACCAACACACACAATTCCTTCTCTCTTACTCTTATTTTAGGACTTATTTCCTCCACCTTTTTATATATTTTTTTATTCATCCTCTACTCCAGCAATTTCAACAGCCGACTCTTTCATCTTCTTTTTCCTTCTCAAATCCCTTTCTCATCTCGACGTCTTCGGCTAAACCTTAAGGACTCTCCCAACCCTCAAGCGACTTCTTGAGAAATAATCATTAAATTAAATACCATTTTTTTTTTTAAATTAATTTTATAAACATTTAACAATTTTATTGGCTATTCAGCTCAATACACAGTAAGTTATTTTGTGTAGGCTATTAAATGTTTATTTAAATTATTTGTTACAGCTCGTGACGATAAAAGAAAACCAAGAGGGCATAGTGTGTTATGCGAAAAACGAGACGCCGGATGTGTGACATCATCTGTAGGCATGTTATGACCGACTGCACACCGATAAATATAATATACATTCATATATTTATTTATTTTAAAAATATTTATATGTTCCGTCAGTTGATGTCTATTGTGACTCGCGAGTCAGGCAGGATCAGGATGAGGTCTGGAAGAATAAATTCAACCAGAGCTAAATAATAATTCAAAGCTCAGGTATGCGTGCAAGTCAGCATTATGTCTTGTTTCATATCATCCGTCTTGCACATAATATTTGTAGCCGAAATCCCCTCTACCATATCATCAGTATCATAATCCTCAGCACAGCAGTACAGTGTAGCGCGAAGAGACTGCGTCTGAGGTGGTTGCGTATGGTATGTGACTGTGCATACATGGCTTATGTACCTACTGTACAAATAAAAAAAATAAATAAACGAAACGAAACGAAAAACGCCAAGAAATAAGACCAAAACCAAGACCAAGACTGAGACTGAGACTGAGACCAAGACCGAGACCGAGACCAAGAAGACGAATAAAAAATATAAAATAACAAGAGATCGGCTGTGGACCCGCTAGGGACTCGAAACAACTCGTGGGTGTGGGAATGCTATGTGCCAATGTACCTACTCTACTCATCCAATCGCTCTTCTTTATTCTTTAATATTTTTTCCTTAAACTTTACACCCAACAAATTTAAATTTCTCACACTAATTTTGGATTTGTCAAAATCAACTCATCCATTTAATTAGGGGAAGGGCGGGGGTAAAACGGGGTATGTAAAAATACGAAATTTTCGGGGACTCAAAAAAAAATTTTCAATTTTTGCGGGCAAAATGGGCACCCCCTAAAAAAGGTGAAAAAAAATGAATATTCAAGAAATAAAAAAACTTGGTAATTAAAAATTTTTTATCATCTCCTACTTACAATCTCCTACTTATATATCATTAACTTATTATTCCAATGGTTAATCTATAAATAATTTACTGTTACTGCTCTAATTGTTAATCTGGTAAGCCGCAAGAAAATTATTTCCGGGGCTCTGAATGTACAACCACTTCCCATCCTTGTTATAATTACAATTATGGTTGTTATTAAATTTATACTCAACAACAATATCTACATATATATATATCACATGAATGGTTTATTCCAAGAATGAATGAGAGACTCATGTTTTCGGAGTGCACAGTACTTATTATATAGCTTAGGACTCGTATTGGGTTTAGCAAGCATCAGATGTAAGCCGAAACCACCGCATACTTTAAATCTTACACCTATGGTGTGTATATAGTACATATATATATAATAATCAGACGAGATACTTTTAATGCTGTGCATTAAAAAATAGTAATATAATGCATGAGTAAGTACATATTGAGTAATCTCTGTAACAGAATACAGTTAAACCTTGAGCGTCTAGTGTCACTCGGATAATTTAATAGATTTAATATTTTAAATTTGTTACACCGAAATTATAATTTAGTTTTAGCTTTAAAGTTAAAATTTATAATTATGGTTCGAACATATGGTGCGTTATGGCTATAAAAGAGCAATAAACAATGTCAGCTTGGAGCATAAAAAAATAAAAATGCTCGAGGCTGAGAGTTTAGCCGGAAGTTTGGACTTTAAATTTTGAGTTACACTAGACTCTGACATCACGTGGCGCTAAAACGGATGAAATTTTACTACCACCTATTACTACGGAGGCTCATCTTTAAAGAGAAAGCACACAGCAGCGTCAGCATCAGCATCAGCACCAGCACCAGCACTAGCACCAGCAAAACCTGAAAAAGGGAAGGAATGAGAAGATGAATAAAAAAACAAGATCGAGAAGATGAAGAAGTGAAAAAGAAATACGAAAACGAGGCTCGAGCAATAACCGAGTAGAGGGCTACGGCTACGGGCAAATAAACAATAAGAAAGACAGACAAGAGAGAATGGAGCTGGCGGTGGCGGTAACGGCAATGCAACTAAAACTTTTGGTTCTTGCTGGCATGGCCTTTGCCCGGTCTTATTCTCAGGCCCAAGGATTCTTGGAACTGCCGACCCGACAACGTCCTAAACTTTGCTCTGCTCTTGTCTAGGATCAACGATTCAGCGATCGGCTCACTGGTCATCCTTTTAAAACCCCGCCAGCTCCGTATTCTTTCATGTTAAAACTAAACTTGTTTTAAATAATTCAAGTAAAAATTGCCAACTGGACCAAATTTCTCGCCGCAATAAATCTGAGGACACAGAGTTTTTTATAAATTTTTTAATGTTCAGCTTACTTTGCTCTATCGTATAACCAACGGAAGCTGTTATCAAGCGATAAAGTATCTTTGTGTGCTGATATAACTCTCGAGAAAAGAGTATAATAATATTACACATGATATATGTGTATATATCTACAAATGGGTGTGGTTCGAGTAATCGTACATATTATGTAATAAATTATTTTATTCAGTTAATAATTTAAATAACCGATCACGATTATCTCCGATTTCTTTCGATGAGCCGACGAAAATCACGAGACTTGAGCGAAATAATAAAATAACTAATGGCCCTTTTACGATTAAGTAAAAGACGTTTAGCTCGTGCTAGTGCTGGTACTGGTGACGAGTGTACAGAGAAAGAGTGTACACTGATGCATCCATACCTTGATATATGTATAGATATATCTTGGGAGTTGTCTGAAAACGAGATTCCGAAGCGAATGCTGGACTGCATCCCAAGCAGTTGGACCAAAAACTCATTTGCTTCACAGCATCATTTAGACATACGCACACATCAGAGATAAAGACGAGAATCGTCGTCGCCAATTTGAGACGACTAATGAGTAATGAGTAAATCTTTTGACGGACCAATTCTTTATTTTATTCCATTAAATATCAAATATGTGTGTCTAGCTCTGGGGTCGTGTGATGAAAAATGAATTTTGACACTTGTATTGGTGGGCGTGAGGCGCGAGAACTAAAATACTTCCGCAGTTTTATACTGGCAAACGGAATGCCAAAAATCGAATGTCTCGAATTCCGATTTTTACTTTCGTAAAAAAAAGGTTTAAAAATTTAACTCGGATAAAACGTTTAAAGGGCCGCAATGACAAACACTGGGAACTTTGAGAGGAACTCGGAGATACTGTGGGTCCAGCCACAAAAGAAAGACTCAAAAGTATGTGTATATATGTGTATATATATATGAAGAATTGAATTTGGTATTAAATTCACAACGAGATTCCAGTATTGACGACACCAAATGCGGCGGTGCCGATCGATGATCCAGCATATCATCGACTATCTTTCTTTTGATCAAACATTTCACAAAATCAATTATACCCAAACACTTACTTCAATACTAAGAACTTGATCGTTCTGCAAATTAATTTGTACATGGGTTAAACACAACTTTTTGCACAATATAAACCTCATTCTTTCTCTTTAAATTATTTAAAATCACTTCAAAGATACCATAACTTTATTGTTTCTTGTATACATATATTCTCAATGGAATAGTTCCAATGCTATTTATATACTAGCTACTTTGTCCTTTAGATATATTGCACTGCTTGAAGAAAAGAGTCAATGGATGAGGACAAAATGTAACTTGAAGTGAAAATCCTGACCTCCAAAGATGAAGTTAAATTTTTACTGGTTTTTTGGATTTACCGTTCCGTAGTTTATTTTTTTCTTTTGGTTTTGCCAGTACCTGTAAAACTTCACGTTGTTAAAGTACCCGAAATTCAATGAATGTTCAAGGGTTTTAGTATCCCTCAATGAATGACCTCTCAGCAGTGTCTCGAGTCTCCATGGTCTGCATTGAATAGAATTTTTTTATGGTTATTTACAGGATTATTTCCGGTAAGTTTTTGTCTAAAAGAAAAGGCACATCCTGGCAATTGTGAAACTTTGATTTCAGCAGAAAGAGAGTTTAATATCGAGATAACTTTACGAAAAAGCGGTGGCGAATGGTCATGATGATGTTATGGTATCTAAAAGTGGCTCGGAATTTAGCTTGGATAAATAGTTGCGTTTGGTATTATGGGGCGTGCACCTTCCAATAAGAGACAGTTCCCACCCTTGAGACCTAAAGACCCGCGGTCTTCCTCTCATGACCAAATACAGAGGCTAGCCCTCTACTCAACTTGCTCACTCTTGACTTGCTCTTGAGTTGCCCTCCAGCAGCACGAAATAAAGAACCCATGCAGTCGCGAGTGTTTTTGCTGGTGGACGGTTCCAACCCGTCTTCCTCATCCTTCATCCTTTCATACTCCACATCACCAGCAACCAAGTGCTAGTCTTTCTTTATTTCTCTTGTTCATCATCATCATCATCATCATCATCATCATCTCATCGTCTGCTGATGCGAGTAGGCTTCTTTTACTGCGTTCCAGGGGTCCCGATCGCTCAAGATTCCCATCATCAGGGCGAGCCCAGCATGATGAGTTTAATCAAAAATTTCGGTAAAATCGTGTGAAACAATTGAATATTTTTTTTCTTCTTTTTTTTTTTCATTATTATTATATACTCTACTTATGTACACGTATTTCTTGTCCACCTTTTTTGTTGATATACATTTTAATGCCTACTTTATTATTATTGCAGCATCGAGAGGTGTATGATGGAATTCCAGCGGATATGGAAGTCGCAAGGTCAGACCAAAACCAACCGATGACCATCAGCTACTCCATCAACTTCTACCATACATAAATTTATTACAGTAAATACTTATTGCCACACTTATTATTCTCCATCTCGGCAACTATTTAGTCAGGACTAAACTCAGCTCCTCTACTCCATTATCGAGGCTTCAGTATATCCCTATTTAACATCACAATAACAATATACTTTTATTATCATGCTTTCTCTTGTTCGTAATCCTAAAATTTAAAGTAGACCTCAAAAATATTTTCAGCTCCCGTTAAATTTAATTATACTATTTTATTAACACTTGCCCAACACCTGCGCCCAATAACCAATAACTACATACATGTTTATTAACAGCCAACAGTATAATAATTTCTTGAGGAATTTTTTTTCATTTTATTTGTTAAATACTTTCCATTAAAAAATTTAAAAATAAAAAACAGCTCAAGGTATTTCATTAATTTTTATTTATCTGTATATGTTTAACTTTTTCCATAACGTTCTTAAGAGCATGGGATATCAAAGTAGTCGAGTCTTGACATAACACAGTACAGGCCCTGATGTCTCCGTAATTGTACTCAAACTCCCAGGTGGTCGTCTCGTCTGGAAATATGTCTGTATTTCATCTTCATTACTATTCAATACATTTATAAAGTAATTCGCTAGACTCCCGGGTCGGAAAATTTGATCTAATTTCAGTCTAACTAGACTGTATTTGAACTAGTCGACCTGTCGGTAAATTTGTGTAACAATTTTAAGCTGTTTTGGTCTAATTTGAAACAGATCACATTTTTCGACCTGGGCTTATCATATATTTTAATTACGCGACTCAATAGAAACCGGCGTCTTTTCGCGCGGGACTTTAAGTACTCGGGCGACCCGTATTAAAGTTGTGAATTATTATTATTATTGTGATTATTTAAATTAAGGCGCGAAAGTATTGCCGGCAGTTGAGAAAAATTCGAAGCAATTCAGGTCAACAATGATCGATTATTACAGCCCATAAGTAATGATTTCTCGCTTCTTAAATTTTAGTACAAAATCACCAGCCCAGCGTGTATTAAAAATAATGGTAAATAATAAAATAAACTAAGTTAAATAATAATGGTTTACATATATTTTCTCTGGCCTCTTTGCGTTAAATTGTTGTAACAAGATGAAAATTATTTTAACAAAATTTATTATGAAATTCACTTTAAAACTTTCAACACGCGTAATCATCTGGATTTATTATGGACAATTTTTTTTTATTTTTTATTACAAAAGTGTGGCGAATTTAAAAATCAAATTTTGCTTTTTTATTTTTCATAATTATGTACATTTTGCAATAAAGATAAATAAAGATTTAGAGTTTTGGGAATTATTAGAGAAAGTGTCAGCATGAGTCAAATACGGGGGCGTTAATATTTGAAAAAAAAAAAAATAGTAATAAACTTTGGCGAGTCGGTTATGGTTAACTATGAAACAGAAGTGGAATATTTATTAAATTGCATCGTCTGGACTCTTAAAAACTAAACGGAAACGAGTGTGGGAGGTCAAAGGCTACGGACTGATAATGACGTCATTGAGTAAGAGCCTGGTCTTTTTTTCATTTATCGTACAATTATTATCAGGTCCAAGCTACTTTGATACCAATATATATACATACATATGTGCACATAAGAATGGCAATGAGACTGAGGTGTTCAATAAATTGACAGATTGATAATTTAATCATTTTTTTTTTTTTTTTTTTTTTTTTAATAATAGTGGAGAATTGAAATAATTAAAAATGAAAAGAAATGGATAAAAAGTAAGATATAAAGCATATCCGAGTAGCATAACGAAAGTGACTTCCTTGAACGGAGAAAATCTACGAAGCGTATCAACGTAGTGAGCACCATCCAGAACATTCACGGTCTAGTGGAATTAAATACGAGAGCGTAAATTTGCTCCAGTTGTTCGGTATTTAAATACCCAGAGCTCAATATCTATTGACCTTGGTTATTTTTTGACACAATAATAATAATATTAATAGTAATAGTAAGAAAAGTTGATGTTAACAATGACATCATAGCTCTCCCTTCGACACAGGCTTACGATAATGAGATATTTATAGACAACCACTACCCAACCATATAACATAAATATATGAGTATATATATGTATTTATATTGCGTTAGTGTGTATGTAATAGAATATGATGCTCAAGATATCCGAAATCGGGACACGGATCGCACGCGACGTTCAAGGAGAATAAGTCGGTCTGGCCGCACATCCGGCGAAGGGTCTGAGAAGACTAAAGGAAAATATCTTGTGTGTAATAATATAAAGGAATTGCGTGTACTATCATAAATGTAGTATGTAGTACAGAGCAACTTGTCGTACGTAGTAAAAGTATTAAACGCAAGCGACGCGTAAGTTTTCAGCACGAAGGGTATTATTTTTCCCACTATCTTTCGATGTTATAAATAAATAAATAAATCTTGAGGATAGTAAGGGCTTGGGTGGAGGGGACTGGGTAATTTTATATAGGGGGGATGATTAAATTACGACAATTATTGTAGTGTACAGATGCGTGGTGTAGGAAAGTGTAGGGCTTAAGGCAAATGAGCGTGTCGTAGCTTTCTCGAGTTGCTCATGCTAAACTTATTCAACCTTGTTCGACATACTTCTAGATTAAGATAGCTATTTCTTTTTCTATTCTATTCTAGGCTTTATTTTTGAGAAAAAAATATGTGTAAGGAAAGAATGAACGGCGGTAGTTGATGTGGAGTATTGTGCTATGGGCAGGCGACTAAGAGCTAGAATAATAAAGACGCCGAAAAGAATCCCAACGGGATTTTCCGGGTTTTTTTAAAAAAATCAACAGGACACCGAGTAAGCATTTGAAATGATTCCTTGGAAAAGCCCTCAAAGTGCTTGGTCAGTTATTGGGTAGATTTATTCAGCCAGTCACATGACCCAACTAATTTTATGGTTAAATAATTAAAATGTTTATTTTATAATTAAAATTTTTCGGGTTGACTTGAGCTGAAAGATCTAGTATCCGATGAGGAAACTAGTACTCGATCACTCTAAGTATTTGTATATCTATACTTAGTCAAATTTAGTACATATAGATAAACAAATACTTGAGTGATTGAAAAATTTATTTGAAAAAAAAAAAAAAAAAAATATGTCGCAGCCTGGATTCGAACCAGGGATCTTCGAGTTATCCATTTCCATCATTATTTCTCACTTTCCAACGTCGGAAATTGCAAATTGTAAATTTCAAATTCGACTCCGCCGTCCATCTTACGGCATTAAATAAATTAATATTTCGAAACAATGAATAAGAAATTTACTACTTCTAAGTACGAAGATAGGTGGAGATGGGTGAAGATGGGTGGAGATGGGGGTGGAAATGGGTGAACATTGGTGAAGATAATCATAGATTTTCATTAGGTCTCGACGCTTTACCAACTTAGCCACTGCGACCCTTCGAGAATCGTAATTTCTTATTGTCTATATTAATTAAATCGACCTTATATTCGTCGATATCCACAAAAAGATATATCTACAAGTAAAATTCGCATAAATAAATAACATCAAATAAATAAATAAATTGTTAATTAAAAATAAAAAAAAAAAAATGTCACTTGTCGGAACCGAACCCGGAACTTTTTCTATACGACACTCAAAATTTTATTATATCACATGTGTATATAGTAGTAGTGGTAGTAATAGTAGTAGTATAGTAGAAGTGGTGGCCCCTTAACACACACTTGATATAATCCTCGTTCATAGCAGCCCCTCTTCGTCTGGTCTGGTGGGAACTCTGGGTCGCCGTAGTAGGGATGAAGCGGCTGGTCGCTGGTCGGCACCCAGCGTACAGCAACACAGCATTAAACCCATCACGTGGCACTGGGCTGGCGCCGAGTTGGTGGGAGATTCAAAAATGTTAGCTGGCAAACTTATGCGAGCTGTTCTTACACGCAGCAACGCACCGACTTACGGCATTCTGACCTGGTAAGCCGCCAGTGTCTGATCGTTCTTAAATAATTAATTTACGGAGAGCACGAAGCCTCTGCCGCGAGTTATCAACATTCATTATTGTTACTATTATTTATCTCATTCAACAATCGACACTTTATTATTTATATTTAATATATATATATATATATAAGTAACAATAAAAAAGACAATCACCAATTACCTTCCAAAGGATTTAAATTACGCTTATTTATTTTTCTGTAGTGATTTAAAATAAATATTATTGTTTAAAAAAGACAACGTCCTGTGCACAATTGAATAGCTTTATTTTAAAAATATATATTTATATAATATAATAATAATAATAATAATAACTACTGATAAAAGTCTGCAGGTGCAGGTGTAAATTGTCAAAATATAAAATTAAAAATATTTAGTTTGTGTCGATAAAGTGTGTGTGTGTTAATGTGTAGGAAAGACTGTAGTAAGCCCAAGTTTAAAAGTTAAATCATCAACAAAACTGTCAGAGTATAGTGTTTAGTTGGATTTGTATGTAACTTGGGCTGGTAAAACCGTTAAAGTCTATAGTCTATAGTCTGTAGCTAGTAGTAGTTGTGGTTGTAGTAACAGTGAGTGTTATTCTATTCCAAGAATTAAACTGACGACTAAAATTATAGCCGGGGAATAAAAACTGCCGACAGAGACTGGATCTCTGGGAAGGTTTAGTTTAAAAAATAGAGTAAAAATAAAAGGAAAAAACTGATTGAAGGATAATTCGATCGAGTTTAACATGGATCTATTGTGCTGTGAGACCACTGAGGAAACAGAATGTCATGCTTATCCGGACCCAGCTCTTCTTGGAGACGACAGAGTTCTACAGAATTTACTTAAAACTGAGGAACGTTACGCACCCAGCAGTTCTTACTTTGAATGCGTGCAGAGAGACATCACGCCGCTCATGCGCAAGATTGTCGCCGAGTGGATGTTGGAGGTGAGTCTCGTTCATTTCCGGTACACGTGTCGATTAAATACAATCGACGTACTGTATTAGTTAATACTAGATAGACTACTTATTATTATTTATTTCATCTATTATTTTATTTGTATGCCACCGGTAAATGACCGGTGAGGATTCTGGACCGCACGTGCGCAAACTATTCGCTCGAGGTCGCCGGCCCTCGAACCCAATTTCGCTCGGCATCCGGCTTACCATTATTTTTTACTTGACAATTTAAACCACAGCCCGTATATTAAAATTTCATGATAATCAATGATTTAAATTGGAGAAGGAGCCACAACTAAATTAAAATATAAATGGTCATTTTTTTGGCTGACCTTGGGCGGATATTTATTTTGTTGGCCTTTAAAAATTCCTCGTATCGTACGCGGCACAGGTATCAAAATCAAGCACCGAGTCACCCAACTTTTAAATTCCATCAGAGTATACTCCAACTAAATATTTATAATATTTAGTTCATACACAAAAAAAAAAGATTTTTTGGAGCAAGAAAAATTTTTCATTACGAAAAGAAAACTAAAATTTTATGATACTGAAGTTAGCAGACGTCTAATAATTTTTTGATTTTTTTTAAGACGATAAACCAGAAGAAAAAAAATATTTGAAAAAATTGCACCTGTAGTATTTTAAATTTTCTACATGTGCATATTTTTAGTTTTTTTTTTCTTCAAATTTAATTGTTTAAAATAAAATCCAAAAATTTTTAACTGTCTGCTAACTTCAGGTTCATAAAATTTTTCGGAGTAGAAAAAATTTATTTGTCGTAACAAATCAAAAAAAAAAAAATACATATGTAGAAAATTTAAAAAACTACAGGTGCAATTTTTCCAAATTTTTTTTTTTTACAATTGTTTAAAAAAAAATCAAATGATTGGACGTCGGCTGACTTCAGTATCATAAATATTTTGTTTTCTGTGTATGGGTAATTTTTAAAAATTAGCCAAGTAGTTTTGCCGTTGTCTTAAACTATTTCTAGTCTTCGCACTTTCGTAGCTGCAGCTCACAATATCAACTAGTAACAGACTTCCTCTTCGTCTGGTTCGGCTATGGTAATGAGTTCTGTCGTTTCCGGACGGACGGACGAACGGATGGATGGATTGTGCCGGCAAATAAAAAAAAAATCTTAAACTTGTCTCGTTGGGAAACTCGGCATTCAGCATTTCGGGTTTTAAACTTGATTAATTGATTTCTTAAAGTCTTAGAAAGAATTAGTATTAGTCTTACTATTATCATTATAAATAATGTATATAAAGGACACTGAAATTGAATGAAATTGTGAATTAACTTGCCAAACAAGTATTTAACTTGCGTACTATAGAAAAAAAAATAAAAAGTAAAAAGAAGATAAATAATAGTGGGTACCGGTCTTTTGTGAAAGTCGCCGTAGAATAGAACAAGTTGTTTTTGGCCCTGGCTCGGTTCTTTAATCGACGAATCGTTTTATCATAAAAGTATACCGACTAGATAGATATATCTATATATATATGTAAGTTTAAATAGTAACGTGGCGTAATTGTATGACTCTTTTCGGTTAGAAACGATTGTAAAAATGACCTTGAATACTTGTTATATATATGTATATATGTATAGTAAAGATGAGAGTTTAAAGTTACATGTAGAGATTGCGAAAGAAAGAGAGAAAGAAAAAAAAACGTGACAAGACTTTGGGAACGCAATCAACAGGTTTGCCATAAATTCCTTAGGTACTTAGTAAAGTAATAATTTTATTATTTCAAGTGTTAGTCGTTATTAAATATTAACAAAGTATAAATTTAAAAGTTCAGAGCAACGTTAAATTACTTTGTTGAACAGGAATAATAAATGCGATACAAATCCGATCTAAAAATAGTTGTATAGCTGCTCGAGTTAATTGGCAAGATATTTTTGTCTTGTATAATTACAGCTGAATATATGAAAGGGCGCGAGCTAAGACTGGTCACGGTCATTACCCACCCTTGTATTAATTTAAACATCCTCGGACATTTCACCCTCTTTATTAAACTCAAAACTTGTAATAACATTTTAAGTTTATTCTTACCCGGGAACACAAGAGTTTTTTAAATTCATCGGCACTAGATAAAATAAATAAATTATTTTATTGTTTATCTTACGGATTGATGGTAAAAATTTATATATAATATCATTTGAATCAATAGCGCCACCGAGACGAGAGATTTAATGATAAAGATAACATACATCATTCGTTGTTGCATTCCATCAACTATCGTATCGGGTTAGTTTGTAAAATAAATATTTATCGTTATCCGGAAAGAAATATTTGCCCGGAAATACGTCGAAAGGGGTAACTTTGGCCGAAATTACTCCGAAACCGTAGAATTTTATTCAGAAAGGCCTAAATTTGGACAAAATCACACTGAAACCGTAGAATTTTATTGAAAAAGCCCGAAAACACGACGAAATTTTGTTATTCTTCGTAATTAGGTCAACAAAAAAATTTGTCTGTAATCTGAGTCAGCCTTAGTATTTTTTTGAAAATAAAGTGACGGAAAAATTTCAAGTTTTCGTGAATTTTCAGGCCTTGAGTCGGCCCCTTTTCGCTCGAAAAAAAAACTATTATTATTTTGGCTTTGAATTTTTTAACCCTGGTAAAATAATTAATCGTGTTCACGGTGTGTGAAGTTAACACGGGATACTTATAATAATATAACAAGTACATATTTAATTTTTCTATACTCGTAAATTTATCCAAGTTGATTCGTCAAAGATTTATTACTTCTCTGACTTCCTTTACATTCTGCGTATCGCAGGCTTTAATTAAAAAAAATAATAATAATATAAACAATGATTGTTTTAGGTTTGCGAAGAGAGAAAGTGCCAAGAAGAAGTGTTCCCATTGTCAATGAATTACCTCGACAGATTTTTGTCTATTTGTCCAATAAGAAAAACGCAACTACAATTATTGGGAACGGCGTGTCTTTTATTGTCATCGAAACTCCGTGAGACTAGGCCACTCACAGCCGATCTTCTCGTGTATTACACCGACAACTCAATCACACTCGATGACCTCTGGGTATGTTGAAAGCTGTTGACCACAAATATAAATAATGATTAAACCAATTCATTGAACCATGAGTTGTGAATTTATATTACACTTTGTACACGTTATGTATTTCGCAATTGTTTTTATAGTACTACTACACGCTGTTATTCTACGAATATACATACGTGAGTTTTATTATTTAGGATAGAGCATACATACATAATAATGGACAACGTGATGAATATAATTGTATTAGTTCAGGTACCGCTAGTTTTTTAACATTTCCAAGGTTAAAGACTCACAAATATATATTTGCACGTGCGGCGATACTATCTAGTAGTAAAAGAGTAAAGGAAGGGGTAGAGGCAAAACGGAGTACTGCTATTATTAATATTTATTTTTTTTTTTTGTATTATCAAATTTACTTCCCTTTTATTTCAATAAATATTTTATTTTGAACTTGACCTTATAGATTATTTATTGGTGATAAAAAATATTTTTTTCTTCATAAATTTTATCATTGATAATTTTTTTTTCTTATATATATATATATAGTTTTATTTTATGTTTATGACAAAAAAAATCCATGTTTATTTAACACAACGTAACGTTATATTTATCAGTTAAAAGTTGATTATAATCTCGGCGATGAAGAAAGTGCACGTGGCTTAAATTTTAATATAAAAATAATTGTTCAAATAATTTAAGAATAAAAAATAATAATAATGATGAATTGAATAAAATATAAATAAAAGTTTAGACAGAGCAAAATTAGTATTGTAATACCAACGCAGTTTAATCACTAGATTTATTGTTTTGTAATCAGAATCGTGCTCTCAGCCGCCCCTCGGGTGACCTCATCTATCGTTTTTAGTGCGTGCGAACTCACACGCTCATTTAAAGAACAAACTTTATCAACATTACTTTTCATTGACAACCTTTTTTTTAAATTAAAAAATAAACCCAAGTGCAATGAGACATTTAATTACCAGACATTGTCTAGTTTAAGTTCCTAACTTATTTCTAAGAAGTTTAAAGTACAAGTTTGAAGTTGGGTAAACAGCCGATAGCCTGAGCCTCAATAGATAACAGCTCGTGATATCAACATTAGAGAGATCCTCGAGGTTTACTCGTTAGTTAATTAACAAATCCATTAAATTTTGTTGTGATAAACGCTTTTGTCAACGAAAAGTTACAGCCCAATAAATAGCACAGTTGCCATCTTATAAATATATATGTATAAAGCAATACCAGGTCAAAAAATTATGTACCTGAAGATCGGAGCGTTTTTTACGCATCAAAAATGAAAATAATTAAAGTAATTTGAGTCCAAAGGTGACTTAAAGGAAATTTGGGGGAGGCCTGCATTTTTCGGGAGACGTGCGAAACATTTCCGAAATATAGATCCAGTAGATTTTTTACTTTTCATTTTGTTTTTACTTTTGTTCCGCGAAAAACGTTTCGATCTGCAGGTACATAAGAAATTTCAAGTCGACAAAAGAATTAAATTTTTTCTTGGTCCAAAATTATCTGGGTCAAAATTTGACCGATTACTAGGCCTGAAAATGGCCGCAAGCTTGAAAATTTTCTATAATTTTATTTAAAAAAAAAAAAATACTACGGCAGAAAAAATGCCGACTCAATTTATCTGCCAATTTTCGGCCTTTTCGAATAAAATTGTATGGTTTGGACGTGATTTCGGTCAGATTTATCCTTCTCGGGTCTTATTCAGCGTATATCCGATAAAATATTTTTACCCGGGATGTTAAATAATAAGAAAACTGATGAAATTCCGGCCGGGTGGGTCTACTGCTGTACTGCTGGTCCCTGCAGGAGCCACAAAAGAAACGCAAGAGCAGGTGAGAGCCAGGTGGTGTCTTCGGAAGGGTGCACCGGGCCCGTGCTCAGCCAGCAGCTGCTCCTGCTGCTACTCAGATGGATGCATAAAATGCATATGCACCCCTTCTCTTCCTCTTTTCTTATTCTCTTCTCTTCTCAACATAATACTCACTCTTAAACTTGCTCTTATTCATTTCTTCTTTACACTTATGTACATATATATCGTATAATATATAATACCGACTTACGAAACAGATGAAGGATTCATAAAGGAGTTCAACTCTGCGACAAGTCGAAGCGTGCCCACAGCTATTACTTTTTCCAGCTGCTGCTCTCAGTGTTATCGTTTCATTACATTGTACTATTCCTATTTATTTATTTATTATTAACATCCCAAGCTCTGCTCGTGAGAATCACAATAAGTTCGATAACAATCTGGGTAAGCCGAGTCAAGCGATCTAGTAATTGCGGACTCTACTGACAGATGCAGCCAACGAAATCGAGTGTTTTATTTAATGCAAGAGCATGGGACTGATGATTGGAGTTAAAAGTTAACTCTAGCCTAAAGCTGACGGATATTATCGAGCACCTGCCCACGCAATTAAAGAGCACGTGACTTAAACATATTCGCTACACTCCGTCTAATTTATAAACGAGTGTTTTTTGCACCTGCTTTGAGCTTCGCGCAACTTCCCCCTCTCAATCCACACTAATTCCCCCCATATATATAATTTTTTTCTTTCTTTTTTTTTTCACTACGAGCCACAACACATTCGTAAATTACAAGGCACATGTGTCGACCTGTTGGTAATTTATAAATTTTGTGGGTGGATACCGATCGGTATTTAAATTCTTCAGCTCTACGATATTTTTTAATGAAAATAATTTATTATTTATATTATTGGAAGATACAAAGGGTTGAAGAAAAGACTCAAGACAAAGTCAAGACCACCTGTCGACGTCAATGTATATATTTATTTATATATATATAAATTTCCAAGGTGCAACAGGTGCATTCACCTTGTGGCTCGATTACTATGCTCGTAAGTTGTAAGCAAGAACACATGGTGGCCGGAACTGGATATTTTTTAAGACTAAAACCAGCGGAAGAAGAGTAAAAAAGGTTTTCGCATGAGATATTTTTATTAAACTTTCTATTCGATATTTACTTTGAAGCGCCAGTTATTAAAAAAAAATTTTTTTCTCCAACACGCACTACATGTATAAATTTTTAAAGACCGTTTGCCGATGAAACTCGTCATCAATCCTCTTAGTCGTTTTCTCAGGGTCTTCATTGTGTCAGAGATTTAGACACAGCCGTAAAACCGGATGGAATTTCGCAGTTAAAAAATGCCCGCAAGGCTTTCTCATACAATTTAAACCATTAGAAAAAGAAACAACAAGAAGAAGCAGAAGAATAAAAATAAAAAGAACAAGATGATGATGACGATAAATATATGTATCCACTAATACAAATATTTCGCAAAATATTTATTGTGAAATATAACCATGGGAATTATAAAATTCCTCAAGACTCAGTAATTTAATGAAAGATAAAAAAATTAATAATGATATTCATCAATCAATTAGCTTGATTATCTTACACCAGAGCCCAATAGAGGGGAATATTATTCTCAGCATATATATTATAATGCTATTAGAAATACATACATAGTTTGGCTATGATGGCATCCTCTAGTCAAAGTGGCCGTGACTATGGCCCACTGGTGGGAGTTATTGACCGGCCATGAGGCCTTAACTTAACTTGTAAAGATGTATTTGTGTGGTCTAAACTTTTTCACACACACACACGCACACTCACATGACAAATTCAATGTGAGTTTTCTAACATTAGCTTTGCGGATGTGACGTTTCAAGAGAAACGTTCGGCCTTATACGATTCAAACGACATGTCCTAAAACTACTGGCAATATTTTAGCCTTATTATCATTATCATTATCATTATCACTATTAGTTAAGTTCATTTAAAATTTAAACAATTATTTAATCAATCAATGAATTAATTTATTTAAAATAAATTAAACCTGAGAATTAAGAAAAAAACTTTCTAATCTAGCAATCGGTGCGGGTCTCGGGCAATT
The DNA here is from genome assembly GCF_029852145.1 of Microplitis mediator. Classification (NCBI taxonomy): domain Eukaryota; kingdom Metazoa; phylum Arthropoda; class Insecta; order Hymenoptera; family Braconidae; genus Microplitis; species Microplitis mediator. The sequence goes on from NC_079979.1 coordinate 20,448,580, forward strand.
AATATTTAATCAATGACTGCTGATCAAACACAGAGATCTTTGGAGCCGTAATAGATTTAAGTGTCGTAACGTGCCGGTGTGCTATGAATTTTTCGGCTGAATTTTTTTCGAAGCATTAAAAATATAAATTAACAACGGAGGCTAGGATGCTGGTAACAAGAGAAAGAATAGCAGATGTGAGGCTCTTCTAGGAAGAAAGGACACTTCAGAGCCTGCCAGGAAAGCAGCGGTCGGATCTGAAAGTTGAAGCGGGATATTGAAGCGGAAAAAAAGAAGAAAAAATAAGATTTACAAGGATGAGAATTTTCAAAAGCTGTAGTATGCGAATGTAATCTGGCTCTTTGTACTTTATTTTGGCTAAAATGTTAAACACCTTCGGCTCCGCTCAGACATTTTTATTTTAAAATTCCTTTTTTTATTTATTACAATCCTTACAATACTCTTTATCTTATTTCGGAGCAGCGTATATGTATCCAAAGGATCCCAATATCCTATCGATTGCTGGTTGAACCCAGATAATACGTACCCCAGTTCGGGGAATTTGTCGGGCAGGTATAAGCGTCTCGTCTTTCAGCGAATATGTACCCGATCTAAAAAGATTCCGTTAAGATTTATATTAGTGAGCTTTTATTTCATATATTAATTCTTTTCTTCATTTTTTTTATAATTAAATTAGTTTTCTAAAAGTAGAATGCTGATGATTCACTAGTCAGTTTTATACATAAAAACGTTTTGGTGTCAGAGGTACCGCGATTTTGTCGCCCACGTGTCTGCTTCTATTCGCTCATGTCCCAAATCTCACCATCAAAATTAATAACTTACATAATATAACACCATCTAATAAATTTATATCTCCAACGCCTTTTATTATTTATAATCCATTGATTCACCAGAAATATGGATTTAAAAATGGCCGAGCCATTACGTAAAAGACAATAAAGTAAAGATAAAGTAATTTAGGAATTTTTTTAAAAATTAACTGCTGGTTTTAACGCCCAATCGTTGAATTATTTTTAATCGACAGTCTAATTAAAAACAATTCATTAATAGCCAGTAATTAATTGACAGCTGATAAGTCGATTTAAAAAAAAACGTCACAAGGATGTGTGGCAACAAAATATAAATGAATAAAAATATCGTGCGTGCGAACCGATATACTTACACGTTACCACGCATGCCCTTTTACCTGCTCACCTTATAGCAGTACAATAAAAATAAACAATTATTGTATGTATGTCGACGATCGTCAACAATAAGACTCCACTCGGTTTACTTTATCTCTCCCTTGGTACGATAGCATACCGATACCGAATACCACGGATAGAAATTAAATAACAAATAGTTATCAGAAAGTTAATCGGGCAATTAAAAGGCCCCTTTACACTAGTAAGTACTTGTTGATACAATAATAATAATAATGATAATGATAATGATAATGATAGGAGTACTACTAGTAGTATTACGTGTGTGACAATTGTTTCATTGTTTTAAACATAATTTATTTATCGTAATTGCAAGATCTTCATAGTACTACGTAGCGTACTATATAATACTACAGGCGAGAAAGTTTGTTAAAAATTACTGTGTAGTGTGTGGTTGTGTGCTGGGGTGATGGCAAGTATCGTGTGTCCAGGTGAATGAAACAAAGCCATCACCAGCAACACAGACAAAGACATATGTATATAAAGAAAGAGAGAGAAAGAGAGGATACGGGATCGTCACGCTCGACACAACGGTGCCTACGCGTTTATTTCTTTCCATACTTCCTTTTTACTCTTTAACTTGAGCCACGGTACGCTGCGTACGCTCGTACTTGATACCAATTTAATTCTATACTCGATCTTAACTCGAGGATCTAGCTCGAGGGTACTAGAGTTGCGGTTTTAATCCAGTCCTTGATAATATAATTTTTTTTATTTTTTTTTTGCACACCTCCAGCGCGACGCGCTCTGTGCCTTACGATCGACATTATTTTTTCGAACAATCCACTGACGTTCAATCATCTTGATTACACTGAAGTGGGTTAAATTGTACACTACTACAAAGACAATTTATTAAGAAATAATTTTGACCTGGTATTGACTTGATTCATTATTCCATTGATTTAAAATGCAGCAAATTGTAATTTAAAAATTTATAAAGAAAAATAAATGTTACAGAGGTGGGAGCAGCTGGTGGTTTCAAAGTTAAAATGGGAATTGTCAGCGGTAACGCCTGGTGACTTTCTCCTGCACATCCTCAGCCGTCTCCCGGTTGATTCACGGGCATGGGACTTTTTGATGATAAAAAGACATGCGCAGACCTTCATTGCACTCAGCGCGAGAGGTGAGAATAAATTTTCAGTTGTTGGTGTATAGTAACTGTTGCATGCTACCGCTGGTTACCCTCAAAACACCATATAGAGAACCATGTGTGAATATTATTACATCCTCTTAAAGTACAGCTTAAAATAACCGCAGCGTAATATAATTATACTTTCTTTTTTCGAAACCACCCTGTAGTAGCTCTCCGCTGTAGCTGGGTCGCTCTGCGGTAGCAGTCTGCAGTAGCAGACACAAAATAATAAAAAAAAAAAAAAAAAAAACCCATATCATTCTTTCCTGTGTTTTATGCGCACTAAATTATAAAATACTCCCGAAGATTTTTTTATTCTCACGGCGGGAAAATTTAAAAGTTTTGCGGGTCGAATAAAATTTAGCGCGTTTACGGACTAGTGTAAGTAGATAATTGCAATTTTAAACGGTGTATCGGTTATTCCAAGGCCAGACTGATGGCAAATAATGGAGACCGTCTGGTATATTTAGTCCCCGAGTCGTCGTCTTGGAGCTGATGATGTTTAACCGGTTAAAGAAAATCCACCAAAGCCTTTTTATTTTTCACGCTTATCGCATTCCTGCGTTATCTTTGATAGCTAGATTTCATTACGGCATTAACACTCTTATAATAATAATAATAATTATTATTATTATTATTATTACAGTTGAGCTCTTTAAATGTATATTGTTATAGTTATAGTTATAGTTATTGGTTTAGTTAGTACAGACTTTTGAGTCTTACACGAGGCTCTAAAATATATTGAGTTATAATTATCCAAGCAGACGTCGCTAATTGTCTGTCTATTTATTTTGTTACAGAGTACAAATTTTCAATGTACACGCCGAGTATGATTGCAGCTGCTAGCATCGCAGCGGCACTTCACGGACTCGATTGGACTGGAAAAAGTGGTTATGGACTTGCCGGACTGCTCGATGAACTCACCCGTATCACAGCCATTGAACAGGTTTGTTCAATAATTATTCAAATATATATATCTATACACATATAGATTTTTTTTTCGGCAAATAATTATCTATTTAAAATCATAAAAGTACCACATGTTATAACTAATAATAACAATATGTAAATTTTATCCGGAGTTTAAGAAATAAAAAAAAAATGTCATGATATTAAAGAGCAGGTGCCGGGCATATGTTTTAGCACAAGAAACTTTTCAATTCTTCGCTTTATATATTCGATAGAGTTCTCGGCATGGGTCTATATCACGAAATAAATTATCACTTGACAATTTATTAATTATTTATCATTATTTTTTAGGATTACTTGCAAGGATGTCTCGAACAAGTTGAGGAAATGGTGTCGCAGGCGCGAATCGCCGGAACCAGTGATCAGTACCAGTCCTCGAATCAAACCGGGGGGATAAGCCCACCTCTGAGACCGTTGGGGGATCAGAACACGAGCCAGGACAAGATAATGGAGCATGAAAAAGCGGGCACACCTACTGACGTCAGGGATGTCCACTTTTGATCCTGGCTCGTTAAAAAAAATAATTATTTGGTGATGTTAATTAACAAATTGATGGCTGATTGACATTCTTCCATCGATTTATATTTTTTAAATCGAGCAAATCAAAGTCATCAAGACAAAGACAATCCCAGTTGTTGCTCGTACGTCGATTGTGTCTCAAGTCTGATAATCACTTTGACGTAATGTTTTATCGTCAGACGTTTATTATTTGAGACATAAACGTATTGGGGGAAGGCAATGCAATACGCTTTACGCATTTAGATTTTTTAAGTACACTTAATTAATTGCAAGGCGGTACTACTATTATTATTATTATTATTATTATTCAATTATTGAGTAAGAAAAAAAATAATAAAAATAACAAAAAAAAAAAAACATCTACTGATGTAAAACACAAAAAAATAATAATTATAATAGTTTATTACAGACAGTAATAGTATCAATAATTATAATTAATAAATAATAGTCATATCAAGTCATCGAGGATTTTGTAAATAGCGTATGATGAAAATAATTTAACGGATTATTATATTTTTATTATTTTATATTACGTATAACTGATTATGTGTTATTATTATTATTATTATGATTTTTTTTATTTCATATCGAGAATGGCATGACGATGTGTGACGTATGAGTGTTTAAATTGTAAGAGTGAATTTATCGAGTGATTTAAATTAAAAGTATGAAATGAAATGAACGTAATTGTGGTATTAGACGAGGATTTAAAAAAATAATAATTCAAATTTAGCGGTTATAAATTTTTGTTTTTCCGCAGTTTATGTTTTATGTTTATAATTATTATTATTATTATTAATATTATATATTATATATATATTTAAAAAAATAAATAATGAAAATTTGATAAATGTTGTGTTGAATCCGTTTGTAAATATTATAGTATATATAGCTTGTTCTAATTGATAATAATTATCATTTAAGGTGTTTGAGGATGTTAAAAAAACAGTTATTTAAATAATAATAATGATAATGTTGCCACATTTGAGATGTTTGAGTTTTTAAAAACGGACGCAGGGTCCAGAGTTTAGTTGTGGCAGGATCTGAAAGTTGTAATTCTAGTAGATATGATTATTTATATCAATGAGAATTAGTTGGTACTTAAGTTTTAAATATAAAAGCGTAATAACATAACTAATTTTTTATTGAACGAAATAATTAATGCTAATTAATGGTATAATTTATTTTTCAGTCCTTGTGAAAAATATTTAGTCGGGAGGTTTTAATTATTTCGTTCAGTAAATAAATAAAAATAAACAATAAAAAAGTTGAATCATACTTTTTATAACCAAATTGTAGTACAATTTAAAATGTGAATAATATAAATAATTTTTGTTTCTGGAACAAATAGATATACAAATGTACCATATAGTAATGTTATAGTTTAGCTGTTAATGATAATAATGATAATGAAGAAAAAAATATTGAACTGAAAATCGTACTCCGAGTTTTTGAAAATTCTGAATATTATTGTTATATTGTAATAACGTAAATATTACGTTAAAAAATAAAAATATTCCGTGTACCTGTTAACAAGGTGTTTAGAAATTCTTGTGAATTAAATCAGGTACGATTAATTCGATATAATCGAATATAGTCGAAAAATAAAGTATTCGTATTTTATACAGAAAAATAAGATTTATTTATTTTTTATTTTATTAAACCTTTGATCCTTGTAGATAATTAATAACCACGAGCAACCTGCAGTCACTACGTGACTGTCCAAATATCACTACTAAATTTAGGAAATACGGACAATTATTCCCATGTCTTTCAATATTTATCAGCGACTATAATTTAATATCACGTAATGATCCTGAAGTTAGCAGACAATTAAAAATTTTCTGAATTTTTTTTTCATCAGATCAATTACAAAAAAAAAAATCGGTCTGTCAGTTGACCCTGCGGGCCAGCCCCAAAACTTCCCGCTGTTTTCGAGCTCAACGAGCTTGAAAACATTATTGTGAATACATTTTCGAGCTCTTCGAGCTCGCAAATACTTTTGTATGCCATTGTTTTGTAAAAAACCATTTTTTAGCATTTCCTTCTCCCACGATATCTCGCGAACGAATTAACCGATTTTGATGGTTGAGGCGGCAATCGACGCGTTTTATCAAGTTCTGAAGCTGATCAAATTTTGAAATTGATTTATTTAGCCGTTTTTGAGAAATTTCAAAAAAACCAAGGAAAAAATTTTTTTTTAATTCTTTCGTCAACGGTTTCTCTTGAACGAATGAACCGATTTTGATGGTTGAGGTGGCATTCGACGCGGCTTATAGAGTTTTAGAGCTGATTAGATTTTGGAATCAATCCATCGAGCAAATTAAAAGTTATCCAAATAAAACATTTTCGAAAAAATTTTATTTTTGAAATATCTCTGAACACACCCTACCGATTAAGTTCAAATTTTTACGGCCTCAAGACATTAACAAGCCGCGTCGAATGACACCTCAACGATCAAAATCGGTTCACCCGTTCAAGAGTTATGAATATTTACATACATACATACGTACGTACGTACACACATACATACACTCGGACATCATCGTGAAATTAGTCAGGATAGCTTCCTAGGACCTCGAAACGTCGACATCTGATGGAAATTCGATTTTCGTAAATCGGACCGAAACCAATAACTTCCCGAATTTTTGAAAATTTACAATTTTCTTAGCGGGAAGTTAAAAATCTTCAAATATGCACATGTAGAAAATTTAAAAAATTTCAAGTGCAATTTTGTAAAATATTTTTTTTTATAATTCATAATTTTGAATCAATTCCAAAAATTATTAGACGTCGGTTGACTTCAGTATCATTATTACGTATTAATTTTTTTTTTGTTATTAATTATCAGATGATGCTGGAAGTAGCAGACATTAAAATTTTTTTTCTTTCAAACGAACAACTAAAATATTTGAAGGAAAATTTTTAAAAACCCGTCAATAAACGCAGTTAATTAAAATTATCTATTGATTGGTCTGTTCTGGAGGTGATGGGGCATAAGTTTCAAAATTATGACATAAAACAATTTAAAACTATAAATAAATAGAGTAAATAATTAATAAAATAAAATTAAAAAAAATATGCATTCAAAAAGTTTTGAAATTAAATAAGTGCTTATTTTATAAATATTATTTTTTCCATTATTTACCTTATTTATGTATAATTTTGAATTTGTACGATGTCTGCTACATTCGCACTCGTTTTACATTAATATTATTTAATAATTGTTAATATTTTCACTATGAGTAGATCCAAAAAATAACTCATTTTATTTACTGTTCCAGTATTAGGACAACGGAATTCTGTTATCAGGACAGTTATTTCAGCGTTCCGGTATTGGGTTTTTTGGGTGTCATAGAAAATAATTTTTTTTTACATTAAATTTTAGAAAAATAAACTAATTTTATTATTTTTGAATAGGTAAATGTCTATTATATTTAATTAATCTTACAAAAAAAAATAATGATAAATAAATGATAACTGTAGACATGAAAACAATAAGTTATGGAGTTGGCCTACAATCAACCGTTTTCCAGACAAAATTATAAACTAAATAACAACAATTTGTCTATAAAAAATGACAAGTATTTCTAATTAAAAATTTCCTATCATTGATTAGAGCTCTGCCATGTCTAGTAGGGCGTTGAGATGAGTTGGAACCCAATTAGACGCTTTGTGGTTGACGAAAAGAACGCTGCCATCGATGTAGGCCTGTACGTTGCCAACTTTGTAGACTTGTTTAGCTTCGCGATATCGGTTCGCCATCGGCATGAACAGAATCCCGCGTTCTTCGCACTTCTTCTGCACAAGATCTTTGAAGCCATGAGGTATCTGCGAAGCGGTACGTACAGCTTCGGCGAGTCTCTGTAATAAAAACGTAATTAATAAAAATCTGTCAGTAAACAATAAAAAAATAAACAAATGAAATAATATTTACCTCAATACGTGGTTGGGCCGAAGCAGGGATCTGAGGAACTGGCTGCGTTCTTTCAAGACTCGTTAAATAAGAAACTTGCTCAACGGCACCAGGTTGAAGGCCTTGAGGAGTTGATACAGCTCGATTCATCATATCCAGCGCCTTCTTGAAATGGTCTTGGATGACTGGTTCAGCCAAGAGTCTGTCGTTCAGCATTTTCTTCCATCCCATGTACCAGTGCGTTATCTGGTCATAATTTGGAGAATGATTGAGCCACAGCGCCAATACTTGCAGCCATTTAGGGAAGAAAAACTTGTCTAGCAGCCCGACCATCGTGTGAACCGGTAGCATGGCTACCCAATCATAAACCCAATTCCAATTATCCAAATGCTGCGAGTGAGGATTGATGATAAACTCAGACAATGCAATCTGTAGCTTTGGCAGGATGTTTTTGACTAGAAAAGCTTCCATTTCGCCTTTAGTGAATACTTGAGACCAGGGTTCTAACATAAGTCTTGCTGATCTATCAGAAGGATGCCAACCTCCTAGCGCTGATCCAAGTTTACGTCTAATTATTGGATATATTAAAGTATCCATACGATTACCCATCAGTGGTAGCCAGGGATGGATCCAGGTATGAATGGGCACAGTGTCGGTCAAGGGATTCCACTCTTCAACTTCTAGTGTAAGTTTATTAAGCACCAGTATCTCCAGTATATTGTCCATAATCCAGCTGGGTATCAAATGCATCCAATTTTCGATCAATTCAATAAGCGGGTCGGGTTGTCGACATGTCCACTGTTGAACTGCTCCGCGAACAGACGGCATCCATGCATTCCAAATCAGCTGATCATATGGACTCATTGAAGTCCTGGCTTGTATAACATTATTGCCAATGCTCAGGATGTCTTTCCACTCTTTCATTTCCTTTAAATATCGTATTGGCTCCAGCAGCGGGTTCCAACTAGCTAAACAACTCTTGAATTTCGGCGCAACCAGACTGCTAGCGAGTTCTCCAAGCTCATATGTCTTATAAACATCGTAGTAGTCGTCCTGTAATTTTTTAAAACCTTCCGCCGTTTCTTCCAAACTCATATCTTTATCATTAATCACCAAGTTCTCAACTATTGCTGTGGCTCTATTCAAGGTATTGATCGACTGGTCATCCTGATCAATTATTTTCGCCATGGTCTTCAGCTCAGCTTCAAGATCAACCAGTTTATCTCTCAAATGTCTAGTTTTTCTGTCATTCTGTATGATATCTTGCTCGCACATGTCAACAATCAAATTCAAATTGTGCAGCAGCTCTGGTAGTGCAAAGTTTGTAAGAGGTTTTTTGTCAGTTCCCAGAATGAGGTCATCAGGTCGATGTTGACCAGCGATAGCATGATAACCGCTCAGTACTCTCTGCTCTGGACCCGTCATGTCAATAACTTTAACACGACTCATGTCACTACTTGAAGTGTTTATTTTTGGCCTCAACTTTCCATCCTCTAGAACTTGATCGACACTTTTGTACGAGTACTTGGTCTTCTTCTTACTTGGTACCCCATCAGTCTTTCGCCACTGTGACAACTTGGCCTTAAACTCCTTCGTCTTCTCCGCATCCTCGTCCTTCTTCTCTTGCGGGACTTTTGCCAACTTTTCGGGGCCATAAGCACCAATGGCACCACGTCCACGTCGTACTTGTGCTTCCACTGGAGCACTGATACCTTGTAAAGATTTACCCAACCCTTTACCAGGCTCGAAACCCATTTGGAGCAGCAGTTTGGCTCCAATACCTTTGGTGTGCACTTCCCAGTTGCCTACTCCAGTTCTCATTAAAGACGGATTTACTGGTGCGCGTTTTTTTCTCAACCCGGCGATTCCACCCACTGCATCAGCGTTAATCGAGAAAGACGGCCGTAAAGGTGCTTCTTCCTCTGAGTCACTTGAAGTATTCGATACGTCTTGATCATCGTCATCTTCTTCGTTATTTTTATCTTTGTCCTTCTTTTTATCTTCACTTGTTTTGCCAGCTTGCTGAATACCACCCGCTACAAAATTAACTGGCGCCGTGTAATTTTTAGGTCCCTTACTGAATCCTCTCGTCGGAAGTTTTGATAATTGCTCTTCCTCGTCACTGTCATCAGCCCACATACCTGTAAATATATAATAAATTTATTGTAAATGAAAATATCAATTACTCTACAATAAATTAAGTCCAGTTTTTCGTACCGAGTTTATTTTAATCCCAAGCAATAATTTAAGCCCGAAATAAAAATAAACCTTGATAGAAAAACTGACCCTTCATTTTACTAAAAATGTCATTTTTTTTTTTTTGGTAAAATAAAATATCTAATGAGTGTGAATGTAACATGATCCTGAAGTTAGCAGACAATTAGTAATTTTCGGATTTTTTTTTTCAACAAATTAATTACAAAAAAACAAAAACTAAAAATATGCACATGTGGAAAATTTAAAAAACTACAGGTGAAATTTTTTTAAAGATTTTTTTTTTATGGCTTATCGTCTAAAAAAATCCAAAAATTATCAGACGTCAGCTAACTTTAGTATCATATCATAATGTAACAGACATCAGACAAAATAAAAATTATAGATAAATAGAATAAATAATTATTAAATTAAAATTTTTAAAAAATTCACATTTGTAAAATTTAAAAATTAATAAGTGCATTTTTTATAGATATAACTTTTTAAATTATTTATAATTTCAAATTTGTGTGGTGTCTGCAACATTCACACTCGTCGTATTTAAATAAGTAAACAATAAACATACCTAGCATTTGCTGTTCTTTTGTAAATTTTCGTCTAGGACGAATGGGATGAAACATCTCGTTAGCTTCTTCTTCTGACATATTTATTTTTTTAAAAATAATACGTTACTTATACGTTTTATTTTAACACAGAGCGTCTTGATCCGTCGTTAACAAACGTAATAATGACGATCTCAGCATGCTCCGTTTCGGATTCCATACCCCTTCTCTATCTATGAGTGATTTCCGCATTCGGTGCGCGCGCGTGCTGCACAGAGCCAGCGCCAACGTGGCGCGAAATTTAAAAAATTTGAATTTCAAAATTTATTTTCAACTCATTAAAGTCTCGGCAATTATAAATATTAATTAAAAAACACAAGCCGACTCTTATTTTCAGATATAAAAATTACATTACTTTATTATAACAGTCAATTGACAGAAAATATTTATAATTACTTTTAATTTTAATTGCTATGATATCGTATTTAAAAAATATTCTCTTTACCATCAGTCGTAACAGTCGGTCGTAACTTTTTAAAAATGATTACGCGGTTTTGAAAAATAAAATTTATATTTAAAAATTTTAAAAAAAATTACAATCTATACTACTACTACTACTACTACTACTACTTCTAATAATAATAATAGTTATAGTGAATGAAGCCGCGCCGCGATAAAAATAAATTTTTGAATTTAATGTATAAAATTTTGTAATTAAATTATTACCGTGGAAAAAAAAAATTGCAGTAATTAAATAATTTTAATTACAATAACGATAACTTAAAAAATATATATTTATATAGATACGTTTTATAATATTAATAATAATAAAGTCAAGGTTGAAGAAATTCGATGAGATTCACACTTGAAATAAAAAAGTAAGAGGTTTTGATAATCATAAAAAAAATAAAAATTGCGTGATCGACCTTGAATATTAGAGATTCTAATGGTTCTAACCTATTATTAAAAAAAACGAGATACTATTGAATTATTGTTCTGTTGTTATACTTAAGTGCAATCACTTTTTCCTCGGCGCGTAAACTTAAGAGCAGATATTTTTTAAATTTCTCCTTCCCGATTCAATACAATAGCTTCACTCCCACTTGAGTGTATTTTATAACTTTTCTTGGTGGACTTCTTCTGAAGACCTGGAAAGAAACTCAATAGTATTAAATTTGTCGTTAAACAATAAAGTCTAACAATTTTACATTATCGGTAAATATTAAATAATAAATTTATTTAATATTTAAATGAACGCGCCCCAATTTATTTAATTGAGTGAAAAAACAAATTTGTGAATTTCTGTACTGTGATAATTGCATTAAAAATGTTTAAAATAAATATAAATATGTTTAAAAACTATTTGAATGCCAGTCAAACAATAAAAATAAATTTAAATAAATATTCAAGTGCAGTAATTGATAATTTGACAACCGAAGAATTAAATTTAGTACGACCGTACGGGGAAATTCCTGGCCCTAAACCAATTCCACTTCTGGGTAACACATGGCGATTTATTCCTTACATAGGTAATAAAAATATTTATTTACCTCAACTAAGTATTACTCCGAGTATCTATTCACCCGGGAAAAATATAAAATTAATAATAAGTGTAAGCTGATGTATTTATGACAGTTGTTTTTTTTGTAAAAGGCGATTTCAAAATAAAGGAGATCGACAAAGTATCCAAACGTCTTTTCAAAGAGTATGGGGATATTGTTAAAATAGAAGGTCTTATGGGCAGGCCGGACATGGTCTTCCTTTACGATGCTGATGAAATACACAAAATATTCCGTCAAGAAGAAATAATGCCCCATCGTCCCTCAATGCCTTCGCTCAATTATTACAAACATGTGTTACGCAAAAATTTTTTCAAAAATAATCCCGGCGTTATTGCTGTGTAAATCTACTTAACTTTATATTATCATTGTTATTGTTAAAGAAAAATGTAAGAAGTAATTTAACGTTTTTTTATTTTTTTTTTGTAGCCACGGTGAAAGTTGGTATAAATTTCGCAGTAAAGTGCAGCAAGTAATGCTACAGCCACGAATTGTCAATTTGTATGTCGGAGCAATTGAAGAATCGAGTCTCGATTTTATCAAGAGGTTGTCAAAATAATTGTATGATAATGACCTATTTAATATTTGAAAATATATTTTATAAATAAATTTTATTCACAGAATTGATAGAATTAAAAATAATTATGACGAAGTACCGGATGATTTTTTGAATGAAATAAATAAATGGTCACTTGAATGTGAGTTTGATTAACTAAATTATTAATAGACTAGCTTATAAAATTATTTAATTGGTAATTGTATTAATAGCAATAGCTAAAGTCGCATTGGATTTGCGTCTCGGTTGTATGGACGAAGACGCTAATTTCGAAACCCAACAACTCATCGACGCTGTCCATACATTTTTTACAAATGTTGGTATTTTGGAATTAAAAATACCATTTTGGAAATTATTTAACACGCCTAGATACCGTGATTACGTTCGTGCGTTAGATACTTTACTAAAGTAATTTTTCAATAATTAAATTTATTATGTTCACACAAAATTTTTTTTTATTAAATACTTTACAATTTCAGTTTTACGATCAAGTACACGCAGATAGCGATGGAAAAATCAAAGTACAAAGACAAAAATCGTGATTTATCGTTACTGGAACGTGTACTCGAGATTGATGACAATAAAAATGGTAATTTAGCTTCCGTACTCGCGCTTGATTTATTTCTCGTCGGAATTGATACTGTGAGTTTAATAAATAATATAAGTATCATATTTTTACGTGCTAATTATTTATACATTTTTTTTCTTGTCATTCACAGACAGCAAATGCAGTCGGCTCAATTTTATATCAATTGGCATCACACCCAGACAAACAATCTTTATTATTTGATGAAATAAATCGTGAACTTCCTCATGAAGATATGAAAATTAAACGTAAACATCTTGATAATTTGAAATACTTAAAAGCATGTATCAAAGAAACTTTGAGGTAAATATATATGTGGTTTATAAAATTAACCGAGTATAGTTGTACTGTAAAAAATCGGGAGTGAATAGGGAGTTTTTTTTCCAGCGGAGTGATTTCCGAGTACTGTGGATTTTATTTAAATTCGCAGCCACTCCAAGTTAACTCCGGATTCTATCCGCGTTCATTACAAAAATTTTTAACTGCGATAAAATTAATTAAGCATTTTTTTTTATGTCTAAGAATGTATCCAGTAGTAATTGGTAATGGAAGATGTATGACTAACGATACTGTAATAAAAGGTTACCACATTCCAAAAGGGGTAAGCGTAAAAAAAAAATTGTATATCAATTTTGTAAAGAAATAGATAAAAAGTTTTTTTTATCAATATTTAGGTTCAAGTAGTATTTCAACACTACGTAATAAGTAATGAAGAAAAATATTTCAAGCAAAGTGATAAATATTTCCCAGAAAGATGGATAAATGACGACAATAATGAATCACGACAGTGTCATCATTCATTTGCATCGTTACCGTTCGGATTTGGAAGGCGCATGTGTCTAGGCCGTCGTTTCGCTGATCTCGAAATGATAATCGTAATTAGTAAGGTACTTAACGTTATCTTGTGTTGACGATTACTCTAAATTAAAGTATTTGTAGCTATTTAAATTCATATTAGAAAAAGATAATGATTTTACAATGGACTTGGCGCGCCGAAGATAAATATTATTTAAACTAAATTTTAAAATCCGAGCCTCTGGCGTCAGATTATACAATAAAATTTACAAAATACCTAGTAAACACGGGGATTAGAAAATGTCGAGACTAGGACATCTAGAAATTTTTATTTAGCTGGCGACAGAATGGAAATATGACAATAAACTTGACGCGACACTCGGACAATGCTTCTGACACGACAGAATAATTTAAGAGCTTCTTAAAATCTTTTACCGTGAAATTTTCGAGTCAAAATATAAAAACCTCGAGCTATTGTATTTATTTTTAAACACTTCAGATGACACTATCTATAGTTTTGTGACAACTGCAAACTACATGACTGTACAATTTATTATTTATTATTATTTTTTTTCTTATATAAATAATAATTTTGTTGCTCCTACAATGCAAAGAGAAAATAAAAAATAAATACACAAGCATTATTTCGTCAGTTATGCTTGATGACTCTGTTCTACACGCAATTTTCGGTCTACTAACTTTTATTTTAATAGAAAGTGTGAGCTAGACCTTAATAACCGATTATTATTTTACAGATTATTCAGAAATATCGTTTGGAATATAATTATGAAAAAATGGACTATCATATCAATCCACTCTACACACCAAAGGGGCCGTTGAAATTAAAATTTATCAAACGAGAATTAAAATAAAACATTTTATTAAAAATATTATTTTATAAAATTTATAAAAAAAACTGTAAATGAAATACAATTCAACAAAAGTTATCTCTTGACCACTCTAAACTTCAGGTCTCCGTGAGGAGCGTACATGAACGTGACCTTGTAGTTAAGCGGCTCGTAATTATACTCAAGTTTGTAATTACGTATGAGCTGAAAAATTATTTAACAAAAACAAATATTTATTTAATGTAAGTATTCAAAGTTCATCAAGGAATCCAATAGCTAAACTTACTTTTGCAAGAAGTACCTGGATCTCAAGGTCGGCAAATCTGCGACCCAAACACATGCGCGCGCCATGCCCATAAGGCAATGAAGCGAAAGGGTGAAGTTTTTTGTTTTCGTTTTCTTTGAGCCAACGCTCGGGTTTGAATTCATGAGCGTTTTCAACCCACTTTTCCATTTTTCCTGTAACTATTGTCGGAAATACTACCTGGACCTAGTATACAAATATTTATTATCATACTTGAAAAATAAATTATATTTACACTGAGAAAAAATTTCTCTTTGGACAATTAAATTGGTTTTGTTGAATTCTATTAAGCTAAAAATTATTTGGGACAACTAAATTTTATTACGTCAATATAATCTATTTTATCATTTTTAACAAATAATTTAATAGACTCTATTTGGTTGACATTAATATTTCTCTCTATATCCGCTGAAATTTTTCGACAGTAATATGTGGGTACACTGTATTACACTATGACATTAATGTTGAAGATTAATATTTTTTCTGAACAATTTTTGTCAGTACGAAAAGAAGTACTTGTGACGGAAATAAATTATTTTTGAAATAAATATTCTGTCATTTCAAAATAATATTTAATTATTATCAATAACTCATTCTCTAGAATGATCACTCATACATTTCATTATGACTACTTTATAAACACTACAGGTAATCAATTTGATTTTATTCTTGCTACTAAATGCGTAATTATCTTTACTAAATATTTCATAGTTTCTAATCACTCGTTTTATTGGTGGATTAAAACATATTTAGTTAAAACAACCAAATATATGATTGGCAATGGGCAATCAAATCATTTTTTTGTCATAACTAAAATTTAGTTGTCAGCCCTGATTAAAAACTCCGATTGAAACCGCTGATTTCCGATTGAATCCGATTGACTCCGATTGAATCCGATTGGTTCCGATTGAAATCCGATAGACTTTCAATCGGAATTAATTGGTTTCAATCGGAGTTTTTAATCAAGGAGTAGAAAATTTTTTTCTCAGTGTATTTTTAAATAATTATATAAACTACGGACTTACTCCTTTAGGTATATGATACCCACAAATAACCGTATCATTTTGTAATGTACGTCCGTTTCCTATTACAGTTGAATAAACTCTACAAGTAATCATTTATCATAATATTTAAAATATCAAAATTTAATTTTATTTAATTACCTAAATACTTCTCTGACAAATGCTTTGGTGTAAACGGCCTGGTCTAGATGTTTCATAGTCAGCGAAACTGTAGGATCTGGTAAAATATTTACCAATTCTCTGTAAATTTTTTCTTGTTCTTCTGGTCTCGTTGCTATTTGGTAAAGTATCGAGCATACTGCCATTGAAATCTAAATAAAATAAATTAATAAATATCCAAAACTATGTAAGAAATTTTATTAACTTACAGTATCAATTCCAACTAAAATAAGATCAAGAGCCAGTACATAAGCTATTTTAGGATCTTTTTCATTGGCTAATATTCTTTCGATGACTGATAAGTCTGCATCGCTAACAGACTTTTTATTTTTCAATCTTTCGACAGCAGCATCGATATATTTCATACAAACTCTTAAATAGTTATAATTTCAATGAATAAGATATCTATATTACCTTTTTAATAAATAAAATAAATGTCTTACTCTATAAAAAAATCCATATTTTTAACGTAACGCGACCACAGACGCGTTGGAATATATCTCCAGTACGGCGCTTTCAATTCTAACTCAGCGACATTTCTCAACGCAAATTTCGCGGCGTTTATTATTTTCTGTGGCTCCGAATCATCAGTCAAATTGTCTTCTAAGCAACCGAGTCTTACATCAAGTGCAACTCTTCCTATACCTTTTAAAAAATATTATTTATAAAAAATAAATCGTCATAAATAAATAAAACTTACACTCCAATGCCCATTTGTGAATTTCGTTATCAAAATCCGCGGGTACTTCATCATTTGAATTTTTTATTTTATCAATTCTACAGATAAGAAAATATTTACGTAAATAAAATAAATAATTTCATTTATAAAAAAAAATAATTACCGATTTATAAAATCGTTCGTAACAACTTCTATAGGCGATATATATTTTCTAACAGTCTGCGGTTGCAAAATAGGTTTTTGAACTCTGGTACGAAATTCTTTCCATGGTTCTCCATGTCTACAAAAAAAATATTTATTATTAAGTCCTGATAATTAAATAATTATGAGTTATGTAGTAATAAAAAGCTTACACTCCAACAACACCAGCAAGTTCACCAAAAAAATCCTTCCTGACTTCGCTTTTATATTTTACAAGACAAGGCATAGAAGGTCTGAAAGGTGTTGGTCCTTCTTGTCGATACAATCTTTCAATCTCGTTGACATCGTAAACAAAAAGCAAATCCGGCCTGCCAATGAGACCAGTTAGTCGTGTAATTTCACCGTATTTATCATAAAATATCTGTGAAATAGCCGCAACGTCCCCGATTTCATACTGTCCAATTATAGGAAACATGCGCCATGTGTTTCCTAATATCGGCAGTGGTTTCGGACCTGGAACTTCTTCATAAGGTTTTACATTCGTGTGCACATCATCTGCCAATGAATAGTCTTTCGACGTGTTTACTGCCTGATTACTTATAAATCTTATTTTTTCAAGCCTACGTACTAAATATGATCGTACTAATGCCATTTTTTATGCCTGAAAAATTTTATACAAAAAAATAAATTTCTTTCTATAAAATTTTTTTTTTTAAATCATTTTAAAAAAAATATCAAAAGTGTTACACATGAAATAACGATCACGTTCTTGGCCGTCTTTAAAAAAAGTAACTATTCATAAAAAACTTTCACCTGTCTATCTCTCTCCATCTTGAGCTAATAAAACATATCATTGATTTGCAACACAACACATGTTTGTTCTTAAAGGAAAGTCACTTGAATTATTTAAATAAATAAATATAATAAACAATAATTCAAACAAAGACATTTTATTTTCCGGTAATGCGGGTATCAGTAAAACGATTCTTATCAGTGATGACCGAGAAATTAACAAAAATTCAAGCAGAAACACGTATTTCGTTATTAAGATTTAAATACACAATTGATTTAAATAATACTTAGCATTGTTCGATATAAATCTGAAGAAATTAGTAGATATACATTCAACAAGTATTTAAAAATATTTATAACTTACTGTCGATTTAAATTTCCTGGTCATAATATTTTTAAATAAACTTTTAGTTTTAAACCATACGAGTGTTTGCTACTCATATGAGTACTTGATGTATACTAGACATATGAGTTGAAGTATTAAAAAACTGTCAAGGAGATCCCACCTTTCACATTCTCTTTCCACTTCTCCCATATGTAACGTTTTATTTAAACGTCAGCGAATTATAATTTATATGCTGCTCCAAAATATTTATAAAGATATTTAATTTTTAAAATTAACTCTAACGTAATAATTAATAACGTGTATATTTAAAATTAAAATATTTTAAAGGTAAAACTCAAATGTAAAAATTTCATGCGACTCAAATATATGAACCCAAATGAAGAACAATAGAAATTTTACAACCTGCTGGGACACGACTCAGAAAATTTAACGAAAATCCCAAGGGCTTTATTTACACTTATACTTAAGTCATAAATACTTTTCTAGTTAAATTTAAAATAACTTTGTAGAAATATAAGTCTTGAGTTCAGACGTTCAAGTGGACAGTATATATAAAATATAATATTCAAAATTCATTACCTGCAAAGAAGGATCGGACAATTGGGAAAAAATTTTCAAGGTTTTAACTCGGACCCTTGTACCTCAAATTTTACCTACGTCTCAAGTACACCGAGGATTAAATAGCCGCTTGTCATTGGTCAGAAAAATTTACTTACCTTTATTTTATCCCCAAGTTTTTGTCACCTAGTGGGGGTGGTAGCTTCTAGGCTTCTTCACTTCCTCACTCAATTATCATTTCTCGTCGAGTGTTCAAGCTTTCAACACGTATTGATCTCTTCGCCAGACTAGTAGTTCATTTTTCTTGAGTGAAATTACACCTACACGGACTATTTGCTCAATTTATTTTCGATTATTGAGTTTTTAATATATATTGTGCTAATTGTGATTTATCATCAATATTGTGAATTTTTTTTTGTGCTTCAAGACTTTAATAAAATAAATTAAACATCATGACTGATTCAACAAGTTGGATTAAAAGGAATATGCTTGATTCTCCTGATGTGAAGGTAAATTTAAATAAATTATATTTTAGACACAATTTTTAATGGCCGTGCAAATTTCAAAAATTTTAATTGATAATTTTTATGATACTGAAGTTTGCCGACATCGAATAATTTTTAGATTTTTTTTCATAGATTTTTTAATTTTCTACACGTGCACATTTTTAGTTTTTTTTTTTTTTTTTTTTTTTAATTGATTTGTTGAAAAAAAAATATTTTACAAAATTACACTCATAGATTTTTTAATTTTCTACACGTGCATATTTTTTTTTTCTAATTGATTTGTTGAAAAAAAAAAGTCCGAAAACTTTAAATTGTTTTTTAATTACAAGATCATTAATTTTACATGATTATTAATTTTTTACTCTAATTACTTTTTAATTTATTTTAGAGTAAAGCAAACAGGCGAATACTAACTGAGGCTGAAGTAAGAGTGCAGAAATCTTTAGAAAAGTTGTCTATACCCGAGTGGTATTTGAATAATTCCTCGAAGCCGCCAAAAATATTGACGAGAAATTGTCCGATCGATTTGCGTCCACCTACTTGGCGTTCTCCTGATTACAAGAACAAGACTTCCAACACATCACCGATGGTTTATCGAACATTTAATGGTAATTTTTAATATTATCTAAATTACATTAATTATCTTGTCAATTAAAATTGACCCAGATTGAAAATAACAAAATTAAATTTTTAAAACAAATAATAAATTTATTTATTAACTTTTAAATTTTATTTACAGCCTCTCAGAATGGACGTTTAAAGATGAATTCGTCTTATCCTAATCCAAAAGCGACTCCAGTGGAAAAAGAAGACAAAAACCAAACCGTCGGAGTATTATTGGAAACATCATTAGACCGTCCTACAAATATATCACCAAATATATCACCACCAAAACCAGTCACCCGGAAAGCAAAATTAAATATTAGTAGAACGTTTCCAAAAATATCCCCGTCCCGGAAGATAGAAAACATCAACATCGTCTTTCCGCCGAAAAAATTGGATCTGGACAAAAAGCTAGACGACTCGTCACTTTTAGACACTTCTGATGTGCTAAATAATTCAAGTGTCCGCGTCACGAACCTCGATAATTGCGGCCAGCTCTACAAAACTGTGATGATTGATGAGGTGTCATTAAATTCTACGACATATGATAATGACTTATCGTACAGCTACATTGATAACAGTCAATTTTCAAATAATTTTTCAAAGTATTTACATCTCTGTCCAAATGATTCCAAATCACAGAGTTTACTGATGCCGATTGAAGAATCCAATGAATCAATTTCACCCCGTGTCACTCCCTCGCCAACTCTCAATGAAACGTTTGTGATAAGTGACAAAAAATCACCAGCTTTAGAAAATATTGTAAAACCTAAACGTCGTAACAAACTCGTCCAAGAAATCATCGAAGCTTTGAAGAAAAAGACTTTCAACAGCGAGGCTGAACATAATGCTGATAAATCAAGAGAAAAACGCGAGTCCGTTAATTATTCGGCAAATGAAGAAAAATCACCCGTCCCTGTTAAGTCTTATGAAGAAAAGTGTAATCCAGTGAATTCGATGTCACCATCTGCGGAAGCATTGAGGCAAAAAACAATCAATGAGAAGAAACAAGAGTATTACATGAAATTAGCTTATTTGGAGAATTTGAAGAAAATGTATGGAGTTACATCAACGGGAAAAGTTGATAATTCTGTAAAAAAAGTACAGAGCAATATTCATGATCGTATTCTACCACCCGGTACTAGTTACCTTTGCCCAGATACCACCAAGAAGCTGAGAGCAATGAGAGCCAGACAAAATATCTTAAATGCAAATGCTCATCTACGTCAGAATATTCATCCCAAAGAAGATGACAGCAATAATTCAGGCCTACTTCAAGATATTATTGAAGAGTTTCGCAAAAAATGCGAAATCACCCAGAAACAAAAAATAACTCCAGGCTCAAGGAATTTCGTCAAGAAATTAGTTGACGTTTTAGAACAGAGTGTCGATCATAGTTACGACGGATCATTCATTTCTTCAGTCTACCACGAGGAAGACACCAACAACAATCATGACGATTACCAGTTGAGCGATCATGAAAGTGAGATGTATCATACAAACTCAACTTCTATTTCACTTAAAAATTCCGATAGTGATGTTTATGCTTCTTCAACATCGCCTGACATGAATTGGAGTATGCAGGCCAACACTGGCGCGCATCCCGTCGAAGATGAGGAAGAAGTATACTGGATCCCGTTGCCAAAGAAACCCCCAACAAGGATCAACTCTAGAAACAGCATTTCCCCTGAAAGATGCTCGAGCAGACCCAGTAAAACAAAATCTCCAGTCACTCCTTCACCCTGCTTGAGTCCCATCCGGGGTGAATACAAACAGGGATTTTATAATTATGACTCTCAACGACATATTTGGACATCGACTCAGAAAAATAAGCGGCCCAAAAAAAAATCACCTGCTTAAATTAACTGATAAATTTTATTTAATTATTAGCAATAGTTATGTAAATAATTTATTTTTAAAAAAAATATTTACTGTATTCTCGAAAAAAAATAATTTTGAAACATTTGATTAAATGTTTAGACTTAATTTTGCTAACGAACAAAAATTATATGAAACTTTATAAATTATTTTATTACGAGTCGATATTTTGTACTATGTACTGATAATAGTAAAAATTTATTTAATCTAAATATATATATATATATATATTAATGTATCTTCGTATATTATCTTAATATTTAAATTTATTAAATACTGAATTTTATTTTTTAGTTTACAAACTGATTAATAATTCAATTCGTTGATTAATTTTTTCTCAATATTTGTAGTTTATGAAAAATAATTCATTTTTGTGTGTATGCTTGTACATAAGTTCAATAAAATTTTTATTACTTATATATTTAATTAATTATTTTTTATTTTTATTTATAAGTATAGCTTATAAAATAGTAGAATTACCGTTTTTGTCCACTTTAGGGCCAGTTTTATAATATAATTAATATTTTAATTAAAACTGAAAGTAGCCGTTCATTAGCCAATGTCGTAATTTTTATAAATAAGTAATTTAGTTGTAAGTAAAATTCAATTTTTGGAACACAGCCAAACATATTTGTTAATGTTTCGGATGTCCATTTTTTAAAAGTTTATGCTACAAGTATTTTATTTGCTTATTTAGAAGAAACAATTTTTTTTAACGTCTGCTACTTTCAGTAATGAGTGTGAATGAGACTGACAATTATTAGAAATGAAAAAATACGTATTGAAATAATTGAAAAATCAATGCGCGCATTTTTTTAAATTTCATTATTTAAATTAATTAATTTGTTTATTTAAAATTTACAAATTGTCTGATGTCTGCTACATTCCCTCTCATCTTTCAGTATCATTTTTTAAATGTTTTAAAAAAAATCAGTGTCTAGCTGACAATTGGCGCTTCAAATTTATGATCCTGAAGTTAGCAGATAATTCAAAATTTTCGGATTTTTTTTTCCAGCAAATTAATTACAAAAAAATAAAAACTAAAAACATGCACTTGTAGAGAATTTAAAAAACTACAGGTGAAATTTTTTCAAATTTTTTTTTTTTTATAATTTACCGTCTAAAATAAAATCCAAAAATTATTAGACGTCGGCTAACTTCAGTTCAATTTCAAATTTTGAAATAAACAAAATGTAAGTAGGATAGGAATTAAAAAATACGTACTCAGATAATTGAAAAATTAGTACGCGGTTCTTTCAATTTTATTACAGTCAAAATCTACTACATCGGAACTTCCCCTCAATCTTGACCTTTTTTTTAAATTATAATAATTGAAGTATTAAATGTCCAAAAGTGGAGTAGTGGCCTGCTTTCAATTTCACCCGCATGAGCGCGCTAGCTCGTCCATTTTTTTTAAATGACATCAATTTGTAAAAAAATTTAATTATCAATTTTATCATCTAGATAATTAAATATCAACTAAATTTTAATCAAGGACGTGACAAAATGAGCAAAGTATCATCAGTTGTACTCTTGGTGTCAAATAATTTATTCAAGTAAATTGTTTACATTTTTAACCTGTCAACTTATTTAAAATTTTTAAAATAAGTTTCAAAAATATTTAAATTTTAGTAAAAGTACGACAAAAAGATTAATGTCAACGATGATGAATCCTTTGGTGGCTGTCTGTCAGATGACATCAACAGAAAATAAAGAAAAAAATTATTCAATCCTCGAGGATCTTGTAATTCAAGCCAAGCAACGTCAAGCTTGTGTAATAACTCATATATTTACATAAATTTAATTAATTAATTAATTAATTTAATATAAACTAGTAGTTAAATAAATATTAAAATTACAGATGGCATTTTTTCCAGAAGCTTGTGATTATTTAGCAGACAACAAGAAAGACATCGTCGCGATGAGCGAATCTCAAGACGGTCTGATGATGTCAAGATACAAAAACCTGGCAAAGCAGCAGAACATCTGGTTGTCATTGGGTGGATTGCATGAAAAACGTTTTGATAGTTCTGAAAAAATATCAAACACCCACGTTGTTATAAATAATCAAGGATCAGTCGTCGCTTCATACAGGAAAATTCACTTATTTGACATGGAGAACAAAGAAACCGGTGTAAGATTAATGGAGTCCGATTATGTGGTCGCCGGAGACAAGATCGTCGATCCTGTTGACAGTCCAGCAGGCAAACTGGGTCTCAGTATCGTATCCTTTATGAATATATTCAAACAATAGGTATCTTGCATATTAGGGTGAGCCAAAAAAACCAACCTATCGAATTTACGTCTTAAAAAGGACCTATATATCGAGAAAAAAATTCTCCCATTGGGCAAAATTTTGAGCTCAATTTTAAAAGGTGTCGGCCATTTGAAATTTCCCATTTAAATAACATGCAAATAAATTTTTTTCAATTAAAAATATTATATCTTTTGAACCGTGGGAGATAAAAATTCGGTTCTAAAATATTCTAGTATGGCATTAAATTTCTTTAAAAAAAGTCCTGGGAGTCGAATTTGTAAACTTGATATTTCGTATACTAACAGGCCATCAAAGTCTAGAGTAAACAGAATCATACAAATTTAGGGCTTTATTATTAAAAATATCAATACTACGAGAAAATTTGTTCTACATGTAGTGCAATGAAATCATCAACAATATCCACGTTGTAACAAATAATATTTTGTTATAGATCACAATAAAAGAAAAGTACTTGGAAAATCCAAATAAAGCCTTAAATTTGTATGATTCTGTTTACTCTAGACTTTGATAGCCTGTTAGCATACGAAATATCAAGTTTACAAATTCGACTCTCAGAACTTTTTTTTAAGAAATTTAATGCCCTACAAGAATATTCTAGAGCCGAATTTTTGTCTCACATGGTTCAAAAGTTATTATATTTTCAATAAAAAAAAATTTTTTTGCATGTTATTTAAATGGGAAATTTCAAATGGCCGACACCTTTTAAAATTGAGCTAAAAATTTTGCCCAATGGGAGAACTTTTTTCTCGATATATAGGTCCTTTTTAAGACGTAAATTCGATAGGTTGGTTTTTTTGGCTCACCCTATTGCATATGTAATTTACTCCTTGATTATTTTAAAGTGCTATGATATGCGATTTCCGGAATTGTCATTAGCGTTACGCAATTCAGGAGCTCAAGTACTGACATATCCATCAGCATTTACCTATCAGACTGGAGCTGGACACTGGGAAATAATATTGCGATCACGTGCTATTGAAACCCAGTGCTACGTTATTGCTGCTGCTCAAACTGGTACTCATAATAAAAAACGCGTCAGTTGGGGTCATGCGATGGTAAATAATTCATTACAATAAAATCATAAGTTAAATAACAAAAAAAATGAATTTTTTATTATTAATAAATATATATTTATAGATTGTAGATCCCTGGGGCACAATAATAGCCCAGTGTTCTGAAAAAACTGGAATTGCGATCGGTGAAATAGATTTAAAATTACTAAATAAAATACGTGACAATATGCCATGCAATAAACATCGACGCACTGATTTGTATCCATCAATAGATATCAAATAAATTGATGAGCGTGAATGTAACAGACATCAGATAAATTTAAAACTATTAATTAATAGACTAAATAATTAATAAAATAAAATTAAAAAAAAATGCACATTTAAAAAATTTAAAAATCTATAAGTGCATTTTTTAAAAATTATTTGCTCTATTTATTTATAATTTTAAATTTGTCTGATGTCTGCTGTATTCACACTCATAATAAATTGTTATTAATTACATGATTGTTAAATTTATTAATTAAATAAATATATATATAATTAGTCTATCAATGATTTCTACTTTGGTGGTAAATGTTATCGGTGGTGTCTCCTTTGGTCTGGCTGCCAGTCAGCTCCATGTCGAGGCCATTCAACGCCCAATTGTGCTCGCAAATTTCTAGGGCTTCCCACTCAGACTTGAATGCCGCTTTTGGATCCGGTGGCATCGACATCGCGGCTCCTGAGACTTGATCTTGCAAGACTTTTGACGAGTCCGCTGCGTTATTTTCTCCCAGCACCAAAGTGTAGATTGAACGGAGCCCAAAGACGTTGAGGAAATACCAGGAGGCTGATGACACCCAGGCAGCATCTAGAGTGACGAGTTCTATTCCTCGTTGGAGCATCGGTTTGAATCTTAACGTCAATGGGAATGGCACTTTTGCTAAAATTTTTGAATATTTTTTTAGTTGCGATATTTAATTAGCATTTAATTATTGACTTACTGGTAACAAATCCAGAGAACATCCAGTTGATCCAACCACCAATAAGTACCATAGGCAGTACATTCGTAACGTTACCCTTCAACATGTCAGTCATCATACTTGGGTCAGTCATCGGGTTTTGTGACACTGGTGCGCGTTTTTGTGTTTTAAAATATCCAGTTTCTTCATTATTAAAAAAATGCCTACGAATTAAAAATGCAGACTTTGGAATGTAGTGACCGTTCTCACGTAATAATCTTGATCTGATCATAACTTGACTGAAAAATAAATAAATAAATAAATAAACATAAAAATTATTGATCAACTATTGGAGTATGAGTAATAATATGACACGTACCTATCTTGAACCTGATGAATTTCAACTTTTTTCTGTGATGCAAGTAAAATAGACACATAATGTCTTACTATGCCAACGAGAAATGTTATCACAACAATTGGCAAAAAAACCCATCCACGAATATTCGGATCCAGCAGCAACTCAGCCATATCTACCTTTTATTTATTTAAATATTTAAATGCACTAACTATATTCTGTTGACTTACTCAAATTAGGTTATTTATATTTTTATAATTCATTTACCCCCACTACTTTTATTGGAGTTTTAATAAATTCAGCATGAGGCGTTGGTGGTAATTTCCAAGGCGGGAAAAATAATTCCCGTCAGTTAAACAATATAGCGTTTGATTTTTTCACAATTATTTTATTTCAATTTAAAAATTAATGCTACTGATTTTTTTAAACCAAACTTGATGATCCTGAAGTAAACAGACAATTAGAAATTTTCCGATTTTTTTTTCAACAAATCAGTTACAAAAAAAAAAAACTAAAAATACGCACATGTAGAAAATTTAAAAAACTACAGGTGCAATTTCTTCAAATTTTTTTATTTTTATAATTTACCGTCTAAAAGAAAATCCAAAAATTATTAGACGTCGGCTAACTTCAGTATAATCAAACTTGTCTATAAAATTAAAAAAAATTCCGAACGCATCCTAATTAATATAATTATTGAATGATACTGAAATTAGCCGACGTCTAATAATTTTTGGATTTTTTAACAAACGATAAATTATGAAAAAAAAATATTTAAAAAAATTGCACTTGTAGTCTTTTCAATTTTCTACATGTGCATATTTTTAGTTTTTTTTGTTCTTCAAATGTAAGTGTTCAAAAAAAATCCAAAAATTTTTAATTGTCTGCTAGCTTCAGGATCGTAATTATTGACACAATTAATTTTTAATAAAATTAAATTTCAATTTTGAAATTTCGCGCCAAGTTAGCGCTGCTGCGCGTCGCTGTATTCGACGCTCAAATGTTTGCTAGAGTGGGGGGCGAGAGAATCGCGAAATCGATTGTTTTGTATCAACTGGTGGTCCAATAGCAACAGTCAGTATCATCTCGACAATGGCAGTGTAATCTAGATCCTTCTTTGTTCTTTACGTTTAAATTGAAACACAGTATTGCAGTTAATTCGCGGAATCATCCATAAAATTTATTGCTCATAGTAATTGTTTAATTGAAATGTGCAGTGTTAGTAAAATTTAAATTGTGCAAAGTGTCTGTGGTGTCGTTAAGTGTTGAGTGTTTAGTGCTAGTGTAAATTGTTGCTGATGGCTGATGCTGATAACTTCCAAGTTCCTGAGCAAAATCATCTGGCATCGTCTGGTGGGAAATAGCAGTTAAGTGACGTTTTTTAGCTGCAATACACTTGGAGCAATTTAATTCAAATCTCCAAGTGTATTTAGGACACCCTTCTGCACATTATTTCTCCACCAAGGTTTGTTCAAACACTTAAGTGTTTTTTTTTTCATTTTTCAAATATTTTTCTATCATATTCTGCCGCCATTTTATTTTAACGTACGAATTTTAATTTGTCTTCAATTTTTAATAATTAATTTTTCAAATATTTAAATTTACCGCGCAAGTAATAATAGTAATTAATAAATTAATAACTTTTTTAAAATTAAAAATAACCAACACAGTATTTAAATTTAAATAAAATTGAGTTGGCGCCATTTTTAAAAACCGCTCATTTAAATAATTTTTTGAGGAGTAGGATTAACCCTAGTGATTAAACGTATTGACAACAACAATTACCTCATAATTAGTAAATAAATAACAAATTTAAAACATAAATTTATCATTTAAGTGTTAAGTTTTATTAAAAAACGTAAGTATTCAAATTAATATAATTTTTTATCAGGAATAAAAAGCCGGTTAACCTCAAAGGTTTTTGTCAATAAATGACAATTATTTTTTTTAGCATAAAAAATGAATGAAGTGACACTGCCTCCATCCCCAAATTGGTATCTGACCACGATACTATCATGCGCGAGAGATGGCACAGTGGCTTGGGGGTCCAAGAACATGATCGTCGTATCCAAACCTCCAGGAGTTGTCACCAAAGCTCGTGATTATTCTGTAATAACTGACGCTCATACTGATCGAGTGAGTTCTGTATCATTTTGTCCGGACTACGGACCTGGGAAACGTCTCCTGCTGTCTGGTGGCGATGAAAATATTATTAGAATTTGGGACTTGGAGACTATGAGCGCAGTTCAGTCCCAGTCGTACCTGGACAGCAAGCAGAAAGTAGTAGGAGTTGATTGGTCAGTAAGTGATCCAACTCATGTGTGCTGTGTCAGCGTTGATGGAGTAATTTTGTCATGGAACACCAGTTTCAACGCCTGTCAAACAATAACGCTTGGTAAAATGACAGCAACGTGCATCAGATTCTGTCCTCACAAGTCTAATATCGTTGCTGTCGGCACCAAAGCTGGACTTGTTTATGTTGTAAATCTTCAAGGTTCTGGATCAATTATTTACAAGCTACGTGGTCATGACACTGAAATTACTAGCTTATCATGGTGTCCTTCAAAAATAAATATATTTAATGACGGTGATGGTACATCTGATGACTTGTTGCTTGCTTCAGGAGCTAAAGACAAGTCTGTGTTCATCTGGCGCGCTGGTGGAGACGGCAGATTCGAATCACAGTTTACTTTACCAAGTGCTCCTCAAGATTCAAATCAGCATCGGTCAAAACTCAGTGGTCCTGGTCATTTTACAGCTTTGTGCTGGATAGAACCTAAGTGTCTGCTTGCCAGTTCTTCATTCGGTGAACTGCTGGCCATGGACTTGGGATCAGGTAAAAAAATATGGAGACTAATCCACGGTCACCATGCCCGTGGACTTTTTTCAATATCCAGTGTTCCAAGTGCCGATGACCAGAATGAAAACTGGAGAAAGAGTTCTCGACTAGTCTGGACAACTGCCCAAGATCGTCAAGTAGTTTGCAGTAGTATCAACGGTAATGAGTGTCATGTCGAGCACAGTGTACCCACCCAAGGTGGTTTTATTTACTGCATGGCTTCCTGCCCTTTGGACACTTCGCTGATAGCATACGGATCAGGTGACATGGTCCTGCGGCTCTGGAACCTCACGGAGCCGCATGAAAATTCAGTCAACGTGACCTGTATGTGGCAGAAGATCATGGGAAGAGTTACCGCGATAGCTTGGCACCCAACTGAAGAAAATATTCTGGCTTTCGGTACCGCCGAAGGACGTGTTGGTGCATTTGATACCAACAACACGACCAAGTTGCCCACTCTCTACCGCCAGCATCATCGACGTACTGTTTACTCTCTCGCTTGGGCCCCGCGACCGGGTTCCAGTAAATACGGACTTTACTCCTGCGCAGACAATGAACTCGTTTGCTTCAATCCAGAGAAAGCCAACGAACCGCCGCAGGTTGTAATTAAAAAAGATTGCACGGAGTTTGCTTGGAAACCGGACTTTGGGTGCGTGGCGATCGGGTTCGAGGATGGGTCCATCTCTTTCAAGGATCGCGAGCTTAAAGCTTGCGGAAAACCAATATTTGTATTGAAAAAAGCTGTGCAGTGCATCGCTTGGCATCCTGACAGTACTCTGACGGACTTGGAGTTCTCTCCCATGAGAAATTATATGGCTGTTTCTACCAACACTAACAAAATTACGATCTTTGACATGACCATCATGATTGATAGTCCAAAAGGTAACGAAAATGGCGATACCGGAGACAAAGAAGTCAAAGACTCGGTAACGCACAAAGTTGTGTGTACTCTCAGCGGTCATGCAGATCGCGTGGTCAGTCTTGGGTGGAATCCTCACATCAGCGGGCAACTCGTCAGCGGAAGTTACGACTCGACTGCTCAGGTTTGGAATATTGAGACGCAGGAGCTGATCGCTACTTACACCGGCCATCGTGGCCCAGTATATTCATGCATGTGGAGTCCAGTTAATTCTGATTTAATCATCACTGGTTCTGTTGACTTCAGTTTGCGTATTTGGAGAATTTCTGATCAGCAGGTAGTGATGCCTGTGATGACTGAAGTCAAGAAGAACAAGAGTAAGAATAAAAAATCAAAGAACTCAAAGGCAGGAGTAAGTAAACCTGCGG
Source organism: Microplitis mediator (assembly GCF_029852145.1). NCBI lineage: Eukaryota > Metazoa > Arthropoda > Insecta > Hymenoptera > Braconidae > Microplitis > Microplitis mediator. The sequence continues at coordinate 20,479,119 of NC_079979.1, forward strand.
AATGCGAAGTCAGTATCGCTGGCGCTACTGTTGAATCTTCTGAAAGTCTTACATCAGAGTTGGATCAGCTGTCGATTAAATCAGAGACAAAAGTAACGAGAGATAAAAAAACTAAGAAGACTTTTTTACCAGTTTATCGTAAGATGATGAATAATAAAGACGTTGCTTTGAAAAATTGTTTGAAAATCGCGCGAAAAATGAAAGCTCAGAGCACTAAATCGTCAGATAATACTGACGGTGACAATGACGCCGATGATTTACTTTCAATATTTGGTGATGAAAATGAAATGATGTCTGTAATTAAAAATGAACTGACGACATTCACTTCGCAGGGCCAGCACACAATGGCAACGGAACTGAGCCTATGGACTGGCGATCTGCGGGACCAATTACAAAACGCCGCAAAAGAAAGACGGCTGAATGATTTCATGGTATCGTTGTCCCCAATGCTGTCCATGAAAACCTGGAAAGAAATGTGTGAAGCTTACGCAACTCAGCTGGTACTTGAATCAAATATAACCAAAGCAGTTGCTTATTTCTTAATAATCCACAAGATTTATCAAGCTATCGAAGTATTTATGGAAGCAAAAATGTATCGGGAGGCTTACACTCTAGCTCGCTGTAAACTAGACTCACAAGACCAGATGTTGGCTAAAATACTCGAGGTCTGGGAGAGCCATGCCGCCAAATCTGGACTGTACGAAGACGCAGCGCAGTGCTCGCTTCTTCTGGGAGATTGTATAAGAGCCGCTAAATTTATCGCGCGAAGGCCTGATGTTGTTAATCTAAAGACTGCCGCTGAGCTCGCGATTATTGCTGGTGACAGTGAGCTAGCAGAATCACTAGCTGACCAAGCCATCACTCAGTCTCTGCTGCAGTCTAATTACTCAGTGGCCAGGAATTTAATTGAACAATTCCCAGCAATACGGTATCGTTTGATTCATCTAGTGGCTCTAGAGGAAGTGAACAAAGCCCGTGCTATTGATGATGCCTTCGTTTGCTCATGGGTCGAAGGCAAGACATCTTGCGACTTGATCGGCGCATTACAAAAGAGTTATCAGCATTTAGAACCTCTAGAGGCCTATGGTAAGCTTGTAAATGTAACTTATCCGATTTCTCAAGACGAGTCGAGTCTCTGGTTGTCAGTCAGCCATAACCTGGCTCTGGCAGCCAGCAACGATGACCAGCAAATTTATCACATCGTAGCCGCTCTGGGCATAATTTCACAGTACGAAATAATGAAACCTAAAAATGAACCACGCATCAGTTACTTACTAAGTATTCTAGCTGTTTTGAAACCTTTTACCGCAAGTTTTGATGATGACAAACCAATCTTCAAAAGCTACCGCGCTTATCTGTGTCTCGCTCTCAGCAGCTGGCTAGTTGATAAACTCAACGGATCTCCAGAGTCTACTGATAATCTAGATGTCAATAATGTCGTAGATATCATCAAGAAGACTCTAGCAGACGGTCTAGACCCCGCAGCAGTCAAGTACTGGACAGTGACATCCGAAATATCAAAACTCGAAGCTTCACTTGCTACCACAATCGGCAGCTCGTCGAAAGACAATCAAGAAGCTGATGATAGTGAACCCACTAAAGTAAATGGTGATTCTCATTCAAGTCTAAGGGAGCGACTGAATAAAGTTCGATTGGAAAAAAAGAAATTCATCGATGAACGTAATTGTGTACCTAGTCCCATTGTTATCTACAGTAAAGTCACCGAATTATCAAGTCTTCTAAATGATGAAGAGTCGGAATTCAAAAATATTATCACAGGATTGTGGACTAAAGCTGTATCATAATTAAATAATTTATTTTTATATTTTTTATAATTTTTTTATTAAAGTATGAATTGTATTTAATAAAAAAATATAATTATGAACTAACACGCCAGAATAATAATTCTCTGTCACTACCAGCGCACACGTATGGTAACTTGTAGTGCCAATTAAGACCACCAATGAGTTTTAATTTACCACTCAGTACAACATGTTTTGTTTTTAAATTAATAACTTTAAGTATATTGTCCGGTCGGCCGATACCCGCCACCAGATTCTCATTGCCCCGTGAAAATTTAATTACCAAACTACCTTCTGTATGAAGCGTGCGGCTGAAAACTGGTCGGCTGCAAGCACATAAATAAATTATTGCAACTGTAATAAATTGTCTAGGTGTTTGATAATTACCTGGGCCGAGAGACATCCCAGACAAGTAATTCGCCAGCGGAAACGCAAGCGACTTTCAGGGGATTGAGGCTCCAGTCGGCAGACATGAGTGGAACGACACCGGCGTCCATTGACATTATGGCTTTTTGACTCCTTACATTATACAGACGTATGAGTCCATTTTTTTCAGCAACCAACAGCTTGCCGGACTCTTCATTGTGCCAGCAGACACTCATCCCAGGAGATTTTAAGTAGAAAGTTGCTACTAATTTTGGAGTTTCTTTTACTGCCCATAGTTTACACGTGTGATCATCTGATACTGATGCTAACAGTTCACCCTCTGATTCGTATGCTATCGCGTTAATATAATCTTTGTGCCCTTCTAGAACCTGAAACCCGATTTAAAATTATTTTCTCTTGATACCAGCATCGAAACTTTAAGTTTCAGTGCAATAGTCTGGGTGATGTCAGCCCTAGGTAGCCAACTTCACCCTGGTCTGAAATCATCCCCTGTCACGTAATATCCCTGATTAAACAACTGAATTCGATCGAATTAAACAGAATTAAATTTTTAACTCTATTGAATTCAGATAAATTCTGTTAATTCGTCGCCTAGCTTAAAAATGAATTCTGTCTAATTCGGCAGGAAAAACAGAATTTGTCCAAATTAAAACGAGTTTAAATAATTCTATTCGATTTAATCCTGATTAATTCGAAAGTAATTATCCAATTTCTGGTTCTGAATCCGAATTAAAGTGAATTAAAACGAATTTGAAATTTTTAAAATGATAGTAAAGTTAGCAGACATTCGAAATTAAAAAACATTTTTTTTAACAGATAAATAATGAAAAAAATATATTTTTAAAAAAATGCACATGTCGAAAATTTCATAAACTATACGTGCAATTTTTCAAAATATTTTTTTTAATGTTCATTTTTTTGTAAAAACCATCCAAAAATTTTTAAATGTCTGCTAACTTTATTCTCAAATTTTTAAATCACTTTTATTCTGTTCAATTCAAATTAAAATTTTCAATTCAGTTGAATTCTGTTTTGCAGAATTTGACAGAATATAACAGAATTAAAATTTTTAATTCGGTCGAATTCAGTTTAATCAGGAATTCTTTCATTAATTCCTACAATAATGAATATAAAATATTTACCTCGAAAACGTCTTTCTCATTCAAATCACTGTTGAACAATCTTATTTTAAAGTCAGAACCGGCAACTCCAAATGATAATACTTTAGGTACGACACTCAATGACGTTTCTGGACTCCATGCTAGCGAATGAATCCGAGTTTCATGATGGAATGTACGTAGTGGAGAAAAAATAACTTCTTCTACATCATCATTGTCCTGTGATCAATAAAAAAATTATTAAAAATATTATCAACTACTTGAAATTAAAACGAGTACGAAAAATTTTTTGTTGACTGAATAATTGTGCGGAAAAATTTACCGGGAATTTGATACTTCCAACTGACACTTCTTCGTCGAAAGCGATACAAATCAAATTTTGTGACCATTCAAAAGGGGAAAATTCAACTGCATGAACTTGTTCAGGAAAATTTAATTTATAAGTCGGTGGACACGCTAATACTTCATCCATTTTTTTGACAGTGCTAAAAAAAAGAACAATTAAATAATTTGAATTTTCATAGAAGCAAACAAATATAATAGGTTATATAACCAAAAATAAAGTTTCGAACGTATATTTAAAATTATGATTTGCTTAATTTTTTATTAAAATTGTCATGATAGTATTTACCTTATACAGGATTACAAATATGCGGTTGATAAAAAATTTTGACAGTTATTTTGAGTAAATAATTTAAATATTAAAATCAGTCGTGGTGAATAGTGTTTGTTTACATCGTGTGAGGTGCGCGTTTTTGTGGGAAAACTGTTATTTCTACTGCGCATGCGCTCCCGCGGTGATGCGCACGCGCCAGAATTTAAAATCAAAGAACGCACTTGCAAAGAGTGACGCACAATTTGGTGCGATCTTCTAAAATTTTTAAAAATTCAATCAGCTGCGCGCGCAATTATTTTTTGCGGTTTAAAATTCAAAAATTACTTTACCAAATTTTCTTTTAATGTTTTCCTACTTACGGAAATTAAGTGAATAAATAATTATTTTTTATTGAATCTTTGGAAAATAAAGGGAGTGTAAATTAAAATTTCATTGAAACGATCGATTGAATAATTAAATTTTATGTAATAGTATAGATATTAATTTGCCATACGGAATAAATGAATAATTTATTAACATTCCGTCAGTATGATTGATTTATTCGTATAAAGTTTATAGAATAATTTAAACGGATTTGTAGAATATAATTTGACAAAATAATTGAATATATTGTATAATTATATACATTAATATTATTTATTAATTAGTAAATAAATTTGTGGGCAGAGAAATCCGTGGCACTTTAGTCTGGAATATGAATGATAAAACCACAAACGTGATAGCGATTGCCACGACGCGGCGACTAATGCCTCCCTATCGTTTATATTATTCCGCATACTGTTCCTGTATTGGGTAATAATTACTACATGCTTAAATTTTAAACCCGAATGCTTTACATTCAACCATTTTCCCCTATGTGACGTTCAAAGTAATTAATCATTTATATTTTTCTATTATGATTAAATTTCATGAATGCTTTTGATCAAGTCATCGTTTAATACAAACATGTATTGTAATAGTTGTAAAATTATTTTCGATTTAATTCAATTGAACTTTACGTTAATTAACATTTGATAATGCGAACGTTTTTTGTTGTAGGGGAGGGTGGGGCAGAGCGGCCCCCCTAAGCCAATTATTATTTTTTGTGGCTTTCAACTATAAGATCACTTTACTTTTGTCCTATTTCGAACAAATTTATGGACATTTTGCCAAAATTCTGAAAAAAAAAATTTTTTTTTTGTGGGGCAGAGCGGCCCCCCTCCAAAAAGTGATAAAAAAATTTTTTTTTTTCGTTTTTTTTTTTTTTTTAAATTGTTTTCATCATTAAGAATGTATTTCTTTCTCTTGACAACTATTTTTGGTTTTATATTACTCGAAAAAAATTTTTAAAAGTGTAAAAAATCGTTCACTCTCGATTACCTTAATTACTAATTGTTATTTAATAAAAAAAAAAATCAATTCTATAGTTTTACTTTACTTCAAAAATTTATCAACTAAAAAAAAAAATTTAATTTTTATAAATTTTTAGTGACCAAATTTGCCTCTTACATAGAGAAACGGCCGAAAAATATGAAAAAATAATTTTTTCGGAAGTTTCGGTTGGTCCATTTTGCCCCAGGTGTTATGCGTAGGACTAGAAATGTGGAATTATACTAATTTTTTTTTTAATTTGACGATAAAAATATGAAAAAATCACTTTTTCAAAATTTTGGGCTTGTCCATTCTGCCCCAAATGTCATGAGTAGGGGTAAAAATGCGCAAACATATCGGATTTATAGTAATTAGGCGAAAAAAAAAAATTTTTTTTTTGATCAAAATTTCAGGGGGGCCGCTCTGCCCCACCCTCCCCTATTTATTGAAAATTATTGTGTTCTTTAGTAATTTTGTTGTTGTTTTTAATTGCTATTCTAGTGTTTTGATGTTAAATTAATTAATATTGATTAGAGCGCAATCGCGTAATTAAATTAAGTTGTAGGTATAAAATTTTCATAAAATAATTTTTTTGTTTTGTGTAAAACTAATTTCTTTTTGTTCCACTTGATTTTATTGATTTACAAGACAAAAATAGACATAGTCGTTAAAAATAATTGCACAATTATCGTCTATTTTTAGTAAATAAGAAATAATTTGGGTATAATTTATGAAATAACTGATTTTAGTGAAAAAAAAAAAAAAAAAATAATAAGACAGTTATTTGGAGGTACCATATCCAAACGGTTAAAATAAAATTAGTGTTTGTTTGAGTGTAACATTTGATTAGATAAAAAAGATGATTAAAATATATAAACATGAATATTATAAAAGCAACCGCGACCCTAAATCCCACCGCGACCCCGAGAATCACTTGCACATTTTAGTTCTCTCAGTTTTTTTCATCTCAACCTCCAGGCATATAATCAAATTTTCTTCTCTCTAAACGCCTAGTGTTGCTCTCGTCTCCAGTCTCTGGATTTTATATTCTGAAAATACTGTTTTCAGTCTCTCGCATTTCCTGCAGCACAAGCAAAAAATAAAAACGAATTATTTATTTTACACAAGCAAAAAATAAAATAAAAAAAAAAACCAACAAATTATCAGCAAATTTTTTTCTTTAGCAAAAAAATAAAAAAAATTTCTTATCAATTTCCGTTATAAAAAATTAATAGTATTAAAAAGAAGGATAATTACCTCTGAATACTTAATCGGACTACTCAGCATTAATGAAATAATTAAATCGATAGTAAAACTATTCTATTTTTATCTCTTCAGCAGACTAATAATGATGATAATAATAATAATCGGTTAAGTGACAATACAATTAAAGTAGTTGATTTATTAATAAATTAACTCGTCAATATTATACAGTACATTTAGTAGTAGAATTTAGTATAACGGGCTCTACAATTACAATTACAGTGGAATATCTAGCTAAAGGAGTGTGTACAATCAGTAAAATATAGGTCAATGTTCAACATGATCTGGACGAGGTTCAGCGTCATATATCTGAACACAGTTATCAGCAAATTGCCTAAGACATCAATACCTCGTTAGTGATCTATATGACATAAATGACAACAAAAAGAAAATAAAAGTACAATAATTCGGTATTATATATAAATAAAATGACAGTTGGTGAAATTTGTTCCTGAGTTTGCAGAAAAAATAAAGTTACTTTGGGGAATTGGTTATTTTTGGTACTGGGTATCTTATAGGACGCGCGGTATCATCAGAAAATAGTCCGAGGAAATTTATCAAGGACACGTCTCGTCATGTGGCAAGGCGGCCCGAGCAAGAACTTATATTCGCGGATTGAGTTGCGGTAGAAATAATTCGATATTTCCCAAGGCAACGCGCGCCCGGTAACGTGATACGAATTGTGATGCTCGATTTCAAGTTTCGATTTACGGCTCGTGCTTGGTTTACTAAATCGCGTTCCTCATTAAAGGGACGAATGAGAGTAGAGAGATGAGAAAGCTGCTGGTACTGCTTTTGCTTTTGCTTTTGCTTATTATTATGATTATACTCTTGATATTACTGGTACTAATCCTGGTACTAATATGGTGTTGCTGATGGTACATCAAATGCGTTGATGCTAATTTTGAAACCGTTCGTGTTTTCCGTATAACTATCGTGCCTCCATTGTTCCATATGTACTTCTATCAGCGCTATTGTTTTAGTAATTAATTTTAATACAGGTTTTGATATTTAAAGTTTTAAAAAAACCACAAAATATGAGTTGTATAAGAGCATTGATTAATGGATTAAATAACGGATCATTTTTCAACCTCCTGTTTATCAATAATATTAATAATAGATTGGGCTGCTAGCAAACAAGATCTATCGTCTCTTATAAATACGAGGGAACTTTAATTTTTTGTTTTGGTTTTTTCAGAGCTCATCGTAAACCGATGCAATCTCCAATCTAACTGATAAAAAGATAAAACTACCGGTTGGTTGGTTGGTATACAGTATAAACGCAAGTGCTGTTAAGCGAAAAAGAGAGAAAGAGGGAGAGAGAGTGTAAGGGTGGGGGTGAAAGAGACCGAACAGGATTACCCAGGTCCCAGTGAGCCGCGTCTTTCAATTTATTCCAACCGCGTTATTTTATTCCCGGAAGAGGATTTTCATCTTCCGATTTCTGTGAAAATTGTTAATTATCTTCAATTGAACTTTATGTAAAAAATGTCTCTCCAAGTGTACGAGCAACTGCGAGTCGTGAAAAATGTAATTAAACCTTCGAATGTTTTGTGTATAAACCAAATGGAAAAAATACACAGCAACACTTTATTCAATAACTTTTTTTAATTTTTATTCTTTTAAAAAATACGCAAAGATAAATATGAATTTACTAGACATACTAATTCTGAATTAATCGATGACAATGAAATATCTCAGGACTCAATGATAAATTACAAATTTGACATTAAAAGGTTTTATATGAACACAAGTCGTGTGACAACACCTGGCAAATAGTTGGCAGTTGCATTCACAGACTGCTGCCTTCACAAGCACTATTATTATTATTATTATTATTATTATTATTATTATTATTATTATTATATAACTATACAATAACTAGTATGTCCGAGGACGAGTGTATAGGGTTGGCATTTTGCCAAACTGAGTTTCACTATTATACGAGGATTAGTGCGCGCACAGTGTACACTATGTAATTACTACTACAGTAGCCTTCTCTTCTCCTCTTCTCTTCTCTCGAGTTTATTACAGGGATCCTCCTGTAGTACTCTCTTTATCGTCTGACTCCAAGTACAGAGTACCTTTTCACGTGGACATTCGTGTGTCCGGTTAACCATCGTAAACTTAACCCAAATGAGAACAAGCCTCTCTTATATACTGACTAAGTCTGACAGAAGAAACTCATTCAAGGTTATATAGAGTTTACTTTGTTTTAATATTTTTCGGCGGTAAAACCACTGGATTAAAATCCTTTTAATACCTCCAGGAATCTGATGCATGGATGGATGTATGGTTTAAGTCAAATTTTAACGGCAAATTATAATTATTTTTTATTTATGCTTGAAAATATAATTGTATCATTACCATTGTACAGTTAGTTTTTATAAATTTATTCAAATAAATGGTTGAGAGTGCATATAAAATTAAAATCAATCAAGTGGTAGTTTTGCAACTATACGCTCGGTTTACTAGCAATGTATTTCAATTAAAAATATATATTCAAGCATTGTAGATGCTTTTGTATGAGTATAAAGGTATACAATCAAGTATCGGGTAGGTTGGTTGTATAAAATCTATTTACGATCATCGTGATTGCAAATAAAGCACCTGGATTTAACGTCAGTTGTTTTAATTACATGGAAAATACACTGGTATCACTATGTTTAATTTAAACAATTCATTTTATTTTATATACATATATTAAAATGGAACCGGAAAATAAATTTTACGTGTGTATGTATTTTTTATGAAGGGTAACCCATAACTTTGTCTTTGTTCGGAATAACTTCACACAATACAAACGTTTTTTGTTTATTATAATGTCCTCTAGTAGAAAAAACCCGGAAAAGTCCCAGAAAAAATTTTATTTTTGACATATGACCCATATGAGGATGGATGATAATGTCTGTGAATTTTTATCAAGAGTAGCCCGTAACTTTTTCCCTGTTGAGAATAACTCAGCACAATATTAACGTTTTTTGTTCATTATGATGTTCTCTAGTAGACGAAACCTAAAAAAGTTCCAAGAAAATTTGGTGGATGAGTCTTTTGAGTCAGAGAGTTTGAAAACGTTATTGAATGTAAAATTTTGAGCTCATAAAGCTGCAGTTTTCCTTTGGAAAATTTTCAATTTTTATAGCGGAAATAAAAAAAGCATAATATATATTATTACACTGAGAAAAAATTTCTCTGTGGACAATTAAATTGGTTTCGTTGAATTCTATTAAACTAAAACTTATTTGGGACAACTAAATTTTATTACGTCAATATAATCTATTTTATCATTTTTAACAAATAATTTAATAGACTCTATTTGGTTGACATTAATATTTCTCTCTCTAAGATAATAAAATCATTTGGTAGAGTTAATAAAATATTTATTTAATGGACAACTAAACTATTTTGTAGTGCCAACAAATCCAAATATTAAAGCAAAATATTATTATAGTAACTCTAATAAATATTACTTAGACACAAAAAAATATATTCATTTAGAATAAATATATATATTTGTTCGAGGTTAATAAATATATATTTGAATCTAATGATTATTGATTTAAAAGTTATGGTGTTAGGCAGCAGCAGCTGGAGTAGTTCGATGCTCACCACTAGATCGCGCCCACCATTTGTGGTGTCCCTGGTAAGATACTTATTTCAGAGTTTTTATATTCCGTGAAGCATTTATGGGACGAGTTATTCGCTGAAAATTTTTAATAGTAATATAGTGATATTCTGTATTACACTATGACATAAATGTTTAATATTGATATTTTTCCTGAACAATTTTTGTCATGGTACGAAAAAAAGTACTTGTGAAGGAGATAAATAATTTTTCTAAACATGTATTTATTGAACTGTCGAATCAATATTTTGTCATTTCAAAATAATATTTAATTATTATTCACAACTCATTCTCTATAACAATCACTCATACATTTCACTATGTCGACTTTATAAACTCTACAGGTAATCAATGTGATTTTAAGCTTGCTACTAAACGCGTAATTATTTTTACTAAATATTTTATAGTTTCCAATAACTCGTTTTGTTGGTGGATTATAAAATATTTAGTTAAAACAACCAAATATATGATTGGCAATGGGTAATCAAATCATTTTGTTGTCATACCTAAAATTTAGTTGTCAGGAGAAAATTTTTTTTTCAGTGTATTAAAGCTTCAGTAATTGCCGATATAAAGAATATTATTTTTATTCATTCATACGTTGAATATAAGCCAGGAGTTTATAACAAGCGTAGCGTACTAACACTTAGCAATTGTCCATCCGGAAAGAGACATCAAGCGCAAATAATGGTAACCGCGCACATCCCGACCGGACGGATCTATTTTCACTACTACTATATTAGCCTTCCACGCGAGACCACAAACGATCTATGCATATCACACGTGGCACATTAAATTACATATGTATTTTCCAACAAGTTACAAATTCACGTTAAAAGAGAATAGCAATTTCGTAAAATATAGAGTAAAAGAAATAAATATGACAATATTAGACGATCAATAAACGATTATCAAACAGAGCGAGTATGAAAAGCAGTGATAGTTGTTGGTGACGATTAATGTATGAGCATGTTTGATTAATCTATCCCTCAATTACATCGCGAGCTATTTCCTTTAGCTCCCAGGAGTGTGTGACCTATTCCCTATCGAACATTTGAAACATTGATCATCAGTGTAATCCCTCCCTGACCATGTTTGACCACCAAGAGCTCATACCGTTTCTACCGACTGGCCAACTCAACAGCAAGCTCTTTCTCTTGGTACATTTCTTTTTCTCTTCTTCTCTTTCAGTTGCTTAGCTGGGATGCATTTGATGTGCTTTACCGTCTAGTTGAGGTAAAATTTAAACTCCATCACGGAGAGTACTTGATGTCTTGGTTGATCTTTGTTTGTTGGGTGTGATGAACCGTGATGCACTTCTCGGTCAGATACAGATGCAACTTGAAGAACAACAACCACTTTATTCACTATCCCCACTAGATACACAAAAGACTATTTTATTTAATTGTATTCTGACGTATCAAAGCTTGATTTAGACTTAATTCAATGCTTCAAGTCTCATTCATCCAGTTGAGTTCATTTAAAAAGATGAAACGTTATTAGTTGTTATTATTATTATTATTATTATTACTTTTACTGCTTCATCTCTTTATATAATTTTAACGTACAGAACAATATTTATTTATCTAATTTTAAAATATATATATATTTTAATGAATATGTTTGTTGCAGTTGATTATGGGTTATTCTTACGAGTGATATGTTCTCAAAATAATAATGATAATGGTATATATATATATAATTTGATGCATGTATCTATAAAGTATATGAGGCTGCTGGTGATATGGATTCAAACGAGGTTACTTGTTATGCATGATGTATCACGGCGGTGAGCTTTCGTTATACGTGTCTTCGTTATCTTGTCGTTCATGTATTCCCCTTTACGGGGATGTCGTATCCTCATCATCATCGGCGTCGTCGTTGTCGTTGTCGTCATCGTTGTCGTCGGCGTCGACTCTCAGTCGAGATAGTTATGTCGTATATTACCCCAACTTTCGGAGGACAGTATATGACTTGTTGTTTCGTCCTTTCTGTGTCGACGATACGACGGACTCATACTAATCAGCTTTGAGTTTAGATTTTCTTGATAATTTAATATATTATATTTATAACATTTTTTCATATTTCATTCTCGGAATTTTTTCAGTAATCCACAATATTGTTAGTGGGCTTTAATATTTATTTATTTCAGAGTAATATAATAATCGTTATTCTTGAGTAAGTTTCCTGAGATTCTCATGAGATTATGTATGTATACATTTGGATAGTTAAACTCGTATTAATTTGACATAAAGTAACTTTTCAATGAAATTCGATGTGATGAGTTGCAAACGTACATTTAACGGTACAGTCACACATTTGCTTAGTTTATATATGTATACTGACAAAACCAGTATCCAAAGCTTCCAGTAGAGTGCAAGAGTACAGTAGTAGCAACCTGTCAGTCTGTCTAAGTAGTAACTTTCAATGTACATATAACAAAAGTTCTGGAAACTTATAAGATGTCACAAAGTTCCGAAGATAATGCAAGTAGACGCTTAGTCTCACTCATTCACTCTCTTTCTCTCTCTCACACCCAAAACGATGGTTGGTTCTTGTAAGCACAGTTTGTGTAAGCGTGCCTATTATGCCTACGGGTCATACCGAACTTTAACAATTTAAAGATTTTAGACAACAACTGGGCACGTTAATGATCATTAGAATTTGCGTGGTGCTTATTGAATTACCATTGCTACTATTCATTACTCGTTACAATAACTCATCCTTCCCGGGTCAAAAATAAAACTTGATTCAGGCTCACTTCGCCTTATTTTCTTTTGAAGTTATCGATTTGCCGACGATTTCTCAATAAGATCTCGACTTTTTCGACTTAAATTTAATTTTTTTCAACTTTTTCAACTTTTTTCATCTTAGTTTCAACTTATTCGTCTTTACTTTGAGCACGATAGTCATTCACATTACTTTTGACTTGCTAAACCAAGTCGAAAAAAAGTCATTTATTCGTCTCACTTTCGCCTTAATATATAAAAATTATTTCACCTTAGTTCTGACTTTTTCGACTTATAATTTAAGTCGAATAAGTCTACATCAAGTCAGTGTCGACTTGATTTAGACTTTTTCGCCTTACATTTTAAGTCGAATAAGTCTAAACCAAGTCAATTTCGACTTGATCTTCACTTTTTCGTCTTAAAATTTAAGTCGAATAAGTCTAAACCAAGTAAATTTCGACTTGATTTCAACTTTTTGGTCTTAAATCGTGACTAATTAAGCCAGTTAAGTCTAAAACAAGACGAAAACTTAATATATTTCATACCTCCGTAAAAAAAGTCGAGTTTGTCTTGTGAAAAACGGCTCCAAATTTCGACTTGGTAAACCAAGTCTAAATCAAGTTTTATTTTTGACCCGGGTTGGTAAAAAATTTTAAGCCAAAAAAACAATAAAATTTTTTCTCGGTCACCAAAAGGTCCAGACACGCGGCCGAAAACTTGAAATTTCTCTAAGCTCTATAATTTTATTTTAAAAAAATACTATAGCAACATTTCGGTGTCTTTTTGACCAACTTTTGACCCTTTGCAATCAAATTCTACGGATTGAGCGTAATTTCGGCGAAATTTAAGCCTCTATGAATAGATTGAGTCTTTTCAGTCAAATATTTTTACTCGGACACTGGCAATTAATAAAAATATGATTTATTAAAAGTTTTCATTTGAACGTTGATTAACATGAAATATTTATTAGGACTTTTATTAAATCAATTATGTATAGTAAACAAAAAATAAAAAGTTTAAGCATCACTTGAACTTTGTGATTAAACTTTATCATAATTTTATATAAACAGATTTAGCTTGGCTTCGTCGTGTTCTTTCTTCATTTATGTATTTGTAAGTTGGGTCTAGAAACTGTGGAGACGAGAGAAGAAACTACTCTCCGTTCATCCTTGTCATTTTTTTTTTTATTTTTATTTTATTTTATTTTTTTTCTCGAGTTTCCTAGATGATTAAATAACTTCGTGGACTCTTCTAAAAGCTCTACTTTTCCATATTTACGTCATAGTCGATGGCCGGCCAGTCTCGTGTATACCTTAAACGTCGATAATTAATTTCGAAACTTTTTTATATTCTTGCTACCAAAATAAAAAAAATTTTTTTATTTTTTATTAAATCATCATTATCATCGACAAAACAATAATAATACAAATATTTATGCTATTTTATTTTTCATCTTTCGGTAAATTAACTTTTGACAAATTAATTTAATATCGTGTACAGAAAGTTAATTATAATTGACGTGTTTCCTTTTTTACTGAGCAACAAAAAAAAAAGAAAAAAAAAACCCGTTCATTCAACATATCGATTCAAATAAAATAAAATAAATTTAAAAAAAAAAGGTTTGTTTACTAGAGTAATGACAATTCTAAAAATATAAAATCTCATATATTCGTTAGATTAAAAATAAAATAACGTTTTTTAACGTATGACAAACTAAAATAAAGGTGTACTTTTGTATCAATATTTTCAATATGTATTTACCGCGAAATTAATTGTTAAAATAATTGAATGTTGCAATGAAAAATATGAGAAATATTGTGGTATAAAGTAAAAGCTGTACAGTATTATATAGAAGAGAAACGTGTTGCGGTATAGGAGCACCAGAGTTGGGTTAAAAAAGCACCAGCACAGCAGGAGAACAGCTCAGCCTGTGCAGTCATCATCCTCGTCCTTGCTAGTCGCAATGGTACCTCATTCTATTTATATATATATATATATATATGTATGTATATCCAGAGAAACCTGGGTTAAAGCGCAGACTCAAGCTTACCGGCGTCAGTATTTCTCGGCAGTTACTTTTCGCGACTCGACGAGCGTGTTCCGTGAGCCAGTAACACCCGTATGAGCTTATTCAGGACAACAGTTGCTTTTAAATAATAATAAATAATTGTATACAATTATCTGCTTTATTTAATATTTAAAATTACTCTGGATTATCAAATTTATTATTCATTAAATCTTATTGCGTAGTATTTTCCCGCCAATTCCAAACGACAGTGGACATTTTATGCGCAGGTTTTTTTTACAGGATATTTTAAATATTATTGTCATAGTTATTATTATTACTATTATATTTGTGAATTATTGGGAGCCGTAAATTTTTCGGGTGTAAAGTGGTAATTTCTAAAAGCTCAGACTGAAAAATAATATTTCCGATAAGATACTGAGACATTTTTAAAATTAATTTAATTAAAACATAATTGAGTATATGGTGGATTGATAAATGAGCTTTTTAAAGTCATCAATGACAAGGGATTAGCTACGGAATGCTCAGAGTATTATGGAGTTTGTAAATAAAAAAAAAAATTTTATCTGGTGAAAGTTTTATGCTGGTTTCAGAGTTACAACTTTTTACGAGAGTCAATGATATAAAAATAAAAATATATATAAATTTACTTTAAACAGTTGTAAAAAACTTTTAGTATTTTTATTTATATAAAAAAAAAAATAATAACAATAAACAATAGTGATAAAAAAATTTTAGTGAAAATTTGAATAGAAAATATTAAAGAAAAAAAATTCTATTTGTTATCAATGTTAACAAATAATAATAATAATAATAATAATAATAATAATAATAATAACGAGGCATAACGAGCTAGGTCGTTAAGTGATTGTCACACTAGTTCGACACGTCATGTACAACTTGTTAAATTTATAAATTAATCAGACATAATTGACAGTGTATGGAAATTAGTAATCGATTATTTGTAATTATTACCAACTCGATAAAAAATAATAAAATAGTGTATTAGAGACAAGGAATAATAAAAGTATAAAAAAGTTATTGTGAGTGTGCATGGTGTTAAGTCGGTTGTCATCGCGACATAGAATCCCATTGAATTAGTTAAACTGTGAACGTTTGACGTCAAAGTGACTTCGACAAAGTGCTTCGCGGACAAAACGAATCAGCAGCAGCAGTATCCCTGCGACGTCATTGTCAGTATCAATGCCAAGGGAACTCCAAGTATTGAGTTGAGGTTGGCTTTCTTTTTTATTTTACATATCACACCACACCGCTAAAAAATATACATATATATCTATATATATTTTATAGTACCTTCTACGTCCCTCCTTTCGTTCGCTCCGATTAAAATCCAATTTGTCTGGCATGATTTGATTTAGCGTTCGCAGGCTCCGGGTGTGCCTTGGATTGAATATCAATTTTTCGTTGGCCAAGTCAGCGAATTTGTAAATTAAAATCTTATACCTTTAAAAAATACAACTAATTTATGTTTCATTTTTATTTTCAAATTCACATTAAAATTAAATAAGTAATTTTATAATTGAATTCTATTGTATTGGATTAAAAAATATCAATATTATAATTAAAAAGGATTCAGCGGATACTATTAGCTTGGGTAATTTATTTTATTTGTAAACATGAGAGAAAAGTCGTTTGTTATGTGGAATTTATGCATGAATGGTTGGGGTTGAGCTGAAGAAATAGATAAAGAGAAAATAATTAGTGTTAGTTGGTTGGCAGTAGTCAGTAATCAGTGGGTTTTTAAGGATTTAAATTTAAAAAGATATGAGATACTATTGGAAAAGCACAATCGGACTTTAAAGTCGGAGTTTAAAAATGTGTAAAGACTATCGTTGGCATTAGCTTTAATGTGTTGAGCCTGAACAGCCCTCGAGTCGTTACATGCTTGGGTTACTACACAGATCTCACCCTCTTATATTTCTGAAAAGAGCTTAGTTTATGTCTGTACATGTAGAGCACACATACACACAGACAAACAGACACACAGACAAGAATAAAGAAGGATAGGATAGAAAAAAGCGGAAAAATATAAGAGCGTGAGGACGAATTGATTATCGGCGCTTGGACGATCGAGCCTCCTTCGACTACTCGCCTCGATTATAAATGACCTGATGCTAATTTCTAAGGAATGGCCACGTGATAAATTTAACTTAAATTTCACCCTCTAGTCTAATGTTTTTTTACTTTCGTCGTTTCTTGCTCGCTATTCGTTTTCTTAAAACTATCTTCTTCTGAATTTTCCCGTAGCTTTAAGCTCGAGCGTCTGTTTTCTCGCATCATTGGATACATTTGCGATTAAATGAAAAATTTCTCACTTTTTTAATCCCTTTTTTTTTATTCTTTTTTGCGGCCATTAATATTAATTTTTTTTCTTTCAATATCAGTAAACAATTAAAATATTTCGTTTTCCTCTGACAAAATTAATTCAATATAAATAATAAAATTATGACGTTAATAAATTTTCTGTATATAGACAGCAATTATTCAAATGAATTCATTTAAATATTAAATATCATAAATTTTAAATAAAACAATAAATACTTAATTGAATTTATTTTTTCTTTTACTCTTTATTGTAAAAATAAATAATTAAGTAATTACATAATTTCTAAGTGGCAAGAGAAATTTCCTTCTGGCTTACGGAATTTAATTTTGAATTGTCGCGAATACAAATTACAGAAATAATGCATTACGATGAGAAGAGTCGCTCGACTCTAAGAGTCATGAGGACAGACGTATATATGGAAAGAGAGTGAGCTTTCGCACTTAGCTGTGCACATATAGATGATGATACGCGAAAAGCGGAAGATCCATTACTTTCTGTAATATCCTGTGAGCAAGTTTAACTTTGTTCGTACACATATACATATATATTCATATATGTATACATAAATTTATAATTTACATCTACATCTATATCTATACAGTGTAACATTTGTTGGTTCTCGAAAAAGCCGAAGCACTTGGGCGCTTACAGCCGCCAGTCATCTCTATCTCGGCGGACCTTCTCCATTATTCAATACCCATTAATCTTAATGGGGTTCGCGGTCGTTTCAACACGTTTCTCGCATGAGATCTATCTGACAATGCGAGTTGAGTTGAGCCTCATCTCGACCGATTTAATGATTGTTAAATTACGACTACAACGCGCAACCCATATTTCTCCATTTTATTTTATCATTATCAAAATCGATCGTTTTATATGCGCACTATTATCATTAATGAGATGGTGACAAACTAATTGACTTATTTATTTGTACACGGAAAAAAATTAATCGTGAATGCAACATGATGCAGTCTTGGTAAATAAACATGATGAAATCATGTTGCATTCACATGATTTGTCATGTTTCGGCTACATGATAATCATGTTGCGGTAACATGAGAAAATCATGTTGCATTCACATGATTTGTCATGTTTCGGCTGCATGATAATCATGTTGCGGTAACATGAGAAAATCATGTGGCATTCACATGATAATCATGTTTCGGCTACATGATAATCATGTTGCGGTAACATGAGAAAATCATGTCGCATTCACATGATCTGTCATGTTTCGGCTACATGATAATCATGTTGCTGCCACATATTGTCATGTAGCCGAAACATGACAAATCATGTTGCATTCACATGATTTTCTCATGTTACCGCAACATGATTATCATGCAGCCGAAACATGACAAATCATGTGAATACAACATGATTTTCTCATGTTACCGCAACATGACTATCATGTAACCGAAACATGACAAATCATGTGAATGCAACATGATTTTTTCATGTTACCGCAACATGATTATCATGTAGCCGAAACATGACAAATCATGTGAATGCAACATGATTTTCTCATGTTACTGCAACATGACTATCATGTAACCGAAACATGACAAATCATGTAAATGCAACATGATTTCATCATGTTTATTTACCAAGACTGCATCATGTTGCATTCACGATTAATTTTTTTCCGTGTAATTAAAAGGGATTTTTGATCGGTCGATTAAAATATGCAAACGATATTACGAATCAGCGGTTTAATTTTCTAAGACTAATGCACTTGTCGAGTTAACGCGTGACATGTTGTGACATTGTAGTCTAGTTTGGAGAGATGCAGACGAGCAAAGTGGTCACTCTAGTTCACAACCAGTCACCACTACCACAATCCAATACCCATTAATTTTAATGACGACTGCGGTCAGTTTAGTACGTTTCCTATTTATCTCAGTGTCTCTCACTCTCCGACTCTCTAATTCTATATCTACTCTACTTTATCTCTTTATCAAAATGCTTTAATTATTTTATATATATATAAAGCATTGTCAGCAAATTCAATGTATATTTTAATGCACTTAACATCATAATCCATTTAAGTGTACATTTAAATTAATTTTTAACTTGTTGCTAGCTTGTTAGTAGACAAATTTATTGTTATTACTGTTATTATTATAAGGAAAAAAAAATTACAAGGCTATTTAAATGTCAAAGTTAATTAAAAATAGCTGAGAATTAAATGAATCTCTTTAAATAACGCAGAGAGTAGTAAGTAAGTTATTTATAATTATCATAATATATTTATGGGATTAAGTCGTCTGATAAACAATGGTAGAAACGCCGTAGAATTATAAATATGTATAGCTGTCCAAATAATAGAGTAGGGTACTGAGACATGCTCAGTTTAACCTCATCCATTTTCGTCGGTGGTGCACACCTGGCGCAAATCTTGTGTCTTTTCTCAGCACATTTCTTCTCTACTCTCTTGCACATACTTACTCTTTTGTACCATTTCCACTACACACACACACACATACAGACAAACACACACCTTAATACTGCAGTTCGCGGATTCTACTAACGAAAATTTATAGTTTTCCATAGTTCCCTTTTGTAGTCTCACCTACAGAGCCGCTGGCATCGCGTTCTCGTGCTTTCATAATTCCGGAAATAACGTGTCGGGAATGGCCACCAGCCAGTGTTATACCGAGAGAGCTGTTAAATTTCTGGTTGCTGTCTTATTTCAAGAGAAAGAGGCAAATAAATTGATCCGAGTGGAAGGGAAATTGGTGAAAGCTTCTTTATGTTCACACTTACAATATCAGCCTATAATTTATAAAACTATATTTTTTATAACGAAATTCTTTTTTATTAAAACAAAATAAAAGACTTTTAGTTTATTGATTTATTTAAGCTGATTGTTGACCTCGTACACAAGTGATTTAAAACAAAAAATCGTTTTTTACTGAAAACAAACAGATAACTCAGTTGGCGTCGACACAGATCGCGTTATTGATAGCGCGTCTGTTAAATTGAAGGTGCCGAGGAAGTGAACGGACTTTTCGTGTTTGCGGGAAACATTCGATAGCTAAAAAAAAAAAAACTGAGTCTCTATTCTCTACTTGTATTCTATTCTATTCTATTTTATTAAACATTTCGTTCTATCCATTTTCGCTGTACACATTTGATGAAATCTTTAACTTTAGTTGTGTTCTATCCCAGTTCTGTGAATTACGAGTCGTTTATTCGTGACACGCTATACACTACATTACATTACACAACACTACACTACACTACAAACTGTACTGTACAATACAAGGTAACCTATAAGTTAAGCTAGGGTGATGGGAATGGTGATCAAGCGAAAAGGGTTGTACGCAAACCTGATGCGATTAGCGGTTTAGTTGGTTTATACTACTATATATATATATATATATATATATATACATAGATATGTTCAGACAAGACGTATTGCCACTAGCATTCATCTGTGTCGTGTTTTACATCACTGTGAAATGCCATTTGATCATTATCAATAGCTCTATACTTTTTTTTTTAAATATTTTTTATTTATTTTATTCTTTATTGTTTATTGCATTTCATTTTATTATTTTAGCTTGTGTAAATTTTTACTAAACTATATGGAAGAGAAAATATGTGATAAGCTTTGTGCGACACAGTAGATATTATTTACAATGTACTGTAGGAAATACAAATATCTGTATATAGTGTGGATCAGATACTACTGAGTAGAATGGAGTTTGTGTGTTGTTAAAAGTGAAAGATCTAGCTCGAGGCAAAGGGTATATTTACTGAGAATTTAAACCCAAGTTTAAACTCTATATGAATGTCGGAAGGATTTCTGTTCTAGTGGTGAAAGAGAAGAAAGAGGAGGTGGGGGTAGTTAAAGAGGATTTTATCATTAATTTTATCATCCAATTAAAACAGTAAATAAGCCTGTTAATATCACGAACTTGTTTATTGTTTTTATTTATACTACAGGGTATGGCATTTAAACGCTCGTGTATTAAAAATTATAAATTAATTGTAATAAACAGGTCGTGCAGTATTTGTAGGGGAGACCTGGGCAAGACGGCCCACCTCAAAAATTAACCAAAATTTTTTTTTTCTTGTTTTCTTTTGATTATCACAAATTTAGATTATTTACTCATTTTTAGCCCGATACGTGAAACTTGGGGCAAAATGAACCACTCAAAAATTCTAAAAGAAAATGTATTTCATAGTATTATAACCTAGTCATGATTAATTTAATAGAAATATCATTTTTTGGTTAATTATATGGATTTGGATTAAAATAGAGCATTTGAAAAAGTTAAAAAAACCAATAATCAATTTTTTATTCAATAGAAAAATAATTAATAATCAATTGTTATTTTTTATTAATTAACTTTTAATTTGTTCATATAATTGGTTATAGAACCCAACAAAACAATTATAATTATTATATATAACATTATGAATAATATATTTATAGAATTAACAACATTAACTATTAAAATGTAACAAAAATACTTTTTGAGGTATTAAATTTAATTTAAGTGTATTATACATTAATCCTCACAATATTCACAAATGTACGTATCGGAAAAATATCAAAAAAGGTTATTTCGAGTAATATTAAAGTAAATACAGTTGTTAAAGAGAAAAATATAAACATTTGTTACGCGGGAAATTTTTTTACAATTAAAAAAAAAAAAATTTTTTTTTCATTTTTTTTCGGTGGGGGCCGTCTTGCCCAAAAAAAAAAAAAATTTTTTTTCAGGAGCTTCACCAAAATTTTGGTGAATTGAGTTCAAGTTGGACAAGAGTAAATCGACTTGATGGTTAAAAGCCACAAATAATAATAACCGGCTTAGGTGGGCCGTCTTGCCCCGGTCTCCCCTATTGGTATTATTATGTCCTTATTGATGGTAATAATTTGGGTTGGTTTTTTTTGAGATTATTTTTTAATGATATCAATTAAATAATGTGAAAAAAAGCTTTTTCAGTCGAGTATACAATATTGCGCGTGGATCCATAAAGCCGAGTTAGAGAGCTTTCGTAACGGTTTTTAACTTTTACGTGAGTAAGTGTATATAGCAGCGTTTATATTCGTTTCTACGGTTTTCAGCGAGTTGTCAGTCGAGGCATCTACGTAAACTCTGTTTAGACGAGACAGCCAGTTCAAGCAGAGCGAAAAAAAAAATAATAAAAAATAAGAATAAAAAAAAGTAAGCAAGAGCTTTTATATAGGCGGTTGATTCCCTCGGCCAGTGTAACTATTTTCTGGTATATGTTTAGCTGTCGGCGTAGTGCTTAAGGTGAGTTCGTGCGAGTACAACACACGATGACACACACTCTGGTCTCATAACTCCCGGTATGTAGGGCATCGTGTAGCCAAGAGGGGAAGCGACCCCAGCGACTGACTTCCGGCCGGATAGATCACCGTACAAACACCCCGACGATAAGCTCTTGTTCTTACTCTCCCTCTTTTCTCTTCTAACCCTCACATTCTACACTCTCGCAGATTCGCTTACTCTGCTTTGCTTTGCTTTACTTTGCTTTGCTTTACTTTACTTTACTTCCTTCACTCTTACCTTACCTTTTTATTATACTTACCTCTGACTTGTAAAGTTTCACTCGTATTGAGTTGCTACAGGACTATCGATTTACTTTTTTTTTTTATTTTCTAATCTTTTTGATAAATATTAATTAAATTAATGGTCGTGTTAATGAATTATAAAATCATCAGATGCAAATGCTAATGAAGCTGGTAAGAATATATAGGGTCAAGTCTTTAAGTAAAATTTATCTCTTTATATTTATCATTTGACCTGCAATAATATTAATGTACCTATTCTACATAGAGTTTAAGTGTACAGAGTACGTATGCAATATGCGCAATGGTAGTTTTGTAATTGTAGCACTTAACCGTATTCGTCACACACTAGGACGTTCAATTGTCCAAGTGTCGTATACGTTACCTGCACTGGATATCCTCTTGGGAATGAATAGAAACCCAAGAATGCAGAATATATATATATATATATATATATAGGTATAAATACGAATGCATGTGCGTTCCAATGTTTCGTTTCACTGGTTCACGTTCACTGGCACATGTTAAAGTGGTTTTAAGGTGACGCCATTTTACTTTCTGTTTAAAAAAAAAAAAAAAAAAAAAACTCTCTAACTGAGTGAACTCAATTTTACGAGAAAATCTTTTATTTTATTTCACTTTATTTATAAATAATTTAATTAAAATTTAAAAAATAATTAGTTTGGATAATTTTGAAGTTATGAAAATTTAATTATTTAATTGCATTTTAGTGAAATGTATATAAATGAAATATATATTCACAAGAGAGTAACAAATATTTTTATTTAAATTATCAAATAAAATTTGTATAACTCAATCTCCAAGTAAGAATTATATATTTTACTTTGATATTTTAATGTATTTTACAGGCAGATTTTCTTACATTTGATGATTTATAATCTTTACTTGGAAAATAAGATATAAAAAAAAATAGTGAAATGTCTCTTTGAACTAAGAGTAATGCTAGATGGTATACATTGGAGAGTAATACAGCGTCGTTATATTCGTAGATATTTGATGGAATCAAGGTAGAGCAGAGCAGAGTAGACTAGAGAAGCGGATTGGGGGATATATGCATCGATTTCTAGAGACACAAACTCTCTACAGTTATACATATATATACATATATACACTAGAAAGATAGATAAAGACAGAGTGGGTCAATTTTATCCCGCAATCTCCTCTAATTCCGTACTGTTTACCGCTTTAATCTAGCTCAAGTCGCATCATATTATCTACCGTTCAAGTTTAATTTAAAATTTTATATTTTTCCCTCTTTGTTATCCATTAATAATTTTTTTGCCGGATATTTTTTATCCTCTATGTACAAAACAATTAATCGATAGACAATAAATGTACGTTATAGCGATTGTATTTGAATATTTCATAAATATTTTTATCTACATTATAAAACCTCGTGATATATAATGGTGTGCATGGATGGAAAGTATGCGTCCATTATATGCATTAACAACGTGAAAAAGAAGCAGAAAAAAAAATATAAAAAAATGAAACAAAAATAAAAATAAATCCCAGCGAAACCAACTCTCTCGTAACTATGTAGTGAATTCAAATTATACGCTTCGGAAAATTCGAATGATTCGATGCATTTATACTATAGTGCATGCAGCTCTCTGTACAAGTTGTTTAGTACTCTCATTTCATCATCTAATGAACCTAAAATAACATTAAATACACGCATGCGTTATTTATACATGAAAAAAAAAAACGGATAGAACAAAGTTATTGATTTTTGATTTAATCAATTTCTAAGTGCCACCATGGAAATTATTCATGAGTTCAAATACTATCTATTATCAAATATTAGATAATCGATGAAATACATTTTCATCTTTAATATTTTACCGTCTAGAAAAAGTTATTTGTCTGATAAATTATTATTTATCAGTGTTATTATTATATTAGGGGAGGGTGGGGCAGAGCGGCCCACCTGAAATTTTGATGAAAAAAAAAATTTTTTTTTTTTCGACTAATTACTATAAATCCGATATGTTTGCGCACTTTTACCCCTACGCATGACATTTGGGGCAAAATGGACAAGCCCAAAATTTTGAAAAAGTGATTTTTTCATATTTTTATCGTCAAATTAAAAAAAAATTATTATAATTCCACATTTCTAGCCCTACGCATAACACCTGGGGCAAAATGGACCAGCCGAAACTTCCGAAAAAATTATTTTTTCATATTTTTCGGCCGTTTCTTTATGTAAGAGGCAAATTTGGTCACTAAAAAATTTATAAAAATTAAATTTTTTTTTTAGTTGATAAATTTTTGAAATAAAGTAAAATTATAGAATTGTTTTTTTTTTTTGATTAAATAACAATTAGTTATTAAGGTAATCGAGAGTGAACGATTTATTACACTTTAAAAAATTTTTTTTGAGTAATATAAAACCAAAAATAGTTGTCAAGAGAAAGAAATACATTCCTAATGATGAAAACAATTTAAAAAAAAAAAAAAACGAAAAAAAAATTTTTTTATCACTTTTTGGAGGGGGCCGCTCTGCCCCACAAAAAAAAAAAATTTTTTTTCAGAATTTTGGCAAAATGTCCATAAATTTGTTCGAAATAGGACAAAAGTAAAGTGATCTTATGGTTGAAAGCCACAAAAAATAATAATTGGCTTAGGGGGGCCGCTCTGCCCCACTCTCCTCTATATGAAAAAAAAAATAATAATAATATAGAATGATACGGATTAAATTTGTCTACCAATCAATCTGGGTTTATCTGTGTCAGGATCACATTTCTCAGAATTCAACTCGTCGCCACTGTACTGAGACTTTGTCAAGTTGCCTATATATTAAGCTCGAAGAAATTTCTATCTTCCACCTTCATCACCTCCTTCTTCTTCTTCTTCTTCTTCTTCTTCTTCTTCTCAGTATTCAATTGATTTCTTTAGAGTTGGGCATGAGCAGAAGTGTAGTTTTAAATTTATGTGAGTAAACATCACAAGCGTTTAATAAAATTAGCATTCTGCTTTTTGTTTGTAAGTAGTAATAGATGAATATAATCAGACAGCTGGTAAATTATCAGTTTCTATAATGATTAGACGAACTGATACTACTTAAAAGTAGATAAATAAGCATAAAATAGTTAAATAGTTCATTATTAGCTGAATTGTAAAATATCTGGGTAATATAAACGCAGCTAAAAGTTGAAAAGTTTGGTCAGTAGCATAGGAGTTGCAGCAGAGAGACCGGGAGTAAGGGAAAGTTAAATAATGGGAGATACGTTTGTAGTGGACCAAGTAACATAAATTATCTCGGTAGGTCATGGGAAGAAGCCTTTGGCTCGTTATATTCTAGTCACAACGATTGTCCAGTGCCCGCGTACTTTTTACTTTTACACCGACGTTCTGAGAATTTTTTAAAAATATCACCTCACGTTATTTTAATATGAGTAATTAATACTGTTATCTAAATTTATCAAATTAATCATCAACAGTAGATTTTCAAATTTTGCTTAGGGAAAAAAAAAAAAATAAAAGGTCAGAAGTATAAATTTTATTTTAAAAGCATGACGTGAGTGGTGTTTTATGTGTTGGGTTGGTCTAGATTAGAGTTTAGTTAAAATTAAAGAAAAAGGAAAGAAGAAAGAAAATCAGGGAATGAGAAAAGAAAGAGACGTACACGTGGCTAATAGGAATGGTGATGTTTCTTGTTCCGAAAAGGCAACCAACTTATTCCCTTTTCTACGGATGATGCTCCTTCGGGAGCTCGTAAAACCCGCGTCCGTGACAAACCATAGATCGCCCATTCTCTGGCACCGTCCAACAGTGGCAGCAGCAACATCAGCATCAGCTACGCTGGCTAGAGAAGTCTCTCTCGAGAGGCCCGGAAAAGTAAAAGAGGTTCTAAGCTGTCCGAGCCGGAAACGTCCTGATGTGATACACGAGCGGACAACCGTCTTGCTTTCGTTGGCAAATTCAACTTGTTTACTTTACTTTATTTTATTTTACTTTTTTATTTTTATTTATTTTTATTCTTTTTTTGCGATCTAACGATTTGGTCTCAATGCTGCTGTCACGTAACCACTCTTCCGTGTATCTATCTGTGATACATATATATATATACATATAGGGAGAGAATACTGTAACTACAACGTTGCATTAATCTCGAGCGTACGGCTTGGTGGTTTCTTCCAAGATGTAAAAAAGCCCCATGATGAAAAGGAAATGCGGCTTTGTGTGTGCTTCGTTGAACAACGTCTGTACTACTGAAAGCTCGTGGTACTTTTGCAAATGACCCATATATACATATATATTTTTTCCTTCTATTATACGTATGTATAAAGATTTGACCTTTGACATTTTTCCAGTCATCTCCATTATATTCGATGAAATGTACTCTGTGTATTTAAAAAAATGAGAAAAAAAAAATCTCAAGGGACTAAAACAGATGAAAAATTGAAGTTTCATTATTTCTGACCATTAACGCTATAAATATATAATATTTTTAATCAACTAAGAAGAAAAGTTAATGATTGTTGTTGAAAATAGTAAATTGAATTTAATCAGTGACTTGATAGTTTACCAACCGTAACGTATACACGAGCATGCGGAAAAAGATTAATGTACCCGCAGAAAGTTGCCAGTGGTCACGATCAGTTTATAGTCTGGCCAAGTTTCCTGAGAGAGGTTGCCTTTTCGCTTACACACTCACAGCGATTCTCGCGTGATAGCTTCCACCAGCTACAGCAACAGCTACAGTCACCCTTTCCCCTTCATCGGCTCCTTTACCCTTTATACAAGAGTTAAATCTTAAAATATCTGCTCATATCAAACGCGCACTCTTACATACCCACACCCTATTATCATAAACTCGCTTTATATAACCTATTGTCGTTACGGAAATTTTATTAATAAATATCTTGATCACGTCATGCACCTTAATCTCACCTTTTTTTTCTTTTCTTTGTTATAATGATCGTAACCATGTCATTATTATTTTTAACTTACCGCTAAGAAAATTTTATCGTTAAAAGAAGGCGAGTTATTGATTTCAGTGCAATTTTAGAAAATCGAGAATGATCCCATTCGAAGCATGCCGCAAATAGGATCTATGATGAAATTACTAATTAATTTATTAATCCGATCAGCAATAATATCATTCGATGATTGAAATTTTAAGCAGTATAATATTACAATAGGATCTATTCTACTGCTCATACATTTGTAATAATATCTAATAGAATTTAGCAGTAATTATTGTTTAGCGTTTCATGAGTAATTAAATTATTTAATTAAATTGAATATAATTAGGGGAAGGGGGGGGGGGCCGGCAAAATGGGTTGAGGATACCCTCAAAATTTCGTCCAAATTTTTTTTTCTCGAAAAACTTTCGAAAATGGTCAAAAATGACATCTAGTATCATTTTACAGTATTAAAAGCTAAAAAAAAACCATTTTTATATTCTTTGCGAAAAGTATAATATTGGCGCCAATTTCAAATTTTGAAAAGAAATAACAAGGAAAAACTTCTTTAAAAATATGTTGAGAGTAAATTTTATTAGTTACATCAATTCAGAAAGACATTATTACATCAATTTTATTCACTTGAAAAAAAAAAAAAAAAAATTTACTTCTTTTTGGGGTATCCCATTTTGCCCGCAGAAAATAAAAATTTTTTTTCTGATGGCAGTCTAAAATTCGTCATATTTATTTCAAATAGAATCAAAATGAAGCCAATTTACGATATTTATGTCCCTAAAAACTAAATTTTTCGTTAAGTATCCCGTTTTACCCCTCCTTCCCCTAATAATAAATATAAAAAAATAAAAATGATTAAAAATAAAGTGTATTAAAGTTTGAAGGTAAGCGAAGTGAAAGGGGAAAGGGTCGCTGATAATCCAGTCAATTATTTAGTTCTACACAATTTCACAGTCGACAGTCGAGAATAGTCGTCGTAATTAAGGATTTGTTGAAGCTAAACTCTCTGTTGGCTCTCTCACTTGCTCGCCAAATTACTTCTTGTGGACAGAGATTACAGATCTTTGAAGTAGACGGAAATTCAAATCCCTCTTTCGCGGAGTTTAATAATTACCTAGAGCGAATACATAAATTTTAAATTGAATTTTTCAAAAAAGAAAGAAAAAAAAAAAACAAATTTCCTTTATATGGAAATATATACATATATAGCAGGAGTTGGACGCATCCGAAATAGAGTTAATACAAAGAATGAAACATGTGTCTGATAGTGAGACCCTCGTCGTCGCCTACACGGCACAGAACGCGTTTCATCGTGACGTGAATATTGGTTTATATAACTCGTCGATATAGATATGTATAAAATATGTTTTCATCTCTCAATCCAAGTCGTGTGAGTCTTGTACGCTTGATACGATAACCCGAGTTAGATTTCAGGGCAGATTAAAGAAAAAAGAATTAAATATCTAGACATAGAACTATTGGAATAAAGAAATAAAAGAGAAATACAAGATTAGAATATATTCCTGATGGTGTCGACAGAGAAGAATTTGCATAATTATGAAACGGATCCCACCGTGGGTTTTGGATCAATCACTGACAATATTTTACAGCAGTCCCTCGGGCGTTAGGTGTGGGTTTTATGGCACTACCAAACCACCACCAAACCCTTGTGCGCTAGTGTGAACCGTAGTTTGGATACCACGAGAAAACGAATAACTTACTTTGTCGGCATACGCTCCACCCATTTTTTTCTTTTACTTTTTTTTTTTTATTTTATCTACATTTTTGTTATATTTTTTTTGTTATAAAAAAATTCAACTTGAGTACAATTAGATTATTTTATTTTATTTTTTTTTGTATAATCCAATAATAAAATTTGATTTTTAACGATTATATCAACAATTTATTGTTGGTTTTCCATACGCGTATGCAAATTATTTATTTTTTTAATAAAACAGAGAAAATAAATTTAAAATTTATAGATCAATAAATAATATTTTAAAAATAAGTAAGGATAATAATTTAAAGCGTAAATAAAATTATAAATTTATGCAAACATGAATTTATTATAATGAATTATAAAATAATAAAATAATCGAATGAAATGATTATGAACATTAAATTAAAAGAATACAATATTTATATATATATATTAGGGTGGCCCAAAAAAACCGACTATATTTTTTTTTTGAGTCTCTTATGAAAATTTTTTGATTCAAGATGTTTTAAGAAGCCTCTCCAAAAATCAGCTAGATAAAAAATTTTCAAGAGGTCGCTCACGAATTTTGAAAATATCAAAAATGATCGAAATTCAGATTTTTTTGTTCTAAATTTCTTCTTTCTCGTGGCAGCTATAGTTTATATTTATGAAATCATGACTACGATGAAAATTTCAGCCCAAAATTAAAATATTTAAACGTCGCTCAAGAATCTTTAATGTTTTCGAGTACTGTCTCTTGGATGTTTTCGAGCGACCCTTGAATATTAATAATAAAGCTTCTCAATTTTTTTACCATCAATTTGTATCATAATGAATAAAAATACAACCCGAGATATATAAATAATAAGTTATTTACATACTTTTTTATTTTTTAATTCAATTTTTAGGTTTTTTTGCTTATTCAAAACTTACCTAATTTTATTGTTTATAAGATTGTCCTGTATATTTTCGGTTATGCAAAAGTTATATTTGAGTGAAATGACAATAATTGAGTTATAAAAAAATACAAAAGCTAATTCAAAGTATTAGTTACATATTATCAGTTAATATTCAAAATTCTTGAGTGCCGTTTAAATATTTGAATTTTGAGCTCAAATTTTCAGCGTAGTCCCAATTTCATAAATACAAACTATAGCTACCACGAGAAAGAAGAAATTTAGAACAAAAAAATCCGAATTTCGATCATTTTTGATATTTTCAAAATTCGTGAGCGACCTCTTGAAAATTTTTTATCGAGCTGATTTTTGGAGAGGCTTCTTAAAACATCTTGAATCAACAAATTTTCATAAGAGACTCAAAAAAAAAATATAGTCGGTTTTTTTGGGCCACCCTAATATATATAGGTTGAATAAAGAGAAGTATATATATAAATTTATATTCAGTAGAGAACTGAGTGTTGGTATTTATCCATGAGCGTATAAAGCTCGTGAGAATGAGCGGACTGGATCCGCTCGACGGAGGATTGTCCATGATATCCAGGAGCAACAGCAGTAACAGCAGCACACGGTGGGATCTAAAGTCGGATATGAAATCTACTCAGTGCCTCCTCTTGGTTCTTCACTTGGCTCTTCTCTTGGCTATCTCACTCTCACTCTGACTCCAGTGTCTCACCTCTATACATATCTACAGCTTTTACCCAGCATCAGAAGCATCAGAGGCATCAGAGGCAAAGGCAGAGGCAAAGGCAGAGGCAGTCTACACGTTGGTGCTTATCCTACCGTTCTGCGTCATCTTTTTCGCAACGTTTCGTCCCAACGATGTTAGCTCCCAACTCTACTTAACTTTTCCACGACAGACGGATTATATTTCCACCCCTATTGCGACCTCTGCAATCACTCGCGTACGTTCCTTCTGTTTCTCTCTTACTTATATTTTTTATTTTTCATCATTTGGCTTTGTTCATTTTTTTCCGCTTCCACTTCCGCAAAAGCTGCCCGCGCCCTTTTTCCCCACTCGTTGTATCTGTCTGATACTTCAAGTATCCACAGTCTGGGATTATCGAAAATTCAGAGCTCGGAGAAGATATTGAACTCGTTCGATGGAAAAATTCCAGCTCAGAGCAGAATTAAATTCACAAATAATAATAACAATGAAATATTATATTTATTATTATTATTATTTAAATGAATATATGCAAATATTTTCCATTATTCCTGGTGGAAGATCGGATTGATTTGAATCGACATCAGCAGTATAATAAAGAGCGAGTGAGAGAGAAAGGGATCTGTTACAAATTTACATTTTAATACAATTTAACAGTTAAGTCGGCCTTTAATTATAGAATGCAGACGTTATAATTTATGGAAATCTCTTGAGTGTTTTGTTAATAGCTTGCTTTTAATATTTTATAAGTTATTAATTATTTAAAGAGTTATAGCAGTATATTCATTTTTAATCATAAAATCCTAGTTTAATTTTTAAAATCTAATGAATATATTATTTTTTGCTTATGTCGATGCACAGGTGGATAGTGATGGAACAGGCAGCAGTCGCTAGTCTGATGTCACGTTTAATTTAAACGCTGACCTGAATATTCGCTTTTTGATATGTTCCTGTCACAAACGCAACCGTTGCGGTATCCCATCATGTGTGTATGTGTGGGTCTTTTTTTTTTTAATTTTCTTGTCGATTTATCAATCATTTCACAATTTAACCACAAATTATCTTTTTCATTTTCGTTGTTAAAAAAGTAATTGCGGAAAAAAAAATGAGTATATAAACTAATAATGATTACTGTTAATAATTTTGAGAAATATCAGGAGAAAATTGAATTGACTGGCGAAACTTATGACTCGGCAAGTTTACCCGTCGACCTTTGCTTGAGGGCGAGAAAGTGAACGTGCAAACAAAACGATAGTTGGAGAATTAGTTTACCATCATGAGCGGTGGTAAAGTGTCGCTCGACGGCAATAATTGTAAATTAAAGTCAATCACCCGGAGCCATAGTGAAAAGTTAATTTTAGTAATATTAGATTATGTATATGTCGTATAGGAATTTACGTAGATGTGGAAACGGAGAGAATTGAATGAATAAAAATAATAAAGAAGAAAGAGCTAAGAGATTAAAGGTTACGGGGATATTACATCTAAATGAAACGTCGGGTTGAGAATAGAGAGAAGAACCCAAGTGAGCAGGAAAGGGAGAAGTGACATTATACGGTATACGTTATACGTTATACGTTGCTGGGGTAAGTTAAATAAGGGTTGAGACGTACGTCTCTTTTACATTTAATCGTGCGGTGTCGTTTGTGAGATTGAACGGGAGTTTCAAGGTTTAGAGGAGTTTTAGAAGGAGGTTTAGATGGAGGTTTTTTTAAGGAGGATGTAGGATAGAGGGTTAGCTGATGTGCCTCCGGATATATGCAGGAGTCACCGGTGAATAAGTAGAGAGAATGAGAAGAGAACGAGAACAAAAGTAGAGAAGAAGAGTGAGAGCGGACATCCGCAGGCATATTGGCTCCTAGTGGGTTATAGTGAATGCTATCTAGAGTGGAGTAGCGTTGGTCGAACCAACCAAATTTTCTTATAATGAAAAGTCGATTCGCTTATCGCTCAGCTGAATAACTTGCTCGACTGTGAAAAACCGCTGAATCGAAAAGTCACCGTGATTTCGTACGCTTCAATTCCAACTGGGCGGTGAATAGAAAAACAAAAAAAAAATGATGATATGAATGGTGGGGTGACCGCTAAAATTTAAATCCTTGATTAATCGCGAGCTTTTTCAATTGTCTGTGAAGGAAAAAAAATTTTTTTTTTTTTTTTTTCGGTCTAAAAAAATATTTTTTGTTTGTGAATAAGTGAGAGGCATGAATAAAATGATATTACCGCACGTCAAAGAGATATAATAACGGTTTGAATTTCTAAAAAAGGAATAATAAAATGATATGACGGAAAAGCGATCCGCACTCAGCAATACCACTAGCAGTAGCTAGTAGCACTCAGTTGACCCGCATTGGAAAACGACGTTAGAATTTCTCAATCCTCGTTTTGTGTAACGTCAGCATTCTCTTTGTAATGTGACTAGTGCAAGAGGCAGAATAACTTTCGACTATTGCTGCTACAGCAATTGTTCGAGAGAACGGGTTTCACGGGACTGAAACTCTCTCGGTAATCTTTGCTGCTCTTGAGCTATAAATTAATTTCTCAAGTATACCAGGCAATAATCCTGTCACTGCAGCTATTTTACCGGTTATCTATTATAATTATTACTCTTATTATTTATCCATGTTTTGTTTTTATTAATTATTTAGGCTTTGTCTCCTCCACTGTAAAAAATCACCGGGGTAAGTCCAAGCGGTGTAGGTGTTAAAATCGGCGGTGTTAAATTTCAACACCGAAAGCGGTGTGAAAATAACGCCGCTACCGGTGTAAATATTCTGTACCGGTGTTAAAAAAAATTCTCCGGTGTTAAAATAACACCGCTGCCGGTGTAAATATTCTAGACCGGTGTTAAAATATTTTACTTTGTGAATATTTTTACTTACTCGATCACTATACTTGTTAATAAATTATATTTTTAATTAATTTTCATAAAGAACTGACATTTTTTTGTGTTTTATAATCTTTAAAATTAATACTCCAAGCGGACGCAGTTTACCCTGCTTCTACACCGATATTACTCCGTTTTTACACCGGTTACCCCGATTTAACACCGGTGAATTACTCCTCCTACACCGGTGTAATTTTATTTTAACACCGGGCGGAGTTAAAATGAGTCCATTTTTAACACCGTTCTTTTTACAGTGTCTAAAAGTTTATTAAAATAATTAAATTCAGCATAACAACAAAATTAAAAGATTATTAGGTATATGTATATATATCAGTATAATTCGAGGATGATCTAAAGCAAACTGTGGCTTGACGTGGTAATTTAAACTTCTGCAGATACAACTATAGAGAGATGGTGGATGTGCTAACATATTCCGTGTATCAAGTTCCTTCTCTTGCATAAGCTCTAGCTCTCCGGAGCTAGCACTTGCACACCCTTTACCTTACCAGCCCAACTCCAAGTATACAACCACTAAAGCAGAGCTAGAGCTAGAGCCAGAGCCAGCACTAACACCAACACTGGCACTAACAGCGACAGAACCAGCAACAGCACTAAACTGTTAGGTATTCCGCTTATGGATAGATCCCCCTATCTATGGGTGATGCCAACTACCTCATAACTCAATCGTCCCGTTGATCCCTCCATTAACTTAGAGCACACATGTAACCAAGTTAGTATACATACACATACATATATATATGTATTAAAACTCATCGCGTTACATAAGCTCATCTTTTCCCAATATTCGGGGTACCATATACTCGTAAATCATTTCAAGTGATTAATAGCTCTAATAGTCTGTTTAAATTACCTCATTTTTACTTTTTATCCTTAACTTAACTTTACTCAACATGTTTTTATGGATACTTTATTATGTATGAGTTCTTTTTTAATATTCAGATAAAGTTTGCGAAATTAAACTCCTGTTGCTGTTATTGTATGAGTACTAATTTAAATTTGAATATTTTTCTGACATTAATTTTGTTCAAATGTATAGTATGCCAAAAATAAATTTCATAATTAGTTATATTTAATTAACATTTGATTTTGTGCTGGCTCATTTTAATTAAACATTTATCGATTTTTTTTGAATTATAAATGTTGGTAATTATAAATAGTAAAATAAATTGAATTTTCAGGTTTGTTTGCGATAGTTTTCCCGATATTCAAACTTATATTTGTTATTTATTCATAGTTTTATTTTAATCATATTTAGCTAATAGCTTTATTTGAGTCTCGATAAATTCATTACGGATTTTATTGATCGATTATTTTATTTACGGAAAAGTAAAGCATTTAATGTTAATTAAAGTTTTTGAATATATATACATCTACTCATCAATAAATTTAAAAAAAAAACTTTAAAACCAATGAATCGATGAGTCATCGGTAAAATAAAGTTCACGGAAAGAAAATTATGGGAAGTTTTGCTATGCATTATGGGAATGGTTCCCATAATGGTATGGGAATAGTACCTATACTACTAAAGGGATGGTTCCCATATATTATGGGAACCACCCCCATAATAGTATGAGAATAGTTCCCATACCATTATGGGAACCATTCCCATACTGTTATGGGAATGGTTCCCATATTGGTATAGGAACTATTCCTATAATATTATGGGAACTATTCCCATAATGTTATGGGAACCATCCCTATAATATCATTAAATTTTTTTTTTGCACAATAGTGTAGAAATTTCCCAAAATTTGAATTTTCTTGAATGTTTTGTGCTGACAAAAAATTCTTGTTAAAAATTTTAATGTTTTTTTGCCAAATACGATTTTTTTTTTCAATGTTTGAATTTTTGTTTTTATGTTTAATAATATTTCTGTGTATTGTAGAAGTGATTACCGCACTTCTTAAAATTAATTTTTTTATGATAATATGGGAACTATTTCCATACTATTAAAGGGACCATTCCCATAATATTATGGGAATGATTCCTATAATATTATAGAAAGTATTCTTATAAATTATAGGAACCATTCCTACAATTATAGGAACCATTTCTATAGTGTTATGGGTATCATTCCCATAATTATAGGAACTATTCCTATAATTATGGGAAACATTCCTATAATTATAGGAACCGCTCCCATAATCTATGGTCGTAATTCCTATTATGGTATGGGAAAAAATTTCACAAAATTATGGGAACCGCTGCCATAATTTTCTTTCCGTGTTTAGATTTGGTTTTTTTTATCTAAAAGCGAGCGTATTTAGTGGATCGGAATATGGCATAGAGACATAAAGTAATAAACAGAGAGTTTAAAGCTCCTGTGTAGGCCTGTATAGGATCTGCAGCAGATTCGGTAGGACGGATCTTGGTATTCCGTGGTCGCTTTAGCTCTATCAGCATTCGGATAAGCCCCGTCCTGGTATTATGTTCTTCCGACATTCTCGACATTGTGGCTTTCCACAAGGCCAAAAACTACAATTGCTGTGGAGTTGTGGAGTAGTGTAACTGAGAAACGGTGAACTCGAGAGAGCTGAAGAATAAATGCTGAGAGGATTTTAGTGCCGAGTTTAAAAAAGAGTTTGTGGAGTTGGTTCAGTATTGCATACAAAAGACTACTCCCAAGACTTGCAAGACTGTCGGGGTTAATGTTTAAAGTATAAAACCGAGAGAGATAGAAAATTAAATAAGTTTAATAATAGACTAAAAAATAAATAAAGAAAAACTTTTACAGTACTTTTTAGCAACTTGTTAATGTGGTGTCTTAACGATAGACTTTGACGTCGAATTAATGGTGAAAATTAGATTTAAAGAGAGTTGTATTCGATTAGATTACAACATCTCATTTATATTTTCTCAGTGAATCTAAAATTAGAAAAAAAATAAAAATGTACAAACTGATGAAAGATAAAATTTTTATCAGTTATTATATATTTATTGATATTGTTATTATGATAATTTTTGTAGCACTTGTGTGAGAGCTTGAGTAAAATTTTATTGAACAAAGGTAATCGAAACGATAGTTTGAAAAGCGAGTCTCATCGATCGTAAGTAGACCCCTGAGACTAAAAATGCTCAAATAACTTTATATTTTTATTTTCTTTTATTATTTTTATTCATCTGAAAGTTTCGTTTTTTTTTTTTTTTTTTTTTTTTTTAGTTTTAACAATCGAACAGGTAGACGTAAATTATGCTGGTGAATAAAGTGCAAGTACGACGAGCAATAGAAATAAAATTCTCGGCAGGATCCAGTGTCAATGAATTGCTGATAAAATTCAAACAATTTTCTTTCTGTCAGCGTTTTTATTCAACTAAAATCAATGTCTGCATTCCATACTTAGCTATCATCCACATTTTTTCCATTCAATAGCTTTCCAGAAACATATTTTACATTTATGTTTACATACTTGAAAAATTTATTCGCGAAAAAAAAAAAAAATAATAATAAAGTAAAATATTAATGAAAGGTTGATGGAAACATAAAAGCAGCGACAGATTTGAAAGTGATTATAAGTGTTGCATTTGCTATGAAATTTTTAGTAACCTTGGGGAAAAAAACTCATTACATTACTCTAACCATCAAACAAACTCATTATCTATGTCTTTATGAAAATATGAAAGCTTTTTTTCCATACCGTAGATAAGCTGGATAAAAAATAATTTCAGTATCAGTTACAAAAGAGTTTTTTTCAGCTAAAAAAAAAATTAACATTACATAATGTACTGAGTAAATTGGATTTACATTCAAAAGGATTAAAAAGGAGCCATTCCTCATTACGAATTCATTTGTCTTTAAAAGGCTGCCCGGTTTTGTCTTTTCAACGTAAATCTGCCGTCAGATTAGAGGCACCAGTAGCGACTCCACTATTTCTGATTTTCCACTGCCCATCAGTAGCTTTTTCTCTACTATTACTTCTCTTTATTCTCAACAGATCAACATACCATTATTCTTTAATTTAATTTTTTTTCTTCTCTTTTTTTTTATAAATATCGGATGCTGGGTGTTTTTCTCATCGTGGCTCGATCCGTTTGATACGATTCGACGGTACACTTTTGCTCTTATCCATCCACTTTCTCACCCCCTGGCTCTCACATTTCTTCCTGTCTGTAACCCGAGCATCATCCTACACATGCACACAGACATACACATACAGTGTGTACAAATGAAGGGGTGAAGGAGATTTTCCACACGCACGGCTAGTCGGATTGTGTGTGAGTGTGTGTATATGTGTGTGTGTGTGTGTGTGTTGAATTTTCTAGTGTGATATCCAGTTCAGTGGAAAGGCCGATCCAGTCAGCGAGGAATCGAGTAGAGGTATTTACGGGAATTTTGTTTCATGGCATACGAGAAAAGGGTGTATGAAAGAGAGAGGAAGAGGGCTAAGAGGGGCAAACAAAGAGGATGAGAAGAATTAGATTGGCCTTGAGTATGTGGAAAAGTGACAGGCGTAAGCGAAATTATAAATCCTTTTCTATTTCTTCTTCTTCTTCTTCTTCTTCTTGTTATTTGGACTATTTGCCGTCTAAAGAATTGAATTTAAACTTTAAACTTTTTTGCTCACTACTATTTTCAATGACGCCGTGCATAATATCCGATTAAATTGATCCTTGAGATCTGATTTCTTTTTTCACTTTTTTACTTTTTATTCTGATCAACCCCAGGGTGATACTTAGAGCTTTAAATTGCATTCCATTATATCGAAGGATTTTGGTCCCGCTTCCGGTACACACGAGTTGTGCGCTCATGCTAAATGGCATCATCTGAATAGCACCAGTAGTCTAGAGGTTCCCGAATAAATTTCTGGTTCGCAATATTCGAGTATTGGCAAAACATATTTCACTATTGCGGCCCTTGTGCTAAAATGTTACTGCTATGTTTCAATTTATAATGAAAAAAATTTTTTATGTTTTATCGATATAGCTTACGCGGAACTCATTTTTTAGTAAAAATTATTGCCTAAATCGTATGATTATCGAGCATATTTTTTTTTAATTAACCGAATATTGAATTAACTTTGATTTACGAACGAAATTTATTATACACCTCTTATGAATTTATTAATTTAATTATTTAAATAGCATAAAATAAAAAAAAATTGATAATAATAATAATAGTAATGAGAAAAGATATGCACTTAAAATAAGTGGAATCGTGTGACGCTTACATGAATAATCTTATTCGTGCACATGTAAATATATAAATTCGTTTCCACTTTACTCGTCTTTCATCGCTTCCACCGCAAGACCATCTAACTAACTCCGACACACGTAAACACCGATGTATACGTACGCCAAACTTAAAACCAGACTACTATATACGTCCTGTGGTTCTCCGCGCTCACCACCATGCTATTTTTATATCAGCCCATACCTTCACCAGCAGCCACCGCTTCCACCATATACATATATATCTACCCCGCAGTGAGTTTGTTATTTCTGAGTGTTTGGATAAAGTTAAGTGCTTGAGAATAGCAAAGGAAACTCGTTCGCATCCACTAGAAGTGATCCATACCGTTGCACAATTTCATTCATACGCTTCTACTTCCAATGTTGAATACTTCCCCTCCGCCTTCTCTCTCTTTTTACTTTTTTTTTTTTTTTTCATTCACTTATTTATTATTCAATATAAATCAAACAAGTTTCTTCTATTTCAACAGTACTCGTGCTTATTTTTTTTAACAAATATCTCTATCAATTTTTTTTTTATTTTTTTTTGTAACATTTTTAATTAAATCAAGAAATTTTTTCCTTATAATTTTTTTAACGGCATATAATTAAAATATTCTTTTATAAGGGCTTATTTCTGAAAAATTTAATAAACTACATATTCTAACCATAAGTTTTTATAACTAAAATTTTTTATTATATTGAATTTTTATTACTGTGATGAAAAGAATTTAAAAATAAAGTTTACGTGAATAATTTTCATTAAACAAAATAACTGTCACATAAAAGTTTATTATTATAAATGTAAAATTTGATAATAAATATAAAAATTTAAGAATTTATTTATAAAAATAATAAGTAGAGTAAGTAGAAAGGATGTATCGAATAAAAAGCATTGACGAATGAACGTTATCGCTAGGGATTTAGAGTGCAGAAGATCTTGTCGTCATTGGAATGAATATAACTTTGTCTGGGGGCATTGTCAAGCGTTTCTACTTTGGATTACAATAATCCCGGATTGAGTAAACTCTCTCTGGGACACTGAATTCACCGAGTAGAATTTCAAAATCAAAGTACCTTTGTGCATCTACGACACATATACTAATAATACAATCCTATAAATTATATATACATATATATCACATAACAACCAAATGTTTGAGTGTTTACGAGTTTAAACTTGTTCACGAAACATCCTGGTCAATAATTAGTTATTCAAACTTTTGATTTCGCTTTATGTTCCTTTCGTAATCTATATATTTATTAGAATCCTTGCTGGTGTATTGTAACGATACTCATACATCATACACTCACACTATATATAGACATCCACACAGTTTCCGAAAAAGTGTGTAACTAGAGAGGGATAACTTTAGAGCCCTTAGGTACTCTCTGTCCTTCCCGAGACGAAATATTAGACATAAATTGAACGTTTTTAACGTTTTGAGCGTAGATTGAAGTATCATAAATTGAAAACATATTTATCATAAAACTGAAATTCATTTATACTTCCAATAAGAAAACATAAGCATATACCAAAAAATTTTTTTCATCGATGTTGTACTCCTGGATTATAATCATGTCAATTCCCTAAAATTTTGTCGTCCGATTTTCCGGCTCTTAAATAAAGAATTTGGATTTTGAAAAAAATTTTTTTGCACGACTCATGATGCGAAGCATCTGAGATGTGCTTTATGATCGAAAAATTTAATTCGCCTCACTTCGGCAACTATTTCAATTATTATACCCTTGCTAGTTTACGGAATTGAGATATGTTGCATACTATTTTGAAGATAATTTAATGGAGATTAGTTCCATACTTTTCAAAAATTTATTTAGTTCAATAAAAAAGGAAAAAACATCAAAATAGTCTGAAAAAATTTCCTGTCCGTCAAGTATGAAACCCGTAGACACAATAACTTCCGAAAAAATGCAGTAATTGAATCAAATTTTTTTTTTTTTAATTCTTTGAAAGATTTGTAGATCCCCTATTGCTACTGGCTAGGTAATTCAGTGTCGTTTAATTACAATTAATAAAAGAATAAAATGGCTGTATAACTATATCTATATATATCGATGTAAAATTAACATGGATGCCGATATATCTATACCTATAGATAATACGTACATTTATCCCACCAGGGGCGCTTGCGAATTACCATCCTAGTGTAGCTGTTTTTTTTTTTTTTTGCTAATTGGTGAGCTTGAATTGTTTCAGTTCAATTTTTTTTTATTTACATATATTTTTTTTTGCTTTTGTTATTAATCGAGATATTTTGAGTAGGTTCTTTCATAATTATATAAAAAATACTAATATAATTTAAAAAAAAAAAAAAAAAAAAAAAAAATTTTTAAGGAAAGAAAATTTTATATATATTAAATTTATTCGTGCTTCCCGCCATTTTTTTATAAATATTTTATTATTTCATAATAAATGAGCATTATGAGTCAAGCACTTTTAGATTTTCCAAATTTTTGACACTAGTTTCCCATCGGAAATTTCCAGGGAACACAATCGTGAAAGTAGTTTAGCTGAGCAGTCCCTTGATTCGTCAGAATCAATCGAAATGCCCCGGAAGATAGAAATAATTCAGGTCTTGCTGTTTCACTCTGTCTTTTGATTCTGATTTTTTTCGAAAATTAGCTATTTGACACTAGATTTCCATCGGAAATTTCCCGAGGAACACGATCGTGAAAGTAGTTTAGCTGAGCAGTCCCTTGATTCGTCAGAATCAATCAAAATGCCCCAGAAGATAGAAATAATTCAGGTCTTGCCGTTTCACTTCGTCTTTTGATTCTGATTTTTTTCGAAAATTAGCTATTTGACACTAGATTCCCATCGGAAATTTCCCGAGGAACACGATCGTGAAAGTAGTTTAGCTGAGCAGTCCCTTGATTCGTCAGAATCAATCAAAATGCCCCGGAAGATAGAAATAATTCAGGTCTTGCCGTTTCACTTCGTCTTTTGATTCTGATTTTTTTCGAAAATTAGCTATTTGACACTAGATTCCCATCGGAAATTTCCCGAAGAACACGATCGTGAAAGTAGTTTAGCTGAGCAGTCCCTTGATTCGTCAGAATCAATCAAAATGCCCCGGAAGATAGAAATAATTCAGGTCTTGCCGTTTCACTTCGTCTTTTGATTCTGATTTTTTTCGAAAATTAGCTATTTGACACTAGATTCCCATCGGAAATTTCCCGAGGAACACGATCGTGAAAGTAGTTTAGCTGAGCAGTCCCCTGATTCGTCAGAATCAATCAAAATGCCCCGGAATATAGAAATAATTCAGGTCTTGCCGTTTCACTTCGTCTTTTGATTCTGATTTTTTTCGAAAATTAGCTATTTGACACTAGATTTCCATCGGAAATTTCCCAAGGAACACGATCGTGAAAGTAGTTTAGCTGAGCAGTCCCTTGATTCGTCAGAATCAATCAAAATGCCCCGGAAGATAGAAATAATTCAGGTCTTGCCGTTTCACTTCGTCTTTTGATTCTGATTTTTTTCGAAAATTAGCTATTTGACACTAGATTCCCATCGGAAATTTCCCGAAGAACACGATCGTGAAAGTAGTTTAGCTGAGCAGTCCCTTGATTCGTCAGAATCAATCAAAATGCCCCGGAAGATAGAAATAATTCAGGTCTTGCCGTTTCACTTCGTCTTTTGATTCGGATTTTTTTTGAAAATTAGCTATTTGACACTAGATTTCCATCGGAAATTTCCCGAGGAACACGATCGTGAAAGTAGTTTAGCTGAGCAGTCCCTTGATTCGTCAGAATCAATCAAAATGCCCCGGAAGATAGAAATAATTCAGGTCTTGCCGTTTCACTTCGTCTTTTGATTCTGATTTTTTTCGAAAATTAGCTATTTGACACTAGATTCCCATCGGAAATTTCCCGAGGAACACGATCGTGAAAGTAGTTTAGCTGAGCAGTCCCTTGATTCGTCAGAATCAATCAAAAAGCCCCGAAAGATAGAAATAATTCAGGTCTTGCCGTTTCACTTCGTCTTTTGATTCTGATTTATTTCGAAAATTAGCTATTTGACACTAGATTCCCATACGAAATTTCCCGAGGAACACGATCGTGAAAGTAGTTTAGCTGAGTAGTCCCTTGAT
The DNA here is from genome assembly GCF_029852145.1 of Microplitis mediator. NCBI lineage: Eukaryota > Metazoa > Arthropoda > Insecta > Hymenoptera > Braconidae > Microplitis > Microplitis mediator. The sequence goes on from NC_079979.1 coordinate 20,522,385, forward strand.
TCGTCAGAATCAATCAAAAAGCCCCGAAAGATAGAAATAATTCAGGTCTTGCCGTTTCACTTCATCTTTTGATTCTGATTTTTTTCGAAAATTAGCTATTTGACACTAGATTTCCATCGGAAATTTCCCGAGGAACACGATCGTGAAAGTAGTTTAGCTGAGCAGTCCCTTGATTCGTCAGAATCAATCAAAATGCCCCGGAAGATAGAAATAATTCAGGTCTTGCCGTTTCACTTCGTCTTTTGATTCTGATTTTTTTCGAAAATTAGCTATTTGACACTAGATTTCCATCGGAAATTTCCCGAGGAACACGATCGTGAAAGTAGTTTAGCTGAGCAGTCCCTTGGATCGTCAGAATCAATCAAAATGCCCCGGAAGATAGAAATAATTCAGGTCTTGCCGTTTCACTTCGTCTTTTGATTCTGATTTTTTTCGAAAATTAGCTATTTGACACTAGATTTCCATCGGAAATTTCCCGAGGAACACGATCGTGAAAGTAGTTTAGCTGAGCAGTCCCTTGATTCGTCAGAATCAATCAAAATGCCCCGGAAGATAGAAATAATTCAGGTCTTGCCGTTTCACTTCGTCTTTTGATTCTGATTTATTTCGAAAATTAGCTATTTGACACTAGATTCCCATCGGAAATTTCCCGAGGAACACGATCGTGAAAGTAGTTTAGCTGAGCAGTCCCTCGATTCGTCAGAATCAATCAAGATGCCCCGGAAGATAGAAATAATTCAGGTCTTGCCGTTTCACTTCGTCTTTTGATTCTGATTTTTTTCGAAAATTAGCTATTTGACACTCGATTTTCATCGGAAATTTCCCGAGGAACACGATCGTGAAAGTAGTTTAGCTGAGCAGTCCCTTGATTCGTCAGAATCAATCAAAATGCCCCGGAAGATAGAAATAATTCAGGTCTTGCCGTTTCACTTCGTCTTTTGATTCTGATTTATTTCGAAAATTAGCTATTTGACACTAGATTCCCATCGGAAATTTCCCGAGGAACACGATCGTGAAAGTAGTTTAGCTGAGCAGTCCCTCGATTCGTCAGAATCAATCAAGATGCCCCGGAAGATAGAAATAATTCAGGTCTTGCCGTTTCACTTCGTCTTTTGATTCTGATTTTTTTCGAAAATTAGCTATTTGACACTCGATTTTCATCGGAAATTTCCCGAGGAACACGATCGTGAAAGTAGTTTAGCTGAGCAGTCCCTTGATTCGTCAGAATCAATCAAAATGCCCCGGAAGATAGAAATAATTCAGGTCTTGCCGTTTCACTTCGTCTTTTGATTCTGATTTTTTTCGAAAATTAGCTATTTGACACTAGTTTCCCATCGGAAATTTTCCGAGGAACACGATCGTGAAAGTAGTTTAGCTGAGCAGTCCCTTGATTCGTCAGAATCAATCAAAATGCCCCGGAAGATAGAAATAATTCAGGTCTTGCCGTTTCACTTCGTCTTTTGATTCTGATTTTTTTCGAAAATTAGCTATTTGACACTAGTTTCCTATCGGAAATTTCCCGAGGAACATCATCGTGAAAGTAGTTTAGCTGAGCAGTCCCTTGATTCGTCGGAATCAATCAAAATGCCCCGGAAGATAGAAATAATTCAGGTCTTGCCGTTTCACTTCGTCTTTTGATTCTGATTTTTTTCGAAAATTAGCTATTTGACACTAGATTCCTATCGGAAATTTCCCGAGGAACACGATCGTGAAAGTAGTTTAGCTGAGCAGTCCCTTGATTCTTCAGAATCAATCAAAATGCCCCGGAAGATAGAAATAAATCAGGTCTCGCTGTTTCACTCTGTCTTTTGATTCTGATTTTTTTTGAAAATTAGCTATTTGACACTAGATTCCCATCGGAAATTTCCCGAGGAACACGATCGTGAAAGTAGTTTAGCTGAGCAGTCCCTTGATTCGTCAGAATCAATCAAAATGCCCCGGAAGATAGAAATAATTCAGGTCTTGCCGTTTCACTTCGTCTTTTGATTCTGATTTTTTTTCGAAAATTAGCTATTTGACACTAGATTTCCATCGGAAATATCCCGAGGAACACGATCGTGAAAGTAGTTTAGCTGAGTAGTCCCTTGATTCGTCAGAATCAATCAAAAAGCCCCGAAAGATAGACATAATTCAGGTCTTGCCGTTTCACTTCATCTTTTGATTCTGATTTTTTTCGAAAATTAGCTATTTGACACTAGATTCCCATCGGAAATTTCCCGAGGAACACGATCGTGAAAGTAGTTTAGCTGAGCAGTCCCTTGATTCGTCAGAATCAATCAAAAAGCCCCGAAAGATAGAAATAATTCAGGTCTTGCCGTTTCACTTCATCTTTTGATTCTGATTTTTTTCGAAAATTAGCTATTTGACACTAGATTCCCATCGGAAATTTCCCGAGGAACACGATCGTGAAAGTAGTTTAGCTGAGCAGTCCCTTGATTCGTCAGAATCAATCAAAAAGCCCCGAAAGATAGACATAATTCAGGTCTTGCCGTTTCACTTCATCTTTTGATTCTGATTTTTTTCGAAAATTAGCTATTTGACACTAGATTCCCATCGGAAATTTCCCGAGGAACACGATCGTGAAAGTAGTTTAGCTGAGCAGTCCCTTGATTCGTCAGAATCAATCAAAAAGCCCCGAAAGATAGAAATAATTCAGGTCTTGCCGTTTCACTTCGTCTTTTGATTCTGATTTTTTTCGAAAATTAGCTATTTGACACTAGATTCCCATACGAAATTTTCCGAAGAACACGATCGTGAAAGTAGTTTAGCTGAGCAGTCCCTTGATTCGTCAGAATCAATCAAAATGCCCCGGAAGATAGAAATAATTCAGGTCTTGCCGTTTCACTTCGTCTTTTGATTCTGATTTTTTTCGAAAATTAGCTATTTGACACTAGAGTTCCATCGGAAATTTCCCGAGGAACACGATCGTGAAAGTAGTTTAGCTGAGCAGTCCCTTGATTCGTCAGAATCAATCAAAATGCCCCGGAAGATAGAAATAATTCAGGTCTTGCCGTTTCACTTCGTCTTTTGATTCTGATTTTTTTCGAAAATTAGCTATTTGACACTAGATTCCCATCGGAAATTTCCCGAGGAACACGATCGTGAAAGTAGTTTAGCTGAGCAGTCCCTTGATTCGTCAGAATCAATCAAAATGCCCCGGAAGATAGAAATAATTCAGGTCTTGCCGTTTCACTTCGTCTTTTGATTCTGATTTTTTTCGAAAATTAGCTATTTGACACTAGATTCCCATACGAAATTTTCCGAGGAACACGATCGTGAAAGTAGTTTAGCTGAGTAGTCCCTTGATTCGTCAGAATCAATCAAAAAGCCCCGAAAGATAGAAATAATTCAGGTCTTGCCGTTTCACTTCATCTTTTGATTCTGATTTTTTTCGAAAATTAGCTATTTGACACTAGATTCCCATCGGAAATTTCCCGAGGAACACGATCGTGAAAGTAGTTTAGCTGAGCAGTCCCTTGATTCGTCAGAATCAATCAAAAAGCCCCGAAAGATAGAAATAATTCAGGTCTTGCCGTTTCACTTCGTCTTTTGATTCTGATTTTTTTCGAAAATTAGCTATTTGACACTAGATTCCCATACGAAATTTTCCGAGGAACACGATCGTGAAAGTAGTTTAGCTGAGTAGTCCCTTGATTCGTCAGAATCAATCAAAAAGCCCCGAAAGATAGAAATAATTCAGGTCTTGCCGTTTCACTTCGTCTTTTGATTCTGATTTTTTTCGAAAATTAGCTATTTGACACTAGATTCCCATACGAAATTTTCCGAGGAACACGATCGTGAAAGTAGTTTAGCTGAGTAGTCCCTTGATTCGTCAGAATCAATCAAAAAGCCCCGAAAGATAGACATAATTCAGGTCTTGCCGTTTCACTTCATCTTTTGATTCTGATTTTTTTCGAAAATTAGCTATTTGACACTAGTTTCCTATCGGAAATTTCCCGAGGAACACGATCGTGAAAGTAGTTTAGCTGAGCAGTCCCTTGATTCGTCAGAATCAATCAAAAAGCCCCGAAAGATAGACATAATTCAGGTCTTGCCGTTTCACTTCATCTTTTGATTCTGATTTTTTTCGAAAATTAGCTATTTGACACTAGATTCCCATCGGAAATTTCCCGAGGAACACGATCGTGAAAGTAGTTTAGCTGAGCAGTCCCTTGATTCGTCAGAATCAATCAAAAAGCCCCGAAAGATAGAAATAATTCAGGTCTTGCCGTTTCACTTCATCTTTTGATTCTGATTTTTTTCGAAAATTAGCTATTTGACACTAGATTCCCATCGGAAATTTCCCGAGGAACACGATCGTGAAAGTAGTTTAGCTGAGCAGTCCCTTGATTCGTCAGAATCAATCAAAAAGCCCCGAAAGATAGACATAATTCAGGTCTTGCCGTTTCACTTCATCTTTTGATTCTGATTTTTTTCGAAAATTAGCTATTTGACACTAGATTCCCATCGGAAATTTCCCGAGGAACACGATCGTGAAAGTAGTTTAGCTGAGCAGTCCCTTGATTCGTCAGAATCAATCAAAAAGCCCCGAAAGATAGAAATAATTCAGGTCTTGCCGTTTCACTTCGTCTTTTGATTCTGATTTTTTTCGAAAATTAGCTATTTGACACTAGATTCCCATACGAAATTTTCCGAAGAACACGATCGTGAAAGTAGTTTAGCTGAGCAGTCCCTTGATTCGTCAGAATCAATCAAAATGCCCCGGAAGATAGAAATAATTCAGGTCTTGCCGTTTCACTTCGTCTTTTGATTCTGATTTTTTTCGAAAATTAGCTATTTGACACTAGATTCCCATACGAAATTTTCCGAAGAACACGATCGTGAAAGTAGTTTAGCTGAGCAGTCCCTTGATTCGTCAGAATCAATCAAAATGCCCCGGAAGATAGAAATAATTCAGGTCTTGCCGTTTCACTTCGTCTTTTGATTCTGATTTTTTTCGAAAATTAGCTATTTGACACTAGATTTCCATCGGAAATTTCCCGAGGAACACGATCGTGAAAGTAGTTTAGCTGAGCAGTCCCTTGATTCGTCAGAATCAATCAAAATGCCCCGGAAGATAGAAATAATTCAGGTCTTGCCGTTTCACTTCGTCTTTTGATTCTGATTTTTTTCGAAAATTAGCTATTTGACACTAGATTCCCATCGGAAATTTCCCGAGGAACACGATCGTGAAAGTAGTTTAGCTGAGCAGTCCCTTGATTCGTCAGAATCAATCAAAATGCCCCGGAAGATAGAAATAATTCAGGTCTTGCCGTTTCACTTCGTCTTTTGATTCTGATTTTTTTCGAAAATTAGCTATTTGACACTAGATTCCCATACGAAATTTTCCGAGGAACACGATCGTGAAAGTAGTTTAGCTGAGTAGTCCCTTGATTCGTCAGAATCAATCAAAAAGCCCCGAAAGATAGAAATAATTCAGGTCTTGCCGTTTCACTTCATCTTTTGATTCTGATTTTTTTCGAAAATTAGCTATTTGACACTAGATTCCCATCGGAAATTTCCCGAGGAACACGATCGTGAAAGTAGTTTAGCTGAGCAGTCCCTTGATTCGTCAGAATCAATCAAAAAGCCCCGAAAGATAGAAATAATTCAGGTCTTGCCGTTTCACTTCGTCTTTTGATTCTGATTTTTTTCGAAAATTAGCTATTTGACACTAGATTCCCATACGAAATTTTCCGAGGAACACGATCGTGAAAGTAGTTTAGCTGAGTAGTCCCTTGATTCGTCAGAATCAATCAAAAAGCCCCGAAAGATAGAAATAATTCAGGTCTTGCCGTTTCACTTCGTCTTTTGATTCTGATTTTTTTCGAAAATTAGCTATTTGACACTAGATTCCCATACGAAATTTTCCGAGGAACACGATCGTGAAAGTAGTTTAGCTGAGTAGTCCCTTGATTCGTCAGAATCAATCAAAAAGCCCCGAAAGATAGACATAATTCAGGTCTTGCCGTTTCACTTCATCTTTTGATTCTGATTTTTTTCGAAAATTAGCTATTTGACACTAGTTTCCTATCGGAAATTTCCCGAGGAACACGATCGTGAAAGTAGTTTAGCTGAGCAGTCCCTTGATTCGTCAGAATCAATCAAAAAGCCCCGAAAGATAGACATAATTCAGGTCTTGCCGTTTCACTTCATCTTTTGATTCTGATTTTTTTCGAAAATTAGCTATTTGACACTAGATTCCCATCGGAAATTTCCCGAGGAACACGATCGTGAAAGTAGTTTAGCTGAGCAGTCCCTTGATTCGTCAGAATCAATCAAAAAGCCCCGAAAGATAGACATAATTCAGGTCTTGCCGTTTCACTTCATCTTTTGATTCTGATTTTTTTCGAAAATTAGCTATTTGACACTAGTTTCCTATCGGAAATTTCCCGAGGAACACGATCGTGAAAGTAGTTTAGCTGAGCAGTCCCTTGATTCGTCAGAATCAATCAAAAAGCCCCGAAAGATAGACATAATTCAGGTCTTGCCGTTTCACTTCATCTTTTGATTCTGATTTTTTTCGAAAATTAGCTATTTGACACTAGTTTCCTATCGGAAATTTCCCGAGGAACACGATCGTGAAAGTAGTTTAGCTGAGCAGTCCCTTGATTCGTCAGAATCAATCAAAAAGCCCCGAAAGATAGAAATAATTCAGGTCTTGCCGTTTCACTTCATCTTTTGATTCTGATTTTTTTCGAAAATTAGCTATTTGACACTAGTTTCCTATCGGAAATTTCCCGAGGAACACGATCGTGAAAGTAGTTTAGCTGAGCAGTCCCTTGATTCGTCAGAATCAATCAAAAAGCCCCGAAAGATAGAAATAATTCAGGTCTTGCCGTTTCACTTCATCTTTTGATTCTGATTTTTTTCGAAAATTAGCTATTTGACACTAGATTCCCATCGGAAATTTCCCGAGGAACACGATCGTGAAAGTAGTTTAGCTGAGCAGTCCCTTGATTCGTCAGAATCAATCAAAAAGCCCCGAAAGATAGAAATAATTCAGGTCTTGCCGTTTCACTTCGTCTTTTGATTCTGATTTTTTTCGAAAATTAGCTATTCGACACTAGATTCCCATACGAAATTTCCCGAGGAACACGATCGTGAAAGTAGTTTAGCTGAGTAGTCCCTTGATTCGTCAGAATCAATCAAAAAGCCCCGAAAGATAGAAATAATTCAGGTCTTGCCGTTTCACTTCATCTTTTGATTCTGATTTTTTTCGAAAATTAGCTATTTGACACTAGTTTCCTATCGGAAATTTCCCGAGGAACACGATCGTGAAAGTAGTTTAGCTGAGCAGTCCCTTGATTCGTCAGAATCAATCAAAAAGCCCCGAAAGATAGAAATAATTCAGGTCTTGCCGTTTCACTTCGTCTTTTAATTCTGATTTTTTTCGAAAATTAGCTATTTGACACTAGATTCCCATACGAAATTTCCCGAGGAACACGATCGTGAAAGTAGTTTAGCTGAGTAGTCCCTTGATTCGTCAGAATCAATCAAAAAGCCCCGAAAGATAGAAATTATTCAGGTCTTGCCGTTTCACTTCATCTTTTGATTCTGATTTTTTTCGAAAATTAGCTATTTGACACTAGTTTCCTATCGGAAATTTCCCGAGGAACACGATCGTGAAAGTAGTTTAGCTGAGCAGTCCCTTGATTCGTCAGAATCAATCAAAATGCCCCGGAAGATAGAAATAATTCAGGTCTTGCCGTTTCACTTCATCTTTTGATTCTGATTTTTTTCGAAAATTAGCTATTTGACACTAGATTCCCATCGGAAATTTCCCGAGGAACACGATCGTGAAAGTACTTTAGCTGAGCAGTCGCTAGATTCGTCAGAATCAATCAAAATGCCCCGGAAGACCGAAATAATTCAGGTCTTGCCGTTTCACTTCATCTTTTGATTCTGATTTTTTTCGAAAATTAGCTATTTGACACTAGTTTCCCATCGGAAATTTCCCGAGGAACACGATCGTGAAAGTAGTTTAGCTGAGCAGTCCCTTGATTCGTCAGAATCAATCAAAATGCCCCGGAAGATAGAAATAATTCAGGTCTTGCCGTTTCACTTCATCTTTTGATTCTGATTTTTTTCGAAAATTAGCTATTTGACACTAGTTTCCTATCGGAAATTTCCCGAGGAACACGATCGTGAAAGTAGTTTAGCTGAGCAGTCCCTTGATTCGTCAGAATCAATCAAAATGCCCCGGAAGATAGAAATAATTCAGGTCTTGCCGTTTCACTTCGTCTTTTGATTCTGATTTTTTTCGAAAATTAGCTATTTGACACTAGATTTCCATCGGAAATTTCCCGAGGAACACGATCGTGAAAGTAGTTTAGCTGAGCAGTCCCTTGATTCGTCAGAATCAATCAAAATGCCCCGGAAGATAGAAATAATTCAGGTCTTGCCGTTTCACTTCGTCTTTTGATTCTGATTTTTTTCGAAAATTAGCTATTTGACACTAGATTTCCATCGGAAATTTCCCGAGGAACACGATCGTGAAAGTAGTTTAGCTGAGCAGTCCCTTGATTCGTCAGAATCAATCAAAATGCCCCGGAAGATAGAAATAATTCAGGTCTTGCCGTTTCACTTCGTCTTTTGATTCTGATTTTTTTCGAAAATTAGCTATTTGACACTAGATTTCCATCGGAAATTTCCCGAGGAACACGATCGTGAAAGTAGTTTAGCTGAGCAGTCCCTTGATTCGTCAGAATCAATCAAAATGCCCCGGAAGATAGAAATAATTCAGGTCTTGCCGTTTCACTTCATCTTTTGATTCTGATTTTTTTCGAAAATTAGCTATTTGACACTAGTTTCCCATCGGAAATTTCCCGAGGAACACGATCGTGAAAGTACTTTAGCTGAGCAGTCGCTAGATTCGTCAGAATCAATCAAAATGCCCCGGAAGACCGAAATAATTCAGGTCTTGCCGTTTCACTTCATCTTTTGATTCTGATTTTTTTCGAAAATTAGCTATTTGACACTAGTTTCCCATCGGAAATTTCCCGAGGAACACGATCGTGAAAGTACTTTAGCTGAGCAGTCGCTAGATTCGTCAGAATCAATCAAGATGCCCCGGAAGATAGAAATAATTCAGGTCTTGCCGTTTCACTTCGTCTTTTGATTCTGATTTTTTTCGAAAATTAGCTATTTGACACTAGTTTCCCATCGGAAATTTTCCGAGGAACACGATCGTGAAAGTAGTTTAGCTGAGCAGTCCCTCGATTCGTCAGAATCAATCAAGATGCCCCGGAAGATAGAAATAATTCAGGTCTTGCCGTTTCACTTCGTCTTTTGATTCTGATTTTTTTCGAAAATTAGCTATTTGACACTCGATTTTCATCGGAAATTTCCCGAGGAACATGATCGTGAAAGTAGTTTAGCTGAGCAGTCCCTTGATTCGTCAGAATCAATCAAAATGCCCCGGAAGATAGAAATAATTCAGGTCTTGCCGTTTCACTTCGTCTTTTGATTCTGATTTTTTTCGAAAATTAGCTATTTGACACTAGTTTCCCATCGGAAATTTTCCGAGGAACACGATCGTGAAAGTAGTTTAGCTGAGCAGTCCCTTGATTCGTCAGAATCAATCAAAATGCCCCGGAAGATAGAAATAATTCAGGTCTTGCCGTTTCACTTCGTCTTTTGATTCCGATTTTTTTCGAAAATTAGCTATTTGACACTAGATTTTCATCGGAAATTTCCCGAGGAACACGATCGTGAAAGTAGTTTAGCTGAGCAGTCCCTTGATTCGTCAGAATCAATCAATATGCCCCGGAAGATAGAAATAATTCAGGTCTTGCCGTTTCACTTCGTCTTTTGATTCTGATTTTTTTCGAAAATTAGCTATTTGACACTAGATTCCCATCGGAAATTTCCCGAGGAACACGATCGTGAAAGTAGTTTAGCTGAGCAGTCCCTCGATTCGTCAGAATCAATCAAGATGCCCCGGAAGATAGAAATAATTCAGGTCTTGCCGTTTCACTTCGTCTTTTGATTCTGATTTTTTTCGAAAATTAGCTATTTGACACTAGATTCCCATACGAAATTTTCCGAAGAACACGATCGTGAAAGTAGTTTAGCTGAGCAGTCCCTTGATTCGTCAGAATCATTAAAAATGCCCCGGAAGATAGAAATAATTCAGGTCTTGCCGTTTCACTTCGTCTTTTGATTCTGATTTTTTTCGAAAATTAGCTATTTGACACTAGATTTCCATCGGAAATTTCCCGAGGAACACGATCGTGAAAGTAGTTTAGCTGAGCAGTCCCTTGATTCGTCAGAATCAATCAAAATGCCCCGGAAGATAGAAATAATTCAGGTCTTGCCGTTTCACTTCGTCTTTTGATTCTGATTTTTTTCGAAAATTAGCTATTTGACACTAGATTCCCATCGGAAATTTCCCGAGGAACACGATCGTGAAAGTAGTTTAGCTGAGCAGTCCCTTGATTCGTCAGAATCAATCAAAATGCCCCGGAAGATAGAAATAATTCAGGTCTTGCCGTTTCACTTCGTCTTTTGATTCTGATTTTTTTCGAAAATTAGCTATTTGACACTAGATTCCCATACGAAATTTTCCGAGGAACACGATCGTGAAAGTAGTTTAGCTGAGCAGTCCCTTGATTCGTCAGAATCAATCAAAAAGCCCCGAAAGATAGAAATAATTCAGGTCTTGCCGTTTCACTTCGTCTTTTGATTCTGATTTTTTTCGAAAATTAGCTATTTGACACTAGATTCCCATACGAAATTTTCCGAGGAACACGATCCTGAAAGTAGTTTAGCTGAGTAGTCCCTTGATTCGTCAGAATCAATCAAAAAGCCCCGAAAGATAGAAATAATTCAGGTCTTGCCGTTTCACTTCGTCTTTTGATTCTGATTTTTTTCGAAAATTAGCTATTTGACACTAGATTCCCATACGAAATTTTCCGAGGAACACGATCGTGAAAGTAGTTTAGCTGAGTAGTCCCTTGATTCGTCAGAATCAATCAAAAAGCCCCGAAAGATAGACATAATTCAGGTCTTGCCGTTTCACTTCATCTTTTGATTCTGATTTTTTTCGAAAATTAGCTATTTGACACTAGTTTCCTATCGGAAATTTCCCGAGGAACACGATCGTGAAAGTAGTTTAGCTGAGCAGTCCCTTGATTCGTCAGAATCAATCAAAAAGCCCCGAAAGATAGACATAATTCAGGTCTTGCCGTTTCACTTCATCTTTTGATTCTGATTTTTTTCGAAAATTAGCTATTTGACACTAGATTCCCATCGGAAATTTCCCGAGGAACACGATCGTGAAAGTAGTTTAGCTGAGCAGTCCCTTGATTCGTCAGAATCAATCAAAATGCCCCGGAAGATAGAAATAATTCAGGTCTTGCCGTTTCACTTCGTCTTTTGATTCTGATTTTTTTCGAAAATTAGCTATTTGACACTAGATTCCCATACGAAATTTTCCGAGGAACACGATCGTGAAAGTAGTTTAGCTGAGTAGTCCCTTGATTCGTCAGAATCAATCAAAAAGCCCCGAAAGATAGAAATAATTCAGGTCTTGCCGTTTCACTTCATCTTTTGATTCTGATTTTTTTCGAAAATTAGCTATTTGACACTAGTTTCCTATCGGAAATTTCCCGAGGAACACGATCGTGAAAGTAGTTTAGCTGAGCAGTCCCTTGATTCGTCAGAATCAATCAAAAAGCCCCGAAAGATAGAAATAATTCAGGTCTTGCCGTTTCACTTCATCTTTTGATTCTGATTTTTTTCGAAAATTAGCTATTTGACACTAGATTCCCATCGGAAATTTCCCGAGGAACACGATCGTGAAAGTAGTTTAGCTGAGCAGTCCCTTGATTCGTCAGAATCAATCAAAAAGCCCCGAAAGATAGAAATAATTCAGGTCTTGCCGTTTCACTTCGTCTTTTGATTCTGATTTTTTTCGAAAATTAGCTATTCGACACTAGATTCCCATACGAAATTTCCCGAGGAACACGATCGTGAAAGTAGTTTAGCTGAGCAGTCCCTTGATTCGTCAGAATCAATCAAAAAGCCCCGAAAGATAGAAATAATTCAGGTCTTGCCGTTTCACTTCATCTTTTGATTCTGATTTTTTTCGAAAATTAGCTATTTGACACTAGTTTCCTATCGGAAATTTCCCGAGGAACACGATCGTGAAAGTAGTTTAGCTGAGCAGTCCCTTGATTCGTCAGAATCAATCAAAATGACCCGGAAGATAGAAATAATTCAGGTCTTGCCGTTTCACTTCATCTTTTGATTCTGATTTTTTTCGAAAATTAGCTATTTGACACTAGATTCCCATCGGAAATTTCCCGAGGAACACGATCGTGAAAGTACTTTAGCTGAGCAGTCGCTAGATTCGTCAGAATCAATCAAAATGCCCCGGAAGACCGAAATAATTCAGGTCTTGCCGTTTCACTTCATCTTTTGATTCTGATTTTTTTCGAAAATTAGCTATTTGACACTAGTTTCCCATCGGAAATTTCCCGAGGAACACGATCGTGAAAGTAGTTTAGCTGAGCAGTCCCTTGATTCGTCAGAATCAATCAAAATGCCCCGGAAGATAGAAATAATTCAGGTCTTGCCGTTTCACTTAATCTTTTGATTCTGATTTTTTTCGAAAATTAGCTATTTGACACTAGTTTCCTATCGGAAATTTCCCGAGGAACACGATCGTGAAAGTAGTTTAGCTGAGCAGTCCCTTGATTCGTCAGAATCAATCAAAATGCCCCGGAAGATAGACATAATTCAGGTCTTGCCGTTTCACTTCATCTTTTGATTCTGATTTTTTTCGAAAATTAGCTATTTGACACTAGATTCCCATCGGAAATTTCCCGAGGAACACGATCGTGAAAGTAGTTTAGCTGAGCAGTCCCTTGATTCGTCAGAATCAATCAAAAAGCCCCGAAAGATAGAAATAATTCAGGTCTTGCCGTTTCACTTCATCTTTTGATTCTGATTTTTTTCGAAAATTAGCTATTTGACACTAGATTCCCATCGGAAATTTCCCGAGGAACACGATCGTGAAAGTAGTTTAGCTGAGCAGTCCCTTGATTCGTCAGAATCAATCAAAAAGCCCCGAAAGATAGAAATAATTCAGGTCTTGCCGTTTCACTTCATCTTTTGATTCTGATTTTTTTCGAAAATTAGCTATTTGACACTAGATTCCCATCGGAAATTTCCCGAGGAACACGATCGTGAAAGTAGTTTAGCTGAGCAGTCCCTTGATTCGTCAGAATCAATCAAAAAGCCCCGAAAGATAGAAATAATTCAGGTCTTGCCGTTTCACTTCGTCTTTTGATTCTGATTTTTTTCGAAAATTAGCTATTCGACACTAGATTCCCATACGAAATTTCCCGAGGAACACGATCGTGAAAGTAGTTTAGCTGAGTAGTCCCTTGATTCGTCAGAATCAATCAAAAAGCCCCGAAAGATAGAAATAATTCAGGTCTTGCCGTTTCACTTCATCTTTTGATTCTGATTTTTTTCGAAAATTAGCTATTTGACACTAGTTTCCTATCGGAAATTTCCCGAGGAACACGATCGTGAAAGTAGTTTAGCTGAGCAGTCCCTTGATTCGTCAGAATCAATCAAAAAGCCCCGAAAGATAGAAATAATTCAGGTCTTGCCGTTTCACTTCGTCTTTTAATTCTGATTTTTTTCGAAAATTAGCTATTTGACACTAGATTCCCATACGAAATTTCCCGAGGAACACGATCGTGAAAGTAGTTTAGCTGAGTAGTCCCTTGATTCGTCAGAATCAATCAAAAAGCCCCGAAAGATAGAAATTATTCAGGTCTTGCCGTTTCACTTCATCTTTTGATTCTGATTTTTTTCGAAAATTAGCTATTTGACACTAGTTTCCTATCGGAAATTTCCCGAGGAACACGATCGTGAAAGTAGTTTAGCTGAGCAGTCCCTTGATTCGTCAGAATCAATCAAAATGCCCCGGAAGATAGAAATAATTCAGGTCTTGCCGTTTCACTTCATCTTTTGATTCTGATTTTTTTCGAAAATTAGCTATTTGACACTAGATTCCCATCGGAAATTTCCCGAGGAACACGATCGTGAAAGTACTTTAGCTGAGCAGTCGCTAGATTCGTCAGAATCAATCAAAATGCCCCGGAAGACCGAAATAATTCAGGTCTTGCCGTTACACTTCATCTTTTGATTCTGATTTTTTTCGAAAATTAGCTATTTGACACTAGTTTCCCATCGGAAATTTCCCGAGGAACACGATCGTGAAAGTAGTTTAGCTGAGCAGTCCCTTGATTCGTCAGAATCAATCAAAATGCCCCGGAAGATAGAAATAATTCAGGTCTTGCCGTTTCACTTCATCTTTTGATTCTGATTTTTTTCGAAAATTAGCTATTTGACACTAGTTTCCTATCGGAAATTTCCCGAGGAACACGATCGTGAAAGTAGTTTAGCTGAGCAGTCCCTTGATTCGTCAGAATCAATCAAAATGCCCCGGAAGATAGAAATAATTCAGGTCTTGCCGTTTCACTTCGTCTTTTGATTCTGATTTTTTTCGAAAATTATCTATTTGACACTAGATTTCCATCGGAAATTTCCCGAGGAACACGTTCGTGAAAGTAGTTTAGCTGAGCAGTCCCTTGATTCGTCAGAATCAATCAAAATGCCCCGGAAGATAGAAATAATTCAGGTCTTGCCGTTTCACTTCGTCTTTTGATTCTGATTTTTTTCGAAAATTAGCTATTTGACACTAGATTTCCATCGGAAATTTCCCGAGGAACACGATCGTGAAAGTAGTTTAGCTGAGTAGTCCCTTGATTCGTCAGAATCAATCAAAAAGCCCCGAAAGATAGACATAATTCAGGTCTTGCCGTTTCACTTCATCTTTTGATTCTGATTTTTTTCGAAAATTAGCTATTTGACACTAGATTTCCATCGGAAATTTCCCGAGGAACACGATCGTGAAAGTAGTTTAGCTGAGCAGTCCCTTGATTCGTCAGAATCAATCAAAATGCCCCGGAAGATAGAAATAATTCAGGTCTTGCCGTTTCACTTCGTCTTTTGATTCTGATTTTTTTCGAAAATTAGCTATTTGACACTAGATTTCCATCGGAAATTTCCCGAGGAACACGATCGTGAAAGTAGTTTAGCTGAGCAGTCCCTTGATTCGTCAGAATCAATCAAAATGCCCCGGAAGATAGAAATAATTCAGGTCTTGCCGTTTCACTTCATCTTTTGATTCTGATTTTTTTCGAAAATTAGCTATTTGACACTAGTTTCCCATCGGAAATTTCCCGAGGAACACGATCGTGAAAGTACTTTAGCTGAGCAGTCGCTAGATTCGTCAGAATCAATCAAAATGCCCCGGAAGACCGAAATAATTCAGGTCTTGCCGTTTCACTTCATCTTTTGATTCTGATTTTTTTCGAAAATTAGCTATTTGACACTAGTTTCCCATCGGAAATTTCCCGAGGAACACGATCGTGAAAGTACTTTAGCTGAGCAGTCGCTAGATTCGTCAGAATCAATCAAGATGCCCCGGAAGATAGAAATAATTCAGGTCTTGCCGTTTCACTTCGTCTTTTGATTCTGATTTTTTTCGAAAATTAGCTATTTGACACTCGATTTTCATCGGAAATTTCCCGAGGAACATGATCGTGAAAGTAGTTTAGCTGAGCAGTCCCTTGATTCGTCAGAATCAATCAAAATGCCCCGGAAGATAGAAATAATTCAGGTCTTGCCGTTTCACTTCGTCTTTTGATTCTGATTTTTTTCGAAAATTAGCTATTTGACACTAGTTTCCCATCGGAAATTTTCCGAGGAACACGATCGTGAAAGTAGTTTAGCTGAGCAGTCCCTTGATTCGTCAGAATCAATCAAAATGCCCCGGAAGATAGAAATAATTCAGGTCTTGCCGTTTCACTTCGTCTTTTGATTCCGATTTTTTTCGAAAATTAGCTATTTGACACTAGATTTTCATCGGAAATTTCCCGAGGAACACGATCGTGAAAGTAGTTTAGCTGAGCAGTCCCTTGATTCGTCAGAATCAATCAAAATGCCCCGGAAGATAGAAATAATTCAGGTCTTGCCGTTTCACTTCGTCTTTTGATTCTGATTTTTTTCGAAAATTAGCTATTTGACACTAGATTCCCATCGGAAATTTCCCGAGGAACACGATCGTGAAAGTAGTTTAGCTGAGCAGTCCCTCGATTCGTCAGAATCAATCAAGATGCCCCGGAAGATAGAAATAATTCAGGTCTTGCCGTTTCACTTCGTCTTTTGATTCTGATTTTTTTCGAAAATTAGCTATTTGACACTCGATTTTCATCGGAAATTTCCCGAGGAACACGATCGTGAAAGTAGTTTAGCTGAGCAGTCCCTTGATTCGTCAGAATCAATCAAAATGCCCCGGAAGATAGAAATAATTCAGGTCTTGCCGTTTCACTTCATCTTTTGATTCTGATTTTTTTCGAAAATTAGCTATTTGACACTAGATTTCCATCGGAAATTTCCCGAGGAACACGATCGTGAAAGTAGTTTAGCTGAGCAGTCCCTTGATTCGTCAGAATCAATCAAAATGCCCCGGAAGATAGAAATAATTCAGGTCTTGCCGTTTCACTTCGTCTTCCGATTCTGATTTTTTTCGAAAATTAGCTATTGCACGACTCACGATGCGAAGCATCTGGGATGTGCTTTATGATCGAAAAATTTAATTCGCCTCACTTCGGCAACTATTTCAATTATTATACTCTTGTTAGTTTACGGAATTGAGATATGTTGCATACTATTTTGAAGATAATTTAATGGAGATTAGTTCCATACTTTCCAAAAATTTATTTAGTTCAATAAAAAAGGAAAAAACATCAAAATAGTCTGAAAAAATTTCCTGTCCGTCAAGTATGAAACCCGTAGACACAATAACTTCCGAAAAAATGCAGTAATTGAATCAAATTTTTTTTTTTTTAATTCTTTGAAAGATTTGTAGATCCCCTATTGCTACTGGCTAGGTAATTCAGTGTCGTTCAATTACAATTAATAAAAGAATAAAAAGGCTGTATAACTATATCTATATATGTCGATGAAAAATTAACATGGATGTCGATATATCTATACCTATACATTATACGTACATTTATCCCACCAGGGGCGCTTGCGAATTACCATCCTAGTGTAACTGTTTTTTTTTTTTGCTAATTGGTAAGCCTGAATTGTTTCAGCTCAATTTTTTTTTATTTACATATTTTTTTTTTTGCTTTTGTTATTAATCGAGATATTTTGAGTAGGTTCTTTCATAATTATATAAAAAATACTAATATAATTTAAAAAAAAAAAAAAAAAAAAAAAAAATTTAAGGAAAGAAAATTTTATATATTTTAAATTTATTCGTGCTTCCCGCCATTTTTTTATGATTATTTTATTATTTCATAATAAATGAGCATTATGAGTCGCGCACTTTTGGATTTTCCAACTTTTTTTTCAGTTTCATACTTCTATCTTCAACACTATATATGTATATCTGTTCATATATTATGATATCAAGGTGATGAAAATTGTGATTACAAATATTGCACGGAAAAAAATGATTGTCAATAATTGTAGTTCAGCTTCTAATTATTTATGTCATGTTCTATAAATAATGTCGTTTCAACCAGTAAAATTATGATTTTAATGTTTAAACTGCTATAATTAACAGTTAACCGTTGAAATATACTGCTTGACTATTTAAAATTACTACTTAAACCTTAAAAAACTACAAGACACTTGTCAAAAAAATGCATCTGTTATTAATTTTTCACGTTCTACTCAGTAAAATTTACTGAGATTCGGTCTAGGCGCGCTGTTGACGAGAATCTCAGTAATATTTACTAACTTTTTTTTTTCGTGTGAAATAAATTAATTGTTGTTATCATTAAACTAAAATCATAACTCATGAAATTACCAATTTTCTATGAACCAAAATACAAAAAAATCGTTCAAATTACGTTCAAAACGTTAAGAACGTTCAACTTATGTCTAATATTTCGACTCGGGTTCTTTTTGTGAGTAGAGTCAGTGTCCATCAAATATTCGTATCGGTCAAGTCAGTTCAGGCCATGCTTAAAGTGCACCGTGTACATATAGATAGTTTAATAATTTTCAGACTTTAAATAACCGTAGATTGAGTTGAACTTAACTGTCGAATATGTCTAATTTAGAGAGCCGGGTAGTTACATATATGCATAGCTGATATAACTCATTGCTTCGTTTGTACTCGGCGGATATTTGCTTTATGGGTCATAATTTCTCGAATCATAAAGAGTTATTTTTAGTGTTTCATCGAACTATACTCTGAGAATAAACTTATAGTCATTATAGCAGTCCCTGGTGTCAGCTTTGCAATTGCCGGTGCACACTTTTATAATTCTTCTAGACGTTTGACGTCATCACTTACATAAATTGTCAAACTGTATTTATCACACGTCTAAGGGCCATTAAATATTTGCCACCTCATTAAACCCAACTAGCTATTGACACTTATTTTTTTTGCTAATAAAAATAAAACCGTCTAGACATTTGTATAAATAAATTTTAACAATGGCGAAAAAAATAATTTTGACAAGCTTGTGATGATTGAGAAATAAAAAAATTTTTCACATAAAATTTTTTTTACTCCAATACGAGCATTTGAACCGAAGGTCTATCGCTAAAAATACTCGATCGCATAATTCCGTCCACACTATTAAGTGATTATTTTTAAAAATTTTGTCGTAAAAATAAGAGAAATAGTTGTTAAAAAAAATTCTTAGTATAGATGATTCATCTCTTATGCTCTTGAGTGCGATTAGCGTTGAAGAGCAAGAAGAATAAAAAGAAAAAAAAGAACCGAGAAATTCTTTCATCTTTGAAAGCTACACTCTACACCATAATCGTTTCATATCGTGTCCCTCCTTGAAACCGGATGTACCCGAGCGAACTCTGAAAGTTTTCTCAGTAGAGTTCAAGAGGCCGTCGAACGTGACAACGTTTTAAATTATGACCAAGATGCGACAGCACCACCGACCGCAAAGAAATGACATCTTTTATTCGGATCGACGCCCTTGATAATTACTACCGGTTAAATTATTACGCGCCGATTAATTCGACTGTCTCAGATGTACTTTTTATAAAACATCACTTTAGACCACAAAATGATGCACACAAACCCACAGAAAACCACGACAGTGGTGTATTTCACTCATTATTATTTTGTGATCAGTCATCATGCTTCTGAAAGATACTCGACATCACTAAATTTGTCCAAGCCTTTGGCGAAAATCACACCAGCCACAACACACATTTAATGACTACCGCATCGGTGGTTTAATTCATCGTGTTCTGCACACTACTATCAAGTTAACTTTCTCCAGGCAATGCTTGGAATGCGCAAGTGAGTTATAACGTATATAAGGCACGCTATGAATTTACTTTACCTTGTAAATCGTGTTCACCAGCTCACCGATTCGCCACTATGCTCTTTTTTTAATCCTCTCCCTCTCCCTCCCCCAACTCCAATTAAATTTATGTCTTCATAAACTTATCAAATCTATCAAATAATTTTATATTATTGATCTATTAGTTTTTTATTGACCTTTTTTTTAACAAAACTCATATGTTACCTTGGATTATTAAGTCTGCAAAACTTTTTATGTGTTAAGAAATATATAAAAAGTTTTTATTAATAAATTTATTTCGAAAGTTTAAAAAAAAAAAAATTTATAAACAGGATAGTTTTAAAAAAGATGAACTTAAAAATGTTGAATTTTTTTAGGATTTTTTTCTTTAAAATAAATTGGAAATTATTGATTTACGATTATGGCATAGTATATAAAGGTAAAAGATAATATAAGTAAGGATAGGATTACGAGTCTGCTGGGATATTATGTACGTATAGAATGATTTTGTGTTTCTAAGTGGCCATCAAGTCCAAGGCGCTTGCCTGCGAGTGATGCCGCACAGATAAGCTAGCTTAGAAAGCTCTAATATATATATATATATATATATATATATATATATATATATATATATATACATATATATATATATATATAGAACTGCACATCGACATTGGCATTTGATGAACAATGCAGCCAACCAAATGTTGAGCAAATGCATTGTCTTACCTTTGATTCTAAATTCCACTACATTGCTTCAGAATCCATATATATATACATATATATAGACTTAAGAAGATTAATATTATATGAAAAGTTGTTGATGTATAGTGAAATTTCTTGACATCTTTATGTTTAACAACAATTATGTAGATTAGTGCACTAAATGAACTTACGTACATCAAAGCCAAGTACGGTATGTACTTAATTACTTACACATCGCGGCTCAAGTGTACGTGAGTATACTTGTAATTTATCTGACATTAAGTCTTATAGTTTTTTAATTCGATAAATTATTTATCAATAATTAATAGGGGAAGGGGGGGCAAAATGGAATAGGCCGGCAAAATGGGATACCCTCAAAATTTCGTCAAAATTTTTTTTTCTCGAAAAACTTTCGAAAATGGTCAAAAATGGCATCTAGTATCATTTTACACTATTAAAAGCTAAAAAAAAACATTTTTATATTTTTTGCGAAAAGTATAATAGTGGCGCCAATTTCAAATTTTGAAAAGAAATAACAAGTAAAAACTTCTTTAAAAATATGTTGAGAGTAAATTTTATTACTTACATCAATTTAGAAAGACATTATTACATCAATTTTACTCACTTAAAAAAAAAAAAAAAATTTACTTTTTTTTGGGGTACCCCATTTTGTCCGCAGAAAATAAAAATTTTTTTTCTGGTGGCAGTCTAAAATTCGTTATATTTATTTCAAATAGAATCAGAATGAAGCCAATTTACGATATTTATGTCCCTAAAAACTAAATTTTTCGTTAAGTATCCCGTTTTGCCCCCCTTTTCCCTATAGATCGAATATTATATACTTTTAATAAAAAAAAATATATTTAAATTAAAATATATTGGTGTGTCAAGAAGAGGACATTTGAAAAAGAAAGTGGGACTTTATCGTGGAAGAAAAATGCTTGGAGGCCAAAAGTTACTTCGACGTTAACGTCAACCCAGACGTAATAAAGTACTCAGCTGCAAGACGTTACCTTACGAAATGTGTCGGTAGGTCTCTCCAGAGCTCACAAGTCAACCTACAAAATGCCCCAGTTTAAATTGATGCTCCAAACCGTAATATAAATTCTAAAATACATATATATCTGCGACAAAAAACTATATTTTACAATCGACATTTATTGATACACCCTCGACTCTAATTAAATTAAATTCAACAGATTACAGTCCCTTGGAATATAAAAATATACTTTTTATCTATTCAAAATTTTTCAGTCTTCTTCTTTTCGTTAATGCGAACCATTTAGCCCAGCCGTTTCCAACTAAATGTTTCGGAGCGAATTAGTTCTGCGGTTTACACAGATTTCGTAACTCCAAGCCCGTTAGATAATTTACTTTTATTTTTTTTACCTCTACTTATCTGTTCTTGCTTTTTAACTTTCATCAAGGGGATAATATTTTACGATAATTTTATCCTGACATTAATTCTTATTTTATCTATTTATATTTTTAATCATTTTATTTTTATTCAATCAATATCAGTTTGACATCAGAAGATGAATGTATAAGATGTAAATCTGAATTTATAAAATTACAGACGGGAAATTATAAATAACAATTCAAGATTGACAACCCAGTAAGACATATTTATGTCAGATCATAAGAAATTGATAATTACCGATGCTAAAATTTATTTTGGTGTCCAAGTCTTTATTAATTCATAAATTCAAATCATTTTTAAATTTGACACATTTCAGATTTTTTTTCTGTACATAAATTTGTTAAATATAAGCCGTGGAGGTAATAAAGATATGTAATTGTTAAAGTGAAGTAGAAAAGTTGAATTACGTGTCAGCAAGTCACACCAAAGTAAATCTACACCACCAACCACAACAACAGCAACATCAGAAGCAACAACGATTACTATACAGCAAAAGCTACCAACGGCAGCAAAGTCCTTTTTTGTCGTACAGCAAAACTGACAGCTTAATTATGTGACCGAGACGCGGTGGGTGCGACACTGGGGACACGGCTCGAGAGATTGCGCTTCTGTCCATCGGGTAGCCCTCTCTTGCTCGCGGAATCTCCATCTGCTGATTCTGTTGCTGCTGCTGTTGTTGCATCAACCTCGGTTTGTACGCTCACAACATATCTACGTATATATATATATATAGAAAGAGAACATTACGTATACATACAGTGAGAGTATACATGGCCTAGCTGACAGAATTTTCCTCTTTTATGAAGGTCTACGCGTTGCGTTCGGTTGATCAACTCGTTCCCCTTTAGTACACACGGTGCTGGTGCTTTTATTGACGCGTCACAATGACCAAGACAATGTGGATGACATGCAAAGGGCTGGACGGCTATTAAAATAAAAATAAAACTTTTTTTTTTTACTATTATTATTATTATGGATTTAATTTATTTTATTATAAACTCTAACGAGTTTGCTGTCCAGTTTATTCAATTTTCCAATAATGTAATTTAATATTAAATAATAAGGCGTTAAGTGAATGTTATCGGTTATCAGTTTAGACGTGAAGGAGTTTACATCGAGGGTTATTTAGGTCATCAAGATCCCTCGAGCAGTTAAACTTGGCGCCAATAGTTGACGGGGTTAAGGAAAACCATCAGGGAATGGCAGTGCAATCTGGTCTTTCTCTACTCTGCGCTGCTCTGCTCTACTCTTTAGGTGTTTAACAATTTATATATCTTGTCGTCTTGTTATGCGCACGTCGAAAAAAAAAACCATTTATAGGGTATTTGCGGTGATTGGTAGTTGCAGGCTTAAGGTTCTTCTCCTTTGAAATCCTCGTGACGCTTTACTCTTATCGATGCCCTGGAAAAGCAACTCCCCCTTATTTCCCTTGGTAGTGTAAGAGCGCAAGTTTATAGCTGTGTTTTGTCCCGAGTAAAATATATAAATTCACGCTTCGTACACCCGTGACCCTCTTGTGCAACGAGCTTGCTTTTGTATCCTCAAACACTTGGGTTTATCTAATCGAGACCCGCTGGCTGTGTCTTCAAGACGGAAAATATCCGCCGAGCACTTTACTCTCCTTTATACCTTGTTTTACTTCTGCTGGAATATATAAAGGAAAAAACAAAATACAAAAAAAAAAATTGGGTCGACGTGAAATATTCAATTGTTTGACCAAAACTCACTATTTTACCATCATTTTATCTCTACTAAATGTTATTTTTTTTATTTTTTATTTTATTACAATTCAATAAGCAGAAATGAATCTTTTAAATTAAAATTCTCTATTGAATTAAATTTTTCAAAGGCATCGTTTCAATAAAATAATTAAAATATGCTGAGAAAAATTGAATTTCTTTGTCGGAAAAATTAATTTTAATTGATTGAGTTTTTATATAATGAGAAAAATCTTAACGTGTTTCGACTAATACTTGAGCTGTATCGACATTTGCTTTATTAAAAAATTTAACAATTTACTTTTTCAATTAATCTCTTGTAAAAACTTGAAAATGTAATTTTTTTAAATTTTTGTTGCAGGTAAGGATTTAAATTTATTGAAACTAATTTAAGTAAGTAACCAGTGATTTTTTATTTTTAATAAACCGGCCAGAGATATGTTTGTTATTTATTTTTTAAGTTACTCTCGATTCACTTCCCACTCTGTACTAAAGTGTAAACTCGGTCTCCAACACAACAAAACTCTTACTTTAGCTTGTACGTTGCTGGAAGGAAGTTGTTACCTTTTATATCCCGGTGCAATAATCGTTTACAAGGTCTATGGCTCGGCTATCTTAAGTTTTACGGATTCTCCGTACGTGTATTTTTTAACCTCAAGCGTTTTGTTCGCCAGTTGAGATGAAAAAAAAAATTATTTAATTATTTTCAGCTGAGCCATATTCTGTTATGGCCTAAAGCTAATGCAAAAATAATTAATTTTTTTATTGCAACTATAAATAAAAACAAAAATAAATGGACACTCTATATATGTATAGGGGAGGGTGGGGCAGAGCGGCCCCCCTGAAATTTTGACCAAAAAAAAAATTTTTTTTTTTTCGACTAATTACTATAAATCCGATATGTTTGCGCATTTTTACCCCTACGCATGACATTTGGGGCAAAATGGACAAGCCCAAAATGTTGAAAAAGTGATTTTTTCATATTTTTATCGTCAAATTAAAAAAAAATTAGAATAATTCCACATTTCTAGCCCTACGCATAATACCTGGGGCAAAATGGACTAGCCGAAACTTCCGAAAAAATTATTTTTTCATATTTTTCGGCCGTTTCTTTATGTAAGAGGCAAATTTGGTCACTAAAAATTTATAAAAATTAAATTTTTTTTTTTAGTTGATAAATTTTTGAAATAAAGTAAAATTATAGAATTGATTTTTTTTTTTATTAAATAACAATTAGTAATTAAGGTAATCGAGAGTGAACGATTTTTTACGCTTTAAAAAATTTTTTTCGAGTAATATAAAACCAAAAATAGTTGTCAAGAGAAAGAAATACATTCTTAATGATGAAAACAATTTAAAAAAAAAAAAAACGAAAAAAAAAATTTTTTTTATCACTTTTTGAAGGGGAGCCGCTCTGCCCCACAAAAAAAAAAAAAAAAATTTTCAGAATTTTGGCAAAATGTCCATAAATTTGTTCGAAATAGGACAAAAGTAAAGTGATCTTATGGTTGAAAGCCACAAAAAATAATAATTGGCTTAGGGGGGCCGCTCTGCCCCACCCTCCCCTATATATAAAACAGGTATTTAATGTGTCTTTTAGAGGTTATTGGTGGAAATGGACTTGTAGCGAAAGTTGTATAAATGAGGGACAAAATGTCTTTTCTTTGTTTGAATCGGATAAATCCATGAACTACCACCGCAGGGAGTCGGCTGTAAAGAGACTGAAATATCTCGTAATGCGGGTGAAATCGACTATTAAGAAGTAGCAATTCACGAAAAAAAAAAGCTATATCTTTTGGCAATTACCATCTGAAACGTATGTTGTAGTTGTTCTGAAAATACAAAAGAATTGTAAAAAAAACTTTGGTACAGTGGTTTCGCAATTGCGAATGACTTGGGTGATATTTCTCGTAATGGCTATTGTGGGCAAACGAAAGAATAAAAAAATATAAAAACAGTGCAGATAGACAAAAAAATAAATATAAAAATAGCAATAAACTGTATCCCAAACGTACGGGGGGTTGATGTATCGCATTCAGCGAACATTGGGAACGCCGAGTCGAAAAATCTCTCGGGAGAGAATCGTTTTTCCCGGGACGTTCGACGACTGCAGTCATTTGTTATGATAGACGCATCCTCCACAGTGGCCTATTTCAAATGGAGCTATGCACCAACAAAAAATAAATGAACAGTTCAACTAGGGAAGAGGGATAGATAAAAAAGTAGGATGTATGAATCGAGAGATAGAGAGAATTATTCTGTCGTTGATGTTCCATCTAACAATAAGACAAGTGTATAACCACGAAAGAGCAACTTTATACTAACTACGGTCACTGATAAGTCTCTTGTGCTTTGTAACTCCCGTTATATTATTTTTTCAATAAATATATAGGGGAGGGTGGGGCAGAGCGGCCCCCCTAAGCCAATTATTATTTTTTGTGGCTTTCAACCATAAGATCACTTTACTTTTGTCCTATTTCGAACCAATTTATGGACATTTTGCCAAAATTCTGAAAATTTTTTTTTTTTTTGTGGGGCAGAGCGGCCCCCCTTTAAAAAGTGATAAAAAAAATTTTTTTTTTCGTTTTTTTTTTTTTTTTAAATTGTTTTCATCATTAAGAATGTATTTCTTTCTCTTGACAACTATTTTTGGTTTTATATTACTCGAAAAAAATTTTTTAAAGCGTAAAAAATCGTTCACTCTCGATTACCTTAATTACTAATTGTTACTTGATAAAAAAAAAAATCAATTCTATAATTTTACTTTATTTCAAAAATTTATCAACTAAAAAAAAAAATTTAATTTTTATAAATTTTTAGTGACCAAATTTGCCTCTTACATAGAGAAACGGCCGAAAAATATGAAAAAATAATTTTTTCGGAAGTTTCGGCTGATCCATTTTGCCCCAGGTGTTATGCGTAGAGCTAAAAATGTGGAATTATAATCATTTTTTTTTAATTTGACGATAAAAATATAAAAAAATCACTTTTTCAAAATTTTGGGCTTGTCCACTTTGCCCCAAATGTCATGCGTAGGGGTAAAAATGCGCAAACATATCGGATTTATAGTAATTAGTCGAAAAAAAAAAAATTTTTTTTTTGGTCAAAATTTCAGGGGGGCCGCTCTGCCCTACCCTTCCCTATATATGTGTAATTATTAAAATAGACAAAACTTGTAATAATTGAAGAATGAAATAATCTTTCCGGCATAGAAGAGAGAAAAAATTACTTGAGACACCCTCGTGCATACTTATCCCTGCATAAAATGCGGTATTGCAGAGCATTAGAAATATACGGGAATTGTTATAGCTCTCAAGGTTTTTAGTCCGTCTGACCTTTCGGCTCCTTTTTCATTTTATTTTATTTTCCTTCTCTCGGCTCTCTTTCCGTAACTTTTAGTGTTTCCCCTGTGACTTAATAATTTTCAACAAGTACACCTTATTGTCTTGAAAGGTCTTGAATAAAATTGGTGTGTTAGGGTGAATGACTTGACGTTGTACTTTTTCCGCGCTACAGAGTAATCTTCCTTTCTCGCAACACTATTCTTTTTTTTTTATTTTTATTTTATAGTATCACGTCTTCACACCTGCACAAAGTCAATGATACCGAGATACACCAGTCTGCCGAGCGTTGAGTGAGGAACAGCAAAAAGCTTTCGATAGACTCGGCAGTAAAATACTTTTTTTCCATTGAAAGCTTCAAGCAATCCGACCTCTGGTTAAATTGATACCATGTTAGTTTGGCTCTTTACTTATTTAATTTATTTTTAGTGTACTCTCCTAGGAAATTTATGTTTTTCATTTTAAAAATAAATTATTTTTTCAGAAAATTTTATTTAAAATTTTCCACTTTGATTTTCATTATTGCTCGTAACACAAGATAAGAGGATATATATATCGCTGGAGTTCGATACGCCGGTTGATTTGTAGCGCTAACTATAATGTTCGACAGGGAATATAAATTAACACAGGGTAGGAATAGATCCCCACAAGCTTAGGGCTAGTTCCTGCAGTCGCAGCAGCAACAGTATAGAGCCAGTACTCTCAGTACCTGCAACGCTCTACATATCGCAGCCCATACATTTAATATCCCATATATCTCACTGTACACATCAAGTGGATATATATGTGTATGTGTGTACGTATGTTGGAAGAACAATGCGACGTCCGTAATCATGCGTATCACGATATTGACCGACAATGCTTGCTCGCAGTTACCACTTTGACTGACATTAACAAAATTTAATCAATTTCCTTTACGCCCGTGTTAGTCTACTCTCTCTTGTGATTGACGAAAATTAATCTCAATTGACTGGAGAATTTAATTTTAAAATCACTCTCCTATCTCTATTTAAACGTATACTTATCATTATATCAGCATGTACGTCCCCATGATTATCATTATCACTATTCGCTGTTAGCGCTAAGCTTTATAATAAACAGCAGGCATACCGGAGTGGGCTTTTTCAGAAATTGCCCATGTGGATCCACGTGTACCGAGGGATACCTTTGTTGAGAAAAGACACTCGCGAACAATATACAACAGCCAAAAATAGAACATAAATACAAGCAAAAACCCTGACAAGGGACCTCTTTGCTTTCTATGCTCTACTCGCTGCATTTTTTTATTTACTTTTTTTTAGTTTTTTTACATTTTTACTCATTCCACGACACTCGGTCCGGTGTCAACACAACGCCGTCACCACACGCTTCTTTGCTGCTACTGCTTCTACTTTATTATATATTTAGCTTCATCAACATACGGTTGATGTTAATAATAAGAGCATTATTTACACCGGGCTTATTACTTCCTGGGTATACACTAAAGATTTCGTCGCCATTTAAAATTAAATTAATAATTAACAGTAAGTTTTTTTTTTCTTATGAAACCATACCTGCAGTTTATTTATTGCTGTAATAATATCCAAATCTAATTTGTAATAAATGGTTTTAATTTCTACACTGTAAAAAGAGCGGTGTTAAAAATGGACTCATTTTAACTCCGCCCGGTGTTAAAATAAAACTATACCAGTGTTAAAAATACCGGTGTTAAATCGGGGTAACCGGTGTAAAAGCGGAGTAAAATTGGAGTAAAGGCGGGGTAACCGGTGTAAAAACGGAGTAAAATCGGAGTAAAGGTGGGGTAACAGGTGTAAAAGCGGAGTAATGCCGGTGTAAAAGCGGGATAAATTGCGTCCGCTTGGATTATTAACTTTAAAGATTATAAAACACAAAAAATGTCAGTTCTTTATGAAAATTAATTAAAAATATCATTTATTAACAAGTTAGTGATCGAGTAAGTAAAAATATTCACAAAGTTAAATATTTTAACACTGGTAAAGAATATCTACACCGGCGGCGGCGTTATTTTAACACCGGTCTAGAATATTTACACCGGTGGCGGCGTTATTTTAACACCGGTCTAGAATATTTACACCGGTGGCGGCGTTATTTTAACACCGGTCTAGAATATTTACACCGGTGACGGCGTTATTTTCACACCGCTTTCAGGGGTAAATTTAACACCGATAATTTTAACACCTACACCGTTTGGATTTACCCCGGTGATTTTTTACAGTGTATAAATGGAAGAAAATTATTTATGACAATCAAAACGTAGTTATTACGTCACAATGAACTCGTAACCCCATTAGCATCATTTTAATTTAACCAGTGAACTGTTTAAGTTATTCACTTATTTAAAATCTCAAGTCCTCTTCTGTCGGCAGTACTTTGAATGAGATAATGCTAGCGACATTTCAAGTATTGTATCCATGGTTCGTATAACTTAACAGCATATGTAACCTTACACTTTATAACGTCATTACCCATTCAATTTATGTAATATACTTATTAAATTTAAGCGGCTTCGTCGTATATACGGGTGATAAAGCCAAGCAAATGAGGTTAGAAGATGTAGATATAAAAAAAAAGTGCTTGTCGAGTGATAAAAAATTAATTAGATCGATTATTGGGAGACAGAGTGGGATGGAGGAGATGGTACTTGAAAAATAATATGATTGAAGTTGATGGAAAAGGTGAAATGTCAAATATGATGAAGCTTATGAGAAATTTTCAAAGGTGAATCTATCACTTCTGTTGTACAACGAAAGAACGTCAGTTTGAACGATTATTAAACATGTCAATCATACTGAAAAAAAAACTCTGACGATATTTTTAACGCTCGAGCTTAAATAAAAAGTGAAAATTTATTTTTAACATTTTTCTTTTTAGGCAACAAATTTTTTACTGTCAATATTTTTAGATAAAAAGAAAAATTACACAGCAACACATAATTCTTTTCTTTTTTTATTTTAATATTGCGAGATGGTTTTTAAATTAAAAAAACGTCTTTTGTCAATTTTAAAATGCAACAAAAAAATAATAGGTTTAATCGTGCCTCGAGCTGATTATAATAATAATAAGTTTCGAGATTAATAGGAAAAAGAGCGTATACATTTTACAAAAAGAAGTAGTAAGTTCAATCTTGAGTAAGGTCGAGGCATTGCCCGGAGCGCAGAAAAAGCTCATCGGGGCAGTCGAGCAGCGAGTGAAGTTGCCCGGTAATAACGGGAACACTGTGAGAACTTCTATTGAGGTAATCTCCTGTTCGGGAAATTTATCCGTCGTTCTGAGTAACTTCCACTCCCGTACCGGGTTACTATATCTATCTATATACTCTTGTTCGTTCATTTATTCTAAAACTCACTCACTTTCTCTATTTCGCTGGATGCCCACGACTATTTTCCTTGGATTAGATGCTCATCTCGACCAATTTATTGAACATTAAAATACTAATTTCTCCTTCAGGACATTACAATCAACGAAAAACGTTTGTATTGTGTGGAGTTTTTCCCAACAGAGAAAGAGTTACAGGCCACTTTCCTTAAAAATTCATAGATGGAATCATTTACTCCCATCCGGCTTATGTCTGGGTTTCAAAAAAAATTTTGTTTCGGCTCTAAAACGCGTTACACAAAAATTTGCACAACGTATTTTATTGTCGAATCCTAATTTGTTATTAAGCAAGTTAGGTGTTTTTGTGGATAAATAGACTGGGTTAAATTATAACAATTACTGTATTCTATGTTAACGGTATACAAAATTTAGAGAGACAGGTCAGGTACAGTCCTGTACTCTCTGCGGGTCAATTGGTAAGTGTCCGTACAATTTTACAAGCTTAGGTATAAGGGTTGTCCTCGTAGTAGGTGGGGAGAAATTTGGTATAGTGACGATAAGGAAACGTTAGATGACGTCAAAGTTTTCTCAAAAACTCATGGATAGAACTACGTCTTAGGATAAGTGGTAAAATGGTCAAAAAGGGGATAGGTTGAAGGTCGGAGTAATATAACTGTAGGCACTCAATTTTATTGCTTTATGACAGGAAAGGATTTAGCCGCCAAATGTTTAAATATTATTTAGAAATTTCCCGACCATACCGTGAGAACAACCGTTTTATGCATTTTATAAAAATATCTATTTGAAAGTTTGGAAAGAAGTACGTTCAAGGACAACACATGCGCGTTGTTCTTAACAAATTTTTTTTCTCGTAAGTCGATGGGTGTTTTTTTCACTAGAGGTCTCCGTCCACAAATTTTATTTTCGAAAATTTCCAATTTTGCTAGCGGGAATGTAAAAATGTCGGAAAGAATAGAAAGAAGCCAAGTAACGAGTACAATTACATCTACAACCCTAGGCAATTTCGTCGTCTGATCTCAAACATTTGCAGGCCGTTTGCCTTCTGGGCAATCCACCGGGATGAAACATTTTCCTTGAGCTTGTTCTTTCTTGAGTCTTTTACCTTTTTCTCATCTCTCAGTTTCACCTGGTCGAGTGAAGCATGACCCAAAGTTCTCAGCAGCCCGAGTTTTCCGACCCCGAGTCAAATGTCAACAGTCCTCGGTCATTCCAAGAACCCATTCACGTGATATATATCTATACATCAACAATATATATCTATATATGTGTATTATCTCAATGAAATATTTGTACATGATTCATGTTATTTTCCCATGTGTATTAAATAAACAAAGACGCAAGTTATTTTCATCTTTCCGGGTCACAAAGATACACAATTGTAATATCTGACAGACGTTTTCTTTTGTATCTGACGACGACAGATTTCTTATTTTTATTGGATAAAGTACAACATCAACAGACTTTAAATTCCGCTTGGTTTAGATTTTCCTTACACACGAAACTTGTGTCGTGTCGTTTCTTATATAAACTAAAACAATATGATATTTTGGTTGAGGCACGCGCAAAGGTAATATGAAACCTTGTAGTCTGTCTCCAAGACCTTTGAGCTTTTTATATTTTTATATTTTTCTGTTACCAAACGAAACCAAACCTCTATTAAATTGAAGCCCTGACCCCAGTGACCCTTGTCGCTGCCCCCAAGCCCGACTTTGATTCAACTTTCATTTACTTTGTGGGCTCTCTCGACGGGAAATATAATTATATAATCGTTACAAGGGGAGAGCAAAGCTGGAAAAGGAGGATGAGATTGTTTCCTAGTGATTCTGGATGCGGTCACCAACCTCTTGAGACTTTTAGACGAGAGCTCCTTACCCTCGAGATATAAAAGAATAATTTTGTACTCGGCGGATTTTTTATTTCTTTCTTTTTTTTTTCCTTTGCCTTTTTTTCTGTATGTAGAGATTCATTTCATGCTGAATCATTTCATTTATTATTATTCATTTGTTCGTTATTGATAACAAATTCCTTCTTTTAAAAACGCGTCAGACGTTTTTCACTTTGAACTCCAATAAGACTTATCTATTGGTGTCGACTGTTGTACGCTGAATGCACAACTCGGAATACGTTTTTTTTTTTTTATAATAAATAATACGCTCTTAGATTATTCATTCATTTTCTCAGCATTTTTTTATTGACGCCCGAGATGATTCAAAATTTTGCCTTTGATATCGTCAAGTCTTTTATCATTAATTTTAATAAAAACGTATTCGTTGTAATAATTATATTTATATTTTTAATTCTCAGACTTTATTCGGAATTTATTCCTGCAATTTTTCAGCAGATAATTGTAAATTAACTGTAAGGGCAGAGGTAAAAGAAACGATGAAGTAAAAAAATAAAAAATTAAAAACTCTATTTTAAAATTATTTTTAGCTTTTAACTTTAGTTTATATAATTAAATGATTTATAACAAATGTTTTTTCTCGTGGAAAAAATAAAATAAGAATAGTAAATAGAAACGTCTAATAAACTTTAAACTTTGAAACTTGTATAATTCTAATTTTTTTAACTTATAAAAAAATAAAAAAAGAGAAATAAAATTTACATTCCCAAGTTAAAAACTGTTTGCGGTGATACTGGGTAGGATGTAGTAACTTTAGCTGGGCATTTGTCGAGACCAAGTTTTCTAATTCATTTCTTCCATAATGTAAATCGTGTGGCGTCTCAACACGCGATCGCAGCCACAAAAAAAAAAAGTAAATAAATAAAAATAAAAAGTAAATGTATGTAGAAATACAAAATAAAATTTAGAGTAAATTTTTCGTGACGGAAGTTTCTTTCACATAAATTTATTGCCGTGTATTGTCTACAATCGACAGGTGAAATATATTCAATCGATATCTTATCAAACGATGACGGAAAAAAGTAAGTGGAGAAGAGTAGACGGAGCGTAAAAAAATGCAAGAGACAATTGTCGTGAAGAAAGTGGAAAAAGTAGTGTAGAGTTGATATATAATAATAATAATAATAAGAGACAATAGTATGACATATTGCGACGTCATCAGCAAGACGTCTGTTTGGACGATAAACCTCTACTTGCTGTCCAAGATCCAAGACCGATGGCCAACTCTGCTTAGCTCACCCATTCGAATAGAACAAGAATTTTTCCCAGACGCTTTATTTGACACAATCTACAGTCACTACTCCTTGATCGTAAAAAAAACACCCGTGTCATCATTTTTCGATCACATCCGTAACTGCCAAAAAAATAAAGCTCACCCTTCTTTCATTATCTACTTTTTTAACTTCCCGCTAAGAAAATTGTAAATTTTCAAAAATTCGGGAAGTTATTGGTTTCGGTCCGATTTACGAAAATCGAATTTCCATCAGATGTCGACGTTTCGAGGTCCTAGGAAGCTATCCTGACTAATTTCACGATGATGTCCGAGTGTATGTATGTATGTATGTACGTACGTATGTATGTATGTAAATATTCATAACTCTTGAACGGGTGAACCGATTTTGATCGTTGAGGTGTCATTCGACGCGGCTTGTTAATGTCTTGAGGCCGTAAAAATTTGAACTTAATCGGTAGGGCGCGTTCAGAGATATTTCAAAAATAAAATTTTTTCGAAAATGTTTTATTTGGATAACTTTTAATTTGCTCGATGGATTGATTCCAAAATCTAATCAGCTCTAAAACTCTATAAGCCGCGTCGAATGCCACCTCAACCATCAAAATCGGTTCATTCGTTCAAGAGAAACCGTTGACGAAAGAATTCAAAAAAAATTTTTTCCTTGGTTTTTTTGAAATTTCTCAAAAATGGCTAAATAAATCAATTTCAAAATTTGATCAGCTTCAGAACTTGATAAAACGCGTCGATTGCCACCTCAACCATCAAAATCAATTAATTCGTTCGCGAGATATCGTGGGAGAAGGAAATGCTAAAAAATGGTTTTTTACAAAACAATGGCATACAAAAGTATTTGCGAGCTCGAAGAGCTCGAAAACAGCGGGAAGTTTTGGGGCTGGTCCGCAGGGTCAACTGACAGACCGATTTTTTTTTTTAAATTCAATTTTATGACTTAAACTTTTATTAGTTTAAAGAAAAAAACAAGTAGTGACATTACCAAAGAACCAATTCATAAACTCCAATAAGATATTGTTCTGAATATCTCAGTAACAACACGAATTCAAGAAAAGTTCCCACGGTTGTATTTGAATAGCGTCATTAAAAACAATGTTCTCCGTGATATAAATATCAATCCTTTTCTCTCCATTTATTTTATTCCATCCTCTATATTCACAATAACCTCCCATAATTAATATCTTTGTACTTGCCGGAATAAAACAATACCATTAAACTTAGCAATAAAAGTTTACAGGTAGCCTATTTATTTATTTTAGCTCCCATCTACTGTCTCATTCGTAAACATATCGATTTATGTGCAAACAGAATTATAGCACGACTAGGCTAAAATAAATAGAAAAAAATATAAAAACCATAGAATTGGGGTAAGGCAAGTTATTGTTATGCGCTCATTAGTTTGTCGTGTACATAAATTCTAAATTTCTAGTATTTTCCACACTGTCAGGGTGCCACTCCTACTACTTTTTCTTTTTTTTATTCTTTTTTTTTTTCATGCTTTTTACCTCGCCAGGTACTGAACAGAAACGATAGCAAGAGATTCGCAATTACGTAGAGTGGTGCAGAACAGTAGAAAATAACATGCAGCGCACGCGTCGTCGAAAGATCGGCAGGTAATGGTAATTGAAGAGAGCGTCGAGCGAGTCGTGGTTAGGATTACGAAGGTGTGTACTAGTAAATAACACGTAGTATATATTATACTCGACTCGACTCGACTCGAGTTTACAATGTTACATGTATTGTATGCTTTTGTAACGATATATGTGAGTGTGTGCAGGTGGATCGAGTCGTTAGGTCGATTGGAATTGAAATGATGTTGCCGTTCAGAGTATAATTAACGTTATGAATTTACCGTCAGCGGACAAGTTTAGATACATCTACGTTATATCCATCATATATTAGGAAATTAAGGCCAGGGGTTATATTTGATGTGCGGACACTGTTAGACCGATACAATACACGTTATCAAATTAACATGCTGAAATATTAAAATAGATAGGTTTAAATTTACTCAAGTGATTCATTGTCTTTTTCATAACTCGAATGCTATTTAAACACGACGGAATTAATTATGAATTTTTAATTGTTGAAATTTCAAGTAATGAAAATAATTATGTGGTATTTTTAACAGAGGACAAATGTCTGGTTATTAAAATTGACAAGGTTTTTAAGTAAAATATATTTCTGGAATATTTAAAATAATATATTTAACTACGAAAGCTGCTCACATGTATAATAAATATTTATCATTACAAATTGCCCTGCATACAATGAAATTTATCCTATAAATTTAAGTTTCAAATCCCATTATGTATTTTACAATACAAATTATTGTACACCTCCTAATAATAGATGTATATATGTATGTATATGTATGTGAGTATGTAAAGTATATAGTATAAAAGGTGGTCCTAGTGTAGTAAGAAAAGTTAGGTTGTTCGTGAGCTGTAACAAATTGCCAATCTCGACCTCGGTACCAGGCCCCACATTCTACGAGCTTTCTGGCACTACTATCGCATCACTATTTCTCATCGCGGTCTTACACACTATCTTATACCAAGAGATTCCTGCATTTTACATATTTCTCTTGTTCATTTGCTACTCTATTTTTTCCTTCACTGTCTTACTGCGCAATCAAATAAATTTACTGTCTGTCTTGGAAAAAAAACATGTCCGATCTCCAGCTGAATTTTCACATGTCAATTTACGAAGAGAGTCAAGTTTTATTTTATTTTATTTTTTTGTTAACTTAAAAAAAAAAACTTGGACCAATTTATCAAGAACTGAAAATAATCCAAAGTACTGAAAAAAAAAGTTTATAAAGATTAATTTAAAGAAAATTCAGAACCGAGAGTACAGGTCTTAACAAATTGCCAATCTCGAGCATCCTATTTCAGCTACTTAACTTGGAAAAACTCTTGGAGGTTTTCACCAAACTCATACTCTGTTTTATTTTTTTTATTATTTTTTTCTTTCCACATTCCTGGCTGGGTTATCT
The DNA here is from genome assembly GCF_029852145.1 of Microplitis mediator. Classification (NCBI taxonomy): domain Eukaryota; kingdom Metazoa; phylum Arthropoda; class Insecta; order Hymenoptera; family Braconidae; genus Microplitis; species Microplitis mediator. The sequence goes on from NC_079979.1 coordinate 20,558,455, forward strand.
GTAGTTTTAAAGTAACCTTTGAATCAGCGTGGCTCCATCTATTTTACGAGCACACCTTCCTTCTAATCCCACAAGTGCACTCGTCGAGTCGTTTACAAGGTATGCGCGAGATCCAATTCCGTCCAAGTTGCATGTTTACAATGACTCAACCCACCGCAGAGTGCATGTGTTTACACGTGAGCTAATGTGCTCCCGTATTTCACGTGCCAGATACTGTGACCATCACATAAACAAACTGTGCACATTATATTTGTATTTGTTCTCATATTTATATTTATGCTGGCATAAAATATACATCAACACACGTGTATGTGCTGCTGGGGAAATCCACAGGAGTGGCAATAATAAACTATTTTCAACGCTCCACTGTGACTAATGGAAATAGAGTTTTAGCTCAGGTTCCCTAGATCATAAACTACTCAATTTATTAAGCTTTCATTCAATACCGCATGATTAAATGCTAATAGTTATCATTTTTTCTTTTTTTTTTTTTTTAATATCCATTAAAATTGATAGGTTTCATTTTTATGGCATAGAAAAACGTTGAATTGGTATTTGCCGAGGAAAATGTGAATCGATAAATGTAAAAGTAAATTTTATTGTGGACTGTAAGTAGTATCTAGATGCCCTCAAGATCCAGGATGGACGGTACTGAGTACTGAGGGGCGAAGGAGGGCACTATTCAAACCTTGAGCTAAGTGGAATGTCCACTATCGGTCAGTAGCTTTCAATCCAGGAGTTCGCCGGAAGACGAGTGTAAACACGCGATACTCTCGACGACCTGAAGCTCTTACTTGTGATGCATTGAAACCTACCCTCGTCCCACAAACTTTTTAGTTTACTCTATTTCTCTCAGTTCTTTTTATTTTATTTTTTTTTCACCCAAGGGTATCTGGAAATACAATTTAGTTGTTTCTTTAAAAAATAACTGAAGTAAATTGTACAACTTAATTTCAGTCAGTTCATTGAACTCAACAAAAAGTATCAATTACCCATAAATTTGTAATAAATCTATAAAAAAAAAAGGTTTCCTTATCAAATAAATTAGCGTTTATAAATAAAATATTTTTATCACATTTAAAATGGTTTTAATTTCAGTTGATTTAAGCGTGAAAAAAAAATAAAAAATAAAGTTGACAAAGAAAAGAATGAAAGAAAAGAAAATAGTATAGTAGTGTTAAATTTCCCGAGTTTTACACTTGGTTACGACATCGAATTGGTATCGTATCTACGCTTTCATTTATCGTTCTCTCCATTTCTCTGTTGTCTCGACTCGGGCGCTGTATACCCATTGCCTTTGTGTCACTTCCACTTCCGTTTTACTCTGTTGATACTATTTTACTCTCGTTTCCACTCTCTATACACATTTTACGCTCTCAATTTTATTATTTTTTTTTTTTTTAAACTTTTTTTTATTATCGTATTTTGTATTCAAACATTGTCATTTTTCACTCACTTGATCTCATATTGCGTTTACCCCAAACACACACATACACACATTCTGTTTTTAATTCCTGGATATTTCAACAATTTACTAACCATGCAAACATATGCACCACCAATTTGTTGTTTTTATACTTTTAAAAATTTTTTTATTTCAAATTATTCAACAACGGAATTTATTTTATAAATTATAAATAAAAGGTGTTTAAAAATAAAACCAAGTGTGCGTTAATAGCCATTAGCTGGTAACTCGAGCCAGTCTTTTACCTAATCGAGCTTATGCAGCGTTATAGAGAGGATGAGATAAAAAATGTAGAAACTAACGAAAGAAAAAATAATCGAATGACAAGGGATCTCTCGAGCTATAATTTGTAACTTGAGTCTTTGTCAACAGACCGATGGAAATGCGAATAAGGAGCAAAGCGACAGTAAGGACCGAGAAATTCAACGTCATCTATCGGAAATTGGATAAGGGGATAAAAATATCTGATGAATCGATTCTTTGTTTTTTTTGTTTTTTACTTTATATACATGAAATCCAATTATTTCGAGACATTAAGATGAAGATTATGTCATCAACTATTTTAATTCAATTTAAACTAAATATAAATGACAATTATTTATATTACACGGAAAGAAAATTATGGCAGCGGTTTCCCTAATTTTGTGAAGTTTTTTGCTATACCATCATAGGAATTACGACCATAAATTATGGGAGCGGTTCCTATAATTATAGGAATGTTTCCCATAATTATAGGAATAGTTCCTATAATTATGGGAATGATACCCATAACACTATAGGAATGGTTCCTATAATTATAGGAATAATTCCTATAATTTATGGGAATGGTTCCTATAATAGTATGGAAACTATTCCCATAATATTATGGGAATGATTCCCATAATGCAATTGGAATGGTTCGTATACCATTATGGGAATCATTCCTATAATATTATGGGAATAGTTCCCATACTATTATAGGAACCATTCCTATAATATTATGGGAATGGTTCCCATATTATCATGAAAAAATTAATTTAAAGAAGTGTGGTAATCACTTCTACAATACACAGAAATATTATTAAACATAAAAACGAAAATTCAAACATTGAAAAAAAAAATCGTATTTGGCAAAAAAACATTAAAATTTTTAACAAGAATTTTTTGTCAGCACAAAACATTCAAGAAAATTCAAATTTTGGGAAATTTCTACACTATTGTGCAAAAAAAAAAATTTTATGATATTATAGGGATGGTTCCCATAACATTATGGGAATAGTTCCCATAATATTATAGGAATAGTTCCTATACCAATATGGGAACCATTCCCATAATAGTATGGGAATGATTCCCATACCATTATGGGAATGGTTCCCATAATGATATGGGAATGGTCCCCATAATATTATGGGAACCATTCCCATATCATTATGGGAACCGGTGCCATAATTGTATGGGAACTATTCTCATAGTATTATGGGGATGGTTCCCATAATATATGGGAACCATCCCTATAGTAGTATAGGTACTATTCCCATACCATTATGGGAACCATTCCCATAATGCATAGCAAAACTTTCCATAATTTTCTTTCCGTGTAGAGACTAAGAGGCTAAAAAAAAATCATTAAAATAAAACATTTTCCTGTACAGCAGCTTAATAAAAATTCCAAACGATATTTATCAAATAAAAAAGAAATTTTGTTATTATAAGTTTTAAAAGTTCTTGCCAATACACAAAGACCCCAATAATGTTTGGGATTATCGATTATCGATATTTATTACCGCATAGGCACAAATTATGCTTATATATCTATATCTATATATAGATATTATTAAATCTCCATGTAAAGTACATCCCCCATTATAGGTTGAATAATTTTATTGTTTAAAATTTATATATAAATGAAATATTTGGTTTTTGTTGAGAGAATTAAATGGCCAATAATTTATTTTATGTATGAGTCGAAAAAAATATAAAAAAAAAGATGACCCAGCACCCGGCGTATTGTCCGAAGAAAAACACACAGGACACGACACGTAGTAAAGATAAATTGGCGGCCTTAGAAACGAATCACGAGCCGAAGACAGAGTCAATTATCGAAAAGCACATCGCTCCCCCGGGAGCTACGATCTTATACTGGCTAGTTCCGAATCGGAATGGCGGACTTCCGTTACGAATAAACTCGGGAATGGGTTTTAGGGTGAAAAGGAAAAGAGAAAAATAGAAAAGAACTACTGAGTCGAACTGGATATAGATGGATAGAGAGGGAAAATAAGAAAACGAATTTCATGAAATGTTTACGGCGAAAAAAGGATTTTCGGGATTCTTTTTACTGTTTGAGTTTTGTCGTCAAACAAGAATTTGTTGGTCTCTGGTTTACTTTCATACTGCAGAAACCCAACAATAAAATATTTCAATATTTCCGCGCAGTATATTGGATTTTTTATCGGCTTTCAAAATGAAAATTTATCGTATTATTTACTCGCATTATTATATATGAGCGGCCATTTAAAGTGTTTTGTTTAACAAAATTTTTTTTTTTCAATCTACAGAATACAAGTTTTGTGGTTTTATGAGCAACATGCAGCCATTTCTTTATTTTTTTTTTACTTTTTATTATTGTTGAGGGTTACGCGAGCCCATGAATTGTCAAAGCCGGAGGAAAATTGCACAACCCAAGCGCGTTATGACAAACCACAGACTACTTCTTTTGGTGGAGACTTTCATAATGTCAACCCATGATTTCTTTGTTCTCCGTCTACTATTTTTTCTGCCACTTTTTTTCCTTTTTTTTTTCTGCAAGAGAATCTTCACAATTTAAGCTCAACTGTGCAACTTGATGGCAATAAAAAAATAACCAACTTATTACTTTTCCCAGAGACACTCTGTTTTTGTGTGCTTATTTCCTCCTTCTCGTTTTATTTTTTTTCCCTCTAAAAAGTTACTGAAAAACGAGTAAACAGAGAGATTAAAAAATTTTTTTCCAACCAAGACCACGAAATAAAATTCCCGTGTCTCAACTTGCCCATCTGTCTGTTATTATATTTTTATATAATCTCTTAAAATTTAAATATTTTATAAAATATTTTATTTACCTTATGATTGATCCGCACATAAATTGTACACCAGGTTTTTCCATATATTTTATCACAATATTTTTCTCACGATGCGCCACGAGATAAGAAATAACGTTAAGACCTTTCGACATATTGATATTCTGTCTGTAAACCGAACGAAGTAAACACGTAATCGATTTTGCGGTGTCTTTTCCTACGTGTCATTTTTTATGTTCCATAAATAATAATCATAATTATTATTATCATTAAAATTTAAAATTTACTTCATAAGACGTGAATAAAAAAATTATAAGATAAATATGAATAAAATTTTATTACGCGTCATTTTTTGTGTTTTTATGTCACAAGTTGCGTGTTCCATAGAGAGGCTGAGGTGCTCGTAAAAAGGGTAGAACAGAATGTGTGTCAAGAGAGACAGTAAGCTTTGTTTAACTAACACCTCCATGACAAGTATTCTTGATCTCATTTCCTTCATTTTCGTAATTTATTAATTTTTAATTTATCATTTTTTTATTCTTCTACACTGTAAAAAGAGCGGTGTTAAAAATGGACTCGTTTTAACTCCGCCCGGTGTAAAAATAAAATTACACCGGTGTAGGAGGAGTAATACACCGGTGTTAAAGCGGGGTAACCGGTGTAAAAGCGGGGTAACCGGTGTTAAAGCGGAGTAATACCGGTGTAAAAGCGGAGTTATGCCGGTGTAAAAGCAGAGTAAATTGCGTCCGCTTGGAGTATTAACTATAAAGATTATAAAACACAAAAAATGTCAGTTCTTTATGAAAATTAATAAAAAATATCATTTATTAACAAGTATAGTGATCGAGTAAGTAAAAATATTCACAAAGTAAAATATTTTAACACTGGTAAAGAATATCTACACCGGCGGCGGCGTTATTTTAACACCGGTCTAGAATATTTACACCGGTCTAGAATATTTACACCAGTGGCGGCGTTATTTTAACACCGGTCTAGAATATTTACACCGTTCTAGAATATTTACACCGGTCTAGAATATTTACACCAGTCTAGAATATTTACACCAGTGGCGGCGTTATTTTCACACCGCTTTCGGGGGTAAATTTAACACCGATAATTTTAACACCTACACCGCTTGGACTTACCCCGGTGATTTTTTACAGTGTAAAACAATTACAGTATAAAATTTAAACTAGACAGACGACTGTTGTAAAAGAGTTGTTTTTTTAATGTTTTATAAACTTTTCTGTGATTTGATAACTCTGAACTTAGATAATCCTCTTACAGAGCTCGCGGTAGTAGAAGCGAAAAAGCATTTTTCAGTTGGGCATCGAGTTTTCCGGAACTTTGTCGTTGCAAATAATTCAATTGATCGGAGAGACGAGTTGCCAGCAAAGTAGATATACGTCTGTGGTCTGTTGGGTCCACTGGGAAATGGTAAAAAGAATAAAAAAATATATATATATATATATATATATATATATATATATTTATCTATACACATATTTATCTGTAAATGTAACAAACAAGGAGGTATATATATAATATAGAGGAAAAACAACACATGAAAAAGAAAATAAAAATAAAAAGAAAAAGAGGAATGAGATCAGAGCAATGGAACTCTCTAGCAAGTTCCCAAAACTTGGATCCGCAACAGTCCAAGCAGACTACTACTCGCTACCATCTACCAACTGCACTGTTCTTCGGTTAGTGTGTACGTGTACCAAAGGAAATAAATTCTAGTGCAGAGGTTACGTGACGGCGGAAGATTATATCGATATCCCGTAGGACGTTGTGGGTTTCGCGCAAAACTTTAACCAACTACGGTTGGACTTTTGTGACATCTTTGATCGATACTTTTTCCCTTTTTATTCCTGAGGTTTAGTTTGTTTCCTCGGTTTTGTCTCTCCATCGTCTTGTATTGAATTGATTGATTCTGAATAAACTATATTTATTCTCAAAACCTTTAAATATTATTTATGTGTCACGCAAACATTCTCACGGTATTTCTAAGAAAAAGATAAATAAACCGCTATACACTTTTTAATATGTAAAACAGATATTTTTATTGTTTTACATAACAGGTTGCATTATTGAATTTGAATTTAAAATTTATAGATACCCTATTTTTTTAAATTATTCTTACTCATGATTTATAAATAAATATTTAATAAGTTTTGATCGGTGTGCAATATTGGATGTCCCAAAAAAAAACAACAACTCGGATATATGAAATAATATTTATTGTTTTTTCAAATCAGTGTCTTTGTTATTACCACCATAAAAGTGATATGTCTGTTGGTAAAAGACATAAAGTTTGTGCATGTATACCACAATTCCGGGTGTGAATAGTTTAACAAAAATATAAAACAGTAAAGAATAAAAGAAATAATAAAACGAGTGTATCAAGAGAAAATGTAAAAGAGTTTTTCCACGTACTGGTATATTGCGTGTTGACCAATGATTAACACAACTCTCATATCCTTTGACTTATCTTACAGGTTGATATGTAAACGTGTTTACATTATCGTAAATTCAACTTTTTTATTTATTTTTTTATATCTATATATTTCTTTCCAAGCTATGAAATGGTGAAAAATAAAAATGTTTCCAATATTTACAGAGTAAAGACAAACATAAAATTTATTAACGAAAAAAAACAAAAAATAAAATGAAATACACGAAACGGTTGGTACAGAGTATGTTTTAAAATAAAAAAAAAAAAAATTAAATGGACAAAAAAGGCCGGTAATAAAAATCCAACAATCGATTTACACATTTGAATCATCGCCGCAAATGTGTATGCACTGAAAAAAATAATCGCTAGCTGCTAGCGATTTTTTTCGTTAGCAGCTAGCGATTTTTAATCGTTAGCTGCAAGCGATTATTTCGCTAGCGGCTAGCGATTTTTTCTTTAGCAGCTAGCGATTTTTAATCGTTAGCTGCAAGCGATTATTTCGCTAGCGGCTAGCGATTTTTTCTTTAGCAGCTAACGATTAAAAATCGCTTGCTGCAAGCGATTATTTCGCTAGCTGCTAGCGATTTTTTCGCTAGCAGGTAGCGATTAAAAATCGCTTGCTGGAAGCGATTTTTTCGCTAGCTGGAAGCGATTTTTTCGCTAGCAGGTACCGATTAAAAATCGCTTGCTGGAAGCGATTTTTTCTTTAGCAGGGAGCGAATAAAAATCGCTTGCTGGAAGCGATTTTTTCTTTAGCAGGGAGCGATTAAAAATACTGTTTTTATCATTAAAATATATATATATATATATATATATATATATATATATATATATATATATATATATATATATATATATATATATATATATATATATATATATATATATATATATATATATATATATATATATATATATATATATGTATATATATATATTCATATATAAATATATATTTATATATATGCATAAATATATATGAATATGTATATTTATAAATTTATTTAACTGATAAAAATAGTATTTTTAATCGCTCCCTGCTAAAGAAAAAATCGCTTCCAGCAAGCGATTTTTAATCACTACCTGCTAGCGAAAAAATCGCTTCCAGCTAGCGAAAAAATCGCTTCCAGCAAGCGATTTTTAATCGCTACCCGCTAGCGAAAAAATCGCTTCCAGCAAGCGATTTTTAATCGCTCCCTGCTAAAGGAAAAATCGCTTCCAGCTAGCGAAAAAATCGCTTCCAGCAAGCGATTTTTAATCGCTAGCTGCTAAAGAAAAAATCGCTAGCCGCTAGCGAAATAATCGCTTGCAGCTAACGATTAAAAATCGCTAGCTGCTAGAGAAAAAATCGCTAGCCGCTAGCGAAATAATCGCTTGCAGCTAACGATTAAAAATCGCTAGCTGCTAACGAAAAAAATCGCTAGCAGCTAGCGATTATTTTTTTCAGTGTGGAGTGAGAGAGAGGATGGGGTGAAGGTGTACTTCCTGTCAATATCGAAAATACTTGAGTGACATTTGGTAACTAATGGATCGAAAGCACATTGCCAACAGGTCGATTCATTGTTTACCTATTCTCACAACTCCTCTGAAAGTTACGTGCGCTCACCTGCATTGATCTCCTATTCGAATTCCATTGCATGAAAACCGTGGTAGTGCCTGTCGAAGTACGCTTAAAAGCTCAACCGATTTTATATTCGTACAAGAGTTGAATAATAAGTGCTCGATTGAAAGCATACCCAGAATATATGTCTCATATATCTATATATGTACTTAAATTCTATTCACTGAATATTCACTAGTTTAATTTTGTATTCAAACTTTACTCTTACAACCCATTATATATTTTTTATCATTATTATAATTATTATTAACACTACTGGTTACAAGAGCACCTTAACTATTTAAAAATAAGATCTCCAATACGAAATTTATTTACAAATCATAATAATTCAATCGTTTTTTTATTATTGCACGCCTCGGAAGCGAAGCGGAGAGGTTGTGCTTTATAACCGACCTGTCAAAGTCACACGATTTCCACTCATTAAAGTGCATATATTTTTTTTCTATTACTCTTACACATTATGAAAAACACATCAATATAAAGCTGAAACACTAATGAATAATCCTGATACTTTTTTTAATTTGTCCAATATGTATTAATATAACAAAAAGTTCATTAAAAAAAATTTATCGTGGACGTCCATTAGTCTGTGGTTAAAAAAAACGGCGTGGTACGGATATCTCGAGAACGACTTGACGAAACTACTTAATTTTTTTTTCAAAATTTTCAGAAATAAGCAAAGAAGGTTCCTTTCGAAAATCACTACTGTAGGCCTTCTCGTTTTTTTAAAAATAAATCATTACGGTTAAAACCGGCAATCTTACATGTAAACAAACACACTGCCGCCATTTTTCATTAGGAATGTTCTCCTTTTTTATTTTTTTTTATTACCGTATATTTACCATGGAAATTTCTATGGGAAAAGAGCGGGATATTCAATTCTATTCGAAATTTAACTTTTAAAAAAAAACATAACATGAGCGTTCGAGGCGTGCACTTTTGGATTTTCCAAATTTTTTTCTAAATTCTAAAGCCTTTGAAATCTCTAGTATTCAAAGTTGAAAAAATTGCATGGATATAAAAAATTTTTTTTTATTTTCCGAGTCAGAAACTTTTAAAATGGTCTTTCTTCTTCAATTTAGTCGGTCGTTGAGCTCAGTACGATGAATTTTCGCTGAGTTGAGAGCTGTCAAAAAAATAAAAAACTCACTTTATACCTTGATTACCGATAACTCGACTAATTATCGTGCAGAAATTTAAATAACGATTTCAGGCATTTCGAAATATTATTTAAATCAAGCACTAGCTGGATTTTACTATATACAATTTTTTTTCCACATGTTAAAGCCTTATAAAGCGAAAAAAAAAGTGAGCTAAATTTTTAATTATTAATTTTTTTTTCCGATCAAATATTAAATTCCATCAGGAGATTTCGAGTGAAATTATTTGAATAATAAATACAGATTGATTTATAATTAAAATGAAACAAAATGGCGGATTTGATATAAAATAAATAAATAAATAAAAAGCTCTCTCTCTCTCTTTCTCTCGGTTTGGTTCACGCAGCAGGTACGCGAGCGTTTCACTATTGATTCTCATTGAGGTGCAGAGTAGAAGTTGTCAGTACTGCGCACGGACTGTGCGAGAACATCGTGCCGCCGCGGAGAGTGAGCCGAAGAAGGTATAGTACAAGAAGAACGTAAAATAAGAGACTCGGTTAAATTGAGAGAGAAAGAGAGAGAGAGAGAGATAAAGAGAGTTGAATTGCCCTAGTTGCCGCCACTAATGTCTCATACTAACTACTTTTTTTCTCTTACTCGTACTCTTAACTATTTTTTCTTCTCCATATCCTAAAGAACTGACTCCAGTGTACCCACTGGTGAATTGAGAAAATCCGAGTAGTTTAGATAAAAATAACCTTAAAGTAGACACTTTTCTTTTTACCGCCTTTATTTTTGAAACTTTTTTTTAAAACTTTCTTGCGGTGGTATCGCTTTGTAAATTCAAAAACAAGTAACGAGTTAACTCCTGCACTATATTTATATTTTTTATATTACTAGATGTTTGATCGCTAAAAAACCAAGTGTCAGAAGTCTATTTATTTGACAATTATTATTACTGATGTTATTTATTACTTTATATTTTTTTTTATTACTGTTTTGAGATACAGCAAAGATAAATTTTAATTCTGAGTCTGACATTTATAGCATTTTATCTATTAACTTGGAAATAAAAAAAAAAAATAAAAATAATCACTTAGAGTTAATGTTAGTGAATAAAATATTTTTTTTGTGGAAAAGAAATCAAATCTAGGAATGTGTTAGTGTTTGGATTAAAAATAAAATATAAGGTATAAAGGTTGTGTAGCTGTCTCGGAGGAAAACAATTACACCGGTGGAATACTTGAGAAATAAGGTCACCTATCGCAATATCCTTTACCCTACTCTTAGTACTCTGGTACTCCAGCGTGTTTTACGTCGTAAAATTGCCATCATATCCCTCCCCAGCAGAGTTTACTTAGCCTCCTCTACACCCACAGGTTTCTCGACTGGTGTACTATGTATATATTTAGCTCCTTCATTTTTCTACGCGTTTTCATTTATTATCCTCTATATGAGAACGGATAAATTCATTTTGTACGAATTTACTAGGAATATAAAATTCACGAGCTTCTTATGAATATAATAATAATAATTTTAAAATTAAATTTCATGTCGAAAAATGATAGGGGAGGGTGGGGCAGAGCGGCCCCCCGAAGCCAATTATTATATTTTGTGGCTTTCAACCATAAGATCACTTTGCTTTTGTCCTACTTCGAACAAATTTATGGACATTTTGCCGAAATTCTGAAAAAAAAAATTTTTTTTTGTGGGGCAGAGCGACCCCCCTCCAAAAAGTGATAAAACATTTTTTTTTTCGTTTTTTTTTTTTTTTAAATTGTTTTCATCATTAAGAATGTATTTATTTCTCTTGACAACTATTTTTGGTTTTATATTACTCGAAAAAAATTTTTTAAATCGTAAAAAATCGTTCACTCTCGATTACCTTAATTACTAATTGTTATTTAATAAAAAAAAAATCAATTCTATAGTTTTACTTTATTTCAAAAATTTATCAACTAAAAAAAAAATTTAATTTTTATAAATTTTTAGTGACCAAATTTGCTTCTTACATATAGAAACGGCCGAAAAATATGAAAAAATAATTTTTTCGGAAGTTTCGGCTGGTCCATTTTGCCCCAGGTGTTATGCGTAGGGCTAGAAATGTGGAATTATAATAATTTTTTTTTAATTTGACGATAAAAATATGAAAAAATCACTTTTTCAAAATTTTGGGCTTGTCCATTTTGCCCCAAATGTCATGCGTAGGGGTAAAAATGCGCAAACATATCGGATTTATAGTAATTAGGCGAAAAAAAAAAAATTTTTTTTTTGATCAAAATTTCAGGGGGGCCGCTCTGCCCCACCCTCCCCTACCTACATTCTGCCCATAAAATAACAAATCCATCCGATATAACATTAAATATTAAAACATAACTCCAATTACTATTATTATTATTGTAGATGGATTTAAATAACAAATAAAGTGATCCTAATTAGCATCATCAATAGATTTCCCGTGGTAACATAGCCAATATCATCAGAATACTAACACGTTGGCTAATAACAATACCGACGAGAGAGGAAAAGAGAAACAAGAGGAGAAGCGAAACAAGTGATCGAAGCGTATTGCAGGTTGTAGACGATATTGGACGTTATATACACAAGGGGTTAAACACAGTGGGAGGTAGTTTGATACACGTGGGAGGAAGGGAAACGTAGAAATGCCACGTAGAATTTCAGTAATATTGCGTATGACAGTGGTTTCCCGTGGTTCCACAGGGAATGCGGAAGTAATGATGTGGGATCGAACCTGAGCCACCAACCGCGTCAGAGTTCAATAGCGTTGGTGTAAACATGCGATTGAATAATTTAAGAGCCCACTGATAAATTCACTACATCCCTCCTCTATAATCAATACCACAATACACCACTACATTTATTTATTTATTTCCTTTTATTAATCATAATTGTTACCATCTATTTATACCCCATTTAATTATTCAGTGAGTTCATATTTAAAAGGAAGATAAATTATAAATAATAAAAAAAAGTTGTCGAGTTTGTTTTATCAATCTTAATGTTTCGTGACATAACTTTTCAAGACCGAATCTTAAATAAAAGTTGTGTGGAGTTTAATAAATGTTAGAGCAGGAGCGTTCGTCGCTAAATAACTGTGACATTAATAATAATTAGGCACCAGCACAATTTCTTTCTTCGTTTAATATTTTTTTTAAAAAATTTATTTTTCACGCGGTCTTGCTGCAAGTTTATCTCTACTAGTAAATCACAGTGCATTTGCTCAATTGGAAAATAACTTTACGGTAAAAGAATCATAATGAAATACAGGTGGAGCTAAAGTATTCTTTCTACCTTAATATTATTATGATTTATGATAAATTACTACTAAGTGATATTTTTTTTTACAGATAATTTATCATTATTATTGTTATTGTTATTCTATTATAGAGAGGTTTTATTATGAAAAGTAATTTGTCAACACCTTGTCCGACATCAGGGACTAATATCAAATGAATTTCACGAGTGGCTGGCATAACGAGACATTTGCCGTAACGAACATTAAATACTGTTTTGCCATTAAACATAAATTCACGTCACTGTATACCAAGTTATTTATACGAGCCTGATAGAAGTACAACTGGTCAGCCCACTGCTCTACCATCAGAGAAATAAAAAATATATATATGAAAAAAAAATAAAAATAACGTAGTGAGAGGGTGAGCGTGTGCTGATAAACGAATACGTTGAGTATATTAACGTATTTTACGTGCATTCGTTTTCCCCGAGGATTAATGAAAAAAGAAAAGAGTAAAAAATAAAAAGGCCGTGGACAAAATATGTCTCGCGCTCACCTACACTATCAAAATGAATTTAATTTTAAAAATAGCTATATTGCATACGTATTTCACTCTCATTCTATTTTATATTAAACATTTTTTTTGTTTATTTATTTTTTTGAGTAAAGTTTATGCTGAGAATGAAGCCCCCATCGCGCGTGAAATGCCGCTCATGAATCTGGATGAAGGCGTATCTAAATATTTTTATCAGGCTCACTCGAGTAACAAACTTCCACCAACAACACTACTGTACACAGAAGCCCGCTGAGTTTCATTTTTTTTTATTACCGCCTCGTTTTATACCACTTTAGAAGCGCCTAGTCTAGAAAAATATCAACCTCTACGTTTTTTCACGGAAAGAAATTTTAAAAAACAATTTTTATATTTTTTCTAACTTGAGATCTCTCGTGTATCATCGGAACTTGAATTTATCCACTCAAAATAAATTACACTTGACACTAGTTTCTTAACTAAATTTAAAAATTTCAAATTTATAGGATTAATAAGTTTGTATGGTAAAGAATGTAGAGTTTACGTAAAATATGTAAGTTAGAGCGAGAGTTTATAATTAAATCGTTCGGGTGAAGTAGGTGAAAGGTAAAGTTCGGGCGAGTAAAGCCGGAACACACATCGACATTGATCAGCTGGTAGAACCCTAATCCCAGTGCAATCGAGTAGAGGCATTAGAAGAGACGGGAACGCGTAAGTTAAAAGAGCAAATATTTGCTGAGGGTATTGCGGTGGTGAATAGTGGATTCAGGTTCGCTCAAAGAGAACGAATAAGAAATGAGAAATAAGCTAATATCAATATATGAGGTAACGTAAGCTAGTGAGGGTATATGGAGCCATTGGGAGATTGGATATGTAGTCGTCGAAGCACTTGATAAAAGGAGTTGCCGTGTTACCTTATACCACCAATACATAATACATCGACTTTGCTAATGTACACACATTATTACCTTAACACACCCAAACCTAACAAACAAACTGCTCCCACTATTTAAGCTTAACAAGTATTGAAAGAAAATAAAAATTATGTTCAAATTTTACATCCTCCTATTATATTTATTTTTATCTTGTCTCGACGACAATTCTTACCCAGTTTTCGCGTTATTAATTTTTATTGGACATTTTTATGAATATTCAAATCCACTAAAAGCTACTCCAGACTTGTGAAATACATTTGTAAATTAATCAACGTCATTGCATATAAATTATTAAAGAGTACAAATGTCCGATAATGATAATTTAATTTCGATTAAATATTAAAAAGAGAACGTAGTAATAAAATATTAGAGAAAATAAAAATACCCGAGTCGAAATATTAGACGTAAATTGAACGTTCTTAACGTTTTGAACGTAAATTGAACGTTTTTAACGTTTTGAATGTAAATTGAACGTTTTTAACGTTTTGAACGTAAATTGAACGTTCTTAACGTTTTGAACGTAAATTCAACGTTTTTAACGTTTTGAATGTAAATTGAACGTTTTTAACGTTTTGAATGTAAATTGAACGTTTTTAACGTTTTGAACGTAAATTGAACGTTTTGGACATTAAAAACTCAATTTGACAGCTTTTAACTTATTCAAAACGTAGATTGGAGTATCATAAATCGAAAACGTAACTAAAACCTATTTAGACTTACAATAAGGAAACACAAGCATGCCAAAAATTTTTTTTTATCGATTTTGTACTCCTGGATTATAATTCCGTAGAATTTTGTCGTCCGCCTTTTTGGCTCTTAAAAAAAAATTCGTATTTTGAAAAAAAAATTTTTTCAGTTCATACTTCTATCTAACACTATTATATCTTTTCATATATTATGATATCAAGGTTATGAAAATTTTGATTACAAATATTGAAATAAATTAATTGATGTTAGTCCGGTCAATTTAGACATTCGAAGTTACATAAAGTCCCAACAAACTGAATTTCTGTGAAATTGTTCAAAACATAATTATAAACAATGTCTAGAAGTTCCCCATCATTCCCCTGTAAGGAAAAAATTTTATTCAAGGTCAAATGTCAAAAAAATGAGTTTTTCGTGATTTTCAGCAAAACGATAAGTTTTATCATAAAAGTACCTCAGACAAAAATTGTAGATCATAAAATTATCTATAAAAAATGTTATCATTAAACTAAAATCATAACTCATGAAATTACCAATTTTTTACTAACCAAAATACAAAAAAACCGTTCAATTTACTTTCAAAACGTTAAAAACGTTCAATTCACCTTTAAAACGTTAAGAACGTTCAACTTACGTCTAATATTTTGACTCGGGTAGTGGGACGTTGAATAATAAATGAAAAGATGAGTGATCCAAGTTATTTGCAATGGAATTTATAAGGTTTGTTGACCTTATTACTTGGATGTACCGAAGTCGAGCATGAATTCAAAACGTTTGACGTAAAGCAGTTGGTTGATGGTTAACAATATGCAGTGATTAAATCTGGCTTCTATTACCTAAGGACTATAAGCTCTGTGGTTTAGTGTTCCAGCACAAGGCGTACCCGTTAGTAAATGCAGTTTGTAGTCGTAGTGCTCGTGTACTCTTGCTTAAAGATCTACCTTAGAAATCCATTTATATCTCAAACAAATTTTCTATTGCATAAATCAAAGCCTTATCTTTATCTATCGATTGCTATTTAAGTTTATGAAAAATAAAAAAATCAAATTTACTTATTAAAGATATCAATAATGACATCGCTGTAGTTTTTTATCATTATTTTCGTCTACTAATATTTAAAGTTACTCTGATAAGTTTTAATTAAACTTTTGAATTTTATCTCTTTTAAATAAATTATTATTAACTCACTTCCAGTCATTAGGACCAATTATTTTTATTTCTTGGAATTAATTTTCAGAATAATAATAATAAATAAAGGAAATGTTTGACGCTTTTAAATGGAAGCGAATAGTGCTTAAGTACTTATTTTCGTATTTATATAATTTATTATTAAAATATATATTCATAAGGATTTTAAACGGTTAAAATTTTAATCTCGACTATTTCAATGAAACGCATTATGGAATTTCAATAAAATATTATTAATATTGACATATTAATAATAATTATAAAATTTAAAAAAAAGAATAAACATTCAGATATTTAATAATTAAAAAGTATATAAGCTTCTTATAAATTCTCATGATAATTAAAATATGTAATCATCCATTGCATTTTATCTACAGTTCGCATAAAACTGAAATCCTATTATAATAATAACAATAATAATAATAATAATAATAATAATAATAATAATAATAATAATAATAATAATAATAATAATAATAATAATAATAATAATAATAATAATAATAATAATAATAATAATAATAATAATAATAATAATAATAATAATAATAACAATAAAGATAAAAAAATAGGAGTGATATCTTAATTTAATCCGGCAGTTATATATACGGGTGAAGTAACATTAACACGAGCCAACACTTATGTCATCCACAGGTTTAATTATCCTCGTTTTATTAACATGACAGAATAAAGCGTAAAAAAAATAAATAAAAAATAATAATGGAGGTTTTTATGCAGTGCACGTTGTTGCATGAAATATAAAGCTTCGAAACTCCACGTAAAAGCCGTCCATCAACGTCTAATTTAAATTGCGTTTTAGTTTCGGGAACAAGTAGTTTACAGAAAATCGCTAGTCTGTCTATATATGAGACGCGTTGGAAATTCAATACCGTTTATACAAACGCGGTTAGTTAAGCATAAGTCGAGTTATGCTCAAACAAACCTTGACTATATAAACACCTTAGTATTCTCAATTAATTAATTTCCTCAGGTATTCAAAACATAATTTGTTAATTATTACTCTATTAATACATAAATAATTTTAATAATTAACTATTAACAACATGTAGTTTAACCAGTATAGAGTTTTCATTTTGTCGACAGCTCTTAGAAAACCAATGAGTAGATAAATGGATATCCCCTATACTTGTCTTGTGTATTATAAATTTCTTATATATATATATACATACAAAATGAATGTATGGAAGTATGAGTAGAGGGAAGCATGTTCTGCAGAGAAAGCACTCTCGAGCACTTTGTAACGTGTTTCGTGTACGCGTTATTGTTACAGCCGGTGAGAAGAGTTATAGACAGAGCGCATTGTACGGGTTTGAAGGCTGCCACGCGAAGCTCTGAATTGAAAAAGCATTTTTTAAAATAAGACGGAGATAAGAGACGACGAAAGGACGGTTCGTGTGTTTTGTATCAAGTTGAAACGTTACCTGCAACTGTGAGCTACAACCTCGGTAATGTTACTGCTACTGATAAAGAGAGAAAAGAAAATCAATGGCACGCTGACCCATTTCGCCAATTCACTGTCCTTGTTATTTTTTACAGCTTCACTCATTTCCAGCTGTGATGTGCACTTTTTTTTATCCCATTTAAAGCATATCTGTTTTTGTCGTTTTGTTCTAACGGCTATTTTTCTGACTATGGATTAGCATTCTGTTTATTATTATTATTATTTAATTACATGATCAAGATTGTAATCAGGTTAACGAATAATCACCAATTTGTTTTTATTATTTATGGATTTTAACTGCTACTACTAGTAGACAATTATTATTTCGTATCGTTATGGTGACTTTGCGATAATTGACGATTTGTTATATCGGAATAGACGAAAAACCGGTAACGATGTGATACAAATAACAAGGTTCTTCTCACTCTAATTACCCGATTATTGACGCGTTTCAACTATTCGTCGTTACAGTAAAAAAAAAAAAAAAATTATTTCCACAACTTTTAACTGCGAAAAAGCTTTTTTAACATTTTTCCGTGAAATTGAATGTTTTTCCCAGCTTTGTTTTTTATTCTAAAACTTTTTTGAATAATTGGTGGAAAAAATTCTCCATTGTTTAGTATAAAATAACTATCGTTAAAATAAAAATTCAATCCGTTATGTTTTATTAAAAAATATTTATAATCTTTTAAGTAGTCAAGGATTTAGAGTTGTAAGCATACTCACGTTCGTATTTAGCATGTGAGAAAAAAAAAAAATTGTAAATTTTGAAATATATTGAAAAATATTAACAAGACAAAAGGCGCACTAATTGGAAGAGATTCACGTGATTTTTAATGATTTAAAATCCAATATGAATAATGAATACCAGATTAAAATGGGCGATGAATAGAAAAAAAAATAAATAAATAATAAAAAAAATAAAAATCGTTTTACGGTTAAGGAGGAATAAGTTGGAAAAAAAATGTTGGGCGTTAACGAGGACGCGTCGTCGAAGTAAGATGTGATTATTATCGATGACGAACGATATCTGAGTGATTGTGCCAGGTGGAGACCAAGTCGTTTAGACATAATTGCAGTTAAAGACTAATGACGTTACTCTTTCTTTCTTTTCTTTTTTCCCTCTCGATTCTCGGAATAAATTGCGCACTGATAAGATGAGTGGAAATAAAAAAGTACCCGAAAAGTAAAAAAAAAAAAAAAGATCCTTCATATCGCGTGACGAACGATGATTGCGATTGAGCTCAAACAATCGACTCTGTTTTAAGAGTGTGCAGGTAATACACCCGAATACTTGTGAATAGACTCACAAAAAAGGGACTTTTTGTGAGCACGATAATCGCTTTCGTCATCCAAGAATTCCCTGTTGGGGTGTATGAGAAAAAACAAGACAAAGACCAGAATAAAATAAAAAAATTTTAATAATGATGATAATTCAAGTGCGTCATCAAATTTATTGAGATAAATACTGACAAATCATTAATCGACAAGTGTTTACGACAAATATAAATAATTGAATTTTTAATGGATAGAACATTTAAATTTTTGTAAAGAAAATAAAGTACATAAGCCGGAAAAAATAAAGGATGAGATCTAATGCATTATTATAAACACAGAAACAAGAAAACCAAGACACAAAAGCTTTAGTTTCATTGTAATCTGAAGAATGTATACATCTTGAGAGAATTGCATCCTTTCAAGCTAAAAGTCTATTGTATAGAAGTCATCTCAAATGGAAATGAAACCCAACGTAATGAAAAATTTGTATACAACCTTTCGAAAATCCACTTAGGGTTACGTTCAATCATTCGGATCAATCACATTAAGTTTTAGACTGTGGATAAAATTGCTGCCTCATCGATCATCCCTTGATTAAAATGATTCTTACTCCTTACATGTGTGCTGGGTAATATTTATTCCTTGGAATTTAATAAATTGTATACGTAAGCAAATAATGAGGGGTTACTCGATCACAAGAGTGTCAATGTTATCAAGCTTAGCAACACCCTCAAAATATTTGTAAGCCCGAGTTCAAACTTGGTTAGTTTAGCCATCGGTCTTACACCCAGATACTACTTTGTAGTACCAAAGCTCACTAACTTTAAATTGACATCGTGACTCAAGAGTAGTCGACACTTGCTGACCGTTCATTGAACCACTTGGTCGTCACCGTTCCCCAACAAGATCTACTCCAAGTTGTTTCAATATTATGAGTCCACTTGACGAATTTTTTATTTTTAAAACGATCTTCACTTTACTCAGTTTATGAGCTTTACCTAATAAATAGATAGGGGAGGGTGGGGCAGAGCGGCCCCCCTGAAATTTTGATAAAAAAAAAAATTTTTTTTTTTTCGACTAATTACTATAAATCCGATATGTTTGCGCATTTTATCCCTACGCATAACATTTGGGGCAAAATGGACAAGCCCAAAATTTCGAAAAAGTGACTTTTTCATATTTTTATCATCAAATTAAAAAAAAATTAGTATAATTCCACATTTCTATCCCTACGCATCACACCTGGGGCAAAATGGACCAGCCGAAACTTCCAAAAAAATTTTTTTTTCATATTTTTCGGCCGTTTCTTTATGTAAGAGGCAAATTTGGTCACTAAAAATTTATAAAAATTAAATTTTTTTTTTTAGTTGATAAATTTTTGAAATAAAGTAAAACTATAGAATTGATTTTTTTTTTTATTAAATAACAATTATTAATTAAGGTAATCGCGAGTGAACGATTTATTACACTTTAAAAAATTTTTTTCGAGTAATATAAAACCAAAAATAGTTGTCAAGAGAAAGAAATACATTCTTAATGATAAAAACAATTTAAAAAAAAAAAAAACGAAAAAAAAAATTTTTTTATCACTTTTTC
Source organism: Microplitis mediator (assembly GCF_029852145.1). Lineage (NCBI taxonomy): Eukaryota > Metazoa > Arthropoda > Insecta > Hymenoptera > Braconidae > Microplitis > Microplitis mediator. Next base: position 20,579,086 of record NC_079979.1, read on the forward strand.
GAGGGGAGCCGCTCTGCCCCACAAAAAAAAAAAATTTTTTTTCAGAATTTTGGCAAAATGTCCATAAATTTGTTCGAAATAGGACAAAAGTAAAGTGATCTTATGGTTGAAAGCCACAAAAAATAATAATTGGCTTAGGGGGGCCGCTCTGCCCCACCCTCCCCTACTTAAAAAATAACTGCATCTGAGTTTTTTTTTAATTTGTGTGATGACGTAATTATTAGACAAGTCGTCAACATTTGGCGGAGGGGAAATAATGAGACATGAAGAGTAAGAAAAAAGTCTTGTAGGGAAAGAAGAAAAAAAAAAGATGAATACACGAGAGTAATGGGAAAATGAGTACTTACAAGTGATTTACCAAGTAGTTGTACAAGTATCTCAGAAATTACTCGAAACTTTTTAACTTCTAAGACTTGTTGTACTTTCTATCTTTCTTTATTAGCTTTTATTATTAATAGCTGAATAGAAGCATTGAAAGTTGATAAAACTTTTTTTAATAGAAGAGAAATATATGTAATTTATATTGAAAAAAAAATAAAGCTCATCATTTTAGTTCAAAACCACTAAATTAACTTTGACTAAAAATGAACAATCGGAAAAAAAAGTTGTACAGTCAAGTACTTTTGCAATTGAGTCAGATTATTGCTCAGCTATTTTATGAAATGAATGACTCGTTTTTAAAATAACAAACAGAGCGTATTTTGAATAATGAATAATACAGAGAAATGGATGAAGCTATTTAAATTTAAAACAAAGGATTAAAGTGTAGAGAGTAAAATACGCTGACTAGTGGAGGCTTTATGAGTAAAAACTTTGTCATTTAATAACATATGAATTCATCATATAATATATATTAAAACAAAACCAGAGTCCTCTTGTCGTCTCATTACTCGCATTTTATTCAATACGATTTCAGTTAACTTTTTTTTTTTTTTTTTTTTTTTTTTTCAGTATACTCGTATGCATATCTGTATTGAATCTATGGTTCAAGTAATGACCGAAAGGGCGCATGAGTTGCGTTGAAAGGAAAATTATTACTGTAATTGAAACGGGACACAGTCGGTGCCCAACGAGCGTTTATTTTCTCATTTGCACTCCAAAGTAAAACGATGGATTCAGTTAATAAACTCTCCTGTGACGTTGCCGGCGTAACGTGCTACCGATGTGTTGAATTGCGATATTTATCACTTACAGGTGACACTTTGCGACACATATTTCCAAAAACTCTCACTAGCATTCTCGCAAAATAATTGATTTAATTATTCACATGTCAAGTAGACGGGTGCAGATATTTTTGAATTATTTTTTTTTCACAAATTAACCAAAACTAAAAGCGTGAGTTTTTTTTTCATTCAAGTTATACTTTTTTGATGCATTGAAAAAATTTTTTCTCCAACGAATTGAATTTATTTTACTCTTTTTTTATCCTACGGTTGATATAAAATTCATTAAAAGTTAACCGATGCACAGAAAAAATTATTCTCCAATTACAAGTACACGCCTGCTTCTTTTTTTGTAAATATCCCAAGAGTCTTGTCTGTCGATGTTCAATGATAACGATATACCCGTGTACCAAAAGGGTATTAAATAGGCTTAAGTTAGATGGCTGGGAAACTGTAACACCATTTAAACCACGGGCGGGAAAGTGAATAAATATGATATTAGATGTTCCCAAGCACTGCCTTGTTTTCGCATTCAAGAGGTTTCAAAGTACACTTTAAATTATCTATACTCACATAAAACAGTTTACGTTTTGTATAAACAAGACCACCGATAAAATTTAAGAGTTATTTCGTGTTCTTGCATTCATCAGTCTGTTTATACTTTAATTACTGAAAGTCCAATTTATAATTTTAAATTATTTCTACAGACAAATAATACTTATTTATATAATATGCCAATTTACAAGTATATTTATCTAATAATAATAAAAATAATGAATGTTTACTCCGACGGAATATACTTTGTAAATATTTAATCAGCATAAGTAAACAAACGACAAATATATAAACGAGATATATTTTCGGTAGCCGTTACCTCAGTCCTTGTATCTTCCAATAGACAAGAAATGGATTATCTCAGCAAGCGTTCCAGTTATTTGATGCAGTAAAACCACGCATTACGCTGTACTTCTCTTCATCGTCTATATAAATTTCATGAGTATCGCAGTTATATTGCCACTGCATAAATATTTACTCTTCAACAGACAGAATATTATATATAGATAAATATCAACTCACAAGTCTACATATCATAGTCGAAAACATTATTTTATGTCACAAATGCCACTAATTTTACCATGATCTTCTCATTAGTCATTACACTGTAAAAAGAGCGGTGTTAAAAATGGACTCATTTTAACTCCGCCCGGTGTTAAAATAAAACTACACCGGTGCTAAAAATACCGGTGTTAAATCGGGGTAACCGGTGTAAAAGCGGAGTAAAATTGGTGTAAAGGTGGGGTAACCGGTGTAAAAGCGGAGTAAAATCGGTGTAAAGGCGGGGTAACCAGTGTAAAGGCGGGGTAACCGGTGTAAAAGCGGAGTAAAATCGGTGTAAAGGCGGGGTAACCGGTGTAAAAACGGAGTAACATCGGTGTAAAAGCGGGGTAACTGGTGTAAAGGCGGGGTAACCGGTGTAAAAACGGAGTAACATCGGTGTAAAGGCGGGGTAACCGGTGTAAAAGCGGAGTAAAATCGGTGTAAAAGCGGGGTAAACTGCGTCCGCTTGGATTATTAACTTTAAAGATTATAAAACACAAAAAATGTCAGTTCTTTATGAAAATTAATAAAAAATATCATTTATTAACAAGTATAGTGATCGAGTAAGTAAAAATATTCACAAAGTAAAATATTTTAACACTGGTAAAGAATATCTACACCGGCGGCGGCGTTATTTTAACACCGGTCTAGAATATTTACACCGGTGGCGGCGTTATTTTAACACCGGTCTAGAATATTTACACCGGTGGCGGCGTCATTTTCACACCGCTTTCAGGGGTAAATTTAATACCGATAATTTTAACACCTACACCGTTTGGACTTACCCCGGTGATTTTTTACAGTGTACTTTTTGTTAAAAAAATTATAAATCGATTTTATTTTGATATTCTGTCAATTCGATCCTCTATATTTAATTTGATAAATGTTTCAGCTCGTACGATAAATCCCTTTTATTGAATATAAAATTTTTCTTTCGACTTGGGTAATCGATAATTCTTAATCTCAAATGTCTGTAAAAGTATGTCATATGAATAATTAATGTCTCTTATAATTTTTAAATTTTTCGCGCTCAATTAAACATGAACATCAATTATGTCATATAAAATTCTCTGGATATTTATTAAATTATCCCGAAGAATCTTTAATGTAATTCAAAAATGACGTCTATTACTCAGTAGTTTTATTATTCCGCGAAATATAATTTAATAACTTTGTTTTAACCCAAACTCATTATTGTTGCAAAAGTCTTTTTACTAATTGCTCTCGGTATTGTTTCATTTGCTCCAACAGTTTATCAGTAAATCGTTTCCGTTCAAATATATATATTTATGTATATGTATATATTTATTGTAGGGGATCTCGTTTACACGACAATCAGTTTTAAAATTGCGCTGACGTCTCATTCGCTAATTCTTGGGATCGTTAGAAACTACTATACTCTCAGCCTCATCTGCATTGAGACGACAAAATATAAAAAACAAATTTAAAAACAGTAAACGCTTTAAAATGCTTCATTTGCATTCTCGGCATCGATTTAATTCAAAGAAGCTCCCTTGTAATATCTCCATACATCTATATATATATAGAAAGTATGTTAAAATATTTAATACATGTATAATTACGTGACAGAGTGCCCAAGACACAAAAGAATAAGAATTAAAAATTCATAGATCGACTGAAAAATAAAAATAAACTAAAACTAAAATGCAACCGTTACTTTATTCTGCTCGTGAATTTTTAATGCAAAATAAAACAAAAAAAAAAAAGAAGTGACGCTGACCCAAATTTTATCTTCGGTACTCGATTGAGTCAAGTTTTTTTTTTTATAAAACATTTTATCTTTCATCTTTAAAACAATAGCAAGAGGTTTTTAATATAAATTTAGACAAGCATTAACTTGAATTTAACAAGTTCAAGAGGAAGTTTTATCATTCGTTTATTTACCATCGAGTCAGAGTCAAGTCTTGGGTCAATATGTATGACCCAGCAGCTCTCTACTCCTATCGCTCCCTTGAGCTGCATCTTGATGTACCGACGAGCAAGAATTCTCCGAGACCCAGAAAATTTCCAAGTTAACGTTTACCCTTTTACTTTTTTTTTCACTTTTTTTTTTTTTAATGCTTCTTCACTCTCATCCAGCTCTTGCAACATCATCGTACTTTCCGTAGCAGACGCAGCCTCTCAGCATTTTTCTCCTCTTCACCGTTTATGTACTGGTTCTTCATGTAAATCCATTAAAAACCGACAACGACACTCGTTTTACTTTACTTCCGGTTATATTTTACAAAAAAAGTTAAAGAATCCGAAAGCCCATTGACAAGATTTCGATAGTGGAAAAAAATTTCCAAGCTGGCCAGTTAAATTGTGAATCAAATAATAGTGATTTTAGATGGAGATAAAGTAAAATAATGACAGATCCTTGCAAGTAAACTTTTTAAAATTTTTGTTATAAATTTGAATTATTTATTTTTGAAAAGTTTATATTTATTAGAATAGTGCGTGATAAAAGTTATAATGTTTTATTTGAGAAACAAAAAACGGGTTTGGTACAAAAGTCGTAAAGTATACATAGAATTGAGAAACTATCAGGTACGGTTATTGCACAAGTTTCTTCTTTACTCGGTAAGAAACAAGAAAAGAAAGATTTGTAATGTTATATATATAAATATATATACGTCTGTATATTGATGGTGACTGATAATACCTGGGGACAAAGAAAAAACAAGATTTATATCCAAAAGTAGGTCAATGCGTTAAACACAGGAATCATCGATTGGTTGACGCCCGAGGCTGATTTTATACTGAGATGTATCACTTGAGTTACTCTTTTTACTTCGATATCTACGGGAATTCAATTTTTTATTTTACTTTGAACATTACAAAGACAATTTTCAAAGTAATTACTGTTTTATTGTACAGTAATTTCGAAAATGCTCTGGACTGAGAACTGCAATGGTAATAACGATAATAATGATGGTATTGGGTAGATATCTCGAGTGATTTGAGTCGTGTAACTAAACAAGAAGAGTAAGTGTCATGTCTGTCGACAGCGGCGTATCCCGCGTGGCTTCCAAGGCAATTCCATTAGAGAGGTTGGTATCCTCTATGTCGTGTAACGCGCAATAGGGCACGGACAACGTAGCTAGCAGGTTGAACGTGATGCGAATTCTTTGCTAACCCAAGGCAACCCAATCGAAACGACAGAGAAATTGAAATAACGGCAGCCCATCGGGTCGAATGGCGGGACCCGGTTTTATCGATATTTTCGAGGTGAACGGTTTTGTAACCGCTGATTGTGTTGTGTATCCAAAAATGTGTATTCCGTGGCAATGCTCCTGGATAAAAAGAAAGTTATAAACCTACTGGCGTGCTAACAAAAGGTCTGGGGAATCTACTGGTGTTCTGGGCGTACGTGCAATCATTTTGCTACGTGCTTCAAAATACTTATCATTCTATACAGTTATACTCTGAATAGAAGTAAAATAATAAAATAGAATAGCAAATATTGTGGACACATCAATAGTCTCTGGTGTTGCGCATTTCTCAGGCATTTTTAACACCGATGAGACATATGTTATTTGACAGGGAATATACTGTCGACAAATGGTCATCTTTATGCATCCACTCGTGTCCTATGCTTTTTACTAAACAAACAGACGCATTCATATAAATTTATTTCATTTCTCTTGCGTAACTTTCAATATCATTGATAAATATTTACCCAACGTGACACTCTGAATATTTATTTTTAAATCTATTCAAACTTAAATTAAATTATATTTTTTAATTATTTTTAAAATAAAAGTATAATTTAAGGTTTTCTGAAAGTTTTATCGGATTTGTACTCGAAACGTATATATACTTATTCTGTGAGCTTTTATAGCGAGGAGATAAAAGCTTAGTACAACTGTATTTAACTTGTACACATTCTTGTAATGCGGCAAAGATGATACGAATGAAGAAGATTTCAAGCACTGAGAAAATAATCCACCCGAGAATTATAAACTTTTGAAAAGAGTCTGTAAGATTACATAGAAAATATATAGAACAAGTTGAGCTTAAATAATCGATGGTAGAATTCAAAAAAGTATCAGTTGCTAAACAGCGCCTCTATACATTACAGTTTATGCTTCATTGGAAATGATACCAAAAAATAAGATAGCTGAGGATAAAAGAGTAAAAAATAACAAAAAGTCGTTGAGTGAAATTGCCGGAAATTATGGGAACGGAGTAAGGATACGAAATAGAGCGGAAGTTGGGAGAAAACGAATTGACGAAGCGAACAAGTGACCTCGAATCTATTACCTACTACCTTCTACTACCTTCTACCTTATACCTTCAACCATGATACAATTGTTCGAGTACACTGATAGATATATAGATATATGGCTCTATAAAGTTAACAGAGACGAGTAAGACGAACAGAGATAAATATAACAAGAGAATCGGTCAAGAGAGTGACAGAAACCAGTTGTCGAATCTATTGCTCTGCTTAACTCATTTGAAAATCGATCAATTGACATCAATATATATAGTTATCTCAAATCGAATGGAAGGAATGTACGTTCAGTTCTCTGTTCTCGATACCAGTCTCTCGCTGGTACAACACACGGGCACGTTTGTTCCACTGGGAGACATTAATTAGCCACCAATTTGCAATCCAAGTCCCATCAATTCTGCATGAGAACCAGCCAGATGCTTTTGTGTTAAAGTTATTTTTACTTTAAATATCATGTAATATAGAAATATGTAGCGGATAAGTTTATAGAAAAAATTTAATGCAGGTACAAGAAGATGTAGAAATATTCGACCAAATAATCTTTATTGAAAGTTCAAATTTTTGGGGTATTAAAATTTTTGGTATTTTATTAAATACTAAAATATTAGTTTATTAAATGAAACTGTTGAATTTGAGTTGAAGAACCAGCTCACTAGTTTTATTTAATAAAAGAACAAACTGTGAAATGAGGTTACGCAAATCAAACGAGAATTACTTATCGACTGGGTGGTTCAGTTGGCTCGAGGCGGTTTACACAAAATTAACATCAAGTAACGATGCCTTGAGCGTCGTCTTACGGGTCGCATCAAAAGCATCAGTTGCTCTGCTGAGTTATATCTCTTCTTCTCTTTCTTCTCTTTCTTCTCTTTCTCTCTGCTAATTACAGTATTATTGCTCGGCGCTTTATCATCCACCTGGAAAATATACGCCTTCATTATCAAGCCCATCGAACTAACAAATTTTCATTAACATTTATAATTGCATATATTTATTTACGTAATATACCAACATCAACGTTAAATTTTTATTATTTCGTTAATTTATTTTTAATTAATTAAATATGTGGGGAATTAATTTAGTAGAACCGCTAATCAGTGATAGATTGGAGGTTTGGGCGATTGGAATCGAGGTGTTTGAAGGTACTGAAGCACGGGCACTGCGGTTTCCCTTGTATTTCGTGTATAACTAGAGACACAGTTATGCCGCCGTCAAATCAATCCATTATCCCTACATGTACGCTCTTGATTTATTATAACGGATATGAATTCCTTAATGCCGATAGCCATAATTGTAATTACCCTTTAATTAACATGTACATGTACACCAATTATATTCCATTATTGTCATCACTGTAATTAATTTTATAAATATAAATGAAAATTTTTATGTATTGACATGTTTAAGCATCTGTCGAGGAATTTATTGGAATTAGGTCACTATGCAATAAAACAAGCCATAGCCCGGTCATATAAATCTCCTGTCTGAAATAACTCGAGTTGCATTGAGTATCGATTGATTCGGCAAACCCCATACCTGTACCTATTCTCTCTCGGTATCCTTATCCCTTTTGCCGATCTATCTAGCACGTCAACAACTTGGCAAAAGCTCACTCCAATCTAAATACCTTCAGAATATATATACCGAATTCTGTGCATTGATATAAAAATATTACCAACACAGCAGTACATGCACCGAAAACAGTCATGTCATTTATTCTTATCGCACGTGCTCTGTCAATGGGTTCAGCTCAAGGATGTGCTGTGAAAACTGTAGATTTACCGGAAGGTAACATCAGCATTCACTGAAGATCCAGGTCAAACGATCACACATTTCGATCTCTATTCTCCAAAAATTCAGAGTAGAGTAAGTGGATTTTTTTTTGGACCTCACACCGCGGATCATAATTCTTAAATTCTTTTAGCTGTTTGCTCACAGCGAGTATTGGACTGAAACTCTATTTTTCACTCTCGGAATCCAAGAATGATGTTAGTTGCCCAAGAATGTCTCTCGGTAACTCTCTGGGTGCATTATCTGAGAAAGAGGAGAGAAAAGTGGGCAATTGTTTGGTGCGTTTCGCAACGACTTGAAAGGACATAATTCAGTCGGGTGGAAGGTGATATATGGAACGTCTTGGTATAGCGGGATAGCCATTTCCTCACGGTCAGAATTCCCTAGGTGGTGAAGATCTAGAGGTGGTTTAAGGTCTGCTGGTTGTTTGTTGCCGCGGTGAAGGAAGCTCTAGAGCTCTACTCTACAAAGGCTCTACTTCAAGACGTACCCAGTCTTGCCTGTTTCGACGCAAACAGAAACAAAGCCCTGATTTATCGACGACACGAATCCTCTCCCCTCTGCTACAACAAACCCGAGACACCATTTGCAACGTCACTGCACGATAACAAATTATTTTTCTACTTGATACATCCGATTGTCTCACAAGTGCTCCGGACAACAATACATATATACATATTCATTTATATATATCATGTGTCGTCTCTTTTATTTTTCCTTATTTTTTTTTTCAATGCTTGGAATTGGAATTGTTAGTGAAAGGACAATTCATGCTCGAAATATATATTTAGATTTTTGTTTCCATAAACTGCTGATATTGATACTTGTTTGTATTTTATGGATCGTAAATTCACAAATATTCCCTTTTATTGAATATTATTGTTACATTTGATGCATTCGATACCTCCATTATTTTTAGTTTGCTTAATATTTACATTCAAAATAATTTATAATTCGATTTTATCTGCAATTGGTAATTGAATATCCATTAAATTTACGTTAAATAAACATACGTAGAAAGTATTGTCTCTATTATTCAAAATTTATAAATATTTCAATTAACTTATTTTGAGTTTCAAAAAATTTGTATTAATTTTAAATAAAAAAATATGTCGTATTGATACTCATTGAGATGACATCGACATGATTCAGTAGAAGGTCTAGGACTCAAGAAAATTTTTTTCTTCAGTGTTTTCTTTCATTTTTCATTGGAGGCTCAAAAATAATATGGAAGAACAATCTGTCCGATCAATACTTTTTAGAAAAATTTGTCTGTTGAAATAAACTAGTGGAGAAGCCTAATCCTATTCTGAGAGATAATTATTTAGCAGATGTTTTAATGGAACTGGCTAGGGTTCAGAGTAATGTTCCTTTGGCACTGATCAAGCCCAAAGACGTATTAAGGTTACCTGCGGATTGCTGATGTTTGACTGCGGCCAATTATAAATTAAACCCGTTGATCAAGGAGCCTATACAAACTATTGGTTGAAACAGTTCTGAAAGCGGACTGCTCATGGCTAGACCTGGAGGTAATAAGCTCGGATCATTGGTTTTCAAGAAATCAGTGATCCAGAGTAATCCAGTCAAAACACCAATGACATAATTTTCTAAACCAGTTTTTGAAATTGTTAATAATGACTTGGAGTTAATTTTATAATCACCAAAATAATTATTGTTTTATTCGACAAGATAAATTTATGAAACAACAGTAGAAAATGACATATGTTTGAATGAAATTAACACATGAAAGGATAGAGTCCGCCAGTAAAGCTCGGATAGGATGAATAAGGTCAACTGGCATGCCGACTAATTTCCTTTGGGACGGGAGTAATAAAATCGATTGAAAGGCTCGTGATGATTGGGTAAATAAAGGAACCCGATGAAATTATCCCAGCACTAGATGACTGTACACAAAGAGTTTGTATTATAGTTAATGTGTGTGTGTGTCCTAATGAGGAAATACCCATGTATGGAGTTGGTTAAATATTGGAATGGGAAAGGGCAAAGAGATGAAGTAAAAAGGGAGCGTGTTAGGTTTTAAAACAAACAAGTATCGCATTTGTAGGCTGGGCAGTTTATTCAGAAGGTAATGATTGTTATATAGTAGGCAAGTGAGTAATAGTTATAATTTAATTACTGATACCGTTTGTTGAAACAAACCAACTCCTTGATTTTGACATATAGGGGAGGGTGGGGCAGAGCGGCCCCCCTAAGCCAATTATTATTTTTTGTGGCTTTTAACCATATGGTCACTTTACTTTTGTCCTATTTCGAACAAATTTATGGACATTTTGCCAAAATTCTGAAAAAAAATTTTTTTTTTGTGGGGCAGAGCGGCCCCCCTCCAAAAAGTGATAAAAAATTTTTTTTTTTCGTGTTTTTTTTTTTTTTTAAATTGTTTTCATCATTAAGAATGTATTTCTTTCTCTTGACAACTATTTTTGGTTTTATATTACTCGAAAAAAATTTTTTAAAGCGTAAAAAATCGTTCACTCTCGATTACCTTAATTACTAATTGTTATTTAATGAAAAAAAAAAATCAATTCTATAATTTTACTTTATTTCAAAAATTTATCAACTAAAAAAAAAAATTTAATTTTTATAAATTTTTAGTGACCAAATTTGCCTCTTACATAGAGAAACGGCCGAAAAAAATGAAAAAATAATTTTTTCGGAAGTTTCGGCTGGTCCATTTTGCCCCAGGTGTTATGCGTAGGGGTAAAAATGTGGAATTATACTAATTTTTTTTTAATTTGACGATAAAAATATGAAAAAATCACTTTTTCAAAATTTTGGGCTTGTCCATTTTGCCCCAAATGTCATGCGTAGGGGTAAAAATGCGCAAACATATCGGATTTATAGTAATTAGTCGAAAAAAAAAAATTTTTTTTTTTGATCAAAATTTCAGGGGGGCCGCTCTGCCCCACCCTCCCCTATATATATATCTGTATGTTTGCACATATGTATCTTTAACTAACTCATTGTCTAGTAATATACTTTCCCAACAGTATTTTAGCTGAATTAGGCCGTAACTTAAATTTTAATGTCAATTAAGTGGCTAAAAATAATTAGTTTGAATTTTTAATCGCGGGATTCATTAACTCATCAGTCGTTAATCTTGTCAGTAATATTTAATCCTCACAGTGGATGATAAATAAATTTGTCTGGAGTTAAGATTAAATTAGCGGTAAATAAATAATCCCTGGTGAATTCTGTGGCTCAATAAATTATAAGACAGGGTCGATATTATTAAGCTGTCTAGATTTGCTCAAGAGCTTCATCATACTCAGCTACATTTGCGACGCATTTGGTATTAGATATTAGATTGGTTGGATACCCCAAGAGTATGACCGACAACGTCTCTGGGTTGATAGTGTGTGGCGTATCCTGCAACCCAAGTTGGCAATTGTCTGTAAATGATGGATGCCGCGTAGGACGAGACACTCTGCACGCAGTTAGTATCTAACCGTAGTGCTGCTGTCTCGTCTTGCACAATGTTATATCCAGAGAGGCTTTCTACTAAGGGATCAAATGACAATTACCACCGCAGAACGCTAGGACAATGACGTATGTGTGACGCTTCAGTTAAGTGGTCACTTGATGTCTTAACTAACGAACTACAATCTACTGGGAGACTAGAACATTATATGCTTTTAAATTTCCCGGACATCGGGTATCAGATATCAGATCTATCGGGTTCATTTAATTCTTCACGTCAACGATTAAAAAAATTTATAAGAATCTTTGTAGGGGAGACCGGGGCAATACGGCCCACCTCAAAAATTAACCAAAAATTTTTTTTTCTTGTTTTCTTTTGATTATCACAAATTTAGATTATTTACTCATTTTTAGCCCGATACGTGAAACTTGGGGCAAAATGAACCACTCAAAAATTCTAAAAGAAAATGTATTTCATAGTATTATAACCTAGTCATGATTAATTTAATAGAAATATCATTTTTTGGTTAATTATATGGATTTGGATTAAAATAGAGCATTTGAAAAAGTTAAAAAAACCAATAATCAATTTTCTACAGAAGTGAAAAAATGACTCGTATTATATCAAAAAAGGTTATTTCGAGTAATATTAAAGTAAATACAGTTGTTAAAGAGAAAAATATAAACATTTGTTACGCGGGAAATTTTTTTACAATTAAAAAAAAAAAAATTTTTTTTTTCATTTTTTTCGGAGGGGGCCGTCTTGCCCCAAAAAAAAAAATTTTTTTTCAGGAGCTTCACCAAAATTTTGGTGAATTGAGTTCAAGTTGGACAAGAGTAAATCGACTTGATGGTTAAAAGCCACAAATAATAATAACCGGCTTAGGTGGGCCGTCTTGCCCCGGTCTCCCCTAAATTTAAAATTTTCTACGGTATAAATATTATTGATTTTAGTTTAAAATTTTTTTAAAAATATCAAGTATATTTGTTTTTAATAATAAAAAATTTGTTCGAGAGTTTATATACATTAAAAACTATTCAATCAGACGGGCTTGTTCCATGACCGAGTTACAAACCCGGCGCCTGAGCGCCAATCATGTCGGCTCAACACTTGATAGATGAATTCAATTCACGTTAAAACGTCTCTTCCCTATCTGCTGGAGAATAAAACAACCCAAGACACTGGATTCTACCGGAAGCATATTTTTACCCCGAGAAAGTTAATGATCCTTTTCTCCCATCAATCAATTTTATCGTTCGAAATCGTGTGTAGCTTAAAGTGACGACCCGAACAAGTATTTTTGTCTGTAAATAAAAATTTTTATAAATTTTTCACTTGGTGAGCTTTTATTATTCAAGACAATTAGGACTTATTATCTTGGCTTGACCGCGTGTTATAGGGGAGGGTGGGGCAGAGCGACCCCCCTGAAATTTTGATCAAAAAAAAAGTTTTTTTTTTTCGACTAATTACTATAAATCCAATATGTTTGTACATTTTTACCCCTACGCATGACACCTGGGGCAAAATGGACAAGCCCGAAATTTTGAAAAAGTGATTTTTTCATATTTTTATCGTCAAATTAAAGAAAAATTATTATAATTCTACATTTCTATCCCTACGCATAACACCTGGGGCAAAATGGACCAGCCGAAACTTTCGAAAAAATTATTTTTTCATATTTTTCGGCCGTTTCTGTATGTAAGAGGCAAATTTGGTCACTAAAAATTTATAAAAATTAAATTTTTTTTTTAGTTGATAAATTTTTGAAATAAAGTAAAATTATAGAATTGATTTTTTTTTTTTATTAAATAACAATTAGTAATTAAGGTAATCGAGAGTGAACGATTTATTATACTTTAAAAAATTTTTTTCGAGTAATATAAAACCAAAAATAGTTGTCAAGAGAAAGAAATACATTCTTAATGATGAAAACAATTTAAAAAAAAAAAAACACGAAAAAAAAAAATTTTTTATCACTTTTTGGAGGGGGGCCGCTCTGCCCCACAAAAAAAAATTTTTTTTTTCAGAATTTTGGCAAAATGTCCATACATTTGTTCGAAATAGGACAAAAGTAAAGTGATCTTATGGTTGAAAGCCACAAAAAATAATAATTGGCTTAAGGGGGCCGCTCTACCCCACCCTCCCCTATATATCCATCGAATTATCGTGAGAGCAGTGTAAATTAAAGATCATCACATCAGTAATAATTAATTCATGAGCAAGTAATTGGGTCTAGTGGGACTTTGGCCAGTTATGTACGCGCACAAGTTGTTAACTTATCAACAGGCATTAGATCTAATGTGTAAGGTATTATCAATCCAGAGGTGGAGTAGGCATATCGTAGCTTGCCAGCCCAGCCCACCCCCGCCCACTCACTCAGTTTAATCTACTTGTTCTGGTCTATGCATATCCATATGATGGCAAACATTGGCATCGTGTCTATCTGTTGAGCCGCATCAATCTATTCTGGGTAATAGGACTGAAAATGATTTTATTCCTCCCCCATAACTCCTTGCATTGATCCCTTACCAACAGAGAATATTCTGTACTAAAGTCTTCACTTTCCTTCGGCCATATTACTAGATACCACTATCGACTCAATTTCCTTTGTTCGCAGTTGTAAAACTTTACTACTTTGCATTGCTAATCATTGGAAATAAAATTATGCTATTAAATTTATATGTTACACGCTTCTTGATATCGATCCAAACCCACCGATTCTTAAACCCTAATATTCCTTTTTTTAACTTTAAAGTATTGTATTATTTAAATACCGGGAGTATAAAGTTGTAAGAATGGAATAATAACGATTGTAAGCTTTAGTTGATTTAATTTTACGGGAATCTTGTGGCTCAAATGAGCGATGTTTGATAAATGTTGAGAAAAAAAGAATATTTTAACAACTTTAAATACACTGTAAAAGATCACCGGGGTAAGTCCAAGCGGTGTAGGTGTTAAAATTATCGGTGTTAAATTTACCCCCGAAAGCGGTGTGAAAATAACGCCGCCACTGGTGTAAATATTCTAGACTGGTGTAAATATTCTAGACCGGTGTAAATATTCTAGACCGGTGTTAAAATAATGCCGCTGCTGGTGTAGATATTCTTTACCAGTGTTAAAATATTTTACTTTGTGAATATTTTTACTTACTCGATCACTATACTTGTTAATAAATGATATTTTTTATTAATTTTCATAAAGAACTGACATTTTTTGTGTTTTATAATCTTTAAAGTTAATACTCCAAGCGGACGCTATTTACCCCGCTTTTACACCGGTTACCCCGCTTTTACACCGATATTACTCCGTTTTTACACCGGTTACCCCGCTTTTACACCGGTTTTACTCCGCTTTTACACCGGTTACCCCGCTTTAACACCGGTATTTTTAACACTGGTGTATTACTCCTCCTACACTGGTGTAATTTCATTTTTACACCGGGCGGAGTTAAAACGAGTCCATTTTTAACACCGCTCTTTTTACAGTGTAAAAGTAGATTGAATGAGGAGGAGGTATAGAGAGGAAGGATGTCTTGATCGTATGGGATATTTTTATAACCAGGTCGTCATCATTGGCTTGTAGGAGAGTACGAAGACAGAGAGGGGGAGTGTGTGTGGATCGATTAAACAAATGCGCTTGACCTCACATTAATGAATATGTTTAAACTTTTTTATACGTTTGCTCATTTTCGTATAGCGCGAGATGTCATTCAAATGAAACAGCAAATGGCTTTCAGATATGATTTGTCTATTTATTTATTTATTTATGACCTGTAATTTATTCTGGTAGATTTTTAATCTCGATTCATAATTCAAACGAGGAAAAAAGTGTGTTGGAGAATGTATGTAATATTGGCGAAGAACGTTGAGCATAAAAAGTCCTGAGGAATATATATGAGAGGTAAAAAAATGACAATAGTGGGTACACAGTGGGTGATGCTTCTATCAGTGGGTGTATATGGCACACGGCGACCTCATTTTACTGCGCATAAAGTACAGAAAGCTGACAAACGTACACGACAACGTACTTGAAAATAGAAAGAGGGTTTATGCCCGCGGGTGTAGGGACCGAATAAGGTCTAGAGTCTAGTCGTCGGTTTCCTTACTTTTACCTACAACTCGGAGAAACGTTACACCAGACGACGCTGAGTACATTCAACATGCGCCACCGCCTTACTCTCTTACTCATTCTTACTTGTTATCTTTATTGAGGGAAACAACTTTACAACAGGTGATCCTTAGTATTCTTTTTTCTTTTTTTTTTTTTTTTATCTATCCCGAGAGACTCTATTTCAACTTACTTCGAGGGACTTTGATACACAATATTTTACAGCTTAGCTACTTGGGACCAGAAATTTTTTTTCACCATACTTGCACTGAAAGTTTGAATTACTGCCCTGTTTAGAGGGAAGAAAGTCGTTCTTTTCTCTTATGAGGAGACAAATGATAAAAATTAGCGCATGCATTATTCTTTCTACACTGTAAAAAGAGCGGTGTTAAAAATGGACTCGTTTTAACTCCGCCCGGTGTAAAAATGAAATTACACCGGTGTAGGAGGAGTAATACACCGGTGTTAAAAATACCGGTGTTAAAGCGGGGTAACCGGTGTAAAAGCGGAGTAAAACCGGTGTAAAATCGGAGTAAAACCGGTGTAAAAGCGAAGTAATACCGGTGTAAAAGCGGGGTAAATTGCGTCCGCTTGGAGTATTAACTTTAAAGATTATAAAACACAAAAAAATGTCAGTTCTTTATGAAAATTAATAAAAAATATCATTTATCAACATGTTTAGTGATCGAGTAAGTAACAATATTCACAAAATAAAATATTTTAACACCGGTCTAGAATATTTACACCAGTGGCGGCGTTTTTTAACACCGGTCTAGAATATTTACACCGGTGGCGGCGTTATTTTAACACCAGTACAGAATATTTACACCGGTGACGGCGTTATTTTAACACCGGTCTAGAATATTTACACCAGCAGCAGTGTTATTTTAACACCGGAGAATTTTTTTTAACACCAGTACAGAATATTTACACCGGTGACGGCGTTATTTTCACACCGCTTTCGGGGGTAAATTTAACACCGATAATTTTAACACCTACACCGTTTGGACTTACTCCGGTGATTTTTTACAGTGTACAAACAGAGGCAAAAATTTAAACTTTCAGGTACAGATCTGGTGAAAAATTGTGTACAGACCACGGAGGGGATAGGATTGGTCTTCGGCTCGGGTAGATAATTATACACGTCGGTTGAAATGTCCTATTTTCCTCCCTTGGTGTGTAATATACTATTTTGACCTCTCAATAATTATTATCAGCAGACCAGTTTGGTGTTGTGACGTGATATGAGATGCTGATCCCCTCAAGCGAAGGGACTCGTAGCAATTCCAACGCACAGTTAAAAAATAATGAGGATCTTTATTTCAAATAAATATAAATATAATTGTAAGAGTAACAAAAGAGATATAAATTATCTGATCAGTAAATCCAGCGTCAGTATTACAGAGGATGAAACGTGCGAGGGCGTATAAAAGCCCGTTTGTAAGCGATTGGCGCTGAGGGAGCAGCTAATGAAGATGTTTGTCAATACTGACACCATGTTCTACAATATAGATCCTAATATATACAGTTAAACCCACTCTATCCCCAATATCTCGAATCTCTACGTACACCCATCTTACTGCACTACTTGCGCATGTGTGCGTCTGTGTATGTTTGTCTCTAGATATCTAATAGCTAAATCCATACATTGTATCTATATATTATATATAATATGTTTGTATCTATATACCCAGGACTTAGACCCTTATTCACCAGGGCTCACTTGAGACTTGCTAGTCGTGCTTCATTATCTATAATACCAACTCGACCATGCACTAATTAATTTTGATACATTAAATTCATTTATTAATTGTCATTATAAAAATAGTTTTTGAATATGGTATTGAATTAGAGGTTAATAAACGGGTTTATTGTATGAAATATATTATATATTGAAGTGAAAGCATCAAGAGCAAGTTTAACCGATATTGCTGGAATAATTATATTAGTAAAACATCGATGATCCTCGATCGTTTCTGCTTGCTTGACTTGCGATGATCAAATAAGCTTTACTTAAATTCAATTTGTACTGCCAACTATACACATTAGTCATCAATTGTATAAACAATTTAATTAAACTTCTGAATTCATATTTTTAAACTAATTAATTTCTTTTCTATCCATTTAATTTCGCAATAGACCACATACTTTAGTTATATATAGAGGTATATTAATCAGCTTATCTTAATTATTTAGTAAAACAAATTACGAAGCTAATTTACCGTAAAAGAAAGTAGATTATTTTTATAGCATGGTAGTTTGGGTTTCGATAAAGCCGCACGTCTAGAGTTTTGTCGGAGAGACTGAGACGACGCGTACTTAAAATTTATATATATATTCTTGTGTACGGTGACTATCATCAATTTTAAAGTTACGCAAGTAAAGTTTATTTGAGTGAGGGAATGGGCAAATAGTTTGAGGACAAAAACGAAGCACTACAGTAGGTTGTACTCCATAGCAGTGGGAGGATAAGGCGAAGGAAAAGGAGGGAGCAGAAGACGGCTATTGTGAAGTTGTTGAACCCCGTCCCCTAAAGCGGGTTAGGATGTTGCATCACAACGTGCCTAGACTTGGACACAAGGAAATAGAGCTACGGAAAAGCACCCAGTCAAGACGAACCCGAGCTCCGGATGAGTTGAGATATAGTTTAATGTATATATGTATCTAGATGTGAGTTAGACTGAGACGACACCCAAGGCCCTCTTTCTCTTCATCTGGGATAGGGTTATGTCTCATGCATAGTTGGCTGCACCGAGGATGTACCTACAGACCATTCGAATGAAAGTTCTCTAGAGCTATTAAGCTGTCTGAGCTTTAGGGTTTTAGCAAAAAGTATGCTAGGAAATGGTCAGTTACGTCTAGTATTCTCTGATAAGTCTTTTTCTTATATATACTTTTTAGTTCTATTTGTTAGCCCCAAGCCAGTTCAACTTGTTCTTAATTTTCCTGTAAACTAATTGATTTTTTTTCATTTTTTTATACTAATTCTTAAAAAATTACAAGCAAAACTGGATCTTTCAACGTTCTACACAGAAAAAAAAGTTATCTTGAATCAAGAAAATATTTTTGAAGACAAATGTTTTCGGGAACCAAGTCAAGATTTTCTTGAGCCAAGAGAATTTGTCTTGGTTAAAAAAAATTCGTCTTGGTCGGAGAAAATGTTACGTCCAAAAATTGGTTCGTAATTATTTAAGTTTGTGAGTATTTAGCCCAAGCCGAAGCCTATAGACCGGGAACTCCAGAGGTTTTTGTCTTAATAATATTGTTGGTGAAGGTTAAATTAAATGATGAATTCTCTGTTTAAATTTAATACATATATTGTAAAACCGTACAAATATTATTGGTTGCTAAATAACTATTACAAAAATTTAGTTATTGAAAATTATTTAATTACAACTTTAAACGTAATATTAAGTGTAAACAGTACTTAATAAAATTTATTATTCAAATACAAATATTAAACCGAATAAAAATGATAAACGGCACGTAGCAAAGATTAATTATTTAAATACAATTTAAAAACGAATAAAAACTAATTATTCCAATATAAATTCTAAACACAAAATTTAAATGTTAAAACAACACTTAAATAAAATCAATTAATCAAAATATAAATTCAAATATAAAATTCGCGACCAGACTATTTCTTAGTCTCTTACAAAAGTTAATTATTCCCATATAAATTCAAATATAATAATTTGTGACCAGACTATTTTTCAGTCTCTTACAAAAGTTAATTATTCCCATATAAATTCAAATATAATAATTTGTGACCAGACTATTTCTTAGTCTCTTACAAAAGTTAATTATTCCCATATAAATTCAAATATAATAATTTGTGACCAGACTATTTTTCAGTCTCTTACAAAAGTTAATTATTCCCATATAAATTCAAATATAATAATTTGTGACCAGACTATTTTTCAGTCTCTTACAAAAGTTAATTATTCCCCTATAAATTCAAATATAATGATTTGTGACCAGACTATTTCTTAGTCTCTTACAAAATTTTATCTGTGGTATTTTATATTAAATATTTATTAACATACCTGGGTTTTCACCTTGCAGTATTTACCGTTGCGAAAATATTTAAATAAAAGGATATACTAGAGAACACTTAGTATAACGCTCACTGACTCTAATTAAAAATATACTTGTCCATTCTACGTGGAGGATCCCGGGGGAACCCGGCCACTGAACCTAAGTTTTATTTACGATCCGCATACTTGGAGATCCTGGTCAAGAGAGAGAGTTCACACGACCAATTTTTCGGGTGTCGATTTTCGGGGCGTTTCAGTTGACCTCAATTGGGGAAAAAAGCGTGACCAATTAAGTGTCCGAATTCCTGGGCCCTTACCCTCACTCTTAGATTTTCCAGAGTGTCGTATGAACTCCCACTACAAGTGGATGCCCTCGTATGAGTATGTGTACATATGTGTGCGTATATGTGTCCACCCACACGCAAGCACATTTACACGTGAGCAAAACACACACACGCATACATACACATACTCATGTACATCATATATTCATGTACATCATCTTTACTATTATGAATTATTATTTATTTATTAAATTATTATTTATTATTGGCTATTATTTATCAGGCCTGGCAAGCTGCCTAGAACCTTTGAGCATTATTTATTAATTATTATTTATAAAATATTATATTATTTACCAGGTCTAGTGTTCTCACTTAGAACCTTTTACTATTATTTATTAATTATTATTAATAACCTACTAAGTTATTTACCAGGTCTAGTGTTCTCACTTAGAACCATTTACTATTATTTTTTAATTATTATTAATAACATACTAAATTATTTACCAGGTCTAGTGTCCTCACTTAGAACCTTTAACATTATTTATTAATTATTATTTATAGAATATTATATTATTTACTAGGTCTGGTATTTTTCACCTAGAACCTTTAAACATTATTTATTATTTATAATAATAATAAAATGTTATTATTTATCGGACTATGAAATAATTTTTTATGAATTATCTTTATGAAATATTTTTAGCTAAAACATTAAAAATGAGTCATTTGTTTTGTTAAAACATTTTTTTTTAATGAGTTTAAAATGTGTTCAGCTCTTATCTAGTATTCGAAAACTGATAAAAATTCCTATTTATTTGTTTGTTTTGGTTTAAGTCGTTAAAAGCTTTTGTGACGCACCAAAACGATTTCTAAAACTGACCATCGAGGCACTTAATGTATACTCTCATTATTCTGTTTTACTTATTTAAAAAATTATAAAATTAAAATAAAATCGTCTAAATTTTGCCAGACGTAACAAAAATTTCTACTTTATCTGAGAAAATTTAGGTCTCCAAAAGAATATTTTTGAATCAAGAATATTTACCTTCAGTCGAGAATTTTTTTTTTCTGTGTACATATCTATGTAATAATTTGTTTCTTTAAACTGTTGAGCCGGAGATTGCATAAGAAATAGGACAATTTATAACAATAGTCGTAAAAGCGTATTTTTTTTCGGTCCGAAGATCAAAAAGTAAACTTGGAAGCAAAAGTTTATCAGGTTTGAAAAATTTTTCGGCTCGGTATATTGCGATCTCGGAGCTTTAGACGATACAAGAGATATATTTCACATGTCTCGCGCTACTCCGTGGTCTTCATGACTGAGCTATTTTTTTTCTTTTTACTTTTACCTATAACTTAGACGTATACATTTACTTGGCAATCTGCACTGAGCTGTAAACAAATTGTTATAAGCTTTTTTTTTGTCGTGAGCTATATATTGAACTGAGTTCACCGAATGAAATCATTAGAATTAAATGAGGAAATAAATTTTGATGGAACAGTTGATTCTGAGGGTAAATTAAGAATTTAATGTCTATTATTAGTGAGTTAAGCCCACTGATAACCTCATTTTATTATGCATTGGATGGTGTAACTATAAATTAGCAAATATATGCGATTGGTTAACTATGTTAACAGTCCCATTGGATCACTGTATAATACACAATTGTCAATATCATAACCTGGGATTACCATGGATACAACATACAAAGCTAGCTCTCTACTTCACTACCTTTGGGTCATCCACGGATTACCACAATAAACCAGTCGATATATACAGACAATCATACGCAAAATATAACTTTCAAATTTTCACCGATTTTACTTACTGTCGACTGTTTTTCCTGTCGATTAACTTTAATCAATTTTACCTCGTTTATAAATGCTATTATTTCTATTATTCTGTGTTTCATAACCGCCACTAGCAATACACCGATATTGATTCAAATTCAATTACGATCAATTTCAAAATATTTTTTTTGTTTCCACGATTTTTCATGTTCTGCGTATTCATGAAAATGATACAAAAGAGAGTAAATTAATCAATTAATTAATTACATACTTTTAATAAAGTCACGTCTGTCTGTAGACACAACAAGTGGATGTGAAAAATTTACTGAAACGTTAAATTAAAAGTTTATGGTTTTATTTTTGCTAATTTTATTTATTGGAGTCCTCTCTTTGTAATAAAATATTTTTAGTATATAATTAAATATAAGTTATAAATTATAAATAGGAGTTAGAGTACATAAGAGGGTTGGAAAGGAATAAATTGCTCTATAATATTAAATATATTTATATAAACGAAATTATAATATGATGATACAAGTCCCAACAGAAATTTGTAGTTTTCCCCATAACGGACCTCGGTAGAACGTCATACTAAGGGTTGCGACAGCTTGTTAGAGAAGCTCCCTTGAGACGACATGAAACCCGACTGACGACACACCTAGTGCGATTATTCAGACGTTGGGTCATCCAATTTGTATCAGCACAATGCCAAGGACGAGAAAATACATCCCGTGAGAGTGTCAGCGACCCTTAAGGTTTTATTTTCCCAGCCAACCAGACTCACATTATCGTTAACATTTTTATTCGGTAAGCGGGAAACCAAATCCTCCGGTAATATCTTGCCATGGAATTTTATGATACATTTTTTTTTATATAAGTGTCTTTTAACATTCCTGTTGGATACGATTAAAATATGTATATGTATATTATTGTATTGCAAAGTGCTCCTTGACCCGAGTGTTATGCAATTGTTACGTTTCCAATTTGAAATCACAGAGCATTCGAGTGCCCGATACTATTTTCCACTCGCTATCTGAATTTACATTCAACAGACCTTGAATGTGCCAATCGAATTGTTATTGCAGGCAAACTTGTGATTTAATTTCTCACTTAATATTCAGATCCTACTTCTCTCGCTATAACTCTCGGTTAATTTGTGCAAATACTCTTGTTTAAATGTCCATTATACTTTATCGCGTCTACTTTTAATTTAAAATATTATTAAACTTAACGTTTTTTTATTTTCATTTACATATAACTGTACACTGTAAAAAGAGCGGTGTTAAAAATGGACTCGTTTTAACTCCGCACGGTGTAAAAATGAAATTACACCGGTGTTAAAAATACCGGTGTGAAAGCGGGGTAACCGGTGTAAAAGCGGAGTAAAACCGGTGTTAAAGCGGGGTAACCGGTGTAAAAGCGGAGTAAAACCGGTGTTAAAGTGGGGTAACCGGTGCAAAAGCGGAGTAAAAGCGGTGTAAAATTGGGGTAACCGGTGTAAAAGCGGAGTAAAACCGGTGTAAAAGTGGGGTAACCGGTGTAAAAGTGGGGTAACCGGTGTAAAAGCGGAGTAAAATCGGTGTAAAAACGGAGTAAAATCGGTGTAAAAGCGGTAAACCCGGTGTAAAAGCGGGGAACCGGTGTAAAAATGGGGTAAATTGCGTCCGCTTCGAGTATTAACTTTAAAGATTATAAAACACAAAAAATGTCAGTTCTTTATGAAAATTAATTAAAAATATCATTTATTAACAAGTATAGTGATCGAGTGGGTAAAAATATTCACAAAGTAAAATATTTTAACACCGGTTAAGAATATCTACATCGGCGGCGGTGTTATTTTAACACCAGTCTAGAATATTTACACCGGTGGCGGCGTTAATTTAACACCGGTACAGAATATTTACACCGGTGGCAGCGTTATTTTCACACCGCTTTCGGGGGTAAATTTAACACCGATAATTTTAACACCTACACCGCTTGGACTTACCCCGGTGATTTTTTACAGTGTAATCAAATACAAATCAACCTTTTATTTTTATTTTTACTCAGTTTCTGTGTCAATCGAATGTGCCCACGAGTACCGATTACAAATTCATCTAAGAGTGGGCAGCAACTTTTTAAATGTAAAAACTTCTGTTAAGACAAGTTAAAATTATTCTTGTATCGATAGATTGTTAATTAATCAATGACGTACTCTAGGAGTTTTATTAGCACCAGTGTTAAATCACTACGAAAGTGATAAAATTCTAAAAAAGAATATCATTGGCCTCTCATTCACTAAATTAATTATTTAAGTACCTAATAAAGTTTTTAAAATCACAGGATTCTCGGCCATTGAAAGATTTAAAAATAAACAAACTTCTGGTGCAGTACAGTAGCAATTAATAAGTAGACTGTACGTGGGTGTAGATAAAAAAAAACGACTGTTGGAGTCTATGAATGGAACTATTTGAAGAGACACAATTTTAAACAGCGTGCTAAAAATGGAATTCCAGTTTTAATTAAATGCTAAAATCGAAATACCGGATTTCCGTTTAAAGCTGTTATAAAAAAAACCCGAATTACTTTTTAGAAATTTCGATTGATTATTATTTTTTCTTTTCACTGTTTTTTTAAATGAACAATAATTCTATTGAGATTAAAAACGATTTTCATAAGCAAAAAATTTTTACAGTCGAATAAATATTCATTGAATTTGACCTAATTTATTTGTACGGATACTTGACTACTGAATATCTGTCTGAACGCATAGATACTTGAACTACTTAATAACCCAGCAAGCAAATTTTCGAATTATATCCACCATTCATTTTTTTTATTTACTATAATAATAATAATAATGATAATTATTATTATTTTAAATTGTGAATAACGTAAAATCTAGATTATATTCAAGTTAGATTTTAAGTGGACGTTTTGATATTTCGAGTACACGTTTCAGTTAAAATTTCATATCCACTTGTTAAATATTAATACTTGATACAAAACGCATCGAATATTTAATTAAGCGACTTTAAAAACTCAAAAGTAATTAAAATTCTTAAAAAAAAAAATAATTTTGTTTTCTGTTTCAGGACAATCTCCGATTTGTCCTCATCGAATCTCGACGGGTAAGTCAACAACTTTAATTAATTATAAATAAAAAAAAAGGCCATTCGGCAGCCGAAATGGAAGTAGATTTCTCGTTGTTGAATTTTTTTCACTGTTCACATAAAAGTTAATAATAAAATAAAATTTTTTTTTACATTTTCGTAAAAATTCTCGAGATGATAAAACAAAGAAAATAAAATAATTCTAAGTATAATGTCAAAATTGATGCTAACTAAATGAACTTCAGAAGAATTTTTGATGATAATGCACTATATGTTTTGATTTGACGTTATTTTAAGATACGTATGCATATATTTAAACTATCGGACCAATGGTATTCCGGACCCTATTCGAAAAATTATGATGGATTATGGTTTTAATGCTCGAGAATTCTACCATAAAGACAAAGGCGATAATTTGCTTTCAATAAAATCTACTAATAAAATATTCTAAGATTAAAAATTGATTGTGATACATCAAAGTGTCATACTTGAAATTAGTACTGATATTTGAAATAAAAAGCCTATTAGAATATCAAACGACGAGTCGATATAGAAAATATTATCATCATAACTAATGTTAATCTTGTTATTGATATATCATATCATTTATACACTGTCAATTAAACGAAATTGTATATACCCACTGAATTGAGATGTTTGGATTTTATAATTGTCACACTGCGATAATATGAATTTAAGTAGCTCCATGAATGTACTAAGAAGTAGGAGAACTAATGCAATAGCAAAATTTCATTAAATGAATGGTAAAATAAGTAATTTCAGTGGTCTAGGCATATATATAGGCATGAAAATTAAAGCTTATTCGAAGAGCTTTCAGATGAATTTTATATAAAGTCGATAAGTTATCACATTCAAAAGATATTGAAGGAAGAATAAGTAAAAATATGAATTTTGGACATTTTGAAAATTTTGAAATGCTATAACTTCTAAACTAATCGACCGATTGAGCTCATTTTCAAACTCGAACATGGTAGTCACGCACAAAATACGTATACTAAGTTTTAAGGTGATCGGTTTGAAATTGTGGCTATAATCAAAGTGAAAACCTGCATAAAATTAGTTTTTATAATATTTTGTAAATGTTCAAAATCATTTATCTACTAGAAAAAATGGTCCAATCAATGAGCTGTATAGTCAAAATTGTAGGCAATCGGACGAGCTTTCACATAGAACAAACGAAAATAAGCTATCTCTTTCCGTTTAGAAGTTACATCCAGTTAAAGCGGCAAACAAATTTTTTTTTGAAAATTTTACAAAATTTTAATTAACCATAACTTCTAAACTTATTGGCCGAATTGGCTCATCTTCGAACTTATCCAAGGTAATCGTCCATAGAATAAGTATACTAAGTTTCATTAAGATCGGTGTAGAATTGCGGACGCTATCGTTGGAGAACGGCGCGTTATATTATATATATATATATATATATATATAAATACATATATAAACTTTTGAACTGAATGTATTTCCTGACTCAGCTCATCGAGCTGAGTTCAGAGGTAGCAAAATTTTTCGAAAATTCCATCATGAGGACAAATACAATAGTTAGATTTTTATGAAATCTACTAAAACCTACGTTTTAAGTTTACTATAATTAGATAATAATTGAAATATCAATTAGCGAAAAGTAGGTCAGGCAATTTGAAATTTTCTCCAATTGATCTCAAGTTTTGGTCCGACTTTTTTTATTTATTTCTTTTTAGTTTTAAACCAAAAGTTATCACAGAGTGCATGTACACATAAATACACACTCACACTATGTTGTGCACTTCTGGCGTTCTCTGGTTGGCTACCACCCGACGGAATACCAATTTAATTCCTTATTCCTTTCGCGAAACTAATCCAGTTAATGCTGAACAAACAGTCGTTCCTTCTTACATTTAATGCCAAACAACCTCGTAGATTAATATAAACCGGATGCCCCTCTTGTATTTCCTTTTCTTAATTATATATATTAATTTCATATATTTTAATTAAATATTTTTTTATTAAAAAATGAGAGTTTATGTCTCTATTATCTGTACACGGAAAGAAAATTATGGGAAGTTTTGCTATGCATTATGGGAATGGTTCCCATAATGGTATGGGAATAGAACCTATACTACTATAGGGATGGTTCCCATATATTATGGGAACCATCCCTATAATATCATAAAATTTTTTTTTTGCACAATAGTGTAGAAATTTCCCAAAATTTAAATTTTCTTGAATGTTTTTTGCTGACAAAAAATTCTTGTTAAAAGTTTTAATGTTTTTTTGCCAAATACGATTTTTTTTTTCAATGTTTGAATTTTTGTTTTTATGTTTAATAATATTTCTGTGTATTGTAGAAGTGATTACTACACTTCTTTAAAATAATTTTTTATGATAATATGGGAACCATTCCCATAATATTATAGGAATGGTTCCTATAATAGTATGGGAACTATTCCCATAATGGTATAGGAACCATTCCAATTGCATTATGGGAATCATTCCCATAATATTATGGGAATAGTTCCCATACTATTATAGGAACTATTCCTATAATTATAGGAACCGCTCCCATAATTTATGGTCGTAATTCCTATGATGGTATAGGAAAAAATTTCACAAAATTATGGGAACCGCTGCTATAATTTTCTTTCCGTGTAGAAGCATCATAATATCAGATAGCTGCTCTTAAATATCGATTGAAACATTATATTGACATTTTATTTTTATCCAAACTATTAATAGTATATTATGGAAAGATAATTTATCGGTTGGTGTTTAAATACGAAGAATCTTGTTCCCCTTTAACCAGTGCCAGTACCAGCACCACCGGGGTTTATATTCTCTCGATCGCCTTTCACATAAACCCTCTACTCGAAGCCCCTTCTCTGCAGAGTTTCTCCATTCCATCCTCGTGTATCCAACGCCTGGAGGTATGCACCAGCTTACAACTCGCTAGTGTTTATCTTTAGCTGTGAGCTTTTGTGTTTGAACAGCCCTTCCCGGTCTTCCTGGCTGCACACTGCCCTCAAACATGTTTTCCGACACGATATTTCCACTAGCATATACACTGAGTCAGTCTCGGTTCCCCATCGAGTCTATACATCCACATTGCACATACACATACACATATACAGTCACAATCACATGATTCTGTTGGGGAAAGAGAACGAGATGGAAAAGGTTCGGCTGCACTACTCGGGAATTTCGAGAGCAAGAGAAAAACTTTCGGTATATTTATTTAGTTTCTTTATACAAAGTTTGCAGATTGCCCACCGGCTAGTTGTTGTTTAATCACTGCTCTCTGCTGCTCCAACGTTATTCCGAAGATAATTTACATTTCCCTTTTTACTTTATAGAGAGTTTAATAAAATAAAATACCAAATAAACTTTAAATAAATAAATACACAACAACAACAGTAACAGTAACAGTAACAGTAGCAGTAACAGCAACAGCAAGAGGAAAAAAAAAGTAAACAAACATAAAAAGAATAAAAAATTATGCTCGGGAGTTCGTTCAACCGATAAATTTGATCTGCGCCGTTCAATCTCTGATGAAAAACTCGAGCGTTTATCTTGTAACTAATCGATCGACTATAACTCATATCGAACGTTAACTCTAGTCAATATTTGGTCATTATATTACAAGCTATCGATATTATATGTTCGGCAATATTTATCCAAACTAAATATTCTGTCATATTCATCTTTATATTTATATTTTATAAATAATCCCTCTATTATTTGCTAAAATAAATAGTTGAAATTCAAATATCACAAATACATTTTCTATTCAAACAAATCAACAATTGTCCTATTAATTTACACGAGTCTTGATTAACGTTTGATGAAAAATAAATAAAAAAAAAAACAGAAAATCCGTTTGTTCATCATTTGCTTTAGATTGTTAATATGGTTTAAACAAAAAGCTGCGTCAATAGAGTGACAACAAAGTGAATTGTACAGAAAAAGTCAAAAATAAAATAAAATGAAAGTAATAAAATGAAATAGAACAAAACGAAAAGGAAAAAAATAAAAAAATAAAAATTAAACGCCAGGGATTGAACGAAATACATCGGGAGCCAAATGAAAAGTCGAGAGTTTTGGAGCGAGAGTGTACGCGGTATTTGCGAGCTGGTTTTTGCAATTAGCGATATCGGGTACGCCACCTGACACGCGGTTGGTGAACGTCGCACACTCAGAGCAGTTACTGCTACTGGACGGGAACGATACACTGGTGTGTTGCTACCACTACTGTATCACCTCGCAGCCCCAATGCCCGCGGCCGTTGATCTACACTCCAATTTCTGGCGTTTTGCCAAATTTCCCTACATTATATATATATATATATAGGTATCGATGCCCAAGGGGAGCTGATGGATAGCCAGAATTATCAACTATTTTTATCGATATTTCAGTGACCCTTTTACCCGTGTAACTATTCAAACAAATATTATTTTTTTAATTACTCTTAGAAATCTAAAACTTAATTTGTGACCCTCGCTTTCATCTATCTTTACACTGTAAAAAGAGCGGTGTTAAAAATGGACTCGTTTTAACTCCGCCCGGTGTAAAAATGAAATTACACCGGTGTAGGAGGAGTAATACACCGGTGTTAAAAATACCGGTGTTAAAGCGGGGTAACCGGTGTAAAATCGGAGTAAAACCGGTGTAAAAACAGGGTAACAGGTGTAAAGTGAAGTAATGCCGGTGTAAAAGCGGAGTAAAACCGGTGTAAAAGCGGGGTAAATTGCTTCCGCTTGGAGGACTAACTTTGAAGATTATAAAACACAAAAAATGTCAGTTCTTTATGAAAATTAATAAAAAATATCATTTATTAACAAGTATAGTGATCGAATAAGTAAAAATATCCACAAAGTAAAATATTTTAACACCGGTAAAGAATATCTACACCGGCGGCGGCGTTATTTTAACACCGGTCTAGAATATTTACACCGGTGGCGGCGTTATTTTTACACCGCTTTCGAGGGTAAATTTAACACCGATAATTTTAACACCTACACCGCTTGGACTTACCCCGGTGATTTTTTACAGTGTAGTTTTTATTTTCTGCAGTAAAGATAACAAAGCAAGTTAAATATATAGAGTCGAGTAGAGAATCGAGTAGAGTCAGGTGGTAGTGGTGGTGAATTTAACGGGCACAGGAGCCAAAAGATATGCGCTTGGCAATTTTAATCTTGTACCCCGAGCGGAGTGGCTTGGGCGCCAAATAGCGACTGGTTTTTTAGCTGCTCTCTAACCCGAGGGCCGCTGCGGGTTTCACTGTAATACATCGATGCCGCCTGGTGTACTCGACTAGATTGCCTTCGTAAAATACAACACTCTACTTTTATTTTTTCATATTTTTTTATTTTCTGCTTACTATTATTCTACATTCACATATAGTTTTTTTA
Organism: Microplitis mediator; assembly: GCF_029852145.1. Classification (NCBI taxonomy): domain Eukaryota; kingdom Metazoa; phylum Arthropoda; class Insecta; order Hymenoptera; family Braconidae; genus Microplitis; species Microplitis mediator. Next base: position 20,609,536 of record NC_079979.1, read on the forward strand.
AATTTTACGCTCGCGGTTTTAATTTTATTGCTGCGATCAATTAATAAATGCTCGAAAATAAATTACCAGTACTGAGAGTTATTTTAATAGTAATGCTATTTTTATTCCATAATAGCTGAATAAGAGAGCATTATATATGACGAGTAAGTGGAGAAGGAATAAATTCGGTGCTTGAGTAAGAGGGATTTGTTTTCCGCGTGTCAAAGCAAGTAAAAGGAGATTCTGAAGAATATTAGTTTTTTGTGAAAATACTTACTACTTATGTACAATCAGGAAAAATTTATAAGCAAAAAAATATAAAAATAAGAATAAGAATAAGAATGAGAATAACAAGCTGAAGGAGCAGAGGATGAATACAAAGAAAGAAAAATACTGAAAGAAAACGTATATCACTGAAAATATGGAAAATAAAAAATTTACAAAGATTAGATTGTACAAAGAATCCGAATTTTCAACGACTTACATTTCTGAAAGAAAAGCTGAAATAATTTTATTTTTACGTGCATTTGTTTTTTCGCGGCATAGAAAATTTATATTAAACTTCCGTTCTTTTATTACTACTATCGTTATTATTATTGTTATCGGTATGTTTGTTTATTTTATTTTATTTTTTTTTTAAATCAATAGCTGCTATTTTGAGCTGTCATGTACAATTCTATTATTATCTTTTATTTAATCGGCAAGATCGTATTGGAAACTCAAGTGACAGCAGTAGTTGGTCATGAAATTTGATTCCCTTTCTCTTTCAACGGGTTTCAGGGTAAAGAATAAGTCACAGCACTTGTAGCTGAACGTCCGTTGATTCTTTTCAAATTGCTGAGAAATAAAAATAAATAAAAAAAGTTTTATTTATATAAAAACCGATCGAGATATTGAACGACACACTAAAGAGCCGACATAGAACGCGACTGGCACTCTAACCCGATTTTCTTAGACCTCTCCGGGCGTCCACAGTTTCCTCTCTTTACCGTCTTTCCCCTTTTTTTTATCGTATCGACAGTTCGTCGAGGTTATTTCCGGAAGACTATGGTTTTTTTTCTTTCTATCGCTAGGACCTTTCTGTCATGCCTCGTTTACTTCATCTCTTCATCATCTTCACGGGAGTTACTCACCCCACGATTAGAACCCACTCAAGTGTAATTGGTTACACTAAACAAATACATAATCCTACACGGAAAGAAAATTATGGAAAGTTTTCCTATGCATTATGGGAATGGTTCCCATAATGGTATGGGAATGGTACCTATACTACTATAGGGATGGTTCCCATATATTATGGGAACCATTCCCATAATAGTATGAGAATAGTTCCCATACCATTATGGGAATGGTTCCCATAATGATATGGGAATAGTTCCCATACCATTATGGGAATGGTTCCTATATTGGTATAGAAACTATTCCTATAATATTATGGAAACTATTCCCATAATGTTATGGGAACCATCCCTATAATATCATAAAATTTTTTTTTTGCACAATAGTGTAGAAATTTCTCAAAATTTAAATTTTCTTGAATGTTTTGTGCTGACAAAGAATTCTTGTTAAAAATTTTAATGTTTTTTTGCCAAATACGAATTTTTTTTTCAATGTTTGAATTTTTGTTTTTATGTTTAATAATATTTCTGTGTATTGTAGAAGTGATTACCGCACTTCTTTAAAATAATTTTTTCATGATAATATGGGAACCATTCCCATAATATCATAGGAATGGTTCCTATAATAGTATAGGAACTATTCCCATAATATTATGGGAATTGTTCCCATAATGGTATAGGAACCATTCCAATTGCATTATGGGAATCATTCCCATAATATTATGTGAATAGTTCCCATACTATTATAGGAACCATTCCCATAATATTATGGGAATGGTTCCTATAATATTATAGAAAGTATTCCTATAAATTATAGGGCCCATTCCTATAATTATAGGAATCATTCCTATAGTGTTATGGGAATCATTCCCATAATTATAGGAACTATTCCTATAATTATGGGAAACATTCCTATAATTATAGGAACCGCTCCCATAATTTATGGTCGTAATTCCTATGATGGTATAGGAAAAAATTTCACAAAATTATGGGAACCGCTGCCATAATTTTCTTTCCGTGTATACATTGATTCAATTCTCGTTAAAGTAAATTTTTTTTTTTTTTGAGGATTAAATTAAAGAAAAAATCTAAATTATCCTGATGGTAAAATGTTGGGTTAAAAATGAGATAATTAGTAAAGTACTTGGGCAGTTTATCAAAAGTCTGTCAATACTGTAATTATTAATGGGCGTGTGATTTAAAATAAATTACCGTGACTAATGATCAGATTAATTGGATGAGATACTTAAAAATATAATAATAAAATTTATGAGACGGAATTGTCAGCGGCCTTATCGACTCGAGGCTCACTGAGTTACTATTAATTAAGAAGTAATTAAACAGAAATTAAATTTAGCAAACGCACATATATATCTATATATACCACAGTTGAGTGGACGGCAGCTTAACTTGACAGTTTCATTATTTCGAGTTGTACAATCGTTCCTACGGCAGTTATCTAAAGAACATTGTCAATATTGAATAAGACGTTAATTCAGTGAGTGAAGATACTCAACTACGGCTTCAACTGCTTCTGTTTTGCTGCAGCTTCTGCTTTTGCTTCGACTTCTATTTCTGTTTAAAATTAAATTCAACTGACGGTGAATTCTCTTGTAAAATCTTGCACAGTTACTTAAAAATAAAATGCAAAATTTATTGTCCATTTTTCTAGATATAACTGTGCTATAAAAATGGCTATAAGTTATTTAAAGTTATCAACTATTAATGTCGTTAATGGCACTTGGAGAACACTTTCCTTAAATAGTTAACGTTTCAAAAATCGATTAAGTAAAAGCTTTTCTCAAAGAATTATTAAAACGTGCATTATCAAAAACGGGGCTTGAGAAAAAAATAAAAAAATAATGAAATAAGGTCAAGTGACCGGAAAATAAAAAAAATTATCTGGCTGCTCATGTGCGACATGACATCGGGTGACAAGAGGTTTCACCGTAAATGGAGGCCACGATCCCGGTTACTAAAACTCAACTTGAAATGTGTCCAAATGTTATCGAGAATCAATTCGAGACTCAAATATTAAACTTTAGACTTGAGAATTTTAAAAAATGTCTTAAGATGAAATAGATTTTTTTATTTTAAATAGTTTGCTGTCTGATGTGTCAAAAGAGTTGGCTGTGAAATAAAGTTAAACAGCAGTGTAGTAGGTTAGTTGAAACAGTTGGACAAGAAGTTGGCTAAAGTCCAGCTCATTAGGAACAAGAAATTTACAGAGACGCTCTCTATTATCGGGGAATATATAAATATATACATATATACATAGCAATCGAGGCGTCGGTGCTTATATTTCGGAAATAAAAGGTAGCATTAACTTTTTATTAGGCTTAAGGAGGTTAGAACGAGCTGATGAGAAGGAAAATGAGAATAGGGATGAGGGCTAGGGAAGATATAGGATAACTTGTAACGCAAAAGCGTTTCTGATGCTCAGGTACCCATGAGGCCCGTTTAGGTGTTACCAGTAATTGGAAACTCTTGCTTAATTATCTCACAGCCACTGTCACCACTACTGGCTTCTTGTTCAACTGGTTTGTGGCATACCGTCGCTATAGTACAGTGCGTATATATATATATATATATATATATATATATGTATATAGTGTTTCTGTTCAGCTGTACTGCTGAGAGGCGTAGCTGTAGTAGTTTAAGTGTACGAACGTATAGCCTCGTCATTAACAGCAAGACACTTGGGGTCGCGAGGGCTTTTCGAGGGTCATGACACGAGAAGAGCAACCCTACCTCTATATGCTTCATTTGCTAAAACCCTTACTCCTATTTCTGTTCCTCTTTCTCTCACTCTCATTGAGCTCCCCGACCTCGATTTTCAACGCTTTACGATCCGTTAATTTTCACCGCAGATCTCAAGTTCTAACATTTCGCCTTTTCCTTAATCAAATTCACTGATTTACTTTTTTTTTTCTTTTTTTTACGAACAACTTTAATAAGATTAACGTCATTACGGGGGTTATTTCATTATATAGATATATATAATTGTTTGGAAGCCATTATGACTTTTTTGTTTTAATTAATTATAAAATATTTCTGGAAAAAATTAAAAATAAATATAAAATACGGTCAATATTTTTTTCAATTTAGTAATTGGAAAAAATAACAGGGACCAAAAAGTCAATGAAATTACGGCATACCAGGAGTTTGTTCGTTAACAAAGAGTCTTTTGAAAGCAGTGAGTTTTCATTGAGTGCTTGAACTCTCTCGGCGGTATGTTCAAGTGCAAGGATGCCTTGGAGAGACTATTGCTATTGCCAGCCAGCTAAAAAAAGCTCCAAAGAATGTAAGAAAAACTAAGCTGAAGCTGAAGCTGAAAGAGAAAAAAAAAAAAAGAAAAAAAAGGAGTAACAGGATAAAAGGAGGGTCTAAAAAAGGAACAGAGCCTCGGTTGCTGGTCTAGACTGCTGAAGAATGCCGGAAAGTGGATAGTCGTATAGTTGGATAGCTGGATAGCTGGATGGATCAAGTGGATACATAACCTAGTGGATGGACAGGTACGCTAAGGGGTAGATCGGTATAAAGCTATACCATCAAGCTAAACTACTTTGGCTGGAGCACGGCAAAGGCTACAGAACCTTGAGTGCTACCCGCTTGTTCTATAATCCAATAGAGATCGTAAGACCTTCTCAAGCTACATTCAATGCAGGTATATCTACTTCAACGGTCCATCCTCCTAAATACACACACTTAACTTTAGGCCAATAAACTATAAACTTTTTGTCATACACTGTAAAAAGAGCGGTGTAAAAATGGACTCATTTTAACTCCGCCCGGTGTTAAAATAAAATTACACCGGTGTAGGAGGAGTAATTCACCGGTGTTAAAGATACCGGTGTTAAATCAGGGTAACCGGTGTAAAAGCGGAGTAAAATCGGTGTAAAAGCGGAGTAAACGGTGTAAAAACGGAGTAACATCGGTGTAAAAGCGGGGTAACCGGTGTAAAAGCGGAGTAATACCGGTGTAAAAGCTGGGTAAATTGCGTTCGCTTGGAGTATTAACTTTAAAGATTATAAAACATAAAAAATGTCAGTTCTCTATGAAAATTAATAAAGAATATCATTTATTAACAAGTATAGTAATCGAGTAAGTAAAAATATTCACAAAGTAAAATATTTTAACATCGGTAAAGAATATCTACACCGGCGGCGGCGTTATTTTAACACCGGTCTAGAATATTTACACCGGCAGCGGTGTTATTTTAACACCGGAGAATTTTTTTTTAACACCGGTACAGAATAGTTACACCGGCGGCGGCGTTATTTTCACACCGCTTTCGGGGGTAAGTTTAACACCGATAATTTTAACACCTACACCGTTTGGACTTACCCCGGTGATTTTTTACAGTGTACGCGTGATAGGCTAGTTTCAATACTATGCTACCTAATTATTACTATTTTTTTTCTCTAACAAATTATCTGATAAATTAAACAAAGCAAATAGAGATAATTAATCGTGAAATTTTAGTGATAATTTATTGAATAATGTACGTACGCAAAACGTAGCTAGTATATTATCTGAGCGCTCTCAACTGGTTCTTTGGCAGTTAAACGCACAAACACGATTATCGTTTTGTTAATGACACGTCAGCCATTATGCCGGAATATAAGCACCACCAGCAGCTAAATGCAAGGATAAAGCGACGTGCGGCAAAAGGGGTTTAAGCTGTCACTGGCAGAACCGATTTCTATTCCTGGCCTGTGACAACCTGAGCAAACAGTGTTTTTTTTTTTTTTTTTCGGCTGACGTGTCACGTCATACTCGCTCGTTTATTCAACCCACCCTCATACCTGCTGCTAAGCTATTCATTATTTATATAAACGCCGTTTTATCACATATTTTATTATAACAGTCTCAATTATGTTTTAATACCATCAATTTAACTAACATTATTATCTACCGACATTATGTTATTATTTTCATAAATTTATCAGCTGTCACTCTATAATTTATTTATTTATTCACATTCTTTCATCCATCCATCTAAATCATATAATTTTTATTATTCATTCAAAGATTATAGCTTCTTTTCTTATTATTATTATATTCAAAAAAAGTCAATATGTGTGTAGATAAAACAGAAAATTTGTACCCTTATCAACGGACGGCAAGCCGATAAGACAGAAAATTTTTGAAATTGATTCCTTCCTTATCAACTGCTACTGCTGATAAGGCCATCAGAGAATCCGTGAGTTCACTGACTTGCCATCCGCAAGTAAAAACTCGACAGAGGGAAACTTGACATTACGACAGAGCTTTTGACATTAAATACAACCCTCAAGTATTGATTATTTATTTTTCTACTTTATATTTATTTATGACGTAAAAAATTATTTAATGGATATTAAATGTCGTAGTTTTTTTTATTTATTTATGAGAAAAGCTTTAGAGACAAAGTTCAATTTAGGAAAATAGATAAATAAAAAAATGCCATGATAATAAATTTTTTCCAGTATCAACGCAAAAGCAATAGCTATAATTTACGTGTCACCTCATTCGGTCTTTTCGAGTTACGTTCTATTACGTTAAGATATCTTACGACTCGATATCTCTCTCGGTTGATTAACTCGCTGCATTTTTCCTAGCTTTTCTTTTATGACCCTTTATTATTATATATATATATTTTTTTTAACTCTATAAATGATAAACTTTTGTGTACTTCGTCCTTTTTTCTTGACTTATTACAAACTTAAATTTTTTTTTTAGTCGCTTACAGAATTTTTTTATGTCTGACTATTTTTTGCCTCAACTACTTGCACAAAAATACTTAAAAGCTCAAAAGAAAATGATATAGCTTCTGAATATTGTCTGAGTAATTTGTTAAGTATTTAATAATAATTTTTATTTTTTATCACAAAACTTTTTTTCAAAGCCATTGTTTGATGGAAAAAGTGAAGGAACTCAACGTGATATGATATAGAGGAACAATATGGCGAAGTAATTGTTGTGTTGGCTGTAGGAAAGTTTAAAATACTTGAAGGCATCTGAAAAAGCGAGTAAACGAGGAAGGAAACGTTCTAGAGGTCCTATAGTGTCGGATTACCACTGGTATTGTGAAGTCCAGACGCAGTTGTATAAAGGATGGCAAAAGAAGAAGAAGAAGAAGAAAAAGTAAAAGAAAAAAAATAAAACGTACGGAAGAAGAGATGGTTTACAATAAAGAAAAAAAGGAAATGAAAAAAATAAAAAGTTATCAGAAATACCGAAAAGAGAGTCCAATACCATCTATTCTATTTGAAGGTGGAGTGAGAAGAATGAGGTGAACCTGGCTGGCTCCTCCGTCTACACCGAGTTCACTTTCGAGACGTAGATATCGAAAGTAACGGAGGAAGAACGAATGAGAGACACTAGGGATCCAGAGGAATCCCACTCTACCCATTTTTATTTAGCTTTTTTTTTTTTTATTATTTTATTTCTTACATCTACGATTTATTTCATGAATCACAAGAGCTTGCAGGAACCCAGTCGTGCGGAAAAAATTTTATTTCTTATGACAAATTGATCGCTCGAGAGATACACTAAGATCATGTAAGAATATTCTGATACTGCTGTTGTTTATTCGTAGCTTTATTGATTGTATAAATTTATAAGTCTGGATAAATTTAAATATCAATAAAATATTAATATATATAGATATATAATTTACGTGTCAAAATAATTATACACACTGAGCGAAAATAGTGACGGGGAGGAGACACGCGACGACATTGCGTCGGTCATACTTGATTATTACGCGGCTCTACATATTTTACATGACAATACAATCAGCGCAATTCACTCGCTCGCCATCATATATATATATATATATCTGCGTTCTATGCTGTGACTTTTGGTTACGAATTATTTATTTCCTCAATTTTGTTGCGAAAATTAATTCAATAAAACAAAAAAATCCACAGTCACGCATCCAAAAACTGCACGCTAATTTGAAATTTGTATAAAAAATCAATTAAAGATGGGAATAAATAGGCAAATAATAAACTTCTCTTAAGCAAGTAGTATTATATCATATCAGGTGTTTTTTTATGAAAAAAAAAAAAAAAAAATTATTCAGTCGAGGGGTGAATAAGTTGTATAAATTGAAAACATTTCCAGGCGAGTGAGTTTTGACAGCTGGGCCGGGAACAAAACATAAACTTTTTATTTTTGAAAAACCTGGTAAATTGCAATTAAAAGTTACCAGTAAAATGACGTCGATGCTTGTCATGCAAGCGAATAAGCCCGGAAAACAAAAACCAAACTCGAAAATTAAATTCGAAAGCATTGTTTGTGATCTCCCGTCACTGCCACCAGCATCTGCATGCATGCATTGATAGCTTACAATCAAAAGTTTGTTATTAATTCCCAACATACCCACCAAAATACCGTTACAAGTGACGATTTTAATGTATTAATGAACACAGTTAGATTATTCACTTAAACAGAATATAATAATAAGGGAGCTTTTAAGAACGGAAGTATATAAATTATAAAGGAAACATTATCCGTTGCGGGTCGCAAATCCAATTATAGTTGAAACTAAGTGACGTCACGTATCCATCAGAAGCTGTTCTGAGTACTGGTTCTTTGAGATGCCTCGGACTAGTTTATTGGATAACAATTACTCGAGCAGTGTCTATTTGTCGGTATCTCACCTCTCTTCTTGTCCCACTCCCCTTTATCCGTTGGAAACAACCAAGGGCTAAGGAGCCGGGAAACTCTTAACGTGTTATCTTTCTCTTGGAGGATCTCCGATGTCAGCGTCCTGAAAGCCTCGATCTGTAATCTCACCCTAACCAACAACCATCACTCGACTCGTATACTTATCGACCAGTCTCTCTTCCTAATTGTATTCTTTGCTCAACGTCTCTCACCATCAGAGCGATTCTTCTTGTTCGTTACTTATTAAGTATCTATCGATAATTACTTTCGTTTCATCATTTATTATTATTTCAATCAATACTTGAAACAAACCTAAAAATAATCAAATTTAGTGCTTTTTTATTTCCATTTGAATTTACCCCTCGGCAAATTCGAACGCGTGCTGTAGCGAATGTCAACTCGACAACTCATTAGTCATTAGAGTGTTGTGAGGGTAGTGGGAAATAATTCAAACGGGTGTAGTCTAAAAGGTGTTGAGATTACAGCGGATTATTTTTCCCGTGTAATAAAATTTGTGCGTTAATCAATCAGCTGAGGGAGACGGACAATTAATGCGTCATTTTGAAGGAAACTCAACGTGGCGCCTCAAACCCCTTGCTCACCAGAACCGGAGAATTAGACGTGAATTTCTTTAATCAGTCAGTCAGTTTGAGCTTTAAAGAGTGGGATAGAGACGGCGTGATTGTGCTCGGCAGATAGGATGTAGCAAGCGGATAGAAATTACCGGAGAGTTAAATGAATCGCACAAGTGAGTCTGACAGGTGATTTTTTAATAACTGAATTCATGCTATAAAAAAACAATAACTCAGACATCTATATTAAAAATATAATAACATTGTAATTTTTCATAATTTTATAACGGTGACTTTGGTCATTATTTGTCAGACAAATAATCGTCTGGTCAATCTTCACTAAATTGTTATGGTCTACGCTCGTTACATAATCCCAACAATTTAAGGTCCTTTCAAAAGCCATAATAGCAGAGGCGAGCTATGTGGAGTGTGAGTGCCAGACGTCTGGCGTATATATATATATATATATATATATATATAGAGAGAGAGAGTGTAGATATTTTCCAGAGCCATCATCATTATCATTACAGAACCACGAATCCCTCTTTTATGACAATATCATACAGATAATTTGATAATCTCTAAATCTAAATAAACAGGAATAATTTGTTTCCAGTATATTCAGTGATAGTCGACAAGCATCACACCAGTCTACTCCAAATTGTTATTCACACATTTGTTTATTATATATATAACGATGAACATTATGTCGAATATGATTCCTGGCAACAAACACATTACAACAACAGTGCTAGACACACGTGCTCCACTATATATTCCTCGATATCGTTGATGATAGGGTGTAAACGTCAATAAACTAAATCCATATACTCATCAGTTATTCTATTTACTCTTCATTATTCGCCACGATTGGTATACCAATATTATTTGGGATTATTTAGTGCCATTGCGTGTTGCAGAGTATCGAGTGCCAAAAAATTTAGCTCGATGCGCTTACTCACTCGACCAGATGAATATTTATTCTCAGTGGGGTAGAGGTAGACGATGGTTAAAATGACGAGTAAATTTTCATTAAATTGAAATTCGTCCATTATGTTAATGGGGTAGTTAAAATCGATGATGACGTACCTTTTAACCAGCAGTAGCAGCAGTGGCACCATCAGAAGCTACGAGTAAGTGAGCCAAGGAGGTGAAACTATCTGTACCAGAGAAAACAAGCCCAAACTTTCATGGATTAGGCTCTAAGGATTGAAGAGTCTAGCGGCACTGAGAGAGCAAGGGAGAGAGTAAGGGAAGAGGAGGGCTTACGAGTCCTAAATGGGATTTGCGCCATTACCCCTAAATTCTTTTCAGTTTGCCCCAGTTGGCTTGGGTAGCTAAGAGACACGCTTCCCTCTTCCTCTTCCCTTTTCCTTTTATTTTTTATTTTTTTTTACTCTAGCTTTCGAAGAAGTAAGCAAAGTCTTCGCCGGTCTTACAACACGAATATTAAGTCAAAGTAGTAAGTTAGTCCATGCAGAGAAATCCATTTACGACTTTTTAATGTCTTCTTCTTCTTCCTTAACTTTTTCTTCTTATTTTTTTTGCTTCTCCTTCTCCCTTTTTTTCATATTTTTCTTTTCCGACATCAACCGTCGAGATATATTTGTCTAAATAAAAAAAAAATCCTCATCTACAATTATTTCGCGTGCCTATATAAGACAAAAGTCAAATAAATTCTCGACGCGTTTTCCTCCGGAGGCTGGGGATCCGGTACTCGGGTAGGTTTTTGTAGTGATGGCGATAAATCAAGGACGATGATGGCAGTAGAACTACTGGTGTGTCTCTGTGACGGTACCAGTCGGCGGATGGCAAGGACGGAAATACACTGGTGACTGGTGAGAGAGTAGTCTCTAGATTGCAGAAGCGCGCCACTCGGTAAGTCCGGTGGCAATAGTAATTAAGAGCCCGGCAGTGCCCTCTTCAAGGCAACGCTACTGAATTCGGAAACGAGGGTAGATGTAATTAGGATGAGTTGTGATGCCGTTGGCTGGCCCCTTAATTCCTTCACGAACCTCATCCTCTACCCACCAACCTCTAATATATATATCTATGTTGAGAGCACATAGCACTTTGAAGCTACAGCTAGATGTGTATCTCCCAGAGAATCCCCTACTAGCACGTACAAACACCAGCTTGATTATTATCGTCATCTAAACTGAGCTTGATTGTTCCAGTATTGGATCGAAGCGTTACCCGCTAATATCGTCGAATGCCATGCAACATTACTCTGCGGTTTAATTGTCACTGGGATTAGTATTAATGGAGTACAATACAACTTCTCTACGTAATCTTAAAGGATAATTATTTAAGGTTTTGAATAATTACATCTTTTACGAGCAACAATTATATCTTTAGGGGCTCACACCATTGATTTAAAACTTTTCACAGCCACAATCAATTCAAATACCTAATTATTAAATTACATCCCCAAAGGGTAAAACAACAATTTCTGATTGTAATCAGCAAATGGGTCCCCAGATACTGAATTAATAATAATCGTCTTGGGGTTCAATAAAATCGTTAGAATATCGCGTGTACAAAGTTAGTAGATGAAATAGAGGATAATTCACGCACAGCTACAGAGAAGCTAAAGATACGAATTTAAAAGGTACATAAGCTGAGTGAGTAAATGTGGGCGAATGAGCAAGTAGATAAACGAGGATGAGAGAAAGGTAGATGGAGAGCTTTTGCGAGGGTGGAAATGACGTGTCACTGAAGTCATTAGCTCAGACGCCGTGGGGCGTTTTAATCCAGTTATCCTTGGGCGTATCGCCCCAGCGTTTATACGCCGCCAACCTTATATTCTAATCGCGAGTGGCACCCTCAGCTGACTGTGTCCCGGTGACGCGGTCCCAAAGAGTGGGCGCCCAGCATTACCCGGGTCAAACTAACATTTCAATGACCTGAAAGGCGTCTAATCAAATCTCATTGTCCCTCGAAAATTTTCACAACTTTCTCATCCAAAGTCGACATACACATCCTTTTAACGTGTAATGGCTACTTGGCTGTTAGGCCACTGTATATACAGATAGAGTTTGTTGTTTTTTTTTTAACTTCAAGTTTAATTTCATTGAATGATGAGATTGGCTAATCCATTAAACCACAACCAGAGAAAACTTTAACTGACGTACTCAAATAATTAAAGCGACAGCATTACACCAGAGTAGAGCACTCGGATAGGTTGAAGCATACATCCGCCGGAAGACCAATGCTATTGCCAAGAATGTAGCCGGGGGATATATGGAGGTAACCAAAAGACGAGCAATGAATACGAGAGAATGCCGTAGTAACAGCATACTAGAAACCTAGACTTGACTCTACTCGAATCTACTCTACTTTAGTCGACTAGACTAAACTCGCGAACCAGGTAATTTCTATAATTGCGGGTTAATGCATTTAGTCGAGCGCACATGGCATTACTGAGACTCAACTTCCAAGAACGTGCGATACCTACCGACCACAAACTTGCTTCCTGTCTTTCGTATAGCTGGCTTGAATGAGATATCTCACAGTATACCCATTGTCGTTTAATTCAATTAGTATAACATATTTACACCATCCGTTGGCGATCCGAAATAAATTAATCCAAAGCAAATTAGCGTCCAACTTTTTTAGTGTCGTTTCTTTTTTTTTTTTAATAAGAGAAATAATGAAAAAAAAAATGAACGAGTGTTTAAATAGTTGTGAAAAATAATTTGAGCGAGTAATCTAATGCTTTTAGTGACATAATAACATCGAGGTTACTTCTTGCTCACCCTTAATACTTAGAGTATGGCAGAGGGATCTGGTGAGCACCGAGTTTCCTTACTCAGGAGAATGAGCTGAGAGTCCCGTTCTGGTCACGCAAACCTGCCAGATAGTCAAGTAGTCTTGGTTGTGAGCTTCACCCACTAGCATCTGCATTCCTAGTCCCAACGAGCCGCAAAGGAATTCCAATTTTAAACAAAAGTTTCCTGACGGTGGTGGTAACCTTCCCTCTGTCGTGCCCTCTCACTCTCGCCCACTTTCCAGGATTCTGTCTACGCTTTCATGCATACTGAAACTCGCTTCTGTCTTTTATCTCAAGCGAATCCTCTTGAATTTTTTTCTCTATATTTTTATTTTCCCAACACAATAACGAGAATATTCTCGCAAGCACTCCTGAGAAGAACCAAAGAGAGGTCACGTCCTCTGGTATTTGCTTTCATGAGATCGCTGCTGTTGAGTTTAACAAATAAAAATAATAATCATAATATAATAATACTAGCAGTAGTAGTAGTAGTAGTAGTAGTAAGGGTAGTAAGAATAAGAGAAAAATATGAAAGCAGTATTACGCCGGCGACTAAATGTACCTAAGTGGTACAATAAACAATACCGTAATCCATAAATCCCCAGGAAAACGCCCCACAGCACGCTCTATTCAGTATATTGAGCTTCAGCTATAACATCACGAGATACACACGCTCGTCTGTTGCAATATCGATAAAACATTGATCGCCAATTCGTGCCTAAAGCCGGTTGTCTAGGATTCATGATAATGATAAGCGTTATTGGTGTGAGAGCTGAACGCATCTAACCACGCAGTGTCCATATGCTTGCTAACTACACGTCTCTGTACATTAACCTCTCCTTAATGTATAAATCCATACACAGATTCGAAACTCTGCACAGTAGTGGTGGTTGAAGAGGATGATGACGATGAATAAGCACAAAAACTCAATACCCGTCAAAGTATTATCCCGACTCTATGCTATTTGCATCAACTCATGCTTATTGAAACGATGTATTGCAGTAGAAAATTTTATTTAGATTAAAAATAAAAGTAAAAATGTCCCGTCTGGTATTTCGATTGCTCGAGTCTGAGTGATATATCTTAATCCGTGAATCAATTCCTTAAAATCCCTGATATACCAGCATTAAACTCTTGACGTTCTATACGTTTCATTTAATGAGAGGAGAGAAACTCCCCTTATTTTTAAGCTTTTATTTATAATTTTAATAATAATTTTCCTCCTTCTTCTTTTATCCCGATAAATCCCGAGATACATAATAGCCAAAGCTATTTCAATGAAATATTGCAGCGAGGCATAAATGTCTTTTATGAATTTTATATGATATCATGAATGCAATGAATATTTTAAGATGAATAATTTATGATTCTGTTGAAAGTCAGTTTTCGGTCGATTATTTTACTTGCTATTATATAAGTATATATATATTTAATATAAGTAAAGAATAAGAGAGAGCGAGCGAATAAGTGAGAGAGAAAGAGCTATAAAGTGACTTAAAGGACTTCTGGCTGCTCGGTAGATCAAAAGCATGGATCGTTGAACGCGCAGGCGACGAATTGGCAAACTCGCGATGGATGGAGCAGTAATTATCATGCCCTGGAGCTCCAACGGGAAGATTCGCGGAGCTGCTGCGACTGCCAGAGACGGATGGCGGAAGATCCCGAGTGTAAGCGAGAGGCCGACGGCAAAGCGAAGAGCAGTGGGAGGTGTTTGAAACAGCACTGGTGCAAAATTCACAATCTAATCCAACTAAGCAAATTAATCCGGCTTCCCGGCCGCTCGTACTCAACTCCGATGGTCCCTTCGCCCGTTTCTGCATTCCCAGAAACTTAGATCAAAGGGAATGTTGCGACCCTCCCTCCATCCCTCCATCCCTACTTCAACTTCCTATACACTACTACTCGCTCTTTCATTTCGGCTTCCTCCTTCATCTTCAGTACCCTCTTGCTCGCTCACTCACTCGGGTTTTAATCTCACCCTACGTGTCCTTTTCCGGCAATATCGTCCCTTGCTGTCAACCTACCACCATTTCTATTCCATTGCTACCTATCAGCTTCCTGTTTTACTTCCTCCCCCAGTGGCTAAAAACGTTTCCGGTATTGGGCTGCTTCACGTCACGATAAATTTACTCAGCACGTATCGCTGGTTATCCGAGTGCTTAATTTTTTCTTTGTTTCATTCTTTCAATTCCCCCAGCTCTAGTCTATAAGCCTCCAAGCCTCCAAGCTTCCAAGCCTTCAAGCCGACTCTATTTACGAATTCAGTCACTCATACCAGATATTTTGACAATGGAATCAGTGTCATGTCTTAGAGATACGTTGAGAAACTGAATAGCATTAGGATGATGATATAAACAGTGGAATGGCGTTAGAGACGGCGCCCGTTGATTATCCAACCCGTAAACACGAGCGCATCGTTATCGATTGGGCCAACAATCTGTTGGGTTCCCAACCCTATGTACACATACATATACATATACAAAGCGATATATATAGATATATATCTTGATCTCCTTCCACCCTTTGCCGCCTACTCGCGCGTCCCCTTCCGCCATATTGACGCAATACAGTTTCACAGTTGCATAATGAATGGTTTGCTAATGACCCTACGGAGGTTGCGGAAACCGCAGCAGAGGATAGCGGGTCCCAGGGTTCAAGCACTTCCGGCATCAAACATGTACTAACGTTATACGCTCCATCCGCCAGTTGCTTTTCGCAACAACTTCTCTCCCGCCTACCTCGCGCTCAATATACAAATCTAACCGGATTTTAATGTTTGATATTTGTACGAGGCACTGGGGAAACTTGATAAATATACACTCTCCACCCACTATCTATTGATTAACAATTTTTTCAAACCTTTATTTCTGCCAATATTTACTATTCTCGAATATTCCAGGAAATATTTTTAATCCATTCTTGGTTTATCAAAATATTTTTTTTTTTCTGTTACAGTGCCAACAAATACTCGGATCCTGAGCGACTGACCACCACCCTGACTCGTCACTGTAAGTTTATCACTATTTAATTTATCATAAATTTTTTTTTTCCATCCAATTGGCTTTAAATTATTTCTACATGCACACAAATATATATATAGATAAGAGCTTTTGTTATAGCCGGTTATAAATAACAGATTTAATCACTCAGAAAAGAGTTATTTAGCAATTTGTTAGATTGGATCCCTCATATATTAAATAGTTGTCTCGAAAAGATCCAAGAAGTGGGTTTACATCCCAGTTAAATACGGTCGTAACGTCAGGATGCGGAGTTTGAGAATGGCTCTAAAACGGCATTTGGGGCCTTCGCTCACAACAGCAATATTTCGCAATGCCGCTTTTGGGGTGGATTCACTTGCTAGCTATTTTCGAAATTAAGACCAAACGATCTTCTCACTTATAAACCAAAATGTTACAATTTACTATTTAGTACGAAACGACAGAACGCACTGTTTAGTGTAAACTGTATCATGTATCATATATCATGTATCACGTTCTTTGGCAATGCAACCGTCTAGATCCTCCCCTCTGTACTCAGAATCTTGCATCAACGTGTATATTTATCAGAAGTTGTAAAGCAACCGCGAAGCGACCGCACATCAAACTGACAACCAACTTTCAGATGCTCGTAACCGCTCGTGCTCCTTATACATTAATTTACCTTTACTCGCTTAAGTAATTAGTCTGAGACTGGTGCTGTCGTCGAGAACTGATGTTCACTCTATGCCATCTATTCAAGATAATTCAACTTATCTAAATAGACATATTTACTTGCGGTTACACCGAAATACCTCAGCAATCATGAATTCTCTTACGGATTTCCCTTATTTGCCAAGAAGATCCTCAAAAAATTTAATTAATACACTTTACCTCTGTTTAGTTTTTTTTTCAAGAACGAAAATTGTGTTACACAATTGGCAATTGTGTGGTAAATTTAAAAAGTACTTGCTGGTATTTTTTGCAAGTGCGAGGCGAGAAAATCAAGTTAAGGGCGCGAAAAAAGGGTGTGTTGGGAAAGTGGTCTCTTTGCGAAAACAGCCAGAAAAAAAAAATAAGTCCTGGAACACAGAAGAAAGAAAAACCAGGTATAAAGTAGAGTACGCGGATTGGGACGAAAAGAAATTAAAAAATATAAAATTCAATAACTAGCATCAACGTTCGTATCATGAAATTAAATGTCCTCACTATATTTTCCTCTTTGAAAAGCCCCAAGGCTTCTCTCACACTCTCAATATATATAACAGTAGCTACTATGCTCTACAATATACATAACGTGGCATAGCGAATATATATATATATAGACTGCAATGTAGTGTAGGCAGCAATAAACACCCAGATGATTGTATTTTGGAATGAGTTAAACTTTATGAATTGCCGTTGCTCGATGACGTGTATATGTGCGATCAATAAACGCTTTTTTCACCGCGACAAATATTTTTAATCCAAGCACGTCTTCATGCATGACGTACGTGCTCGTACAAAAAATTCCTATGCTTTTTGATGAATTTTTATCACAATTAAGTGTCAAAAAAAAAAAAAAAAAATAATAATAATAATAATAATAATAATAATAATAAATACATAAAAACTACTTTTTGTTAATAACCGAACGTATTTTTTTAATAATTACGCCAGGGTTTTAAATTAATTTTATATTAATAATTATTATTTAATTGGCTCATTAAAATGAATCTGAAAGCCATTTGCTTCTGAATTACCAACAGAAGCGCTGCTTCAATGTATATATTATATAGTTGACCTAGTCACGCTGAAGCTAACGAGTTGTTAAATTGAGGATCGATGACAGAGTCATCGTTACTATCAACAATCACCTGAAATATCGTTATCACAAATCAGACTAATGAGTGACGTTCTTTTTTTTTTATTTTTTTAATTAAAATTTACTCTAAAGCTTATAACTCAAAAACTACTGACTTCAGATGCTTTTATGGCTGAATTTTTTTGTAGCCCAGTAAATTTCCGATTTTATAATGCCCTTAAACATCTTTTTATCTTTGATACTTGAAAAGTAACAGCCTTTGAAATATTGATGGAAATATTATCAAGGTACATGATGTACCGCGGATATAAAGTTAAAAAAAAATGTTGTTTGAGATGGACAGGAGGGAAATGTCGATGTGCGACAAGTGAACCGACCAGACGCGAGGTTAATTGAATTTCCAACAGCGTTTACTATCACGTCGAAAATTGGACATCGAAGGTAGGCCGACGATGGTGGAGATGCCCGAACAGAATGAGAGTAGGTTGGTCTAGCCTCTGGCCTGGGTAAACTGTCGGCGACGTCGCCACGCTTAAAGTCCATCAGACGAATCGATGCGCGCTTTTAGCAATGACGTGTGCAAAACCTCTCCCTGTGCTCTACTCACTAAGTTCACAAAATTCCATCCGTCAAAAATTACATAATTTTTATTGCCTCCATCAAGAGGATTTCTGAGCTGAGAGCTATGAAAAATTTCCTCCGTGTCAATTAAAGTAAGTAGAGGTTCTCGGTAGACAATAATAGAGATATAACCAGAAAAACCTTTGATCCCTTAAGCGTTTTAAAGATATAACAGAACCATGGACGTGAGTTCCGAATCCTCTTGGCGTAGACCCAATGAATATGCACAAGTGTCTTTATTCTCGAGCCATAACTAGACCGGTAACCACACTTATTCTATGTTTCATGCATTCAGATGCCCTTCTTACCTGGTAACGATGTGATCTTCAGGCTATTCAAGATCTTCTGGTACTAAGCGAGACCTACGGCAATGCCTTAGGGTCGTTATGACTTGACACTCTAATACAACCTTCTCGCTTACTTGTCTGGATATTATTCTGATGTTAAAAGCTAATAGAAGAATAGAAAACTTGGGTGAAAATATTCAAATATTACTGGGGCTTTATAACGAAAAATTTAAACGCTTATAGTAATAATAATAATAATAATAATAATAATAACAGAATAAATGTTTTACTTAATGATAAATAGTGAGTAGAGATAAAAAATAATATATGTATGGGGTTGATAAAGTTTTTATGATTTTTATTCACTATCAGTTATAACGGATTAAAAGATGAAATGGAAAAATAAAGCCCCAGCCGTTTTCGTACATGTAATGCATTTATTCGTACAAAAAGTAGGACATCAGTAGCATCGGAAAAGAGCCAGCATTAAACTACGGTAAGAAGAAAAGAAGAAGCTATATTAGAAAAGTTTTCCACGCGTCCTATACCCGAACTCTTGACTGCTCAAAAGAAGCAATCTCCCGGCAATAATATACACGTGCGACCAACCCCGATAATAACGGATATTATTTTTTTTCCATTTTCTCTTGTCTCATTTCTTCGGGTCTCTCACCGCCATTTTTATTCCTCTTCTTCTTCTTCTTCTTCTTCTTATTCTTACCTTTTTTTCCCCTCTATCTGTTTTTTATTTTTTATCTTCTATTCATTTCGAGCATCGACGCCCAGCCCGGCTTTCGCCACCTTCTCGCTTATTTGTTTCGAACTTTTAATTACATTTGGCAAAACCATCTTTCGATTGGACACTTGATTCAACTCAACAACTCATCATAAACTTGAGCTCAAGGAATTAAAATCGTTTTAATTTGTACTTTAAGTATAAAAATTATAAAATAAATTCCAGGCTTTAAATCGTGATAATAATAATTATGATTTTAATTTTTTTGAGTTTAATATGCCGCTGATTAAACGTACCAGTCATAAACAAAGGTCTTTTACCGTTAAACTATAATTACAGACGACATTTATAATTAAATTCAAAGCCATTTCATTTTTTAATCAGAGACAGCCAAGTTTTTGAACGTAAAATTCAAAAATAATTTTTTTCTTGTCACGATTTAAAAAAAAATAATTTTTTGAAACTTCATATCAAATAACTGAAAGAAGAAAATTTTTTTTAATGTAGTAGTCAGTCACGCTGGACTTTTAATTTATTTTAAAAAATGAATATGAAAAAAAAAAAAAAGTAAAAATATTTAATAAATTTCTTTCCCTCTCATCTCGAGTGTAAAAAAAAATGTCGGAAAAGTAATAAGAGTTGTTATTTTTAATATTTCGTTGGTGTGGTTTTATGTCGCGCAAGGAAATCCCGAGAGATATTAATGGCCGCGTATACATCGCCTTTAAGTCAGCAAGTCTTTGTTGAGACCCTCGTCTAGGATCATTTTATATTGTTCCGGGTTATTATATTAGCGTCTCTTAACGTTGACTCATGTGAAATTACAGTTAAGATACGTCGCTGATACATTTTCTTCTCCCCATTTTTATTCAACATTACCCGTAAAACTATAAAAAATAATATAACTATTTTATCTATCGCTTTTAGTATGCTCTAAACTGTTGCTTTCAGCTAAAAAAAGGGACCAAGTATCAATGTCTTTTAAGTAGTAAAAAAAGTATAAAGAGTAGTCTGGAGAGTGAAGAGTACAGCGTAGAGAAAAACTTACAAAACAAACCGCAGTTGAGTGTCCACTTGTGCAGCATAAGGATGCACGAGCTGTTAGAGCCTCTTTTGAAGCTGCTGCGAAAAGTGCCTGTTAAAAGATATAACACAAGGGCAGAATATGTTGCACCAGAGCGTTATCAAACATTTCGCACCCTCCATAAATATTATTTTATTTTTAAAATTATCAAAAATTAAAAGACTTTTTAAATTTCCTTAAACTTTTTTTTCTACTTGTCTCACTTAAAAGTTGAATCCCTTATTAACTTGCTCTTGTTTACTTTTTTAGTTTATCTCCGAAAGTTAAATGAAAGACCCGAAGAATCTTGGATTAAATTATTAAATAAAAGTGGTCCTCAAGTTAATTAGAATTGATATTAAAAAGAAAAAAAGAAAATTACATTTTATAATAAGATTCTCTATTTAAAAAAAAAAAATCAGAATTAATGATTCGCGCAAGAGTGAGCGATTGTGGCCTCTTCTATATTTATTGAGATGCTTATTTTTGGATGGATCCTGTATATTTTTACTCTGTTTTTAGCCAATCAGGTGCCCGGAAAAGCGGCTTCACATAGGGGAGACCGGGGCAAGACGGCCCACCTAAGCTGGTTATTATTATTTGTGGCTTTTAACCATCAAGTCGATTTACTCTTGTCCAACTTGAACTCAATTCACCAAAATTTTGGTGAAGCGCCTGAAAAAAAATTTTTTTTTTTTTGGGGCAAGACGGCCCCCTCCGAAAAAAAATGAAAAAAAAATTTTTTTTTTTTAATTGTAAAAAAATTTCCCGCGTAACAAATGTTTATATTTTTCTCTTTGACAACTGTATTTACTTTAATATTACTCGAAATAACCTTTTTTGATATAATACGAGTCATTTTTTCACTTCTGTAAAAAATTGATTATTGGTTTTTTTAACTTTTTCAAATGCTCTATTTTAATCGAAATCCATATAATTAACCAAAAAATGATATTTCTATTAAATTAATCATGACTAGGTTATAATACTATGAAATACATTTTCTTTTAGAATTTTTGAGTGGTTCATTTTGCCCCAAGTTTCACGTATCGGGCTAAAAATGAGTAAATAATCTAAATTTGTGATAATCAAAAGAGAACAAGAAAAAAAAAATTTTGGTTAATTTTTGAGGTGGGCCTTCTTGCCCCAGGTGGGCCGTCTTGCCCCGGTCTCCCCTACGTTTTATTTATTTATTTAGTGGTCAGATTATTAGAGAAGAAACAAAATAGAAGGATTTAGCAAATAACAAAATAAGATTGACATTTAAATTGGTTGTTTCCGGTCAAATTGTATCTTTAAGTAACTGTCTCGTGGTCTTGAGATAACCCATGACAATGCAGAGTTGAGCTCGGCGCGTTCTCCAAAACATCAATCAGGAGGCTGTAGCCTATTCCTCAAGCCAACGGGAATCGAGTATGTCACCGTGGGAATTTGGAATGGCATTTGGTTCTCAAGGCTGCTCTCTGCTAGTAGGTGTACTCTCAATCGAATCAATCGATCTTGAAACCCATTCTCAAACATCAGTCGATTTCCCCGACCCAACAACGCTCGCTATATATACATTCCTGATACGCTACCGCTAATTCTCTATTTGGTTTACTGTTTACTCATTACTAGTATACAATATATGTATATATATCGCCATATGTTAATTATATGAAATTGTTATTATTTTCAGATGCCACTATGATGGAAAGTGATGGGACATTGGGCCGTGTGCCCAGCAATGGGGGCCGTGGACTGCGCCGTCAACGGTCCCTTGAATGGCGAGAACGGCGCGGTTATGGTGCTAGCGTACACTCAAGTAGTGATGATGAAGATAATAATCGTCATGCTGTTCCGACGTCTGTTTCGTCACGAGGTGGACGAAGTCCTGGGCATGTTTTTGCATCACTTTTAGCTCAGCAATATTCTGGTAACGTTTTATCGCATTAACACGGAAAAAAGAGCAGTTGAAAAATTACAGTTTCTACAGTAAAAAAAGCTTTCGGGGCAAAAATCTTTAAACATTAAAGCTTAAACTGTAATTTTAGAAATTTGTTATAGTAATAAAATTAATACAATTTTAAGCAGCAAATTTTACAGTTTAAATCGACAATATCGAGTTTGAAACTGTAATATTTGTTATTTCTGTAAAATTTACTGATAAAAAATGTAATTTTTACAGTTTCAGACTCGTAGCGCTTTACTACTATACGAAACTGTAACTTTTCAACTGCTCTTTTTTCCGTGAAAGCTTAATATTTAATTTAAATACAACTCGTAAACTAACAACTTTACGTAAAAATTCGTAAAAATACTTTTTATGAAAAATTTAACTCTCTGAATTTTTACGGTATCTTTGATAATTGAGCTAGAAATTTTATCTAAAGTACCCACCCAGTGCATAAATAAAAAAATAAATTTCTATTCTCCGCCTTTAAATTAAATTTCTGGGGAATCTATTGAAGATACGATAAAAACACTTGGGAATAATTCAATAGGAAATGAAATTCTCTATAAAAAAGTTTCAGATGACTTTATCTGTAAACTCAATAGTTTAAAATAAATTAAAATTCAAACTAAAAGCATTTAAAATTTTTTCATTAAAAACTATTATCATCATCAATAAAATAATAAAACTTAATAAACTATAAAAAGTATATAACCGTGTATGAACTATAGTCCGAGCGAATCAGTCATCTCGATCACTTGGTAGTAACAAGTGTTATTGACGGAGTCTGAAAAGACTCGTTCATCATCTTCCATCATTCACAGTTGAACGCCAGACAAGTTATATTGGTTAACACTTTCTTTCCCTTTATCCCTTTTTTTTATGATTATTATTTCTTTCATCCTTGCCGCTGCTATATCATTTACACTTCCATACACCCCTTTCTGTAAGTAACACGCCGGTGTGGATTTCAGACGCCACTCGATCTTGTAACAACTTTCTTAATGAGTTCTCCGCGTTTTACTAATGCTAAACTTTCTTCCGTTCCAATAGTTATACCAACTGCAGTAATGCCGGCTCGAAACCCCTAGGATAAAGGTTGTTCCATCGTCATCGAAAATTAAGAGATAAAATTTTTAATGAATACTCCTCCCCAGTTTTATGCTATTTTCTTACAAGACTTTAACAAACTTTTTTTTCTTAAATCCTTCACTATCTTTGTTATTTATCCCGACTATTAAAGAGATTTAACCAGTCTGTAATTTAACATTTTTAGTTTGCGCAATTAAATGAAAAAAATAAATAAATAAATCAACTATAAAAGTCATTATTTATTTGAAAGTATTTTATAAATTTTATAAAATCCACGTCTTATGAAATATATTTCAAGTATACATTTTCCAACGTACCATCATCGTACGTCCGTTAGCATTTGTTCCAATCCAGTGGCCGCCGATTACCAACTCCCTCGTACTCTTCTTCTTTATATAAATATATATATATATTATATAACGTCATAGAGAGAAGGAAGAACCCCGCGTCTACTTTATCCTCATTCCCATTTCTATTTTCCATCCCCGTCGACGTCCCCTCTTGTAAATCTACAGCAGCAACTACCACTACTACCAGCAGCACCACCAGCACTACCGCAAACTCACTCCACTGCACAATGTCACATAACCGCACTCGAAGTGTATCGGTCTGTAGAGACTATTTCAACGTAGACGTCGTCCATCTTCTTAACTTTCGACGGCAAACGTTATATTTCCCTCTCTATGCTCTCCATAGCTCTATAGCTCTTATTTATTTTCATTTTTATATTTTTTTATACTCCCGCACTATAAATATTGAGGAAGCGATGGAGAAATAAAACAGTTATATTAGTACACAAGTCTTGCTAACCTTACAACAGCGAAACACCGACAACGTAAACCCAGAGAGACATTAATCATCGGCGGAATGGGCGTTACGACAAACTAGTTTGTAAAAAGATAATTTATCATCAGCAACGTATTTTGTCTCTGGAAATCACGACAAGTGCTACGGAAGATAGGTCAAAATAATCATCTTTATTTTATTTATTTTTACTTATTCATGCTAATGATGATGATTATTATTTAAAATAATGCTGCTACTGGTGCTATTGCCGTTGGACACTCGGTTCTATAGACAGACAATATGTTTATTGTCTGATTAAATCGATTTTGGTTTATAACAACAACGCATATATCCAAAATAATGAGAGTGTAATGCGTCACGAAGGGATTGAGGGGGCAATCTACGGGTCCGGCAACATATACTATATATATAGATATGACCATAGTTGAGATATATATAGATATCGGATGGATGACGAGCGCAAGGGAGATAATTCTCGTAAGCTGCCCACGGCCAGACATAATATCACCAGCTCATTACCTCTATGCGAGGTTCATATCACGCTTCACTGGCTTTTGTTTCAAAAACATTGACCTGCTCACTGCGGGAATTTCCATTTTCCTGGCAACAACGCACGCATGCCAGCCCATTAATTAACAATATAAATTCTTCTGTGTGTTATAGAGAGGCTGATACCTATATTATGCAATAACATTATTACAATTTAATTTAATTTAATTTAATCAAAATAATTACAACAGTATGAAGAAAAATAATAATATTGTGTGCAATAACAGCAAACTAATTAAACCAATGTACATATATATATTTATATGTGTGTATTTGTTCAGCAGTATTGTCATTTTCTTAGTAAAGAGAAAGACAGAGAGAGTTGAAACAAAAAATGAGTGACAAAAGTACGAGAGTACGAGAGTAGTCCCAAGACAAATTTCCGCTGGACGTCTTTCTCGGCAAGTCAGAAGAGACCAAGTTGATCCACCCTAATGTTGCCGTGAGGCAGCGACTAAAAGCCACAACTTTGCCCGAGGTTCGTGCAAAGTGAGGGTGGGTCGGAGTAGAGAAACATCTCTCTGAGCAGTGCGCTCATCTTTTTCCTTTCCCGTCCTCGAGAACTTGCACGAGCAAGAGATCACCTCCTAATGGAGCTTTCCGAAGATTTCAGCTCGAGTTCAGACCTTGGGAATGTAAATCTCTACTTGAGATACTTTGTCGCTAGTACCAGTCATTTGTGAGGTTGAAAATAAAAATAACAAAATAAAAGAAAATAAATAAAACTGTTAGGATGTACCACGTATTTCAATATAACGAGGGGTTTGTTACTGAGCCAGAGAGCAGTACCAAGAGCATGTCTGGATAGAAATTTGTGCGTGCCTTGGTCACTATATCGCACACCAGGCGCCACCGCAACACGCTCCAACGCAGCCTGACACTTTGTATCTACAACTTTATTGTCTCTGTATATTCTCCTGGGTGACCGATAAATTTCCCCGCCTACTGTCCACTTTTCTTTCATTATTTGTTGTATTTTATTCAAAGTATCAAATAAAACCCAATAATAATAATAATTTCACGTGCGTTTATTATTTAAAGGAAAATTTTGAAAGCACATTATCATTTTAAATAACACTTTTAACTCTATAAAAATACCATATATATTTATATAAAACGAGACAAATGAAATAACAGGTTTCTATTTTAAAAACCCAATGTAATGTATATTGATTGGCAAGTACGTTCCCACCACGTGAGTAATATATATAATCAACTCAACAGAGAGAGCTATACTATACATATATACTTAGTAATGAAGGTATAAGCAGCGTATGAGTAAATAACAAGTCTTGACAACGGCGATTTAAAGTTCAGTTGATAGCGGAATTTAAAATGTCGGTAATAGAATAAAGCCAACACAATAGGTTATAGACTTGGGGTTTGAATGTAGCGTTCGATAGAGGAGAATAGTGTGTATATATAATACTGGCATAGCATTAGAGCGTTAGAACGTCAGAGCGTCGTGGCATCTATTCGAGTGTAGCTCCTTGATGTGGCACATACAGTGCTGTCGGCATCCCTCAGTAAGGGGTAGTTTGCTTGACAACTCGATTACATGATACTGCTTGGCTTGAGTGGCAAGTGGTGATGCATGGCTTAGCTACGCGGAACATATATATATATATATATATATGAAGTCACACACCGCGTAACGAGCCCGTGCTACGGTTCCCTTGATCTCGTCCAATGATTGCGAAAGATGATATGCAACATCGTAGAGGAAATTAATAATGCTTTCATGTTAGTTTATGTATACCATATGTTCTGTATCTTTGTTAATAATCATGTCACATTCTCCTTATTATTATTGTTATCATCATCTGATTCAATTTATTCGCCAACTCAGTAAATTATTAATTTCAGATGTAAAAAATATTATTAAAGATTTTTTTTTGTTTAATCTCTTCTGTGGATCTAGAGATTGATGAAAAAAATTACTAGAGCGAACTAGAGCTTGAGTTTTTAATAAAAAATGAATAAACGATGTTTTTTATTTTTTTTTAATTTTTATGGTTAATTGGTTGATTTTAATTACATTGTGTTGAAAGCAGAAATACAAGCAAGAGTAATTTAGAATGTATAAAGGAGTTTGTATTATTATTTCTAGTTGAAGCAGGTACAGGTAAAGTAGAAGGAAGCAAAGTCTAACGTACAATAACTCGCGAGTCATTTAATAATACAGAGAAGCGAATAGAAGCGAATGCTCAGAGACTGCTAGTGGAAATACCATGTGTAAGTCGCAATTAATATTTCAGACTTCGTCGGCAGCGAAGTAGCTGCAAGAGCGAGCCAGGATTAAGGGCAAGTTCTCTACTCTGTGCTGGCAATGCTGGTATAAAGGAGGATTGCATGCGCCAGTGGAAAACCGTGGTCACTCTGTGCTCCGTTTCGCTGCTCATACGTTAATTATTCGCAAAGGAAATTAATGCGATCCTCGATATTATTTATATTATTCCTTCTAGTGGCAGTAATGGATGTGAATAGACGGAATTATTTAACAATAAGTACTCTGTAATATTACATAACGATCAAATTTAATCGTTTAATTCCATCTGTCAATAAATTATTTACTTTTTATTATTATTTTATTCTATTCGAGGTCCATTTCTTTGAGAATTATCATTTTAAGAGAACTATCCCCGATTCTTCCTTCCGCCTCGATGAATTTTCTATGAGGATTCAAGAAGTATAAAGCAGACTAAAGGGACAAATATAAAAATAAAATGGACAAAAAAAAAGTAATAATAAAAATAAAATGTTATCCAGGGGGAAACGTGTATGTGTAGCAAGTTATCGGTTCTTGGTGACCCTTGATAATATGGTAGTAACAAATGTCAGTGTGTGTCCATCTATATATTATTTCTACGGAGACTTATTGTCTCCAAGTACACGTAAGTGCATTCCACTCGGTATAAATATATATGTATATAAAATCCTAATGACTCGAGGGGAACTCGCTGTATGTTCTATTGATAGAACTAAAATCAATAAGACATCGGCGTATTATGCACAAAAAAAAAGAAAAAATTATTATAGTCAATAAACTGGCGTTTTAAAGATTGTATGCCCGGAGCCTCTATTGCGAAGCATCTTACCCCTCGCCGATTTGTCAGATCTTAAAGAAAACCTGATCCATGGCCAACTGAAACAAGTCGGTGGTCTACTGTCAATTCAGGATTACGAGAAATTTCTATCGGAAATCTTAAAACTGTTTTCCGTCCGTTACCACCGGATAAATGTAAAAGGACAATTATGGTAAAGAATGACAAAAATAAAATTTTTCAAGGAACTAACAATGAAGAGGATAGTTATCCACTGAAGTCATAGAAAATGACAATTATTTAACATATTTAGTTGGTTTAATTGATTTAATATAATATTACTTTAACCACTAAGTATCGATGTAACATTAAATTAAAATGCAAAAATTGTACAAACAATAAATTTTGTGATAAATTGTAACAAAATTGTAAATTAACTTAGGAGGTCTGAAGATGCTAGCCCCGGGAGGTTGGCGAAATATTACTGAATAAAATATTTGAAATTGGGATTGGTTTGCCAGTGAAGTCATTATATATAAAATTAAACACCAATCAAAGAATGTATGAATGAAATTTCATTCATACATATTAAAATAAAAACAACTAATAATAAATTTTGTCTTGCAATAATATTAAATCAGAATCATGATTAAAACTAATGCGACAATCGCTTTTAAGAATTTTAAGATAATACTCTGCAATGGAAAAAAACGCATCGCCTTAGACACCTAGCGGCGAGCAACGAACTACGGCGTTAAGCCTCGCACTCAGCCGTAACTCTTCATTACGCGCTCTAATTACTGTTACGATTTCTCACTCTCGCACTCGCGGGCCGTGATCAGGCGGCAGTAAGGTCAGAATTTTGCCTTGAATATTTATTAAAAAATTAATTTAATTATTTAAGGCAGGAAAAAAAATATAAAAAAAATAATTGAGTATGGAACAAAATTAAGTTGTAAAATTTTAGTTTTTAAGTTAATTAATTGAATATAGACTCTGAGTATTGGCAATTGGCATTTTAGTTTATTTAAATGTAGATTGAGATTAATTATTTTATAGAAGGAAATTAATAACTGGGTAATAAAGGGGACATTGGTTGAAATAATAAATTAGTTGGTTATTAGAATTTTTTATTTCGCAAGTGATGTATATACGTATATAAATATATGTCTGGAATGGTCTTTTGAATTTAAAAAGCTCAAAAGCCTCGTTATTTTCCCGTATGGCAGTCTCTATGCCTGATGTCTTTTCCGGAAATTTAAAATGGTAATTTCGCAGTTTTCTCCCTCGTCTCTTGTGCCAGTACAGCCAACGATGTAGCTGGAGCTGGAGTATCGGGAAAGTTGCTCGTGACAGCAGTGTTTCTGATCCGACATTTAATTTGCGTCAGAGTAACGCGTCCAAGTCGTCGTAGTAGTTGTCGCAGTAGCATTTTCCCCTTTTTGCCTATCACAGGCATCACGCCCGCTACTCTTTCCGATACATTTTTTTCCATTATTTTATTCTTTTTGGCCTGCTCTTTGCACCCGGCCCCTGCTGCGAGTCCTACGGCCTTCAAAGACATTCTTTATGCGCCGGAAAACATTTAATACCTGATATTTTATCTCGAACGAAATTTTATTAAATTTCACTGGCGATTTATTTCATTATTTTTTTTTTTTATCATCATCCAGTCCTTGAAAATTAAACGAATCTCAATTAATACATTCGCAATAATGTTGAAAGAGAAGAAAAGACATTTAATTATAACGTCAATAATAGCAGAGGTTTAAATAATAAAAACTCGTATCAGAGAGTAGTAGAATCTTTTAACAAATCCTAGAATCATTTGGTCGGAAAAAAGATTTCTTTTGTTTCTTTAAACTCTACTCAGCTCTTTTATTTCTGTCTGGTTTTATTTCACTCTAGGATACAAGAGTTGAGCTCATGCTTATGTACAAAATCAATGTTTCAACATGATGCAGGTACATGCATTTGCGTCTGCACGATTTCTATCCTTCTACGTCTCGTACCCATTTTATCTCGGTAGAATTGAGCCCATACCAACTGGATCTCTTGATATCACTCGAACGTTTTACTTTTGTTTTCTTTAGCTGATGGGTTACCGTTACTGTTACCGAGACCCGTTTCTAGCTTTCACTTTATACAAATTTTGTGTACCGAGGATTATTTGGGTTTAAACTTGTCGCATCTACCAATTATACGTTTATTCAGTCTCAGTATAAATTCATTAATAATAATAATTGATAATTGATTAATAAATTAAATAAAAGAAAATTTAATTTTATCATGTCGTTTGAATATTATCGAGATAATTATTTTCTTTATTATTATAGTAATTTCTGTTGAAACGCGGGGTGTAAAGGTGAGTGTAACGTGTGTGCGAGAGTGAGAAAGAGAGAGAGAAAGAGAGAGCTTTTCTAATTTTCTGTTAAATTTCCTTTCTCTGGGTTTTAACAAAGGGAGTAAACCACTAGTAAGAAAACGCTCGGATATTCTCTTCTAGTAGAGAGTAAAAACATGGGATGAAAGTCCCGGAAGTTACAACAGAGAAGGGTTGAAAGGTGCGCGAGGAAAGGGGGATTGAATCTTGTCTGTAATTAATGAGGAAAGTTTTATAAATAGCTAAGAGCGCAGTTACCCAAGTATACCTTGCAAAAGTAAATTCCTTAGTTTCTGAAAAATATTTAACATGTATATATGGGCATGTTCTTTTATTATTTTATTATTTATATTATCTGAAGGGTATTTTTATTAAATTTTAAAACTTATATATCCTGTTATTTACTTATTTTTATTTCTGTTTCATTGGATCTTTTATTACTTGTTTCAAATTGTTTTTCTTTTTTTATTTTCCATGTCCCGAAAGAGTAATTGTCTTTAAAAATTAATAGCTCCGAATTTAATGGCAAAAACTACCATCATTTATTCATTTTTTTTTCGCGATTAATTTTTAAATTTGATAAATATTTTTCGAGTGATATTAAAATAACCATCAATAACTTTTTTAAAATAATATTGTCTGAATTTAGGAGTTTCTTTGTCCCCGAGTGGCTACAAGTAAAAAAGCTATTCGACAAACCGAGATTGAGAAACTCATTCTATAAAATAATAAAGATCCGGTTGGTGTAACATGAAAGAAGCATAGTGTAGTAAAGCCATTTGGAGAAAAGAAGGGGTACATGACTCATGCGATTCGTGTCAACATCGAGCGTGAAGGTTGACTGTTAGCTTACAGACCGGATGTACAGAGTATGAAGAGTAAAGAAATGGAGTTGAGAGATAAAGGATAAGGAAAGGGATGAAAATAAAAATAAAAATAATATGTGTAAGAGCTTTAGAGATACAGATAAAACTAGAGCTAGAGGTAGAGCTAGAGCTATAGTTCGAGACCAAAGATAGACAGAGCAATAGTCGAGACGTCTGAGAGTGAGTAGCCGTGGGCCGGGCCAGTGGCGGTGATATTGCTCGCATTAAACTTTCATATTCAATCTTGCCACCCACCGTCGTTGGGAGTATCGCCCCAGTCCCAACCCCAGCTTCAGCCTCAGCCTCAGCCCAGCTTCAACCCAAACCAGAGTATAAGCCGAGCTGAGAGAACCCAGCATCAACCCCACATGTAATTGTGTTATGCCCTCTTCGCTTCACAACCCTCTACTATGCTCTCTATACCTCATCCTCATCCTCATCCTCATCCTCCTCAACCTCTAGCTCTTGCTCTTGCTCTAGCTCTACTTGAACCATCTCCTCTACACTAGCATCTCCAACATCTCCAACATCTCCAACATCTCCTCCTAGCAAATGAAACCCCTGACGTCTCGATCCTCCTCCGATGTCTTTTCGCTTCGCCTGATGTCAGCCCCTCGACAACCAAACCTCATCTCTCTTGTCTATATTGGATTTTTTTTATCTATATACATGGATCCAAAAACTTTTACTTTTTACTTGTCTTAACTTTTGACAGCAAAGTTAACGTTTATGTATAACAGGGTCTGGCTAATTTTATGCCGTTTAATTTTTTTTACTTGAATCTGTTTTTGAAAAATAATTTTAATAAAATTAATTTTTTTTTTCATGTTGACAAAAGGTAAAAATATAAAGGGAAACAGATAAGAGTTTGGTCAGACCGGTTGATTATCCAGTGACTTGGGGTATCCGGCGTTTAGTCCGACATAAAATTGGCCCCCGTTTATTTGTCGGATTTATGTACCGAGGGCGCTATCGCGATGCCATTCGCCAAAGGAGCTTTCCTTTCCATTTCAACGGTATACACACACACCCACACCATACACTATTCATCTTATCCCAAACCCTTCTCTAAAATTTACTGCCTTGTCTTGGCAATCCATCAGAGACTTTATTTTACAAGTTTAAATCAACCTGGCCATTAAAAACAATTTATTTAATTATTTAAATATTTAAAACAAATCAAAGCAACAAAATTAATAAATACTTAGCTGCATCTGTCAGCATTTAATAAAATTCAAAAAATAAATAAATAAATAAAAGGAACTACGAGAGGCTACAAGTGCATTCATAGAAAAGAAATGGTGGAGAATCGGTTGCGATCAATAACCTATTGACGTCTTTGAGTGTACGAGAAATTAGAAATTTAATTCAAACGTACTCGAGTGTCGATGCAATATAAAATCACGTCCAAAGGAATTAAATAATGATAATAATAGTAATAGAATAAAATAAAAATATATATATATATTTATATGTATGTGTACCTATAGATGAAATAGTTGTCGTTTGCCGTGAGAGTTGCGCCAATGGCATTCTTATATTGCATAAAGAAGTGCATACTTTCTGTATAATAAAAAATACGTGCTTTAGATTGTACTTGCTTTTCAAAAGCAAGTATTCTCAAGGAGTTATATCTATAGCTATATATAATACTATGAAATATACGTAATACGTATTGTTACGTATGTTCAAGACGTTTGCCATTCAACCATTGACTTGTTCGGGAAACGTGACACGAACCGTTTTACTCCTTCGTTTGTATATTACGCCTTCTTACTACTTTGCCTTTCATCCTTTATATTTTATCACTACTCCAACACGCAGTTAACAATTACTTATATATATTTTATCAAAATAATTATGACAACCATTCATAAAATTTCATATTCAATATTACTGTTAATTTATTATGATAAAAAATAATTTACATAAAAAATGAAATAAAATATAACTCGTCAAGTTCAATTGTTATGACGTTTTTGTATGATTTTATCATTTATTTATTGCCTGTCATCCAGTTGAAGTCTAATAAAAAATTATTAGCTGACGTTATTTACACGTACTGATTAAATAATTTATTTTCTGTTAATAATGATTCCTATCTAAAAAAATAATCAATTATCAAGTCCTAATTTAGAGCCTCTGGGTAAAAAATATCATGACAAATTTTCTTAAAAAAATGAATTTAATAATAAAAATAAAAAAAAATATGTTACAGGTACAAACGATCGTACGTATCATCGTACCGTTTCAGACACTGAGGGTGGAGTGACGTCAGATAATCCAACGACGCCATTTCCAGCATCAGTAGCAGGAGCAGTACCAGCAGCATTGACGCCAAATCACCGGCAGGCTTCGCCATTTCCCATGGAAAGCACAAATTCCCGACGACATCATTACAACAACAGTGTGTCGTCGGATCGATCGCGCAACGTCGCCAACGGTACGTAATCCTTATTCACATACATATTTAGTTATGCCATGCATTATATTATATATTGAATCGGTTGAGCTAATGATTTAGGTTAAAAATGGTTGGTTGGTGGTGAATGCACCAATGTAAATGGTATTTTGATCAATCGTTATTGTTGACCACGACAGGCGAGGTGATTTATGCGGCGCCCAGCAAGAAAACGAGCTCAGGAAATAGTGGGAACCCCAGCACCGGGGGCGGCAGTGTGAGCGGAGGCACTCTAGGTAGACGGTCTCGTCGGGGCCAACACAACAGCGCTTTAAGCTCCAGCTCGACTGCCAGTGATCGTTCTGAGACCATTTACAATGACGAACACTCTCACATGCATCTCAATAATGGTAACACTACTCTCTTAAAATGAACCAGTGAAATTTCACTGATTTTCCAGTGAAATTCACTGATTCAACCAGTGGACTAAGATGATCGCTTGGCTCACTGGTTCAACCAATGAAATTCACTGGTTAAGGGCATTCTCAGACAGTACCCCCCACTTTTTAGAAATATGCAATGACTTTCGACTGTCATAACCGTATTAAAATTTTATTAATTAATTAAAAAAAAATTAAAACCTTAATTGAAAAAAAGACAACGTAGTCGTAATTTCGTGAAGATATAGAATTTAAAAAAAATTACTTACAATTGATATCAGTTGGGAGTTAAACGAAATTTGTTGAATAAATTTTAACCAACAAAATTTTAAAATTCGAATTATAAAATTGACATGATAATTTTACTGAAATTTATTTAACGAATTTTGTTTAACTCCTAATTGATATCAAGTGGAAACAATTTTTTTTTAAGTCTATATGTCGGCAAAATTACGACTACGTTGTCCTTTTTTCAATTAATGCTTTAATTTTTTTTTTTAATTAATTAATAAAAATTTGATACGCTTATGACAGGTGAAAGTCATTGAAGATTTTTAAAAAGTGGGGGGTACTGTCTGAGAATGACCTTAAACCAGTGATATGCCGGTGTACTATATAAATATAAACACAATAGGTTAGATTAATTTTATTTTATTATAAACGTTTATTTATAAACAAAGTGAAGTCAAACAAAAAGAGTCTTAATAACAATTATATTCAATTAAAAATTATTTTGTAATATAATAAATAAAATTTATTAGGATTTATAAAAATTGAATTTGTTTCCATTTTCAATGGGCTTTTTATATTGTTCAATTTTAAAATTATGTCATTAATTTTTGAGGTTAGCTCCAAGCAATTGAAATTACTCCAAAGTTATTTATTTTTAAACTCTGTAAAAATTGTGTCATATAATTATTATTGTTATATAAAAGTTAGTTAAAATATTACATGAAGATAATCAATAAATATTACTTATTTATTGACATAATAAAACACTTAAATATACTCATGTACAGAATGCTGCTGTACCCGCGCGCTTACATATTTTTATTTCACTGATTCAACCAGTGAAATTCACTGGTTGAATCAGTGGAATTTCACTGGTTCATTTTAAGAGAGTATTTTTTATTTATAAAATATATTTTTAAACAAAATAGCCATTTTATTAAATTTATAAAAAGCCAATTATCGGAGAAAAATTAAAGCCTTGCCCGTCTGCCGGTCAATAACTGAATTACGGATTAAAATCTCTTGTGCGATAAGTTAACAAGCTGTACCGCGAATGCAATTAACTCGGTAATGCAGTTACACTCTCTCATGCTCTCGAAAGTCGATAGACGATGATGATGGGAGCAGTGGTGGTGTATTGCTGGATCCTGTTTTCAGATAAGTGAGTTCCCTGTCCAAAGTGACATTAATACATGTAAATATGCCAGTTTTTCGATAATAGAACGTTTAATATAAATAGATGCTCGGACAGACAATTACTCAATATTCACGATAATTAATGCGATTTCCCAATTTCCCTATTTGAATAATTTCATATTAATAAACATGCAAATTTTAAACTCTCTTTTATTTTTTATTTTCCTCTCATCGAATTTGTTACGTTATAATCGACTTAATTACTTGCATTTTTCCTACTAAATATCCTGGAAATTACTCGTGCGCTCTATAAAAAAGCTTTTAAATATAATTTTATATTTTTATTTAATCAAAGTACTAAAATATTTTGCTTTATAAAAATATACTCAAGTTCTCTTTAGTTCTTTAAATTGGAATTGAGCTTAAACGATACAAGATATGAGAAAAATGTATACAAGTTATTTTAAGGGAAATTTTATTTTCTACAAAAAAGATCTCATTACTATTTTTCCTAAAGTTTATATTTTAAAAGTTACAGGTATTTTATTAAGTAAAAATTTTATGAGAACAAATTTATATGAAATTAAATTTTCTATAATAAAAGTAAATAAATTAATTTTGATAAAATGAATAGTTGAAAAATTACAGAGAATTTAATAAAATTAATGAATATTAAAAAAGTAAATTTTCGACAAGATTATTTTTGAAATAATAAAAAAGTATATAATAGGTCTATAAATTAGATTTAGTATATTACTAAAACACGTTAGCGTAAACTAATTGTC
This sequence comes from Microplitis mediator, assembly GCF_029852145.1. Classification (NCBI taxonomy): domain Eukaryota; kingdom Metazoa; phylum Arthropoda; class Insecta; order Hymenoptera; family Braconidae; genus Microplitis; species Microplitis mediator. Next base: position 20,645,790 of record NC_079979.1, read on the forward strand.
AAACAACCGTATAAACAAAAGTTTATTTAATGACCACGAGTTTTTGTTTCTCGCAGCACACAAAAGTTGTCGTCTATTGTCCGTCGTCATGACGTGTTTTGTGCTCTCAGCTCTCAGTTCTCAGCTCTCAGCTCTCAGTTTTCATTGGGTTTTCTGGCACAGCTAGACATCTAGACACAGCAGCCAGCTCATTCGCCGCACAATACAACACACCGGGCAAAACTAGCTCAACTCGAGTGGGCAGGTTTGTCAGTGTAGAATAACTGAGTTAGTAGTTACTCGAGGCCGGGCTAGTTAGCTCACGGCTCACTGAAAAGTTAACGGACAGTACTATATTGTTTAGCAGCAGGGAAAGCCGAGAGTATTTAGGCCTCTCCTTCACCCGAGGGCTCCTCACCCCTTCCTCCAGCTAAAGCTCATACTGCTAAAGCTTTCCTACACTCTTACTTCTCCTGTACTCCTCCTGTACTCCTCCTGCACTCCTACACTCATCTCGGGAACGATGTGGTTAACGCTGTTTTCAAACCACCGATGAGAAAGTGTGTAGAGGCTACACCTTGGACTTGAGTTTGCCTCCGAGTATTGTTGTTGTTCCAGTAGCACCACCACCACCAGCACCAGCACCAGCACCAGTGTGTGGGTGATATACGAGAGAACACCAGGGTCACCTAACTTTTTAATGAACTCGAGAGGATCTCATTTCCCGCTACCCGACGATATTCATCAGACACAACATGTCACTTATCCTGATGGGCTTCTTTACATCTTGTTATATCACTATAATTAACAAAAAAAAATTATAATGATAATAATATTATCAGAAGGATTCGAAAAAATATCTTGGTGTAATTACGTCCAGATGTACTAGATATAACCCAATTGAGTTCGGTATGCTGGCCAGGTTTCCCATTATTTGTACAAACAAATAGATATGATGAGCATGAGGTATAAGATTGTAGGCTCGAAATTAACAGAATTGGCCGAGCGGTAATTCCCATCCGAATTTCCGACCGGAATATTGTTCATCGGAATGTCCCTGCGGTCTTATACCGGCATGTCGTGGCAGCTATTAGCAAATGGCTCCCAGCGGTCAGTGTTTAGTAGCTTTAAGCTTAGCGTTTATACATACTTACCTCGATGCTCTTCATACCTACGGACCTTAATAAACTCGATAATTTCATTTTTATAATTAAAAATTTTTTTAAATTTATTTAACCACTTGGTTTTACAATCAAGTCCAACAATCTCAGCATCAAATTTTATTATTTTTTTCTATAAAATAAAATTTTTTCAAGTATTGAAGATGGTTTAAATGAGTTATTAGACAGTTTTGCGATAGTGACGATTGAAAAATTCAATAGACGTCTCTATGAATTCTTCCGTAACTATGAATTCTATTCACAGACAAGTTTTGGTGGTATCTCAGACGTTAATTTGAATCACTGTCACGTCAACCGAAAGGGCCTTTCGAGCTACTCAATTTACCGTATCTCACCCAGTTGTATATGTATATATACATATATTTGATTCAATAGCAGTAGAAGTAAAGGTAGAGGTAGAGGTAGAGGTATGGTTATAGCATAGCTCACCACAGTCTCTCTGGGTGTACGAGCACGAGTTTCACAGCCTCAGGAAATAATTCGTATTTACATGAATATTGAATATGTACTCCTGGGGTGAAGGCGTTAGTCCATTAAATCAAATTACGTACGCGAACCGCTAACCGCATCAAGTCACTACTACCGGGCAAGCACCCGGCAATCTTCTACTAACCGCCGATATCTCCTAACACTCTTCACACTCCTCACACTCTTTTCCCCAGACAACACCAATAGTATCAAAACTTTTGTCCCAACTCTAAAATAATCAATAGAATCAAAACTTACTGCTATCATACACGAGTTTCAATATTATTTAAATAATACAGCGGTTTGTAATTTACTCAGTCTGGTGATCTGATCATTCGTATCGCTTCGAATATCTCGTTGATCTATAACAGAAAACCGTCTAATTAGATTTTGTGGATTGGTAGTTTGCGAGCAGACGGTATTGACGAATCCAAATTCGTTACGTTCTAAACTATCTCCGGGCATGACACGTTCTGTGACTGATCCTCAATACCACCAGGGCAATCTGATAAATTCTAATGAAACATGGTCTAAAAAAATTCTAGATCAAATTTTTTAATCTGCAGCTTCGATTTTTATTTTATAAAAATAAAATAAAAATATTTAATTGATTTGACGTCATTTATGACCTACTTTTATCACTACATTTCATTTCATTTATTTTATTGAATCATGACGTTCGATAATTTTAAAAAATGATTAATTGCTTTTTGTAAACCACTAAAAAAAAAAAAATATTATTATTTTTCCATCAAACTGTCGTAATTAACTGCAATTCAACTTATCGGCTAATTACTTTTAGATTTAATTCTTAAGACATTAATAATTTCTCTCGACGATAAAATAAATTGTTATAAATAAATAATAATATGTACAAACGATTATAAGTTGGGAGTATCCAATTATGCATTACATATGTTATCACTGTCGAAACTCGAGCATGCGAATAGTGTCCGATATAACTGTAACGAATGTACATATATGTTTCTGCGGAATGGGGGTTAAAGTTATTCGAGATACTGGGGACAGACGCGCGGCTGTTGCCGACAGAAACGCATTACCACGTTTCACCAGCCTGGTTTAATTAAACTATTGCTATACATATATAGAATTGGAAGATTAAAGAGCCAGCGACGTGTTCTCGCCACCGGAACCATTTTTTTTTTTTCATTTTTTTCGTCATACACATATCGGTTCCCATATTTTTCATCAATTCAACATCACCATTTAAACTTATGGTTGATGAAAACTATCAAAACTTATTTGTGATCAATAGTGAAAAAAAAAAGAATTTATACATGTATTTTTTAATTCTCTCGTGAATTTGAATTTAAAATTTTACCTCTTTTAAATAAATCCATTTAATTAAATTATTTTATCTTAATTAATAGTGACGCTTTGTCAACTAAAATAATTTACAACTTAATTAAATTTAAATTACCAATTACCAATGACAATGCGTGAGTTATTTTTACTTATTAACATTGTATTTTTTCAAAATTATACGAATCTGGTGAATAATTTATCAAAGATAATTAACAACTTAATTATCTCAAAACAAAAGAGAGCTTTTGACAAATTTCACACACGAGCTGCTGATACTAATTTATTTTAAATAATTATATTTATCTTTTTTATTTTATGTTTTTTTTTTGTGATTTCTGTGATCAATAGTCTGGTTGTTGATAAAATATAATGAGTAAAAGAACTTTGGGCAGGTGAAATCGAGCAAAGCGTTGATCCATATGCGATTATATCTCCAATTAAACTTGGACGGCAATACGCACACGTTGCGAAAGCTTCAGCGTAACGAACGGGATAATTTGAAACAATTCTGTTAAATCACATTCGTTTACCGCCTCGTCGATTCCCACACGTCTCTAATAATGATGACAATCCGCGGCGATTTTAAACTAAAACTCAAAAATAAATTACTCTCGTCTCATTAAATAATTATTATATTTGTTCCCATTTTAAACACACACAGTAAAAAATATTGTGTATCTGTGTTAAAAACGGTCCGTGTTAAATTTTTTGTGTTGATTATTTTGTGTTAAATCAACACAATTCTTTGTGTTACTTTAAAATTTTCAATCGATCTCCTATTCAACACTTTAAAAGTGTTACCTAGTACAAAAATCGATATTATCAACATTTATTAAGTGTTACTTTGAAATCAACACAAAAAAAGTGTTGAAACGACAGTTGAATTGTTTTAAAAAAAAAAAGTTTTCCTTCTATTCATGCGGGAAGCGCCATTAAGCATCAGTTTTGCTTGGTTAGTTATTATTTTTGTGACATTGATTTTATTTATTTTCAATTGGACATAAAAAAATTAAGTTGACAAAGTTCATGATTCGTATAGTTTAAAAAAAAAAAAATATTTAAAAAATTGCATCTGTAGCTTTTTTACTTTTCTACATGCGCATATTTTTATTTTTTTTTCGTAATTGATTTGTTGATAAAAAAATTGAAAAATTGTTAACTGTCCGCTAACTTTAGGATGATGTTTACTATCACAAAATAGTTAAATGTTAAATAATAATTGTTGACACCTTTGATAACCTAAAAATAATCCATGGTACAAATATAAAAGTTAACATTTTTTTTGTGTCACCATTAACATTTAAATTTGGAAAATCCAAAAGTGCACGCCTCGAAAGCTCATGTTATGTTTTTTTTTAAAGTTAAATTTCGAATAAAATTGAATATCCCGCTCTTTTCCCATAGAAATTTCCATGGTAAATATACGGTAATAAATGTAAAAAAAAATAAATAAGGAGAACATTCCTAATGAAAAATGGCGGCAGTGTGTGTTTATTTACATGTAAGATTGCCGGTTTTAACTGTAATGATTTATTTTTAAAAAAACGAGAAGGCCTACAGTAGTGATTTTCGAAAGGAACCTTCTTTGCTTATTTCTGAAAATTTTGAAAAAAAAATTAAGTAGTTTCGTCAAGTCGTTCTCGAGATATCCGTACCACGCCGTTTTTTTGAACCACAGACTAATGTACGTCCACGATAAATTTTTTTTAATGAACTTTTTTTTATATTAATACATATTAAACAAATTAAAAAAAGTATCAGGATTATTTATTAGTGTTTCAGCTTTATATTGATGTGCTTTTCATAATGTGTAAGAGTAATAGAAAAAAAATATATGTACTTTAATGAGTGGAAATCGTGTGACCTTGACAGGTTGGTTATAAAGCACAACCTCTCCGCTTCGCTTCCGAGGCGTGCAAAAGTGTTGAAGTTACTTCTTATATTACTCGAATTTTGTGTTGAAATTTTAACACAAATTTTGTGTTTAAATTCAACACAAATAGTCTGTGTTGAAAAATAACACAAATATTGTGTGGACCGTTTCTAACACACAAATTGTGTTGATTTTAACACAATATTTTTTACTGTGCAAAACGTAATCAATTAGCGTTTAAAATTCAAAAAAAAAAAAATTTCGCTCAGGTTATTCCAAGATGATACAGTTTTAGTGTACTTTGATTTTTCACCAAGTCACTTTTGAAATAAAATTACGCTGTATAAAGTAAACTAATACAATCACCGAAATGGTATTGGGTCATGGTATGACCTTATTACCAAAGTTACTAGTAGATCGGGTACAACTAAAATCTAGTGGTTTTCGTAGTAGGTTTAAAGGACTTGAGAAAACTCAACCAAAGTTATATTATCGAATATCACAAAGTTACCGCCTAATATATTTATATATATAAATAGAGCGAGAGGCAGAGAGAGTTCTGTAACGTTGGCTCGGCGAAAGCACACGATAGACCAGTGGTTCGTAGTTAACGTTGATTTACAGTAATGTGCCTTGCAACATTAACAATCTCTAATGGTTATACATTGCACTAATTATATACATACACGGAGTATTCCGATTTCAAATTTATTGCGTCACCCTACCGAATCCCACGACTAATTCACTGTAATCGATATTCATGCTATTCCCGTTTAAAGTATGCTAAATATTAAACTATAGATTTATACATTACGTTATTTAATCCCATTGTAATGCAAAAAAAACGTATGATAATAATTGACAAAGTTCTCGTATTTGCATTTTAAAGCTGGCAAGAATAAAAAGTTAAAACTGTATGGTATATTTAAATTTTTCATTGCTTAATGTTTATTTAATATTGTATTTTTAAACTTCCGCAGATAATGGCCGAGACTCGCCACCGGAGCCAGCACCTCCGGAAGTCCCGCCACGTGGTCCTTCTTTGCTAGCGACACACACTATACGTGCCGTACAGCAAAATCGAAACGGATGTCCTGGAAACGCTGCTGGATTCAACTTGCCGTCGGATGACGCACAGTCGGAAGCTTATTCGGGTGAGTTTCATTTTATTTTTTCAAAAATTAAATAAACTTAATTCAAGGTAATAATTACGTTGTTTCAACAATTAATTAATTTGAAAAGTAAATAGATGATGAGTCAAAAAAAAAATAGCTATAATTTTACGAAAGAGTCTAAGTAGATCTGGTAACAAGGAAGTCCACAAATGAGGCCGGACATGAGAAAAGTACTGGTTTTAAATTTAGTTAAAACTAATGGAGCATACTCAGAGTCTGCATTAACGCAGCTTTTCCCACGTAAATTCATAGTAAATATACAAACACACACCTAGACTCCTACTGCTACGAAATATACTCTGAGTACATATTTGTTTCTGTATATTTCTCTATGTAAACCATTAGTATATTACTGAGTGTAACTAAACAACCATTTGCGTGAATTAAATGTGATGGAAAAGCAGTTTTGGTGTGTAACTATATATAATATGAGTCTGTTTGTATATTTCATGGACAGAGAATAGAGGAATATTTTATATGAATATGCCTAGAGAATTCAATACAAATATATATAGATGTATATGTATATGATTTTGATTAATCAATTTACATAACGCCGCTCTCGATTCACAAAAGCCTCATAAACAGCTCAATAGTTTGCGAATACGCTTTGATATATATGATCGTTTAGTGACAGTTGTGACGGCCGGACGTTATTATTCGTTTGTTAATTATCGATAAGCTTTAATTATTTTTTAAAAGTCGATATTTAACATTCAGTCATAATTTCTCATTTACTCTGACCCCTTTGTAGAATAAATTTATCGATTACTTGATATTGTTATAAAATAACTTAAATTGATCTCATCAGATTATAATATTATAAGCATTTGTATTCATAGAGTATACTCATCAACAACGGAACTCATTAATGCTCATTACTTTTACTCTAATTCCTAAACAAAATGAGAAACATGAGGTTGTAAATGAAGCCAGTGAAATAATTAGTGATTTAGGTCAAATGACGCGCTCATCCAATCATTTCCAGCAACTCTCATCAATTAAGTAATCAATTTAATGGAATAATCCCTCAGCTTTTTTTTATAATTTATCTTTTTACTAACGTCATTTAATTCAGCGTAATGCAAGTACAAAGTTTTTTATAAAACTAAAATAATATCTGGCATTTCCATATTTTAAATAAATAGTCTTTCCGGAAAAAAGCGCCCGCGAGATACGCGAGATGGGTTATTTCTTCAGGTAAAGGACACCTGCAAGAAAAGATTAAATTATGAGGCGAATATTTATAAAAGTGAGCTTTTTAGTCCCCAGAGCTCGGGACATAAAAATATTTCCTGCTAACAATAAATTGGAAAGTTTTTCTAGTAGAGAAATTAAACTGTCAATGGGTCCCGAGCGGATGGGGAATGTCACGTTAGCAGTTTTTGTGTTTCAAACTTTTAGTTTTAGTTCTGTTTTTCGAAAAAAAAAAAAAAAAAAAAAAAACTGAGGCTACAGTGGGTTAATTGGAGTAAAGTTTGAGTTAAATAAGGATGCGTGATTGCATGAAGAAAAGTTGATAAAAATTAATAAAAAAAAAAAAGACGGTCATTCACAACTAAGTAATGGAAAACTATTATGGCCTAGATAGCTTCTCTACAACTTCCTTTGCTATAAAGTGTAATCGGACGGAAAGACGAGCTTCACGATCAAATCGCCGCGTAGTTTAAACTTTCTCATGGCTCTTGGACATTCGACAGCCATGCAACCGTAAATGCTGTCGTTTTATTACCCTTCCTCGGGTCTCTTCTCCTCTATCAGGTTTCCCAGTGCTTTTAGCATTAATTAAAAAAATATAAAATTAATTTCCATTAAAGAATTGTAAATTCTAAAGCTTTAATTTTTTTAGCTCAGAAGTAAAAACTAAATTTTATTAAAAACGTCTTGCGAGGAAAATTGCTTGATAATTTTCCATTGCCGTACCTCGGATAGTATTTTCGCAAGGATATCTAGAGCCGCAGGCAAACATCCACGACATTTAAGTACATCATATTTTGCAACGTCCAAATAAACTACGCCTAACCCCCAGTGCACGTTAGACGGTCTAATCCCTTGGCTGGATACAGCCGCAACAGCCATACTAGCTCTCTATCTCTCTCTTTCTCTCTAATACTCTCTACCTCGAGACCCAGACTACTCAACTCTGTTCTTGTATAGATGTGTTCGTGGAGAGCACACAAGACCCGGGCACTGAAATTCACGTCTAGAGCGTCTAGTATCACCGCTGATTACTTATAGCCTTATACAACTACCAGTACGTTAATTCCCGCTTTGTTAATTTTATCTCTCCTCCACCACTACAACTACAACTACAACTACAACTACTTATACTTCCAACAACAACAACACACAGCGTACAACAATCTCTGGACACTTAAAAGCTTGTTGTTTAAAATTTCCCACATGAGTATCATCCTTGTTTCATGCTTGGTTAATATTTTCTCATGCTTTTCATAATAAAGACAGGGTAAAATAATTTTATTGCACAGTAAAAAAGGATTCGTCAAAATCAACACATACCGTGTGTAAAACGAACGTTTTACACTTATTCATATGTTACTTTAACATGTTTCGAGTGTTAAAAAAAGTTACACACGTATACGTTAAAAATAAAAATTTTCCAAGAATTCTTTTGTGATACTCGACATTGTTTTTAACATATTTTGTGTGTTGATTTCATAGTAACATATAAAAAGTGTTACTTTCGAATAAAATGACATTTTTGTGTGTTAAAAAATCAATCGATTGCGACAGTTCAAACAAGATAAATACCGTGTGTTAAATTGACACACAAAAGTGTTAAAAATTCAACACTCAGATTTTTAACACACGTTTTTTTTACACTTTGACGATTCGTTTTTTACTGTGTGAGATAGATAAAAATTTATAAAATGATTAAAAACACTTTCGAATAAACATCAATCATTATTTCAACAAATATATTGTAAGCCGACACTATCTCCCTGAAATCATAGTGCCAGTATATCTGGTAAACAATGTTAAGTCACGAAAAGTGCATTTCTGGAATCCTAGATTGCTAGAGAGAGAGAGAGAGAGTATACAGGAGCGTGTACCTGTGGCACAAACGTCGCGTGATGCGTCGCCCTCTATAAATCAAGAGTGTCGGTGTTGGTTCCACCCTTATATAGCCAAGCTCTTTGGCGAGCTCTGGCACATTCTTCCTCTGCTCGGTGGTATAGCTAGTATAGCTGTATTTCGGTGTAGTTGTAGTCGCTGTTGTACATTCACCGCACCTACATAACTCAAACTGTCCATAAGAGGTATACGCGCTAAACTCTGAGATTTAACTGCCGACCTTATCGTACACCAGACAACAATGACGTCACTTGTTCTCGTATCATTTATTAACGGTTATACACACGCTAAATTCATTTTACCCTTAAATATTTATCATCAGGAAATTTAAATTAAATAACTTTTTTTTTATCTCACAATTAATCTGACGCGAATGTGGGCAAGTCATTGCTATTACTATTACTATTACTATTATTATAATTAAATACATATATGGAGCAAATGTTTAGTCGGAATACGTAGAATATCCCATTAAGTACACGTGTATAAATACACAGGAATCATAAGCGCGAGTCACGGCAGGTTATGCTCGGTGTAAAATCCCATACTATGGTTATATGATTACGTGTTAAAGTTACGATCGTTGGCATCAGTAAATCATTACATAAGCTACGATAACCGCATATAATAGTTGACTCTAATCGCTATTCAAAGCATGTTTTGCGTATACACGGTGCCCGCTAACTCGTGTAATCTTCCACAAGTCTCAAGAATAACCGACAAAATTAATTTGTGCCGTGGTAAAAGCTTTCAAAATATATCTTTTAAATTATAATCAAAATTATTTATTACTCGATTACATTTTTTCTTTTTTTTTTTTTTTTTTTTTCATTTTCGTATTATTGATTAGAAAAATTATAAATAATAAAAATGAATCTTTGGGTAGCGTGTTTCTTAGTGTCATGGGACACGAGAGACATTTCGAACCAAAAGAAATCCACGAGACCCGGGAGGATAAAACCAGAGATCTCGTGTACCGCAGTCGCTAAAACGAGCTGAGTATTATTATCAGGGGGTACTAGAACTTTATATATTTTTGCATATATAACTGCAAATTAGAAATAATTATTGTTAGACCCATGAGAAGAAGGTTAGTTTGTATTTTAGATAACGTTTCTCTAGCTTTACTGTATTTTCTCAATTATCGTTGCCCATAAGATTATTGGTTTCCAAAAATAAATTTAAGTACTCACTTTTCAAATGGCATCGGTCATAATTAAAATAAACTGCTTTCTCCGGAATGCAAAATCACTTTAAATGCTTAAAAAATAATACAAGTGATATAAAATTATTATGATTATTTGTAAGGCATTAAATTTGATCTCTTTTTTATCGCATGATCACGAATAGAAATGTTGATAAAAAAAACTAAAAGTATCACATAGCCAGTGAAGGATTGAGAATGGGGCAAATCCATTAAACCTTGTAACGACGAAAAACAATGGTGGATGAAAAGAGGTCCAAGAGGAATTCAATTACATTACCAGACGTTTTTCTCGAGATTTTTTTTTATACTAAAACCATTAAGGGATTAGGATCCAGCTACTGCTAGCTGTGACCAGTCACGACACTGAAAATAGCCTTTATCATTTTCCCGTTGACTCGATTAACCAACAGACCAATGTTTCAGCTCATCCATGCGCTTCAGCTCGATATCCGAGGGCTAAAATTATCCGAGCTTAATATTTTCATTTCCAATTTTCATTTCCAAAAAATAATCCTTTCACTCTAATAATTACTTTAATTACTTAACATCACGTGACCCAAATCTTTGAACGTGTACATAAAAGCGTACGCTTTGTGAATAATATAATCACTGGAATAAAGACTAAATGCATTACCTCGAAAATGAAAAAAAAAAAATAATAATAATAATATGCAGAATAAAGACTCATTATAACGTTATTCTTTCATGGGTACGTAGCTTTTATCCGGCATATAAGGATACATTATATTAAAGTTTACGAGAAACTGGCCCATACGTATTCTGTGATACTTGACGTGACCACTGACGAGCACTTAACGGCGACATAAAGAGAACACTCATAATATCCCTCCTGCGTTGAGTAAAATACCCATAAACTCGTGATATGCCACCAAGTTATGCCCTCACATTATTATAATACTTTCAATACATATCTATATCTATGTTACTTTTCGTTAGCGAGATCATAAGTTTGATATCGTCTGGTTCGTTTATGTCACCATTAACTCGATGATGAAAGTGGCCTTAATAAAAAAAATAAAAAAATATATATAAAGCGAAAATAGGATTGAAAATAAAAAAAATTACCGTAATGATATTTTTCTATGACCACAATTTAAATTTTTCAGAGAACATTATTTTCTGTGATACACTGTAAAAAGAGCGGTGTTAAAAATGGACTCATTTTAACTCCACCCGGTGTTAAAATAAAATTACACCGGTGTAGGAGGAGTAATTCACCGATGTTAAAAATACCGGTGTTAAATCAGGGTAACTGGTGTAAAAGCGTAGTAGAATCGGTGTAAAAGCGGGGTAACCGGTGTAAAAGCGGAGTAATGCCGGTGTAAAAGCAGGGTAAACTGCGTCCGCTTGGAGTATTAACTTTAAAGATTATAAAACACAAAAAATGTCAGTTCTCTATGAAAATTAATAAAGAATATTATTTATTAACAAGTGTAGTGATCGAGTAAGTAAAAATATTCACAAAGTAAAATATTTTAACATCGGTAAAGTATATCTACACCGGCGGTGGCGTTATTTTAACACCGGTCTAGAATATTTACACCAGCAGCAGTGTTATTTTAACACCGGAGAATTTTTTTTAACACCGGTACAGAATATTTACACCGGCAGCGGCGTTATTTTAACACCGCTTTCGGGGGTAAATTTAACACCGATAATTTTAACACCTACACCGATTGGACTTACCCCGGTGATTTTTCACAGTGTAGAAAATGCCGCATATCTCATAATAAAGTGATTTTTTCTATTTCTGGGCCTCATATGAGTTAACTTAGTCACTTCTTATAATAAATATGGACTTTTAATTATTTTTGACGGCTGACGCCAGTGTTATAACTGAAAAAAATTTGATCATGTTTAACTTTTTGTTGAGATTTGTATTCCTTTTGGTCAAATGAGGTTTGTTGACGTTGAGGTTTACTTGCATCACTGATAAAAGCCAAAATACTCCATCTCTATATATGTGTATGCATGGGTATATGTATGTCTAGATCTATGAAGGTATAGGGAGTGGGTGAGTAAAAGTAAATGTTGACTCTCAGCGTTCTCGGAATTTTCGTTCGATGTGGGTTGGCACGAAAGATAAATTGCCATGACGATCATATAGCTAAGAAAATTTTATTAGTTTAATCGACGCATTAGCAACTTCACTTTGCCTTTCTCTTTACATATATGTATATATATATAGAGTATACACTTATCCAATAAGCTTTCTCTATAAATAATTACAGGGTAGTTTATTTTTCGTTAATGGAAAAAAACTTTTTAAGCCAGAAATTGATAAAAAATAATTTGAAGGTTTTTTTTTAGAAATTTTAATTGAAAATTTGTTCAGTGATTGGAAAAATTTTTTTTTGTAATTAGTGGTAAAGTTTTTCAACTTGAATTTATAATTGTGACAATTAAAAAATTTATTGAAATAACAGATAACGAGTGTTTATTATTTTAATAATTAACAACTATTGTTTATAATTTTTTCGAGGTTAATAATTAATTTTAATTAAAAATAATTTTTCTAAGTGAAAATAACTTTAAATATCAGCGAGCACACGTGTATATACGTAGATAATTACATAGCGTGCGGTAGTATCAATTATCGCGTCGCTAATTGCTATTTATTAGCGGGCGTCCTAGGTACGCTGAGTCATGAAAGCATATTTCTTTTATTTTTTATTTTTTCTTTTTTCTTTTTTCTTGCCGCCTAGATTTCTCGTGGATTAAAAAATAAAAAATATGGTTGAGCAATGAACTCTGCAGGTCACACAAAAGATCTTGAGCTCGACTTAGTACTATCCATGCACATTACATGTACAACTGGAACATTAAGGGATATATCGATTCTAGTCGGATTTATTGGACGAAAAAATTTACGAGCCAGTCACACGCATTCAAGTCAGTAAAAAGTGAGATGGTGGTACATGAGCTTGTACAGGGAGAAAAAGAGAGAGTAGTTTTAGTATTAAGGGTATGGGTAGTAGTCGTAGTAGTAGTGGTAGGAGTGTATAAGTAGAGGAGAGTTGAGTTGAGTAGAGTAAAGTTGAGTTGAGTCTACCGAGGCTTCACGGATTTAACGACCAAGCTCCCTATCCTCGTCGACACTGTGCGCACCATTTCATTAATCCTCCTTATCCGCTATTTCTTAGAACCAACCACCACATAGTCTATAGAATACACCGAAATACTCCAGAGTATCTTCTTCTTTTAGACGAAGGGGCTCTGTGCGTTTTAGCTAGTCCAACTGTAACGCTACCACATGCTCTATTGATCCTCGTATTAATTAAGATGTACGAGTAAGTAGCTTAATTCGAACCATTCCAGACTTATTGCGATTCGGAAGGGAGCTCAAGATATTACAACTTAATTATATTTATATTGTCAGTAGCTTCATCATTATTATCATTATTATTAGTACACAGAAAAAAAGGATTTCTTGGCGCAAAAAATTTTTTCTTGTTCTAAGAAAATTTTTACTTGACCCAAGAAATTTTTTGTATTATAAAGTGAAAACAAAACTTTTCTTGGGGTAAGAAAAAAGTTTCTTGGAACAAAAAAAAAATTTTTTAGGCGAGAAAAAAATTCTTGAGCCAAGAAAAATTTTTGTTTTCAATTCATAATACAAAATATTTCTTGCGCCAAGAAATTCTTTTTTTCTGTGTATTTTTTATAATTCAAGCCAATTAAAGACTATCGTAAATTTATTTATTGGAGACTTAATTGATTTTGATATCAAGTTTATTGAAATTAAAAAAAAATGATGTATAGTTATCAAACAATGAAATACCTGAGATCGGAGAGATGGCTGTACATTATGATATCGAGATGAAATGAGCTCATTTCATTGACTCTCGAAGCTTTGTGTTGCGTTCCTGAAATAGCTCATGAATTGTCTGGGAAATCTACCCCGGTAGATTCGCCAGGATTCCTAATATTGTCCTTGCTATATTGCGATATCATCTTCGTATCACATCTGGCTTGAGGTAATCAGTCAAGACGCTTATGACCGAAATAAATTAAACGTTCCACTAAATTCTACTGGCATTCAACTCAGTTGTATCTATGCACTGTAATGCTACAAAAAATGTTTCATTACCAAGCGGACACTGCAATAAATATGACTGGTAGTCAAAACCGGTATAGATCTGTGCGTTAATTTGTACAAGTGGAGATACGATTTCATTAAAAATTTTTAATTAATTTTTTTTGTAACAGCTTCAGGATATCAGAAAGCATAATAACTCTATAAAAAATAGTTGAATTAAATTTATTGTAAAGTTAATATTTGAAGAGAAAACTAATTTTCCACATATGCTTTAAATAAAATGAATGACAAAAAGAAAGAATGTGAATGTAAAAAAGGGTGGATATGAAAGGGTAATACTATCACGACAGGTTTCGAGCGAAGAAACGAGGCAAGTTTATTTTAAGTATGCATAGGTTAATCAAAAAAGCCAGACGGTGAAACTCTCCTACCCCTTGGGGAGAACAGAGCTACACCTACACAACACAACTACACTAGGTGGATTTAAGTTCGATTCCCTTTTCGAGCCTCGCATACTCATTTCGAGGAAAACTCTCTCTGCAGGTTGTAGTCTTGGCTCAGGATGGTTACTTGCGAATACCAGTAGGCCCCATGGGAAAATGAAACTTGCATTTGCCAAAATACCATCCGCAAAAACTATTATTATATAAATATAAATTATAACTTTTTTATTATAAATATTATAATACACTGTAAAAAGAGCGGTGTTAAAAATGGACTCATTTTAACTCCGCCCGGTGTTAAAATAAAATCACACTGGTGTAGGAGGAGTAATTCACCGGTGTTAAAAATACCGGTGTTAAATCAGGGTAACTGGTGTAAAAGCGGAGTAAAATCGGTGTAAAAGCGGGGTAACCGGTGTAAAAACAGAGTGATATCGGTGTAAAAACGGGGTAACCGGTGTAAAAACGGAGTAATACCGGCGTAAAAGCGGGGTAAACTGCGTCCGCTTGGAGTATTAACTTTAAAGATTATAAAACACAAAAAATATCAGTTCTTTATGAAAATAATTAAAGAATATCATTTATTAACAAGTATAGTGATCGAGTAAGTAAAAATATTCACAAAGTAAAATATTTTAACACCGGTAAAGAATATCTACACCAGCGGCGGCGTTATTTTAACACCGGTACAGAATATTTACACCGGCGGCGGCGTTATTTTTACACCGCTTTCGGTGTTGAAATTTAACACCGCCAATTTTAACACCTACACTGATTGGACTTACCTCGGTGATTTTTTACAGTGTATAGTTTGGATTGTTATTTAGTCTTTATAAAAGTAGTTTATGCCTAGATACTTATAAGATGATAAAATTAATTAAATTTAATTATATACCGTAAAGTTTATTTATTTACTAAATAAACCATAATATTATTCCAATTTACGATGTAAATATATTTTACGGTTAAACCTATCCCCACAAGTTTCGTTTACCGAGATATGTTTATTTTATCGAGTCTAATAAAATTTCTTAATGAAATTTGTAACATCTCGAGGAAGAAAGACCCAGCGGAGAAAATGCTTACGAAAGAGACACTACGGTATTGGCGAGGGGAGTATTTATACAGCCGTAGGCAATGCCAACAAATATATTTTCTTGATCACATAATAAATCTCGTACGTATATGAAGATTTATTTAAAAAAAAAAAAGGAAAGAAGAAATAAACGTAGCGAGCCTGATAAAACTCTATTTAAAAATAAAAAAAAATTATCACCGAGACTCTAGATTTACTTGAGATAATTTAAATTTTATTTTGTTAAAGCAGCAAAGGAAGCCGGGTTAGAAGAGTAGAATACTTAAAAGTTAGGTAATTAAACTTGGATATATTATTTATTATTCGAGCTAGAGATGCAGAAATTGTATTTAAATCTTGATAACTTTCGTGTTGGTTAATTGGCCCGAGCAAGTGCCAACAAATATATGTATATATATTGAAGAGAAGTGAGGAGTGTAGTGAGTTAATGGCAGGTAGAGTGTATGTAGCTTTGGGTTTGGCTTTTCCAGCAATGAGGTTGAGCTCTTGCTTGACTAGACTCCAGACTCCGAACGTATACGTATAACTAGGTATAGTTTCCAACGAGGGTGTGAAAAGGGTTGAGGTGGTGCGAGTGGTACGGGTGGTACGGGTGGGCCAACTGAGTCGCGTCAAGTTTGCTAATGGGATTTACATCTCAGTGCAGCCGCCGGGAGATCCGTGTGACACACAGACATGGCCTATACTCTCAGAGTAGACCATTTGACAAATTAGATAATAATTATTGCTCTCAGACTCTCGCCGTTGCACCGGTGCGTAGATTCGAGAACATTAACGAGAAAGAACTTTCTCGTTATTTCTTCCACTGCTACGTACACACTTAATCTTCTCTACTCTATAGATGTATAGATAAAGACAGAGATATAGTACAGGTGAAGATACTTTGTGGACAATTATTATCCAGAGAGAAGTTTCTCAGTCGAGATGACTACAAGTATAATCTAAGGTCGGAATGCGCGTTGGAGCGAATATTCTGTCGATTGAGCGCGAAGTAGTACGGTAATTAATTCGACTGGCTGACTCGAAACGCGTTCAAGGAGGGGCGATACCGTTCCCAGCCAGGGATCAACCTTGTCCTGAGAACGATACCGATATTCTCGACTGAATGATTCTCCTACCCAGGAATTCGATCAATGAGCTTCCATTAATATTTCAATCTCTATTCTTATTAAAATATAAATTTTAAAAATACCTTTCAAAAGTATTTCCTTCCTCGGTCACTTAAATCTATCAGTTACTTTTTAAAATAAATTACACGCCCAGTTAAACTTTAAAACTACGACTGGTTAACCGAAAATTAGTGAGACACAGTTTAATTATTTAACTGGATTTCTGGCTATAGGCTGACACAAAAAGTGTAATAAACAGTTGCGTTGAGTTGAGTTGAGGGTACAAGAGAGGAATAATGTGAAATAAATTTAAGGGAAATAAAAGTTATTTCGCGAAGCTTGTTGTAAAGTATTCATACGAGTCCAACTCAGTGGGAGATGGGGAAAGGGGGAGTGTTACATTTTCGACGTAGCAACCCCCTCGGCGTAATACCCAGCTTGTGCAACATATAATTCCCCTCGCCCGTACATCATACACTCACTTATTTTCGCGGTAGAATGAGCCGGGCGGACGCGCGCGAGAGCAACCCCTATGATATGAATCCATGCTCGGATAAATTATTACACTCGGATCTTAGTGAAGCAATATCTGAGCTAATAGCAAAATCACAGAGGGCTTCTGCCCATCACTCATTTTATTCTTGTCTCCCCATGGCACTAATAAACCCCATCAGCTACATATTTTTAATACACTCCCTTTAAACTATGTTATGAAAAAAAATTTTATTATTCAATAAACTTTATTTTTTAATTAACAAACTGAGTTTATTGTTCGGTAGACTCTTTGTTCATCATATAGTTTTAATAAAATAATTATTTTATAAAAAAAATACGATACTAACAGTAGGAGGTAAAGTTTCATTGTATTGTAACCTATTATATTATTTATAAAATACATGAAATAAATATCAGTTGTTAATTCTGTTTTTAATTATTAATTTAATTAGGTTGATACAATATTGTTTTTAGCTGAGATTTATTAATAATTGAGGTAATAATTACATACATTGTATAATGTATATGATTTTCAATATACGTGTAAAGTTTTTTAAAATTTGATATAATTAAAATGGTGGAGTAGTGACCAGTTGACCTCAGAGCCATTACCGCATTTAACTTTAAATTCAACAACTAATAACGTTGTTTAAATAATTAAATTAGTTATCGAGTTTGTGTTACAAGCCAGCAAAAATGAATATTTTATGTAAATTATGATAATAGAAGTCTATACAAAATTATTTGGTTAATCAGTATTTCGGCTATTTTGACCTCTAACTGTTATTCGTAATGCATTTAAATTGTGAGTCATACTCTGCTGAGAATTATATATTATATATTATATTTAACTATACTATACTATCCATGATTATTGTTATTATCTGTACACGCGGTATTATATATTATGGGCGACAAATTAAAATGGTTACGGTCAAATCGGCAGCATGCATGTCGATCGAGGGACATTTAATAGAATAGTCCTTCGTAAAACATTAATCAGCAATGCACTGTAATAATCCAATACACATTCAATCCTAATGTTTTTTTTTTGACACCATAAAATATGCAGGAATTAAATTATTTTATATTAAAACAGACAGCTGATTTATTAGCTCAATAAAATAGAAACAACTATAAATTTTATTACTTCCAGGCTGAATTTATTTACACCGTAAAAAACGTCCTTCTGGAAGTTATTTTTTTTTAAATCTCTCCTATTGATGTTGAGGCCTACACTGTCAAAAGAGCGGTGTTAAAAATGGACTCATTTTAACTCCGCCCGGTGTTAAAATAAAATTACACCGGTGTAGGAGGAGTAATTCACCGGTGTTAAAAATACCGGTGTTAAATCAGGGTAACCGGTGTAAAAGCGGAGTAAAATCGGTGTAAAAGCGGGGTAACCGGTGTAAAAACGGAGTAAAATCGGTGTAAAAGCGGAGGAACCGGTGTAAAAACGGAGTAATATCGGTGTAAAAGCGGGGTAACCGGTGTAAAAGCGGAGTAATACCGGTGTTAAATCAGGGTAACCGGCGTAAAAACGGAGTAATATCGGTGTAAAAGCGGGGTAACCGGTGTAAAAGCGGAGTAATACCGGTGTTAAATCAGGGTAACCGGCGTAAAAACGGAGTAATATCGGTGTAAAAGCGGGGTAACCGGTGTAAAAGCGGAGTAATACCGGTGTAAAAGCGGAGTAATACCGGTGTAAAAGCGGAGTAATACCGGTGTTAAATCAGGGTAACCGGCGTAAAAACGGAGTAATATCGGTGTAAAAGCGGAGTAATATCGGTGTAAAAGCGGAGTAATACCGGTGTTAAATCAGGGTAACCGGCGTAAAAACGGAGTAATATCGGTGTAAAAGCGGGGTAACCGGAGTAAAAGCGGAGTAAAACTGGTGTAAAAGCGGGGGACCGGTGTAAAAGCGGAGTAATACCGGTGTAAAAGCGGGGTAAACTGCGTCCGCTTGGAGTATTAACTTTAAAGATTATAAAACACAAAAAATGTCAGTTCTCTATGAAAATTAATAAAGAATATTATTTATTAACAAGAACAGTGATCGAGTAAGTAAAAATATTCACAAAGTAAAATATTTTAACATCGGTAAAGAATATCTACACCGGCGGCGGCGTTATTTTAACACCGGTCTAGAATATTTACACCGGCAGCGGTGTTATTTTAACACCGGAGAATTTTTTTTAACACCGGTACAGAATATTTACACCGGCGGCAGCGTTATTTTCACACCGCTTTCGGGGGTAAATTTAACACCGATAATTTTAACACCTACACCGATTGGACTTACCCCGGTGATTTTTTACAGTGTATTAAACTATGGAGCTTGAAAGAATTATCGTTTGAGTAGGAATAAGATATAACAAAATTAGCAAAATGACTATTTTTGATGTGCGATCATTACCTCAACAACTTAATTTGAACTAGGATAAGAAAAAGGCAAAGAAAAATGTATATTCAATATAAAATGACCCAGTCTGAACAAAAGATAAGAAGGTTGAGTAGCTAGAGGGTAATTTTCTTCTCGTCGGGCTCGTCAGTGAGTGAAATGATGCGTAGTGAATGTTAGTAGGTGCAGCCGCGTATATATTTGCAGCAGCTAGTGCACAGCCGAGTTTTGAGATTGTAAAGAGAGTAAATGAGGGTGGACTCGTCTCCGTGGAGGTAGAAAGAGTAGGCCTTCCAGCGTGAATCTTCCACGTCGTAAATCTCCCTTGTATTAAAAATAATTGCTTTAAGCCACTCCGACGGCCGCCGCGTTTACGCGCAACCCACCCTCGTTTCCTTTTCCTCTTCCTTTTTATTTTTATTTTTCTCTTTTCATCCCTCAGATCCCTCTCCTCCGCTTCCTTTATTCTCATATTTTTTTCCTTTTATTTTATCCTCCATACATACTAACTCTTTCCGAGCCTCAAACGCTAGGGGCGAGCTCGCCAGATAGTCACTAAAGCTCGCGTTAGCCCTGCTCTACTTGTGCAACCCCATATTTTATTTTTATTCCAAATATAAATATACATATATAATGTGTAATGAATAATTAATAATGAATAATGATAAGGTGTGGCTTATTTATATCAGATATCAACTCGTCGTTATATCAGTAGTCTATAGACTTTCTTAATAATACAGGAATTCATTTATTATAGGGCTTCTATGGTGCGGTAATGAACTAAACTAATAATACGGCCATGAAATTCACTTTCGGTAGATATTAAATTTAAAAAAAATGTTAATTATTGAGGCAAGCGTCTTGATAGAGCTGAAACAGAAGACGTTCAAATTTCAACCCTTTGGAATAAAAATCAAAGCTGTTATGATTTCAGTAAAGCCAAGTTGGATATATATGTATATATATTTTGATAAACCGAGATCGAATTTCGGGAGATAAATTCGGTGTCTTGGTTTAATAATAATAGGGAAGTTGGGTAAGGGTGAATAATGCTCGGGGATAGTGTACAGCAGCAAACTTTGGCCATTCAAGATGCTATCTTAGCTATAAACACTCTCGATGTAACATATACCTGAGTGAAATTAACACGCAAGTAGTTCACTAGGCTAATACGACAAATGGTCACTCCTGTAACACCGTCTTGTATGTTGTTAATTAATAATAGTCTGTAGTTTATTGAAAATTATTGTTTATACTGCAATTATTTAAACTTTAAAAAATATCAGGACATTTAAAAATATATATTTTTGTAATAAACTCATGAAAATTTATATTGAAAGAAACATTTTTAATTAAAAAAATAATATAAAGGATGTTAAATAAAAGAAAGGAAAGGGACAGATTTGTTTGATGTTATACTTTATAATTAAAAATATTAAAAATAAAGAATAAAACTTTTTCAAGCATATATATATAGATTAAATTTTTCAGGACAGAAAAATGAGGTGCCGCGTATGCAAAGAAGCAAAGAGAGAGAGAGAGAGGGAGAGAGAGTATGAATGACCTCACAGTAGCCTTTGTCAAGTCTAGTTATTGAGCGGCGACTCTTGCACATAATCCACCCTCAACCCTTTAAATATTAACGGTCGGACCGGAATATGCCGCCTGGTGTAGGAACCCAGTACTGTAGTGAACTGGCCTGTTCATATAATTACTGCGCATCCATTTGCCAGCTCGACGACCGTTAAATTAAAAGCCACTCAGGCCCGTTTATGGCCAAAGTTAAGATTTCTGTTTAAACATCTTGTTAACAAGCAAATCTCGACAAACTGATGATGAAATGAGGTGATTTAGAGACTCATAGTCTAGAGGATATAAGCCCTAGACCAGAGACCTCAGACCAGAGACTCGAGACCCGAGAGCCGAAACAAATCCCCCGTAATGTAGTTTAAAATTTTTTCGACTACATGTTGAATCTAAAATGCATTAAATGTAAATTGAGGATGAGGAACTAAAATGAAGATCCCAAGCAAGTTTTAGCAAAGTTAAGTTTAGTCAAGGTGAAGTGATGAAGAATAAAAAAATAAGAAAAAGAAATTGATCCACTTTATGGGCGAGAGGATACTCTGCTGAGTGGATTTTTATAGTCGATAGTATCTCGCGTGCTATCTGATAGGTTTTAAACTGTAGCGTGCTGGAGATCGTGTTGTAGGTGACCTCCTATAACTACATACTGATAACAAGTCCTTTAAGAGTTTTTATGGCCGCGAGGCTCTTGCATATCAAATATATTTAACAAAAAATTTAAACCAAGAGAATAAAAATCCTTGACTAGGTAATTTTAGTTTATTATATTTTCCAGTGTGTTAATCATAAATATCAGGGTGTTTGAAATGTCCCAATTACTAAAAATTTTAATTGAACGATGTGGAATTTAATGATAATTTTTTCTTAGGACAGATGGAAAAATGCATTTATAATAATATTAGATAGAATGAAAGGATTATTTTTGGACAGGGAAATATAAATTTGTTTCCAACAAAGGTTAAAGCAAAAGCAAGTGCTCAAAATGTCTAAAATTCCGAGGAGTTAGTAGCAGATGAAGGATAAAGGATGGGTAGTGGGTCTGACTAGTCTGTTGGTTCGCTGGTATTCCTTGTATGATTAATAGGACAACGTACGGCGGGCTTGGGATTGAGATAATTTGCGTAGCATTGAACGAAATGGATCTCGCTGCGTGGCTCAGATGGCACTGAGAATAGTTTCGCCGTCGAGTATTTATCACCCAGACGACACCCACGTCAAGATTGTCCTCGACTAATTGACGTAAATTTTTTTTCCTCTCGGATGTCGACCGCCACTGTACACCCGAGAATGGGACACATTGTCACTCTCTATCCAACATACCACCTATAATTAACGTACTGATTAATTTTTATACCACTCACCAGTCAAATATTATATTCACTCTAACTTTAAAATATTATTTCATTAATTACTAACACTTTTCACTCTTCTATTTTTTTTTTTTTATAAATAATAAACTCAATTTTTCACGAGTTTTATTTCAATTGAGACTTGAGCTCCAATTAAATTGATTTTTATTTTTTTTATAAAAATAACAATAGTAGTATTGATAATAAAAATTTATATTTTCTTGAATATTATCATACAAAAGCCTCTTAGCAACAAAAACAATTTAAAGTGAAATATTAAAGCTATTTTGTAAATCGGTCGTAGCGTAAATGCAATTTCATTTATTTTCGATATGACCGACATTTGCGGTTACAATCAGCATCAAATGTGTACTTTGTATTTTCATTCTTCCATATTTATATTTATTTTTAATGCACACATTCATATACTCGGTGCCATCTGGCATACATCTATTAGCTATTTTTCTGCATCACAATATATTTAACAGAGACAACAAATTTATTTTAACTGTCCCCATTTAATTTTTTCATTTATCATTTCAATTCATATGTATACTTTTAACAAACAATAACTATATTTCAATTTCAACCACCCATTATTGTAACGAATAATTAAATATTAACTACAAAAAAAAAAGAAAAGGAAAAAAATTAACAACAAAATAAAAATTAAATTTTTTTTCTTCTCATCTCTGCGGAACAAATGTGAGTGCAGAGGACGGTGATGCGGATTCGAAGAGTCTGATTGACATTCGGTGGGCGCTAAACCCATTGACGTATATATAGAGTAGTGAAGCCTAGTAGGCTAGAGAATTGCGCGGAGCGGGAAAGAGAATCAATTAATGGTAACGTCAAAGTCGGACGTTTGAAGGGAAATATCGGAGCGGTCTGCAATTTTAATGTCTCCGTCTCACCAGCCGTGGCATGATCGATCACACTCATCAATGAAACGAACGCTTTTTTATTTTTCAATTTTTTTTATTCTGACGATTAGAGAGAATGCTACTGCTTGTTCTCGCACCATTCTCATGTCATTTTTTATTGACACTCGTATTTAATCTTGACGATAAATTCAAATCGCTTTTGTACTTGTGCAGAATTATTCAAGACATGATGCTGCCGGTTATCTTGCATCTCGAGATTTTCTGCAGACGTCTTCAATAAGAACTGATTGCCAATCTCAAGAATTTTATTATTACTTTTTATGAATTATAAACTCGAGCTACTTTATCATCCTTTCAACCATCATTTGATGAAAATTTAGTATTGAAGCAGAGATAATGTACGAGGACTTGAGTTGCTGATGACATGGTGTCTTGGAAAGGTTTCCTCCAGCAGACTGGGAGTCATAAACGATCAAGAATAGTGACACGTCCAACAGTGTGTAGCATAGGTAACTAATACAATGTACAAAGCAACTTTGGCTGTAAGCTAGAAGCTGTAAACTGGAAGCTCGGAACAGAGTATACGCATGGGGCTACAATGAAACACAGCCACTACCAAGCGTCAATACCATTCGCGACAATATGACAATATGACAATAGCTGGCTGGACTACTGATGAACTAATACTACCGGGTCCCCGGTCTCGGCACTGGCATCGGCCCTAGCCCCGGCCCCGACAATGTCAGCTCAGTAGGAGTACGTGTATTACGTACCAGTCCATTCAATAGCTTCACGATGACCGAACGAATATGAATATTGCCTATTATATCCAAGAGTAACCGACCGAACCCGTATTACTTTCCTTTAATCAACCACCCATTCCATATCTCTGTTTCTATCCCTGTTCCTATTCTCCTCCTCATCCCCATTTCCAACTCAACTCGGCATACTATAATATTTTGGGCCTCTGGTACACTCTAGTTGGCTCGTAGTTGGCTCGTTTCTACTCTCACAGTCGCTTATTCGATACGAATAATAAGCTCTTCAGGATTTCCATATCAGTGCCCCCTGTCGTGCTTCCTCTTGTTCGTATCCAGTGTATTATTCATGAAAAAATTTCATCCCTCTTTTCTCTTCTCTCTTCATGTTCCGTCTCGTGTTTTACCATTCTCAGATGTCAAAGAAGTATTTTTGATTAAACCTCGATAGGGCTTTTCAACGACATTATATTTTGAATTAATTTCGTCAGCGTTCTATTATATCTACAGTCAACTCTTATTCACAAACTTTTTTATTAAACTAAATAGAAAAAAAATATGTAGGTTCTTTTTTGAAATTTTAATTAAAATATTTATTGCATTACCGCTGGTAAAGCTGAAGAAAATAAAAATAATAATTTTAAAAGTTTGTTGTATAACATTTTAAATAATAACCTTGCATTTAAACATGCGGAGAGTATGTTCTACACAGTAGGCCTTTAATTATCTGCTGGTATCATATTTCCAACAAGCTCGTTGATGAGTTCAATGGAGGGTTGTCTACAATGGCGTCTCTGCGTAACTGCCAGCCGCAAAGGTACCAAAGTTTAAATGTATCACTACCACACCATCACCATCACCATTCCCATCACTACCACCACTACTACCACTACTATCGTGACAATCACCGACACATAAATAACTAACACAACTTTAATGTTAAATTAGTGAGTTAGCTAGTTTTCAGTTTTCCCTTTAATTTCGTTCTCAAACATTCTCATACAACACACATAAACCTAGAGCCTACTGTAATTTTATTTTCTTTATTACCTCCTTCGATACAAGATATTTTATTGCCGCTCACTTTTTGGGCCCTTAAGCTATAGATTGTAAACTAGTAAACCAGTTACGGGTAATGTTTAGAGTACAAAAGTTAAATCCCTCGCTATTTTCCACTATATTTAAATGGTGTATTACCGTACGATGGACGGTGTGGCTCAATAAGTTATAGATCAAATTGAATGGAATATAGTATAGTGCCGGATAGCTCAACTGGTAGAGCACTCGGCGCGATACCGAATTGGTCTGGGTTCGATTCCCAGTTCGGGCTATCTATATTTTTCTCAATTTATCTATAAATTGTCTTATTGCGAGGTTTTTTTGGTTTTCAAAAGGATGTTTATTTATAAAATTTTTCAATTACATAATATATAAGTAATAAAGATCCTTATAACAACTTAAACACTAGATATTAATAATTTATGATTGGTTGTCATCTAGCGATGAGTCTTGCCAATTAACCTTTGCTTAACTTATTTCTTTAGTTATTCCTTATTTTTAATCCTTAACATTTTTAAATATGAATTAAATTCTTCTCTTATTGAGAGGTTTGCATGTTTAGGTTTCCACTATATTTAAATGGTTTTCAGTTTTCCCTTTAATTTTGTTCTCAAACATTCTCATACAACACACATAAACCTAGATCCTACTGTAATTTTATTTTCTTTATTACCTCCTTCGATACAAGATATTTTATTGCCGCTCACTCTTTGGGCCCTTAAGCTATAGATTGTAAACCAGTAAACCAGTTACGGGTAATGTTTGGAGTACAACAGTTAAATCCCTCGCTATATTACTATTTCTTGGTGGTCCTGCGTCTTATTCCCTAACCCGGTTATGTAACTCGTGCGTCAATTCGTACAATTGAGCTAAGGCCACTTGTATAAACACAACATTATTGTTGAAAGTTTCTGAGGAACAACAACTAACTGCTGGATTAAATCCACAAACGGGTTTTGTAAGGAGCTGTTATCTCTTCTTGTAAACCCACAAGTACTCATCATTTTGACTTTAACGGCATCCAGTTAAATCATTTTGTTTTTAAAACCTCTAGTGTGTACTCAGCGCTCGTTATTATTATCAAAACTAATAAGATATTTTAATGAATTTTTCAAGCCGGGATCGAAAATTAATTAGGGATTTAAATTTTTTATCAAAGAAAAGAGAACGAGAAAGTAAGTAATAAAGAGACGGGAGGAACGAGAACTTTGTCGTATGAGTAATTAATTCATTTGATTTATGTGGTACAAAGGAACCGAATGCTAATTTGTATTGACTTATTAGCAGTGCATGAGAGTAGTTTCTAGTTGATATATACATATATTGTTTCGCTGGTGTATATACTGTGCTTCCCCGTTTCTCTCGCCTGGGTTCCTATATACAGAATACCTACAAGCATGGTAGTCATAGTAGATATTGAGACCACCACTAGTAACAGTAGGAACAGTAGCAATAGCAATACCACCACCCAGAATGGAGTTGGTTCGTGTGACTGTCCAAGGGCATCCACGCGCAGCGAGAAATGCACGTACAAAGGCGACACTGAGCCCAGTTGGACGTCGTGAGAGACACACAATCGTTAATTAAAGTGCCTTCCCTTGTTCGACTTAGATCGATCGGTTGTTGGTTCGCTGCCGGCAGTGCCTTCCCTGCCCTCTGGTTCTCTATGGTGCCACTCCTGCCGCTGTTAGACCAAGAAAAACATTACCAAGCCCTCTTGCACCTTTCTTTCATTTATTTTCCTCGCCCGTATTCTTCATTTTTTATTGCTACGATCCTATTACAAATTAATTGTCACAAAAAAAACCCCTTTAATTAATTTAATGTACAGTTTATTTTTTTTATTTTTTTACTTTTTAAGGAAAAATAGAATAAAAATTATGAGAATGGTTATTTGATATTGCGATGGCAGTAAGAAAAAAAATATTGTTTAGAATAAAAATAAAGAGTCGTTGATTAATCAAAGAATTCCATTGAGTAGCAAGAGCCGGCGGTAGTGATAGTAGTGATGGTTGTAACGGTGGTAGTGGTATCTGTGAGCCCTTGAAATGCTTTTATCTGGCACCCTCGACTCGAAGCCCGCCGGACACAGCAAACAACCGGCCTTTATCCACCATCGCCAGGACGCAATCCCGAGCTCTGATGTTGAGTTTCGTCCTGAGTCTGAAAGGTAAAAATGTGCGTAAGTTTAACTTTATCTCTCCCCACTCGCACTCATGCCGCTTTATATTATCTCCAACCCTCTCTTACTTTTACTATATATAGATATATATATGTATATTTAATGTACTGTACAGTGAGTACGCGCCTGCGTATCAAAAGTTTCAAGTTAACGCTTGTTTGAACTAGTGTATAATTACAAAGTTTCAAATAATTTGAATTTCTGTACATTTGCCTAAATAAACGGTTTATGAATAAGATAATACGAGATGTTTATCTTAACTATTTATAGTTGTAAAACTTTTTTATTTTATTTATTTAAATATGCATTAAAAATGTACACCATTAAATTTATTCAATTTTAATTATTCATTATTTATTCAAATTTCATTTCGAAAAACTTAAAAATTCATTAGTAAATTTATATTTTTGTACACAGAAAAAAAGAATTTCTTGGTGCAAGAAATATTTTGTATGATGAATTGAAGACAAAAATTTTTCTTGACTCAAGAATTTTTTTCTCGCCTAAAAAATTTTTTTCTCGTTCCGAGAAAATTTTTTCTTACCCCAAGAAAAGTTTTGTTTTCACTTTATGATACAAAAAATTTCTAGGGTCAAGTAAAAATTTTCTTAAAACAAGAAAAAATTTTTTGCGCCAAGAAATCATTTTTTTCTGTGTAACTATTGTGTCGAAAAAAATAAATTTTAAAATTAAAAGTTGTTTATTATTTGTTGTAAATGATAAATAAATATAACGGATTTATATAGCGCATTGTGTTGACATAAAATAAAAAGGGATATGTCTCAAGTTGAATAAAAAATTCCATATGTTTTAGCATTACTTGGTTCTAGCGTTCTGTTCGGTCGATACACAATGTAGCTAGGACGAGATTGACCGGGGGGGTTTTCGCGGAGCCGAGGGAGCGAAGGGGTTCCGAAAGGATGAAGGGAGGAAGTGGAATGAAGGGGGTTAGAACCACCGTGCTCCGGCATATTCATGAGCGCTGAGTGCGCAGGGTTTCAACCAATATGTTGGGCGTATTGTCGTCATATACATATATAATATATATATATGTATATATAGTTAGATATATAGATATGACGGTGCAGATACATGCCGGAGAAACACATGCCTGCTCCCGTTGGTTGGCGCAGCTTCGCGTAAATTTATATATAGATATAAATGCATACATGCAAATACACGAATTATGCTGGCGTGTGATGGTATAGTGGTTGGTTGTTGGACTATGCGCGAAATATCGGTGGTACTGCAGTTTCTCGAGCGTAAGTAAGGTCGCTCTGTGTGTCTGTTCAGCAGCTTTCGGGTGGCTATGACCCGACGGCTGTGCGTTATGCGAATGGTCCTCTCTACTACAAAACCCAACCCCAGCTACTATGGAATGCGATAACGAACCGCTCGCCCTTGTAAACTTTTCGACGAGATAGCATTTATGTGTTGGTATTTCTTCGTTATATAACATGATAAACTTTATCGTGCACGAACAAGCTCTATGCTGCTTAAAATAATATTTTTAAAGTCAATTGTTCCGCAAAACCAAACATTCCGACCTCAAATCCTCATATTTTAATCATTATACCTAGATTTTATCTCAAATATCTGCTTTACCGACCGCAAAATCTACCTAGCCAAGTTTAATCATCAACATTTTTTATTCATTCATCAAATCCACGTGATTGAATCACGTTTTCTGCTGTTCTGAAAC
This sequence comes from Microplitis mediator, assembly GCF_029852145.1. Classification (NCBI taxonomy): domain Eukaryota; kingdom Metazoa; phylum Arthropoda; class Insecta; order Hymenoptera; family Braconidae; genus Microplitis; species Microplitis mediator. Next base: position 20,675,220 of record NC_079979.1, read on the forward strand.
TTGTGAAAAAAAAATAAAGCCTAATTTTTCCAATAATTACTGATTCGCTGCTACGAGCTATTCTCAGACTAATAAATCGCGGCTTAGGAACTCGAATTCATGGACATGCATGCACACGTAGTTTAGAACAGAGGATTAAGTATATGTATGCAGTAGCTAAAGACGAGAGATGGCCATAATATTGTAACTATAAAGTAAGTATATAATGCATCTAGCTATATAGATGTATAGATATACAAGTATTGTAGACATAGACACAACCAAACTATAATCGCAGCAACTTTCCTAATCACTGCAAGGCCTCAGGTAACGTCTGTGCGAACCTATACCATACACGAAACGTATAACTAAACACGATGCAACTGAGAATACAAGTCACGAAAGCTTGATGAGCGAAGCCAAGTCACGCGCGTAATAAGCGTCATGGTTGTGTCTATCTTCCGTCTTAGGTCAGGGCCCCTTTCCCTCCTTCAACTATTTCTCCTCCGTTTCCTTCTCTCTCGACAACGCGTTCATTACCTTCTTGTGCATCAGTCTATGCAAGTCCTCAAGCGGTGACAATTACCTCGACATAATTTTCAATGTACTAAACTATTCATCACCGCTATGAATTACTAATAACTTGTTATTATTATTATTATTATTATTATTATTTATAATACTAAAAATAAAATTTAAATAGATTTTAATTATAGATGGCAATTTCTGGTCGATTTGAACCCTTTTAAAAGTAACGGTCATCCTTATAAATAATTCACTGATGAGGAACCTTATCAATGCTTTATGACGTTCGTTAGATTAACGAACCATGAGCCAATATTTCACGCAAGTTGTCTACTGAATAAATGCAACAAGCGTAATCACCAGAAAAAGTTTGTCCCTGTTGCGAGTGCCGGCTCAAATCGATGGGGGGAAAATAAAAAAATAAAACCCTTTCTGCGCGTGTAATACGAACTTTGATCCCTTTGGAGTATATTTATGGGTATGGGGAGCCATCACCATACGTACTAGGGCAATGCCATGTCCAATGGCTCGTCCAATGTTTGCATGAACGTTTGTCCTGCCAACCGGTATTTGGTTAATCAGCGAGTTTGTTGTCTACAGTTGATCTCACTCACGTCATTCTCTATATATCCTCATCCGAGTTCACTCATTCTACATTCAAGTCTACACCATACAATATATACTATACTATGTATCATGTAACACCATATTAAACTATACTGCATCATAGTGCAAACGAGTTAGTTAATGGTGCGGAATGACTACTGTTTCAGTAATTACTTCCAGGCTGGATGTATTTTTCCCCATAAAAAACATTCCTTTAAATATTTTTTAATACTTTTTTTTTCGTTCAGTGTCTACTCATCTGAATGATTAATAAAAAAAATTATTTTGTCAAGTTTAAAAAATAATAAACCACAAAAAAAATGAATTTCCAAATTAATAATGACCAAAAATTAAATCATTACTAGTTTATTAGGAAAGTTAACAAGTTTTAAAAGTTGATATTGAAGTAACCAGCAGTTTAAATAAAATAAACGTGAATAAATCGGCAATTTAGGCATTAACAAAATTAGAAATTGACTTAGCCTATCCCCGGAGGGCGTTTGCACCCGGGTCATTGAGTCTACACGATTGCCACGGTGGTTTTTGGCCCGCGGTTAAATTTTAAACGCGCCCATTGCCGAGACTAAAGCCCCAGACTCGAGCCAGATACAAACACTAACATACACACACACACACTCACACAGACATACATACACTATCGAGTACTCTAAGCTATGCCATCTGGCTCGCGGTGGTGTATAAACGATTGGAACCACTCTGGGGATATTTGGGAACGGATCATCGAGTACAAGCGCCGCGGGGCCGCGGAAGCTTTTCCCTCTTCGATTGGATCTATCCACCCTACACTATATACTTTTCTACCTTTCTCATATCTATTTTCTCTGAACCCTTGAACTTCGGCCAGGTCGATTAGGATTACGCTGTCGCTATTACTCTATTATCTCTCTATCCACCTCCAAACATTTCAATCTCCACAGCTATTTATTTATTCCGCTGGCTATCCTTTGTATTTAGAGCCACATATGTACAATATGCTGATCGAATAAGCAACAGCGTCATAAATAATTCATTAAATAATTTACATTTAATATGTTATCGATTTAGAGAGGATCAAAATGTCATTTTATTCAAAGTTGAGTCCTTTGTCACGTCATGAAAAATTTTTTTCATCTAATATATAATGTGGGGCACCAAAATGACGCTCAGTTTCATTTAATTGTCTTTTATGTAAGCTATTGGCAGTCAACCCTTTTGACATACGATCTCAATAATGAACTCTGGCGCACGATCAAACTGCCTTACATTAGAAGCTATCGCACCCCTCGGGTCGTTGTTTGTTAACCGTTTGCCATCAGACCATGTGTGGGTGTATGTTTATGTATGTGTGCGAACTTAGCATTTTGGGCGCGCGAGGACTCCAGTGAAAACATTTTCCGTGAATGCATTAGCATATTTACTCGACGATCCTCGCGAGGGATGATAGCCCGTGAGGAGGCGTGGGTAAATCTTGTATACTCTGACGTCTGTATTGATGGTTTAAATAAATGTTCATGTGATACGAGTCCTTTGATGCTCGTAAACTTCATTGACCTAAAAAAACATTTTTAGCTAACGGACAGGTATTAAAAATAAATAAATATGTTTACGCTCAATTTTATTCGCAAAAACATTAACAAAAGGGATCAATTCATTGGCAGAAATAATTACAAAAGTTCAAAAAACTGTAACTTTTGTTTGAATTTTATAATGAAATTTTATTCATAAAGATACAATAATACACTGTAAAAAATCACCGGGGTAAGTCCAAACGGTGTAGGTGTTAAAATTATCGGTGTTAAATTTACCCCTGAAAGCGGTGTGAAAATAACGCCGTCACCGGTGTAAATATTCTAGACCGGTGTGAAAATAACGCCGTCACCGGTGTAAATATTCTGTACCGGTGTTAAAATAACGCCGCCACCGGTGTAAATATTCTAGATCGGTGTTAAAATAACGCCGCCGCCGGTGTAGATATTCTTTACCAGTGTTAAAATATTTTACTTTGTGAATATTTTTACTTACTCGATCACTATACTTGTTAAAAAATGATATATTTTATTAATTTTCATAAAGAACTGACATTTTTTGTGTTTTATAATCTTTAAAGTTAATAACCCAAGCGGACGCAGTTTACCCTGCTTTTACACCGGTTATCCCGCTTTTACACCAATGTTACTCCGTTTTTACACCGGTTACCCCGCCTTTACACCGATTTTACTCCGCTTTTACACCGGTTACCCTGATTTAACACCGGTATTTTTAACACCGCTCTTTTTACAGTGTAGTAACTGGAGTTATAGATAGATAGATAGATAGAAATTTTGTTTGTTTGGCCATGGAGTCTAAGCTCCTTGCGGCCATCCTTTATACATTCAATTACAATTCTTGTATAGTATAACAATCGAGTTTTATACATCATTGCGATTATTAAGTAATTTACATTTATAAATAATTAATTTTAATCTTAAATTAGAACAATTTTAATATAACTGTTAATAATTATTATCATTATTATTATTATGTATACTGTATACTCTCTAAACATGAATAAGTGAAATAAGTGAATATTCACTAATTCTGAGTGCCAACCGAACCACTTTTTAAAATTAGTGGTTCGGTTTGCACTTGGAATTAGTGAATATTCACTTATTTTCACTAATTCATGTTTAGAGAGTAGTAAAATAATCTAGTTTCATACATCATTGTAATTATTAAGTAATTTAAGTTATAGATTTTAAAATTTTAATAATTGTTCAAGTCATGAATAATAATTGATAATTAATTTGGTTCTTGAATGAAAATTAGCATAAATAATGAATTACATTAATATCAATTGAGTGTTGATGACAAACCAGAATAGCATTAAATTCCTTGACATGGACGTGTTTCAAAGTTTGCACACAAAGAGACTGCATTACAACTACGTGAGTATACACGAAATTTGAAGTACATTATCGTGCCGACAGTGTGTACACATACACACACCGATATACATATGTATAATTCTCTTGCAAACACCTAGTGTCCGCGGAAGTAAAGAAGGTTACACAATTGTTAATCAAGTCACTATTGACAGATGAAATGATATCTGAATGCCCAAAATTATCACCACCGAGCTGTGATAATTGGATAGCGCGTGGTTTTGCGTGCAACCCGGATGCCCTGTTAGCGTAAATGTTAACTCCATACATCCAGTGCACACACACACATTTACACACATATATATTCATATTTATATATATGTAGATCTATCATTTCATACAAATTTTACTAATATCACGATAGGTGCTCGTCAGAGGGTTAAACGCGCATAAATGTCCGTCGATTCGTGGCTAAAGAATTTTCCCTACAGCTTTTGTTCACTTCTCTCTATTGAATTTTATTCCAGACATATTCACCATCACTGTACAACAATAGATATTATTAATAAATACCTTTGGAAAGCTCTGAATTATTAACCAATAAAATAAATAAATACATTTATTTTAAAAAAATAATGACAAGTTGTAAAGGTGTCGGTATCCAGCTTTATCGAGTTGTAAAAAGTATAGCATAGTGAGCATGAAATGTGCGTAAATCGATAAACCGGATCGTCTGTAAAGCAGGAAACAGCCTTATCAATGTTATACACTCGGTAGCCTATAACTCAAACCGATAAAACGGTCCATTCGTTAGCTAACGATTTTTGAAACAGGATCCTCACTGGGTGGATCGCGTTGTAGCTGTGAGTGTCATGGATCCGGTGACAGTCCTGGGGCTGCTGATGGCTCGCGTTGCTTTCTTTTATCTCGCCGGCGTCAGGTGACACACGTCAATTGCTTCCATCTCTTGTCATCAGTGTCATCTCTCGGCGAGTATTGACGGTTTTGTATCAACTCGGGTATCAAAAAAAGACAAAGAAATATTTAGGTCGAGGTAACAAAGGGAGTCATGAGTTATATCTATACACAGACATGGACATAAATATCTGTGGCACTCCTTTGTCGTAATTTATGTCAAATCTAGTTCGAGGGGAGTATAAATAACGAGTAAATTTCTAAAACCTGCTCAAACTGTATTCGACGAAAATTTAATATTTTGTTTTAGAACAAGGCAATATTGTTAAATTAATGGTAAAACAATCAGGTCGGAGGATCACAAGCTCGCAACGTCAGCCACAACTTTGAGTGGTAGATGTCATAGCTTTTTCAATATAATATGCATCTTGTGATACTTTGTTCCTGCTCCCAAGTACTTGACTCATCACTTTATACTCGTTACCAACACTCTCGAGAAACTCTGCTCAAAATACTTGGCATACTGCGAATTGTAGTTCACCTATATTTTCAACAATATAATGCTCTCTAGCTTTTGTTTATCCATCATCCAAACTTGACAGTTTTTAAATTTTTGTTTTTAATAATTTTTTGAATATGCATTTTATACATCAATTAAAAAAAATTCCAGGTTGATTCGGTTTTAAGCACGCGAGGTATTTTTAATACTTGGCATGAATTCTCGTATGTGATACGAAATAAAGTGGAAACTTAATTAAGAAAATATTCCGGGCACATATAAAGAAAAGAGTGGAGCGTTACGGAAGTATAGGAAAGCACGGGTTATATAACGTTGTAGTATAAAGTGTAGGAGAGTATAAAATGCACGTATGTGAGGTAAAGAGCTACATCAGGAGGCGATCTGGGAAAGCGCAAGCTGGGAAAAACAACCTCTGAGAGTAGGATCCAGCTGCATTGGCCTTAAAGCCTCCAGCATATTCTCGGCGGTAGTAGACAGTCGGCAGTCGGCAGTCGACGGTGATGATAATACAGGTAATATAAGCGCGGCACGTAAAGCCACCTCGGCAACGCCAGAATGGTGGACTGATTGCTACGCTAAATTTAACGCGGAGATTCCCAACACTCGTCACCATCTCGATGTACATGCTCAAGTTGTCACTGTCTATAAAACACGTAGCTATCTAAATATATATAGATATAAATACATATATTTATTGTAGATATAGGGTGTGTGTATATAATCAATAAATGGTTTATCGCCCGAGGACGCGGGACACGCACCTAGAATAATTCGATGAGCTGCCCAATGAAAAACCAATCGGATTAATGCACTACGGACTAGACGATTGACCACCAATAACGTTTTTGTGACCAGCTTTGACCCGAAAATCCATTTATTACTTTATTTTTCCACTTAATGAACGTGCTAATTGTTCTATTGGTTTTTAAATTTTGTATTTTATTCAAGATTTCATGTTTCGGTAACTACACGGAAAAAAATTAATCGTGAATGCAACATGATGCAGTCTTGGTAAATAAACATGATGAAATCATGTTGCATTCACATGATCTGTCATATTTCGGCTACATGATAATCATGTTGCTGCCACATTTGTCATGTAGCCGAAACATGACAAATCATGTGAATGCAACATGATTTTTCTCATGTTACCGCAACATGATTATCATGTAGCCGAAACATGATTATCATGTGAATGCAACATGATTTTCTCATGTTACCGCAACATGACTATCATGTAACCGAAACATGACAAATCATGTGAATGCAACATGATTTTCTCATGTTACCGCAACATGACTATCATGTAACCGAAACATGACAAATCATGTGAATGCAACATGATTTCATCATGTTTATTTACCAAGACTGCATCATGTTGCATTCACGATTAATTTTTTTCCATATATGGCTAAACTATCAAAGATACATTGAAAAAATATGAAACAAATTCTGTAGAGAATGAAATTTTAAAAATAAAATTTATAAGTGGTTTTATTCTTAAACTCAATAGTTTAAAAGATATGTTTAAATTGAAAGGGAAGCATATATTAGCCTACAGTAAATTCGCACCTAATTACGTGTATTCAAAAGTCACTCTTTTTCGCTTGATACAATAAAACTACTGAAACGCGTATTCAAGGCACTTGGTATCCTCGCACAGTATACGAGATTTCTCCTGTAGACTAAATGCGAAATAAATCGCAAGCGTTTTTATTTTTATTTTTATTTTATTTAAACTTTTTATTGCTTTCGTTTGTTAAATGTTTTTTACTCTGCCTCCTTTCGCTTTCGCGTGCATTTTTCTTCTCCACACCATTCGTAGACATGCACAATTCAGTTTAAATTCTTCCCTCGTAACGTTAAATCTCACTCTCCTCCATACCCCGAATCCTCGGCATCCTGAAATATCGTCAAGTGGCGACACCATCGACGCATCGCTGGCTCTTTAGAATCACACATACACTCAATACTTTTTCATTTAAATTTTTTATATATGCATAAAACCTCCATGTCGAAACACTATTCACATGCTAAACAATTTACACAACCTATTTTTTAATTCATCTATTCAATAAATTTATTTCAATATTTATTTAAACTCGCACAATATTTTTTCCATCAAGATAAATTCAATTATTTATTTTATTAAATTCCCAATCAAATATTTTCAAAAATAAATTCAGAATATTTTAAATAAATCCAACAATATCAGTGCCGGAATTCATATAAAATAAATTATATCAAATTTTTAACAAATCCAATAATAAAAAAAATTTTTAAATTGCCTTTGAGAAAAAAAAATATACATATATATATATTCATTTGTAAAGAGGATTAATTCCGTATGAAGAATTTTTCATAATATAATTCAAATGATACAAATTTTGTTGTACAATATTAAATAGTTAATAAAAAGTAAAAAGGACCCAGTGGAGTATTTTATGGGCATGTAGAAAACAATCCAGTGGAAAGCCAAAGTACTTGATGATTTACGAAAGAACAGATCCGGTGAAAGAAAACCCTTAGGGGATCTTTAATCCCCACGACATGTCCAGGTGGCTTAAAACCGATTCTTCAGAGATCGAAAGCTGGCTCATTATCTGGCTCGTTTTTCGCTTGACTTATTTTTTCTCTCTCCTAAAACTCCCATACTGCACAATATATATATATTTAACATGATCCAGCAGCCAGACAGGAGATAGTATGCTAAAGGAAACATGTGCTTGAAGGGAAAAAAAATAAAAATATTTCTTATTTACTAGCAAGGACTCGGGGGAGTATAAAAAAAGAGACACGAGGTAGTCTCCCGTGTACTCTCAAGGACAGGTGCTAATGAGACGGCTATTCGACACCCCATTGTCTACTCGTACATTATTTCACTAGTATAATTGTCCATTGGCAGTATTATGACGTAACAAATAATAGCACACCCGCTATTATGTAACAAAGGCCAACATACAGTTCTTTGTTTTTTTTTTCTTTGCGTACACGTGTAAATAAATTTTTGAATGAATATATATTATAATAAATCTGTGTATTGTACGGTACCCTTTTACTTAAACTCACTGGTGTGATGTATCAAAGACCATAACGATAAATGTCGTCATTAATATCCTGTGTTTTCCCGAGGCTCTCCACAGCACGTGTAACTCGTTATTGCAGGATACGACCCTTTAAAATAATTTACAATGTTACTCAATCTTTATCATATTCATTTTTTATTTTAACGCAATTCATTATTTTTATTTTTTTCGGTCGTTATTAAATAAAATTATCTACTTTTATTGGCAAAAAATAAATATTCCCAAAATGACGTCGAAAAAAAAAATTATCGCATGGAATGGCGCCCTAGACCACTTGCTATATTTAATTACTTGTGGTAGTTAATGTAATTAATGAATTTATATTATTTAATTTGTTTTCCACTAAAAAAAAAGGAATTTAAAAATATAGTAAATAATTTACTGAATTAAATGAGATGAATTTTATTGAAAATGAATTTTATAAATTGAAAGAAAAGTGAGGTTAGAATTTGCGGATTTAAATTAAATTAAAATTAGTGTCCGATATTTAAAAGGAATTATTTAACTCTGCATAATAAATGTCGATATAATAAAGTTTAAATTAAATGAGCACGCAGAATTAATAGTAGCAGTAAGCAAATTTAGTTTGCTAGCCATTTTCAACGCGGGTGTCATTTTGCGCGTTATCGTTTCTCTCTATTCATCCGCCACTCATGTGTGTCCGCTACGCTGGTTATCCGTTCATCATTGATTAACACTTTACATATTATGAGAAAAAAAAAAAAAAGCCATTAAAAAAAGTGTCACTATCGCGATCGCAGTTTAAAAAAAAACACGTAAATTATTGCACGCAATTAAATTCTAAAAAAATTAAATACTTTTTTTCTTTTTTCTTTTTTTTGACCAGGAATATTATCGACATCAAATGGATCGAGTGTCGAAAACTGGTATCGGGTGACGAGCGTCGATCCGCGAGTGATAATAAATTTCATAGAGTCGGTTCACCGCGTGGCACGTGACCCCGTTCGCTGGCTGGCCTGTTCTCAACGGAGCGGCCGTACTGGTGCATGTTCTACCTAGTTCTATCCAGCCCTCTGTACTTCCATTATTCATCCGATATTTTATCTCTACGGCTTCTACATTTACATCCATATAATAGTAATAGTAATAGTGATAGTAATAATACATCTATACATGTACTATATATAAACGCAACTGTTGTATTTCAACGAATACCCTCGATAATCGCATGCCGTAATTCTCCCGATACTTGATCTCTTCAACTCCCTTGTGTCCTCGTTATATGTTTAGTTCACATTGAGAGATTTAGATTTTAGATCCCTTTAAACTTTAGATCATTATCGGTTATACATAAAGTAATATTTTTAGATGTAGGGGAGGGTGGGGCAGAGCGGCCCCCCTGAAATTTTGACCAAAAAAAAAATTTTTTTGCGCATTTTTACCCCTACGCATGACATTTGGGGCAAAATGGACAAGCCCAAAATTTTGAAAAAGTGATTTTTTCATATTTTCATCGTCAAATTAAAAAAAATTATTATAATTCCACATTTCTAGCCCTACGCATAACACCTGGGGCAAAATGGACCAGCCGAAACTACCGAAAAAATTATTTTTTCATATTTTTCGGCCGTTTTTCTATGTAAGAGGCAAATTTGGTCACTAAAAATTTATAAAAATTAAATTTTTTTTTTTATTAAATAACAATTAGTAATTAAGGTAATCGAGAATGAACGATTTTTTACGCTTTAAAAAATTTTTTTCGAGTAATATAAAACCAAAAATAGTTGTCAAGAGAAAGAAAGACATTCTTAATGATGAAAACAATTTAAAAAAAAAAAAAACGAAAAAAAAAATTTTTTTTATCACTTTTTGAAGGGGGGCCGCTCTGCCCCACAAAAAAAAAAAAAATTTTCAGAATTTTGGCAAAATGTCCATAAATTTGTTCGAAATAGGACAAAAGTAAAGTGATCTTATGGTTGAAAGCCACAAAAAATAATAATTGGCTTAGGGGGGCCGCTCTGCCCCACCCTCCCCTAATAGTGCCCAAATACTTGGTAAATTACTCATTTCATGTTGGCATTTATTTTATTTTCAAAAATTTTATGTTTTTGTTTAATTGTAAATTTAACGTCGAAATTGAGTTTTAATGATAAAAGGAAAAATAATAGAGTGTTTGTTAGGGGGCAATAAAAATGAATGTATGTTATATTATGACGTCTTTACAAAACCACACCTCTCGTGTTAAATCAAATAGTCACGTGTCCACAAAACATAATGTTGAAAAATCATTTGATAATGTATTGTGCGAGCTCTTCATCATCGTTGTGCTCAGTTGTGTTCAGTTGTGCTCGTACACATACAACACAAAAGAGAACGAGGGAGTAGTAAAAAAGCGCGTAGGGAGGGTGGTAAAGGCACCCCAGCTGAAAACGTTTGGCCCGAGATCAAGCCGCAATAAAACAGACTATACTCTCCACTCTCGACTCTCCTACCCCTAGTGAACATATAACGCGCTGCTGGTTGATACTCAGTTGGTGCGTGTGATGAACGCGATGACTGCTATTTCCATAATACCCGGCGATTTGTTACGCGGTAAGTTGACTTGAATTTCGTGCACGTGACACTTTGGTTTATACGACAAAGCTTACGATTTACCGATTTACATTTTATATTTTATCCGATTACTTTTTTCATCCTTTTAAATAAATTTATTGCCTTCAACTATCAAACTTTTCTTTATAATAATAATCACTATAAATGATTTGAAATTGATTCGAGGATTGAGTAAGAGGGTCAAGATAATAGAAATATGAAACAATAAGGTGGAAAAAAAAAAAAAAAAAAATATAGAGGATCTGTAGTGGCCCGGGGGCAGAAACTCCAGCTCATCAAAATGTCGGAAACACGGTGTACGAGGGACCGGAAAAAGTAAAATAGTATCTAAATGTCATCCCTCTAAAACCGTCGTGAAAAATCCTCGGATAACTTGGGTTTGATACTTTTTTGATGACGCTGGATAAAAAATCCTCGGCTCCGATAAAACTCGGCTCTGTCTTGAATATTTAATTTTTAAGCTGGCAGGTCACGATATCTCTTTGGTGAGTAATAAAAAATGAAAAAACAAATGATACGAAATCAATGAGCTTTTTAGAAAAATTCTAAATCGACGGGACGTCGGGAATAAAAAAGGAGAGTAAAGTTGAGCCGAATTATCGTCCGTCAACTAACACCTTTCAGTGCGTCTACCGGATTAAGTAAAGCTCTAATTCGAACCGATCCAATTACACAGACGCGGTGCGACGCGCCGGATAGGAGGAAAGAGAGAATAAGTTAGACGTTGGGTGTACATAAAATCGCGATTTTCAAACAAAGCACGAACCGAGCAGATTGTGAAGCGCTCACGAGTCCTCTTGCAGACTGAAAGAGCAAAAAAATAAAAACGACCGAGAGAAGACATCCACTCTCTCCCATTCATTCTCAATCCGCACCGAACCACCTAATTCGGAAGTCAAATAAAGAGTTCCCTTTTTCTTATCTCGCTATTGAAAGTTTTTACATCCATTTCTATCTTTCTTTTTTATTTTTTATTTTTACTCTTCTCAAACTACTTTTTTCTTTCACTAGCTTGCGGTTAGCGTGCACCATGTTTTTCTTCTCTCAACAATTCACTGCAAATAATTCAATCCCGTTTACACTCTTTCATTAGATATCTCAATTAATTTGTCCAACTTATTTTTAAGTATTTATTCATTACACTAATTAAAACTTTTTTATTTTTTTAAATCCAATATACTATTTTTTCCTCAGTAAACAGTATTCATTACTCAATATCTCTATCTAATTAATATCTGGTGCAAATTCTGAATTTTATAAAAAAGAAATCAAAATTTTTATTTTTTCGCGGAACCCATTTTACCCCCAAGTATTAAAAATTTCATTTTTAATTAACGAAAGACGTAGAATGCATAATAAATAAATATACTACTCCAATGAATAAAAAATTTAAAAAAAAAAAAAAATAGAATCTAACAAACGAGAATGATAATTTAGTCGTCACCCTCTACTGTATGAAAACCCTTACCCTTAATTCGTAGCTCGGAGGCTCTTTTGATCCGACTCGCATCAGATGACATTAGTTTTTATATTCCAGTGCTCATCGTATTCATGAATAAGGATCACGAGACATATTATATAATAGAGTGTCCTGAGAATTACACGAGTCTCCTGTTTCGTTCCCGCCCATTATCGACTGATCCCTCTCTACCTTGAACCTTTGAGGCCCCCTTTTTTTTTTAATTCTTTTTGGCCGAGAGATCTCATCACTCAAAGGAAAAAAAAAAAAAAAAAAAAAAAAAAAAAAAAACAAATAATGTATGCAAGGTGATTATAGACCCAGTGAAATTAATCTTTACGGCTCATTAATTTGAATAATAATTCGAGCAAATAAAGTGCCCTCGTATATTTTTGAATAATAATAATAATGATTAAAGTTTTATCAAATAAAAATTTATTTTATAACGTTAATAATTCATTTATATTGACTATCACAATTTATCATTTTTTGACTAATAAAAAATTATTAGTATTTATGTGCCACGTGTGTCAGAGGATTCCGCGGAAAAATGAAAAAAAAATCCAATTTTAATCTCCATATGAAATAACGATGTATTTGATTGGAGTCAAAACTCACAATTCGCTGGCACAGACACACAAATATGTATATAGTTATATATTAATGCACATATATACATAGGAACAGACATCTGTGAAACGAAACAAAATATACCAGCGTATTTTCCATCGCTATACAGCGCGGATCAATTTCAAATGAATACGAATGAACCAGCTCAATAGTCTCCAGTAAAAATAATTTTAAATTTACATTTAATAAAATTATGTACATTTCATTATACCCACAATGAAATTTATATTTCTTTTTATCTCCGCCGGTTATTAAACTTGAGCTTTAATCAATATAATTAGCTTTTTATTCTTCAAACTAAAAAAAAACATCGCCATTTCAATTATCGATAACTCAAAACATATACCTTCAAACCATACATCGTATACATCATACCACATTGTCAAAATGTAAATTTTCTGCTCTACAATTTTTGATTGTCAAAAATTACTCTAAAACCAATAGTTCGAAAGTTAAAAAGAATTAAATAAAAAATCCTTACCAAATTTTTAAAATTATTTTAATAAATAACAAATATATATGTAGGGGAGGGTGGGGCAGAGCGGCCTCCCTAAGCCAATTATTACTTTTTGTGGCTTTCAGCCATAAGATCACTTTACTTTTGTCCTGTTTCGAACAAATTTATGGAGATTTTGCCAAAATTCTGAAAAAAAAAAATTTTTTTTGGTGGGGCAGAGCGGCGGCCCCCCTCCAAAAAGTGATAAAAAATTTTTTTTTTCGTTTTTTTTTTTTTTTTAAATTGTTTTCATCATTAAGAATGTATTTCTTTCTCTTGACAACTATTTTCGGTTTTATATTACTCGAAAAAAATTTTTTAAGGTGTAATAAATCGTTTACTCTCGATTACCTTAATTACTAATTGTTGTTTAAGAAAAAAAAAAAACAATTCTATAGTTTTACTTTATTTCAAAAATTTATCAACTAAAAAAAAAAATTTTATTTTTATAAATTTTTAGTGACCAAATTTGCCTCTAACATAGAGAAACGGCCGAAAAATATGAAAAAATAATTTTTTCGGAAGTTTCGGCTGGTCCATTTTGCCCCAGGTGTTATGCGTAGGGCTAGAAATGTGGAATTATAATAATTTTTTTTTAATTTGACGATAAAAATATGAAAAAATCACTTTTTCAAACTTTTTGGGCTTGTCCATTTTGCCCCAAATGTCATGCGTCGGGGTAAAAATGCGCAAACATATCGGATTTATAGTAATTAGGCGAAAAAAAAAAAATTTTTTTTTGATCAAAATTTCAGGGGGGCCGCTCTGCCCCACCCTCCTCTACATATACAAGCCTGAGATTTTAATTATATTAATTAAATGAATACTAAACTCGGGAACAATAAAATCCTCGTGTCAATAGCAGAAAAAAACACGAGTTGAGTGACGATGAAAAATAATATTAAAATTAATAAAATAAATCCACGTATTATAATATTAAACAATGATAATAATAATAATAATAATGATAACAATATGGTAAACTGTGAAATGATTGTACCCGCATTAAGTTGCGAGTGACGACAGGAGTAGAAGAGAAAATGGGGTTGGTAACCCGCAGGCCACTGACACATACATGACGCTCACGGGGACGTATGCGACCACTCAAACACGTCTATCATCCTTCTGTGTCCAATGCAGAGTTAGCTCCCTCTACTAGCTAGCAAAGTCTCTGTCTGTCTCTTTGATCTGTGTCATCTATCTGTCTCTATCTCACTTGCTGCTCCATAACTTTCTGGTTTGCTTTATTCGTTTATCGCAATATAATAATCAACCCGTGTTGTTTGTTTCCGGCTCCTCGTTATGACAGTTGGATTATTGAGCTTTAAATCCTACAAAAATTTAACCTAAAATAATATACATATATATTTTTTTTATAATTAATCTGATAAACAAGATGGAATGTGCCCCTTTTTTATTTATGTTTAGTTTTACTTGGGTTTATTTTTTTATTTTATTCCACGGAATCTATTTCATTGGCGGAAAAGCTACACTGCAGACTGTTATTATCTCGTCGAAAAAACCCATCGACTGTCGCATTTCTTTTGTCTAGTTTAATCTGCTTTGGACGAATGGAACGATACTATATTTATTCGTGAATATGTGTACATTCTGGGTATTGCTGCCTAGACGAGCTGAAAAATTTAAACCGGCGATAGCGAAATGTTTTTATTTTTTATTCTTTTTTACTATTTTTACTTTTTGTTCATATTATATATGGTGATATAGTGCAGGGAACAGAACACCACCCGCAGGACAAACCTTTTTAGCGATAGGATATTATAAAAGTGAACAGAGCACACTAGTCTTCATCAATCCCTTCCGCTCGATAACACTTTAAAACTTGTTTCTTTACGCGACTGAAAAAATTCAATCGTTTATTGATAAAGTTCCGACTTTAAAGATTATTATTTAAAGAAAAAAATTAACATGGCTTGTAATATTTATTTAACCCGAATAAGTATGAGTTGTACACAAAGAAATGACATATGTATATAAAGAAATAAGTAATATGTAAGGAATTCGTGATATTCATCTTTTACGACAGCACTTGGATTCAATTTGGTTCTTCTCAATATAAACCGACTTGAAGATATCCGAATGTAGTCGCTCTTGGCTTTTCCGCTGATTTCATATCTCTGCCCAGATAACCTTATACACAAACTCTTTTATATATCTTTTATGCTAAAAAATATATATACAATACAATGTACCGACTATTTATATTTGTGCTGAAAAAATCAATCAAATTTAGCGTGAATGTTTTTTATCATTTCAACAGACGCGGTAAAAGATCTCTGGCTCCTTCAATACGCTCATAAAGAAAATATTATCTGTAAAAAAATTATTTATACTTTGACTTGAGATAAATTCATGGGTACCTTGTACTGATTAATATATATTTATATTGCGAAAAAAACATAAATATAAAAATCAATTGACCATAGAGCAATAGAGACGTAATTAATGTACTCAGAAAAGTTGTTTGTGTCGGGAGTCGGCAGGAGTCTGGAGAGTCGGAATTCCGTGGCCCGTCTGTGGAAAATATTTTTTTTTTTTTTTTTTTTTCCACAAAGCAGTTAACGTTCCGGGTTTGGAGTGAGGGTTGTTTATGAAGTGAGAGTGACAGAGACCGTGAAAGTGGTAACTGTTGAAAGAAGACCAAGTAAATGCCTTGTGTGGGGAAAGGGAGACGAGAGGAGAGGAGATGAGAAGGGAAGGGAAGGGGGTGAATGAGAAAAGAGTGAATGGAGAAAAGAGCTTACGCAATTTCCAAAGCATTTAACTGCTAAGTACTTTAGCGTGCTGCAAGTAACACACAGAGCAATACCAATAGCAATCTACTTGGTTCCATTCAATCAGCCATCGATTTCTTGGATTTATTGCCCGGTTAAAGGGAAATTCAACCACGGGGTAACAGCCTCCACTCTCTACCCACATAAATACTAAGGAAATGCTTTTTTTACAGCTATCCAAACGTTTACGTCGATTTTTTTTGTTGCTTTTGTTTTTCTCTATATCACCCCCACCCCCAACGACATTATAACGTTATATTTTATCCGTTGCGTGAATTACGTCGTTAAAATCTCTCAATGTTTGCTCATATATTTTTTATATAAATATATATCCGAGTGCACAAGGGAAAAGAAAACAGCCATACACACGCCCAGTATAAGTTCAAATATTTATACAATGAGAAAATAAAAATTTCAAATCATTTTTATTATTTTACCTCTCGAGTACGTTGCAGTAAAAATATTTTATCTTCAATTTTTTTTTCTTTTTTTCTCATGTTATTATGAGAGATTCAAGAACAATTACCAAAAGCAATTTATGTTCATTTTTTTTTTTTTTTTTTTTTTTTCTACAAGGGAATTGCAGTATTCATGGTCTATTTCCTTTGTTTGATTGATTTTCCTCGCCCTAAAACTATATATAAATTCTGTTATTTTATCTCCAAGTTATTTTTTTAAATATCGATTGAATTGCTGAAAAAATTAGGTCAGTTTTATTGAAATATCGTTTCGTTGTTTGTAACTTAAAATTATTATAAAAAGTTTTATCATTAAATGTTAAAATCCTTGTCAATTAGTTTAAATGATAATAATCGATAAGCAGAGGTATCAAAATTGTATTATGTTAACCGATGTGAAATTGTCAATTCCACAATTCGATATTTAATAGTTAATTAGAGTGTCATTTGAAATGGGTGTACATCCAGCTGGATATCCTAGTTAATTATTCAAGTTATAATTCCATAAAATATTAAAGTTTGTGGTAATTAATGTATACTCGATATAGATAAATATTATATATGTTAAAGTTTATGTTAATGCCATCGAAATAAAATCTCTTGACGTCAATCACTGTTATTGAATAATTAAATCTGCTATTACATTAACGCTGAATATTATATGAATTTTATTTTCCGATAATCACTTATTAATTTAAACAAATTCGTTATTATTATTATCTATAATAGATTAATTAAACACGATCGAAAATTACTTGAAATAATAAATTTTGTTTATAATTAACAGTAGTCGATAGACATGCAAATTTAATCTTTAATGCTAATAAAATACCCTATTAGCAGACTTATTTTTTTGAGCTTAAGGTAAATTTTTTTTTTTTTTTTTTTTTATTATTTTTCTTTTTTATAGCAGCGCACGTCGGTCGATTAGTCGAGGCGCCGACTAAGTTCTCGGCATATTGAGCTCCAGAACGCCGAGGGTCTGGAACGAGCTACTTTGTGATTTAAATTAACGCACAAGCGATCTGTATTTTCATTGTCATTTATACATAGACTTTTACGGTCTCACAGACTTAGTTATCCATAGATTAAATTATTTTTAAAAAATAAAAATCTATAAAA
Organism: Microplitis mediator; assembly: GCF_029852145.1. Lineage (NCBI taxonomy): Eukaryota > Metazoa > Arthropoda > Insecta > Hymenoptera > Braconidae > Microplitis > Microplitis mediator. The sequence continues at coordinate 20,693,246 of NC_079979.1, forward strand.
TATGTTGATAAAAAAAAAAAAATAGAGTACTTACAATTAGAGAGTGAGCAAAACAAGCAAGTGTATTGTATTTTATTCCCGATCGGCAGTAACCGATGTGACGGTTCTTGCCGCGGCGGAGCGTTTAATCGCCGTTAAATTGGACGTTCGACAATTAACGTCCGATCTGGTGGGTAAATTTATGGCTCATGAAGGTACTCGGCTAGCTAACGATCTACGTTATACTATATTACATACGCTATATACATTTTTCACGGGCTTCAGTCCCGCGGCGCTCGGAAATACTTTACTCCGCTTATTAATACTTTCCAAGCCCAATAAACTTTATTAAGACTTCATAAGAACCTTTTATCGTTTAACATCATCATCATCATTATCATCATCATCGTCATTATTTATACACGGAAAGAATTTTTTGATAAAAATTACTCTGTAATTTCAAGTAATCCTGGGCCGTTGCAAACAATTGGTATTTTTTGTTTTAAATTTAATATTTTTTGTTTAAATATTAACGTTGCTAGACTATGTTTTACTCTACTACTGAGTAATTTTTTAAAAGTTTTATATTTAATCGATTATTGTGAATATCTCATCTTAATCTATTAATTTTTACTCCATGCGATTAATTTTTACTCCCCAATATACCATTCTTTTAAACCCATTAACTTTTTGATGAAAAACTGCCTATAACTCGAATAAATTTTCTCATCTATGGAAGAAATTTTTACTCTAAACTGCAGAGTAATATTTCAGTAGTCTCCGTTAATTTTCGGTTAATATCGGCTTCAATTAAATGTCTTTTATTTCGCTCGCGACAACTTACATGTTACGCACACAAACGTATGCTTGGAAAAAAAGACTCTTTATCTCTCTATAACTTGATATTTATTTTAAAATTAAAAAAAAATTTGTATCTCTTCTTTTTCAACACAAAGAGAGTAATTTTTTTTTTATTCTTTTTCAAAATATTTATTTAAAGTCATATTCTAAGGCAATTAGATGGTTTTTAGATTTTTTATGGAAATTTCAGCCTATTACTTGTAATTTTTTATTGTAATTCAATATAAATTTTATAAATTGAATCATCAACTTTTTATCATAACCTATGAGTAAAAATTGAATTAGAGAGAATTTATTTAGACAGCCGCTAGGTGTAATTCTTACTCGCAATTGTGAGTAAAAATTAATCTGATTGATTTTTACTCACGAAAGAGTAAAATTTCGTAATTCGACAGTAAAAAGTCGTTATGGCCCAAGATTACTCGATTTAGAGTAATTTTTAGAATAAATAACATGGCAATATTCATACGAAAATTCTTTCCGTGTAAATTTCTTTATTTAAAATAAAAAAAATAACCCGATAATAAGAGCTAATAAAAACAAAATAGTTTAAGTTGACTGAAAAAAATTTTTTGTTGCCTATAAATAAACATATAAGTGGATAAAAAATATAAAATAGTAAATATGTTTGTTAGCAAATAAGACTAAGTAAAAAGGTTGTGTATATTGATCTAGCCAGGAACAACGTACGGTGGATTGGAAGGTGGGGTGGGAGTAAGAGAAATGAGGCGGGAAAACGCGCTGGTTTTGTGAAACTCATACTAGAGAATTCTAGATGCTATAAACATATATATATATATATATGTATATGCATATGTATGTGTATATGTAGGACTCATTGGAATGAGTCTCGCGACGGGGGCAACTTTCATATTACGACGTTGAGAATTGCAAGGGGTTTATATTGCCGTAGGTGGAGATGTCATTCTATGACACACATATTTGCATGCGATTTAAAACCCTCCGGCAATGAGTAGTCTTGTATACCTTACGATAATACCGCCTCTGTATATGGCTTTTGTTATTTCTTTTATACTCTTTTCCTTGCATACTCCTGCGATAAAGTACTTGGCATATATGTGTGTTACGTCCCAACTCATGTCGTCGATTTATCTCAGAAAATTGTTTCAATGTTAATTACAACTTCTCATGCTCTAGCTTGAACAAAAAAAAAAAAAAAAAAAAAAAAAAACGATTACTAGGTTCTAGTAATTTTTTCCATCAGTTTGATGATCTATATAAGAGATTTGAAAAGAGAAAAAAAAGTTTAAACAAATTCATATTAATACGGATGTAACTATACTAGATATCAATTATGTGAGATGGTAATTATTTGTGTAGATAAAAAAAAATATAATGGAGGATAAAACCCTCCGGAAGGTTTGAAAATCCAGCGATGCATATAAAACGGGATCCGACATTTAGTATGTACACATCCTGTATATTAGGCCTGGGTTTATGGAGCATTAACTTTTTAAAGCTCATTGACATAAATAAGTGACGATGAGCTAGACATCAGAGGGGATAGAATATATTTGACAAATATATCATCCGCACATCGAATGTTAAACTTAATACCTTGCAATCCTGTCGTATATAATAATTTTTATATATTTTTCTACCTTGTTTTCTTTTCATTTTATTTTATTTTTCAACTCGTGTATGCTCGTACCCGTCGTATCGAATTTGTAAGCCTTTGCGAATTTACCCAAGTGGAATTTTGGGTGTGGATGTTGACGAACAGCTGGGAAGGTTTCGCGTGTATCAAGATCGCACGTGATGTATATCTGAGCGATGAGCGGAGTGAGTATCTTCAATATATTATATATATATATATATTTTCAGAGACAATCTCTCGTGTGTGTCACATCGAATTACACAGACATGGATGACGCGTCAATCGAAAATCATCTATGTCCCTTACGAACATATGCGCATGATCTATCCATCTACCTCTGTATATCTATATGTATATATATTTATATATATATACAGTGTGTACTGATCGATCCAAAGGCTGTCATGTCAATATCAAGTTATCGCGGTGTGATAATCTCAGTTGAAAATGGACTCGAGAAAAGCGTACGCGCAAGGATACGAGCGAGTGGTGCTAGTTGAAGAGAGGAAAAGGGGACTAGTGTTACAACGTTCGTCGATAGGGTTGAATTTCCCTCGAGACATTACCCCGGAGCATGAAAACACTCGCTCTATCTCATTTCCACTTTATTTATTCTCTTATTTTTTATTTTATGTTATCATTATTATTATTATTACTCTTTCGTTACTACGCTCTACTTTCACGACTAATTTATTTCTACATTATATCCATCAAGAAAAATACGAGTCATAAAATTTATGGGAAAATTTTAGAATTTTTTTTTTTCATTCCAGTAATAAATTTCGTATAAATATTCAATTTTTAGTCTGCAGGGGGTATTTGGTAGTTTTGTAGAAATTAAGGACATGAAAAATTTTTAAATAGTAAATATGTCATGCAAAAAAATATCTCCGTCATCTAACGAATTGATTTGACTAAAAGCTTGTATTTTCGCTTTTAATTTATTCTCGACACTGCGTTCAGATTTTATTGAATAGTTGAGCAGCAAGGATGGGTCTCGCTGAAAATACCCATAACTCGTTAAAGAAAAATCATACAGAACTAAAAAAAAAAATATATATATATATATTTCAAAGCTTAAACTGTCAGCTAGTCGCTCAAATTAACAAATTGACCAAAAAAAAATTTTTCGGTATTTTTTTTGTCTTTTTTTTTTTTAACCTGCCACTGTACGAAAATTATTTGTAGAAAAATGACTAAAATCATGTGAAAGCTTTATAGCAGATTTTTTTTTTCATTCTGTGTGATGACTCTATCAAAAGTTACAGCGGTTTAAATTTTTCGGGAAATATATAGTAATATATGAATCCTCTGGTTGTGGGCGGGAGTTAATAATTCACTTTTAAGTTAGTGACTAATCGGCGTTAAGTTGTGTATATATAAGATTATAAACTGGTGTTCCAGTCGTAACGAGGGCACTTATGTGCACAGAGGACGATTGTTTACGTAGGAAATAAGAGGGAGGCCCGGGTTTAATGTACAAAACAGCTTTGAAACCAGTTTGCGGTGTGCGCGAACGACCGAGAGAACTAAACTTTAAAGAGGCTTAACTCGAGACTATGAATGTTCCTGGATACTGGATACTGGATACCAGTGGACCTCTATTACCCCTCGTCCTCGTCTCTCATCTATCCACTATCTACAAAGCTCTAGTCCCTAGCTCTAGTCCCATGTCTTTTAAATTCACCACAAATCCTGACTAATAACCCAAAACATTCGACTCTACGTTAAAATTAATAACCTCTAATTATTTTTATAATTACTGATGAATATTTAACTGGAAACTAGGCTGCAATATCTAGTGATGAGGGTTTTTTTTTTTTTTTTTTTTTAATTCTTATTAAAACGTATCCATGTTAAGTAGAGAGAATAAAGATTTCAATTTTATTACGGAGCGAGCGCTACTTGAGTTTCATTCCCGCGTACATAAACGAGGCAAAACGACTAGAGCTCACGCGATGCTGAGGGTGGTAAGGACCCGGTGGTTTGCGATGAGACTGAGGGTAAAAACTCGAGGACAGCTTGCAAGACAAAACAAAATAAACATTTTAAATTTAAAAGCTGATTAAAAGTAAAAAATTGTGGTTCAAGTTCTGAGATGAATTGAATAATTTAGTTTTAAATTTTAATCGTCCGGGGTTATTTTTTTTATTTTTACTCGAGAAACGAGAGTTGATGGAAGATGGAAATATAATGAAAGTTGTTTTAAAATCTGTTAAAAGTGAATTTTATTTAAATCTGATGGAATAACAGGGCTATCGCATGAACGATTACCGAGTCGAGCTTTCTGCTCGGAAGATACCAAGGGTGATAAAAATCCAGTAATAATAATAATAATAAAAAATGGTCGGTATCTAGAAGCCACGGAGCGGGAATTTTGATAGTAGCACAGAGTAGCGTCGGTGGAAACGGGGAACTGGGCAAAGTGGAACGCGGAAACCAGCATTGCTGCAGCTACTCGCGAATAACTTTGTTATATTATTTAAAGAATACGCTTGTGTTAATACACTTTTGTTCCCGTTTCACTAGGACTGAATTAAAACTCCTTTATATCTGTTTACAAAAATTAAATTATTTATTTTTAAATGAAATTATTTCGGTTAACGCACAATAAACTAAGTTTTTAAATTATCCAGTCATTAAAATTTAAACAACTTGTTTTTGAGTATTAAATAAAGTAATAAAAAGGCTAAAGTCAAAGCTTTGACCGAGTACACGTTACCCAAAAACTTTTCTCAACTTGGGAGATTAGTTTTTTCCTGCATGAAAAAGTTTGTCAATGGCCTTTGTGTTACCGGACTTTTAAGTAAACTCTGATTTTTTGAGTTAAAGCGTCCCGGTAATTTATTTTACTAAGCGACATTTTTAAATTATTTATCCACACATGGCCATTTTATATAAAAAAAAATTTTTTCTTTCTTTTTCTTTATGAATTTATTGAAACAACAGAATAATAAAATTATAAAAAAATAAAATTTAAGCCCGAGAGACTTTGAATATAAATAAGTAATAAAATAAACGGGCACTTTTCCTCAATAATATTTTTCAGTCACCCTCTTGGCTTCTATATCTCCCGCAGCGGCAATACATTTTCAACGATTCATTAATTGCCGACCTTGTTAGCGGGCATTGTATGGACGGGCGTTGGTCCCGCGTTGGTGCTCGAGCTCTACCACCATCACGAGCACCAGCACCAGCACCAGCACCAGTACCAGCACCAGTACCACCAGTGGCATCGTATTGTCATGCATTCGAGCCCAACACACATAATAATACCGAGAAATCCTTTGTCGCTAACGGCCTCACACCATCATTCTCCCTGTCCGCACACAAACAACAATAACGCGCGGGTATTTGTGCTCCTGTCTTGCCAGACGTCCCTTTAATCCACTCGCGCAGGAGGACACACGTACTCTATATACGGCTGTGTACCTGAGCTGTGCAGGTAGACGCATATAATATATTATTATTTAACGCCGTGGTAGTACAGACTATACCCCGAAATAGCCTTTTGGAAATGAAGGTGCGTCGTCGGGGTCGTAAAGTTCCCGCCGACTCGGCCCACACGTGCCCATTGTCCGCGGATACGTCAGCTCGCATTGAGAAACCAGTCTCTCTACTCTACTATGCATGTGCTTGTGGATGTTGTGTGCCAACAAAATGTTTTGATCTACGAGACAAGGATACGCTCGTTAAGAAACAGCTCATTAATTTAGTCTAAAGCTTTATTAATTAAACATTTCTATTCTCGTTCGCATTTCCATTCATCTTTACTAAAATCTGTCATGCAAGCTTGCTTAATACAGACTTGATTTAAAGTTGTAATAAAATACTTAAACTTGTCACGATGACAATTGATTCTCGTTAATAATAAATATTCAAAATTATACCGTGAATTTATGATTGATTGTTAGTAGGTAGTATATATATACATTTATACATATATACATATATTTGTAAGGAGCTGGAAACGGAAGAGACTAATTCCATTGGGATCAACTTGACTCGTGACAGTGTCTCAATGTCCAAATTTCTACAATCCGGAGATGTAATCACGGGTATTAGACACACGACCATCCTGTCTGCTATTTCATGTTACTGCACCAGCCCTTAATTATTATTCTATCCGAGTATTAAATACTGACAGATTTCGGGTCCCGCTGTCATGGAGTCGGAATCCGGTGCAAGCTGCTAACTATTGAAACAAACTGGCCGTCAAAAAATAACTCCATTGAAAGTAATATTTATAAAAAGCTGATAAAGTGATCGGTACGGTATAGGAGACAAAAACCGAAATAAAGCTCCTTTATTTGTTGGACTTGATAGTTGAGTAAAAATCTCGAGCGTGACCCTATTACACTCGGGAGAGTCATTAGAACCGAGTAGGAAATAAAGTGTAAGGTAAGAGAAGAAAAACCCGAGACTCGAGAAAAGGTGAACTCTGGATAGTCGAGAATCAGTAGGACGATTCGTTTGCCGTGTACTCTGACAAGGGACAACTGGGCCAATCGATATCGCAGCGGCGTCGTCGTCGCGGCCGTCGTACTTTCGCAGTAATCCCACGGCAGTAGTCTACCTCTGTACCTACGCCTCTACACCTATTCCATCCACCTCCAAATAGATGAGTTTAAGGTACTCGGCAGCGAACACCCAGCTTCCAGTGGCGCCACTGTCTCCGGCTTCAAAACTTGTGATGATAGCATCTCCATGACCTGCGCACAAATATCACAGTATCGTAACAACTCGATTCATGTTTTATCCTCGGTTTTAACTCCAAGATATCGGGATTATATTAACTTGTCATTCGTATTTATTTTATTTTATCCGAGTTTTCGTAGTAATTCGTGACTTTCATCTTATTTCTTACTTGTTATGTTGGTTTCTGTGATGTGTTATGACAAGATGGGCGGCGTCACAATCGACCAATCATTTAACCTTCACGTGAACCACGAGGAGTTTCAGTGATGTGTTATTTTATATAGTTTTTTTTTTAAGTCCAAATTAGTATCATATGAAAAAATGTAAATGTTGATTGATTGTTGTACAAAAAAAAAAAAAGTTTAAAATGATGCATCAGCAGTATTACACACAGGAGGATGTGGACCGGGTTGGTGAGTAAATAAATAATTAAAGCGTGTGTTTTATTTGAAAGCGAAAGTATACAAATATATGTATATAATGAATACATGATACATATGAGAGTGCGTGTTTGTCAATAGATTAAACAGCGAGTGTTTTTTTATTTTCTTAGTTGTACAAATAACAAATAACTGTTGGAGCGTAAATGTACATACGTTCATTAACTCATTAGCTGGTGGCGCGCAGAGTGTCCAGCTCCAGCATTTATTTGTGTAGATGAGAAACAAAGCGAGTCTGAGTGTCGTATGACGCGTAGTTTGCGACAGATGAGACATCACCAGAATTATCATTATTCCATTAAAGCTATTCCGCGTAATACAACGAATGCATTAGCGGTAGAGAGCTAGAGACTGTCTTTGTGATACTTGATGCTTTTGGTGAATCAAACAAAGTATCTTGTTATTTTTTAAAATTCATACAAAGACACAAAAGCTTGAGACTTAAAAATTACAATCTCTTTTGCGGGAAGCAACCAAAAGAAAAATAATTTTTTAATGACGAGTTTAGCTCGGGATGTTTCTTTTTTTTTAAGATAAAAGAAAGAAAAAAGCTTTTATTGACATTTTCGACACGTTTTTGAACACGTGAAAGTTATTCTAGACATGAATGTACCTATTTGTTTAATGTATGCAACTTAGATCTCGGACAGAACCGTAGAGCTGGTGGTAGTGGTCCCTTGTACGGAGATTATATCAAGTCCTAGGTTTCCCTCTTGTCTCTTCTCTCTTCTCTTCTGCGTACTCTCTGAGGCGTGAGTCTCACTTGGAATTTAAATTCGCCGAAATGCATTACGCGAGAAATGAAGGGTGAGTGAGAATAAGTAACACTGTGAGGGAAGAATGAAATAAAATAAAAATTCTTTCTACAGAGTAACCTTTGAACCTAAAGGATCGCTCCTGAATTACTGATGAATTTATATATCCTTCAAATAATTATCTTCCCCTATATTTTTTTCATTTCACTTAAAGTTAAACTTAATCTTTTTTTATTTTTTATCCAATATATATTTTAATTCAACATATTACCATTTCTCTATTCCTTTGACGAAGATATTTTTCTCCCTTTACTATACGGTTTCAGCAATCACTACTACTTGTGCTTCTCACATGAAATAATGATATCAACCGATTGTTTTCTATGGACTAACAGCTCTGCTGGTTAATTTACCCGAGGCACTATACCTGAAATGCACCCAAACAATTAAGACTAGACTGGTATAAAGGGTTGAATTTTATTGTTATCCATGCACAAACCAATATGTCCGTAGTGCGCGTATTGTTCTTAAGCCCAGTAGCTCGTAAGCAAATTAGACTAGTGTGCACGTGGCTCGCATAAGTCGGAGCAGTTTCGAAACCCGTGACATTCCTCCCCCTCTCTTTCTTTCTCTGTCTATGTTGCCAGCACCCAGACTGAGTGGAATCGCCGATACGAACAGAACAGAACAGAACAAAACAGAGTGAGTAGAGTAGATCTGGGTGGGGAATTATATGTTACAGGGTAGGGAAGGGGTGGAAGGACGCCGCTTTAGATCCGTCCTTTCGGTCGCTACCCTTTCGTATTCGCGCTTGCAGACTGATGATGATGCCTACTCTGACTGTTTGCCCGCAGGCACAAACCCATCGGCAATTACGACGCTTTATTGGGTAGGGTTGCGTGTCGTCTATGGAATTAATGCTATTCGGGTGTAATACTGTGAGTTTAAGAGAGATAGTGATTGAGAGGGAATAAGAGAATGATAGAATGAGATAGAGTAAGCAGTTGCCTCGACACGCGAATCCTTCCTAACGACTACCACCCCTCGACAACCCTCCCAAATCCCTCCCGAAAAGCAATTCGCTCAACATTCGCTCGATGATCATTCGATTCTAATTACTTCTGGGCTCTCAAGACCCACGGCAATTATTGTTAAAGATCCGGCATTTAAATCTTCCCTTAAATTATCTAATAAAACTCCGGCTTGGATACAACAATAAAATAATAATAATGATATTTTTAATTTTATTTTTATTTACATTTTTAAATCCCAGAGCTCGGTTTTACAACTTTTTTCAGACTACTCTGGTTGAAAAATATAATCGTAGATAAAAAGTTTCGAGTCTATCGACGCATTTGAGTTTATGGATGCGTGAAAGAAATATAAAAATATTATTTGTATGTGTAGGTTTCGGAGAAGCTTTTTATAGTGTTTTGAGTGATGGAAGATCGTCGGATCAAACTCTTATGCCAGAATGTATGTAATAATGGTAATAACACGTTCTTCAGTGCGTGTTAGACGATCGTAAGTGCACTCGCGTGAGAATAACCCCACTGCATTTTATTTCTATTTCGCTTTTATTATTTTTTATAACAGCAAATTTATTTTTGTTTACAATTGAGTTTATTTCATCATTTTAAATTCAATTATTCATATTAAATTACATGTTATTTTACATTTTCAACGCTACATTTTTTTTAAACAATTTTAAGTATCAACTAAACACATACTCACATACACACATATATATTTATCTGATAATCGAGATTTTAGGGAGGGAAATATTCAGGATTTGTGAGAAAAAAATTATGAAAAACGAGTTTCACTGGAAAAAAATTCTAAAAGGCTTACGCAGGTATAAAGGAGCCCAAAAAGTGGCTGGTATGAGTACGGCTGAAAAAAAAAAATAAAAAAATGTCAAGGTTTTACATCGCCGATCTATGAAATTTTTTTTTGCTATTCCCTTATCGCGACTAGTTTTGCCGGCACATTAATGCGGGAGAGTGCGCTCGTATCTGATTACCCGCGGGGTTTAGCCAAGTCGAGAATAGTTAGGGTCGGCAGATTGTCGAGAAACGACACTCTGCGAGATCAACCGAAAAAAAAAAAATAAAAAAAAAACTATGAAAAAAATGCAGCTCTTATTAACACTGCGATCTCTAATTTTTTTTAAAAACTTTTATTGCGAACCTGACTCAACGTGTTTCTTATCAGATGCCCGACAATTTAATAGTTTCACTATTACTTATAATAATAATATTGAAAAAATATCAACTTAAGATATAAAAGGAGAGAATCAGTTGAATGACATCTCATTGGAAATGTTTATCACAAAGACACTGGAATAGCAACAACAGAAAATTTTCTTATAACTTTTAAATGAGTCTGTCTTACGGTTGCCAATTAACTATACGCTCTTTCAATTTATTTAGCTCTCCCACTTACTCCCTCTTACTCCCTCACTGTACTCTAGCTTTATACTCTCACTCTCCATCATCACCCTCGAGGGGTAGTCGCCTACCGCCATTTAACTGTCTCGTCGACGTAGACGGCGCCTTCTTGCACGTCTTCCTATTCTATACTACTTAAACTTCTTGCAATTCAACCCCAATGTCGATTTACTTTCAAACAATTTCGTTACGCATACCACATCTAAAGTTGCTCACAACTGGGGTGTCATTCAATACTATTATGCTAAATATTTTGATAAAATTTACAAAAGATAATTTCATAATAAAAATCTGTAAACAATCAAATATACTTGTTTTCTCAGCGTAGGATATCTTTATTCGTTTTTATCTGAGGGTAAAGTCTATCAGAGAATCCAGAAGAGCTCTCAGTGTATTTGTTGTCGAGTGGTTGCAAGTGTGAGTGAAGAGTAAAGAGTGGAGAGTGTGGGTGGATAACTATGTACAGAAACTGTTTTCCGAGCAATATCTGTCAAACCAATTACCAGTAAGTGCGCTTGCCAATGCTGTCAATATACCAGGGTTCTATTGCTTCTCCATTCCTAAAATGTAATGCACTCACCGATACTACAACCGCAACATTCCAATTTATAGAATGCCTTTACGTCGACGATAAAATCTTATGACCATGTCAATTAATCTGCTTGGGTTATTTAATATTATAACTTAAATAAACTCGAAATTATTTAACTGACAGCTTACGTGAAAATCATATCCATGAATAAAGAAACTCTCAAGCAGGAAAAGTATCTAAATAATTTATTGCCGAATGACATTTGTCACTTGGTTCCTTGGAAAACTCGAGTCGGGGAGTGGAGGTGGGTTTAGGGAGAACTTGAGGGGGAGGGAGAGCACTAGTAAATTTAGTTTGAGTCTAGGTGCATTACCAAGCGGATTTACGTTAAAACCGAAATTCACATCTAGTCCTACTCGTCGAATTGGCACACACTGTTTCTCTGATGTAGATTCTACGTATGTATATATATATATATATATTCCAAATTGTGCATTTGCGTCACGTAATCTGTTTTACGTAACGCTGGGGCTTTTGTTCAACGCGCGAATCTTATTAACGTGAACCATTTTATATAAAATCGAGTTAAATGTGGTTCTGCCGTGTGTTAAACCTTCCTCATTGTTCATTAATGCGCCAGCCTATATAAATACGCATATATATATAATATACATTTATAACAAGTCACACGTGATTATATACAGATCCTTTAATTCTAGTTGATAATTTTTAAATAAATACCGATGTCTGAATTTTGATAGTTAGTTCAAAATGTTTGCCATTTTTAACATTATTATTTTTTTTTGTTTTCTGTTTTTCCATTTACACTGTTCGTATATGGTTATGGATTAACAAAATACTGGTTGTTTATACGACTCGGGTGCACAAATAGCGCGTAAAATAGTGGTGATCGTTAAAATAACGTATCTTTTTAGGATCCCACAGCCCTTTAGTGTCATTTAAAACACTCGGGATGTACACATCATAAAATAATGTAATTCTGTGTCGTGTGTGTTATTTTATTTTATTCCATGAAATGCATTATGTATTATCCAATGGTCAACAATGCTCTTCTTGACTGTGGGTATGCTCGTAAAAAGAGCTCATCTGAGATAACACAAGTATTAAAACTTAAAATTTTTTATAGTTACAAGGGATGGATGTAAATTGGGGGTATTGTAGGAAAAGCACGGATAACTATTGATAAAGCAATCTGGACTTGGGCCAGAAGCTAATTCCCTTAGTTTGGGTTGATGAAGAGAGTCCGAGCATTTAAAATAAATGCGGTAGGTAGTTTAAACTTGAGCTACTTCTATTTCCGGTTTAGTATCTATCTAATAGCAAGTAGTGGGCCACCCGGTGTTAATATATTCTGGTTGAAAGTACTTACCAAAAAGAGGAGTAATTAGAGGAGGACATAAATAAAAATAACGAGTTAAACTAAAAGTAAAAGTAAAAGTAAAAATAACAAACAAGCTGTCCGGAGATGTCGAACGAAACTCGGCTTACCCAGCGGACTGAATAATTTTAAAAGGGCTTTGTAAACAAACTACTCTGCACTTAGGAGTAGAGCGATGATCCACTTTAAAGTTGTATCTTATATTTCAGCACAAATCCCTCTTGTTCTTGTTCGAGAGACGAAATACCCTGGTCTCTACTTGTCTACTAGTCGTCTATCTCGACAGAGTATATTCGAGTATTTATACTTATTATATATATGAATGTTTAAGCCAGAAAATCCTTTCATCAGGATCAGAATCAGGATTGTCTGACGGAGAGTGAGAGTGAGAGAGAACTTGAAAGAGCAATTTGAGGAAACATGTATCCTAAATTTAATAAATCATCGTAATCACGCGCAACGTTCGTCAGCAGAGAAGATCGATTGTGCAAAGCCGCAGGCAATACATCAGAAGCCGCTGAGAGTATGCCATAAGTGAGCCAGTGAGCGAAGTAGAGAGGAAGAGAGAGGAAGAGAGAGAGAGAATATATATAGACTTTGGTGAAGCATATAACATCGGTAGTACGTCGTCGGTGGTACGTATCCCGAGTCCTTTGACGGCTGTCATCCTAATAAACATTAATTATGTAGCTGGTCAAGTTAATCAAGACGACCGTTACGTACATTAATGGACAGAGAGGGATAGACAGAGCCTCGTTATCGACCCGAAGTGAGCTCATACACAGACAAAGAACATCGAGGAAGCTGTAGCAGCATCAAATCCGGCTGTTAAAGTACTGGTAGTACAGTGCCACCGAGTACGAGCGACTATCTGAGCGCAGTGAACATCAAGTTTAGGTTTTACACCCCCGTTTCAACATTGATAACGGAAAAATGAGAGAAAATGTAACCGGGATATGGGTTTACGAATAAAGAATCCACTCGGTGCCTTTTTGGTATCCAATTCTACACAAGTGGCTTCTTTTGAATTCTCCATATACTAACTGATAAAATGGCTTCTTGTTTTCTTATTTCATCCTACCTTCTATGAATTGATAAGAAATATAAAGACTATATAAAAATATTTTTCTTACTTTCGTCAACAAAGGAAACTTGTCAGGATTTAGATAAATATCCAGCATTTCATTTTGCCTCGTTGTTTAAATATAAATACATACATATATATATTTAAAACATTTATTATCGATTATCTAGATGCGTATGTCTGGGGAATGGAGAATTATACAGTTATAAACGACGTGAATATGCGGACTATTTGCGTTGCAATAATTTATGTCGTACTATCGATCATATACTAGCTCCCCCATGAGGATGATGACTAGTGTATTATGTATATATGTATATATATAGATCTACGTCCAAATATAGATATAGAGGGAATGCCCAGTAGCAGGGACAAAAGCCACAATTATGTTCTCACTTGTATATAAGTAGAATCGCATCACCATGCAGGAGTAGAATAATAGCAGAACTGTAAATTATTCTGCACATGGTTTATGTACCAACAATTGACACTTTGAGCAAACTTGTTGTACCAAAACAATGTCCTAGGTGAAACTTGGTTGTCGATTTGTATATATACAGATCCGATACTCTATTCCTTATCCTATTCCTCATCTCGCTATCATGCAAACACATCCATACATATAATTATAAACAACACAACTACTATCCAACTACGACTATAAACTCCCACTAGCAGTGTTTATGTTTATGGTTAGCATACCGCAAAGACGATCCACATATATTGATAGAGCTAATCTAGGCAAGCACGTCGATCGCGTAAACTAGTAAACTTAGTGTCAATTATCGTTGCTTGTTAAACAGCTACTGGGGCTAGACTTGCAACAGCAACAGTAACAGCAAAAGCAACAGGAACTACAAATACAAATACTCGTTGAACAAAGACAAAGCATTGCTGGAGACTGGAGACATAACGAGAGGGAAATGATTAACGGAACGACGACAGTTGGCCTGAATCAAAGAGGAGCAAGGCACTAACGATGATAACGGATTCTGGACACCCATATAAGAGGTGAGTGCTGATCGGAATGTCTGGTCACGCATTTAGGATTACCTTCGATCGAGCAACGTGACAGAACCCCAGCAGCCCTGGCATTGCTTCAAGCACAACGTTCTACAAAGCCCACTTTCCCATCACTACAGACCCTGGAATCTGTCTCTGCTACTGCTACCACTGCTATTACTCGCACCCTTAATCGCACCACTATCGGAAATCACCTTTGACTATCATCAATCAACAACTGCCCGTTTTAAACTCTGCTCCCTTTACTCGATTACTCCAGACTTAGACTCTAACTCAATTGCTATACTGATATTATTTTATTGAAACAAAATAGCGTGGTATGAAATTTATATAATATAATATAATTAGTGTATTTTTAAATGAGTAAAACAATTCCACGCGATCTGGCAATCAGCGAAGGCGATGATAACCAAGATCACGGAAGTTTAACATCCGAGCGGGAATATATCAAGTGATTATTCTATCGTGCTATACTCCACCTGGGGGAATAAACTTAGATATCTTCTCACGAGTAATTGATTCGATTACTCGCAAGTATAATAAATGCCTTTATAATTTAGCGACAAACTACGGCATAGACATTGCTCACCTCTGTAACTACAAAAATGCATTTTCCTGTGGATAAGAGCTTGGAAAAAACTTTTATATATAGATATAATAAATATATCCGTGTATATGTAAAAAAGAAGTTATCGTTAGCAAAGAATTTCTTTAACTGGCACACAGCCAAATGTTGAGCAACCAACAAAATCTCCCAGACTAATGTGTATACTCACATTCACATTTACATTATTTCCGTTCCTCATCTTTAATATTTTTTTTCTCTCAATATCTTTACTCATTTTTTTTTTAATTCTGCACCATAAAATATTTTTAAATTCAGATTCTGTTTGTAAATATGCCATGATTTTTTATATCGTGACCTGTAAATTTAAAAAAATATGTTTGTAAAAAATCAATTGGGAATTACGAACAAGTAATATATATAATATAATAATTTAAACTTTTGGAAGCCCTCGTAGACTGAAAGCTCTTCACATCCTTTATCCTCCCACTCGACTTGACTCGACTCGTTAACAAAATCGAGCTCCCTCCCCCAATAAACCAGAGGGTAACGACGAGTGAATACTCTTGCTGATTGTACCTTCATGAAGAAGCAGTAGCAGTAGCAGTAGCGGTAGCAGTAGCAGTAGCAATTGCTCCCGTAGAAGATACACCATAGAGAACGAGTGAGCGAGTGGAATAGAAGTAAAGACACACCCTCCTCACTTACTACTCTCTTGACTGGGTTCTCAAGTCTAATCTACTCGCCAAATTGTCCGTTTGTTTGTTAGCTATTAGTTAACATTCTCGAGCTCTTATATACATGTATATATATATAGGAGTGAGCTGCGAGCACAAGTAGTCTCTCAACAAACTTCCAGACAGCGTTTGAATGCCTCCTCCAAGTTTACACGCAAGCGAAAATTCGTCCTTCATTTCACTCTCGACATCATCCGCTGTATCAACAGCAGAAGCTTTAAAATATCACCGTTTTCCTCCATCTTTGCTTTTCGCCCCTTTGCCCTTTGCTCCTTCCCCTCCCCCCTTCCCTCTTCTTTCCTCCCATCACCGGTTCGCATCGTTTCCTTCGCCAGAGTCTTTATTTTTATTTCAAGTTTTATTTTATCCGAATAAGAAACTGTGAGTTTATTCTCACAAGATGAGAAGAGTCTCCTGTTGGACGTGACCTCATCGCCGTTCACGAGCTCTTCTCATTAATCTCAAGGACCGTGTCTCGTTTATTTTTCCACCGGTGTATTTATTTTCCTCCAATGATATCACCGCAATAACAAGCCTCGAGCTCATCGTCTCGTCTTGTCTCGTCTCGTTTCGTCTCGTCTAGTCGTCACCGACCCCTTCTCGTTTCTCTTCTCGATGACTCCTGTTTTCTGGTGTTTCCACTCTCGCGGATACATTCACCCTGTTATTACGCTATCTCGCTTTAAAATCACAAAACAGTCAACAAATTACAACTCTCTCAAACAAACTCAAATTTATCATCATAAATTAAAAACAAACAAAAATAACTATTTTACAATCATTTTTTACGCACTTATACTTTTGTTTTTTAATTTTATTAAATGTTAAAGAAGGCTTTGCATTAAATTGCTATCAATATAAATGACAGCGGATTTGGAATCAATAATTAA
The DNA here is from genome assembly GCF_029852145.1 of Microplitis mediator. NCBI lineage: Eukaryota > Metazoa > Arthropoda > Insecta > Hymenoptera > Braconidae > Microplitis > Microplitis mediator. The sequence goes on from NC_079979.1 coordinate 20,710,277, forward strand.
TTAAAAATAGTCCAATAGATTGAACGACAGGATAAGGCAGGAGGTTAAATAACATTAGAGTAAAACGATAAATCATGAGTTCCGTCGTTACCTTCGTGTCGATTGTCCAGCTTGAGTATTTTCGTGCAATCGCGTTTACATAAGTAATGAGCTCGTATCGGGAAAGCAAGCAAAAGGAGAAACAACTTGGTAGGAAATGCTATCGTAATACCTATGTACACATATAATCCACACACGACTTATATTCCGGGAATCGTGTAATAGAACTACTGCACTCGAGAGGCTACTGACCCGGGACACGAGACACGGGCTGACCAACGTCAACCTCTACTACTGCGAGGAAACATTACGTGATCCAATATGCGTTATTGACGGATATCAATAATATAACTAGAGTTCCTGAAGCTTACAGAGCTTATTAAAGCTGGACGATCATCATAGAAATCATTATCATTACGATTATGTCGATTATGATGATATGCTGATGATGATGTATACCCAAAACGTTGATTATGCGTGTGAATGAGCGACCATTTCGACGCCGAAGAAGGGACGGATGAATCAAGGGTGCTCCGTTTATTGAGGAGAGGAGATAATCAAGAGGGATATATCAAAGAGCCGACCAGCCCCTTCTGATGATCGTTGACAAGCTACTTGAGTGTCTAGTCGCGCTTGACGTCGAGTCGACCGAACGATTATATATCTGACTATCTGACTATCATCGCGCCTCAAGTGCCTCAAATTTAATCTTTCATCTTTTAAATTATTTCGCTAAAAGTAAATACTCACTCAGAAAATTAAATAATAGGAGTTACTATTTAGTGATGGTAAAATTTTGAGTCAATCATTTTTTCAATTTGATAGTAGTGAATACCATCTAGATGATTGCAATTATCATACATATGATAATTGTTAAAATCTAGATGATTTATGAAATCATCTAGATGGTATTCACTACTATCAGATTGAAAAAATGATTGACTCAAAATTTTACCATCACTAGATAGTAACTCCTATTATTTAATTTTCTGAGTGGCTGGATTCATTTTAATTTTATTATTTTTTTCTTAAATTATGCAGACTTGATTTTAATGGAGATGTGAGAAGAGGTTACTTTGTCGCTTAATACCTTGTTGAGCTGTGATCATGGTTAGAGAAAAAAAATCTGCCACTCGTGTGCTAACTTCTTTTGTGTTATAGTCTGACCGACACAATTTTCATGCCGTGAAAAATTAATTAGCTTGAGGGTTGCTCTGTATTTTGCTTGTGTGTCTTAGTCTAAAGCTTGGGTGAGCTAGTTTGGATTGTGAATAGAGAATGAAAATGCTGAGGGAGCGAATAACTTTTCGTGACTCACTGACGTCAAATGCATAATGTAAAACACTCTGGATTTAATGTGCTACGTTAGTTGTTACATTTAAACTTTATAAATCTTTTTTTATTTTTTTTATTCGAACGAAAAATAAAAAATAGCACTCGAATAATTGTTAATTTTTTACAAAAATTGATTATTTAAAATTGTCCTGGCAACTTGATTCCACTCGATATTTAATAAAATATTGAAATAATTTATGATTCAGTGCATCCGTCTCCACGAATGGCTATAATTAAGATTGAAGGATGACAGTTTATCTCAAATTCAATAATATCCATCCAATGAATTAAAGATTTTACATGCTCGTATCTTTTTAAAATACGATTACAGAAATAAGTTAATTATTAAATGATATCATTTTTGTCAATTAACCTGTTTAACAATTCATGCTGCGATAAAAGCTATATTAATAACCATGACGTACATCCTCAAATCACCAATTCATGAACATAAATATTCAAAATTATTTGAATAATAAAATATCTTTCTTTATATACCGCAAAATCTGTCTTTATATCCAACACTTCCTACATCTACACGTCATTAATTTTACACAAAAGCTTTTACAACTATCAATTATTTATTAAATACCATTTTATCTTACACTTAAAACGTCATTTAATTAACGTCAATTTATATTTATAATAAAATCAAAAACTAATATTTTTTTTTTTTTGTGTCGATATTTAGTATCCGAGAGACCAGTACTCGGTTATAGTGTTTAATAAGCGTTAATTATCTCATCAGATACGAGGTCAGGTTACATTGACCAAACACCTGTGTCTTGGTCATCAACAGCTCCCATTACCTGTTTAATTAAATTACTGATAAAGTTAATCAATTAAAATTTTAAACAAAGTTAATAAAAATAATAACAATGAAGGTGTGTTATAGTTGTATAGGAATCGAATCACGGAAAATGGTTTTTCTTTAGGGGCGAGAACGTAAATTTAGTTTGATGCATTATTCATGGTGGAGGTCGGGTGTGTGTAGATGCATTAAACTTTTAAAATGGTGTAGGTGTGCGGGGGCAACTTTTAAAGGCTAGTTACCAAAAAACCTTGTAAAACGAGCCAGAAAACCTCTTGGAGGGGATAGTGCTGAGCGAACCACGCGGTAAATGGGTTGCGGATAAAAAAAGAGGGTAAATTTTTAGTCAGCAAAAAGAGAGAGAAGGTTTATGGTAAAAGTTTTAAAAAATGCGAACGCATTTGCAATTTCCGGCGCAAAGTGAGTCTCTTTGAAGCGGCGGCAAATTTCCATCATCGCATACCTAATTTTCTTTGTCCAATTGCATTTAAATTAGTCGAGTGGATTTTTTCGATGCTGATGTGCGTCGAGCTGGGCAGCATTTTCCAAGCTGATGATTGGGCTCAAATTTAGGGAATTTAATTCTATCGTGTGACAACTCGATACGTATGCTGACGACTTTAAACGAATCTGGATAGGAAAGCGCACCTGCTGACAAATTTACTGCTGATACTCGAGTCATTTTTATTTGACATCGAGGACTGTTGATCATTCGAGAGCTGGTGGCTGGTTGCCAATCCTCTGAGGTCCTGTGTGCTCTATCTTACATCGTAAGACCTTTCGACATTTTTTCTTTTAATTTTAATTTCAGCTGAAATACCAAAGATAACACGAAAATGTACTAAGACAAATTTACAGAAAATTTAATTTTCTGTAAAATTATAATTATATATATTTATCATATCTTTGATATTTTGGCCATAATTATCATCTAAAGGTGAAAAAATATTTATTGAAATTAATTGATTAAATGTTGAAACTATTGAATTTCCAAATAAAATAAAATTTTATCTTCTATAGAGATAAATTTGGTATAAAGTAATTATGATGTACTTTTATAGTACCTTCAATAATTTACAAGTTATAATAATCCAAACTGTGCTATAAATTAAACTAGAATAACCACTCAACAAAAAGAACAGTAATAATAAAATATAAAATAAATCTCATCACAACACAATTCTACATTAATATAACAAACAATTGCTAATTAAATGTTAATTCTAAAAAAAGTTTCAAATTAATAATTTGACTCGAGTTATTACGATATAATAGAAGCATAAAAAATGTTGAAATTTATTTGTTGTTAATTTTGTTGCAGAGTACTTGATGTCAGGAAGTCCTAGAAGTTACCCGGTGCGATCACCTGGAGTTGCTTCAACGCCAACAGTAACGAGGTAACTTCTTACTTTATCGTACTCACGAATAATTCTTCTCTTTACTTTTCCCATCCACCACTTTTTTATTTATTTATTTTTTTTTATTTTACTTTCTCTTACCCTTAAACTCACTAAATTCGAGTGTTAACTTTTTACAAACATTTTTATAGACGTTAATAATTTCTTACCCACTAAATCAACAAATAAAATATTCAGACAGACCTCAGTCGTTCAAGAAAATAAAAGTAAATAAATAAATAAAATAAACGACTCGATAAAAAAATTGACTTATTTATTCAAAACGAAAGAGTGGATTATCTATTTGATGGTTGTTCTAACATAAAGCGTTTTTGAGTCTCTGTGAATTAGAAAAGCTGTTACCGCATGCATTAAATCCTTGACACTATTTATTTATTTATTTTTTTTTTTGCTCCAGTAGCCCATACACAACCCCGAGTTCTCGGTCGGTTCCAAGTATGTACTTTTTCTTGTTCTTGTTCTATTTCTATTTCCTCCTTTTCCTTTTCCTTTTTTTTCTGGTTCTGGTTCTGGGTTTTCTGTTTCCACTATTATATATATACACTGTACTGAACCAGTATACAGACTCGGTAGCATACCGCGCCCGTGACATGTACGGCCGACGAACTTTGCTCAGAAAGTTTAACTGTGATGCTCGTTTTATAGGCGACACTTTAAACCCAAAGGTCTTACAGTTATATTGGTTTACTTGGTTTCCACAGCGACGTGAAACCATTCTCATCCACGGCCCCCTTTAACTCCTTTCCTTTCGGTTCCTTTCCTTCCACGGCTGCACTGCTTCTATACTTCCTCCCCCTCCTTACTGTGTGTACACCCTCGCTTATTCTTTCTCATCCCCTTTACAACCTCAACTACCTCTCCTCCTCTATGTCCCGACTGAAAGACGCGACGTCGTTACTTTACGAGTTTACCGACCAGTCGACGACACAAACGTTGACTCATCACTTACCTCCTATAATTTACGTCAGACTCTATACAGCACTTTTATTTATTGATATTTCAATCAATATATTTGTTAATATGTGCACTGTAAAAAATCACCGGGGTAAGTCTAAGCGGTGTAGGTGTTAAAATCGACGGTGTTAAATTTCAACACCGAAAGCGGTGTAAATATTCTGTACCGGTGTTAAAAAAAATTCTCCGGTGTTAAAATAACACCGCTGCCGGTGTAAATATTCTAGACTGGTGTTAAAATAACGCCACCGCCGGCGTAGATATTTTTTACCGGTGTTAAAATATTTTACTTTGTGAATATTTTTACTTACTTGATCACTATACTTGTTAATAAATGATATTTTTTATTAATTTTCATAGAGAACTGACATTTTTTGTGTTTTATAATCTTTAAAATTAATACTCCAAGCGGACGCAGTTTACCCCGCTTTTACACCGATATTACTCCGTTTTTACACCGGTTACCCCGATTTAACACCGGTATTTTCAACACCGGTGAATTACTCCTCCTACACCGGTGTAATTTTCTTTTAACACCGGGCGGAGTTAAAATGAGTCCATTTTTAACACCGCTCTTTATACAGTGTGGAATAAATTATTATAATTACAACGCACTTGTAATCATAAATCATTTCTTAAATTCAAAATTTGATTGCCTTTAATTTTATGAAAATGAATTGATTGAAGACATAATAAATGATAAACAAATAAATATAAATTTAAGAAGCAATTGAACTCGACTCGGTTACTCAATAAACATAACTAAAAAAGTTTAAAAAGAAAGATAACACCTGGAATAAAATGTTTAAATTCAAATGAGTTTGACTTTCAAGATGTTCTCAGGCTTAGGTATCCATTTGGATAAGAATAAATCAGTCTTATGCTTGAAAACCGCGGGGCATAAAAATGAATCATTGAAAAGTATAAAATAAAAAAAATATATAAGAGATATTTGGATTGTGAGCTAGAACTTTGGCGTTCGATTTGTCGACCCTCTTATCTGCACTCACACAAATCCGAGTCCAACGAGTTTGTATATATCGTACTAGTTGGTGATGTTGAGGAAGGAAAGACCAAGCATGTCGCCGGAAACGACGGGTCAGCGAGATGGAAGCCACTCTGTTGCTAAGGCGATTCTCAACCTTAAGAATCTTGTCCTTTTTTTCTTCTTCCTTTTCTTCTTTACTTCAGCTCTCAACTCTTTGATCTCATTCATTTTTTTTAAACTTTTATCTTTAATCACCAATATCATCATCATTATCATTATCATTATCAGTGAAAACCCAAAGGATTAAAATAATACTCGGGCAAGTTATTAAATTATAAATTTTAAATTTAATTTCACAGGATTAAAATGGAAATTAAAATGTGATTTTGATTATTGATTATTCATCCAGCTGATAAAGCATTACTTAACGTCTTCACTTGTTAATTTTAAATATAAAACTCGAATCCTGAATTTAATTAACCTTCTTACTACAACAAGATTTAACTTTAAATAAATTAAAGGGTAATAATACTAATATTTTAATTTCGGGTGATCTTAAGTCTCTATGAATTTATAAATATATTTAATAAATTAGTATCATTTTAAATCTAATATTTCATGAAGAATTGATGCCGCTCAAGCACTTGGATGTTGAATTTTAAATTCAAAAACTAAAATATGTAAGGGGTAATTTTTATTAATCACTTCAGTCCATTTTTTATTTTGCTCAAATAATTAAATTGAATAGTAAAAAAAGTAAAAATAAAAAAAAAAGTATTTAATTAAATAATAACAGTAATTTAAATCTGTGCTGAAGGGAACGTAAAATTAGAGGGATCAAGTGTATGTTATTACCGAAATAATAACTCTGATACTTATTTTCTAATTTTGGTTCCAACTCGATTGTCAACAACCCGATAATCAAACAGATAAACAAGACCCTAATTTCGAGGTGTATACACGTAACGCATATTTTTTATACTATTTCATTCATCGGATTATTATTTCTTGTGCGCACGCAATAATAAGCGTGATTGTAGACAATAAAACCAAATTTTTATTTTTAGTGTAACAAGTAATTAGAAAAAAGTTAATAGCGTAAAAAAGTAAAAAGTTGTAAAAGGGTTTTAAAAATAAAATGATTTTAGTATAACAAAAGGACGAAGGATAAAAACAGTCGAGACGCTGACAGAAGGCAATTCTTTCTTTCACTAGATAGTATAACTACTATAGTACTGTACTAGGAGTGAAGAAGAGACGAAAAGAGCCAAACGGTGAATTCTTTCTCGGCCCAAAGCCCTTTTCATAGTTGAATCCCGTTGAGTCGGCTGAATCTGAGTAGAGAGTCTCCAACGAAATTATCGACTGCACGGTTCTCGAAAATGAACAAAGAAAAGACAGAATGAGTGTCTCCACGCAGAAGGAATAAAAAAAAAGCGGACAAGTGGTTTGAGAAAAAGAAAAGACACCTTTTTTATCCGAGGATTTTTTTATCTTCAAGGTTTACCAAGACAATGTATAATTCAATAAGTGTCCTCCTAAATTGGACAAAATTGCTTTGATAAAAAATAAAATAAAAAATACTCAGTGACCCTTGTAAATTTTTATAAGTCAATCGACTGTCGACAATGAATTACCACTTGCTTTTGTACTCTACTTGTCAACCATTAGTATATAGACTGACAAAATAAATATATAATATAACTTCAGAGGCAAGATGACACTAAAAACATACAAACATTTAAATGGCTGTAACTTTACCAAGAATTATCGTAAAGAGATGAAACAAATTAAAATTTACTTTAATCACCAAAACTATTTATCAAGTCGTACAAAGTATATAATTGGGTATCATAAAGAACTCAATTTCCTTACTAAAAATAACAAAATATCATTCAGTGTGACATTGATAAATAAATAAAAATGCTAAAACAAAAAAAATTGTAATTTAAGTTTGAAATATTTTTATAAAAAAAAAAAAAAAATATTTCATGAACTAGACTAACACTGCTGTGACTTGATGGCATTCCCTCGAGAGTTTTTTCAAACAAACTCACCCTACATACATACAAAATTTTTCTCATCAGACAGCGAAATGAAAACACACCCACCTATACACACACGCACACGCACACACACACATACTTTTTAACATGTTTACACAAGTCGCATCATGGTTGTCTAAATATTTTTCTCTTCTCTCTTAGCATAAAAATAATTTTATATTGTTTTAGACAATCTGCATGCGCCCTTATCCCTATCGCTATTATTATTATCATTTAATTAAATAAATGTCAATGATTATTTTTGTGAAATGGTAATAAATGGAATAGAGAGATAATATCAAAGACCATGGTGGGTTTTTGTGTAGATAGTAATCCAGATCGATAAAATAGTCCGGCTTACAGTTGAAAGAATTTAGGGCCAAGAGAGACAGAGAATAAAATAGGGGATGAAACTCAAAGAGAGGTATGCAGCTGTGGAGATATGGAAACAGAATTCCCTTTCAGGTCCAGTCGATGAGCCTCTGCATAATCTGGCTAGCGAGTAGCGCTCCCCCTTTGATACGCGAGGGTGCATAATTGCATCTTGATAAAACAGGTGAATTGTAAATCAAGTGCTGGACTCATTGGCATTAAGCTATATTATCCTCACTACTGCTATCCAGTAAACTCATCTACTTATCAAATTAAGAAATTACCCTAGCGTCACTATTTAATCAATAACTTTATTTTTTATTTTTAGGGGAAGGGGGGGGGGGCAAAATGGGCCCCTTAAGAAAAAAATTTTCAAATCCTCAGTTTTATTTACTTGTATTACTTTTTTTTACTCCCTCTCCAAGTATTTGACGTTAATTTGTTCTGTCCATTAAAAATAAAAAATTAAAAAATGTGGGGCAAAATGGGCCCCCCTCAAAAAATTTTTATAATGCGAGTTTTTCAGCTTATTTCACTTTTTTTTCCTTCTGCTGAGTTTTTGGTGTTAATTTGCTGTGTCTATGAAAATTACAAATTCCTGAAAAGTTGGGAAAACGGGCCCCCAACAAAACTCAATGTATGTTTGTCGCTTGTTTTGTGTTTTGAAACTTTTTGCTGTGTGTTTAGTATAAAAAAGAGTTGATAGTGAAAATTTGGACCTAAAAATAACTTAATTTCATTACTTGATTGCTTATATTTTAATTATTTTCGATTATATAGAATAAATTGTTTTTGAAAAAAATTATAGTTAATAATGCTGTTGAACTCGTGACCTAGTTTGCCCCTTATCATAATACTTTAATCATATCTGTTAAAAAAATTTTAGGAACCCGTTTGGCTAAAAAATATTCGCAGGTTTTCAAAGTCTAGACAGCTCATTTTACCCCCTCCTCCCAACACTTTTCATGTTAAAAATTTTGAGGGGACCATTTTGCCTCAGTGGCCCATTTTGCCTAAATGTCTCATTTTGCCCCTTCCCCGCTCCAAACACTTTTCATGTTAAAAACTTTGGGGGGCCCATTTTGCCCCCTAATATTTCGAGGCATCCAAAATTTTAGGGGGCCCGTTTTGCCCCTAGGGACCCATTTTGCCCCCCCCTTCCCCTATACCCACATTTTTATCTTTTGATCTTTATTACAATGAAAAAAATTTAAAATATTATACTTTATTTAAGTACAAACTATTAAATTGTAACATAACACATTTAAGCTAGATAAATGAGCATTATCGCGCTGAGAACACTATGATCCGCCTCTTACAAGATCCGCGAACCGAGGACTAATATCGTGAGTAAGCTTGATGAACTACCGTAAACTCATATCCACTTTAGATATTTTATATTTTTAAAAGTACTAAAATAAATTATCATAATGACATTTCGGTCTTTTCATTTATTTTTTAATATTCTGTATTACATTCGTCATATTTATTTAGATTCTTTTTGTTATTTTATAAAGAAAAATTTTAATTTATTTTAAAAGTTTACACAGCAAAATGTATGATATTATTTCCACAAGTTAATGAAAACTGCATCCACCGAAAAAATTAAAACAAATCCTTTGACCGGGATAACTAAAAATATCAAGAAAGGGAAAAAAAGTTGAGTAAAACCCTACTCGGAATTTCTTTCATTATGACCGAGCCATCAGCATTTCCCAACGGGGCTCAAATAATTAAGTCCGATTTAACAAAGAATAGTCACCGTCCTGGTGGAAAGCATTCGCGGCGGCCTTCTATTCGTTAATATAGAAAAAAGACAAGGAGATGAAGTGAATTGAAGATGAAAATGGGGAATAAAATAAGAGAGGTTTACTGTCGCGTCCTTTTTCTCGGCGAAAAAGTAAAAGAGTCGGTTACTCTGTACCCAAAGTCCAGATACCGGGATCGGGTTCCGAGTCGGTGGATATCAAAATAATAATTGTTATATTCTACAGAATCGTGGCTCATTGGAGAGAACGAGGATTTGCGCTTAACCCCGGGGGAAAATCATTTCCCGACTAACTGTGTGTTGGTATCTGGTTCTGTTGCTGGTTCTCTAATTTTCTCATCTGCTTTCTGCAGTAATTTTCGCAGTCTCGCGGGCTTCCATCACTGATCAATCGACCAATCACTTCCTGATGAGATCCCTCATTGTCTGAGGGAAACAAAATACTATCCATGATTACGCCCTATAAATTTACTACTCATTTTTATCTTCGGTACTCATTTTTAATAATTAATTGCTGCTGCAGTCGACTCTAAAATACTTTTCCGCGTTTTTAATATTTTTTATTTTTTCCCAGAGCTAAAGTTACCGTCTAACAAAGAGTTGCAAGTGAAAAAAAAATTTTTTGTAAACATTTGTACACACAAAGAATTGGCGGTAGTTTTTTAAATAAAAATAACTTTATAACGTTAATGTTCAGCAGCTTTATGAAACTGTAGAACCGGTTGCTATATAAGCATACGGGTTACCTGGGCAACCTCGTGGTTGATATAGGGCTTTCTGGACCTCCGTATCTGAGTCAAGCTCTAGATTTATCATACAGTTTCCAATGAATATAGTATATTCTAATAGCCGGAGGTTGTGCCAGCACCTCACGATATCTTTTTTTCCCTTGGCAGAATCCTCTCGTCACATAGTTCGCTTCATTGCCCAGCCAATCACGTGCCATTCAAGGCGACAGGATTCAGAATACAAGCATAGATATAGGATCAATTACTAGTCGCTCGAAAAAATATTAAATAAAAAAATTCTTGGGAAATTCGGAACTCTATTTGCTTTTTTTTTTGTTAAAATTAAAAAATAAGAAAAAATGACTTAGCATTTTATTTAAATTTAGCAATTTATAAAAAATACTTTTTTATCCTTAAAACCAGCACGTTGTTACGGATATTAAAGTATCCTGTTTCTATCTTGGTCTTTTAAAAAAGTTAAATAAAAAAGAAGCAGGTAAGGGAAACCGTCGATACAATCTCATTATTGACTTTAAATCCTGCATGAATCCTCCCACAAGGACGCCGGCGGAAAAACGAGATTACGCTGAGTAAATTTAAAATAAAAATAAAATGAAAAAGTTAATAAATAAGGTACACTTTTTCCGTGATGGGAAATTACTTAAAGTTACAGAAGGTGCAGAAGGTGCAGAAGACAGGGAGAGAGGGAGGTAGAGGTTCCCTTGCTGGCCGCTCCATTTGTACTAAAAGTATTCTGTTATTAGATTATAGACGAAGAAAATTTAAAATGCATCTTTCACGAGGCAAAATCTTCGAGAGCCTTTCCGTCGACACTTTATTAATATTTTTTTGCGTATTATATATTATTGTATTACATTTTTAGCCCCAGTGTAGTTGGTTTCGGTGGAGGGTTCCCGTTTCGCATCGATACATCTGCCATAGGCGCTCGAGCCTACGTAATCAAATCCGTAAACGCGACTCGGGGACATACTATATATATATATATATATATACTATACTGTACTATATAGACTGAATGACTGATTGTGAACGCAGAATTCAATTTGCTCCATTTTATCGGGCAGAGTGCATTTTACCCGTCGCGACCAAAGTATAAAATGAATGAAAAGAGACTGGAAAAAAAGGGACTAGAAGAAAAATTCTCAATGTTGCCGCAGTGTTGTACAGAATTATTTATTAGCATTCTACTCGGTTACATTTTTACTTAAAGATTATTAACTTTTTTTATTTTAAAGCAAAAAAATGAATTCCAATAGACGTTTGTCGAAGATAAAAGAAATAAAAAAAAATCGGTCTGTCAGTTGACCCTGCGGGCCAGCCCCAAAACTTCCCGCTGTTTTCGAGCTCGCTGAGCTCGAAAACATTATTGTGAATATATTTTCGAGCTCTTCGAGCTCGCAAATACTTTTGTATGCCATTGTTTTGTAAAAAACCATTTTTTAGCATTTCTTTCTTCCACGATATCTCGCGAACGAATTAACCGATTTTGATGGTTGAGGTGGCAATCGACGCGTTTTATCAAGTTCTAAAGCTGGTCGAATTTTGAAATTGATTTATTCAGCCGTTTTTGAGAAATTTCAAAAAAACCAAGGAAAAAATTTTTTTTGAATTCTTTCGTCAACGGTTTCTCTTGAACGAATGAACCGATTTTGATGGTTGAGGTGGCATTCGACGCGGCTTATAGAGTTTTAGAGCTGATTAGATTTTGGAATCAATCCATCGAGCAAATTGGAAGTTATCCAAATAAAACATTTTTGAAAAAATTTTATTTTTGAAATATCTCTGAACGCACCCTACCGATTAAGTTCAAATTTCTACGGCCTCAAGACATTAACAAGCCGCGTCGAATGACACCTCAACGATCAAAATCGGTTCATCCGTTCAAGAGTTATGAATATTTACATACATACATACGTACGTACGTACGTACACACATACATACACTCGGACATCATCGTGAAATTAGTCAGGATAGCTTCCTAGGACCTCGAAACGTCGACATCTGATGGAAATTCGATTTTCGTAAATCGGACCGAAACCAATAACTTCCCGAATTTTTGAAAATTTACAATTTTCTTAGCGGGAAGTTAAAAATACACAAATGACGTCGTTGTCGAGGCGTCACGTGTTGGATATCTCGGGCCATCGTTCGTGGGGGCAAGAACCTCGAAACATCGCTCTTAAAAAACGGTTGAGCTAGCTTATGGTGTAGTCTGTTAATGCTCTACTTGGAAGAAATAAAATAAATGTTTGAAATCTCGTAGAGACTGAGCGAAAACAAATAAATGGAAATTTTTTGTAAATATTTTTTGAGATTGAGATAAAATAAAATGGTGTGAATTTATTGGTTGGTTACCTATTGGAGGAATAAACGCCCCCAGTGCCCCCTAGTAACCCTAAGCCACGAACATACAGAAGTACACCGCTCTCATCGGGTCATTCAATATATCTATCGAGGGTTTACCACCGGGTACACTAGACTACCACTACAAGCTTCCCAAGTTTATAAGGCTCGTTATACACGAGAAAGTGAACGTGAAAGCCCTTGGCGCTATTGTACACACTGGATCCTCTGGATAGACACGTAACGAGTTTCTAAAGGTGTGCATCCATAGACAGCTGATTTAAATGCCTTGTAGCTTTTTTTTTATTTTTCCCCTTGCTGCAGATTTAATACCTGACAAATGTTTCAATTATTAATTTTATTTAGTATCAAATTAAAATTTTTTTCGTAATTAAAATAACAAATAAAATAATAATTATGCTACAGGCAGTCGGTAGTCGGCAGCCGGCTGATAAACAGACACTCAAAGTTAAAAACAATGAACGGGAATGTTGAGTCGCTCGGCTTGCCAGTTGGACGAGTTCATTGTCCAGAACGCGAGAACAAATCAATTTGGTGCGTATTGTATGCGTTCTTGGTGCACACGAGGTGTGACCGAGTACCGAGATATACGTCGGGATTGTTTGCGATTCCGAGGGATTAATTCAAACGCGTGTCCTCAAATAACAATAACGCGTCAAATATTCTGCGTCGAAATTCAATATGATTTAGAAATCGCGCCATAAGGTGCGTCCCCCATACAGGGTTGTGCTCTACCGACACATCAAATCATTCGATCCTGGTATAGTTTCGTTTGGAGGGTTTGGAGTTTCAAAACCGAACCCAACTGTATTTGTTTGCACGCACTGACGGCCATATGCCGCATCTGTACGACAAGGACATAAAATTACTCATATATATATATATATATGTATACATGCATACACACTCATGAGCATGAGTATGAAGGTATAGATGACGTCGAGTCGAATGGACCCTTTGTTTTCATTTCAGATCGCGCCCGAACCCAAGCCACTTGTCCCTCTTACTCCACTCACTCCTTTATATTACACATACATACCCATAGATATATAAATATATATATATATATAGTACTTATTTATATAAATTCTCCCCTTACTTTTACCCTTTTTTTTCTTTTATTCTCTTTCACTCAGCCCCTGAACCTCTGCTTCTACCTCTTGCATGTTTTGTTCTCTTTATATTTTTTTAAAAACTCCCAAGCTTCGCTTCCACTTATCTCAGCCACACCTCACATTTTATATTCGGCTCCGTCGCGTGTCACTCTGGATACCTTTTTTATCCCACTGGGCTTTATAAATTCGCAGTGTCCTCACAGCTTCAGTCGTCGAGTTTTCAGAAACTGCACTGGCGATACCATATCAGCATATATTTTGAGCTTTTTCACCAGCATATAATACCAGAACAAAAACTAACGCTAAAAAATTATCTCTACCGTTGAATTAAAACTTGTACGCGACTGCAGACATATTTGTTTTTTTTTTTTTTTTACTATCAACAAGTTTTTATATATGAAAGTGAGAAAAATAGTAAAAGAAATTTGAAAATTAAAAATTTAAACTAATTTTTAAAAATTTTAATTTCGATAGCGAAAAGTTTAAAAAATTTTTAAGCGGACAAACAAATTCAATTTGTAAAACAATAAACAAGAAATAAAAAATAAAAAAGGTGAGAATGCAAATAAAATAGACGACAAAGACAAAGGCATTCGGAATGACGTTACCGATACTCGATCACTTAGAAGATCTATCCCCAGTTCCCCGGCTCCCCGGCAGCTAATCGAATCAACAACGGCTAACCCAATTTCAAAACAATGTCGTTTAGAACCGGCGGTGACTGCCGACTGCCGCGCACTGGATGTAAAAGCAAAGAGAAAGAGAGAGAGAGAGTAAAAGAGAAAGAATAATTGTGGGTGTGGGTACGGGATGGAGGTCGAAGTGCACGAGCGGTTAAAGGCTCCACTGGTGTCGTGCTCGGTGCTGTAGCTTGTAGATTGTAGATGTAGAAGGGGATGATGGCGACGCGATAGCTGAAAAATTACGACAAGGCTTTTAGTCCTTGATTCTATTAGTGATGTTTTCAAGCGTGTTACACAAGCGCCATGTGTGGTCCTGTCATTTTCAGTAGTCCGAAGTAACTGAGTAACGAATCCAAAGTGTGTATATGTGTGTGATGTCACTGTGTGTTGAATGCTAGAGGTACTCTGCAAACTCTAAAACGTGACGTATATATTGTATAATACTAGTATATACCAAAGTCAATACTTTTAAAGTTGGTCTATATGAAGCCTGTCATTTAGCGTGTGTAGTAGGAACCTCAAAGTGCCGACTAGACGTCGGTTTTAGACTCAACATCCAGTATCTCACTCAAACGAATCCATTTAATGGCCTCAGGTTTACTTGCTCCTCTTATAGCTCTTATATAGAATCTGCTACAGAGTCGAGCTAACTTGGAGCTCAGAGCTTAAGCTCTTGAGTTTTAAAAGATGTATTCAAGAGTCTTCAGTTGGTCATCTGTTGGAATATTTCAAAATTAGGCACCGGCGCTAGCTCTTTGTTCATTCAAGGCCTTTTTGCGATTAAAAAAAAAAAAGTGAAAAAAAGGTCTATCTTAAATGGAAACAAAAATGACGCGCCGTTGGCTGATAGAGTTTCGGTTTTTATTCAGTTGCGATATCTCAATCTGGCACTCGTTCAATTAAATTCTGTCAGATTTTATGTTTTTATTTTTAAATATCTGGATACTGATGCGATCGGCAATCGAAAGATAACATTTAGCTAAATGCTGAGCTTTCATTTTATTTTATTTTGTTTTTTTATATAAAAATATACCGATTAACTTTTTTTTGTTTAATAAAAATTCAAATTTTATTTATGTATTTAGATGTCAATTTTCTAACTCAAAAGTTATCTGCAGACTCAAAATGTTTACACACGAGTGATTGATTAGCCTCCATTGACAAAAATGAACCGTAAAGTTGACAATATAATGTAATAAATAAAGATGCAGGAATTTTACTTCGCACCTTTTTTTTTTTTTTTTTTTTTGGGTGAGCAGTTTAAAGTTTCAAAAAGACGTTAAAAATAAAAAAATAGTAAATATATGCGGGACGGTATGTTTTTAGTTATAGGGACGAAAACATAGTGATTTTAGGTATGAGTTTTGGGAATAGAAAGTACTTGAGAAGTGATGGAAGCTGACGGAGAGGGAACTCTTGTATGCACTTGAGTATCACGGAGTAGGAGAAAACAAATCCAGGCACCAGAACACCACGGGGTACTTACACTAGGACACAAGTGCCACTGGGTTTACGGTTATACTCGTTCTGTTTTACTACAGGGCAACACATGCCTCGCAGATGTAGCTCTCATTTAAAAACATACAACCAACACATATATATATATATATTTATTTGAAAGTAAGAGAGTTGTATGAACTCACAACTTGAAAACTATTCCGTTGTACTAGAGTTGTAATTCTTTCGGTTACTTCGGTCCATGCACGCAATGTTTCACATCTGTATTATGTTAGTCGCGGTAACAATGCTTATTCTTCTTCGTCTTTTTTTTAAACTAACACTTTGTCAACTTTTTCATAAAAATTACATTGCAAGTTAACGGTAGAAAATTAAAAAGTTTAAGTAATTGGAATATTTAAAATTAGTTTTAGTTTAAACCTTTTGAAGCTGGTGATTAATTAGTTTTAGTGATGTGTTTTGTCTCATGTTGTTTGAGTTGACATTTTAAAATAAATCGATTTATAACACAATTGCCGATGACCAGCTGAGTATATTTATTATTGAATGCCGCCAGTTTGCACAAAAATAATCATAGAATGTCAAGTGCTATTCAACAGTTGTAATTACTCAAATAGTATCAATGCTCTTGTGCTTATATAATTAAAGTCCTTGAAAAACCATTAATCACAAACAATGACATTCATTATTTATATCAATTACCTACTGGAGTTCTTTTTGTTCCATTTACTACGAAAATTAAATACTACCAAATGTTTGTCACAATCTTTACAATTTTTTTACAACACAATTTACGTCACGCAAATAAATAAAAAAAAAAATTTTTTTTTAAAGGCAATGTCAGGAATTTGTCGATGGGAAATGAATTTTAGTAAAAATGTGGACAAATATTTTTTTTTTTATTGAGTTATAGATGGATGTGTGGGGTGTGCGTAGGAGGGTGTGTATATATGAATATAAAAAGAAGCAAGAGACTGAGTAAGTGCGTTGTGTAGAGTCGCACAACCTTTTACCACCCTTGACGTAACAGCCAGAGAAGCTCCGTTGTCCGTAAAATTGGTTGCACTCACCCTACATTGGATACGTCACACCCCACCATCTTTCATCTCTCTCTTCACTTTTATTTTTCGAGCATTTGATTTCACTTTCTCATTCCCTCGAACGTTAAAACAAACTGACTACACATGCATGCTGTGATTTCTCTGCCGAAAATCGAGTTGTCTAGAAACTCGATGAAAAATAAAAAAAAATAAACCGTTACAATCCACTAAAATAAAAATTATTTTTTATTTCACTGGCAATTACTCTCACCCGCCTTAAAGACTTTGACAGTTTCCGGTAAATTCATAAAATTTTTTTATTTATTTTTGGTTTTTTAAATATTCGCAGCATAGCTCACGCAAGACACGACAACTAAAATTATATTTTAATGAATAATTTAAAGCGTTTATTTAAAAAGACAACATAAATATTTTTATGTATTAAAGTTTAAAAAAATAAATAACATTTTATTATTTTAAAACTCGAAACGGCATTTGAAAGTTTCTATCGGACAGGTTCTTAAACTAAGACGTTATACTCGGTGAAATACGTAATTGCAGCTTTCCGCTTTTCCGCGCACTCGGCAAAGAAATAAAGTTTACCATTTTACTCATTCCAATATACATAAGACACAACCACCACCTCGACCGCCTCAGTCGTCTCACTAATTTTTAATCAAGTTTATCACTTCTAAATGATTCCGTCATCCCATCATCTAATTTTTCAGTTTACTATTTTTTTTACAGCCATTAATATTTTGAAACTTTACTCTCAGCTCTTGGAATCCCACGGGCACTTAAATAAATCATTCATGAATCAATATAAAATTTAACCTTCCAATCCAAGTTGAGCTAAATTTTTTTTCGCGATTTTTTTTTTTAAACTCAGTCAAGCCAAAAATGTTGAATAATAAAAATACTAATGACTCATGTAATAAATTTGTGTAGTAACTGAAAGGCAAAAGAAGTGAACCGCCCGCTGTCGAGAAAATTATTATTTGCAGGAGACTAAAATGAAGTAACTAAATTACAAACCCGGCTCGTCAGCAACAGATTCTATAAAATCAACTCCCCAGTATATCTAGATTTTTTTTTTTTATCCTATCCGCTATCCGCTGCCACTCACTCGGTAATCTCGAGATCTATGATTCAACGCCACTCACGTGTCTCCAACATCTGCCTCGTGACAGTTACACAGGTCATTTCTAAGGATTCAAACTTATTTATTACTTTTTTTCTTTAAATAAAAATAAACTCTTGATTCCTCAGTCTTGATTCCAATCAACGATCGACTCAATACATTTTATTTAGAAAAATAAAAGATCAGCTTTCACCATTTCCGTCTTCAATACCCAGTACGTAGTATCCAACCCCCTGTCTTCAGCAACCAGCACCTACAGACTTATAAATAAAATGTATACTGTATACTTTATGAAGATACAATGGGTGCAGTGTATTTCTTGTAAGCCGAAACCAGCTCTCATTTCGCATGGAAAGCCTTCTGACAAGTCTACTCGATTGGTTATATTATGTACCCTCGATAGCTTTTACCGACACTTTGTTTTTTTACTCTCACTCTCTCTTGTTATATACATATATATTTTTATTTTTTTCCCCATCGACACCACTAACCAAACTCATTAATAATTACATCTCTTATGGTTTCCACGGGTAAAGTTACTAATAAAATAAATAATAAAGTTATTCATTTGAGTTTTTAGTAAAAGCGGAAGGTCAAACGTTTCTGTGCGTGAATGTACAAAATGTATTAAAAATTCATGAGTTTTGGCTCGTCGCCAGCTTTCTGTATCTTTTTCTTACATTATTGATGTCAACAAGTTTACCTTCACAGTCCCCATACATCAGCTTCTTCTTCTCTTCTTCTTCTTCTTCTTCTCCTCTCAATAACTTTTTTTTATTCTCACCGGGTGTTCTTTTATCCACTCCAAGATTTTTTACGTTAATAAATAATATCATAATAACAACAGCAACACACGCCCTACACATAAACACAAATAACATCCGTTATGATTTTAAATTTATGCTCTGGTTCGTTTTCGCATTCTACTGAAATAATAAACTCCTTGGTAATGACAAATTTATAACCAACGAAACATTTTTATTAATTAAAAATATTCTAGATAGAAAAAAATAAAGAAGAAGAAGAAGAAGATGTGGTTAGACATGACCGCATGATGCTTAACATGCTGTCATTATTTTTATCGCAGTCTGTAAATCTTTTTAAAGCCATCTATACATATGTATGTGTATTGATAAACGGATATAGTATATCTGTAGAATGATTTAGCGTTATAATAAGGCCATAAAACGAGAGACCCCGGGAATAAGAATCTGGCTCCTGTCGCATGACTCGACAA
Organism: Microplitis mediator; assembly: GCF_029852145.1. NCBI lineage: Eukaryota > Metazoa > Arthropoda > Insecta > Hymenoptera > Braconidae > Microplitis > Microplitis mediator. Next base: position 20,729,795 of record NC_079979.1, read on the forward strand.
TCTGCATCCTCAATTTAATTTTATTAGTGATTTTGTCGTAACGACCGATAAAATTTTGGGCTGACATGAGGGTGGTACAAACAGATTGTGTCCAAGACAGATTTTACATCAATTTGTCTGGAGTGAAGCTTTAAATCCAGTAGATATATTTACCAGGAAAATTGAAATTTCCAAATTAAAATGAATTTAAATGATAGACCAGTTCAAGGGCATTCGGTTAGCCGACACGCCCCGGTGATTGCTCTCTATCTTGTGTCCCTTCTCATCTACTCTATGGCTCTCTGCTCTCATCTACAGTTCCTGTGCCTGTGATTCACCGTCAGGACCGAACTGACTCGCCCAGCTTTCAAATTGCTTCTCAAAGAGTAGTCGGACTAATCTCAGGACACACTGTGTTTCGCTTTGCATGCCAAAGCCCGTAAAATTTTAACGGTCTATCAGGGTCAATCGGATGCTGCTACTCATCACACTACCAGTCAAAAGAAAAACCAAGACTTGCAATCATGACCCAATTGAGTTATTTAACCAATCACTCGTCATTCACGATAAATAATCTAGGGTGTCGGCGTTTTTTTTCTTTTTTATTGAAAAAGAAAAGGTAATTTGCATTTATTTGGACTGACGACCGGTATCGATATTGAGACTCGTGAATCCAACTCACAGCGGGACGGATCCCTAAATAATTTGTTCCAAGCCCTTGGGAAGAGACCTCATATGTGGCATCTGACCCTGAGTTATACTAGGGACGCCTGAGATTACGTTGGAAATAAGAAAAAATATAATTTACATTTTTATCCTTCCATTACTCTTTATGACCGTCCGGCCAGTCGCTTCTCGATTCTCCAAGACATTCATCTTCCTTTTTTTTTTACATCCGACTCATACTTCGTCCAGTAATTCTGTCCCGGGCTCGACGAACCATCGAACCAAAGAAATAACCAACAACTCATTTTCCAACAAGAGTAGTCTCGGTCCTCAAGATGGTCAGACGAGTTTAATCTCTCGCAGATTAATCATAAGCTCCCAATCTTAGCGAGCCGCATCAGCCGTCGCGAACTCTGTTAGTTGAGTTTCAGGCTCGGATAAAAGGAGAAAAGTAGTAGAGAGCAAAAAAATAGAAAAAATAAAAAAATAAGAAAATACCGTAGCTGCCCGATGTTTTCAGAACTAGTCAAGAAGTACTTTCAACCACTTACGTTCAATCACTAGTCCACCGAGGTGATTATGGCTTCTCATATAGAGACCATATAAAAGTTATTTTTCTCACTTTCTCTATTCCCCGCTCCAGTTATCTATTGGATATTATTTATCAATCTAACATATATATATATATATATACTTTTTATTTGTATGTAATATAAAATGAAAATTTCTCACTTTCGAATAGACCTTTCAGCAGAGTGTGATTAAAACAAACTATTGATCGAAAATCAACTTAAACTATTGGGTCATAAAGTACAAGTATTGAGCTACAAACTAGCAATATGTAGATATCGACAAAATAATTGTAGCAACATATTTTGCCTACACGTCGGTATTTGTGTGTGAGCAAAGGATATGAATAGTGCGAGAGAGATAGCCATCTGTATAGATATATCTATATATATCTGGTGTGCAGTAGCAATATACGGTATCGATCCACAGACACGGAAGGCACGCGAGCTGTCTGGCTTGCCAATAACGCTGAGTGCATGGTGGCAGCCCGCAGGACTCTGGGTATTGTCGCTAATATGATCCAATCATCGATTATCGCGGGGTAATCGTCGGTTGAAATAGTATCAAGATAGAGCTTCCAGAGGAATATCATCACATTGAGTCAGCGAATGTTGCTACAGCTAATCCATCATGTGCAGAAATCGAAATTTATCAAACGGGTATACTATGTTTTAAATGACATCAAACTGCGCAAAGGCAATATCGCCATTTGAATGATAATTATTCCGAGGTATCAGCATCAGGAATATAGATAATGTCTTTTCATAGTCCGTGTTAAATTACGCAAGATTTTAGTGATTGTTGGAGGCAGCTTCCAGAAGCCAAGAGAGACGGAATGTGTACAAGTGCATTGTGCGTAAAACAAATCCCGTGATATAGTCTCAATAAGAAGAAGAAGAAGAAGATAAAGAGAGAGCTGAAGGAAAAGGGTAGAGAGATAAATAGATAGATAGATAGATAGGAGAAAGTGAAAGCAGTGGATGCTCGGGAGGCATGAGCCTGAGCTGGATGTGACGGGTTACTACTCCTCGTCATCTTGGTGCTTTTGTCGAAGGACACCCTTGTACTGCCGAGCCGCCCGCTTGGTACAATGACTGCGCGTTATCATAAATAAAGACCGGCTAAATTAGATTTCCGAATCAAGATGGCGCCCGTATTGTCTACAGCGAGGCTGAATTAATTGGATTTCAGAGCTAACTTTAGTAGTGTACTACTGGTGCTTCTGGTAGTCGAGTTTTCCATCCTTAGCCAACTCATCATCGAGAACTCAATAAGGTCCTATTTTCGACCACGCGATTATATTGACAAACATTTTCGTAAACCGTCCCTTAAAATTATTGAATTGTAAAGCCAAAGGGTTGAATAATAAGAGAATCACAAGAGCTGGCTTATTATTATTATTATTTAACTGAACGGGCAGATGTTAAGATAAACAAACGGCACTTGACGAACTGGTTTTGGATTTTACTCGAGGCGGGCGATTATTCTATTGGATGGTAAACCAGCTTTGAGATATGATGCTTGTCATCGGGTTAACCCTTAAGTACGGGGATGTGGATGACACTTTATTATATTCTGCATGGATTCAAATACATTGCCCGTGCAGATTTTATCCTGTTACCTTTCAGATCCGTTTAACTGAAAATATATTATATGTTCTACTTAAATATATATATATATTTACCAAGCACCCTTTGATAAGTTTTAATCCGTAATCAAGTGCGGTTAAATTAGTCGCTCGGGGATACGCTGATCAAGATAACTCATTAGTTTAGGACAATGCTTTTATTATTCATCAGATAGAGATTATAGATTTATTTTTAATAATAATCGGTATTGAAAGTCACCGCAATTGAATTTACCCACGCCTGGCTATCCAAGCGAAACAATAATAACTATGCTCAAAATTTATGCATGAAAGTTTATTATTAAGGATAAGGGTTTTTTAAGCGATCATTCTGAGAGAAAAACAAGAGTCAAGTTAAGGCTGGAAGCAAAAGATCAAACCACGAGCAGCGTTGGTGGCGTGGTCGGGAACCCGCATGCTCCACACTGAAGACAGGATGAGGGAGGATCAGGACCAAGGAAAAGATGGAGTGGGATGGGAAACTGAGGATAACACGAAAAGAGAGAGTGAGATAGAGAGAGACAAGGGTATGGTATGCTGAGTGCTCAGAGTAGCTCCTGCTTCGCTTTAGCCTCGGTATTAAGATTAGCACAAAGCACACTACTACCATCACCGCAACTCAGTTTTCTCTCTTTCTCCATCATTCCTTTTCCAGTGTACCTTATACCCCTTATACCTTATCCACAAACGTAGTCTCTCCCGCATTTCCGCAATATCTCTCCGGCAGTCTCACCATAACTCTGTCCTTGCCACGAGACACAATATAACTAACGCAACTTTGACTCCTTCTCCTTTCTCTATTCTTCATGATGGGAAAGAGAAAATGCCACGCGTTATCAGACAAAACGCAGAAGCAGCTCTTCTATCCCGTAATTTGTGGTGTTTCGTTGCTGCGTCCTTCATAATAACAAACTCACCCAGTTAAAATGTCTATGGGTTTTAATGACGTCCTGATCACAATCTCGAGTATTCCTTTTGAGGGCCAAGGGATCCAACTTCGGGAGAAAGTAATCGACAGTAGTCTCAAAAGGGAAATATTTTCTAAAGGAACGTTACGCTGTGATCTACCAACAATAATATTGTCTAGACAACTAAATGAAGCAACCAAGAAAATTTATATTAAAAGATGACGTTTATCATGTTACCTTAATCGTTTAGTTACGCGCCTGACGTTAAACAATTACTTCCTCGGAGACACCACCTAACTTAAATATATATAACTATAGTATACTTTGAGACATTTTATTTTAAAATAAAGTTGTAAATTTATGAAATAAATGAGTTATAGTTAAGACCCGATGAGGGTTGGACTGATAATAATCCGAGATTACTAAAGACTCGTTAAAAACTAAATAAAACTCTGGGCGAGCGTTGATATCTTGAATGTCTGGTGATTCGAAGCTGGCAGCTAAAACCGTAGGATTTAATCCGATGGCACTTGATGATAAGGGTTGCATTCTAGTTCCCGCTGTTGAATGTGCTTCTTCAGAAGGATATAAAAAATAAAAAATAAAATGCGTGATGGTGGAATAGGCGCGAGGGGCAGACATAAAAAGACAAGTTAGATAAGGGGGTTTGATCTGCTTCATCTGCTTGAGGAAACCCTGGGTGCAATTCAATGGTTGATCTCTCTGGTGGCAGCCAGTGTCTTTGTGCACCGATCGGGGTCTTTTTGAAAGGTATTTAGGTCCTTTACTTGGTATATCCGATCGCCCGAATCTCGAATAGCTAGTCGTCGCTGCCTGCGTCTTTTCTTAAGAGATACGCGGTCGTTATTTCTCGAATGAGGGATTACAACCCCCCTAGAATGCTCCCCAAGGGTTTATCGCTATGACGAAAGCGCATGTTGTCATCATCCTCAGCAACCAATTTGATCTTGCTAAAAAAATTATCCACTTTTATTGATGCTAAGATTTATGAAGAATAGAGAGATTTACTGTTGTTCAAATAACTACTGCTGTAGTTGATTTTTTTTCTTTCTTTTTCTAGTGTTATAGTAAATTGTCTGTTGTAAGAAGCTAGGGAACTGTTTGAGGGCGGATTCAATGCTTCGGAATATAGTTGTGACCATTCACCGTGAAATGATCCCTGCGGTGCAGCTGGAAACTGGTGTGCGTACATGTGTCTATGTGTAAATGGCGTTAGGAAATCCGGTAAAAAAATGTTAATGCTGTAGTATAGAGACAGGATATGTAGACAATTTTCATGCTGGATTATAATATTCTACTTCGGATGGCTCACGTTTCGGTGGAATGGACATAACGAGAATACCGAATGTGCGTGAGATTAATGTCAACAATTATCATGTTAATTAAAATATTTTTTTTTTGTGGGGTCGAAGGAGAAGAAAAATAAAATAATGAAATTAGATTAAATAATTGGATTAAGTTTATTTAAGTTTTTATTAGCTGAGAGCTGAGATGGAGGAATAAAAAAAGTATAATAAATAAATTTTTTGTGTTTATTTTTGTGTTTCAGGTACGTGAGATAACTTCAAAGACTTCCGATGAGATCACAAGTTAACTGAAGCCACAAAAGCTATTCACTGGCCGTACGGTAAACCCCCGAAAGTTTTCGAGTATCCAGAATTAATTTTCCGTGATCGAAGATCGAAGGGATGATAGCTGTGGTGATGGTGGTGATGGTGGTAGTAGTAGTCAGTGCACTCGTTCTGCTGGTAGTTGTACAGTTTTAGTCGTTCTGTTGGAAGGTTAAACAAGTTGAGTCGCTGCATAGCCCGTGGATACACCCACACACCCAGCACACCCCTGAACCCCTACACCCCCACACACTCGCACAGAGTCTTGATCAACTTCTAATTAAGTTCTCGTCTGCTCAATCGGATTATTACTCGGGTGAGATGCCGGGCATCATCGGCTTCCGACAAACGTCTGAGGGCACAAGAAACCAGGGCATCCGGTTCAACAGGAAGCTCTTGGTTAATCTTTGGCTCATAAATACACACGTTCATTGAAAATATTAAATCTTTGAGTTTTTAAATTTTAATTTTTGTTACAAAAATTATTAAACTATTACTTTTTTAAAAAATATGTGTCTATATATGACTATGCTGAGTAAATATTAGACTCTAAAATATATAATATATTTTAGTTGGATAGGAAAAATATAAAAATCTGTCAGAGAGAAAATATGAAATTCAATATCTATTATTCATTCACAAATTCATCTTATATCCATGTAGGATTTGATGCGGCAAATGAAAGTGCAAACATTTACTCATATATATATATAGAAATATATGTATCAAACACTAAAGAGAATCTGTGCAGGATCGATGGACCGCCAAAACGTGTGCGCGACTCTCGTGCTAAGTTCAATACTCATCTCTCGCTACCACGAGTTCACAAGTTTAACACCTCCGTTGAACTTTTAAACGTCATCTCATCCCAACTCCATTCACCCATACCCCCGAACCCATAGTCACTCTGACACTCTGACACTCACACTCATACGATCTCTGGCGAAACACACGAGCTGAGTGAATGAAAAAATAAAATAATAAAAAAGTAAATGGAATAGTGTAAGAAAAAACTCCCGTTCGAAATGGATATCGGTGAGTGGGCGCGAAATCGAGTTTTCTTTCGTAAAACGCTCGTAAAAGATTCAGGAAAGTGTATGTGAAAGTGTATACACACCACGCCCATGCTTTGCTATCTGGTACACTCTCGCCCTTTGATCGAGTCCCCCTCGAAGTGCCTTTATTTCCCTTATGGAACTACTTGTGTTGAGCTACTCCATACTCTCTATATTCTTTTCACTGTTTTATACCCGCAGATCTGTACAACAATTCTATTTGATGCATGACTCTATACAGTGGTGTGCATCGTGTGGTGTCAGTGGTGTGTCACAATGTGAACTTGTGTATCATCTATACACACAATACACATAACACACATCGGTCTGCAAATAGCTACGTTTTACAAACAAGTGTTATGACAAAAGAAACATAGGCGCAATCTTCTTTTCACTTATTTTATGTTTGAGACAATCGCATACACACCACTCGGGGAAACAGGAATAGGGGCGAAAATTTCCAGCGGATGCATTACCATTTTTTTTTCTTTTTAAATGTTGCACTTCGATAAGACTACTGACAAAAGCCGAACAATGTGATTGTTGGTCTTTTTCAGATCCTATTGTTTTAAATACCTCTAGGTGTGTGTGTTTATTCTTGTACATCATTACTGCAAAAACTGAATGTAAATTTTTGTCCGGGCCGCTGACGCAATAATTTAAAAAATATATACATAGATAAAGAGATCCTATACTGTTATCAATACAATTGACATTTATGTAAATTGATACATCCTGGTTTTGAATGAGCAGTCTTTTGTAGTTGATGACAGACTAAACGAAAAATTCGGCAACCAGTCCAACAGCTAAGTAAATATCCTAGAAATCCTCTTAAAATACGGTCTCTTTTAAAAATAGTATTTGGAATATCGTCCGGCGATTCTTCGTATTTCCATAATCCGCTCGTAAGCTTCAAGACCAGACTACTACTCAGTTGCCCCCAACATCCTAATAATATAACATATAATACAATTTCCCATTTTCGAATCTCCCATATCTATATATATTTACATATTATATCCCCATAAGCATACAACCCAAGCCGCTTTATACTCAAGGAAAAAAGAAAAGCGTCAATCATAAGCAGCGACGAAAATAACTGGTCGTTACAGGGGATGGGGAATGTCCACCCAGAAATCCAAACATAACAACCAGCTAACTCTCCAGTGGAAACGGCTCTCGGCATCGTCATAATTGAGAATAAATAGATACATTAGGTAGAATGTCACCAAATTTAGTTGTCTGAAGCTGAAGCTGAAGGTAACGGTTGAATTGACGAGTCCACAGAAGACAGCTTGAGATTGTACAAATAAATGTTAGCATGTTTATACATCATTATCGTAACCTCGTACCGAGTACCGACTACCGACTACCGAGTACTTTTCTCTCTATTATTTTATTTTATTTATTTAATTCTTTTAACTTTATTTAATAATTATATTTATTTTTATTCCATTAAAGTCTTTGTCAACGACTCATGTCGTATTTGTATATTTAATACTCAAAATATGTGCCCAGAAATTTGTGTTGAGAACAGATGTCCACAAAGTTGAGAGAGAAACGCGTCGTTATTTTATAATTTATCCTAGCTTGTACAGAGGCCACAAATAAATTGTATAATTCGTTTCAAGCTTTTGCATCCATTTGGAAATTTCTCCATCTATTTATCTCACTCTTCTCTTTATAATGTCCATGTCTGTTCCATCTACCTCTACTCTCTATACCATTATTATATATCCACATTATAATCCTTTGTCACATTGTTCATAACCGTGAAACCGTTTTTATTTTTTACCAACTAAATTCACCAGACAAAGCCTTCAAAACTTAATCCAGTCGTCATCATTATTAATAAAAAATAATAATAATAAAATAAACATCCGCGTAATGGTTATAAATTATTAAATTGTCAAATTATGTATTAGTGAGGTCACGCAATACGGAAGAGATAAGTTTTCCACTTGTAAATAAACAGAGGGTAGAAAATATGTGGGAGTTATAATAGAAGCAACGCAGCCTTATATACACAGAAGGAGGAAAACCTAAATGAAAAGCTCGATGAAACACGTGCCGATGACAGGCTACAACAACCCCTTGGAACAAACTCGGGATTCACTACAACGCTACAACCTCTCGGCAGCCCTTTCTTCCAATTGAACGCCTTGATGGGGAGGCGCGAGCTATTCCAAATAAGGCCATATCGTTCGGCAATCACTCATGGGAATAAAATTTCGGTTATGCCAGCACCGTTCGATATGTATTGACACACAAAAAACCTGTCGCTTTGGCAATTCAAGGAAGATGGATTGCCGGACAGTGATAGATCGATAAGGTCACCTACCAATACGACACGGTTTATATATCAACTTTAGTAATCACCCTGATTTCACTTTAATCTCTGGCTCTGCAATCATGCTAATCCAGATCTATTAAATTCCTGAGCACTACATACCAGTATTCATTCAATAAAAAATTTTAAATTCACTTGTAAACTTATTTCTATACTTTTTTATATTATTGTCAGTGGGTGCAGAGACGAAATCACGTTTGTCCGTTAACTTTTCCTTTCCAAAGTTACTCACAGCGCTGGAAAACTAGTGTAGTGTAGCGGAGGATGAACTAAGAGTTGGGCGCCAGTTGCACGGGGAAAGGAACGAAAGAGCTGGCGAATTGGTTGGGATAAATCTCGTCAGTGGTCAGGGACAGAAAAGATTCAACAAAAAAAAAATAAAGGCTGAAAAAGAAGGACAGAGGGCAGACGATTTACTTACATGCCACGCGACCGCAACTAAAACTTTCGATTCAACTCGATAATATCTTTCTTTTCTATGCTATATATATAGATATAAAGACGAAGAGTAAACTATTGTCTTGCCATTTTTCTTTTGCTCCACATTTTTCTTGGAAACGTTTTCCTGATCTAATTCGTTGCGGAGTTAGTTTCATGAAAATAACTTTTCTTCATGATGCCTTTTAAATTGCTAAGCCCACATATAGATACAGACATATTGTTGATATATATATACATGTATATAGGTATTATATAAAAAGTATAATACAGTTACCCGAGCGAGAAACGAGCAAGTGAATCCCGTAGTAGCCCATACGTTATGCGTTGACTTGATAAATAAAAATTCCGTTGCAGAAAGCTCCCATACAGATATAAATATATAAACATGCATAGTTAGATAGATCGTAACTCTTGTTGCCTTTACGTCATCGTGTGCTCTTTTTGAAATGTAGATTTGCTGCAAAAGAGAATGCATAAGTTTGCATACACTCTTATATGGATAGATATATATATATATATATATATTGCGCTCTTGCACTCACACACATATTGCACTTGGTTATATCCATGCACATAAAGTAAATGTGTGCGTGTGCTCAGAACATACCATATACTATAAACTACTCTCGAAAGTCTTTTGTTTGCCGCTCTGTACTGTGATGGAATTTATCGATTTGTATTTGTAATAGTATGTATGTATGTATGTATTTTTTATTACGATTTTCCGTTTAATGTTTTATAGATGAAATAAAAAAATAAGTTAAATGTATGACGGGGTCAAGGTACTTATCAGTACGTGATTGGCTCTTTTCGCACCCTCTTTTAAGCTCTGTCATGTCTACACTACCGATACCTCCGTTTTCTTGATCAAAGGACTCGCCAACCAACCCTTATATTACACGACAAGGGGACGACGTCCTTGTTTCCGGAACTACTTTGCTTGACATTCAGGTCGATCAATAACTTTATTTTTTTTTTTTTATTATTATCCTTGTTGTTTGCGGTTGTTGATTTTACAATTGATCTGATTTAATATTTTTTGATGAATTGCTTTTATTCCCAGTACTAAAATGTACCTCCAGAGCACTTATCATAATGGTAATGAACGAAGATAATTACAATGAAAAATTAACGTTAATTCATAGACGAGTTGGTAACTTGAAAGCAATCACTGCAGTTTGATATGTATATATATATATTTATATCAACCAAGGACAAAATGGAGCTCGAGAGGGCGAGAGGGTGGCTATGAAAGGAAGAGAAACTATGAAATCTCTCGTCTTAACTCTGCTCATTTGGTAGAGATCCCTTGGGCAACACTCGGCTCCTTTCCGGCAAGTGATCAAAGCATCTCTCTACCGCAGTATCACAAGATTATATGCAACACACAGAAACTTGTTGCCTAGTCTGCTGTTTCGCGCTCGACTCACTATATTCGAGCTTCGAGGCAATCTTACTTTAGCATTTGCAACAACTTGGACGTGATGATTCATGTATGCTCAGCCATCTTGAACGCTACTTCTGAGCACATTAGTTTTGGGTTTCTCATTTCGTTCTCATATCTCCATCTCCATATTCTTCACTCCCGCGATTCATCCTCACGCTGGTCATTTTTATAAACTCAAAACTGTCCAATAAAACAGTAAACTTTGATTGACGTAAAAGTTGCTACCAGAACAACCAAAGCATTTCTGAACGACACAATAATCAAAACTAAAATAATATTTGCTGTTTGGTAAATTTTTTATAAGAAATCCGATTTATTCAAAAGTTTTTCAGCTATTTTCAAATGTACTATTGCATTGTCGATCGACATTAAAAATTCATGAACAAAATATGATTGACAAGAGGTTTCCAATATGTACTTTTTTTTTTTTTTTTTTTTTTTTCATAAAAAACGAAGAAGAAAGCTATGTAAATTATTCTGTGGTTTGAATATTATTTTTTGATATTGTTTTTATTTTAGTTGCTGTTGGGAGTGAATCATTATATTTCTAGTTTTATGTCTCCAGTGACCGGAACGGAAAAATCTGGAATATTCAACACTCTATTATTGGTTAGGCTAGGACGGGGAGTAAAACTTTTTGCGCTTCGGTTGCGAACACAAGTTTGTGTGAAGCCAACCAAAAGTTTCTTTTCCTCGAGAAAGAGAATTGAGAAAACAATCGCCGGCTTCTTTGCACTGCATCATATCCACAGCTATACTATTCTATGGTATTCATTCATTGATGATTCAGCGCATTTACCTTTTTTTATTCCCATTTCATTTTATCCTGACTCAACAAGGGCTTCTTCTTCGACAATAATCAGACGCAAGCGCAAGCGCAAGCGCGTAACTTAAGTATAAGGCTGATTAAAATCAAACATCGTTTCCGGTTGCATCGTGCTGGGAAATGTATATGCTGCTATAACATCCGGGAGAGTTCTTTGTGGTAGCTGGTAGTTGGTAGCTGGTAACTCTTCCCTCTAATCCTTTCATTCACCGCGTTCCTCTGCCAGTGATGAAGGTTCTACAGGAACGACATATAAAGTCCGGCCTCTAACAGTGGACACTAACTCTCTAATTAGCGTCTTCATTCAGCTCTTTGATGATCAACGGACTTTCCAACATGCTCTAGAACCCCCTACTGGTATATACTGGTAACAGGAAACTAAGCCAAGGGAAAGGCTAACAGGTACTTCCAGACTGAATAAACCGCCTCTTTGCTGAAGAATCATGACCATCAAGTGTTTGCTTCTCCATCCGCATTTTAACTCAAGGGAAAAACTATCATAAAATGTTTGTTTTAAAAACTCTTTGTCAACGTTGTGCTAAATTATACAGTAATTAGAGTTAAAAATTGATCAACTTGTGGTTAACGTTAACAGGAATCCAAAAGATGTATAATCTAAAGAAATTAATTAAAATGTGTAATACAAAGTAGGTCAGATGTTGTTTGCTTTCCGGTGGTTTAATGTAGTTTCAAGGATAGGAATAAGAGACTTTAAAGTCCTTGCGGATCTATGGGATGTTTAACTTGATCTTCGGTGTATAGACAACTGGGATTCTTTGCTGTACACAAAGTACTGAGCAATCGCTCATCAAACTTTGATAATGTACATATATAGATGTATAGATATGTGTATAACTCTTACAGAAATATGTACAAGTGAAGTAGAGGTTTTGAGTTGTCGAGTGTTACAAGGTAGTAATTCCTTAGCCGTACTGTCTTTACTAGACCGCCTGCGGTACATCTGGTGTGCTGAGTCTTGGAGTTATAACTTGAGTGGATCTTCGCTTCCTCCCACCCCCATCCTCTTCTATACTCTTCCTCTTCCTCTTGCTCTTATTCGAGGAGCAGAATCATCAGCTTTGTCTTACTCGCTCTTTAACAAATGCCAACTTTGTCCCCTGACTTCCGACTAGACTCGGGAAATCTGGTCGAATGTAATAAAATCGGCTCGTAAATTCTCAAATTCGCACGCGCGAGGGAGGAAACGGTAAAGGAATAAATTTAACTTGTACAAAATATATATATCTAGGTATATTTGTAGCTTCCATGTATGTATGGTATATGTGTGTGGGTGTTTGTTGATGTAGGGAGCAGAGGACGTGTTTTATTCGCGGGTGGCAAGAAGGAAACGAGGATCTAAGTGCCGGAGAATTCACGAGGACGTTTCGGGATTTTCCCGAGTCGAGGAAACGGAAGAATAAATTAGTGTTTTTTGAAATCCACCCCAATTTTTCACACGGATTTTTAAATTCTGAAGATTCTGCATAGAATACAACAAAAGAAATATGCAATGTACGTCAGTCGGTACTGATTAGAATCCAAACTAATCGCGTAAATCCTTTTTGTAACAAAAGAAACAAAAATCGATTGCTTCGAGTAATAAATAAAAATAATCAGCGTCAATAAAAAAAATAATAAATGGTATCAGTTTGATAGTATCTTGTATCTTGAGTTATAAATAAATGTCTGGACGTTATTATCGACAGTCCAGAATATTTTCTGCTCACACGTTCTACTTTTCGACAATTACAGCTCAACAAAAAACGCTATCTAGGTTCTCTCTGCTCTGAACTCGATAAAATTAATGAAGCGATTCTTTACGTTTTTTTTTTTTTTTTTATCCACCAGATGATATTTTATTATGTAAAAATATAACGATGCTATTAAATATAAATTTAAATTTTTCACATTAATATTATGTCGTGAAAATGAAATGACCCAAAATTAAATTAACTGCGTAGAATAAAAAATCTAAAATTAGATTTTTGTAAATTAAAAAAAAAAGAAAAAAAAATCGGTATCTTGCGTGTGACGAAGGTGTGATTTAATTACTTGGTATACAACCGATTGTGATCTACCACAGGCGTTTTGTCGGTTCTTTGCACCGTGAGCACGAGTTTGACGACAGGTGCGCGACCGTGATTTTACAGCCCACACGTGCCACTTATTTACTTCTTTTATATTCAGGTATAATACACACCCATTTATATATATTATTATTATCATATAAATAAACAAAGTAACTACTCGAATAATATTTAATCTAAATTCATATCTTAATATCTTGTTTCCTCTATTCGAGTGCTTACGTTTTAAAATTTCGATAAAATTTTATTTATAGCGGTAATAAAATTTAAAAAAAAAAAAAAAAACAATAAATAAAAATAAGATTTGTAGTGCATCATTAATTTTTAACTTTAAATTTTATTTTATCACTCTTCGAAGAAATCAGTGTAGTGCGTGTACGCCACACATGTATATATATCTATATAATGCTGGTAGACCGTTCCAGCAAACATTTTCCCCTGTAACATTCATTTCACGGGACATTTAGTGCTGGGAATAAAAAAAAAAGTCAGAAAATCCAAAAGTGCACACCTCAATCGCTCATTTTATTTTTATTTTTTTTTTAATCATTACTTTTATTTTATTTTTATTTCATAAAATTAGTTTTTTTTTAATTATGAATTTTCATTTAATTTTTTAATTATTAATTTTATTTTTCTTTTTATCTTTTATTGTCAGTTTAATTTATAAAAATTATTGATTAAAGTTTTTTATTCACTGATGATAATTATGGATTAAATATCCCGCGTTTTTGTCTTAGATGTCGCTCGTTTTTTTAATCCTTCTGTCTGAAAAAAAAAGAAAATAAGTGTATAATAAATAACAACAACAGTTAGAAAAATGGCAGCTAAAGTTTTCGTGAATGACAACTTGTTAAGATCTAATTAATTACAATTATATCGAAAAGAGTTTGACAGTGATTAACAATAGGGTTCTTGTAGTCACCAAACTGATGCTATATAATAAAAAATAAACTTAGGCCCGTAAACCGTTTTATTCGGGAGTTATCGTGATCACAAGAAATCAGTTAACTAATTGATATTAGGGCTCCCCTCAGCTAAATTATTTATTTTAAAAATACCACAAAGCGTCATCAACTTTATGTTCTATTATTATTATTACTCTTTAATAAATTCCCTATATGATGATATAAGTTTCATTCTACTTTAATATACTTTAAAAAGTCTCGAGGTGATGGAAAATGATTGAGGTACTCGAAAAAATCGAGCGACAGTAGAACACCCTCAGTGCTTTCGCACTTGAGGTGTGCAAAAATAATAAAAATAAAAAAACGTCTGAGATAGTAATTATTCATGGAGGAAGGGAAAGGGTCATCAGTATGTGCATGTTCCATCACGATTCAATACATTTTCCACACTCAATTTTCCACACCTTCTTCAAGACTTTTCTTCCCCTCTGTAGCCATTAAAAAAAAAACTAAATAAATAAAAGTTATAATTTTTTTATGTTGAAAAAGTTTAATAAAATAAATTGTATTTTATTATTAGAGCGAGCGAGTAAAATGAGCAATAAATATTTAATTAAGTGTGCTCGAGCTAAGGATTGATTAAAACGAGCGATAGGGACAGGGATATGAGTAAAAGGTATGGAGTAGATCAAGTCGAGGGAGTGAATGAGGGTAAAAGGAAAAAAAAACTAAACTAAACGTTTTATGACGCTGTACACGATGAGGAAGAGAAGTGAACGAGTGTAACTCGTCAGAAGTCTGGATGTATGCATGCATGCATAAAATGCAGCTATTCTATTACGCGGACTTTTTAACGTATTCTTTTTAACCTTTTTTCTTCTCGAGTACTGTGAACTTGTACCGTCTTTCACTTTTTTTTTCCTCTATATATAGACATATATTTTTTTATCTTTACATTCTGTCTCGTTTGCCACGGACACGGAATATGTTCATTTATTTAACTTTGAGCTAACGACGTAATGTTATTCCCCAGTTACGAAAGCTTGACCTAGCTTCTGGCTTTTTGGTTCTACTCGTCCTACCTCATACTCAGCGGTACTCCTTGAACGAACACCTTGTCTCTATATATTTATTTCCGGTAAAAAACTCAAAGAGAAACTCTTCATATTTTAGTACTTGGGCTCTTTTTCCGCACGCGCTAGAGCAATTACTTAACCATCAACACTTATATTGCACTTTTTTTTTTTTTATAATTTTCTACATTAAAAATTTTTTATATTTAATTTAAAAGAAAAAAATTTCGGCATTTAATTATTTTTTAAAAACAAATAAAAATCCAGTAAAACAAACTTTACCAGCCAGGGATATACATTTTCTTGGTAATCACAAACATATGACATTGGATTGAATTTCCAGCCACAGGCGAAATCAAAATTTAGTTTTCTGGATCAATCACATTTTCTCTCTCTATACATTACATATACGTATATGTATATTAATACCCAGCACACACAGAGTATACAGTAGTCGAACAGTAGTTGAACAGTTCCCAGGGCTAAAAATATAGTCATTTTTCCATCGACTCTTGATCATTTTTGTTTGCTGTACCTCCCAATCCTCCCCATGTACTCATATCCTTTTTTTAAATTTTCTGTCATTCAACTGCGGTACTGGTTTGTCACAAACATTTTCATCTCAATATCATTTTATTTATCTCTTGCAAACGGTAAAACACAAATGTCTACAGTTAAAAACAAATAAAATCAAACTGAAAAAAAAATATGTAATATTTGATTAAATTTTATGTTTGTTAAAATTTTTATCATTCCCTGCAACAAAATGGTTACAGTCCGAGTTTAAACATTGCTCGTAAACGTAATAAAAAATTTGTTAGTTCCTACAAATATGTAATGTAGAATGTAAAAATAATGTAACATATTCAGCTCATGTTTGATATTTGCTTGGAATCCCGTAGTCCATGACACAGGGGACCGCCCATGGTGTCTTGATATGTAGACGTATCACACAAGTCACACAAGGTATAAAGCCGTCCGGCACGCTTTGGCTTTAAGCAAAACTCCCGGCGTGTGTTGGACATAAACAACAGGATGTCGATACATACAACCCACTAGTAACAATATCTCTAATAATAATAATAATAATACCGAGAAAATCCAGTGTGAAATATTAATAGACGAAATGACATGACGGTTTTAAATACTTTTATATTTTTACTTTGCATACATACGATAAAATTAAATAATAATTTAATAAGACGAGAAAAAAAAAACGATAATTTGTTGACTCCCTGACGAGAGACCACAGGCAGCTAAAATATTAAATACCCAGCCTTGTCTACTGTAAGTTTACAAACTGGATAACCAATCGAGAGATTTAATATTATATTGTATAAGAAGAAGAAGGTACTTGATAAATCTTTCTTTAGATGATAGCATAACCTCTCAGCAAGTCTGTAAATTACAAGGCGACAGTTCCTGCTGTGATTATTCTCCGCTCAACAAATTTCTCAGCCATAGAATTTTGTCCTTTTAATAAATTAATATTTATTTAAAGACTGAAATTTTATCAAGGCAGTTATGAAATAAATAAATTTATATATTAAAAGTAGTTGCTTCGAAGTGATTAATTTTAAAAAAGCCAACAATGGAGATGGTAAAGTAAAATATCGAGGTGAGAAAAGTCTAAACCAGATTCCAGCATCACAAGTCCATCGAAATTCAAAAACAAGCTGTACCGGTGCGGTAGAAAATGAGTGGACTGATAAAAGGAAAATGATACTCGTGTGGATGCTCACGGGATGTAGATAAAGTTAATGGGATTTTATCAGCATGCGGGAGACAAGTGAGGAAACAGGAAACAGAGATACAAAACGCGTGGTTATATAAAATGGCCCTTTGATCGTCTTTATTTACTTTGCCAGAGTTAAATGTCGCAATTAATATAAAAGTACTTGCTGTCTTGCAGCTTTCCCGACTTTTATCGTTAAAGCGCAACTAAAAACATACGAAAACTTTTTAGATTTTTCTCATATTTGCTTCTATACACATACTTTTATTTTAAATCAAGATTTGTGTATCATTGCCGAGTAAACAACAGTCTTGTTTACTGGCTTACTGAATTCGCGATGCACTTTTTTTTTTTTTTTTTTTTTTTTTACTTCCCGCTCTTAAAATTGAAAATTTTCAAAAAATATTACGATTTTTGTTTGTTATGATGCTCTCTTGAAGAAGAAGTAAAAAAATGTCGCGAGAAAAATTTCTATTTCAACTAGAGACATGGAGTGGATGGAGGCAGATGAAACTGCCTATATGTATGTTTATGAAAAGTTGTGCTAACGATCGCTAGAGATTAAAAATCGCAAGGGATGTAGAAAATTCCGATAATATATAAATACATAAAATATGGATGATGGTGATAGCTCTTGGTTGTCAATGTCGCAAAATGAGTCGTTTGTCAATGGAAAGGGGAAAGGGCTATAAAGGGCCATAAAGGGCCATAAAGGACAGTTGTCGCAAACATATCAGTTTCAGTTAAACGAAATCGCAAAGTGCCAGTAAACGATCCATCCAACATGGTTAGGTGGCGGTGTAACATGTTATGGTGGGTGGATTGCCTTGAGTTTATTTGGCCACACGTTTACACGCGGTCCCTTTGAATGGATGGTACACTCTGGTAAACGTGACGCAGACAATTGAACGATCTGCATTGCATTTGGCTCGGGAAAGCCAACTTGGTCATTCCACGTCATATTACGTATAGATAGGAAGCCATAGCCCGTACTCTATGTTCATATATCTACACATACATGTACATATAGACATATAGATAGCACCATGGATTATATTACTACAGTGGCTACAGTGTATCCAGCAGAGGGATGTCCTGAACATATGCCGCGCGAGTCACGTCATCAGAACACATATCCACCGACATATCCGACCGTACTTGGATCCCCTCTCCCCCTTCTCATCGACCGGTCCCTTTTCCTCTACTCATTCCATTCTATACAAATATATGATGGCATTCTGCGGCGTATACTCCATTTGTATTATACCGCCAGAAACGAATATTCTCTTTAGCTCCACATCCAGTACGAAATATATGGGATGAGCCAGCCTGGATGGTCACACCGGTGGCCAACAGCTCTATCTCTACCTCCTATTATTCTATTTTCCCCACTCTCTCTCTCTCTTACTTGCCTCTACTCAACAACTCAAGTGTCTCGCTTTCTCACCGACTGAAATATCGTCACTGATACTATTCATCTATTAACCTTTTCTTCCCAGCACCAGTTATTTATCCTTTGAAATTATTTAGCTTGTCTTGACCGCCGAGTTATGATTTAATTTTTTCTCAGCCACTGGACATTTTGGATTATTTATTTTATTAAATAAAAGTCTGATAGTTTGAACTTTAAAATAAATTGAATTTATCAGATAGTTGGTAAATAAATTTTTTATTGTTAATGGATATAATAAAATGATTAAATAAGATCAACAGTACGTGAGTTTATTTTATAAATCTATCACGTATTATATTTTTATCGAGTTTTATTTACGAAAAAAAAACATTTCAACATTTGTTATTTACTCAATAATAAAATTTTAATTTACTTTAAATAAATTTAAGTACCAGCAATAAATAAATAAAATATAAAATTAAAAAATATTCTAGATATTATTAAATGTCTAGCGAAGTAAATATTTTAATCAGAGGCCCATTTACTCCCACAATATACTTGCTCTTAAATTATCCTCGGTATAAATGACGACAAGAAAAGGTGTCGCCACACATTAATTATGGTTCTATTGTCCGCTCGACAAAAGTGCGTAGAGAACAATAACGTATTTTTATAACCCTCCGGAAGCTTGTGCATTTAGTCCCTCATCTTTCTCTTTATCATCCTCACTGTCAAAGAAAATAACACAAACGACCCTACCCCACACATTTATACCTTTTTCTCACAACAAATCCTCCTGACTCACTAATGTAACAAAGTAACCAGCCGAATATTTAAAAAAGAAATTTTTAAATTATCTTACAGTCAAGTGTTAACTATTTGCTCGAATCGATTCTTTATATTCTCCGAGCTATGGGTCTAGTATCTGTTTGTTTTGTATAAAGATAATACTGGACGCAGATACCAAAGTTATGACTAATAGACGGCTTTTTTAAATTCAAATATTAATTTTAAATGCATTTTTGTTTGTCTGTTTAAAGTTTTAAGTAAATAATTTTAAAAGAAAAAGAGAAAGAAAGATAGAGAGTAAGAGTTTGTTGTTAAAGTTGTCAGCCTGTAAAGACGACAAATATGTTGATCATGTAAATGTATACGTGTGTGTATGTAAGTGTATGTAGATGAGTAAGTATGATGCCAAGAAAGTACAGTATATATGGATATATATATATTATCCGGTATGGGTTTCCTGTAAGAAGGAATGCCAATAGAGCACGGCGTCGTTGGTATCACTGAGGATAATCAAGATTGGAAGGATCGGGACCTCGAGGCAAATTCCTATTCTCATTCCTACCGATCCTGCTTCACTCATACCCGATTCTTCGAATACTCTCCATTGATCCTTATTGACTATACTCATACTGATAATAATCATGATAATAATAATAATAATAATAATAATAACATATATGGGTATAAAAGTATGAGTATGAGTATAAAGTTTAGTTTAGTTGAGTTGAATTGAGGCGGTCGTGTGTTGCCAAACGGTTTATTTGCGATATAGATTTTATTCGGAGTAAAAAGTATCAAGAAAAAAAATAAAAAAAGATAGACTTTATTTTATTGGACACCCAGGTATCTGTCTGAGAATCAGTTAATGAATTTATGGATTGATTATTGTTATTATTGGGATGAAAATATTGAATAAGATGGAGAGATAAAATTGGAGGAGGGGCGTTGGAGATGCCCGAAGGAAAGAATAAACTATTAGTATATTAGAGTCGTTAATTGAATTAGTATAAAATAAGTGGAGAGGAGTGAGACATTGACGAGCGGAGCCAGCGTCTGGCGAGCCACTCGTTTGTCGCTGGTGCTCTTACTTGATCTCTTACTCCATCACTCCCACTTGATATACTTGGTATACTTGCTACACTTGCTACTGGTTTCCGTCTGTCTTTATATCTAGCTTGGGTCTACTTGACTCGAAACTCGAAACTCTACACTATTTCTCAGCTTGTTCCCTCGAGAGTTTGTTGGAGAAATTCGATTGGCTCGAGTCGAGCGTGCGAACCTCGTTCCGGCGAATTAAAAGTCCGAGACTTGAGTTAAGATGAGTACTGCAAGAGCAAAAAATAAATAACAAAATTTTATTTCGTCATGGTTTTTATCTTTTTTCGACTGCTGGGTGTCTGGTGCATCCTAATTTTATATGAAAAAAACTTTTTTTTTTTTTCTTGAATTTTTTATTTGATTCCTTGGAATCTTACAAGTTCGTCTTACCCCATCTTGTTGGTTATAAAAAAAAAGCTTAGATATTAATTGCAGCATTTGCGCTCGAGTAAATTGAAAAGACAGCAAGTCTTTTATATTTTTATTTTTAAAAACAGTCATCCAGCAATCGCCTAACTCCCTGTGCCCGTTTAAACAACCGACGTTTGCTCAATGTTTCAAACAAACCGTGCGGGTGAGGCTTTATTTGCAGTGAGCCGACGTGTACCGCTGCTCTCACCCCAGTGAGCTTTAAGCGAAAGCGAGAGTTACCCCAGCATGCACCGCTACGCGTACAGAGACTAGAGTCCGTTTCGTTTCTCAGTCAAGTCCCTTTATGCTGCGGGGGTGCACACACAGAGCCGCCCCTTTATCGCCCCTTCAAACTCTACACATATTCACTCATACTCACTCATACTCACTCATATACACACGACTATAGACAGAGATTACCAACTGAGACGCGAATAACCGAGCGATGCCAACTGAAACGCCTTCTAATGCCACTTTTCTCTCTTTCTCCCTCCTACCTCCTCCTTTCATCTCGATAAATTTACACGGTTTATACCGCGAATAGTTTTCATTTGCAAACTCTTCGGCTGCATCACCGCCCGGAAATTGCCAGACATGCTCCAAGAAATTAACGTCTAAGTCATACGATTTTATTACTCTGTTGTTATTACACAAATTATATTTAAGTACTAATCTATTATTTTTTATTATTGCTCTCTAGACAATTTTATTATTCATGGCTTCATTACTCTCCATAACTTTAACAAATAAAAATACACATTTATACTTTTATTTTTAAATCGAAATTATTTAAAGCCACTATTTTTTTTTTTTCTTTTCCACTCCATTATTTTATTCACAGATCTAAATAAAAGAATCAGCATGAATACCAACAACTTGAATTTATTGACAGCCTGATTTTTTTTTTTTTTTATTTTTTCCAATAAAATAGTCAATTGTCTTGAAGCAAGAGTTTTCTAGATGTCTAGTTGTCTAGTTGTCTAATCATCTTGTTGTCTTGTCTCCGAGTCAAGATACTAGTAATTATTTTAAGTGAATTATATATGAATCTTTGATTACGAGTGAAATTACAAGTAAAGATGTTGTTGTTAATCTCAAGATTGACGCTATTTCTATAAAAATAAAAGTCTTTTTATGCAGCAACAGCCGCAAAGAGATTTAGGATAAGACCAAGATTCCGATACGCAAGTAAAGGCGTATACTTTACTCTAGTTTCTTTTATCTCGAGATGTGGAACGTCGACGTCCTCATCCTCATCCACGTCCTCGCTCCCCTTTTCCTCCTTTTTCTCATTCTCCTCCAGGTTCTTTTCTTTCTTCACCTTCTTCAGCGTTTCTCTTGCGTCGAGTGAGTGCCGGGAAGGTTTTCTGTTTAGCGACATCAAAGAAACTTGAGAGACGGTTCGCTAAATTTTATCCCGTGGCCCCGGGAGTCCTAGCATGCCGTGCCAAGGGTTATAAACTTCTGGGCCAACAAAGAATCGTCCAATTTTATTCTTTTCTTTGCCTTTATCCCCTCTCTATTTTTTTATATATATGTATATACATTTATAAATTATTAAATTCAACTCTTTATACCGGGAAGTAGTCCTCAGTTGTGAAACTGTTCGTTCAGTAGCTCACATATGACTAAATAAATATTTTATCAACGAGTTTAATTTTATTTATATATTTTATACGAAATTTATTATGAATAAGGAATAGGTTGTTTGATTTATTGGCTATCTCACCGATATTCGGATAAACGTATGCAGAACCCATTTGTTATTTCAGAAAGTCTCTAATTACTTATTCAGCTTTCAAAGTCGATTACTATCTTGAGCTTGATAATTTATCGTCCATTTAATTTGATATAATTTATAGACAACTTTAAATAAAGTGATTAAATATTATTTTCATACATTTATGATATTTCATGTGAAAGCAAAGAGAATTAGAAATTTATAAATCTAAAATAATTTTAAATAAAATATTAATTAATTGCCGATTCACATGGCCCATTTTGCCTCGTTTTTTCTGATATATTTTTAATTACATGTATTATTTTTTATAATTAAAAATTAAGAGTACACTCGTAAATAAAATTTTATAAAAAAAAGAAAAAGCTGTCGCCCTTCTGGAGCTTTTGTCTCTCGACCTTTCTCAACCAGACTAACCAGAGCATCTTGACCTCGAGCATGCGCCTTTATCCTCGCTCTTTAAAACTAAAATAATAAAGCTCATAAACACATAAATAAATTAATTAATTAATTAATTAAAGATAATTAACTTATTGTATTAAAATATTTATTAGTTTAATAAAAATAGTATCGTGAAGATAAATTTTAGTGATTTAAAATCCAGTAAAGTTGGGCCCAGTTGAGGACTAGTAAAAAAAAAGTGACAGAGTAGAGGACAGTGAGGACAGTCATGATGTGTGTAAAATGCATTTGGAGTGTAGAGAGTGTAGTGAGTGTAGTGAGTGTAGGAGTGGAGTGAATTCGAAGGAGCAAAGGGAGCAAAGGGAAGGTGGGTGTTTAGGGATGAGGACTACGCGCACGCGTGCTCTTTCCCGGGTAGTGGGGAGCTTCCAGTGTCACTTTGTGCCGGGCGTTGCGCCGCTCTAGCTTCCAGTTTTAAGTCCGTAGTCATCGCGAGTGCACGTCACGCCACTCAACCTATGACTGACACTGTTAAATATTAAGTGTTTACTATTTTGAATAAACTAAACTCGTATAATTTAATACAACGAACCGCACAAGGAATTTACCAAGAGGTTTTTTTAAATTTTTCACGCTCGCCGTTTAATTTTTAAGCCGTTTAAGTTTTAAATCGACGGTTACCTGTGAGTCCCAAGTGTATCTAATTGTCGGGATCAACTCAAGTGTTAATTATATTTTTATTGAGAAATGTTTCCGGTGTAAGTGGACGTTGGTTGTAACTACTTGCGCACATTTCCATCGCGTCGCCTCACTCGTGACCCAATTAGATTTACCCCGGTCCTCTAGCATATCTACTGGCATGCTCTATTATATATAATTGTTATTGTTATAATTATTGATATCATCAGTAGCGGGAGGTGTAATTGACAGTGACACTCTCCTTGGTTTAACCGCGCAAACAAATAAATATAATAAAGATAAATCATAATTTTTGAAATAGTGATAAGTTGATGGTTGGGGCAGACGACAATATTTTTCTCCAAAGACAATTGTAAAAAGATTTAAAACTCAAGTGTCGAGTTATCACTCGACTAAAACTCGATTCAAAGCTAACCATACTAAACGATTCAAAAGTTTGTTGCTGGCGTTGACAGATCGATAAGAACTTTTGAATTCTCCCAACAGTTTTGTTCTCTCATCGGAGCAACTTAAACTTCCAAGACGTCCGAGAAAATAATAAAAACAACAAGTTGTCGGTTATTTTTTGTTTGTGAATTTTATAATAAGTGATCGTGATATAAATAATAATAATAATTATTTCGTGTTCGTGTGAGTGATTAAAGTGGGCTGAGTTAATGAGTTGTGAGGGCACGAGGCAAAAATAAATAACATATTTTCGTTTTCGCGTAAGGGGCGAAAGAATAAGACCCTTAAATCTGAGGATATTGTGCTGTCGTCTGTCCAGGGTCTGCTGCCCCTGGGTTTGGGCCAGGGCAGGGGCAAGACGACCAGCACGGTGAAGGGGAACGGTGGATTCGGTGACTACTCGGCGGCGGGTGAGTTTGAGGTCTGGGGCGAAGATCATCGTTCCGCGGATGGTGAAGACCACTCGGTCGTTGGACCGCCTACGCGCGGACTTGCTCAGCAGACACAGCGGGGATGTAACGACGGAAATGTATCTTCTCTGAGGCCTTTGCTCCACGTCGCACACTGCGAGCTACACTCCCCCCGCGAAGCCGAGCTTCTCAGGCTCGATCAACTCGAGAACATGGACCGCAAAGCCGACAGAGATCCTTACTCTATGATGGATAATTTTCATAGTCCTGTTCCTCCGCCCCTACCACGACGTCACGGACGGTAAGTTCATTTTCATTTTCAATGTTTTTCTATCCCACTAGTAGCAAGTCAAAAAAAAATTATTTATTTAAGTTCGAAAGTCATAGGAAGTCTCGATAAATTTTTTAAGACCAACCGGAAGTCTGTGGTGAATTTAGTTTATGAAATGAATGAACCGGAAACTGGAGCAAATTTTCACTATCTGAAACAAAAATTTTATTTTTTTTATGAATAATGAAAAACTTTTAATCTCTCTTTGTTATTGATGATTTATGGTGATTAATAAAAAAAAAAATAAAAAATTATAAGCAATTTGTATTCCGTGAATACATTTTCCCCTCGTTAAATATCATCGCGAGTGAGGGTGTAAGCGACGCATAATAGTTGACATATATATCATATATATGATATGAGAGAGCGTTAAATTTGGCGGTTGCACCAGCGGGATCTATCTCTCGGCCGGCCAATGTCGCTTTTATGTTAATAATCTGGGCGAGTTGTGCGCGTTTGCGTTTGAGAATTCGAGGAACGCACACTTTCACCCTCGACATAAACGATCGGTGGGTGAATGGGTGGTTGGGAGAGTGTGTGACAGACCGAGCAAGGGTAATTCTGATGGTGAAGGGTACGAGATATGAATATGCATAAACCTAAAGGGAAGAACGCATCCGTGAATTCTTATCTCGCCGCGCCATTCTCAGGCTATACCATTTAGAATACCTTGGAAACTTTACCGAGGGTTAAAAGGATCCGACTCGTGGATACTATCCTACCCCCTATCGTTCTTATTTATTAGTTTCGCCTTTTTTTACTCAAATACCTTTATCCAAAAAAATCAAACGATTATTTTTTATTTTTTATTTTTTATCATCAACCAAATAGACCGAAATTTAAGATCCTGTAACTTGGGTTTAGATTATCGTACAGACATGAAAAAAAATTCAATTTCAAGCTTTAAGTGTCTATTTTTTAACATCTCCATGTATAGCCAAAGCCCTGAAAAAAATGTATGCTTCCCAAATACTTGATATATATATTGTAAAAAGAATTATTTTTATCTTTTTTAATTAAACCACTTAAAAGTTTGATTTTGAATTTTTTAAAAATTTCATTTGTTTACATAGTCCTCATTATATAAAATTCCAAAGCAAAAACGTCGACCATTGCTTCAAATTTCTATATAGCTTATAAAAAAAAAAAAAATTCTACAGAGCTCAAAGAAATTTTGTTTTAATCCTGATACTACATGCTTTTCAATGCTTTGATTAATAATTTCTCCGATATTTTTTTTATTCAAAAAGCTACAGGCCAAAAATAAAAAGTCGATTATTGAAAATATTTTCGATCCACTTTCTTTGACCCAAAACTTTTTAGAATAATTTTTGACAAAGTATTCACTGAAACTAGATCAAAGTCGAGCTTTGAAGCTTTGAAAATAAGAAATTATTCCATATTAATACGACGCTTTCATCCAAACTACATTTAGTTTAATGTTGGTACTTGTAAACCTCCGATTCACAACAAAAATGAGTAGCAAAAATAAAAGAGGTTATTAAAAAGTACCGAATCAAGTTCTCAGAACTAATCCCGAGTTAATACATTACAAAGTTGACGAGGAAATCATCAGCTTCGAGGAACAACTAATTGACCCCGATCAAACTGAGCTAATTGGACGGGCTCGTAAGCAGTAAATAAACCAAACGAAAGTACCCACTTGAAAGTATATTAAAAAAAAAATAAAGAAAAAAATAATATACATGTATATCTAGTGAATCAATCGGGTCTCAGTAGGTCGTAAACTTTTGTGAATCAAGTGGAGCATACGTAACTAATCCTCGAGGCAAAGCGCTGTGTCGAGGGAACCAGTTCAAGGGATGCGAGTTGAGCTAAGCGTTTCCGTTCTTATACACATTGATATATAGATATATATTACCTAAACATCTCTACAGTGTACACTGTACAAGTAAACTTAACCGTGGTCAAAGCTCCTTTGCAATATTCTCACCGATCCCCCGTATCTATCGGATATATTCAGCTCCGTTCAGTTCCTCTGCTCTGACGTCCAAAGACTCTATTGCAATCTGACATATTTGTATATCTTTCACTCTCGACAACAAACTTTATATCCACCAATATATCTATCATTATTACTTACACTCAACCGATCATTTTTTTTATTAAAACTTGTATACAATCACGCGCTAGCTATTTGCTTGCCGCAGCAGCCTTTGGCTTGTGAACACAACCTATCAGATAATGAAAAAAAATTTTAAAACGTCTAGATCCAAAAAGTAGTTACTGAAGATGACTTTTAGCAGCTTGTGGACTGCTTATATTAGTAGAGTAAAATTTTAACAAAACTATGGTTAAATTAATATATATAAATATATATCACTGGTGTGAGCATATATTAATCAAGGAGAATCCCTTAGCTGTAGTAATTTAGCATAAAGTGAAGGCATGTCTTAATAAATGAGAGCACAGCTAGCAAGTGAAGGCATGTTTTGATGATGATATGAGAGTTGCACGTACATAGAGTACATATGTATGCAGGGTTGGCTGACTAGCTGGCGCCAAGTTAGGATTCGCGATCAACCAGCAACCCTACCGACCATGCATCACCCTGTCTCGCCAAACTATAACCTATCCCAAAATCTCAGCCTCTATTCTACTTCATCTCTCTCTCTCTTTCTCTCTTGCTATTCCTCACCCTCTCATATCCTCTTTATCTCAACATATATATACGTATACGTACTTTTACCCACTCTACATATATCTAGGTATACCAAACCAACTCATTCCTCGTTTCCACTTCGTATCCGTTTGTTCCGCTTTGCGCATCCGGTACCACAGTTGTGACTTCTCTTGGATACTGCATATACATTATTATATATATATGTACATATATACATATAGATATGCTGAAAAATATTTCTCTGTTGTTATTTTGTTTCACTTTCTGCGGTTTGTATTTTTATTTTGAAAATTTCTCTTCTTTTGGTATTAATATTTTTATTGTCTGTTATTTAAATAAATTTATTATCTATTATAAATTTATATTGTGCTGATAATTGAAAAATCTAAAACGTTTAATCTAAAAGTCATGAGATTAAAAATAAATATAGAGATATGTATAAACGAAAAAATTTCTATTATAATTTCAATCAACTGGCTGAGAGATTATACCGTCTGGAGGATAGAGAACAAGGAGGATAGAGAGGAGAAAAAGAAAAAGAAGGATAAAAAAAAAATTGTGAAAAAGTTTTGACAGAACGAGAGACGTAAATTTTCAACGAGTTTAATCCGCGATCACGTCCTATCCTGTGGACTAGACCAGAGTTTGCTATGGCTATGGCTATTGCTATTTCTATGGCTATGGCTGTGGCTGTGGCTGTGGCCAGTTGAGACTTGTGTGAGAGCTGGTGAGAGCTGGTGAGAACACGGACAATTGATAGGTAGTCACGACGAGGTTGACCTCAAGGGACATCCGTTTTAACACCGGCGCACACCTTTCTTTTATACTTTTATCTCTTTGTCTTTTTCAATCGCTGTCTTTTCTTATATCCCACCCGATTATTTTTTATACAGAAAAGGAAAATAAAATAAAGTTTTGACGTTTTTATATTACAGTGAAATATTGAATCTATTTTTAAGACTTATAACTTGAATTTTAATCTTCTTTTTATTTATTGTATTAATTTGTTACAAACTTTTTTTATTTATTTTCTTAAATACCTGCTCGGATATTGATTTCAGACAAAAAGTCTACTGAACCATTTTTATAGAGAATTTTAAGAGCTAGAAAATAGTTTTTATTGGATTTTTTAATAATTTTAATCTGATAAAGTTTATAAAGACTCCAGTTAATTTTATAAAAAAAATATTTAAAACTCATTTGTGGAAAAATTAAAAATTTTTATTTATGTTATTTAAGCCGGTAGTTGAATTTGAAAGTTGTCATAAAATATTACTATCTTAATGGATTTATAAATGAGAAATATTTTTGTGATAAAAAAAAATTAATCTCATTAAAAGCGTTAATGGTATCACAGCAAAAAGGATTATAGACGAAATTCGGACAGTGTAAGTATAAAACGTGTAAAAATAATGATTTGATTAATATAATAGTGATGGGCTCTCGAATTATCGTTCGATGTAATTATTGGTGATAACGTAGTAGCAGGAGCAAAAGCGTTCTCGGGCATCATCAATGAAATAGAATGATGATACAGCAACTGAATATTGCCTGCAATTTCGTACCGAACACATTAACTCCAGTGAGTGTGCAGACGTGATCACAGAGAGAGAGAGAGAGAGAAAGAGAGTAGGGCTCTTGAATTTTAGTCCTTCAACAGTTCTGTGACATCCCTTCACTAGCAACACTAACGCCATCGCCACATTACCAATTTTCGAGGGCTCCAATTCGATTCTCCATAAATTCGAGGAAACCTATCTCCCAATTATTTGCAACGTATATAATAATAATAATAATAATAATAATGATAGCAGTACTCTTGCTCTCTTTTATAACTCCGTACAGTGTAGTTGGCATAAAAAAAATATCAACATCCTCTCACAAGCTCCATGACAAAAAAGAACATTAAACTGAGTATCCTTCCCCTATTTATATTTTTTTTTTTTTTCATCTTTCTCTTTATTTTCTATTCTTCAGGACATCAGAGTGAATGGCCGAGGGGCTGTAGTCTTTCGAGAATAATATAAAGAAAATGCCCAAGACACAACTCGAATAGAGAAAAAAAACAACTTTGCTGTAAAAGCTAAAGCTTAAGTGCGATATCTAATCTTCTGTCACTAAAAAAATAAATGAATTAATAGAAAATTAGTGAAAATATTGATTAAAGAGGATAACAAATAAATATACAGGGTTCAAATTGGACCTTAGGTGTCAAAGAATAGAATGCAAGTTACCACTGTCTGCTTTTTTTTCTTTTTTTCTTATTCTTGTCCCCAGTGCTTTTTTTCTTTCTCGTTTTTTCTTGCTATCCGAGCATCCCTTGGCCAAGTCGAGCTGAAAGAATCTCAATAAATCTCGCCTAAGGCTAAATTACTCGTCGCGTCTCGGTGCCCGTCGACTGCGCGTACGTGGGTTGGTTTGGTCGTTAAATCGCTTATTTGTTTATATTACCAGATTAACTATACTTTCTTTTCTTTTCCTTTCCTTTCCTTTCCTTTACTATTATTATTATTATTATGTTTTTATTTCTATTCCTCGCTAGTATAGTATAGTATATACTATACAATGTCTGTATTTATTTATTTTCTTTATTTTAATTACTACGAAGAACATTAAACAGTATTAACAGAGAGTAAGATAAAACAAACAGGAGTATAAAGTGAAACAAAGAAAACATAGAAAATGAGTGAAGGCTTGTGCGTGATAAAGCTTTTGGACCGCCCGGGTCGTTGGAGATTCGACGTCGACATTGTTGTTCGGGTGGTTCGGGTTGTTCTGTCTCTGAGAGGCATTTAACGCAATGTCTGCAACGGACTTTGTAATTTAGAGCCAATCTTCTTTATTATCCGTAATACGATT
Source organism: Microplitis mediator (assembly GCF_029852145.1). Classification (NCBI taxonomy): domain Eukaryota; kingdom Metazoa; phylum Arthropoda; class Insecta; order Hymenoptera; family Braconidae; genus Microplitis; species Microplitis mediator. Next base: position 20,760,319 of record NC_079979.1, read on the forward strand.
CACTGAGAGCCAACCAGCCAGCCTTTCCATCGCTCCTTTGCTTCTACTCTTACTAACACTTTTTTTAAAAACATTTAAACGCATCCAATTCTCAACAACTCACAATAAGTCACAAAGAAGCTTCTCTGGTTCAAAACTTATATCAATAATTAGCTCTGTGCGTTCTTTCATTAAAATTATTCGACACTAAAGAGCATGGCCTGAAAAACAATAATAAATAAAATCCTCGTCAAAGTACAATGTATTTTAAATGAATAAAATGTTTTGAGTTATTAATAGCTCTTACAAAATAGATTTCGTTGACGTGGTCATTGGACTTTTTTAATAAAAGACATACCGGAAGTTGATGTATAGCATTGACAATAACCACCTGTGTATTATAAAGTCGTGGGTTGTCAAGTCGTCTGTAAGGCTGATGAATTAATAAGCTAAATTGTTGGGGATATAAGTATAAGGTAAAAGGCGATAGTGGCGATAGTATGTCGTCATGTAGAATATCGGTGGGGTTTCTATACCTTGTGACTAGTCAACCGTTGAGGCATGATATCGGGCACTTTAGGGATTATAAATACCGACGAATGTTGTTGTACTGGTTGTATACTGATTGTACATGTGAGGAAGTACTTGAAGAATCAGAAGAGGCCGCGGGGGACTCGGGTAACTCTAACTAGTACTTACGGATGTACATCTAAAATGAGTAGACATAAGTGACGGGTATTAAATATTAAATATCGCGTTATAACCATAAATATTATTACTGTTAACGGTATTATTATTTTTAATTGACATTTTAATTTTTTAATGAGCTTGAAAAATTAAATTTTTAAATAATTGCAAACACATTTCAGATAAATTTATTTTCTTTAATATATATATGTATATATGTTTTTTTTTTTTGCTGTATATTTCACTAACTCGTAATAAGAATAAATGAATATGTCAGCGTGGACTGTTCGTTAACGCTAAAACCTACATACACATGGCAGCCAGTGGTGATGAGGAAGAGAAAGAGGAAGCGTTTAAATGAATGAAGAAACAGAAAACTCTAGAGTAAATCAAGAGTCCCGGTTACGATGAAAAAGTGTACATGAGAATGAAGAATAACGGAAAGAAATAAAAAAAATAAAAAAGAATAATAATAATAAATGTCTCAGTTTTAAAAAAATGAGTACGTCAAGCTACAGAATGAGGGTTTTAAAAAATGTTTCGGTTATTCGTGACAAGAGCTTCGCGCGCAAACTGGAGCACGATGAGTGTAACTCCGATCTGTCCCAATTAACCTCTTACAGTTCTCGTGTTGCTACTGTGGTTTCGATCGATTTCTTTTGTGAGACACCATAATGTTACTGCCACTTAATGCAAATTATTTTTTGCTCTTTCATTCTTATAACCTCACATTTATTCACAATTTCTTTCAAATTAATCACTCATCAAATCTAAAAATAATTCAAGTGGTTTTTTGTTAGTTCATTTTTGTTTTTCAAAAAATAATTTCAATTGCAACGATTTAATTATTAATTTAATTGCAAACTCGTTTTTAAAATCCCAAATGGACTCACTGAAAAGTTTTGCGCGCGCCATTTTTTCCTGAGTGTCCTGAGTAAAAATTGCCGTTAGAAAATTTTATTATTGAGCTTCTGGTTGGTTTGTTTTTGACAACATTGACTTACAGTTGATAATAGAATTAAAGGTAATGGCCATAAACCGAATTTTTATGGGCTTTGAAATGATCTTTAGCTTACATTGGCAATAAGGTAAATTGTGAATTTTTCTTGGCGGACAATCCTGGCAATTTAACCGTCGCAACGACAACTTACAACAGAGAACAGTAATGGGTTTTATATGCGGCTTCCGCTATTTGGTGTACTGCCCAGTACATTTTGAAATGTAATCCTCTGTTTCAGTAGCGCGTGCGTTGTATTTTCTCGTTTGCGGAGGATATTTCTGGCATACCTTTTTTTACTTTCACGTACACACCCGACATCCCTAACATTGCTACAGATACATTAGTATTGCATGTGGACGTGCTGATTTTTTTTTTTTTTTGCCTTTTTTTTTTATTATGAACGTATGCGACAGCGTGTACAGAGCATAAAGTAATAACCGAGCGGCAACGCCACGTCGTCGGATCAATATCGGGACGGAATGGCGGCAGGGATGAAAGGGGATGCGCTCTCGTCATGTGTAGGCTGATAGAGAAGGTAAAATACCAGGGGGTTTTCTGTTGTCGTCGTCGTCGTCGTCGTCGTCGTTGTCACTATTACCAAAGTAGTCTAGTACCCAAAGGAAAGGAAGCAAAGAAAGCAAAGGATACAAAACTACGGCTGAAGGCAAACCAAGAAACTAGACTTGTATCTAAAAACTTTCATGCGTCTATTTAAATATTCATATTTATGTCTGTTTTTTTTTTTTGTTTATTTAATAATTTGTTAAAAAAATTTTCAATTTATTCATGCTCTTGATTTATTTATAATTTATTGCGACACATAATTGATTTATTATTTTTTTTCCATTGATGAATATTCATCACCAAACACTATTTTTTATTTATTTAAAATTTTAATTTTTATTCTAGTAATTTTATGTTTAACTTTTAAAATTGAACGGAGCTAAAATTTTTAAATTTATTATTGTGATATTGGCAATCAATTGGCGAGTCCAAGCAAATTAAAGGAATACTTTTTCGGATGAGTAATGGGGCGAGTAGAGAACTTGGGGGGTGGACATTGACAATATTAAATGTGAAAGGGAATGAGGCACGTCTACGTATCGCGCTTGCTAGGAAAAATAAAACGTCGTTTCATTCGGTGACAAACGACCTGTGCCTCCTCTTTCTCTCTTTGCAACTCGCGTGTTGGAGGACTAATTTAATGTAGTAAACTTTTTGTGCACCCGATGACAGGAAGGGGACCCAGTGACACCCGAGTGACGGTTAATTTTTTGGTAATTATTCAATTCTGGTTTTAAACCCGGCGTTAGTTTATTACACTCTTTGAATATAAGTGGGAGTAGGAGTAGGAGTATTAGTTTACTTTAGTATATTCAACGGTTATAAATAGATAATGCGGTGGATAAACGAGGAACCCGATGGTGAATCTGGATGAAAGGAGCAGCCGGGCGAATGCTCATCATCACGGCATTAATGTCTTTAGACTCTAATAAACCCGGCGATATCATCAAACAAGTCTACATAAAATAATATTTAAACTTTGAATTATTATTTTGTGGATTAAGACTAATTTAACAAATTTTATTTGATATTAAACTTTACATAAACCGCACTGAGATTTATTTTACATCATCAACTTTTACGGCCTGTAAACCATAACCATTTTTATAAGCAATAAAAATATTTATTTTGTTTTATATGAATTAATAATTTAAATTATTTAGGGTACAAAAAATAAAAAAAATAAACCGAGTTAATAAAAGAGCGTGAAATAATAAATCTTAATCAAAAAGTTAAGCTGTCGAAAAAATATGTGACATTTTATCGCGTCTCGTATCTGGGAACACACCTGGTCTGCTGTAAAAATAAAAGGAAAAAGGAAAAAAAAAAAAAAAGCATCCGAATATGAGTAAGAAATATGAAAACCAGTAGCGAGAAGAAAAGCAGTAAAGTAGCCTTTAAAAAAATACATCGATAAGGTTTTTATTTTGATACCGAGGCAAAAGCTCAACACCGAGGGATGAATAAAGTATCCGGGGATTTAGTCTTGTACTCTCTCGGCACGAATTACCTATCGACTTTTTTACCCGCTCACTCATCCCGTGCTCACTCTCCTTGGTTTTCTAACCCCTTTGGATAGGAGCTGGATGCAGTACCTGCCCTCTGCACAACTGTGTTACGAAATACATGACGTAAATGCAGGGGCCAACCATCCGGGTGCGCTATCGCACTACTGACACATCATACATACTATCCCTCTTTTCTCCACCATCACCACCATCTCCACCATCACCACTCGGGACGCTGTTGTACTATTCAGCTATTCAGCCCCCGGATACTCTACTCGTGTACCTTGTAGTGATGAAAGACCTAACTACCTACACTTCACTACTAACCCAAGTATGATCGATTATTCTTTTAACCCCTTTTTTCCCTCATCAATTAACTTTAAACCTATTCATACCACGTTTCTCAATACTCTTATCATTTTATATTTTACTAATGTTTAATTGTTTTTATTCATTTTTTTATCGACAGTTAAATGACAGTTAGTATATTTTTTAATCCCATTTACATTAAAAAAAAAACTTATCACGACATTTATTTGATTTTTTAATAAAAGAAAATTTCAAAAAAATAATTTAACAAATTCATTAACTATAAAAAATAAAAACACAATATCATTTGGTTAAAATAACTAACATCAAATGGATTAGAGAAGTTAATTTCACGGTGAATACATATGAATTTTACATGGAGATAAAATACATAAACACGCAAATACATCCCTCTAAAAACCGCGTAGCTGCATTCCCTTTTAAATAAACCTCCATATTCAATAGTTTATGGTACTCGCTCTCGGTTTACATATTTCTGGACAGAAAACACTCCGACAAATGCATTCCTCACTATTAAACATATCTACTCCTATTAATTTACAGTGCAGTAACACATTCTCAATAAACTAATACCTATATAGCTAATTAAAAATTTCCAAGGGTAAATAATTGATGAAAGATCAGGATCAATGAACCCAAGCTAAATTAAAATAACTTTTAATGTTTTTTATTACGCGTGAAAAGTTGATGGAGTTTTTTAAAAATGGGTATGAAATTGGTTGAGACATTAGCTAATTTATTTCATATAACACTCGGTAATCTCCACGTAGATAAGACAAAATATATGTAGTGTAGTATATTATTAAAGTAGTAAAGCACAGCTCTAGAGCACAGAGTACAGTAACAGGGTATTCAGTAAGTATATATTCACAGTAAACTTCTGGATGGACGCCAAAACTAATATTACCTTTTCCCATAATAAGAGAATATTAAATAAAAACATAACTAGGAAATTCAATAGGCGGTTTTCCTACTCCAAGGCTATTTAATTTTATGTGTAACCAATATTTTAATTAAATAAGTCTCTTAGCTAATAATATTTATAATTTATCATTTTATCATTTGTTACAAGAGAATTAGTATATGAGATATAGTTTATCTGTCCCTTCAGATCCACTTTAACCAATTAAGATTAATTTGTATAATCATTAAGCTTTTGTGTTGCCCACTGGACTTTGGCTAGACTTTTATCAGCCAATCTATCAATTTGCAGACTAATTACTCATTAGAAAGTACAATTACCGTTAAATAAACCGATTTATTTATAAATATTGACAGCTAATTAATGATCATTTATTTCAGATAAATTTTATTCATATATTTTATATTACATTCATCAATATAATTGCATCATTAGTGGGCGTAATTGCGTAAACTTTTTTTTTTTCTACCTTTTTAACTTGGAAGACTATTGAGTTGAAAACACTCGACTTTTCTTATAATAAACCCAGACAGTTATGTATGTTGAGTAGATAAAAAATATAATTTTTTAAATTATGAGCCTGGGCGCAGGTCAAAAAAACAAACATTTGTTTTTAATTTTTTGAAAACAATAATGGCTGGAATTTTAATAAGTTTTTATCTGAAAATGATATTGCGATATTAGGATAACGAGGGGTGCAAAAAGGGGTGATTTCGTGGATTACTGTCTCTCGAGAATACGGCTAAGCTTTTTTTCGGCGTCTATTAAATTTAGTTTTTCGTCCCTCATCAACATGAATGAATTTTGATAGTTACTCTTTATAGGGGTGCTAATTTAACTCATATTTTAATTATTTTTTTTTTACAATAAACAAAATAATTTGACGTTATTAAAACGTTTATTTTTTTTGCAAAAAAGCACAATACGATTTTAGTGAAATCTCCGAGCGTCATTATTTTTAATTAATGACGTCTATTAAATGGAAACAAGTTTATCTCAGAATATTACAGAATTAATCAATACTTGAATTAAATTTTAATGAGTTAGAAAAGAATCTAATGGGTCACATGACTGTAAATCCAATAGAAAATAAAACAAACTTAAATTCCTTCTAAAGTAATTACAAGTTTGTCTATTAGACCCTTGAGTGTACGATTCTGTTCCAGTTTCTCTTCTAGTGGTTTAGAAAAAAATAAAAAAAAAAATATTCAAACCGACTAACTGAATGAATAGAATAAAAAAAATTTAAACAAATAAAAGTCTATGGATTTATAATTTGTATATCTTTTAGTTAAATCTATTTGATTAATGATTCGTCAGAATTTATATTGTCAAAGATTGAGTTTTATGAAGAGTGACATGTTTCTCGAGCGCGGTCATACGAATGTGTTAGTCATGGTTAAAATAATTTATGAGTGGGTCTACATAAAACATTTTACACTCTGACAACCAATGAACGATAATGACATTCAGATGACCAGTTGACATGAACACACACTTTCCTCTTTACCAACGAAACATCATCACCGAGTCTTGACGACGCGTCCATTTGTCTTTCGTCTTGTCTAATTCACAGCCACTTTAAATTCCGTGGACTCACCTCGTCGTACTCTTGAGCCGCATACATTATTTATATTCGAAAAATAATTTATTGCATGACCACTTAAATTACGGAAAAATATTGTTATTTGATCATCATCAAAATACTAAAGGAAATCATTAAGTCGATATTTCAGTAGTGGATGACTGACATATAGAGTTCTCTTTAAATTTTATTAAGTCTTTCTGAAAAGTCTAGAGTGTTTGGTTTCATTTCTTTCATATAGCCTCTTCCGAGGGTTTTTTAGATTCTTTTTTATTTTTTTATCTCACTCAGCAAACTCAACAGGACGCAGGAATCGATCTTCCTTACCAACCATCCTATCTTGTCTTTCATTCTTTTTATCTTTTTTTTCTCTATCTCTGTCTTAAGCCCCCGCTCCTCGACGGGCAGATACAAAGGCGGTACCGGGAAATAGTCTTGTGCAGCTTCCTTGAAACGAATTTCACTGGATTTAAATCCAAAGCCAAATATCATATTTCAAATGTGCCAAAGGTTATACTCCGTTTTATATTAAACCAAAAAAAAAAAAATACATATATATAATATACATTTAATAAAAAATATTTACCTGTCAATATTTTTCTGTTTTGTAAAAAATTTTATTATAATCATATTAATCATCTTATGGGCTCCTAATTTCTGTAGTCAAAAATATTTTATAATTGAACAAAAATATAAAATTTTCACTATCGATAAATGAATTATTTTTAAACGACTTAGTCTATGAAAAAAAAAAGAAAATGAATAAATCATCTGACAATAGTTTGTTTAAATGACCTGATAATTTTCATTTGACTTTTATTGGATGTAGTAAATTCTTTTTTTGGTCTCAAGTATTTTAAAAATTGATAAAAAAATTATAATTCTGTCTGTCGGTTGACATTTAATCGTGATTATATATTAAATGTCACAAACAATTACACACGAGTGCGTTATATGAAAGTAAATTAATTGTCTAGGACAAGTATTGCGGTGAAGAAAATAAAAATGAATAAAAACGTGATATGGTTATTTTATGTATATATATATTTTTTTTTTCGAGTGTCACTGATGTACGTTCTAACTAATCGGCCTTGCATCTCTTTCCCTGACAATAAATATTCTTTTTCGAGCACTCGTGTGGACACCCTCGGTACTATATATACATCGGAAAAATTAATTGCCAGCACGGCGATGCGGTCATTGCACGTCGTACTCACAACTACATGTAATGCTACAACACGTAGAGCTAATGGAAGAGCATTCATTTATGATATGAGATCGGAAGACGACTCGTTATAGTCATGAAAGAAACCATTCATAGAAACGTCATTCTCTCAGTACTCTATATATATTTATTTTAACTTAAGCTTGGCAAGTTCAAATAAAAATTTATAACTTTACAAAGAAAAAGTAAATAAATTTTTTAAAACTTCCATCTGAGGATCTTTACGCGCTTACTCTATCACTACATCGTGGCTCTGGATTTCCGTCATTTCCGGCACGGAAAATACGATAACTTTAGTCGTGTCTGAAAAGCGCTGAGTGCATGTGAGGTACTAGAGTTTTTTTTTTATTTTTATTTTTAAGAGGCAAAAAAAATTTTTGCTTCGATAGATAAATTTTATTTTAACTTAATTTTACTTCTAGAGCTATTTTAATCAAATACTATTGATTTTTTACTCCGAAAAATGGATAAACAATTTATTTAACAATGGAACGTCACTAAGGATGTGATTTCTACAATCACTAATCAGAAGTTAACAATTTTTGTTAAATTTACAATTTTTTTAACTCCAGGCACTTTTAGCTTTGACTCGAAATTTTATTTCCTCCTTACGTCAAATTGAATCGGTAGCTTTAAATATTTTCAATTATTCGTCATAAAAACAAAAAAATTCAAGATAAATTTATTCCAATAAAAAAAAACGTGGTATCGTATAAATAGATGATCAAGGAAAAACATAAAAATCCATTTTTGTATCTGTATAGCTTGACAATAATATTATTTCGGATTTAGTTATAACACAAGAAAACAACTAAAAGTATATGAATTTGAATAGTTTACATTTCCATGTCTATCTATTCAGTTGTATTTCCATATACGAGTGTATTGAGGGATGTAACTGCTTTTAACGTGTATAAATAATGTGTTCCTCGTAAATATATGACGTATGTATAAAGTCTGAATTATTGAATACTCTTGAAGGAATAAAAAATTTATCGGCTGAGTACACATCATGTGTATAGAAAAATCGTATACATTAAATTGTTTGGCCCTCGTACTCAAAGGAATATCAATTTTTTTTTTTTCTGAATCCGAAAAAAAAAAAGATATATACATATATACAATATAGATTTATTACTGTTTGATAGAGTATCATGTAGAGTCTGTTGACTATGTAATAATGACAAAGGAACTATTCTATTACCGGTCGACGAATAGATCTATAATCGGCATTGTGTTGATTCGATACAGACCCAACACACAAACAGTACCGAGGACGGGCGTTCCATTTGTGATTCCAAAACCTCACTAAATTCTAAACTAAACTAACTAAACATGAAGAATCCGAGACGAATGGCATAACAATGCGTAGTATTATTGTGGATGTAGAATGCGTGTTAACTAACGAGCATGTAGTAGCTTTCGAAAAAGCCTTCTCGTATTCCTGTATTTCTATGTTCGGTAGCTTTGTATCTCGCGTTGCAGTTTACCGACACATGAACCCCCTCTTCAAACTCTTGTCTTCAGCATCCAGGGTTACGCTGATTTATTACTCTCTGGCCTACAGTTACTGATGGATAACAAACTTTCTCTGTTTTTTATTATAAAAAAACAATCATTTATTATTTGTCTAAAAAATTTTATTAATTTTTAAACAAAATGGAGAGTGAAAAAAATAATAAATTTAAAAAAAATTTCTATGGGCTTATATTTATTTATGTTATGGTTAGCTTTTGACTCAGCATTATTTTTAAAAGTGTATTCAAAAAAAAGTTTAAAATAAATTATCTTATCGTTAAATCTTTATTGAAATTCTAATTAGGCAATTGACGATTATGAAGAAGCAATGTATACTAAATTCAAGATTTACATCTAAATGCCTTTTCGTCTATTTGTCATATATAAATATATAACCACGCCTATCTATGAACGGCTAAGTAAATAGATCAAGATAATAATGACCACCCGATGAGTCACACAATCCTGACAAAACTCTAAATGTGACCAGTCTTAAGAAAGTAACAAATAAAAAGCGAATGCTATTGTGACTTAAATATGATAACTGTTTAGTTGTCATACTTAATCATGAGCAGAGATGAAAATAAGAAAAAAAAAAAATTTGTTAAAGTTTTAAGGATGGTAAGAGTTTCTTTGAAATTTAAACATAAACTATTGCATCCGAGCGAGAGTGGTAGCTAATTGCAGAACGCATGTGTAAGATTAAGTGTACAGTCCACTGGTATTTTCTCTCCGAGCGTGAGCGTTAACTCACTACTTCTCAGTCCCTTTACTTCTCAACTCTTATTCGGGCTCACTTCCGTTCTTACTCTATCCTCAGAGATTAAAACAACCCAGACACATTTCCCTCAGCTCAGTTCCATCCGGGAACTCCCTTATTCATTGAGTCTCAAAAATAAACTACTTTTTTTTCATTTCCTATAAAACCTCTCTCAGCCTCTTCTCTTGCCTCAACTTGACATTTTTTTCCCTCAGGTCACTCAACTCTTTTTTTTTTTTTTTTTTTTTTTTCTATTCACTATACGCATTATTTATTTAATAAATATTTAAGAATCATATTAAAATGTGTACTTTGCATAAATCTTTTTGCAATTTACATAACTTATCCTTGGATAATTTAAAATACTGCCGGGCATGATTCAACAACTTGGAAGAATTCTTTCAGAAATTAAATTCTCTATAAAAAGTTGGTATTTTTTATTGGCAAGTTCGACTTCCTGCGGGATGCGTAGATCTATCTTTACGTATTAAATTGTTTAAAAGCAGAAAAATAAGAGTAGGAAAATTTATGGTGAATAAATGGACTCAAGCAACTCAGAGCAACAAATCAAAAGCTCGCGTTTGAGGTGTGCAAAAAAATAAGTCTAGAGAGGGTTTATTTTCCCGGTAATTTTAATGAGTGTTTAAATGAAGATGAGTGAGAGGTCGTTGGCATTTCCGGTTATTTTATTTGCCCTACATTTATATTTAATAAATATACATACATACATACATACATACATACATACATATATATGCAGTGTAATGTACTATAATGCAATCAAGACTGTCCTGCGGAAATTTAAGGTGGGTCTAGGGTGCAGTAACCAGAAGCTAAACCAGTAATACAACTAACAACTGTTACAATTACATTATAAGATACAGCTTCCGGCATAACTATATAATTTAACTCTATAAACTTTGACCGCAATACATTAGGTACTGGGAAAAATGGCTCGAAAAAAATGTTTTCTGTTATACTTCTCAGTGCAACTCTTTTCTGAAAAAGAACAGATCTCGAACAGACTAAACAATTTTATCAGCAAGTACTGAGGGATTCTCAAAAATCAAGTGCCATGACGAATTTCAGTCAAGTGGATGCGGTATAAAAACACGAGAAACGGCAGGTGGGATCGAAGACCCGATGAGGGGATCTCGCTGGCGAATCTTCATCTTGCTTTTTCAACATTTTTTTTTTTACTCTTTATCTCTTTCTCGGTTATTTTTTTTTATTTTTTTTCTCTTTTAGCCTCTACTCCACTCTAGTCTGTTCATTCTCAACGGCACTATCTGCATCGATGCTTCGGACCATCCCCGGTGTGTTTGCTGAGGACTGGACCACCCGTCGGGATGCTTACCGTCGTGAAACGAGCGTGAAAGCTTCTTGTTAGTTGTTAGGAAATACGAGACCAGCGAAATACTACCTTTTTTTTCTTTCACTCCATTCTTCTTTACTCTTACCCTCTTGGTTTTATTTTTTTTATCCCAATATAAACTATCTCTTTATATATCTGACGTTTAATTCCCATCTTCAACTCGACTCACAACTCAGTTCGACTTTAATTCGTCCGACGTGTCATTAAAAAAAAAAAATGTAAATAACAATAATCGACTATATTTGTGTGAAATCTGACTAGAGATCGGTTTTAACTTTAATAAGGTTGTTTCAGTATAAATTGTATAGAGTGCTGTGTCTCAGAGAATGTAGTCAGTTAAAGTTGGCTGGTAATGAGAGAGAAAAAGAAAAAAAAATAATAAAGAAAGAGAAATGCACCGCACGGCGCGCTAACTATTAGCAATTATTGCGATTCCGGTGGAAATTGCCGACGTCGCGCAACCCGAATAACAAAGACTTCTCCCTTTTCTCTTCCACTCTGCGCTTTTCAGCCCCGACGGGGTTGGCTCGGGTTCTCCACTCCAGCATACCCAATGCCATCCTATGGCTGCCACCAGGCGCCCGCCGCACTGTTATATAAAATATATATTCCATCGGCAACGAGCCGCATCGGTACCACCCTCTCTGTCTCCCTCTCTACCTCTCTATCTGCCTATCTCTCTTGTACCCCCTATGTTAGCTCTAGGAAATGAAATTCAATCTTCTTGTCTTTCGACTCACGGATTGATCGAATCTAAAGTTTTATAAAACGTGAGATTATGTCAAATTATTATAGTGTTTTATTTATTGCCAATCTATTACATGACTATTGACAACTCTATTGAACTCAATAAATATTTAATTTAATAAATTAAGTTAAATATTATTGGTGTGTGTGTGTGTGTGTTTAAAAAAACTAATCTAGTTATTGTGATAGTGAGGCTGGAGCTGAGTTGTATCTATCTAGAGACAAGTCTTGCTCGATTTCCCTCGCGAGCTTTCCGAGACGCGTAATCGATAGAGAAGCTTTCCCATCACGCTCGAGAAAGCCCAAGGAGTAGAAAAAAAAATAAAAAAAAAAAATATATATACCTACAAGTAAGTAGTAAAGGATATGTAGGTTGACGCGCACAAGCAGAAGGTCCAAAAGTCAATAGATAATGCAGCAATAGCAAATTAGATTTACTATTTTATAACTTTTACTTCCATGTCTCAAATATACCTACCCCTTATATTTTCCTTCTATTACTGTCTCTTATACTTTTATTCTTTCTCGAACCCGAGCTCTATTTCTCCAGCACTCACGCGAACATAAATGCTTTTACCCACACACACACTTGTTTATATTGACTGACCGTGATTGCGGTAGATATTTTTTTGGTCTCTCGGGACAGCCCTCGATATCTTAAATCCTCAAGATTTATTTTATAAAATATTAGTGTAGTTTATTTTAGAAAATTTTTATCCCAAGTATTTAAATATTGTTGTTGTTTTTTATTTATGCCCCCAGATTAACATTTTTAGTGTGTGTTATATTAATCTTATAGATTTAATTTTTAATGAATATAGAGTATGACAGGACATTAGATCTCTTAGAGCAGAGTCGAGTTTATTGTAAGATTGTTGATGGCTCCCGAAGGATGTGAATTTATTCGTGTCATCCGTGCGTTAACGAAGAAAAATAGTTGGACTGGATGGTAAAATACGTCAAGATATATATATGTATATAAGAAATATGTCGAGTCCTTGGAGTGCAAAGAAGAGCAGGGCGGTAAGCTCGAAGACATCAGTGTCATTATTATAAGTATACTTTTGCGAGAGCAAACGATGTTGAAAAAAAAATAATCCGGGAAATAATAGTGTGTATGGGGAAAAGATGACGAGGACGCGTTATCCGGGATGGTAAAACGAGAAATGTCATTTGCTGTTTCACATTTCACTGATTTTGAGGAAATTTTACTTTACGACTCACTGACTTGCCATTTTATTTTTTTATTTTTTATTGTAACTTTACATTTTTATAAGTACGTATAAAAATAACTATAAACTATCTTACAAAATAATATATTTACTTTTTATGATAATTATAGTATTGAGCTTATTGACAATTATTAATCACAAAATATAAATCTTTTATTTTGCTCATTGCATCTAAATTTCATCAACTTTCGTCATTAATACTAATGTTTTATGACATTCCTTAGAAAAATTTTCATCCTTATCTTTATATTTTATGTTGAAACATTAGTGTTGAGAATCTGTGGAATTTAACGAAAATTATAATTAAATTTTGTAATTACTGATTTCTGCGGAAAAAAATTACCATTTACAGTTATATTTTTTGTATCACATTTTTTGATGTATCCAGAATTAATACAACATCGATATTCACCCTGATCACTTTTAGAGATATCACTAACCATCAATTCACTCGAAGCTTGATAATAAGTTACGCCCAAAGGTTTTTTTAAAAACCTCGTTGTCATCCGTCGATCCTAAAATAAAATTAATTAAAGGACTATTGTCACTGTAAACATAAACATAAATATAAAGACATACCTGGTTAGGTTTAGTCCAGTATAAACTATACAATATATCTGAATCTATTTCAACAGAACAATTGACAACTAAGACTTGACCTTCAGCCACGTGGTCCAGTGATCCGTCATTTATTATGATTGGCTGATTTACATTTTTTAATTTACCTAATTTTATTATTATTTATCACTTGTTTATATATATACATAAACATAAATGCATTTTTTTTAACAAACTTAATAATTTATAAACCTACTTTTTATGTAAAGAAAAAAAAAAACTTGATCAGTATTGTCTTCATATTTAGTTTCACATGAATAGTATCCACCATTTCTTATTCCCAAATTATTCAAGACAAATCCAGTTCTTGGATTAAAAAATAATTCTTCGTTATTTTTAATTACCTAAAATAAACAAAATATAATTATTATTTGAAATCTTTTCAAGGATTTTAAATCACAAGTCATTGTACGATAAGTTTTTATAAAAAGTAAGCTAATAAAATTTTTAATTTAAGTTAATTTTAGTTTTAAATGTACCCCTTAAGTTCAATAAATTTTTAAAGAGTTTATTGACATGATATTTTTTATTATAAATATTGTTTGAGAGCTCCAGTAATTTAAACTCGAAAAAATTTCTAGCAGTACAAAAATAAAAGTGGTTTTTTGGTATCCAATTATTTAAATATGTATTGATAACTAATTGAATTATAAAAGTCTTACATTGTTATTGTGAAGCAAATGCACTGAGTAAAACGGTGAAGTTGGACGACATGGTATCGTAACATTATCATCTGTCGTACTTTCCAAATAATTTATTTTATTATTTTTATTTACAAACAAACGTTCCTTCGCTAAAAATAAATATTTGTATAATTTAATTAATATTTTTTATTTTTATAAATTATTTGAGAAACAAAACTCACATGTTACGTAGACGTATACCCAATAATTATTGGAACTGTTGTCATTGAAAGTTGCATAAGAATTATATTCAATGCATCCGTACCATCCGGTATCTCCGTAAACTGTTTTAAATCTCTCAAGTACACCAATTTCCTTATTATTTTCATTAAATCGTGTTATTTTAACTTCTGATGTCACAATCTAGCATTTTTACATTAATAAATATTTTAATAAACGGAAACCGGGACAAAATAAAACACCATTTTAAAAAATTAAATTATTTGAAAAACAAAAATAAAATTTTGCTTGACCGTTATGCCCTGGGCTACTAACTTGTCCCATTTCTAAGTGAACATTTACGAGAAAATTGTGTTTTTTTTTAAAAAGGTGAATCGATTTGTAATAATATATATTAAAAACTCACTTGGCTGTTATTTTTTGGATAATAAAATTTATTATTTTTAAAATTTGCACAATGTATTATCAGAACATCGCCATTCTGCATTATAACTGCTGGTGTAGTTGATTTTATGTCAATAGTCAATGCAATTAATACTATAAATGCAAAATAAAATATGTAAATTTATTGTTTAATAATTTATATTAAATAAAAAAACTTACGATAGATGTTTAAATTAAATAATAGAAAACACTTAAATAACATTGTAATTTTTTTTTTTTTATTTACTTATAAAAAGTTTTTAAAGTGTCAGCTTACATAGTGTTCAGAAATGAGTTAATATAATACTAATGTTAATAATCGATCACATTTTAACGCTGTATTTACTTGACTTGTGATTAACGAATGGGACATTAAAAAATCATAATAAACGAATAAAATTCTTGACGGTGTTGTTTTGGTAGGAGGGGAATCGTCAGATAACTAAAGAGTCAAAAATAAGAAAAAAAAAAAAAAAAGATAATAATGATTTAAAAAATTATTTAATCAACGTTTTAAAAATACTCTTTATTAAATTTTCTAATTTATAAATCGGTTATTTATGAAAAGTCTGTATTAATTTTATATTTTAGTGCGTGAAACAGTAATTTTTGTTGAAAATATCGTCTCACAATAATCTTTTGATTAATTGATTTGTTGTAATCTTAATGTTTTTTATACAATTAATACTATCAGTGCTTAATATTTGTTGATATCATATCGACTGGGCATGTAATTGTCTATCTGAATGAAAAAAAAAAAAAAATTCTGCTCAAAGTAAAAAATAAATCATAAAGATCCGTGTTATCGAATATTTTTTCAATACTAATTACATGTCTATCGATAAAACTATAACTGCCCAAATAATAAGTACTCTAATTCTTACGAGTCATTTTTTAAACATAAGACGGTCTAATTAGTAGCAATAAACTAATACGTATATATGGTGACAAAGAACACATTAAATTTATTGCTCAAGACAATTACATTACTTAACAATTTAAACTAAAATACCGATGGGATCATGATCTTTATCACGTAGGCTCTTTATTCCTCGGTTTATCCCGCTCTCATATGAAGAACGAGACTTATATACAGTGGCACAGTCGTCGACTTGTCATTTTTGCATTGTCGTCACGTAATATTACTGGCACACGTGGTGTAATATTCTCCCCTAGTGTACTGTACCAAGACAACACTACCTTCCTTTTTTTCCACCATAGCTAACACAACGAAATTTCTTTTGACGTTGTTGAAATGCACGACAGTGAGTTGAGAATGATCGAATATCGTCAAAGTTTGTGGATCTCAAATGATATATTCTTTTTCTTCCTTTTATTTTAGTTTTTTTGGACGTTCAACCTACATGACAAATATACCAAGTATAAGAACTTTAAAAAAATATTTTGAAATAAGTCTTTGTATGATTTTATATTGAACCATCCATGTTTAACCGGTTCAACTTTAATTAATGGTCAAAGCTAAAAATTTACTTGTCCAAGACTCGGCATTAAGTGAAAAAAAAATAAAAATATTTAAAACCAATAATTTAGCTTAATCCAAGTGACATGAGACCCGAGTACGTGATAAGTATAATAATAAAAAAAAAAAAAAGTCACCTTGTGATGCCCTACGACATTTTTTATTTTAAAAAACTCAACAAGTCTTTGGGCACGTTTTACTTGAGAATTCACGCTGTCACGGATATATTAGCCAGCGTTCATGACTCGTTGCAGTCGTTTCTCTCGTATCGATAAACTCACCATCACCACTACCACCGTATAGTAGTACCGGTATAGTTTTCCGACAAACATAATTTCACAATTTTATATTTAATACCCTCGAGACATCCATTTTGATTTACTATTTCCGAAAATATTTAATTCTAATACATTAAACTTATCATTATATTATTTTATAACTTGAATATATAAAAATGCAATATAAATATATGCCATCGGTTTTACATCCGATATAGCGCATTTATCTTTCAGTATATCGGTATCTGCATTATTCAATTCCGATGATCCGCAATAAAGAACCTATACCCGGAATAAAAGAATACCGTAATAATTTATATTTTATTTTTTCTCAACGAATTCATCACACGCATTTAACATTTTTTATTATGTTCCATACAATTGCAATTTTTTTTTCTTTTCATAATCAATTTAACACTTCCAGGACAGAGGATTTACGTTACGAGAGATTGTACTACTCGGGAAAATATTTAAGGTCTAGTAAAATAAAAAAAACTTTCAGCTGGAAAGTGTATAATTTCTATGAGCTAGTGACATTGCGGGTTTTAAGACTCACTTAAAGTCTTACTTACGTTGCTCTAATTTTTTCTTTAAAGCTACTTAAATATTTTTAATACTATATGCAAGTTAATATATGACAACATATAGTACGAGCTATATATATTTCAGTAGCACCTAAGGCGTTTTATAAATAAATTCAATTAACGTCAACATTGTATTGACAATAAATGTAACAAATTATTAACAATGACGTAACTACTGTACAACTTGTAGAGTAATTATTCAGTAAATGATACCGAGTATCGATATCATTGAAGCAAAGGTTTATGATAATAATATCTAATGGGGATGTCCAAGTCGAAAAAGATGGATAAAAAAATATATATATATAATTTTTAGCAGGCGCAGACGCAGAGTATTAAAAGGAAGAGAATTAATGAGTTTAATTGGAGGTAGAGGATTTAAATTTTTAGTTAGAGTTAACGGTTGAGGTAGATGGTAAAAATTTATAGTTTTAAAATGAGTTTAAAATAAAGAGGGCAAAAAGGCGAATAGAAAGAGGAGACTGATCTCTTGCTGGCAGATAGATATACGTCTTGGTAATTTTTCATCCTCAAGTCTACTTTCGCAGCGAGATTCGATTTCAGTCCTCTCTTTTGACATCCACGCTCTCAAGTTACTCTTGCCTTTATGCCTCTTCTTCCGCTTCTTTTCTTCGCCAAAAAAATAAAATACTAAGAAAATACGAAAAAAAGTACATTATACAGGAGAAAAAAAAATTTCAGCTGTGTGAGTTGGGATCAGATGTTTATTAAAAATTCCGCTTTTGTAATAAACGATACCTACCATGACACTTTACTCAAATTACTTTATACAATTACATTTAAAAACTCTTTATTTTGTTATAAACATTTTTAATTCCTTTACTTTTATTGTTATTTTAAAAATAATATAATTTAACTTGCAATCAAATAATTAAAACCATTTCCTCTAGTTTATTTTTTTTTACTTCCTCTGATATCAAATAATTCAATATCAAAATATTTATTTACTTAATTTTTTTTTTAATCAAAGTTCAATATCTTAATAAAAATAAATTAATCTAATTTTAATGTCTGTTAAAATAAAAATAACAATAAAAAAAAACTCAATATCAATTTATTCCGATGTGCACTACACTCAACAGAACTAATTGGATCACATATATGCCTTTATATATATATATATAAAATATATCAATAAAGTGTCCTGAGTGGTTGAATCGTTCAATCTTCCACTCAGTCGACACTTACAATGCAATATAGGTTGGATCAGCATCACAATGCCCATTAGCTTTTAATATTGACTTTGATAAATTTAGGCCACGCGAATTGGTTTTTTTTTTCTTTTCATTTAAAGTTTATTATTTTATTGGTAATTTTTATCTGAGTGATAATTGAGTGAGTGGGAAATTAAATAAAGTAATTAGGATTTAAAAATGAGTCCCAAGATGTCGCTTATGGTAGGACTCATTGTAGACTCATCTCTGTAAATTATTGCTCCGTGCACTTGGACCAATTCCCCGAGGGGTGGTTACGTGGGTACACGATGCCACGGTACGTGACTTACAGAATCCGCAAACTCAAAGCTGCAGACGGGTAGCGAAGACGCATCTGCTAGTACGATGTTCTGGAGATCGTGACCCGAAATGTTTCCATAGCTTCCTATACTATCTGACATCCTAGTTTCCTGTAAGTCTGTGTGTCACTATAAGAGTGTATGTGGGTTTTAGATTGTTAGGTCCCGGTAAAATGAGGGCTTTAAAGCTCCAACACCCACTAGTGCCAACTTAATTCATCACACCGATTAGGAAATATGTTATATAACCCAATTCTTGGGTAACCGACTTTGTTCACCAAATGGATTAAAGAGTATTATGTTTCAACCAATAATAACTTATCTGGATTATAAACTTGCAAGAACTAATATTTACCGAGTTATCTGATTTATCATACGGAAAATAATTTTTAATTACCTTAAATAAAATTTTATTTATAGATTCTATAAAAAAATAACGAATAACTTAATAGAGTAAACGATAAAAAAAAACGACAAAAATTTTTTTATAGACATGACCACCCTGATTGTATGGTTGAACGCGTATTAATGTAAATCGGTGTTATACATCGATGCAATCGACGCCCATACCCATCATCCATGGTGTATAAACACTATTATATATATACATATTCATATATAGAGTATAGAGCTTTTGTTAAATTTTTTCCTGTCGTTATTTTCTCTGATGCATATTTTTATCACTATACACGCACTGGAGTTTTTAACCGCACATGAATTATTAATATAACTATGAAAATAAAAAAATTATTTATACATCAAAAAATATTTGAGAGAAGTAAAAATAAATATAAGTTTATTCCTTAAACATTTTTAAAAATAATTATAAATATCTATCATTATATTTCTAAAGCTCGATTTAATTTGCCGGAGCACGTTTCAGAATTTATTTTTAAAAAAATAGTTAAATAAATATATAGCGACTATTGATCTCAACAGAATCTACGAGGGATCAAAATATAAACGGGCAATTTCTTTTGTCTCAGTATAAACGATAGGTGATAGGAGAACTGGCCATCTTCCAATAGTGTAATAAAAAATAAAAAAATATAACAATGATACATAAAATAAAAAACCGCGGAAAGAAAGAAAGAAAGAAAGAAATGCTTCTATTATTGCACCATTAAACTTTTTCAAACCGTCAGGCTATTACTATTATAGTCACAATCCCACTAGCACTCGTACCACCCAGTCTTAACCTCAATCGCTTTGCTAAATTAATTCTCACCACTTTTTATATTTCCAAGTTAATGATATCAACTGAGAGAAAAAAAAATAACGTTATTTGTCGCATCATTTCATCCCTCTGTCCTTTGTCTCTTTTAACGTGCAGCCATTCGGATCTCTGCCAGAAACACGTTCCAAATTTTTTTTCTCATAAAAAATATATTGGCTTGTACTTAATCAACTATATACATATATATTTTATATTTTTTTTATCACTACATTCTTTGAAATAATTGACATTTATAAAACTAATGACAAACAGAATTTATATTGAGTTAGACGAGAGCTACGGGTTTGTTTGCTCGGTTTGCTCCTCTAGCCAAAGGCTTCTGAACACAACTGGTCAACAAGTCGGCAAAAAAAAAAATATTCCGTTATATAATTCAACAAAAAAATAAAAAATGACTATACAAAATTAAGGTATTAAAAAAAAATTAAATATTTAACTATTGTGCGACCCCATAGCTAACGTCCTTGTTAACTAAAACCACTCGATCACTCCCCAATATTATTTATTAAATTTCAATGAGGTTCTATTATAAAGCATAACTGAAATACTCGAATTGTTGCGGTTTCCTAATTCAATTTTTACTTCTATTCACAAATTCATCCGATTATCGAACAATAATTATATTTATTCACTTCTTACGGATAGCAGAGCTAGCCAACACCTTTTAGAACATGATCTAAAGAAATAAAAAATAAAAAATGTGTGCACGCGTTAGCGTCGAATGTCTCTAGTCATAAATATCGACGATGACGAAGATAAAACTAGTGACACGGGTCGACGTGCCCTTAAGCTCCGATACGTATGACAATTCTCTTTTTTCTTCACCCCTTGAACAAGTACCAGAGTATAAAGTAGACGTTCTACCCTCTAAAGATTTATAAAAGACTGAAAAAAATTTTTTCTTGATCTTGTCGCTTTTATTCTGAGGAGAAAAAAAAAAGTTACCGACACATCACTCCTCTTAAGCTTGATATTTTTTATT
Source organism: Microplitis mediator (assembly GCF_029852145.1). NCBI lineage: Eukaryota > Metazoa > Arthropoda > Insecta > Hymenoptera > Braconidae > Microplitis > Microplitis mediator. The sequence goes on from NC_079979.1 coordinate 20,781,750, forward strand.
CTTACCAGTTCTTTAATACACAATAACAATATATTTTTTCGCTATCTTGACAGTTAATAATCTTCTCAATAAAATAAATCATCATCTCTATCTTCGAGAGATAATTAATAATAAATTTTTGTAATATTTTTCAGAATGCCGCCTTCACAGCAGCAAGTGACCGTTGGTTCACTAGGCGGAATGGTGGGCCCAGGAAACGGAACAGGAACGACTGGAGCCCAGGGTCAGCCTCTAGTGATGCCTAGTTTTCCTCTCCGTGCAGCAGTAGGACCTCACTATTCACCATATTCGCCATCACGGTTCCACATTGACAAGCGTTGTCAGCACAGATGCTCCTGGAAATGTTTCTCAGTTGCATTGATCCTTCTCACTGTTGCTCTCACAGCAATACTAGCATACTTTGCTGGTAAGTTTTAAATATTTAAGTCAAGATTATAAATTGTCGTAAATAAAAAGGGTATAATTAAATAAATTTGTCAATGCAGCAAAACAGGAAAACAAGCAAATTTCCGTTAAATTACTATTTTAGTTTCCTAAAACTTGGTGATTGTACAACTGGCTGTTATGAGGGTACAACGACTTGGGAATGGTTTTGGGAATGGAGGTCACGTTTCTCGTTGGGACGACCAATCCAATGGGGGGTGGGGATGGCAGAGGGTAGTGGAGTAGCGGGGTAACGGTCTATGCATAAGTTGTATGTTGTCAATGGAGCGTCCATGTAAACGCCGAGACTTAGCAGCTCTCAATAAGCCAATAGACCGTTAACGATTTGGCTTAATGATGGAGCCCAAGCTTGCTTTCTTAATCGGCGGGTCGATGGCCCTAGCTCACTAAATACTTGCTCTTGCTCTTTCTTCTCACTTTCTCAGTTATCTTTTAAATAGATCTAGTCGTCTTGCTTCAGCAATCGATTTACACAGACTGCCAACTCGGAAAGTTGCCACCGACTACCACGAGGGAGGAATATTTAACGGTTACATAATAAATGTATTTTGGGAATATCGTCACTTGGGATTTTGAATGGCAAGTTTGATGGGCTGCAGAGAAACATGAGTTACAATTTCTATAACTGGAGCTATAGGAGCTAAATAAAAGTTTAGATTAAAGCAAGCAATTGTTTGAAGAAAATTTACCCTCACTAATCGACACAATTTTATATCGGGTGGCAATCACACTGACCCTACTTCTGATTACTAGTGACCGTTCTGACCGTTCGACAGTACCAACTGTCACTTCTTTATTTTGGGGAGCTTCTTTTTTTTATCTCAACTCACTCTTTTGCTTGATCATCAATAAAATCCTCACGTTTGTTATTTTTTATTTGGATTTCCCTTTTGTAGCAATGAAAAAGTATATTTTATTTATGTATTGAAAATGGTAAAATTTAAATTTATAAAATAGAGAAATAAGAGTAAATAATTAAGGCGATGCCAACACAGTGGAATTAATATGGTAATTGAGGATGATATTTGTTGGCTAGAGAAATTCAAAGACCACTTGGATACGACAAAACATTAAACGCTTAAGGCATTATTTATAAAGGAGTTAAATTGATGAATTTTCATGAAACACTTAAAAGAATAAAAGGTAGATCGATAAAAAAAATGTCACGAGGATTTAGCTTCCTCATTTGGTAGTCTGTCCGAGCAGATACGAAAATCCCGGACCTCCCGGACCTCCCGGACGACGGTCAAGGTTCTGTAAGGTATAAGGTAGGATGATTTATCCCCAGGAAAGTGGATGGAAATAAATGGGATTGAAGAGCCATAGAAAATGGATAAAAACGAATATACCATGAGCCCATATCCTCTTCTTCCTTTTTCATACTTGTCATACTTCTCATACTCGTGCTCAGCTCTCAGCTCTCAGCTCTCACACCGTACCAGCATAATACCCTTTATGTATATACTTTACTTACTTGTCACAGAACTACGAATTTAAAACCGTCAAAAACGGTATTATATATAAAAACTACTGTTATTTCTGGTGCACTTGCATATTCTGTTAAATCGACTGTAGAATCCAATCTGCCTAGCTGTTTGCCGTTGCATTCGTTTAATCCACACCCTTCTTCCACTCCCTCCCTTTACTCACTTTACGCGTACAACTTTTTACAAAAATCACTACGTTAGACTTATTTATCTTAACTGACAGTTTTATACATATTATTCAATTCTGAATATTTTTTTTCTATTTTTTAATTTCATTTTGGCTACAGTTTCAATCAAGATAACTCACAAATTATTGAATTTACGTCAAAATTTAAATAATTATTTTTTCTAGAAAAATAAATTCTATATAAATTTTTTTGTTTCCATTTTTATCATATCTTTGATACTCGCGCCAGAATTTTTATTTAAAGCATCTCATTTGTAGATAAGAAAAGTTTATTCATTTTCATTCTATTAAAATCTTTCCGTCTTTAAATTGAAATTCCGAGTCAACTATCGATAATACGAAAAAAAAAAACATTTTAGGAAAATTTTATAGGAAATTAAATTTCCTAAAAAAAAAAAGTATTTAATGACTTGCTCGTGAACTCAATTGTTTAGAATGAATGTAAATAATTTTGAAGTTAAGAGAAATAAAATAGTAATTTGTTTTTATAAAATAACACTCAAAGAAATGGGTTTTTAAAAAGTTTTAAACTCGCTTATCTGACCCTGAGTAACGAAATCCAAGAAGCACGTATCAGTATCAGTAGCAGCAGCACCAGCAGCACCAGCAGACGTCCTCCATAACTACAATCATTGATCCACAGAGACTCACAGGTGCAAAAGGTTAGGGAAGCAGTTGGGAATTCAGTTCTCTCTTCACCAGCCAGTAGCTACTTCTGGTACTTCTGGTACTTCTGGTACTTCTGGTACTGGTGCTACTGGTGCTATTGGTGCTGTCGCTTCTGGTAGCTTGCAATAAAGTAAAGAAAAATAACCTCTTAATGTGCCATGAAATTTCAAACTCTGCGCTCCAATTTTACTCGTATCAATCGTAAAACTCAGTAGTATCTCAACAAATAATAAAAGCAATATTGTATTATTTTTTTATCCTCTTGGCGTACCCATGGATTCAGTAATAAATTTATACCATGATAAATTAAATTCGTTGGCAGTAGCAATTGAAATAATAATTATTTTTAAGTAAATAAAAGTTTTGTTGAGTATGTCTTATCTAAAGATCAATGGATCAAAACGTAAAGTAGAGAGGATAAATTTCAATGGCAAGTTGTGTACTCGCTTGAGCTAGATGATAACTCTGTAATAGTAGAAGGCTGGATTATCCGGTGATAATCCATTGAATATAACTGGGGAATTTTAGTTCTGGTATCATCGATTCCAGGTCTGCTGCATCAAGACTCAACTTCTCAAACTCTAGTAATACCTGTATATAATAGTTGTAGTAGATGTAATTGAAAAAGTTGCTTGAGTCTAGAGCCAGAGTATCTTTTAGTCCACATTCACCAACATTCCCTTTCCTTTTCCCTATCATCTACCTTCGTTCTTATCCCTTATATATAATTCAAATCTATCAAAAATCCTCTTTATTTATTATAAAATTCTAACAAAAATGCACACGAAAACTCAAAGTTTCTGTTTAAATCAAATGAGTGCATTCACAGTTGACTGAAATTTAATTTAACAATAGTTACGCAGTGGGCAGACCCTCAAAGGAATATAGTCGGGATACTCAGACACGTTCGAGTATTGGATCTGCGGTTTCCTTTTCATCTTTAGGTCTCACCCCTTTTGCGATAAGGGCCTTCATGTACTCTGTACACCAAAACTTGCTCTTGTAAACTTATTTTTTAGTTTTAACTTTACAAAACAGTATTTCCTTGGTTGGTAAATACGAAATGTCAAAACTTTAAAAGTTTACCTCCGTGTCCATAAAATTCAATATTCTCACTCTTATAAAATATAATATTAGCTATACATATTATATATCATTAACTTTTATTTATTTATTTCCAATACCAAGATATCCATGAAACTAAATAAATTTTTTTATTGCCACCCTTACCCAGAACTTTCCTTTGCTCTCACTTGATAAATTACAAAATTCGCTCTATTTGTCAGCATTCAAAATTAATAAAAGATAAATTTAATTTTTACAAGTACGTTTAATCAAATTAGATATTATCTCACCCTTGTGGAATTAAATAATTATCAATAATCTTGTGAATAAAAGGGATGAAAAAAAAAAAAAATTACGCGTAAATTTTAATCTCTCCGACGTGTGAGATAACACATGGGCGTATATACATGTACACAATTATTGGAATTTTCACATAAAGAGATTCACTCAGAGTGAGAGTACACCAGAGAAATGAATCCAAATGAAATTTCGACAAATCTCATTGTACAGCCCTTTGTTTTCCTCCGGCCGTTTGGGTACTGCCAGAATTAAACGAAATTGAAATAAAAGAAAAAAAAAAAAAAAAAAAAGATTTAAAAGAGAGAAGAGTGTAATGAAAATTGAAAATAAAAGGTCGGCAAAACGTTCGCTAAAATGTGGATTCAAATGGTTTTTGAGATTCTCAATAGCACGCAAGCTAGTCAGCCCACTCGGCATTTACTATCCCGCTATTTTATTTTATATTTTTAAACACACATACACACACATTCCTGAGCGACTTTTTGATAACGATCCTAATGGATTATCCAATGGATATATATTTTTTTGACATACGATTGACTGCTGCAGCAAATACGGTCTCAACAATAGATTAAATATTTTAATTTTTCGAGCGGAAGAAACTCTTTGACGTCACCATTGATCAAGTCGATCAAGTCTGAGAACTTGACTAATCTCGCCCCGCAACTTGTAATCATTTAACACTTATATCTTCCTGCCTTACCAATACTCGACATTCTCCCCTTATATTCTCTCCTTCTTTATCTTATCCACGACAGTTAATCTCTAAATTGATTCTTTTAATTTATAACTCCCATAAATTGTCTCTCGCTTGGTTATAAAACCAAATAGATTTTAATTTACACTTTGATTTAATCAGCCACTCGATTATTTATTGTTTTATTTATATATATTTACAGCCGTGAGTTCAATGCGGCCAATAGACAACGCCAATTGTATTTTGGACCAAGATTTGAAAACAGTTACCCACGAGAATACAAACATCCACGATCCGATTTCAACCCAACTGCCGACAGAAGGTAAAAATATTTTATTGTACTATATAGATTTTTTGGTCCATTAACCAACGGATCATTTACAGAGTCCCTTCCAACGAGCACGGCGGAGCACTCGAGTGCCTCAGACAGCAGCAGTGGCGAGCAGCAAAGTGACCCTCAGATCCAGCAGTCAGCCCAACAATGGCCAGCAGTCTTGGAACTAAAGGCGTACGATGTTGCCCACTTTGCCACGATATTACCCTACAATTTTTGGCATTCCGAGTTCCGTAATAAGCAACCGGCATTCATCAGACTCAACTTGACACTACCCTGGAGTGCGAATTTTGCTGTATACGGCAGACGTAATGTCGCCCCAAGTGTCACCCAGTATGATTTCGTTAAATTTGTACGCGGCGGAAGAGTAGATCAGAGATCCAAGCGACAAGTGATACCCGGTGCTGTCAGTTTTATGGAGGAGTCAATTATACATGAGGAAGTACGCTCTGTTGACGATCGTGTGAGTCCAGATAATCGGGATAACGAGGATGATATCGATAACTACCAGCATATCTTGATGAAGAGGCAAACACACGAACCACTGTATGTCAATGTCAGTTTATTACAGTACCTCGATACCGGACGCTGGTTCCTATCTGTTTATAATGATGAGTTACGGCCATACAAAGTTACGCTCGTTGTCACCGAAGCCGAGGGTGTTTCTACAACATGTCCTAATGATTGTTCTGGACGTGGATCATGTTATCTTGGGAAATGCGATTGCATTGATGGTTATCAGGTATTTAAATCATCACCAATTCGTTCACTGGTTGCTATTAATTACCGTGTGGTAAAAATATTATAAATATATATTTTTAATTGACACAAATTTCAGGGAGCTGATTGCAGCAAAAGTGTTTGTCCAGTTCTATGTTCATCTCATGGACAATATGGAGGTGGGATTTGTCACTGTGAAGAAGGGTGGAAAGGTTTAGAATGTGACATTCCACTGGGTGATTGTCAGGTTCCTGATTGCAATTCACATGGACAGTGTGTTCGTGGCTCTTGTGTCTGTAATCCCGGATGGAAGGGTGAATTCTGTGGAGACCGTAAGTTTTAATTTATTTTATTTTATTTTATTTAATGGCATCAACATTAATTATCGACTCGACACTTTTTTTCTCTCTTTGCTAATAGTAAAAACATTTTGTTGATTAAAGAGATGTTTTCTAAGACGGGTGTATAGTTAAAGATTATATATTGCAGACCACGGTCTATAATTAATGCCCGAGTAGAGAATTTCAGAGTATGACGAATTTACATGTGGCCGAACTCGGTTGGTGATATTCAGTAGGCGGTAGGCAGGCAGACGTTGCGTGGATTTTATTCTCGCAAAGATTTCCATAAATATTCGGTAGATTTTCGCAGAAACCGTTATGTCACTCGGTACACTCTTGTACTCTATCCCACACCCACACCCACACCCACATTCATACCCAATCTCTACTCGTATTCGTACACGGACTCGTACTCTTACATAATACGATGCGCGTTAGATACGATTCCACTACTCGAGAAATAAATTCCGGATGGCTGACGATGTAAAGAAGAAAATATTATTATATAAAACCTACTATTCACAAATTCATACTAACTCTACTTATTTCGTTATATACATATAATAATAATAAATAATAACCATCGCATTATATTTCAATGGCCATTGTATAGGATGGAAAAATGGTTAAAATACTATATAACAACTGGATAGATTTATTATTCAAATTTATATGATACTCTTATTATATTTAATACTCATACATTTATTTAATATATTTTATAAATTCATTTTTAATTAACAAAAGCTTGATTTATTTTTAAATTTCATTTTCCGCAAAAAATTAAGAATTTTAGAAAATTTCTTATATATATTTTTGTCATATCTGTAATAGTTTAGCTGGAATTATAATTTTTTTACAATAACTTTTGAATGTAAATTTAAAAAATACTTAAAGTTTAATTCTTTAGTGCGGGCAAAGAGACTGACGGAATAGAAAAAAAATAAAAAAGATTGCTTGGGGAGTAATAATTTAAAAAGTTTGTCCATTAATTCCGTCTGTTACTTTAATCAGTAGTTGGAGGCACGAATACATTTTTATAGTTATAAGATTTTTATAATAAAATATTAGATTTGACTAAACGATTAACTTAACTATTAATCATTAATTGATTAATCACTTAAACGAGTTAGTGTGCTCTGTCCAATAAATAAAATGAATTTTTCTATACAGCGGATTGTCGAGATCCAACATGTAGCAGCCACGGAGCGTGTGTCGCGGGTAAATGTTACTGCAAAGCAGGCTGGCAGGGAGAAAAATGTGACCAAGTGGACCAGAGGATCTATCAGTGTCTTCCCGGATGTTCAGACCACGGGTCCTACGACCTAGAAACCGGAGCTTGTATCTGCGAGGAGCATTGGACTGGCGGTGATTGTTCCCAATCGAGTTGTAGTCTCGATTGTGGATCTCACGGGTCATGCGAGCAAGGTCTTTGCAAGTTAGTACTTTTTAGATAATTTTATAATTTAAATCTACTTTATAAGTGATTCAATAAATTGGCATCTTTGCCGGTCCACTGACGTTTCATTCTTATAAAATAATTTATTACGGATTATGATGACACGTTTTTTTTTAGATGCCACGACGGTTGGACGGGTACCAAATGTGATCAAAAGCCATGCGACCCCCGTTGCGCCGAACACGGCCAGTGCAAAAACGGCACTTGTGTTTGCAGTCAAGGATGGAACGGACGCCACTGTACTTTACGTAAGTACTTTACTCTTATTTTATTCTCTAATTTAATAATTCTTACCGTAATAAATTAACTTACCTCTAAAGTGATCAAAATTTTTCTTTAAAAGTAATTGAGATATTTTTTTTTTTTTTTTAATTCTAGTAAAAAAAAAAAATTTTTTTTAAATTAAATTTATTGTTATTAATTTTTAGCTGGATGTGAAAACGGTTGTAGCAGACACGGAATATGTACACTTCAAAATGGAGAATACAGTTGCGAGTGTTCTGGTGGTTGGGCTGGTAGAGACTGCAGTATTGAACTTGAGACTGAATGTAAAGACGAGATAGATAATAATAATGGTAAGTACTTTTATTATTTTATTTTATTTTATTGTATCAATGACTAATTATTTATTGTAATTATTTTTATAGACGGAATGATGGATTGTTTCGACAGCGAATGCTGTTCGCAACCAGCGTGTTCAAAGCACTTGATGTGCTTAGTGAGCAGTGACCCGGTAGAAGTACTTCTCCGCAAACAGCCGCCCAGCGTAACGGCATCCTTCTGGCTGCGCGTAAAATTCCTCATCGAGGAGAAAAGCGTCCAGAGTTACGTCCACGTTGACGAGTATGACGAAAGGTAGGATCAGCTTTTTATTATGTTTGATTAGTACAAATGATTACCTTTAAGATAATTTATTATAAAAAAATTTAAAAATTTAAAAAAAAAAAAATTATTTTTCAAAATTGATAGTTTTCAAAGAATAGATTAAAAAATATTTATAAAATAAGTAATAAAAATAAAATAATTTTTTTTTTGCCAGTAGGTCTCGCGGTAGATTAATTAATTAATAAATGATAAATATAATTGCCACGATTTTGTAATAAATATTCGAGGCACGCGGCGTGCGATTTATAAATTTATTTTATTTAATTAAATATCTTGCTAGACGTCATTTTACTCGATTGTTTTTATTATTCACGACAGGGAACAAACACAATCAATTAAATCAACAAAGCGTTTTTTTTTATTTGATTGAAATTACTGATAAATAAAACTATTGAACATACCATTGTAAGATTTAAAATTTTCTAAAGACAGAAAATCGTTACGGGAACGATGTCCAGAGTCGAAGCTACAAAAACTACTTGGACATTTACAAAGACACTCAACGAAACACTCTGCTCAGTACACGGGACATAAAAAATAAAAAATGAAAAATAAAAAATAAAATGTGTATGTAGTCGGTAGTCTCTGTCGTGGAGGACGGTCAAGTAGGAAGGACGTCTAGCTGTAGTTTTATTTAACGTGTCCCACGGGATGGTACGTTTTAAATCGCTGTCGAATCTTGTCGAAAACCCTCAGGTCTGCCGCGCTGGGTGGTGACAAGCTCACTCCAACCGGAGCTCCTTAAAAAAAAAACTCTAACCATATAAACCAACCATCCGATTCCTAGTGTTTGTAACCTGCCACCACCTTTCCCTCTCCTGGATTTCAAATGCATTGACGATCGCTTCGATAATATTGCTATTAAATACACAACTAACTCTTTAAATAATTCAATTATTTTAATTTAAATAATAGTAAATTTATTTTATAAAAAATAGAATTAGTTGTGTAAAGTTAATATTGCCAAGACGTATCTGTTGTTAAATTGCATTTGTACTCAGGGGAATCGTGTAATTGTCTAGTGTTTTAACCTTATGTGTTTAAACCTTAAACCATATCACCAATATCACTCACCCAATAGCCGTTTGTGACTCAGTCCGCAAATAAATTGTCATTGATAAATAATAATGAGACAAATAAGAGTTTAAAAAAAAAAAAAAAAAAAAAAAAAAAAGTTTTATTAATTCACGAACTAGCATTTGCTTTCGCGTACCTTTTCTTGATTAGTTCCTTTCCGTATTGTTATATATCATTATTATTATTTTTTTATTATTATTATCATTATTATTTAATTTATTATTTTATTATTATTATTATATGGCTAAAGTTTTTAAATTGCTAAGATTAGTATTTTAAGAATAATGGCGGATAAATGCTAGCTATTTCATTATGTGCACTTTTTTCTATTATATATACATATAAATAATAATTGCCCATGAATTAGGATCGGGCAAAGCGAAAGGATCAAATGGTAATGAATTGAGTATCGAGTTGGTAAATTAATTGTTTGTATTGATCAGATTGAGAACAGTAGTTGATTAATTTGTCGACTCGATTCTCGGATTCAGCCGGATGACAGACACAAGTTTTAAACTGGATTAATCTTTTTTTTTTTTTTTATTATTTTTTTTTAATTTTTTTTATTTTTGTGATAAGAATGACGGTGATGGGAACGAGTGGGAATTAAGTCCGAAGATATCACGAGTATCAATCAATTTGTTACCTGTCACCGGAAGACAGCTCGATATTCTCTATTTGTCAATATAAATCATGATCACGCTACATGTCTAGTCAAATCGATTCGCGGAGTTCAATTCAGGTCAACACATTGATAATCAACAAACAAACGTTGACATTAACAATCGTTATTTTTAATTTTTTTCAGCCGAAAATATAAAATTATATTTAAAAATATTTTGAATCGGAAAGTCTGCAAGTAAAAAAATGAATAGTTTTTCTTTATACTTGGAAATACCTCGAAACCCACTTACCGATGCATGAAACTTTTAAATTGTCGCGGGATAAAATAAATCACGCGTTGACGTACGTTACTCGTAAAGTGACTCGAGAGTTAGTCTCAAGACGTTGATCTTGTGAGTAAATTTAAACCATATATGTATAAACGAATCTATTTTGAATTTTCTTAGCAACAACGCAAACGCAAACGTAAACGCAAACGTGAATTTCAAGTTGTTGTAGAATAAGAACGGATAAAACGAAAAATAATGTTAAATTGTATATATAAAAGTACGAGGATACAACAACAACAACAACAGCAACAACAACAACAAAACTAGTAACAACGAGTAGAGTACAGAGGTGGAGTACAGTAGGCCGTGTAATCGATTTTAGAGTTTTCAGTGTAGTGTAGAAGAGTAGAAAAGAAAAAGTTTTGTCAGACACACATGGGAATAGCTACACTAGTCTAGTGCGATCGATAATCACTCTACTCGTTCTCCCAACTGAGTAACGTTACGTTACGTTACGTTACGTTACGTTATTTTATTTATTTTTTGTTTTCGTATACGAGCCAATACAAACAATCTTATCGAGGAAATTGTTAACACAAACAGTTGAATTTTACTTACTGCGAAAAATAATGACAAACTTTTATAAATTATTACCTTTTTTTTCATATATTTTCGTTCAACTTGTTTTTTTTTTTTATTTTTATTTACCCTAACAAATTGTGTCTGTCATCAAAGTACCTCTATATGTTGAGTGTATCTACTGAGAAAAGTGAAGCAAAAAAAGTATTATTTATCATCTAGAGTAAATAAAATTTAAACAATTGATTACTTTATTTTTAATCTAATAATTTTTAGTTATTACTCATCTTTGAGAGAAAAAAAAACCGACGTCGGGATTCGATCCGTGATTTTTCAATTACAATCAAGTAGATTTATATGAAGATTATTATTAATTTTTTATGTGAAAGAAAAAATCGTTAAAAAGTAATTAAAGTTTGGACTTTATTTATTTATGAAAAAAAAAAAAAAGCTTGATTTTTGTCAGTATAAAAACGAGTGAATGGTATAAATATGAGTGACTGAAGAATACAATAGTATGTATGACAAAGTACGCTTGATTAGTGTGTCTACGTCTATTGTGTCTTTAAATAACGTACAGAGCATTGCAACAACGAGAGTAAGTGAACGAAAGTTTTTTAAAATAATAATGATAATAATGTGTAAGTGAGTGAGTGAATGACGAGCAAATGAAAGTAATCGAGAAAGCTTTGTTTAAATAGATATTATTATTTTTTTTTTTTTTCTAAAAAAACGAATTATTCGAAAGAATAAAATTATTAAAAGAAGCTTTCTCGATCGCTGCACGCGTTAACGGTTTTATCCATAAATATAATTGTGAATATGAATAAATAAAAATTTAAAAAACCGTGTGTAACGTGTTGCGAATTTTGTGTTCTCGGGTGTGCAATGTTGCGTACGAGCATCGTTATTACCCGCGCAAGTGGGTGTTCTGTGACCGTGGTAACGCCCTTTCTTCTCGTTGGTTTTCCCACACGTAGTGCGTTCTGGAGTTCCTTTACACCGTGGTAAGTTGCAGCTCAGCTCTCGCTAACAAAAAAAATGCAAACCAAACGTTCATATGTCCAGTTTCATTTATGCATCCCGCTCGTTACCAACAAATCATATATATTATATATATATATAAATAAATACATGTTTTCATAGCTCCATACTCTTGGCCTGTCTCTTTTTTAATTAAATATTATTATTATTATTATTTTATGTTACACTTTTTAATAATCATCATTATTAATCATATATGTCTACTTATTGTTCTGCTCGTTTAATCTTCGGTTTCTTAATTCATTAATTATTTCATTTATTTAAATTGCTCGATTTTTATAATCGGTCTCTTTTTATTATATTAAGCTTGTTTCACTTTATTTTCGCTCTTATTTTTCACGGCCCTTATACTCCGATCTTCAAATCTATAAATATGCAACCTCATTATTCTGACAAATTATCGAAAATATTTTTTTTTCCAAAACCATTTCGACTATTTTCGTAATCTTCAATTGTTACATTAATAAGACATTTAGAAAAAGAAAAAAAAAATCGTATCGGAGTATAATGACCAAATTCATACGAGCAGTCTCTATATGTCTTAAATATCTGTGATGTTGTCAGATTGTTCTTTAAAACTATAATTTTATGTTATGTATTGTCTTGTCCTAGTAAGTTCTTTAGTCCCATTTACATTAGACTTGTATATGTTTTTATTAACTTGGGAAAATAATTATTTGTTAATTACTAAAAACAAAAAAATATTTAAGAAAAAAAAAAGAAAAAAAGTTCCTGAGTCTTGTGTTGTTTTTTGTGTTGCGAGGCTTGTACTCATTGTAATCCTTGTCAAACCTTTTTTAGTGAACGTCCTTTTAGCATTTTGTACACATATATATATATATATATAATAATTATTATTATTGTTATTATTATATATTACCGCTGATTAATTGCGCGCTACACCATTTGGTTAAACTCTAATTTTGTTAATTTTATTTAAATTTATTAACTTTTAAATGTTTTAATACACAACAACAAAATTACAAGCACAATCGGTAATTAAAATAATAATAATCGGCTTTAAATAATTAAAATACAAAATAAAACAAATAACGATACTTGTTTAAAAGTTTATAAATAAACATATTGTTCCAATCATTATCCTGTCCTTTGTCTAAGTCTGTACTGTCTACAGTGTACCACACAACAAACCTTGTCCAGTCAGACCCAACAAACAACCACAAACCTTGTGTCTGTCTGTCCATTGTCTATTTCCGTCCATTACCAACAAAAAAGACAACAAATATTATTAAATATTTCCCATTTTATTCGTGGTATAAAAAAAAAAAAATTAAAAAAAAAACATCAACTTTTTGACTTTGACTAAATTTTTAAATTTGCAAAAAAAAAGAAAAAAAAAAAAAATTAACGGCTCATTTCACTTGAAAAATATTTTCGAAGGAATGAGCTAAGAATTAAGTAAATGAGGCATGTGCACGCGATAACTGTCGGCAATAAATGCAATTACTCTGTATTGCCGATGTGCCTCGACTACTCCGCGAAATATTTTTCTTATATATTTATAAATAAATAAAATAAACGTTTAAATAAACAATTGCCGACTCTAGAGTCATACATGCGCGAGAGACACCGCTCGTTATTTATTATTTATTTTATTTATTTTTTTTTTAGTTCGTTACATTATTTATAGGTTGGTGTCTGTACTAATCTCAATGTGTTTTTTTTTTTAAATAATAATTATTGCTATTATTATTATTATTATTATTCATTATTATATTTAGTTATTTAATTTATAATTATTACCATTTGTTATGGTTTGAAATTAATAATTAATTAAGTAGTTGACAACAGTGCCTGCCGCCTTGCTGTGCTCGTACTTGGAGGATCAGCACCACCCTGGACTGTTTGATCCTCAAGTCATTGGCACCGTGCAAGCTGCAACGACGTCAAGTGGTTTTAAATTTTTAATTTTTCACTTCAAATTATTCGACTATATTTTAAATATTTATTCATTTCATTTTCAACTACTGAAATCTAATCCAGAGTTTATTTACTTGGCTGGAGTCCATTCGGAGTTAAATCAATTTTTCATATTTTCAGTCTTCCAAGTCTCCGATTTAAAAAATTTTTTTTACAATGTCTTTATACACTTAGAAATTATCAATAAATACGAAATATAGTCGAATAATATTAAAAAAAATTTTTAGGGAGAGTAACAAAGATGAACCAGGGAGTGCGATCCTCCAAGCTGACTCTCCCATGTTCGCAAGTTCATTAGGAACTAAAACATATTATTTTTATACGTTTAATACATTACATAGTAATTCATACACACACTTATCAACAACATTAACAACAACAACAACAGCAACAATAAACAAAAAAAGAAAAATATATATATATATACATTTATATATATTTATTAAAAATGCATCATGTTTGTATAGCTTGTTATGTATGCAACGAAATAATATTCCACGAGCTCGGGGTATAATTCGTTGTAACATTTGTTATAATATCCCGTGCACTAAAAAATATACTCACCATTTTTTCTTGCATATCATATCAAACTTTACAACGCAATATCATTACTATTATTATTATTATTATTATCATCATTATTTACTATTATTATTATTATTATTATTATCGCCTATTTTATCATTCAGCACACGATTGCTTAAATAATTTCAAGCTTTACAATTTTACATTTTTACGCAATCCCTTTTTTTATATATATATTTATATATTACACAACACATATATACACATACATATACATCCATACGTATACGTATATATATTTAAACCCATTATATGCATGCAAATGTCATTTGACTTGATCAACTTTATGTTCTATGGGATAATTTAATAATTCCAAACGGTTTAATATTCTCATGGCTTTTTGATCTGAAACCTCATTAAATTCTTTACACTGTAAATATATATATTTTAATTTAAATAAAAATCAGTATCAGTATCAGCCAAGTTTCGCGTACATTTCATTGTCCAGTTGTAAAATCTATTTGTTCCGCTCGTCGCTTCAAAATTCGGCCCGGTCGAGCATTCCCACATTCTGCTCTCTCTCTCTATATCTATATATATATATACAATACAATACAGTAAGCATAGATATATAATATATATATCTATATATACGTAATATACGATAGAATGGGAATGGGAGAGCGAGTTTGTTGGCAGAGCGCTTATCGATCTGCTGCGCATTCTCTATATCCAAACCAAGCAAAGTGAGAATATTAAATCGCATAGAATCGTTGATCGGGAAAGCTGATTCGTCTATATATATGTATCCAAATAGCGTATAGATAGAATAATTGCATGGATGGATTTTAGCGCAGTGCGCTTGCTAAAATTCATCCTCAAATATATACAATTGATGACGGTCGTTGTCATCAATTGGTGATCGGTCCGAGTGAACACAGCTCATGCAATTAAATATAATAAAATTTATAGTACGTTATTTTACAATAACGAATCAGCAATCTCGGATAAATAAATTCATTGTCGAAAAAAAAAAAAAAAAAAAAAAAAAAAATGATACTATATCCACAATACATTACTGTAATCCATAATACATACATTACACATTATAATATTATAAAATAGAAGCACGTAGTTTATATGACATTTGTCACAGTCGAGTCGCAGTGATGCGGGGCCAAGTTGTTACGGAACAAGGACTTGGAATAGTAGGAATACGTGTATCAGTCGACAGGACATCACGATTTGGGTTTACACTGACACGCGCAGGTGGATGGTAAGTATTTTCATACATTATTTTATTTATTATTATTATTTTTAATTTAAACTGCGCCACTTGTTTTGCGGCTGGTTATAATAATAATTATATACATGCACTGAGTATGCAGTAAGCAGATGTAGGAAGTAAAAAGGAGACGTCAAAGCTAAATTCAATATTGCTAAAAGCTCGCTAATTATTCCATCGTATCTAGGGGTATTATGAGGATTAGCCTTTCTGTGTTATAGACGGACAAATCCTCTTGTCAATTTAATATCATGAATTATCAACAGAAATTCATTCACTCAAATTAACGAGCATTTGGTTATGATAACTTGGTATATAAAGAGCTTAGACCAAGATTATTACTTCTTTCATTTTTTACCCACAAACTTTATTACTATTTTTCTTTATTATTAATTAATTAAATAATTTGGGACTATTGTAGGTTTAAATTGACCATTAAAAATATCGAGGTGTGCATTTTTTTTTCTTTTTTAACACTAATAAGTTATAAAATTTGTTAATTAAAAGTTTTAATTGTTAATTATAAATTGTAATGGAATTAAGATATTTGTAGGATTTGATTGTTGAGATCTAAACTCGAGACACTAAAACATCATTAGACATGGTACTGTAACACGTGACGTAACAGAGACTGGTTGTAACAATTGAAGCAAATAATGATTGATGATTCACTTACAAACATTTCATTGGGTATCTCGTAATCAGGTTCGACATTCTGGTGAATGGTGGAGGAGCAGTGACACTTCAGTTCCAGCGTAACCCCTTTGATCCACTCACTAGGACGGTGTTTGTGCCATGGAATCAAATAGTTGTGTTGCCGCCAGTCGTAATGACTTTGCCCCAGGAGCGTAAATCCCATAAATCCAATCTACCACCTATTCCAGCTGTTGGTAAGCATTCCCTATTTATTTTATTATTCAACCATACAAGGGAATCTTTCAGTAAACAACAATTAATCATGATTAATTAATAGCTTGGTTATTATTAACAGGATTCCCTGGATTTCCTGGTCTATCGATGGGGCTCTTTGTCAGCAATGGAACTTTCCGCGAGCCCTGCATGGAGCACAATCACGAGACACTTAGACCAATAATTGTGGGCACATGGATGCCTGAAAAAGTCGGAGGGTTGCCAGGACGGAGTTTAGTTTTAGCAGAAACTCAGGTTTGTTATAAAACACAAACTTGTTTATAATATTAAATCAATGAAATATTAATTGAATTTATTTTATCAGATTGTCCAAGAGAGCATACCAATACCCGGTTCAAACGTCCATTTAATGTACCAAAGTAGCCAAGCAGCCGGTTATTTATCTACTGTCCGTATGCAACTGACAGGGCCAGTGATTCCCGTATCCCTTACTCATGTCCACGTCCACGTTGAAATAGAAGGTTCCGTGCACACTAAAACCTACGAGGCAGATCCAAATCTCACTCATACCTTTGCTTGGAACAAACGTAACGTTTACAAACAAAAAGTATACGGAGTAGCGCAGGCTCGTGTGTCAGTAGGTTACCAGCATTCGAGTTGTCCATCGATAATATGGGAGACACAGACCGCGACTCTTCAAGGTTTTGACGTCGACATATCGGACGTAGGTGGCTGGGGATTAGATATCCATCATCACTATAATTTCCATGAAGGAATTTTACAAAAAGGTGACGGTTCCACGCTTCATTTCAAACAGTATCCGCGTACTGTTAAAGTTGTAATGGGAACTGGTTTGCAGCGTAGCTTAGTTTGTCAAAATTGCGACGGTTTAGCTAAAGACGCACGTCTGCTGACACCAGTAGCTCTTGCAAGTGGTCCAGATGGCAGTATATATGTTGGTGATTTCAATTTAGTACGTCGTATAACGCCAAAAGGCAACGTATATACGGTATTAATATTAAGCGCTACCCAAGTTGCTTACCAGTATTATCTATCAGTATCACCGGCGGACGGACATCTGTACATAAGTGATCCGGAGAAACATCGTATACTAAAAGCCCTGTCTCTAGATGAGGTTCCTGATCCTAGCATAAATATAGAACCAGTTGTGGGAAGCGGAGAACGTTGTATACCCGGTGATGAAGGCCACTGTGGTGATGGTGGTCCAGCGATACTTGCTAAGCTGGCTCATCCCAAAGGCATCGCTATTGCCGCAGACAAAACAATGTACATTGCTGACGGTACTAATATACGGGCGGTTGATCCTGATGGAATAATTCATACGCTTGTTGGACACCATGGTCATCATAATCACTGGTCACCAGCCCCCTGTGTTGGTGCTATCCCTGCTCATCAGGCACAGCTTCAGTGGCCTACTGGCTTAACACTCAGCCCATTAGACGGCACACTACATTTCATTGATGATCGACTTGTACTCAAGCTAACAAGTGATTTAAAAGTACGTGTAGTTGCCGGGACTCCTTTGCACTGTACCAGTAGCGCCAATACCCAGCCAGATATGAAAATTAACTCGACTATTGGAGGCAATGGCAGTGGTATAAGTTACAAAAAATCTGACCAAGTTTTAGGTTCCGTATTAGCTGTTAGTTTTAGTCCAACTGGAGATCTCTATATCGCTGACAGTGATTCCCATCGTGTTAATTCAATTCGGGTGGTTGATTCATCAGGCAAGATGTCACATTACGCTGGTAGGCTCCAGGAACGTCTTCGTGATCAGTGTGAGTGCAGCAACTCAACTAAAAATATTATTATATGTCCTTGTAATGAAGATACCAGTAGCACAGAGACTTTGCTATCTTCTAATGCTAAATTTACTGCAATATCTGCACTTGCGGTTACGCCCGATGGTGTTTTACATGTTGCTGATCAAGGTAGTCTTCATATACTGGCGTTACAGCCTTATTTACCGAGTCTAGAAGAATCAGGAGAATTTCAAATACCCTATCCACCGTCTAATGAGATTTATGTGTTCAATAGATATGGACAGCACACTGTCACTAAAGATTTGACTACTGGGACCACAAGGTACGCGTTTTTGTATTCTAAGAATACGAGCTTTGGAAAACTTTCAACAGTGACCGACAGTGCTGGTAATAAAATAACATTCCTACGTGATTACAGTGGAGTTGTGAGTTCTATTGAAAATACTCAGGATCACAAATCAGAGTTGAAAATATCCGGAATTGGATTTCTTGTTAAATTATCAGAAACAGGTAGATCAGAGATTTCACTGGATTACGACAGTGAGACAGGTTTATTAACCAGCCGTTGTGGTGGTGGTGAAACTTATATATACAATTACGATACATTGGGACGGGTATCAAATATAATATTGCCAACTGGTGAAAATATTAAATTGATATCTGGGCTATCAGATAATGAAGCTCTTTCAGTAAAAGTTGAAGCGCCACTTCAGGCGTTAGCCAAAACAAATAAAAATCGTGTTATTGAATTTAAAATCCAAAAAGAACGATCTAATATATTGACAATAACAGACGCCGCAAAAGTATACCGCGCAACTTCATTTCCAAATAATAATAGTCTTCAAGTTATTTTACCTAGCGGCGGACGTATACTAACTGCAGCAACAACAAAGCATCCGTTGCTTGAGGCTGCGTTGCCTGTTGAAGCTGAAATGCTACCTATGTGGAGCTACCAAGTCCTTACACTAGGTGAATTAATAAATACTATGACAACAACGTATAATTTAGTTGGAGATGTAAGTCATCCGCAGCAGACTCTAAATCGGGAAATTTGGGTCAATGATTCACGTGTAATAGGCGTTAAATTTGAACAATTATTGAGACGTGAAACATTTTATGTTCAACCATCAAATCCATTATTAAATGTAACATTTGATTTAGCTGGTTTACCATTGAGTTGGCAGCCTCAGTACGGACACAGTCTTAACATAACTTATGACAGATTCAACCGTATTCAAACCTGGCAATGGGGGGCGTCTAATGAGTCATATAATTACGATCGTCGTGGGCAGTTGTCTGAGGTTACAAATAGCCAAGATGGTACCAAACGTTACACATACAATGACTTCAATGCTCTGTCTAAAATAACTCTAGCAAGTAAACGGGAATTCTCATTGGAGTACGATGAGAACGGAGGACTAAGACACATTATTTTGCCAGCAGGTACACGGCACTCATTCTCATGCCAGGCATCATTGGGATTCCTTCGCGTTACTTACACACCACCAGGCAGTACCAGATCCTACTTACAGCACTACAGTCACGAAGGAAACCTTCTGCAAACTGTTTTCCCCGGTGATGGGGCACGTATTGTTTATCGTTACCATCCTTGGGGCCAATTGTCTGAAATAGTTCATGGAGATGGAAAAAGTGAAATACGCTATACTGAAAGTGGACTTCCCTCAGAGGTTATTCATACGGAAAAGGACGTTGAGTATCGATGGGACTATCAGTACAGCGCAGGGCTGCTAATTGAAGAGCGAATTGATTTTGAAGCTAAGACAGGACTGAGTAATGCTAAATTTACATTTGACTATGATGCCAATTACCGTTTGATTGCGGTACAGGGTAGAATTGGCGGACAAACATTGCCTGCGCACACTATGGCTTATAGTTCTAAAACCGGAGCACTAGAACAGATTGGACAGTTCAAAGTTAACCGGCCAGCTGCTAATGAAACAATTGTTTACGACGGTACAGCTGTATTTTCACGCGTCACTGATAAATATTTCCTTGAAACACAAGTAAAGGTAACAATTCACGGTCTAGTTGTTTTTAGAATGGAATTTACTCACGACTCTAAAGGACGGATTAATCAAACACGAACAGACACCAGCAATGTCGGAGTAAATACTTATACAAATGTTAAAAATTATACTTGGGATTCAGATGGTCAGCTAACGGGAATCGACGCCCAAGAACCATGGGGCTTTCGCTACGATGGCAATGGCAATATGCTATCACTTACTTATCGTGGCAACACCATTCCAATGGAGTACAATAATCTTGATCGTATTGTTAAATTTGGAGACGGACTCTACAAGTATGATAATCGTGGTCAAGTAATACAAAATGCTCGAGAAGAGAGATTTAATTATAATGCAAAAGGTCTGTTAATAAGAGCGACAAAAAAAGGCCGGTTCGATGTCAGATATTATTATGACCATCTAGACCGACTGGCAACACGTAAAGATAATTACGGTAACGTCACCCAGTTCTTTTATAACAATCAAAAACGCCCGCATGAAGTCAGTCAGATTTATAGCCCAAGAGATGGCAAAGTTATGTCTCTTATTTACGACGACCGCGGTCATTTGATTTATGCCCAAATATACCGTCATAAATATTATATTGCTACGGATCAATGCGGTACCCCTATTATGATTTTTAATCAGTATGGCGAGGGCATTAGAGAACTTATGAGATCTCCGTATGGACATATTGTTTATGACTCTAATCCTTATCTTTATTTGCCGGTCGATTATTGTGGTGGACTTTTGGATAAGGTTCGTTATTATTTTAGATTTAATTTAATTGTTATTGTACAGCTAATGATATGAATGATAAGCTAATTAATTGAGTTTATGTGTTGTTTTATTAATAGGTTACTTCGTTGGTTCATATGCCGAATGGTAAAGTCTATGATCCATTGATAGGACAATATATGTCACCACTATGGGAAAATGTTCTCGATCGTATTGCGACACCAACTCATCTTCATTTGTATAGATTCAATGGAAATGATCCGATTGACGTAAGACATGCACGGGAACGTAATCAACCAACAGGTCAGTTTATCAGTATAGTTAAACTATTAAATCATCTATTAAATATCTTTATTATTAATTACAGATCACATATCATGGTTAAATTTACTGGGCTACGATTTAAAAAGTTTAGCGCCACAACTTTTTCCCGAGCAGCTACCCGACGATCAAGTCCCACCTTCACTTAATCCCCAAGCTTTGATATTCGGTGGTAAAAAGAAGACACGAAATCTGGGCGTTCAATCTGGATTTTTAGCCCACATTTCACAGCGACACTCTGGTGACGCGGCATCTCTACTTGCGCCACCTAGATCAGCATTGAAAAAAGATCCCAGCGAGTTAATTCCATCACGGTTGGGCGCTGCTTCAGATCCGCCTTTTGGTCAAGGAATTCTCGTGTCACGAACTGCTGACGGTAAAGCCGTTGTGTCATCTGTTCCAGCTGCCAATCAAATTTATCGCGATGTCTTCACAACTGTATTCAACCGTTCATATTTCCTGCCATTCAGTTTTGTGGTGCACAGCGCTCAGCAAGACGCATTCTACTTTGTCAAAGAAGAAACATGGAAGTCAAATGATGATCGGGGACAACTTAAACGTCTTGGCGGACAAGTAAATACGACATTCCACGAGAGTGAAAATGGTAGTGGTAGCACCGTTGATGTTAAAATACACGGTGCAAGTTATGTAGTTAATTTAAGATACGGAACGACTGCCGAGAAAGAGAAACAGCGGCTTTTACATCACGCAAAAATTACCGCGATACGGAAAGCTTGGCATCGCG
Organism: Microplitis mediator; assembly: GCF_029852145.1. Taxonomy (NCBI): domain Eukaryota; kingdom Metazoa; phylum Arthropoda; class Insecta; order Hymenoptera; family Braconidae; genus Microplitis; species Microplitis mediator. The sequence continues at coordinate 20,804,167 of NC_079979.1, forward strand.
AGCGTGATGCACTAAAAGCAAATACTCCGACTTCCATTGAATGGATGGTCGCTGAGCAAGATGAAATAGTTAAAGATGGATCAGCTTCTAATTATGACGGTGAATATATTCATGACGCACAATTATATCCCGAATTAGCAGAAGATCCTTACAATATTAGATTTGTTAAAAAAATAAATGACTCGTCGAGTAAAAAACGACGTAGGAGGAGAGGCACTTTGACAGTCTGCAAACATTGGCGACTTGATGGATTATGCTAAATTACAATTAAATAGTACTATAATATTAATAATAATAATAATAATAATAATAACAATTAAATGCAGAATGCACATCAACTATCAAAATGTTTTGTACCAAAGTCTATTTGTGTATTTCACAGATGCCAAAACAATTAATTGATTAATTAATTAATTAATTATTAATAATAATTAAGCCATAGACGTATGTCGTAAGATAAGAATGAGTGATCGTTATTGACAAGTTATTTATAAATAAATCTGGTGTGATAAATGAACTCTTGTGTGAGAATTGCGTCCGATAGCTACTTGTACAGTTGCGGTCAATAAACTGTACCACTTAAAGTATCTACAGTTTAGTTTAGGGCCATTACAGGCATCTGTGCAACACAGCTTTGCGTGAAAAAAATATATAACATACCAGATATTTTAATTAACATACGATTTGTCAATAAGATTTTTTAATAAGTGGGGATCCTAGTCAATAAAATTAGCTTTACATAACGCAGATGCTAATTAACCGATGGAAAGTCATGGAAAATTGTATACGATTGATATTTTAAAAATATTGTTAAAGATCTTAATGACAAATATATTGTTAATTATTGTATTATTTTATTAAGTAAGACTGCAGTGATTTATTTAAATGATAATAATAATTGTAAGAATAAAAATAATGATAATTTGTAAAATTGGCGATCCGAATTACACTGACTTTTATTTTATTTTTTTAAATTACGTGGTGCTTTTCCTCCAGTGCTGAGTGGTGCAATTGATTGCTTGATTTTAAAACAAAATGGATCGCAGAGACACTAAATAAAATAATTTATTTAAATGGAGGGCGAAAGCGATATTTTTTAAGTGATAGCGATAGCGTCCATGTACGATGTGTTGTTCAAAGTGATAATGCGAAAATGTTTTAATAAAAAAATTTAGATTATAAAATAAATTTAAATTAACAATAAAATTATAACTAAAACGACTTATCAAAAGTCTACAGGCTGATCTTACGACCGCGACAAGCGAGTAATACCGAATTCATCATTTATCGGTATACTGTAATACGTATTTATAAAAAAAAAAAAAAAAAAAAAAAAAAATACATGTGCTTGCTTATTTTAAAAAAAAGTAAAGTAATTAATTACTATAATATATCTTATAAAAATAAATTTAAGTATCAGTTGCTTTAAAAAGTTCTATAAATATATTCATATATATACATATATATATTTTTATTTATTAATTTTTTAAATATTCGATTTATAGTTTTTTTTACGAGATTATTTTTTATGTAAAAAAACGTATCTAGACTATTTTTTAAAGTGTCAAATATCAATCGCGTTGTTAATAAAGTAAATAATTAATTAATATGCAGAGTAAATTTATTAATCCGATTTTTAAAATCTATTTAAATTTATTATAATTTAATATGGATTCTTGTTTGTAGATTAACCTATTCCAATACATATAAACTTACTATAGCTCATACTATAGTTTCATTACTGTAGTATATTTATCTATATATTACAACATGTATTTTTATAGGTTAAGATATGTATTATCATAAAAATGCATTTAAACTTAAGCAGATTAAAGTAAATCTAAATAGATTTTAAAAATAAGGAAGCTTAAATATTAATTTATTATTTCAAATTGCTTGCATCAATAAATTTTTTATAATAATAATAATAATAATAATAATAATATTTATTATTAACTGATTATTAAATTCTGCAGTAGATTTTTGCACAGAGTTAACAAGAAACACACACACACACACACATATACACAAAATGAAGATTTTGAATTATCGGCGCGATATCGAAATTTGAGATAAATTGGAAGTAAATAATTATCGAAGCCAGATAATTAAGCTAAAATTAAAATTTACCGTTTACTATCACGCTGTAAACTCTTTTACCTTAACAAAACTATATATAAATATATATATATATATGTATAATATATATTTTATTTATATATTAAATTAAATAATATAATAAAAATAATAACCGACTGTATTTATTGTAAATAGTCACGATGTTTGCTATGGTATAATTATAATAATATATTATAAATATAAATATATATATATATAAATATAAATATTAAAAAAAATATATATATAAATATAAATATATCTGTAATTGGATGATCTGCCTGAACATGCGCCCAATAAAATCTTATCCTATCTCACAAACAATATCTACATTAAATCAGATAAATAATAATAATAATAATAATAATAATAATAATTATAAATAACGTGTTCAAAATACAAAAGCACTTGATCGATTGTCAATATTTAATATTTATATACGAGACACTGAGTTATTAACAAATGACTCTTTTAAATTTATTGAACGAAATCTTTAAATGAAAATAAAAATCTTTGAAAACCGTAATTAAAATATAAAAATTTATGTACTAAATATAATTATCGCAACTATGACTCCGGGCGAGAGTCAATTTATTTTGAAATAAAATGATTAAGAAATGATGCTCGGATAAAGTTTAAGCAAAATCTGCCACTTGTGACATTAAATGCTAAATGTCTAATAATTTATACTATTAATTATAAATTATAAATTAATTATTATTATTATTATAAGTGCGGTATATTAAGTGTTTTGAAAAAAATATATGATCTATATATGATAATAAAAAAAGGGAAAACCGTTTTTAAGTCGATTTGTATTTTTATTTTTATCAATAATCCATCCGTGATTTTAATTTCTTCTTTAATCCTACTGCCAAAAATAAACTTACTCCCTGTAATTATTATTTTATTTTTAATAACTTATTTTTCTACTTTGATAAATAAATTAAATAATTTTAGATAATTACTGTAGTGAAAGAAAGCAAAAGTATCGCAACTGTCACCGTATCAACGTATGATTTTAACATCAGGTATGAATTTTTTAAGCATCCAGATTTATAAGCTACGTCTGGAGACATTTGAAGACACTAATAAAAATAAAAAATTAAACAAATATACATATATAATTGAGTACTAATTCGATGAATAAATAAATTACTTGATCTATTAATTTTGAACAGCAACTTTGAGGTATTTCCATTAAATATTCTCCCCAGTCTTTGTAAGATTTAATTCCGCAACATTTAAGCTGAAATTAAATTCATATAAATGATAAATTAATTAAATGCGATCAGTTAATTGAATTATTCACATATTGCTGAGTATTATCCCACGCCTCAGTGACCCAATCCAGTGAATGGTATTTAATTAGCGTAGTGTTCATGTCTTGGCGTATTTTAGATGTTATCCGTTCAAAGAACGAGGCGCTCATTACAGAACAGAAGAAGATAATGCAGAGCGACAATGAATGACAGGCAATATACTAAATAACAAATATACATAAATATTAAATATAATTATGATTTACTAATTCACACTTACGATGATTAGAAATTTTTTTTTTTTTTTTGCGAACGCGACGATTCCAATGAAAGCTAAAATTGTGAAAACTATTCCGATGATGAGAAGAATTGTAACGAATAATTTTTGAGCTGTCAAACGTAGCATTAATTTACTGTCGGCTAACATCCACATTGATATTACCACTGCAGATATTCCTGCCAGCTTAATTATTTTAATTAATTATTTATAATAATACAATCGAGAGGTTGTTTAAATAATTTGAAAAATCCTCACAAATACGCCAGCGTTGATTGTAAAAAATGAAATTCTTAGACATTTTCTGGGTAATCGCTTGTAAGATAATTTATAAATCGGGATACCAAGAAAGTGTGGCTTTTTATTTGAAACACCGGATTCTTCACTTTCGGTAACTTCCTCATCAATTTCTGTTTCATCTTCGTCATCTGTTGGTTTTTCACTTCGTTTCATAACTCTTATAAGTAAAAAACAAGTTTAATTTATGTGCTAGCATCTATAAATATATTTCTTTATAATGAATAAAAAAAAGAATCAATACAATGAAGTTTGCAAACATTGGCAACCTAATTAATTATCAGTTCCAGCATTCTTTTTTAAAAAAAAAAAAAAAAATACTTTTATAATAATTAAATTTATGGCCGTGTTCGCTGGCACTTTTTTTTTGCGCAGGCGCTCTTAATTTGAATCGGCGCATGCTCAAAAAAAAGATGGCTATGACCGTGCGAACACGGCCCAAAGAAAGCACGCAACGAAAAAAAAAAACCAATGAGAACCAATGTTTTAGCGCGCATGCGCAAACATTCAAAAAAATAAAAAATCTTCCAGAAGACATTCTGTAGAGATTTTTGTTTCTCTTTAAAGTATATATATATATATACAAAAATTAACATTTATTTTTCTCATTTGCTTTTTTACAATAATATTTATTTTCTGTACGACAAATGTCATACGGGAAATAAATTTTATTGTGAAGAAGTAAATGGAAAATATAAATAATTAAAAAAAAACTATTCATAATATATATCCATAAATGTATATATATATTTTCATAATTTCTTTTTGTTTATTTAACAGCATTAATGTTTATTATTTATATTGTTTACCTGTATTTATAAGGATTCTTCTGCTTCTTCTTAACTATAGTTATTTGCCACTTTCTTAAATATACTTATTTCTACTTATAAACTAAAATATTTAATTAAAAATAAAGGGAAGGTTTTTTTTTCAATTATAAATGCTCGATTAAAAATAATAAAAGTTAAAATTTATTATTTAAAAAAAAAAAAAAAAAAGCGGCTGAGGACCGACTTCCTATACTGTGCGCATTCACCTACAATTGTATTTGTTTAGAAATACAATTGTAGTGGTCTAAGCTATTTTCTTTTGGTAGAAAGAAAATAGCCCGTTTGGGAAACCTCGACACTGATAAAATACTCCAATAAAAATCCGATAGACCCGGAATCTATCGGTTTAAATCAGAGGATTTTATCAGTGATAAAACCCGACCAACACAGTGGTCACTCGATTGGTGACCAAAAAATAGCTAAATGACAATACAAAATATTATACAGTACATAATTACGACAAAAAATATAAATATTGAAATTTTATAAATAAAATTTCTTAAAATTAAATCTTAATAATAATATCCAGGCCCGGATAAATAATATCACACACATTCATCATACTCTTAAATTTAAATTAAATCATACTCATACAAACTTAAAATTAAGAGGTAATGGGAAAATGGGAAAAATTAAAATTAAATATAAGCAACCCAAACCATGCAATCAAACCCGAATAAAAAAAAAAAACAAAAAACAAACCATGCTATCAAACCCGAATAAAAATAAAAAAAAAACAATGCACAAGCCAAGCAAAAAAACATGCCATTCATACTTATACTTATAAAATAAAAATCTAAATCTCTCATATCATTCATCACACTCACACCTTAATACAGAAATTATTTAAAATTAACTACAATTAAGCTTAAATTAAATAAATAATACATTGACACCTTGTCGTCAATGCTCAGCAGCATCACTGTCCTTGAAATTATTCTGGTCCTATTAGGCCAGTCATGTCAGAATTGATTCCAGTAGACTCTAGCCTAGACATGTCGTATACGATCTACTAAAAAATAAATCCAAATTATGTACCTAAACCTGAAAAAAAAAAAAATATTTAGAAAAAAAAAAAAAAAATTAATTGAAAGCCCGAGTAACTTCAATAGGGTGAGGATTAGGTAAGTCTCCGGAATCTTGAAATATCTACTGAAAAAAATTAGAAAAAAATTATGCGTCAAAACCTAAAAAATAAAAAAAATTTATGAAATAGAAAAAAAAATTCTTCATGAGGTTCCGTAATCTCTAAAAATCTATAGAAAAAAAACAAAACGAGAAAAAATAATTATTTCTAAACCTAAAAAAAAAAAAAGATTATCATCAAACATGTCGGGGCGGTTCTCGTATCTTAGCATAGATTAAAAATTAAAATTAGAAAAACTATAGGGTAACCTGACCAGTTGCAATAAATTAATTCATTAATTGAAGAAAAAAAACTGACTCTAAAAACAATGATTCGACTTCTGCAAAAATGACTCTAACAAAAGTGACTCTACTTTTGGGAAAAAAAAAAAAAAATGACTCTAATTTAAAAAAAATGACTTGAATTGTATAAAAAATGAATCGAATTGAATGACTCTACTATTAAAAAAATGACTCTAATTGAAGTGACTCTACTTTTAAGAAAGTGACTCAAATCTCCAGAACTTTAATTTAAAAAAAAAAATGATGGGGGAAGGGGGGGGGGGGTTAAAGTACATTAAAAATAAATCAATCGATTGAAATAAAAAAAAATTCAAAAATACTGGCTCTAATTTAAGTGACTCTACTTTTTAAAAACTGATTCTACTTCTATTAAATTTACGCTAAATTAAATGACTCGACTATTTAAAAAATGACTCGAATTGAATAACGATAAAAAAAAATGAGGGTGAATGAGCATTTACATGAAATTAATGAATTGAAATCGAATCCCCTTTCGACGGCACACAAAAATTACTATAAACTCATATTATTATGATATCATCAATAAAACCATTGCAGTCAATATTAATATCAATTGTGTAATGTGACCTGCCAGGGCCAATTACACTATCATTATAAAATGATAATGGTATTGATATTAATTATGGCAGCAACAATAATAATGATAATACCGATAATAACATGAGAATAATAGATATTCTTAGAGTATACGTCCAAAGTGGATCGATATCAATTAAAAATTTAAATTTAAAAAACGATAGGGTAACCTGACCTAATGCCAAGTCTCGATTAGTGGGAAAAACAAAACTGACTCTACTGCAGATAAATTAATGCTAAATTGAGTGATTTTACTGTTTAAAAAATGACTCGAATTAAATAACGATAAATTAATTACGGGTAAATGAGCATTTACATTAAATTAATTAATTGAAATAAAGAATGAAAAATTAATAAAAAACTGGTTGTCATTCAAGTGACTCTACTCTTAATAAAAATGAATCTACATCAATGAAACTGACTCGATTTCTATTAAATTAACTGACTCGACTATTTTAAAAATGACTCGGATTAGATAACGATAAAAAAAAATTAACTATTTAAAATGACTCTAATTCTGTGAAAAATGACTCTAATTTAAATGACTCTGTCTTGAACAAAACTGACTTTAATTCAAATGTCTCTAGTTTTATAAAATTGAAATTAAAAAAAAAAAAATAATTGGGGTGTAAATCCATGTGTGATAAAAAAAAGTGTGTGTATGTGTTTGTCTGTTTTTCAAAACAATAATAAAAACTACGTAATATATTTCCATCAAAACCGAACCGTATGTGTAGCATTAGGCCACCAGCCAATCGATAAATCGAATCCCCGTTTTGATCGCACACAAAAGTCACTATAAAATCACATCATTATCAATATTATCAATAAAACCATTGCAGTCAATATTAATATCAATTGTGTAATGTGACCCGACGGGGCCAATTACACTATCATTATATAAAATGATAATGGTATTGATATTAATTATGGCAGCAACAATAATAATGATAATACTGATAACAACATGATGATAATAGATATTCTTAGAGTATACGACCAATGAGGATCGACATCGATCAAACCGGAGGGTTATGCGTACCAGCCCAGAAGATCAAGATATATATTATCAAAAAACTAACAACTAAATAACGCGACCGCCTGACCTAGTGCCAGGGTTTTCTTTTACGCGGAAATGCCATTTAAATTTAATATATTAATCAAAGAAAAAAAAAAATAGATTTTTAATGTGACTCTAATCAAATTAATACTACATACAAGCAATGCTAACGAGTAAACTCAAGACTCTACAGCTATTGACACCTGATCGAGTGCCAGGTGTCTTTTTTAATCTAAATCTACTTTTAATGAATTTAAGGGTAAAAACATTAGGGGTATAGATTGGTGTGTAAATTAAAGTCGCCGTAAGCGAGGTTGTGAGTAACCTCAACTTACGGCGACGTGTAAGGTATGACTCGATTTCATTGAAGATGAACAGAGTCTCAGTAGGGAGTGTAAGGGGGGGGGGGGTGTATGTGAATTTAAGCTAAAAAAAAACCCTATGCAAAATTGATTCTAATTTCAAAACCCCTGGACCAGTAACTTAAATATCTAATAAAACGTGACGCTAATAATTGAATTTAAAAAAAAAAAGGGGGGGGGGGGGTAAATCACCACTCTTATAAAAAAGGGATAAGGTGACTCTAATTTAAAAAAAACCCAAGTTATTTAATAAATCTACTTCCCCGATCAGTCTAGTGACATCAAAACCCCAGTCCTATATTATTCCCCTTCTATAGTTACTAACTTATTAATTAACGCAGCAAAAGTGACTCTAATTATTTAAATAATAATAATAATAATAAATGAAAAATACACACCGCTCTACAGACACTTAAACACTTAAAAAAGAAAAGTTTTGATCAGAAAAATTTTTTATGGATTGAGACCGGCACCCAAATCGCACCCGGGTACTCAAAGGGTGGGACAGAATAATCCATTAAAAATTAAAACTGATCAGGGAAAATTTCTTTTTTCAGCTTTTTATGCATTAAAAAATGAAAAAAATAAATTTTTTTTAAATTTTAATGTATAAAAAAAATATTTTATATACGCTGTTATGGTTGGCCACCCATAACAGCGTAACAATATTTTTCGCCTTTAAGATCTATAGAGCGATATATATTTTTAGACTCTAATTCGCGTGAATTTAATTTGACCTAAATTATAAGAACCAAGTGTCCTTATAATCCCTAATACCCATAAACCCCCAGCTAAATCACTAGACCAATATCCCATTTCGCGGACAAAAACCCAATGCTAATTAATTTAAAAAAAAAAAAAAGGGTAAGAGTGGCAATTGTTGGGGAAGGGTTGGTTGATTCTAGAATTTAACGCGTGATTCTACTGAGAGAATACTCTCAACGAAAAACCTATTACTGGTCCACTAATTAATTTAATTACCCCGATTTAAAAATTAAAAATTATCCTAGCAATACAAGGGAGTGAGTTGGGTATACGCAAAGTGCGTATTTTTGTGTGTGAGGTGGGTAAAAAATGGTGTGTTTGAATTGTCAACAGCAGAAGGCTATTGACAACAAATCAATCTATACCCCATGTTAAATTAAAAAAAAAAATGATAACTCCAGAAGGGAGTTATTTAATTTATAAGAAAAAGAAAAAAAAAAGTTTACTCGGTTAGTACTGCTTGTGATTCAAATGACTCTAATTAAAATTAATTTAAAAAAAAAAAAAAAAAAACCAAGACTAAGTTCAAAAAACTAAATGACTCTACTTTCAAAAAACTAACTTAATTTAAATGGCATTTTTTAAAATTGAATGAATTTACTTTAATCAAACGCGAATGGTTTTACTGTAATTAAAATGACTCTACTTTTTAAAAACTGCCTCTAATTTAAATGACTCGACTTGCAAAAAAACTGGAATTTAATTTATTAAAGAAAAAAAAAAGTGTTGAAAAATATGTAACTCTATTTCTAATAAAATGTGGGTTAATCTAATTTTAAACAGCTAATGTGAAATTTGTGTTTATGAATTTACACCCTATTAATTTATTTATTAAAAGATGACTCGAATATTACTGATTCTACCGATTTTAAAATAAATTTAACTACTCGAATTTAATTTAAGGAAGCTAAAACTAATGTAAACGACTAGACTTTAGTAAAAAAAAAAAAGAAAAAAAAAATAACTGATTTCAATGCAAATGCTCAATTTCAATTAAAAAAAAAAATATTGATTAAAATGACTCGAATTTAAATTTAAAACACTGAATGTGATTCAAATGACTTGACACGAATTAAAAAAAAAAACAAAAATTAATTTCATGCAAATGTTCGGGTTGATATTAAAAAATTTAATACGAATGACTCGACTCTAATTTAAAAAAACTCAATTTGATTTAAAAGACTCGACTTGAATTCAAAAAAACCGAATTTGATTCGAATGACTCGAATTTTAATTTAAAAAACTCAATTTAATTTATTGCAAATGGCTCGACTTAAATTTTAAAAAAACTGAATTTAATTAAAATGACTCGACTTCAAATTTAAAAAAAATATTGATTGTGATGACTCGACTTTTAATTCAAAAAAGATACGGAACCGTTGATAAATATTAAAAAGTGCAATTAAATATATAGATTATAATGGATATGAGAAAAGAGTGACAGAAACTAAAAAACAATAACAAACCTCAACAGAGAAATAACTTTATTTCCCTGCCGAACGATGCCAGTTGATCAGCTGGTAGGATGACAGCTAGCAGTTCATTGAGGCTGGTCAGTGATGTTCAATTCCATCCTTCCTTCCAGTCAAGATATCAGAAAATGATTTTTCCTCGTTGGAATCCATTGGTAACCTACTTAAATAATCAACACTAATTAATATATAAAAATACTGTTGACTTGTAAATTGAACGGGGTTGACAAAAAAATTTAAAAAAAAAAATTGATTTTTTCAACTTGCGAAGACGCCGGTTGAAAAAAAAAATTTTTTCCTTAATGACGTCATTAGTCATTAAGGAAAAAAAAAAAAATTAAAAAAAAAAGTCAACAATATTTTTAAAAATAGTTGAACACTCGAAAACGATGCTTACGCATCGAATGTCGGGTGCCAACTGACTCTTTCCCCCCTTACCCTTAGGACGCTCACTTCACCCCCACTTCACCCCACTTACCGGTCGACCAGCGCAGAATGCCATTTCATTGGTCCCCTTCTCTCCCTGCGCATGTGGAAGGGATCTCCGGCCAATTGCACCCTTGTCTCCTGACTACCCCCCCACCCGCTCTCTAGCAGCTATGACGCGTTCCTCACTCCCCTCACCCCTAAAATCTGATGCAATCATTTTTTTAATTTAATAATTCCTTAAAATTAATCAAATTTTCGCGTTTTTTATGCTAAAATCTTTTTAATTGGCATTATAAATCTACATAATTTACATATATTAATGCATCTGCAACTAAATAACGCAAATTCACATGCAAATGAGACATGCAAACTCGTTTAATTGTCGATTAAAAAGTCTAGTCGATAAAAAAATGTGCTTTAATAATTAAATAAAATTATTATAGATGTTTTAATGTTTAAAAAAGATCTATTTCATTTAATTATTTATATAATTTCGTCTTAAGTTATTACGTTTAGATGATAATTAATCAAACGTTAAAGTAATCAATATTTTAAAACTAACAGCACAACTTTAAATCCTAAAAATCACCCGCGAGAATAAGTCGCGCGTTTCTCAGTGCGCATGCGATCTACGTCGGAAACGTATCAAAGAAACTTAACGTCGTTTATCTACAAAAATAGTTAACGCCAATCTTAAATTTAATTGTCAACTCTAAACAATTCATTCATTATAATTTAATTAATAAACTAGTATGAGTGTCCATCAAATTGCTAGTGGAAATATTAAAATGAGCAACAGTGGCCGCAGATCTGTCAACAATCTAACCTAAAGTTCATTTGTCATTAAAAACAAATCGAATATATCAAGAATAAGACACGAGTAAGTAGTAATTGAACAATTTACTGATTCAAAATCTATTATTTCATGTTCTTTAAAATCCCTGAGTAAAAAGTCAATTCTTTAGAATTAATCAATCACGAATTACAACATTATCAATTGTCTTTCTACTTTCTGAGGAATAAAACTTTTTCTCCTTTTATATTTAAATAATTAAACCACGTAAATTTATTACTCTCTAACAAATATTAATTTATAATAATCTCTATTTCAGATATGTAATAAAAAACAATAGATATTTTTTCTAAACACACGTTGATTCGTGCATTCCCACCAAATCAAAGGACTTTTTCTACTTATCAGTTCAGCAAGAGGATAATGGCTAATTAATTAGAGCAGCTGAAATTTTATTCTGATTTCAGTAAGTATGCAGTCGTTTCTGGGTTACAGAAAATAATATTTTACTTGTATTTTTTTTTACTTTGATATATTTTCAGTTGAAGAAAAATAACTTCTGTGAAGCTTTTCTACTTGAGGCAGTGATAAAAACTGAAATCTTCTAAAATTTTCGTCTAAAAAATGTATCATAGAACAAGACCACATGCAACTGCAATTTAAAAAGCCAAATTTTATTCCTACAAAATTAATTTTGAATTTGTTTTTTCAAGACACAATAAATCTCTTTGTATGAAATTCAAGTGTCAAAAATCGTTTATTATTCCTTGATTATTATGTAAGTTATTTTTATTATTTTATTGTCAAGTGAAGCAAGTGAAATCCATCTGTATAAATTTATTGCAATGATGTGACTAGAGTTGAGAAGTGACGGCGATGATTTATAAGTTTTCAATGTACGTGACAAAAAATCATTTACTTTTAAAAACAAAAATTTATTTAGAGATACGCGCGGCTTATTCTCGCTGAAAATTTGTTACATTTAAACAGAAATTTAATTTGAAGAAAATAAAAGTAACGCAAGTGACTCGACTTAAATATTTAGAAGATAATCTATGACGAATTACGACTTTAATATGAAAAAAACCTAAATTCAATGCAAATGCAATTACTAGCGATTTGATGGACACCCAAACTAGTTCATTAATTAAATTATGATAAATTCATTGTTGAGAGTTAGTAATTAAATTTATTATCAACGTCATCTATTTTTGTAGAGAAACGACAAGTTTCTTTGATGTGTTTCCAACGTATATCGCATGCGTACTGAGAAACGCGCGACTTATTCTCGCGGGAGATTTTTTGGATTTGAACTAGTGCTGTTAGTTTTAAAATGTCGATTACTTTAACGTTTAATTAATCATAACAAAACGTAATAAAGCACATTTTCTTATCGACTAGACTTTTTAATGAACAATTAAACGAGTTTGCATGTCTCATTTGCATGTGAACTTGCGTTAATTAGTTGCATATGCATTAATATATGTAAATTAAATAAATTTTAGCATAAAAAACATGAAAATTTAATTAAAATTAAGGAATTATTTAATTTAAAAAATGATTGCATCAGATTTTAGGGTTGGGTGGTGTGAGGACGCGTCATAGCTGCTAGAGAGCGGAGGGGAGGGTAGTCAGGAGATAAGGGCGCTATTCTCCCTCCCGCTCTCTAGCAGCTATGACGCGTTCCTCACTCCCCTCACCCCTAAAATCTGATGCAATCATTTTTTTAATTAAATAATTCCTTAATTTTAATTAAATTTTTATGTTTTTTATGCTAAAATCTATTTAATTTACATGAATTAATGCATATTTTATCAATCAACTCAAATTCCGATGCAAATGAGTCACGCGAACTTGTTTAATTGTTGATTAAAAAGTCTAGTCGATAAGAAAAGTTATTACGTTTTAATGATAATTAATTAAACGTTAAAGTAATCAACATTTTAAAACTACCAGCACTAGTTCAAATCCTAAAAAACTCCCGCGAGAATAAGTCGCGCGTTTCTCAGTACGCATGCGATCTACGTTGGAAACACATCAAAGAAACTTGTCATTTCTCTACAAAAATAGTTGACGTAAATTATAAATTTAATTGTCAAACCTAAAAAATTTACTTATTATAATTCAATTAATGAACTAGTTTATGTGTCCATCAAATTGCTATTGAAAATATTAAATTGAGCAATACACTTGGTTTGTTTTAACGCTTGCGTGTTTTTTTTTTATATTTTAAATATTTTTCTATCATATTCTGCCCTGATTTCATTTCAATTTATGAATTTTAATTTATCTCCAATTTTTAATAATTAATTATTCAAATTGTTAAATTTACCGCGCAAGTAATAATTATAATTAACAAATCAATGACTTTGGGCGCATTCGAAAATGCGTCTGCTCTAGCTGTCCCTATATGTCTCGCAAATAATTTAGACGGTTTGAAAATCGGATGTGAGGTTTGAAAAATGAAATAAAAAATCAGTTATCAATTTTATAATTTATTCAATTACATTACGTTTTTAACGAAATTACAATAACTATTTAGAGTGACTTTGGTCAAAAAGTTTGAATAATACCTCAGTACACAATGATGAGAAATAAATTTTCATCAAAGTGAGTATTACTTAAAAAAGTATATATAAATATTATTTATTCGATAATAATTAACTTAGTTAGCATTCAACATTTTTTTATTCAAATTACTGACAGGAAGCTGCGGATAAACTTGAGGTAATTTCAATTACTTTCAGTACATTATGTTATTAATTAATTATTTATATATAAAATACTATTTAAAATGAAAAGTATTCATATTTTCAAAGATATAATATTTGGTTTAAATATTTTTAAATATTCAAGTAAAAAAAAGGACCAAAGTTCTGAGTAATTGCGAATAGGGTTTAGAGTTTTGGACGATTTGATTTTTTTTAAGGCTGTCAATAGTTTACCTGCAAAGTGTGGCTCCTAATTGGACCAGCCAAGGCGAGAGTAATTTAATTTTTCTTCTGTAATTCGGATCACTTGCAATCGGATTGTGTTCCAGATTAACTGTCTGTAGCTTTTTATTCTCAGCTAGAGTGTCGATTGCTGTCCAATCTTCGATTTGATCATTATTTATCTAAAAAAAAAATTAAATCAATCAAACAAATGATGAATTTAAGAAAATAAAAAAAATGGTTACCCAGAACTGTTCCAATAACTCCAAATGTTTTATGTTTTCGATCTTCTTGATTTGATTATTGCAGCAACTTGCAGGACTCCAGACCCTCGATGCAAGTCAGCCCGTTCTCCGACAAGTACAACTGGTCAAGTTGGATCAGAGTTTCCAAGTTTTCGATCTTCGTAATGCGGTTGCTCTGCAAGCTCAGCAGCTGGAGGTTGACCAAGTGGCTCAAGTTTTCTATTTTCGATATTTTGTTTTTTCCCAAAAATAAAAATCTTTCAGACCGGACAAAACCCCTGCGAAAATAAACTCATATCAATAATCTCATATAAGTTGATGAAAAAAATATATGTGTACATATAATATAAAAATTGTTTTTTGTTACATATCTGAAATGAAGATTATTATAAATTAATATTTGTTAGAGAGTAATAAATTTACGTGGTTTAATTATTTAAATATAAAAGGAGAAAAAGTTTTATTCCTCAGAAAGAAGAAAGACAATTGATTATGTTGTAATTCGTGATTGATTAATTCTAAAGAATTGACTTTTTACTCAGGGATTTTAAAGAACATGAAATAATAGATTTTGAATCAGTAAATTGTTCAATTACTACTTACTCGTGTCTTATTCTTGATATATTCGATTAGTTTTTATTGACAAATGAACTTTAGGTTAGATTGTTGACAGATCTGCGGCCACTGTTGCTCATTTTAATATTTCCACTAGCAATTTGATGGACACTCATACTAGTTTATTAATTAAATTATGATAAATTAATTATTGATGGTTGGTAATTAAATTTATAATTTACGTCAACTATTTTAGTAGAGAAACGACAAGTTTCTTTGATGCGTTTCCAACGTAGATCGCATGCGCACTGAGAAACGCGCGACTTATTCTCGCGGAATATTTTTAGGATTTGAACTAGTGCTGGTAGTTTTAAAATGTTGATTACTTTAACGTTTAATTAATTATCATCTAAACGTAATAACTTAAGACGAAATTATATAAATAATTAAATGAAATAGATCTTTTTTAAACATTAAAACATCTATAATAATTTTATTTAATTATTAAAGCACATTTTTTTATCGACTAGACTTTTTAATCGACAATTAAACGAGTTTGCATGACTCATTTGCATGTGAATTAGAGTTAATTGATAAAATATGCATTAATTTATGCCAATTAAAAAGATTTTAGCATAAAAAACGCGAAAATTTGATTAATTTTAAGGAATTATTAAATTAAAAAAATGATTGCATCAGATTTTAGGGGTGAGGGGAGTGAGGAACGCGTCATAGCTGCTAGAGAGCGGGTGGGGGGGTAGTCAGGAGACAAGGGTGCAATTGGCCGGAGATCCCTTCCACATGCGCAGGGAGAGAAGGGGACCAATGAAATGGCATTCTGCGCTGGTCGACCGGTAAGTGGGGTGAAGTGGGGGTGAAGTGAGCGTCCTAAGGGTAAGGGGGGAAAGAGTCAGTTGGCACCCGACATTCGATGCGTAAGCATCGTTTTCGAGTGTTCAACTATTTTTAAAAATATTGTTGACTTTTTTTTTTAATTTTTTTTTTTTCCTTAATGACTAATGACGTCATTAAGGAAAAAATTTTTTTTTTCAACCGGCGTTTTCGCAAGTTGAAAAAATCAATTTTTTTTTTTAAATTTTTTCGTCAACCCCATTCAATTTACAAGTCAACAGTATTTTTATATATTAATTAGTGTTGATTATTTAAGTAGGTTACCAATGGATTCCAACGAGGAAAAATCATTTTCTGATATCTTGACTGGAAGGAAGGATGGAATTGAACATCACTGACCAGCCTCAATGAACTGCTAGCTGTCATCCTACCAGCTGATCAACTGGCATCGTTCGGCAGGGAAATAAAGTTATTTCTCTGTTGAGGTTTGTTATTGTTTTTTAGTTTCTGTCATTCTCTTTTCTCTTCTCCATTATAATCTATATATTTAATTGCACTTTTTAATATTTATCAACGGTTCCGTATCTTTTTTTAATTTAAAGTCGAGTCATTTGAATTAAATTCAGTTTTTTTGAATTAAAAGTCGAGTCATCACAATCAATATTTTTTTTAAATTTGAAGTCGAGTCATTTTAATTAAATTCAGTTTTTTTAAAATTTAAGTCGAGCCATTTGCAATAAATTAAATTCAGTTTTTTAAATTAAAATTCGAGTCATTCGAATCAAATTCGGTTTTTTTGAATTCAAGTCGAGTCTTTTAAATCAAATTGATTTTTTTAAAATTAGAGTCGAGTCATTCGTATTAAATTTTTTAATATCAACCCGAACATTTGCATGAAATTAATTTTTTTTTTTTTTTTAATTCGTGTCGAGTTATTTTAATCAAATTCAGTTTTTTAAAATTAGAATTCGAGTCATTTTAATCAATATTTTTTTTTTTAATTGAAATTGAGCATTTGCATGGAAATAATTTTTTTTTTAAATTCGTGTCGAGTCATTTGAATCACATTCAGTTCTTTAAATTTAAATTCGAGTCATTTTAATTAATATTTTTATTTTAATTGAAATTGAGCATTTGCATTGAATTCAGTTATTTTTTTTTTCTTTTTTTTTTTTTACTAAAGTCTAGTCGTTTACATTAGTTTTAGCTTCCTTAAATTAAATTCGAGTAGTTAAATTTATTTTAAAATCGGTAGAATCAGTAATATTCGAGTCATCTTTCAATAAATAAATTAATAGGGTGTAAATTCATGAACACAAATTTCACATTAGCTTTTTAAAATTAGATTAACCCACATTTTATTAGAAATAGAGTTACATATTTTTCAACACTTTTTTTTTTCTTTAATAAATTAAATTCCAGTTTTTTTGCAAGTCGAGTCATTTAAATTAGAGGCAGTTTTTAAAAAGTAGAGTCATTTTAATTACAGTAAAACCATTCGCGTTTGATTAAAGTAAATTCATTCAATTTTAAAAAATGCCATTTAAATTAAGTTAGTTTTTTGAAAGTAGAGTCATTTAGTTTTTTGAACTTAGTCTTGGTTTTTTTTTTTTTTTTTTAAAATTAATTTTAATTAGAGTCATTTGAATCACAAGCAGTACTAACCGAGTAAACTTTTTTTTTTCTTTTTCTTATAAATTAAATAACTCCCTTCTGGAGTTATCATTTCTTTTTTTTTAATTTAACACGGGGTATAGATTGATTTGTTGTCAATAGCCTTCTGCTGTTGACAATTTAAACACACCATTTTTTACCCACCTCACACACATAAATACGCACTTTGCGTATACCCAACTCACTCCCTTGTATTGCTAGGATAATTTTTAATTTTTAAATCGGGGTAATTAAATTAATTAGTGGACCAGTAATAGGTTTTTCGTTGAGAGTATTCTCTCAGTAGAATCACGCGTTAAATTCTAGAATCAACCAACCCTTCCCCAACAATTGCCACTCTTACCCTTTTTTTTTTTTTTAATTAATTCGCATTGGGTTTTTGTCCGCGAAATGGGATATTGGTCTAGTGATTTAGCTGGGGGTTTATGGGTATTAGGGATTATAAGGACACTTGGTTCTTATAATTTAGGTCAAATTAAATTCACGCGAATTAGAGTCTAAAAATATATATCGCTCTATAGATCTTAAAGGCGAAAAATATTGTTACGCTGTTATGGGTGGCCAACCATAACAGCGTATATAAAATATTTTTTTTATACATTAAAATTTAAAAAAAATTTATTTTTTTCATTTTTTAATGCATAAAAAGCTGAAAAAAGAAATTTTCCCTGATCAGTTTTAATTTTTAATGGATTATTCTGTCCCACCCTTTGAGTACCCGGGTGCGATTTGGGTGCCGGTCTCAATCCATAAAAAATTTTTCTGATCAAAACTTTTCTTTTTTAAGTGTTTAAGTGTCTGTAGAGCGGTGTGTATTTTTCATTTATTATTACTATTATTATTTAAATAATTAGAGTCACTTTTGCTGCGTTAATTAATAAGTTAGTAACTATAGAAGGGGAATAATATAGGACTGGGGTTTTTATGTCACTAGACTGATCGGGGAAGTAGATTAATTAAATAACTTGGGTTTTTTTTAAATTAGAGTCACCTGATCCCTTTTTTATAAGAGTGGTGATTTACCCCCCCCCCCCCTTTTTTTTTTAAATTCAATTATTAGCGTCACGTTTTATTAGATATTTAAGTTACTGGTCCAGGGATTTTGAAATTAGAATCAATTTTGCATAGGGTTTTTTTTTAGCTTAAATTCACATACACCCCCCCCCCCCTTACACTCCCTACTGAGACTCTGTTCATCTTCAATGAAATCGAGTCATACCTTACACGTCGCCGTAAGTTGAGGTTACTCACAACCTCGCTTACGGCGACTTTAATTTACACACCAATCTATACCCCTAATTTTTTTACCCTTAAATTCATTAAAAGTAGATTTAGATTAAAAAAGACACCTGGCACTCGATCAGGTGTCAATAGCTGTAGAGTCTTGAGTTTACTCGTTAGCATTGCTTGTATGTAGTATTAATTTGATTAGAGTCACATTAAAAATCTATTTTTTTTTTTCTTTGATTAATATATTAAATTTAAATGGCATTTCCGCGTAAAAGAAAACCCTGGCACTAGGTCAGGCGGTCGCGTTATTTAGTTGTTAGTTTTTTGATAATATATATCCTGATCTTCTGGGCTGGTACGCATAACCCTCTGGTTCGATCGATGTCGATCCTCATTGGTCGTATACTCTAAGAATATCTATCATTATCATGTTGTTATCAGTATTATCATTATTATTGTTGCTGCCATAATTAATATCAATACCATTATCATTTTATATAATGATAGTGTAATTGGCCCTGTCGGGTCACATTACACAATTGATATTAATATTGACTGCAATGGTTTTATTGATAATATTGATAATGATGTGATTTTATAGTGACTTTTGTGTGCGATCAAAACGGGGAGTCGATTTATCGATTGGCTGGTGGCCTAATGCTACACATACGGTTCGGTTTTGATGGAAATATATTACATAGTTTTTATAATTGTTTTGAAAAACAGACAAACACATACACACACTTTTTTTTATCACACATGGATTTACACCCCAATTATTTTTTTTTTTTTAATTTCAATTTTATAAAACTAGAGACATTTGAATTAAAGTCAGTTTTGTTCAAGACAGAGTCATTTAAATTAGAGTCATTTTTCACAGAATTAGAGTCATTTTAAATAGTTAATTTTTTTTTATCGTTATCTAATCCGAGTCATTTTTAAAATAGTCGAGTCAGTTAATTTAATAGAAATCGAGTCAGTTTCATTGATGTAGATTCATTTTTATTAAGAGTAGAGTCACTTGAATGACAACCAGTTTTTTATTAATTTTTCATTCTTTATTTCAATTAATTAATTTAATGTAAATGCTCATTTACCCGTAATTAATTTATCGTTATTTAATTCGAGTCATTTTTTAAACAGTAAAATCACTCAATTTAGCATTAATTTATCTGCAGTAGAGTCAGTTTTGTTTTTCCCACTAATCGAGACTTGGCATTAGGTCAGGTTACCCTATCGTTTTTTAAATTTAAATTTTTAATTGATATCGATCCACTTTGGACGTATACTCTAAGAATATCTATTATTCTCATGTTATTATCGGTATTATCATTATTATTGTTGCTGCCATAATTAATATCAATACCATTATCATTTTATAATGATAGTGTAATTGGCCCTGGCAGGTCACATTACACAATTGATATTAATATTGACTGCAATGGTTTTATTGATGATATCATAATAATATGAGTTTATAGTAATTTTTGTGTGCCGTCGAAAGGGGATTCGATTTCAATTCATTAATTTCATGTAAATGCTCATTCACCCTCATTTTTTTTTATCGTTATTCAATTCGAGTCATTTTTTAAATAGTCGAGTCATTTAATTTAGCGTAAATTTAATAGAAGTAGAATCAGTTTTTAAAAAGTAGAGTCACTTAAATCAGAGCCAGTTTTTTTGAATTTTTTTTTATTTCAATCGATTGATTTATTTTCAATGTACTTTAACCCCCCCCCCCCCCCTTCCCCCATCATTTTTTTTTTTAAATTAAATTTCTGGAGATTTGAGTCACTTTCATAAAAGTAGAGTCACTTCAATTAGAGTCATTTTTTTAATAGTAGAGTCATTTAATTCGATTCATTTTTTATACAATTCAAGTCATTTTTTTAAAATTAGAGTCATTTTTTTTTTTTTTTTCCCAAAAGTAGAGTCACTTTTGTTAGAGTCATTTTTGCAGAAGTCGAGTCATTGTTTTTAGAGTCAGTTTTTTTTCTTCAATTAATGAATTAATTTATTGCAACTGGTCAGGTTACCCTATAGTTTTTCTAATTTTAATTTTTAATCTATGCTAAGATACGAGAACCGCCCCGACATGTTTTATGATAATCTTTTTTTTTTTTTAGGTTTAGAAATAATTATTTTTTCTCGTTTTGTTTTTTTTCTATAGATTTTTAGAGATTACGGAACCTCATAAAGAATTTTTTTTTCTATTTTATAAATTTTTTTTATTTTTTAGGTTTTGACGCATAATTTTTTTCTAATTTTTTTTAGTAGATATTTCAAGATTCCGGAGACTTACCTAATCCTCACCCTATTGAAGTTACTCGGGCTTTCAATTAATTTTTTTTTTTTTTTTCTAAATATTTTTTTTTTTTTTCAGGTTTAGGTACATAATTTGGATTTACTTTTTAGTAGATCGTATACGACATGTCTAGGCTAGAGTTCACTGGAATCTATTCTGACATGACTGGCCTAATAGGACCAGAATAATTTCCAGGACAGTGATGCTGCTGAGCATTGACGACAAGGTGGTCCAGATCCAAGGACACACCGCCGCTCTAATTTTTTTTTTCTGGTGCATATTTATTTTTACATTCTTCTTTTTTTTCATAAAAATATATATGCCCGGTATTAATCTATTGGGGTATATATTTTAGTTTCAGATCCAGTCAACAAGAAGGATGCCCAACTTGAAGGATGCCCATGGATGCCAAGGACCAACAGGAAAACCAGGACCAGGACCAGGACGAGGACCAGGAAGAAGATTTATTATTTATTTAATTTAAGCTTAATTGTAGTTAATTTTAAATAATTTCTGTATTAAGGTGTGAGTGTGATGAATGATATGAGAGATTTAGATTTTTATTTTATAAGAATAAGTGTGAATGGCATGTTTTTTTGCTTGGCTTGTGCATTGTTTTTTGTTTATTTTTATTCGGGTTTGATTGCATGGTTTGTTTTTTGTTTTTTGGTTTTTTTTTATTCGGGTTTGATTGCATGGTTTGGGTTGCTTATATTTAATTTTAATTTTTCCCTTTTTCCCATTACCTATTAATCTTAAGTTTGTTTGATTGTGATTTAATTTAAATTTAAGAGTATGATGAATGTGTGTGATATTATTTATCCGGGCCTGGATACTATTATTAAGATTTAATTTTAAGAAATTTTATTTATAAAATTTCAATATTTATATTTTTTTTTGTAATTATGTACTGTATAATATTTTGTATTGTCATTTAGCTATTTTTTGGTCACCAATCGAGTGACCACTGTGTTGGTCGGGTTTTATCACTGATAAAATCCTCTGATTTAAACCGATAGATTCCGGGTCTATCGGATTTTTATTGGAGTATTTTATCAGTGTCGAGGTTTCCCAAACGGGCTATTTTCTTTCTACCAAAAGAAAATAGCTTAGACCACTACAATTGTATTTCTAAAAAAATACAATTGTAGGTGAATGCGCACAGTATAGGAAGACGGTCCTCAGCCGCTTTTTTTTTTTTTTTTTTAAATAATAAATTTTAACTTTTATTATTTTTAATCGAGCATTTATAATTGAAAAAAAAACCTTCCCTTTATTTTTAATTAAATATTTTAGTTTATAAGTAGAAATAAGTATATTTAAGAAAGTGGCAAATAACTATAGTTAAGAAGAAGCAGAAGAATCCTTATAGATACAGGTAAACAATATAAATAATAAACATTAATGCTGTTAAATAAACAAAAAGAAATTATGAAAATATATATATACATTTATCGATATATATTATGAATAGTTTTTTTTTAATTATTTATATTTTCCATTTACTTCTTCACAATAAAATTTATTTCCCGTATGACATTTGTCGTACAGAAAATAAATATTATTGTAAAAAAGCAAATGAGAAAAATAAATGTTAATTTTTGTATATATATATATACTTTAAAGAGAAACAAAAATCTCTACAGAATGTCTTCTGGAAGATTTTTTATTTTTTTAAATGTTTGCGCATGCGCGCTAGAACATTGGTTCTCAGTGGCTTTTTTTTTTCATTGCGTGCTTTCTTTGGGAAGATTCAAATTAAGAGCGCCAGCGCAAAAAAAAAAATGCCAGTGAACACCGCCATAATTAAATTTATATTTGAAAAATTTCGCCCACGAGCATCTGATTGCGCATGTATATCCAATAGGGCTAAAATTTGGGTGGAGCGGATGTCGGATGTCTATCACACAGATCCTGATAATACACATGTATCGATAATACAGATCTCGATGTGACAGATTAACTTTCTTAATTACCGACCGTAGATCTAAAAAAATTATCAAGTGCCCTGATAGCCACCTTATCCACAAGTTAACTTGAAGTTGCTGTCGTATTCTAAAGCCAATATAAAGTCAAGTGTTGGAGAGCAAGCCGTTACCTTTCAGTTGACAGTAAATTGTCCTGTAGCTTGAATTCAATTTGGCTACATACAAGTATATACAAGTATTACTGTCAGACAATGACGTTAAGTTTAAATTGACGGCAAGTGTTTCTGTAAAATAACATTGAGACGCAATTATTATCCAGCCACGACTTGCCAGAAACTTGTCGTTAAGTTAGCCGTAAATGTTTCACTGCAGAACTTGCTGTGCAATTATGTTTAGTTTTACTATCAGGGAACAAGCCGTGTGTCCAGTCTTCAGTGAATACCGAGTATATTCAAAATATAATAGCACTTTGTAATTACATTTTATTATAATCACTACAATATTATTAATTGTAAATAATGTTTATTTATTTTTTCGTATAAAAATAACTCAATTATTTGTAAAATAAAAATAAAAAAAAAACGTATATTTGCAATAGAAATATAATAGGTTGAAAGCTTTTATCCAGAGTAATATGTCATAATATTTAACAGTAAAAGCTATTGGATAAAATAATGGTAAAAATCAAACTATTTAATTGTCAAGTAAAATGTATAAAAGTATAATTAATATCGACTGGGAAAGGCATTCAATCGTCAATAGAATAACTAAACGATTAACGAAGAAAAAATAAATAAAATAAACTAGTGATCGATCTGATGGTATTCACACACATTGACCTTGTCTACTGAATAAAGTATATTGACAAAGTCATTACTACCGTGTGCTTTGATAACAAACAATAAAAAATACAAAAATAAAGATTTCATCGGCACAAAAGACTGATCAGCTCATAAGTTATAGATGTAATTTTGGCGCCACTGATCGATTACACTGAATGACGACAGTGATGATAGTAATAATAATAATAAAAATATTATTTTCTAGGACGTCCACCAATCTTTTAGTTATTTTAAGATCTCCAAGTTATCTTTAATTTTTTAAACAAAACAAATCACCGGTTTTATTTTTACCGTAACGAAAAAATATTAATTTTAAATTTAGCAGATAATAAGGTCAACCTATTATTATTATCATCTTATATGATCTTTAGATATTTCCCAAGTAAATTTCCAACCAAAAATATTTATTTCTATTTTTACAAATTATCACATTATTTTATAGAGAAAGGAAAAAAAAACAACTAAAGATAATCCTTTATAAGACTGATATGCTGACATTTGAGATTAAAATTGTATTCCGAGTGAAAATAACCCGGAACTTTAAGTAGTAGTGTCAACGTGCGATACAACATTACATTGTGATACATGCATATATGTATATAGTAACAGGAATGACGTCATCTAAAAGTTATTTAAAAGTTGTTTCTTTGCAACTCCTCCCGTGCCTCGATATACTATATAATACAATAAAAAAGTTTATGACGCAACACGCAAATCTGAGTGAAAAATAATAATAATAGTAAGCGATAGTTAATGTACCAGGTGGTGTATAGTAACAAAGAAAAAATAAAAATTAGCGTGTCAAATGATAAATGGAAATGCAGGATAAATGTGATGCATCAGCATTATCATAGTAGTAAAAAATAAGCCAGTCAAGCAGTCAGCCAGTCAACCAGTCAGTTAGTTAACCAGGAGCGAGATAGGATATGGGTTAGAAAGGTTAGTGCAGTTGGTGGGTGGCAGCACCGACATCGGCGGGTGGCAAGGCGACGGTGGTAAAGCAAACGAGTACACGCAGGGGTGGCACGAGCACCAGGTTGCTGCTTCGAAAGCTTCGAAAGTTTCGAAACCAGTAGTCTGCTATGATTATACTCGAGTAGGCGCATCGGGGGTGCGCACTGGATTATACTCGCGTGTGTTTCTCCTGTCGAGGCGACCGCTCGTCCGCCGCAGGATCTCCGGCCACATTATTGTTAAGAACAACCACCAAACTACAAAAATAGCTCACCACCGGGCTAGTTACACTTTGTTTTCTTTGACAACACGTCGTCGTTGATCAAATACAAACCCCGATTTTTTATTTATTCGTAAATAATAATTATTATTATTATTTAAGAGCACGTGCGATATTTTCAATCATAAATACTTAACAACACGTGCGTATTAACGCATTAATCAAAGGATTTACAAAATATCAAGTACGTGTAAAGTGAAAATTATTATTATTATTATTATTACTATTAATATTGTTATTATTATTAATTATTTATTGATTGGATTGTTTTAGATGCTGGTATACTTTAGTTACTGTGATTCGTGGTTTATAATATAGGTGCAGTTTGTGTCTATTTGAATAATTATTAAAGCTAAACAATTTAATCCAAGAGAGTAAATTTTTTAACGGCGATTGATGCTGAAACCGCAACAGGTAATATTGTATTTTTTTTTCTTATTTTTTTTCTTTCTACTTTTTCGCACGATTGATACAGAATAGTCAAAGAATAACATTAATCATAACGGACATTACTTCTCATTGCTTTGAATAGACAATGCGCTTTTGACATCACGTCGACTTTGAGAATGAATAAAAGAAATGCGAGTTCATTGTACATATTTTTGTCCCATTATTTTTTTATTCTCTTGATTAATAAGAGTTAATAATGATTAATGATAATGCAAATTGACGTTTTAAATTACGTAAAATAGAGTAATTTATGTATGCATAGTTAAATTTAGAACGATGATATATCGATTAGATATGGTTGTAAAGCCCTTGATATCGACAGTCGAGTATATCATTTTGATTGCAATGAAAATATTTGCTAATTATATGGTTATACTTAGTAACTATTAAATTTAACACCAAATAACTCATATTCAATTTTAATTTTTTATTTACTTTTTCTTATGAAAATTAATTAATAAGTTTTAATCACAGTAATTTATATTAAAAATAATTGTAGAAGCCTTAAGGCAGTAGTGAAAAAATGAAAATGATTAAATGATACTAAAATTAAATAATTAACGAACATAATTAATATTGAAATTTTAATCTACATTAATCTCAAATATTTGGATAATAATATGAAGAAAATAAAAGAAAAAAAAAAGTAAATAATGAATGCGTCCACGCATTATAAGTTAATTTTTACAAAAGTCGAGGGTAAGCTGTCCTACTTTGAACTGCGTGACATGGACGAGTATAGTCGACAACTGTACGCGAGCTTCATATACATTTGCGTGACGGGTTTATTGTTATAATACTCCCATGTATACCTTAACATTATATACAAAACTACTGTAATTATATTATTTATTATTATTATTATTAGATTATTTAATAATGGATGTTATTGGTGACAAATAGTATCAATTATTGTTCATCATTAAAAAAATGATAAGAGACAGGAACATAAGTTCTTCAACTACAATAAAAAATATTTATATAGATAATCAAGTGAACTAGAGTGTAAATTTTATGCATAGAAATGTTTAAAGATATCGAGTTTCGTTACACAAAGCATCTTTAAACTTGGTTTAGACTATTTTTTTTTTTATTTTTTTTTCATCCTATTCTCAAGTTAACCCCCGGAAGTAAACTTTGAACTTTATGTGGGTGAGTGAAAGCTACACAAAAGCGTTATATAACTTTAGTCAAAGTGTCAGGAATATTGTTTTGTGAATTACAAATCAAGTTTCTCGCTCCAACAATACGGTGATATGTTTTGTCACATGACACAGATGTACATCTCCGCCTAAGCTCATTATAACTTTTCTCTTCTTAACAATCTTCTAAATTAATCTAGTTACATTTACATAGATAATAGTTGAAAATAATTACATTATAATTAAAATTTTTTTACGCAAACTCATTATCGGCTTGACCTAATAAAATTCATGTTTATATTTATGAAATACTTTCTTCTCATATTACTATTATTATTATTATTATTATTATTATGCTGAAAGTACGTAGATTAATAATGAATTTTCTGAGCTTATCAAGAAAGTGCTCGGTAGGTTTAATAATTTAAAGACTGAGCTTTTCCGACAGTTTGCCTTAGCATCTACAAAAGTAATATTAGGATAATGGATATAGACTAGGACTAGATGATGATTTAAGACATTCACGTATAAACGGAAACCCACAAAAACCGAGTAATAGACGCCG
Organism: Microplitis mediator; assembly: GCF_029852145.1. Lineage (NCBI taxonomy): Eukaryota > Metazoa > Arthropoda > Insecta > Hymenoptera > Braconidae > Microplitis > Microplitis mediator. The sequence continues at coordinate 20,831,812 of NC_079979.1, forward strand.
GTGATACAGTTCTTCGCACACTATAAGAATATTATATTTGTAACATATGATACATGATATATGTATATGTGGCTGGAGTACTTATTCACAAAGTTATAATCCGCTTAAAATTTTTTTGACCGACATTATATTAGCTATGACTTAAATGACATTAAATCCAAAAATATGCACAAAATTGTATAGTAGGAGTAAAAATTATAATATTTAATACTTTAAATAGTTGTAGCGAAAAAATTAAACTGGAAGCCGATTATCTAGATATTTTTTTTTAAACGAAGGTTAACTTAAAATTTCTCGCTCGAGTAATTTATATACATACCACTTGAGGTATTTTTTATTGCAAACTGTAAATGCATTGGATTCAGTGGAATGTATGAATATTCTCGCGAAATTGAGAGTAGTGAATTTGGTGAATCTGCGCTACGTTAAAATCCAACCTGATCTCTAATATTTCATATCCTCATTTGTGTCTTTATATAGACACAACCGATCAATTCATTATTCATTCTTTTCTCAACTCTGTGCAAAAATATTCGTTGAATTTTTACCACATCCTAAAAAATTTACTAATTCTTATAATAATTTATTTTAAATTTAACATTTAGAATTAATTTTAAAAATCAAAGTTTTTTTTTTATCTATATTTAAGTCGATTTATTTTTAATATTTATCACAGATCAGTTATTTTACAACTAAAAATAAATCATCAATATATTTATGCATTATTAATAACTTGTAACATATTTTTTATTTATAATCATTGTTAAGTTTAATAATTTTTTTATTTTTAGTAACAGAAGATAATTAAATTTTTTAATACATTTTAATTTGAGTCAAAATAATTCAATGCCTTTTATATATATTTACTTAAATAAATAAATAATGTGAGTTCAGAAGAGTGATAAAAAAATAAAAAAAATAAAGCTTACATTGGTTATTCTGTGTAAAAGTTATTCCTCGAATCCGCTGAGCATTCATAAGTTCAGGATATACAAATCTCGACAATATTTATGTACAATTTTAAATACTTAAATACCTATAAAAAAAAAAAAAAAAAAAAAATGAAATTGAAGAATAAAAGTAAAGCTAAGGAAACAAGTTTTAAAATATTATTAAAAGTTAGTTAAATGCAGACAAAATATTAATATTGACTACGCCCTCATGCATGAAGAAGGTTACTGTCGCCCTTGGACAAAGTTAAATATCGATTAATAAATATCAATTTCATTCAGTCATGTTGCCTCTACTCAAGACCGCACCTCTGACTACTACTTAAAGTTCGAAACTTTCTCACACTAAAACGCTTTAAAGAAAATTTGTTTACTTTAACAATTATTATTTTATAAATTTTTTATATTTACTTTTATCACATATATTGAGCCATTTTTTATCTCGATTATAGTATTTATTTCTTATTTAGGTAAAATAATAATAAAAAGAAAACTCAAAGTGCGTGAGATCAATGTGATATATATGCACGAGAAATTACATATATATATATATATATATAAAATTAACATTGTAGGGTGTGTTTTTATTTAGTTTTTCCACGTGAGATTCGATACTCTTGAACTAGCTTGCGTACAGGAGTGGCTGGAATTTAATTTAAATAAATTATAATAACTTTAAATAATAAATTAAATTTTCTTTTTCCGTTTCTATTAATTGCTATATAACACTACAATTAATTGTAAAAGTTTATCAGTTATGAAAGAAAAAAAAAGAAAAAAAGGAAATTTATCAATTTAAAAGTGAATAACAAAGATTTAAAAACTATCATTACACTGTAATATTTAAAAATATCTCAAAGCTGATACAGAAGTAATAAAGTCAACTAATTGGGTATTTAATGATAAATTATAAGTAAAAAAATAGTACAGAGAATTAAAATTTTTGAAATGCTATTAAATTAAAAAAAAAAAATAGTCTTGTTATATTTTTTTTCTACATACATACTTGTTATAATATAATTTTATTGAGATATTTCGAACTGATATATAGATCTATTTATTTGATAATAGCTATTTAACGTCAATGCAGAGAGTCATAAAGTTGTAACTCATAACAAATATAATAAAGCATGCAACATGCCTGACTATAATGTCGATCGAACTAGACCCACTGACCAAGAGACAGACAGACAGACACACGACATATTGATTTACAACTTTACGTTATTCTTTGTGGCACTCACCCGTTACCTTTTATAAATATCACAATAATTATTTATTTCTTCTGAAATATCTAATTAAAAAACATAAATAAATTTAATTATTATTACAGATACTATCGAGGACAACTTTCAACAAAAAGTAAATAATTTTAAAAAACAAACAAGTGGATTATTTAAAAAATCGTGTTGCCCAGGGCATGGTGGTAAAGGAGACGGCGGGGCGATGACGCTCTATCACCGTCCGCCGTCTTCGCAACGAGTCCCTGAGGACTCGACCGACTTCCTGATCCTCTATCCAACCCCATTTCTAATTCACTCAACGACCCTACTTTGCAACAATCGTCAACATCAACATCAACATCAACATCAACGACGACATTATCATTGTCACAATCCCAAAAACATTACAATAGATCCAGCTATCACTACGACAACCAAAACGACAACCAAAACGACAAGAACGACAAGAACGACAAGGTCGACAAGGACGACGAGGAGAAGGAGGTATGAAAGATCGTCCTCGTCATCACGAACACGGGATGCCCCTAGAAGAAGTACAGGGACTGCTTACGCCGTCCTCCAAAATAGGTATTATATATTTGTTGCTGTAAAAATAAACTTATTTACAAGTTATAATATATCTATTCATATACCATATGCTGTTATATTAATTGGATTAAAAATATAAACATTTAATTATTATAGACACGGATTTATCGACAAAACAAAATAAAAAATATTTTATTTAATAAATAATTAAATTTATCATCTGATGTATATATAATTAGCTTCAGTGAGGATATTCGAATGGGCAATTAAAGTAGCATCTATATTACCAGAAGAGTGTACACCAATAACATAAAATTGACCGCTAAATCGAAGAGCTCTTGTCAATAATTTATTAGTATACACACATTGATAAATATATAGACACGGACAAGTACACACGTATTTGTGTTTGTATTTGTATATTTCTATCGAGTGCGCTTGATAGTCATCCAGTTGACGCTTTTACGATTATACTCTTTTGATAAATTTTTTTAAAAGGTTTCCCAAGCTTATCATAATAATAATAATAATACAATGAAACAAAGCTTTTAATCGATAACCACAAACATCTCATATCTCATTACACACCTCATTTATCTAATTATCTTAAATGTTTAAGTCTTTATTTACACAATTATTATTATTATTATTATTGTTATATAAAGGTGTGCATAAAATCGAAAATATTAAAAAAAAAATATATATATATATAGAATGTTGTTGTTATGTATAACACACACGATTTAATATTTCATTCATAGACTTTGAGAAGTTTAACAATACAACAGGGGTTGCCCTACATTGATATAGCACACTAAGTGTATAACTAAAACCCCGTGCGGGTCATTGGCGAGAGCTAAAACATATCTACAGCCAAAAACACTCACTCTATACATACACATATACTACATACTGCATACTTATATATATATAGCTCCCTCTCAGTTAGTGCATACACATATAAATAAGCAATATAACACAACACACATATGCTTTGTGTGCGGGACTGTTAAATAACGGGCGAATAATCGGCAAGCCGGAAAGACATGATTACACCAACCCTGAAACAATTCACTTGGCAATCGACCAAATAATTGACTTTTCCCAATCCAATTCAAAAAAAAAAAAACTTTATCTTTATTATATTTTCCCTACAATATTGATAAAAAAAAGTTATAAAAACAATTTATTTTATTTTATTTTATTTTATTTACTTTGTTATGGGCAACCACCGGAATCATAACCGAAAGTGTATTATAGCATGTTAAACGAAAATTAAATTAATTTATTTATTTTTTATTCTTCGGTTGGGTGCCTCGGACCAGTTGCATCGATTCTGGGATTGATACAACCAGCAAAACCCTCTATACAGGTCACGCAATAATCCGACCCGTGTGTTATTTAACGAGAATCCCAGAATTTCGTTTTTTTTTTTTTTTTTTTTCCTGATTTTTACTTTTTATTATGTAGGTCAATGATTTATACCTTTTAAATAAACTTGTAAATATTTTCAGATAAATTAAAAGAATTATTTAAAAAAAAAATGACAATTTATTCATTGCCATTCAATTATATTTTGTTTCCAGTGTAATTTTATTTTTTTAAATTAAAAAAAAATGATTTTTTTTACAGGTAACCGGGGTCCATTGAATGTGACGATCGTCCAGGTAGGCAGTGGCGGAAATGGAAGTGGCAGAGGAAGCGAATTTCTCGGGCTGGAATCAACGGCTGAATTGAAGCCAACCCCTTCACCGCTGTCCGAGACCAGTGCGACTTTGCAATCTGACAACAATGATACTTTTACTGGAGGTAAAAAATGAAAAACTTTTTTTTTTAACATTTTAAGCTTACAAAAAAAAAGTATTTTCACTCTTTGAAATAAAACATGACATATGAACTGTACTCTTTTTTGTGGTGAAATATTTTAATGTCACTAACGAGAAAAAAAAAAAAAAAATTATTATGAAAAACAAGTTTCAAAGATACATTACGTTAAAATAGTCACAAAGACTTTTTCATAAAAGCATTTTAATTGCGTATTTCATATAAACGAAATACATTTTTATTTTCAACTATAAATAAACATCACTCAAAGTCTTTTTTTTTATGAGTTGGTCAATATTAGCGAAAAAATAAAAAACCGGATCGCTACACTGTAAAAAATCACCGGGGTAAGTCCAAACGGTGTAGGTGTTAAAATCGGCGGTGTTAAATTTCAACAACGAAAGCGGTCTCAAAATAACGCCGCCACCGGTGTAAACATTCTGTACCGGTGTTAAAATAAAATCTCCGGTGTTAAAATAATGCCGCTGCCGGTGTAAATATTCTAGACCGGTGTTAAAATAACGCCGCCGTCGGTGTAGATATTCTTTACTCGATCACTATACTTGTTAATAAATGATATTCTTTAATTATTTTCATAAAGAACTGATATTTTTTGTGTTTTATAATCTTTAAAGTTAATACTCCAAAGCGGACGCAGTTTATCCTGCCTTTACACCGGTATTACTCCGTTTTTACACCGGTTACCCCGCTTTTACACCGCTTTTACTCCGCTTTTACACCGGTTACCCCGATTTAACACCGGTGAATTACTCCTTCTACACCGGTGTAATTTTATTTTAACACCGGGCGGAGTTAAAATGAGTCCATTTTTAACACCGCTCTTTTTACAGTGTATGACTGATGTAAACTAGTAAACACTGTAAAAATGAGTTTGCCGCATAATATTACAAATGTAACTGCTTAAACTTGAATATCCGTTTCTCATTTCTGTGTGACGTCCCCCACCGTAAAACTAGATACTATTATAAACCAATAAAATGTCATAAATTTCTTCGACGTCATAACCTATTATACAGTCAACATAATAATCATTTCAACTGAATAGAAAATAAAATTTCATAACATATAGTTATAAATTTTTAATAAGAAAACATGAATTGGAATAATAAATTCAAAAATTACGCTATTTTATTCACTAACGGTAAAAAAAAATTTTTTTAAAGTTAACGAGTACTCTGATATCTGAGAAAAAGTACTTTCTTAAGATTATTATAAAAAAAAAAAAAATCTTTGAAATAATATGTAATTTTGATGTATTTTTTATAGTTTAAATGAATATAATTTATAAAACCCACGTTGCATACAGATTCAATAATCCCATTAGCAAAAGCTTTGAGTTATTTCCATATAGCTAGTGGAGGTCTTGAAACCTTCAGTCCCAGTTGTGCCGTGTCATTAGATCGAACGAATATGTTGAGCACATGATCTTGACATTTCTTAATTATAACAAACTGCCAAATGTTATTTTACTCAATTATTATACCTGCGGAGTATCAAAAAGTTTCAATATTTATTAACGACTAAATATTTATTATTTACCTTTGTATTCAAATAAAGTTAATAAATGAATAATAATAATAATAATAATAATAATAATAATAATAATAATAATTGTTGGGTGCGTCAGTGTGTATATTTTAAAATTAAACGAAAACAAGAGCTTGTCCCCGGGGAAAATAAACCCGGGTTATTTTTTAATTGAATTTAAATACGATATCGATTGGATTCGATAATTAATAAACTATCAGGTTGATAAAACATGATTGTAAATATGGTATTTATTTATAGTATATATATTTTTTTTTTTATTGGAGTAATTTTGAGGTTTAGTAGTAGCATTGAATTAAAAATAATTTATATATATATATATACTTAAAAATATGACCGTGAACGAGTAGTCGAGTGAAAACGACGTGATTCTGATCCCGTAATGGGATCAACGACAAACTGTCGTCGGTACAATTCTTCGACTGTACAGCCGCCCGAAATATTTATCGTTGACTGTCCTAATGACAATAATAACAATAATAATTATAATAATAATAATAAAAAAAGAAATCATTTTATTCGCGATCGGAGCATCACTTCATGGGATGATGAAAAAAAATTAAAAAATCATCGGGGTGTTAATGCTAACAAATATTCTTGGAGAAGAAAAGGCACTCGAGGTAATATATATATACATATATATATATATATATATATTATTTTAACAAGATATCTAGTGGTATTGATGGTGTGATATTTGATATTTTTAGAGGTAATTCCCTGTTGAGATCATTTGGTATTTTCTCCACAGTCTCATATTACTTTTGATCATTAATGCTAGGATCTGTAATATATACCCATCTTATACCCGGCTTTCACCTATATCATTTGCCACATATATATATTAACAGTTTTATTTTCCCCTAAAAATTAATTTATTTACTTTTCTTTTTTTTTTTTTGATGTAATCTAAAAAGCAAGATCTTACTTTAACTCAAATATAATTATTAAAAAAATAATAATAATAAGAATATAAATATAAATAACTGAGTTAAATGTATGGTTTTGATATTTTGTTATCAGGAGTAGATCCACGGCTGCTGCTCAGTAATGTTCCGGGAGGTATTTCCACTGAGGGCGATCGTAACACGTGGGAGGGCCGATATCACGTAAAAGAACATCGGCGAGCAGGCAAGGCGACTTTTCAAGGTCAAGTTTACAACTTCCTGGAACGACCTACTGGCTGGAAGTGCTTCCTCTACCACTTTTCTGTGTAAGTTTATTTATTTAAAAATTATATAAATCTAAATATACTCATAAATTTAAAAGTTTATTTTCTTTTTAACCACTCTCTGGTGGTTAACAATCCATCTTTGTTGTCAGTTATTAAGTTACCCTCGTGTTGAAGATTGATGAGAATACTTTTGTAGGTGTATTTTAGCTGTGGTTGTGGTGCTAGTGGTTGCTTGGATTGTGAAACCACTTATTGTATTGTGTATAATGTGTTGATAGTATTTATGAGTTTACGTATAAAAATATATATATACATCTAAATGTCTTATTATGTACTTAAATCTTTTTCTCCACTCTTCACCTTGCCCACCATTTAACTGCAACCACTATTGTTGTTGTTATTATTATTATTGGTGGGTCTGTAGGACCTATTTTTCTGTATTCATCTACTAGGTCGCGGTAGCTTTTATTCAAACGACGATTGAGTTTAGAATTGTATGGCAAAACTACCTCGGATATTGCAGACATGAAAATATTCACCAAATTCAACTCGCACAATTGAAATTTTCGTTGAATTATATTGCTATGTACTGGAATATTGCCTTTATATACTTCATACTGTGTTATATACATACATATACATTTACGTTTAGTTATACATTTCCTATCCTCTTCTATGTTATACATATTTATAGTTTTCGATCAATATTTAAGTTGTTAACGTTTTTAGATACCGTTGAAAATTATTATTAATGTTATTGTCGATAAATAAATAAATAAATAATTTAATTCACGCGATATAAACGTTAACGACTGTAAACATATACGTCGTCAAATCAGATATTATCTCACCATATCGTACTGACCTAAAAAAAAATTATTACAAATCTTTTATCTCACAAATATTTAATTTATATGATATTTAAATATATATATATCAATATCGTTGTCAGTAGTCATTTTTTTTTTAAATACAGAAAAAATATTTATTTATTATAAAAAATATATAAATAGGGTTTATGTTAATTAAAGCTAATTTACCTACAGTCTCAAGTCTACAGTACTGTTATATCCATTGATAAGTCAATAATAATCAAGACAATAACACAGTGTGAGAGAGAATGCACTCACCTGAGTAGTCTTGTTATGAAGCAAACAGATGGCAGCCCATACGCCTACTGTTACTACTTATTATCGTTATTATATTATATTATTAGTTTATTTTTTTTATAAAAAACTATTTTTAATACGTTATTATTTTTTCGTTAATCATTTATAATTTAAATGATGAAAAAAAAAAAATAAATAAATAATAATTCGGGTAAAATAATAATAATTTATTTAATAAAAAAATTTATGGTCTAAAGTTCTGAAAAGTCCAAGTGAATAAATAGCTTTTCGATAGCCCATATATCGTAAAATAAAAAGTATTAAGTCATGATGACTAAGTAAGATTAACGTAAATTAAAATTTTAATCAATAATATAATTTATATAACGAAAAAAATTTATCCTGTAGTTGAGTAAAATTATATTTTGTTATTTAAATATTAGAATAAAAATTAATTTATTATTTTATTATCGTATACTAGTAAAATAAAATAAGGTGAAAATATCAATGTAACTTCTGTTAGTTTTATTTTTTTTAACAGTGATGCTTTTATTACTTAAAAATAAACAGGAAGAAATACGACTAAATATTAAGCAATCGATTAAAGATAAAATTATCAGCTTAATGTTTTTTTTCTGATATTCAGATACATTTTTTCTTACGAATCCATTATATTTCATTTTATCCTTATTTTATAGTATCTTTTTAAAAAAAAATTTCTATAAAATTTTTATTATTATATTTAACAATTAATTTATTTATTAAAATGACTAGAAACAAGTTCTAAAAATAGTTAAACTTTATTAGACCACACGACTATACATTATGTTGAATAAAATGTATACAATCCCGTGTCGATAATGAAACACAAAAAGCACAAAGAAAAATAAATGCTAAAGTTTTGACATTGGATGCATTATAAATTTTTTTTTCTTTTTTTTTTTTTTTTTTCTATTATTATTTTTTACTCAGTTCTATATTTAAATAAACTGGCAGTGTGCCATTTGTCCATCGACACTATTTTATGTAAGAGAAAAAAGTTATATTGCACATAAAATAATAAAAGTACATATTTACTTGTAAAAAGATATATAACACGTAAACATATTTACGAATATCGTGAGTTCCATGCACACATTGCATGATTAATTATTTAAGTAATTTAAATATCTTATCACGTGAAGCTATTGGCAGTATCATTCAGCAAACTCTCAGTACAAAGTCCATCCCCTGCTGTAATTTATTTTTTTTATAGTTTTTTACCTTCCTTCCCTCACAGGTTTATATCATCCGACTTGTAGCCTGTAATGGAGAGTTCGATTAATGGCTCTAGAAAAGTTCAAGGACGATTGTATAGAACGGGCAAAAAACTCGGCAAAGATCTAAGATTGACATCAAATATATTTGTTAATTTATAAATTATTTATTAATAACTAAAATACTGAAACAAGTGATTTTATTTAAATTAATAACGAGTGGAAAATATATTTTAACGTGAAAACTCAATTTCATAAATTATTAAACCACGTATTTGATAAAAAAAAAGTTAAAAAGTGAAATGAATTTCTACCTCAATTAAACGTTCAAAATATTTTATAATAATAAAAGTATGTTATTTCGTTTTACTCTGATTTTTTGATAAAATTTTCCAATATCATATTTCAATTAAAATTAATAATAATAATAATAACAAAATTGAAATTGAAATTTTTATTTAACGATAATTGAAACTGACGGTTACAGTGATTTCTTATTATTTTTTCCCGCTTCTAAAATTGTTTTAAGGACAAGTTATTTCAATTTACTTTTGATATTTGTTTTTATTTTTGTGGCATCAGGACATTGTGAGATTCAAATATAATTTATATGTTTAAAATGCGAATAAAAGTTTAGATAACCATCTTCAATCTTTAAAAAAATATATATAGTTTTACAATTTGTTAATATAATTAATTAATTAACGTTTTTAGAGGAGAATTTAGAAAAAATAATAGAGTTAATTGAAATTTGGTAGTAAAACAGAAGATGGGTTGTTTTATGAGAGACAATTCACTATTACCTAGCTACCGTATTCCGTGAATTGTTATTAAGTGCCTCTACTATATAAAATCCTTCAATGTGAGATGTATCTTTTAACGACAGCAAGCTAGTTGCTTCTCCATCTTGCTAGAAATTTGTTGGCCAGTGAAAAAATTTAACAACCGTAATATCTCAAAATTTAATTCATACTGAGCTATAATATTACATGTGATATTATCTACACGTTTAAAATATCCATTTTTCTTTATTTAAAAGAAATAATTTGATTATAAAATAGATATTGTATAGAGTAATCGTGACAGATAATTTGCATTGTTCGTGTTTATATTGTGTCTGTCATAAATGTTTATCATATAGTAGTTGAGTATTTGTCCATTTTCACAAATGCGTCCATATGATATTAATAATGTACAAGGGTCGTAAAGCGGCCTTGCTGAGAAATATCGATCCGCCACCGTATATCGATTCTTCAACTTTACTATATTAGTCATATATATGTATATTGCTGTTTTTTTTTTTTTTTTTCTTTTAATATACATAAAAAAAAATATATCAATCGTTATAATATGTTTCACACGATATTGATGCTCTATAAGCCCTTACTATTTAAGTCACCTTTTTTTTTTTCTCTCTTAATTTCTCATACAACTAAACACCTGTCCTAAATGTAGGTTACGCATTTGACATTTTCACACACCAAAAAGAAGCACGTCAGGTTGTCCAGAGGTCAATGACTTTTAACTTGATATTTACTTAATATAAATATTTATCATGATCGTTTGGTGTTGATATTGAATAATTTTGTTCTTTTAATCGTGATTACTTTATTAGTTAAATTTTCATAATAATACGTTTAAAACAAAAATTTTAATTTAATAATTCATATACTTGTAGATATTCTATATAATAAATTTAATAAATTTTTTATCTTTTAGCTATTTTTTGATTGACATGTCTAAACATATACTCTCTCGATGCACACTTTTAAAAATACTTGTCAATCTTTAAAGTTTGTTTAACCTAAAAAATTTTACTGTCAACAGCAACAATAATTATATCAATATGTAAAGTTCAATATTATTAAAAGACAATAAAATTTTTTATCAAATGATTGTAAATATAATATATTTAACTTTATAAGTTAACGAGCCAAAAATCTCGAGTACAAAAAAAAAAAAAATAAAAAATAATTAGTTTTCAACGAGGTCAGCTTTTTTTTTTAAGATACACTCTCAAGTATTTTTCTGCTCGGGCACTTGAGTTAAAAACAACAGATAATATTAGCTATTTAACAAAAAGAAATAAATGTTTATAAAAAATAAAGTAAATAAATCGATCTCCATTAGTGTCAATGTCGAATAACAAATAATATAATCCTTGTAAATCTATCGTCATTAAGTAACTAATAAAATATGCATACGAGTTGAGCATGCAAAGCGGTCAGGGCCATGGAAACTGAGTAACTGACTGTGGTCTATGGAAAAGATTTAAAGATAACCGTTAGTCTTATTCTCTTCCGCTTAGATATCACCTGTCACGCTAACCAGACTTTAAATTATAAAATAGTGAAAAAAATAAGGTTGACTTGGCACAAATATACCTACACTATCCTATGCCTTTTATTTTTATTTAGCCTGGATTAGCCCAGACTAGTCTGGACTAGCACTCACATCATCAATCTACATCACAGCTATCTGTTTTAATGTTTCAACAAAGCCTACAATCGTATTGTAGAATATGCAAAAACGTGGTTAATAAAATAATAAAAAAATTTTTAAAATCATCTTCCGGGTGAAATGTTTTTTTTTTTCTACTCAATTTACGAGTTTTAGTTTTATTAATAATTATTTTAAATTAAATACAAACTTTTTAAGCCCAACAAAAATATTAAAATCTTCAGACACTTGATCAACCGAAGCATAAAAATCTCGAATCAATTTACAGATCAATTGTCAAACAATTTCACACTTGAATTTATTTTATCTCTTTAATCTTTTAAAATATAGAGCATAAATGTCTGAGTTGGGTAACCGCATAAAAATAATATAAATAATAATAAATTGTTATATGAGTCGATACATATATTTACAGTTGGCTCAAGTCCTGAAGTATGGTGATACGTGAGGTGAAACAATGATTTTTAAAATATTTTTTTTATGATTAAGACACCCAGATTTGGGCATCAAAAATCGTCAAGATTATTGTGTCAATTCAAGTAGAAAAAGGTACACTCGGTCAGACATCGATAATTATCGGGCTTTGATATCCTCCTCTATAACACACTGCTGAGTATCTCATTGAGTTATATCGACCGGAAAAGATTACTTTTAGTATCTAATTTTACAATTAAAATTCTATTTTTATTTTTCTTATCAAATAATGAGTAAATTTAATTAATTTACATACTTGTAAAAATAAATTAAATTTATGTGTGTCAAATTTTTTAGGCTTTTAAATGTTTTATGGTCCGTTAGTTAATATAATAATAATAATAATAATAAATACCTTTATAGAGTTTAGTAGAATATGTAGTCAGGGTTCGAAAAAGGGTGAAAATTCATCAAGTCAAAATCTCGTTGGTATAACCCCTAAATATAAAAATGAAATTGACGCGAGCAACGATGCATAAAACGTCGTGCTCTTTGCCATGCGCCATCGACCGACTAGCTCTATAAATAGACGCGGAAGGGGCAGGAGAAAAGGGGAACTGAATGTCGTTAGGTATTTAGCATTTAGCGACACAAACTTCCTGACCCTTGCAGACTTTATCGCGGCGAGACATTGCACGTGTTACTCAAGGGGGCTAACACATTCCTATTAACTGCAAAATTATACGTTTACGCTCAAAATCTTTTATCCACGTGTCATTCATTATTATTATTATTTTTTCACATTTTTTAAAATATTTTTATATTTCTCTATGATTAGTTAATGTGACCACTCATCCGCATGTTTTCACATACAATTTAAATTTAAATTTAAATAAAATAACAAAAATTGTTTTGTTTTGTAAGCTTTTGTTGTGCCAACTTTTTAAGTATACACTTGCGGTTTTTTAAAACTGTTATTTCTAAATGTTTATCATAAAAACTTAACCACGTGTAAAATATATAATAAAAGAAAAAAATAGATATAAAATATCTATGTAAAGACACTGTGAATCATGTCGAAAGCTAGTTATCATGTTCGACTTTACAGGCATTTTTACAGAAATGTTAAAAAAAGAAAAAAAAAGACATGAATAAATGGACAAGAGCGTCAAAACATGCCATCGCGGATATGAGTATATATGTATATATATCGATTTTTATCTATAGAAGGAAAAGTTTTTTAACGACTCTAAGTAAGTTGATCGAGTGTTCGAGTACTTGAGTTTACCTGAAAAAACTTTGACTTACAATCTTATTTGAGGAGTTTATAAAAGATTTTATTTTGTTACAAGTAACTAAAAGAATAAATAAATAAATAAATAAATAAATAAAACGAGTAATGAAATTAAAATTTGATAAGTTTAAGATTAAGATACATTTTTTTGGTCATTAAGGAAGTTTTAAATTTAACGGTAAAAAAAAAGTTTGAATCAAGATGCCTGAATCTCGTGCGCTTACATTCGTAAGTTTATATAACACGAGCGTGTGAAATTACATAATTTTTGTAGTTCGATCGTTATCTAGTTGTTGACAAGTACGAAACTTAATATAATCAGCAACTTTCATAGAATTATTCGTTATTATTTTTTTCTTATTTTTCTCTCTCTATTTTCACCAAATGACTAACACAAATTTTATTAAAATTTTTTATCGCACATAAGCTTAATTAATTTTAATTAGGAATATAGTTTAAAACAGTACAGTCATTTGTACGTTAACAAGTAACTAATAGTTTTAGTTTTTTTTCTATAAAGTAAAGCTTATAGCGGGAACTGGGAAATGTGGAACGGATTGAAGAGTAAGTCTTTTCATATAAAGGGGAAAACTCAGTATCATTGTTCATAAATGCATCTATACTATTTTATACCGGTGTAGTAGAATATGTACAATATAAAGCTATAAACAGATTGTTTCATTTTTTCATTTCTATCTGGTGCACTTATATTATAACAAAGAGAAAAAACACAAAAAACAACAAATACAACTTAATTTTTTATTATTTCTTGGTTTAAATATAATATTCGTATTTTTGCTGATGGTGGTGTTGCTGTCTGACTGAATAGTTAATTAGAAAAATATCTTTTGAGAAATATTTGGGTGCACACAGACGTGGACGGAACAACGGAAAAAGGATAACTCGGATATTTTTTTTTTTTTTGCCTGAACGAGATGATAGTTTTAAAGCATACACCCCCTAGAAAAGAATTCAAGTATAAAAGTGTAAGAGTGCTTTAAAAACGCAGTCGAGTAAAAAAGCTTCCAGGTCGAACCCCCCCCCCCCTCCTGTCCTCGTCCTCATCTACTCTTTAAATTTCACTCAAAGCATACAAATAATACGTCACTATGGTTTAATTATTAATATAGCGTAATTTTATAATTACACTGAAAAATTATATTTTTTTACTCTGTTAATTACGTAAATATTTTCATTATTTTTTAAAAATAACAAAGTTAAAAATGATGAGTTTAGTGTGATAACAAAGTTTTTATAAGTTTATAAATATAGCTATTAAATTAATTATTTTATAAATAACGGCATCTTAAATTAGTAATTTAAACCACAACAAAAAAAAAAAAACGAAAAAAATGAAAGAGTTGAGTTTACGTGAGATTAAAACAGAAAGCTGATAAGGGTCTAAAATGAAAATTTGTTTGTTTCTTCTGTCTCTCTCTCTCTCTTTCAATAGAGACTATAAAAAATTCCTGAGGCATTTTATCATTGATCACTGAAAGTTCTCTGTGAAATGTCTCTTTGAATTTTTTTTATACCTATTAGCAGTTTTATTACTACAATAATTATAATAATAACTGTTGTTATTGTTATTGTTGTTGTTGTTGGTGTTGTTTTTGTTATTGTTGAGGTAAGTATAATGAAAAAATTTATAAAGTTAGTAACGAGTTAACGTACAATAATGACGTAGCAATGTAGCCCCAGGCGTCCCAAACCGTTAGCAGCAGCATCATCATCCCCTTGCTATATACAATATATAATATTGCGGTAGAGGGCGGAACTACGCGGCGAGTTGGAGCCACAGTTGGTTGCGGGCTTTCGCCCTGTTAAGATCGCGCGGCTCACACGCTGCTATTTAATCTATAATCCATATACATCTGTTCCGTTGCTGGGCATACTTTTTTTATTATTTTTTTTACTTAAAATAATTTTCTGTTTTTATATATACACTTTTTTTTTTTTCTTTACCGTAAAAATTAAAAAATAAATAAACTCAAGATTTACATATTGTATTACAATAGTAAAAGAAAATAAAAAATAAATAAACAAACAAAGTGTTGAAATAAAAATAAAAATAAAAATATGGAAAAGGTCAAAGGATGATAGTAAAATTGATAGTTCGCAGGCTGCGCCTCGAATCCCCGGTTAGCATCCACGTATGCCTCCTCTTAAACGGGTGTGCTTAAACAGTTATATTTAATGTGCGCAAATGCAGAAAGTATTCTAAAGACAAAGATGTTTCTACGAGTTGATAGATCGGTTACTTGGACATCGGCTCACGCTATAAAAACATTTTTTCTTATTTCTGTTCAAATTTATATTTCAAATAATATTTAAAGTTTAAAATTATATATGTGATTTAATATCATCGTTTTAAAGCAATAAATATATAATTCAAGCAATCGTAAAAGTGCATTTAGATAATAAATTAGAACATGTGTTTTTTCTTATAATAGGCTTTTTTCTACAAATCTATATAAATACTAATTTTTTAAAAAATATTTTGAATTAAAAAAAAAATTTATCAATTATTTATCCTGTACTACTTTCAATTCTTTTGTACGTAAACTTGAAACCACACAGTAACTCATTTTAAATTTAAAGAGACCAAATAATAATAATAACAATAATATTATTATTATTAAAATTATGTAATTTAAAATTAATGTGTTCGTCAATAATAAATAAATGATATTGTATACTCATTTGAAGCAATAAATTATTTTATTGATAATGATAACAACGTATTTTAGATATCCCCGGTTTATTGGCGGGTGTGAGTTGTTTAAAAAAGTTTTAAGGTGAACAAAAAAATAATAATAATTATAAAATTTTTAGTGTAGTGTGATAATCATTAATAATACACTGATTTAAACAATGAAATAAATTTAAAAAATGTGTTTAAAAGTTTGAATAATAATTTATTTAAATAAAAAAGTGATAAATTAAAGTTGAAATAGGTAATAATGAAAAATTTTCGTGATTATGGATGGCCTTTGTCAAAGAATAAAATCCCTGCGGTTGACTAATGGTATCGACCTTAAACAAAATTGGAGAATGATGCTGAGTGAAAGCGAATCAGAAACACCAAAAGAAAATAAATTTAAGTAGCAGATGGATTCTATTACAACTTTATTATTTTTATATTTTTTCTTATAATAATGGAACTGAGATTGAAAAATTATAATCCCAAGTAAAGCTGTAATCAATTAAATTAAATTAAATTATGAAAATGATTAAAATGCCGGTCGTACGTCGTGATACGTACATTGTGGCAAAGCGAACGAGAAAGTGGTCAACGGGATGCTACAGACTGTTATGCTAGGCTGTGGACCGGGACGTGTGAGTCGTGAAAATTATCCCGGATTTCATCCAGATCATCGTGTCACACGATTCAGGATGAACCGGGGCGAGCAAGAGACACTGTTCAGGCAGAGTCGACAGCTTACCAGAATAGTCCCGTCCCGTGAGGATTTAGTGCTTAGCGTTCTTAAAGCACCTATAAATCAACAACAAGAACAACAACAACAACAACAACAACAACAATCATGTAAACATCAACAGTATTTACATAGCCCGCAGGATCATCATACCAACTGTCAAGCACATCAAACCCATCAAACTCATAATAAAAAATGCCCTCATCAAGGTACTTCATTTTAATCTCTCTTGTTTTTATAACTTATTGTTATTACTATTTATTAAAGATTAAATAATAATAATAATAAGAGATATTAAATAAATGATAAAAAATCCACGTTAATTACATTTATCTTAATTATTGTCAGTTTAATCATCGGTGGGAAAGAAATAATCGATGAGTGTATTAAATTGTCATGTTGTTAATATTTAAAGTGGGGCTTCTATACCGAAAAACAAAAAAACAATAAGAAAATAAAAGACTTATTTGAGATCTATACTAATGAAAACAATAAAGAGAAAATAGAATTAAAAAAAATAGTAAAGTCCAAGTCGTAGCTAGTTTATCAATACAACTGTAAGGTTTCTTAATTTCTTAGAAAATCTATTTTTACTAGTCAATATCATCAACTTAATTACTTGCTGTGTATAGTATATCTATAATAAAGAACTTAAAGTTTTTATGCGACAGTCGATCGGTAAGAAACATTAATTATTAAACTCAATAGTCGTCAATCATATAAAAACATATATATATGTTACATCCAATATCTCTCACATTTATCGTTTTCGGCAGTATATTTTAAATATTTATTCATTTATTGTAAATATATGCATTTTCTTATTATTGTTATTATTATCAAAATAACAGAATAAAAAATAATTTAATTCATAGCAAAATTAAAAACATTATTTTGTCTCAGTAGTATAACTAAAAAATTATTAATCATCTCCACGGTTATATATATATATATATAAATATCTATAGATAAGTAATTGTTTAAATGCTTAAAAACAAAATAATCAATTAATTTTCATATAATTCTAGTTTACTAAATAATGTTAAAAGTCAATCATTAATTACTATATTTAAACTCAAATATCAGTGACGTAGATAAAAAATGTTATCTCAATATAATAATAATTTACCTATTATAATTATAATTGTAGAATAAAACTACATCTAGATTCATATATTATTTCTCTTCTTTATTCTTTATTAAAAAAGAAGGTTTTTATTATTATTATTTTTTGCTAAAAGCTTTTTTTACATTTAGTCCTTTTAAACTTAAAAAGTTACTATGCTCTGTATAATTAAATGAAAATTTTAAGAAATAATTTATTTTCTCCTCCATCAGTTAGTGTTTAAATAATTAAGTTTAATAATTTAATAATATTTTTAATAAACAAGTATTAAATATTGATAATCATAATCATCAAGCAATTTTGTTCTGTATTACAATTAACCTTTTCACTATAGTAAGCATTTAACTATTTAACTATTTAATAGATAGCTTTAAGCCCGCGGCAGCACATCAGCTCCCAGCTAGACCGTGTCTCATTAACCCCGTACCGAGTTTCTTTGCAATTATACAAAAACTTAAATGTCTTCCATGTTGAGTTCTCCTTAAGCTAATTTATGACAACCTGTACAATTCATGTCTATCCCGTCTTTAGACATACTTGCTAAATCTTGATAAATCTCTAGTATACCTCTTAATTTACAAATCCGTTTATAATCCCACCAAGGAAAAACAGATTTATATCTTTTCCAGTCAAATTTTAAAAAACATATTTCAAATAAGGAGATGATGCATTTTATACTGCGTTTTTATAAATCCCAAGAGATTTTTTCTCTCATTTTTTTATCATTCTATTTACCAAATATCATAAAACCACTTGTATTTTCTTTTTATCTGGATATAAATTATGATTAATGTGATAAATAAATTTTGAAATAAAACTTTAGCCTGGATTTATAATTATCAAATTCGAAATTATTAAATAAGTTTTTAAATCTGAATATTAAAAAATATCCGAGTTTTTATTTGTCATAAGGTCGTGATATAAGACAGATTAATCAATTATAAGAAACTTAAATATATCCAGGGTCAAAGTTGATCTTTACTCTGTATCCAGCTTTTAATCTTTTCTAAATGTCGGAGTGCATCTCAAGTTTCTCTCGAGTAAAGTAGAGATCGAGAAAGCTTCATGTCTCACTTTGCTTATAATAAAGAAAAGTTACCAACTAAATATGACAAAGTTGAGAAACTTAATTCAACGTTCTTGGTTAGTTTAATTCAAGACGACTCTAGATAGATAAGACTTTAAAGTACCTTACTTCATCACAAAGTAAACCTACATTGATATATACATACTCTACCAAAGATCTTGGTGTCAACTTTACCTCAAAGTTAATAACTATTATTTTACATCATCATCATCATTATTATTCCATTTATTTCATTTTTGACTTATTGTTACACAATTTACTATACAACCGCTGACATTTTAATAATATCTATTAACACTCTCTTCGCGTAACCATTGTACACTTTACCTTTCACATTTAATTCATAAATTTATCTTTTTAACTTCTTTCTGAAAAAAAAAAAAATAAGATACATTAATAATGAATTTTTAGATTGAAAAATAATAAAAATACATAAGCTCCAAGTTTCAATAAAACTTTTTTTTAAGGAAAAGAGATTACATAATATCGATACTTTATGACAGGATAAAATTCAATATTTAGTTTGAATGGGCGACGTTACCTTTTAAAATTCATCCCAAAAAAGATAGTTTTCTGATACTGCTATTGCTATTGCTACTGATGCTGCTGCTATAGGGCCAGATTTTATACCTTGAAAAAAAAGGGGGTAATAGTTACTTATACATCTCTTGAGGGAATGAAAATTTGATCCGGTACAGTCTTAATACGATTCATACCTTGTATTAAGATAAAAAATTCACTAAAAAATTTTACGAATGAAAATAACAACTATAACTCTAGAAATATAAAAAATTTTTTTCATTCTAATGTTAAGTACAGTGGAAAAAAATTACTAATAGTTAAAAGTAATTTGATTTTTTAATAAAATATGATCTCGAGATAAATGTAATTACACAGACTGGATGATTGTCAAAAAAAAAATGAGTTTAAAGAAGAAAAAAATGTTTAGGTCAGATTTACAACGAAAGTCTTCCAAAGCACAAAACAGAACAACAAAGCACTCGGTTAACAGAAAAACGATACAGTGCAGCTGCAGCTTATGCTGCTCTCCAGGGTAGTGAAGATGAACTAGTATCCTGCGATACTACTGAAGATTTAGCATTAAAAACACCTGGTAGTGAAACTGAGGATACTGATAACGGTGTTAATACTATTGATGAAAATCCAACGGGACATAAATTCACATTTTTACGACGTTTTCGTTCTCCCCGATTTGGCGAAGCTCATCATAAACGAGTACCCACACCAATGAAGAGAAAGCACAGAAGAAAAAAAAACAAAGGAGACATTATTAGCAGAACTGACGATGGCAATGATGTAGAGGGAGAGGAAGAGGAAGAGGAAGAAGAAACACCGATTCCTGTTCAAGCTGGCGTGCCTGATCCTTACTATCCGATTTATTTGCCCATTGATCAGGCATTTAAGGCTAAATATGTCTTTCATCATAAAAAAGGAAAAACATTTCAAGAACGGCTTTACGTATTTCTTGAGCATCCTGGTGGATGGATTTGTTTCGTTTATCATTTCACTGTGTAAGTACTCTTTTATTTTATTATTAAATTAATATATTACATACATATTTCATGCTTTCAATAATTATTTCATTATTATTATTTAGGGGTATAGGTAATGTATATATAGAGAGACTGTTGTTAATCAAGAGTAATAATTAATATTGTGTTTTTAGTGATTATAGCAGACGGGGTAAAACAAAATCTAAACAGTTCATAATATAGTATCACTTTTGCAAGTTGAATTCGGTAAACGACAGAAGCAAATTAATTCATGCGATTATCCTCTGGCTATTTTCTAATATTACTACGACATATATATAACCTATATTTATCTGACCTAAATTAATTATACTCACTCTCGATATTTACTATTTTTATATCCAACAATAAAACCCGTCATAATTGTTGTTGTTGCAACCATAGTAAATAACTACCTATGGTATTAACTATAGATATATACTTTAAAAAAATATGCATTGGATGACTGGTCACTATGTAAATATATAAATACTTTATTGATACTAAAAATAGTTATATTATGAATTATATAATACTTAGTAAATTATAGTAAATATCACTGATCATATAAAGCTGTGATATAAAAGAAAAAACAAAATTTAATAAATGAATTTGATTATTTTTATTAAACTGATTAATAACACTTGAGATAAATTATCGTTTGTAAGAATATTATTAATTATGTGGGATAGTATCGATAATAACAAAATATAATCATAAATTAAAAAATAATTATTGAAAATGAATAATGACGATGATAGTGCTGGTGAATCGATCAATAAATAGATATCCGAGTTTCATTGTGTAAAACCACTAGTACTAATATCTATATATGCATATAAAGCTCACAAACACGCAAAAATGACTTTTTAATCCGCTTGTGAAATCTAACTTTACTAACATAAAATCCATGTAGTAATCCTTTTTAAATTTAAATAGATATAATTTTATTTTTCACGCTATTAATTTAATATTTATTATTATTAAATATTCAACAAGGTTATATATATTCATGAATAATAAAAATCAATAATGGTTATTATTATTATTATTATTATTTTAATTATACTAATAACGTATAATAATTAAAAGTAAACAGCCAGCAGCGTAAATTGGGGATAATAAGAGTGGGAGAGAAATAAACATTAATTTACACTTGTATTAAAGTACAACGCAAGCAAGTGAAGCCATTACTCATTTTAAAATTTCGTATACGAAATAGCAATTAACTTTTGCTTAAAGTAATTCACCATTGAATATGGTTCAATATGGGTCAGTTTACTCAGCTCTTTCGCTTTCTAATGCTTAATACTTCTTACTACCTTATACCAATCTACCAATTCTCATAGCATATATACATGCTAAAAATTATAATATGCATTATTGTATTAAATAACGACAAAAGACCATTAAAACCGTTTTTTTTTCTCTTTTTCTCTTTTTCTCTTTATATATTTACAAGAATTAACTTTTATGTATGCGTGTATGTATGCGCCAATATAGAAAACGACGTCATGTTACGTCCGGTAACCCATTTTCCGAATCAAAAACTCTAATTTCCGTTTATCAACCTCTTTATACTGGTATTCGGTTTCAGGATTCGGTTTCGTTTGTATACTAAAAATATTTTGTCAAATATATATAGACAGCATTAATAAATTATTTGTTTTAATTGACAAAAATAAATGTTAATATTATTTGAAAATTATCACTGTAATGAAAGTAATAAATGCATAGCAAGGTAGTAAATCGAAAAATACGAGTAAATGATAAAATAAAAGAGGTAAAGTTTTAACTTGAAGACAATTATCGCGTAGTAGGTCGAGGAAGGTGACCCACGAGGTTGATGGGCACTGAGCTACAACCTACAACTTGAATATATGGGCCCTCGACACGCTATGCCATGTTAAAGACCACCAGAACAAGTATTTTTATTCGTATTCATCTAACTTTATACATAGAAATAAAAAATATTCGTATCTTTATTCATTAACATTTAGACACCATCAAACCACCAAACTATGGTATACCAAACCAATAACGATAATGATAAGGCTAATTGCAAGCTCTCTTTGTCTAGTAAAGTAAGTACTTGGGGAACTATCAATCAACGTAATCAGCTGAGTTTTAAGTAATTCCAGCTGCAGTCTTGACTACAATTCTTGCTCTCAACCCTCTCAACCCTCTCAACATACTTATACTATCTTACCCATAACTCAGTTAACTCCTATAACTTAGGCGCAGTAATTGGTGTAAAATACATCGATTAAACTCATTCGTCACAATGTTTACGTGTTTCCAAGTGCTTAAAACAACTTTTATTTTTTTTTTCTTCTTCCTCATCTTGTTTTTCAACTTTTTCAACAAATAAGAACCGCAATCTCTTTTATATATATTTTTTCATGTTCACTAATTACTTTTTCTCTGTTGATGTCTTTTTGCTACTAACAGGATTAATCCTTGTCAAATTTTGTGGAAAACCTTAGTTAATGAGATTACTTGAGTTTATTTACTAGATTGTTTGAAATAGACCTGCCAATATTTACCAAAACTTTATTTATTTTAATACTTATTTTATATATTAATTAATTACTTTTACGTGTTTAAAATTATTACTTTCAGGAGACCTTAATTAATTATATAATAACAACTCTCTTAGAGTTTAGATTTTATGAGATAAATAATCCATTAGTATATTAAATAAATACTAAATAAACTTTTATGTTATGTTATTAATGAAATATTGGTGTTGTTTTGTCACAGGTTCATGGTGGTATTGGTGTGCCTCATATTTAGTGTACTGTCAACGATAGAACAATATAGTAATTTTGCAAACGAAACTCTGTTTTGGATGGTAAGTACACTCAAAAAACCAGCATTAATCATATTTTAATTTAAATTTAAGAGAAAAATAAAAGATTAAATATTTAACTATAGAATCGTATCTACTTAATAAATTTTCATCCAAAATGTAATTGACATTATTTGAGCGTTAGTCTCATTATCGATTTATCCTACATCCTACCACTTTAATCATACTATTATACTAATATATAGATAAACAGTTGTAATAGTTAGTATAGTACAGCAGCTTCTTTTAATTGACGTCCTAAATTTGCTGGATGAACTTGACGTATGCGTCCGACAGCAGGTGAAGTTAATCCAACAAGGTTTCCATAAACAGACTTATCCAAAACACAAGTGGAATACTATTCCATCAATCACCCTCTGAATTCCGATTTCACCGTTTAATTTATAGTCAGCGACTGTCTGTAACTGACATGATTTAGCAATTCGGCAAGAGGCCCTTAACTTAGTCAATTTTACTTACTGTCGATTTATCATCTTATCTTTTATTATTTTTATAAATTTTAAATATTCAATAAAATAATTATTCAAAGTTTTAATAAATAAATTATATTATCATACAGGAAATATGCTTGGTTGTATTCTTCGGTGTCGAATATATCATAAGATTATGGAGTGCGGGCTGCAGGTCAAAATATATGGGATGTTGGGGAAGATTACGATTTATACGCAAACCAATTTGTATAATAGGTAATACAGTTAATTTTGTTTTTTATACATTTAAAATTTATCTTTAATAACTAATTTAAATTATAAATAAAAAAAAATGTTCGCTGAATGAAACGTTTGATAGAATAATGTCAGGGAGTATTAAGTATTTTTTATTATATTTGTTTGGGGAACAAATACCTCGGGATATGTCTGTCGTAGTATGTTAAAATAATATACTAGAGAATACACGAGAGATTTTATACATAATATTATATTCATCTCACTGATTTTTCTTTTCTTCACTATTATTATTATTATTATTATTATTATTATGGAGTGAAAGTATAAATTTATAAATTGAGAACAATACTTGATGATGTGGAACAAAACTTGGATTTAAATTTAAGACTTAATCGTTGTCGTGGCGTCAATGGTCGTCCTGTCAGTTGGAAGCAATGGCCAAGTTTTCGCAACTTCCGCAATTCGTGGTATTAGATTTTTGCAAATTCTGCGAATGCTTCATGTCGATCGTCAAGGTGGTACTTGGCGACTGCTTGGATCCGTTGTATTTATTCATCGTCAGGTATATCTTATATATATAACTTGTTTATTTATTTCTTCACAAAGATTTTAACTTCAACATTGACTTTTTAAAATTTACTAAAGGAATTGATAACGACACTTTACATTGGATTCCTGGGTCTGATATTCAGCAGTTACTTTGTATATTTAGCGGAAAAAGATGCTGTGGGACCTGATGGAAAAACTGATTTTTCTAGTTATGCTGATGCCCTTTGGTGGGGTGTAGTAAGTATTATATTTATTTAAAAATATACATCTATCGCGTTTATAATAACAAAAAACCATATATATATATATATATATATTTTTTGGCTATCATTATTTTTTTGCTAGAATATTTATTTTAAATCATTTAAAAGCGATTCAGAAAGAAGAAAAAAAAAAAAGAAAGAAACAAAAATGAATATGCCTTTTTTAGATCAAATGGTAGATATATTTATATAATTAAATTAAGCGAAACTCAATTAAATATCAACAATTGAATCTTAACATGCATATATAAGCTGACTTGAATACAAATCCTCTAGATATATAATCTATAGTAACATACAAATAGATATCGATACCTCATTTCAAACAATACTGCTTTGTCACACGACAGTTGCCCAACAAAACCAACTCAGATATATCGGGTTGATTATTTAAACAATGTATGTATATATGTATATATACCTGCATATCGGTACATCGTTAAATTAATTGACAACTGGCCGTTTCTCGAAGCGACAATCTGCTGGCAATTATAACAACCATCTATTGAAAACAAAAAATAATAAATAATACTGTATCGACGTTTACGTTGGATACGTTGGACACGTCATTACTCGTTTTCCATTAAAATTTAAAAAATATAATAGTAGTAATTATTATTTATTTTTAATAACTTATAACTCGTCGTTTTATTTTAGATCACCGTCACAACAATAGGTTATGGAGATACTGTACCACAAACGTGGATGGGAAAAATAGTCGCCTCATGTTTCAGTGTCTTCGCTATATCATTCTTCGCACTTCCAGCAGTAAGTTTTTTTTCTTCTTTTATTAATTAATTGATGGCTATACAAGTATTTAAAAAGTTACTTTGTAGCATATATAAATATATATTTATTTAATAAAAAAAAGTTTACACTATAGATTTAAAGTTTTTATTATTAATATATTAATTTAGGGAATACTTGGCTCGGGTTTTGCGTTAAAAGTACAGCAGAAGCAACGTCAGAAGCACTTTAACCGGCAGATACCAGCCGCAGCAATGTTGATCCAATGTCTATGGCGTTGTTATGCTGCTGACAAAGCCATCAATAGTGTAGCAACCTGGAATATTTACATAAAGGACCCAGCACCTAGTGGTCAACCTTCGACACCACTTGGCAAGGTAAGCTATTAATTATAAACAACATTAAACTCCATATCACAAGTAGAAAGTTTAGCTGTTGACTGTTAATGTTTACTAGTTGCTTCTCATGTTTTTTTAAACGTATAAACGTAATATGGCAATACCGTTGCTCATTGTTTGCAGTTTTTTAATTTATAATATGAAAAAAAAAAATTTTAACTTAACAAAAAATGAAGAAGCAAAAATATTCAAACTCTATGCAATTATTATTTTATCAACGTGCGTTTCTAATCGTGATATTATTATTTTTTTTTTTAATTTTTATAATTTTGGGATAAAGTTTTTTGAAGGCACTTGTGAATTTTGAGCATTTTTGATGAGCCAGATATTTTTTGCAGTCTACAATAACCTTGGTTGTTAAACAAATATCAGTTTTACTCCTTAATTCAACCTCCTTCACATGTTTTTCCTGTAGAGCATAAAATTTCAACCAATTATTATTATTATTTTTTTTTTTTTTTCTAACAATTATTATTAATTGATACAATTATTTTTATTAAATTCAGATAACAATAATATCATATTATATTTGTTTATAAATATTAAAATTTTATAACAATTTACATTTGAAATTTTTTGTTTTCATTTTTAATCCGATTAAAAGTAAAAAATTATTTATTTTTAAGTAATATAGATTTAAATTAATCATAAAAATTATTTCGGAAAAAATAATTTTTTTTGTTAAAAAAAAAAAAGTTAATTAAAATTTTGAGCCAGATTCATAAAATCCTTATTTTAATTTATTTATTTATTATTTTATTTTTAAATAATAAAAATTTAAAGAAAAAAAAACAAATATAAATATATATATATATGGTAGGCAATTGATAAACCAACCGTAATGTATTTCAGTTGATTTGTGTAAAGAAGATGGTATGTAAATGGTTTAGATTTATTTTATTTATTTTTTTATATCTCCTTATGCATGTTCTATTATTTATTATTATTATTATTATTATTAACTATTGTCTTTTTTTATTGTTACAATATTTATCATAATTTTAACACTTTTATATTATTAAACACAAAAACTTGGCTAATAATCTGCTAATCATCATTAGTAAACGAAATTAGTACAATAAATTTATTTCTAGACTAGGCCTATTTGTGGCATAAAAAAAAACTTGTTCTCGTTATTTTTTTCTTATTTTTTACATATTTCTTAAAATAAGAATGTGTAAATATTCTTGCCTTTAAATATTTAATAAAATTTTGAAAAAAAAAAACAATGAATATAAAATATTGAAGAATTTGGCCGATAAAATTTAATCGTACATGTCGTTAACGTAATGGAAATAACAAATAAAATACTAGTTTAAAATAATTTTAACGAGAATGTCGGCTATTTAATCTATTAACAATCAATAATAATAATAATATTACATAAATTATTATTATTTAGATTTTTTAAAAATATTACAAAATAATGAATAATCTTTTATATTTAGTTACTTAAAATCTCGTTAATATATAGTTTTATTATTATAATATTATTAGTAGAGATTTAAAATATATACAAGTAATATTCTACTAGCATATACTCTATTTATAAAACTTTTTGACACATCAATAAAAAAAAAATACCATCGATAGCTATATCATTTATATACCTTTATAATTATCAATATATAATATATTTAGCTTTGTGTATTGTTGCATGTGCACGAGTTTATATTGCGTGAAAAGAGCATGTTGTAATGTATGTCAATTTAATTTACTCACTCACTCTAACTCTTGTTAATCTTGACTGTTACTGTTACCGCTATTGCTACTGCTACTGCTGCAATATTTATTTCTCTCTTTCTCTATAATTATATATATATATATATGTGTGTGTAATACACGTTATGTGAATGGTATGTCGGCTTGAGAATTAAACAACGAAAATGAAAAATAAAGTAGGGAAGGGTATAGAACGGATTTTCCAGTGTAACGGGATACTCACCCTTAGTATATGATATATAATATCAGCATAGTAAAATTTCACTGTTCTTTTGTTTGTATTCAAATGACGACAGTTTTACCAAACTATTGTTTATAACAACAAGTTAAACTAAATTTTTTTTCTATTATTATTATAAACAAGGGTGTAATGTATCTCGTTATACGTAAAAAGGGTGCTATCCCTCCGCTATGGAGTAAGGGGTGGGAAGAGCAAGAAACAATTAAGAAAAAGTAAAAAAAAAAACAAGAGTAGGAAATAGTGCATGTTGTGTTCGACGTTGTGTAATGGGAGGGCACCGGGGGTTCAGTCTCTGATGATCCAGGTGGCTAAAAAGGCGAGCGTGCTGAAGAGGAGAAAATCAAGAAATCGAATGGAGACGCAGAGCTCGCAGACTCCTACTCTTCCGTCAATCATGACTTCAGGATCTGGAACAGGAGCCAGTACTCAGACCGAAAATCAACGAATTGACAACGAGGGTGATGTTGTTTTTTATATGGAAGAACCTAAAGCTGGAACACCCAACAGAGCTCGTCGAGACAATAGGTAACTATTTATTAATCGCTATCGATTATTTTATTTTTATTAAAATCCCATTAAAATCCATAATTATTTAATATTTTTAATATATAAAAATGATTGTATAATTAGAATATCTATTTATTAATGTAATTATAAATAATAAAAATTACGAACCTTCTAGAGCAATTGCTTTATTACAAATACATAAAATTTATTTTATTTTAAAAATGATTAAGTAATGAATAAAAAATTTTGTATTTATTAAAATTCATGATTTGTAAAAGCATTTGATCTAGACGACGTTTGAATTTTACAAAGAAAGAGTTTAGAGTGAAATGGTGAGTAGGGTATTTCCTATTTCCAGGGGCAGTCTGTTTACATCACAAACTAGTTCGGTGACAGAAGCTGCCAGCGACGAGATCGATATTGACATCGACGAACCCCAGAGGGTAACAACGTGAGTATTCCTATACACATTCCTATTCAATGTCTTATATATAATCATTTTTTTAAAAATCTTTTCAATACTTTTTACTGACATACTATGTTTATATATTCTACTACCACTTTACTTATTCTGCTGCAACTCGATAACTGTCAATATTTTTTTAACAATCTCCCAGGAGATATTTTAAAAGTCTATTGATTTTAAATTTTCTTTAGTATTTTTTTTCAACATAAAAATATTTTTACTTGATATTTATGGTCAATGAAAAATATAACCAGAAACAACAAATATCAATAATTTATGATTTTTTAAACATTTTTAAAATTTAAATTTAGATTAAAAGTCGTAGATTTAAATGCCAATAGCGGCAATCTTGATGTGCTATGGAATTCAGAGTAGATGAAAAGTAAACCAATATAACTTGCAATCAACTATAAAACAGATTCTTTTCAACTTTAAAAACTATTCTAGTAACAGAATTTATTAGAGAATATTCAACCGATAGCTCAAACATTCCTTTAACATAAAAAAAATTTGAATATATAAATATATATAACAAAATAGTAATGATTGTAATGGTAAAAGAAAATTTGAAAAAAAAAGAAAACAGTTGAAATTAAAAATATTTAAGTTGTTATTGGAGATTAAAATGCCGTAGGTGATAAAATATATTACCTAGGGAAAATAAAGTGGAAATAAAAAAAAAGTAGCATGAAGAATATGTATATATGTATAAAAATTTTGTTGTGTATAAAATGGAGTAAAATGTATTATAAAGGCAGTTTGCCGCATGAGACAGCAGGTAGCAAGCAAGCAAGCAAGCAAGACAAGTTATATTGTGTGTGTACTATATATACTGTACACTGTACACGGTACAGAGCAGATAGAGTAATAATAATATATGATATATTATATATGTAGATATAAAGATATTCTTTGGGATTTTCAGGCTCACCGAGGCGCATCGAAACGCGATAAGGGCCATCAGAAAGATCAAGTACTTTGTAGCACGTAGAAAATTTCAACAGGCGAGAAAACCTTATGATGTCAGAGACGTAATCGAACAATACAGTCAAGGGCATTTAAATATGATGGTGCGAATTAAGGTAAGACATTTTTTTTATATAACATTTACCTAGATTACATTTTTTTATTATTACTTTTAACGCTTGAAATATTTTTATAAAATAATTTATTTTTTATGCATCCATGGATAAAATATATAATTTACACCAGAATGACCATAAGAAATTTTTTTCACAACTTATTGGAAATTTCTTAATATAGATTTATATAAAAAAATTTACATGATCAATAATATTATATTTATTATAAATAATTATTATTATTATTATTTTATAAAGTTTAAAATAAATTAATGATTTAAAGATGTCACTAAAATAGTGTAAAAAGTGTTTGAAGCATCAAAGAGTTTGTTGCCAGATAAAATTATAAATATATAACTTGTGAGCCTGATAGATATTTAAATTACGGGCATTTATCTGTCGAAACAAGAAAAGTAATTTTTCTTATCAATTGGGTATATTACTCGGGCGTGTTGTAGGAGCTACAGAGGCGATTGGATCAAACCCTGGGTAAGCCAGGCAGCTATCTAGCGGGAATCGACCGGGCTGGCAATGTGAAACCCATGACGATCGGCGCACGCTTGTATCGCGTCGAACAGCAGGTGAGAACGAATTTATCCTACTCTACGAAATCCACCTTTTTATCTTTACTTAAACTCAAATATGTTCTTCTTTATCTGTTATACACTTTTAATTATATATAATAATAATTAGTAATATCTAAATAAATACCTTATTATACTTTTCTACTCCAGCAATTATTTATTTTTTATTCTTCTTTGCTCATTTATCTCTTTCCTTTCATTTATATTTTTTTTTGCTATCTTTAAATCATATTCGAAAAAAAAAAAGAAAAATAGAAAAAACGTTAGCAAAAATAATGGATTCGTTTTCATAAATATTAAAAAATGTATATAATTCATTTGCACGCCTACTTTACATCTATGGTGATGTATAATAACTATGGACTAGAAAAATTCATGTTAAAGTTTCAAATGAATTATTTTTGTATAGAAATAAAATGCAATCGCACTCTCATTAAAATTATAAAATTATAATGTCGTTAGCAAATAGAAATTTTTTTTAATGATCTTGTTGACGATGTTGTAGTCTTATGAATATAATATATATTGTCATTATTATTGTTATTTATTTATTTTTTTGATAGTTGAAAGGACTTGAAGATAAACTAGCAATTAAGAAAAGTTAAAAGTGGATAAAACTTTTTTATGACCACTACGAAACAATAATTATATAAACAAACTGTAAACGTACAGTTTTTAATTATTTTTTATTCCTTCAATATATTTTAAATATTTTAAACGGTTGGTAATCGCAATAATATTATTAATAAACTATTACCGCTTGAGCTGAAAATTTAAAAAAAATTTAATTTATATATACGTTATAAGTACAATTATTTTGTGCAGCTGTCAGTAATGGATAAGAAACTTGACCAACTGGTATATGTATTAAACGCGATGGCTCAAAAACAACAAATACCACTGAGAAGTATTGAAGACGAGGTGTAACAAATGCTCCAACCTTCTTTATCAATTTATCCTTCTCTACCATTAACATCAATATTAACATCAACATCAACATCAATACAAAAAGCATAAATTCAAATTTAAATAAATACGTATCCATTATATTATAAATTATTATTAGAGTAAGCTTTGTAAAAGTTGACTGTGTCAATATATTACACATCAGACATATACTGTTATGGTGACTATATATTATATATAAACCGATAAAATCGTCGAGTACAAGTTTTAAGGTAAGGTGATTTTCGTGTGCAAAGAGCAGACTTTGACGACGGTCCATTTATATACCCAAAGCTCATAATAGCTTTTTAGCTTTATTTAGCTTTCCTCTAACATGACTGGATCCTAGATGTCATCTCAGCCCTCCAGTTAGCTAAATCGACTATCCATATTAATAATTAAATAATCAGATAATCAGACACTCAAATCAAAGTTAATATTCATTGAAATAATAATTAAAGAAATTATAACCAATTAAATACAGAAAGAAAATGTTTTATTTCGTTAAACGATTTATACGCACATATACTCGATAATTTACGTAGATAAAAATATTATCAGGTACAGTGTACTTGACGTACATCAGAATCCAGTGTAACAGGAAAAAAAATATATAAATTTTAAATTGTTTATAACAATAATAATAATAAGTATTTATTGATTAAATAAATTTATATAAATATAACTCGATAATCGAATCGTCCGTCAACTTTAAGTATGATAATAATAATATTAATAACAATTTTATTAACAATGGCAATCGTCGTGCACTCTCGTATATCTAATAGTTTTATTTATATTAAAATCACCAATTAATTAATAATATAAAAAGAAAAAAAAAAACATCGATATTATTTATTTAAGTTATTAATAATAAAATTAGGAAAATAAAATAATTTGAGCGTACTTAAACAATCGATTATAACTTGAAGAAAAAATAATTTTTTTTACTAACTAAATAAGCTATTAAATGTTTAAATTATAAAATTATAGATTTGTACAATGTAAATATTATTTATTATTTATTTAGAGACTTAGACGTTGATTAGTACTCATTAGGAGTTAAGCTTCGAATAAACAATAATAATAATAATAATAATAATAATAATAATAATAATAATAATTTAATTTAATTCGAAATAGTAGGGTCCAAAAATAGATTTTCAATAAATATAATAATATATATTCGAGGTGATAAACAAATAAAATAATTGCACCTCTTATTTCGGACCGTGCGAATATATGGCACAAATATATTAATGAATAATATTCAACTTGAGATAATTTAATTTAAATATTAATGATAATACATGTATATATATTGTAATTCGTAATGCGTGACTGCCTTTTCATATTAATATATAACAGTCTGTTTGACAATCGCGTAAACGCTAGAACGGGTGCACATATAAATATTAAATAAAAAATAATAAATAATAAATAATAACAATAGTTATAGTTGTGGTTATAATGTACTTAGTAAATGAATACATATAAACACAGACACATATACACAAGTACTTTGAGCCTCTTTGCAAAGTCCAGTCTTTGTATACTCTATGGTGCCTATCATCCACTTAAATCTACTTCACTATTAGACTATTATCAAATCATCATAATAATCGTTATTAACGTATACAATTAATAATTTATTATTATTATTAATTATTAATTCACCGTGATTAAATTAAAAACTCGAAAATAAATAAAATTTAATGCTCAGGAACAACAAAAGTATACTTTATCATATTAAAGTTTAATTAATTCACTAGTTATCTTTTAAATTTAATTTTAAATTATGTTTACTGTGATGATATAAGTAAAATACATATGAATTTAAAAAATATGTAAGTCTATATTATGTAGTATAATAATTTTACTCTGTGTACAAAAAGCAAATGAAAAATATTTTTTTTTACATTTTTCTATTGTCCGATGATTTTAATTTATTTTTAGATTTACAATACATGGTAGAAAATTTAATGAATTAATTAAATTAGACAAAACATAATTATTAATTAACGGTGGAGGATTACCAATATATATTTCTAATGACAAAATTATTTATTATACATATATATTACTATAAAAAAAAACAATAAATAATTGTTTACTATAACAACAATATCTCAGTAGTGTTCGTTAATCGGCCGAGAAAACTATAAAATTGTAATTCATATCTTACACAATTAAATATAATCATAATTATAGTAGTTGACAAGTAAAAAAAATGACGCTAATTAAATAGAATGAAAATCTTTAAAAAATAATAATATGTCGACGGATTAATTAGATAGAGTAAAAGTTTATAATATTTACGAAAGCTCTGCTACTCGCAGCTTAGATTGTGATATCACGCGACCTAGTTATCGAAAACGTCAATAATTTTTATTTAAACACGCGTTTGCCTACTTATTATTATTATTATCATTTCAGTCATAAAAAAATATATAATAATTAATATCTTAATTATTTTATTGTTATCCAATAATCTTTAATCATCGATTATTGTTTAAATATTGTAAAAAAATCTTTGTCAATTTTTATTCGGTATTTATTTATTTTAATAAACAGATAATTAATAATTACAATAAATATCTATAGCAATACTAAAAAAAATGATATCGATATTAATTATAATATTATATTTTGTTGTTTTATCTATGTCATAATATTTATACCAAGCTTTAAAAAACTGCAACTAAAATTTCTTGCACGGTGACTTTACACTCTGACACAAAAAAAAAAAATATATTTTTATAAAAAAATAATCAGTATAACTATATTTATTTCAAATTATTGTGATTTAATATTACGAGATTAATTTAAGTCACCGTGCGTTAAAAATTTTTTAAAAACATCATCAAAAACGTTTAATTGTTTAAATAAATATTGTTACTAATAACTAATAAATAAAATTATTTAATATTTATATACAACATTTGACTAAACACTTTGTTGAAAAATAAATGTTTAGACTATTGCTGAACAAAAGTATATTTTATAAAACTAATAAACAATAAATATAATTTTTGTTAAGGTAAAGTAACAAAATTTTTCTATTGTTAATAAATTCAAAGAATTTAAATGCTTTTATTACTCTATATATACATATATGAATATTTATCATTGAAACATAC
This sequence comes from Microplitis mediator, assembly GCF_029852145.1. Classification (NCBI taxonomy): domain Eukaryota; kingdom Metazoa; phylum Arthropoda; class Insecta; order Hymenoptera; family Braconidae; genus Microplitis; species Microplitis mediator. Next base: position 20,867,000 of record NC_079979.1, read on the forward strand.
TGTAGATCAGTATGAAAAAAAAAAAATAATAATAAATAAAATTTATATAATAGCTGACCTTTTCCTGGATAGCTAAATAAAATATTAATCTTTTTTAAAAAGACCAAACTCTCCCAATGTACAAAAAAAAAGACCAAAACCTTACAAAAAAAAAAAAATAATAATAATAATAATAATAATAACTATTATTATTTCCTTAAAATTTAAAAAATTCACTGACCAACTTTGTCTGCATTGAAAAAAAAAAAAATTTATAAACGATTCTCGCGGCAGTTCTTAAAATATATATCATTAAAAAAAATATATCAGCGGTATAATTGAATTGAAATAATTTAAAAAATGAAAAAATAATTGCGTCTGTAAGACTGCTCTAGTTTCGAGAGTCTAGTCCTAGCTATTGAATAAGTAATAAACGATTAATGCTGAATATCGAACGTTATGATTCATTAAACAATATATATATATTTGATGTCTGTAGGTATATGACACGACTACACATTATAACAAAGATGAAAACCGGGTTTATTATTATCTATAATAGTGATAAGTTTAATTGATCAGTGGTAGCTAAGCTCTCAAAACTAATCAGTCTTATTGTGACATTGTGTATATTTGAATTAAACTCAACAAACTCAATCATATCACCGTAGTTGCCTATTATATACACTCCACTAATCTATCTAATATATATTATAAACTATTTTAAGTAACAATAAATCAGTTTAAATATATATATATATATATATATGTATCTTTGTTTAAGTATAAAGTAATAATAATAATAATAATAATAATAACAATTGATTACATAATCTTTGAATGATTTATTACACCAAACAATCTGTAACTTTTATAAAAAAATGCGTCACGTATCGATATTAAGAACCGAGTTCTTAATCTTAACCAATTAGTTTAATATATTTATTGTTAATTACTTTATTAATTAATTAAATTCAAGGTCGCTTTGTAATTAATTGTATAAGTTGTATTTAATGTTATTTATCAAAGCAAAAAAATATTTTTGCAAGTGTCCTTCCAATATTTTAAAAGGTGATAGCGATAAAAACGATTATAGCAATTAGAAATTATAGTAATAACGGTGTTATATTACGCTTTCGGAATTCGGAATATTTTTTTTAATTATTATATTTTTAGTGGTCCATTTCTCGTCTATTTAGTTTAAAATAATATAATAACATAGAATAGTTTTAGCTTCTTTATCGTAATTACTAAAATATTTATGAAATGGTCCAACAAAATGTAAAAATTATAAATAAATACTTGTTATTATTATAATTATTATTATTATTATTGTTGTTATTATTCTCACAAGGATAATTGAATGAGATATAACGATAGAATAATATTATTATTGTTATTTTTAAGTAGTATAATTATGTGAATATTTTGAATTAAGCCTTGTCAAATATTGTAAATTTGTGACATTCATTTCTCTATTATGTATAATTATTAAGATAATTATAATTAATAATTAAAATAAATATAAAATATTATGAATTAAAAATATAATCAATGTTTATCATTTTTTAAATGATTTTGATGTGCTTTTCTTTACCGCAGTCTACTGCAGTCTACTGACTCATCATGTCATCGTCCATCAGTATAGCTAATTCACATTTTTACAAATTCCTATATATCTGATTGGTGGCATTGTCATGACATTACTGAACTAAAGGTGTCGATAACAACAATTCCAATTGAATCACGCACTGGTTAAAATGTCAAGAAATATATATAATAATAATTATAATATGTAATTATTTGTACCTCTTACCGTTCGACGTTAAACACCACGTACACAAAAACACTATCAATAATCATAATAATTTAATAATATATAAAATAAAGCTCAACTCGAGCAAAGCAGAGTGGAGGGGATGACTTTACCGTCTCTACCGATATAGATTTGTGTTGAATAGCCTGTAACTTTCCTCCTGTTGGAAATACCTCTGTATTATTAAATAATTTTTTGTTCATCATGATATCCTTTAGTAGAAAAAAAAAACCCAAAACAACTGCGAACAATTATTTTTTTAAATTATTCTACCACGATATAGCCAGAGGGAACTAGGGTGAAAGGTATCTACATGGGTTTTTTTGGACAGTGGCCCATAACTTTGCACCTTTTGGTAATAACTTAACACAATTCCAACGCTTTTTGTTTATTACAATGTCCTCTATTAAATGAAACCCCAAAAAGTCCCAAAAAAAAGTTTATTTTTGACTTACGAAGACGTGTCAGGTCAGGGAGGATGACGGCTATACATTTTTCTTACGAGTAGCTCGTAACTTAATAAAAAACTAAAGAAATAAAAATATCTACAACTTTAACAAAACGATAAGCAAGAAAAAAATTAATATATCCTCTATTATGGTATCGATACAAAAAGAAATGAGTCCGTTTCCTCTTTAGCCAGTTGCTTCGTACAATATTCTTCTTTTTCGTTTCTTACCAACATCCATTTTTTAAACCTAAATTTTTCTTTTCGGTGCAGCTGTCGTCGCGCAAGACAACATGTTGGACCAGCTAATAAATAAATAAATAAATATGAAACAAAAATTTTATAAAAAAAACTTTGAGCAAAAAAAATTCATAAACCCGTAGAAATGAAAGTTTATTTATTTTATTAGGTTAATATACGTTTATAAACGTAAAAGATAATTATATAAAATAAAAACAATAGTGGTTCAATTTGCCTAATTAGCTTACAAAGTACAATTACCGTAAATTGTAGAAAATACTGAAAAAAAAAAAAAAAAAAATATATGTATATATTGGAATTTATCTTACATACAAGAATTACGTGTTGGTGTATTTTCGTTGCATATAGTATATAGTCTTTACTCGATATAAATATAAAAATAAAAGTTACAAGTTGATCTTAAGGACTCTTTGAGATTCGAGTACCAGTACAAGTAAATTCCAGTTTTGCTGGAGATTAAAAGTACTCGTCTACTGAGAATTATGATTTCCGGTGGCGTCTATTTCTTGCAGCTTACTCCCTTTTTAGATATAAAATAGTTAAGTTAAGTATCTGACGCTTGCTTAGAAATAATCTGATATTCCATTTAGCTCTGGCGCTCGAGTATATAAAACGTTATAAATGTTTTATAAATCAAGACGAATTGCATCAAGAAATGGACAAAATAATAATAATAATTGTAATGATAATGATGATGATCAAAGAACCAAAAGATAAAAAAAAAAGTTGTTTGTAACGTAACGTCTACAAGTCGCGACACATTGCCACTATATATATATATAGATATAGATATATATGTTTAGAGTTCATTCATAAAGGTCTTATTATTGTTAATGCAATCACGCTTTTTATAAACTCTCTGAGATCCTGTATGTATCATGTTGCCCTTTATATTACATTGTAACTATACACCAGCAATTGTACTTGTTAATTTACTAACTATTATTATTTTATTAATACAATGATGGTTTAATTAATTATATTAGAACGGATACAGTTTTGAGACGCTAAAATAAATATTTCTTTAATACAAAAATGTAATTAATTATAAATAATTTTAATGCATAAAATAAAAATTGATGTCTGTTAAATGTAATTTGAGATTATATGATATATGTAAAATATGTACAGCAGATTTGAGTTTTTCACAAACAAACCTGTTTGTCTGCAAGACCGCTTGCTTTTGCATTAATTTGTTTATTTATTCTTCTTTTTTTTCTTCTCAACTCACCTTAACAACCTCATGGACATTAACTTGCATCTCTTTTCCTGTTTGACGCGTTTAAACGTGATATATATTAACGTTGTAATCTACTCCTTATCCACCGATAGAAGTTTACTATATATGATACATATAGATATAAAATTAAAATTACCGGATACGAGGCATTTAACAGTAATGGCTAATGGTTTTAGTGTAATAATTAAAATCGATTAATCGTGTTACCACACCTATGTACACTCGTAAAAAAATCAAACACGTTTAAAATTACTAACTATTATTTAATTTGTATACATATATATATAATTTAAAATGTAAAACGTTTAAAACTTATCAAGTTTCGATGCCAGCCGAAAACTTGATTTTATATATTTACCTTTTTTTTTTATTTTCATTGCTCCCACCGTAAAATCAACTGACAACCGTATTAGGAAACCTGAAGTCATTGTGCTTGCCCTCCACCACTCTCGTCGACGACGAGTTGTTGGCTAAAAAAATATTTAAAAAATTCTGCTAACACGATACACCAAAGCATCGTCGACGCAAAGACGACACAAAGACGATCAAACAATACCAAAAATATTTTAGACACCTGAGTCTTGTTTTTGGCATTTAATATAATTGTAACGTTTTATTTATTTTTTAGAAATGAAATTATCATATAAGGTTGAATTATTCAAACTACTAATCTTCCTTTATCAAATCTTTAACTAAAAGTGAGTTCTGTTATCATTAAAAATTTTAATTAAAATGTATAAAAAGGAAAAATGGTGGTGAATGAATGAAAGAATGAAATGCTGCATGAATGGATTCAGTATAGAGAATGAGTTTAATGTGGTCGAGAAACAAGTATGTCCGGTTATAAATCCCAAGGATCCTTATATATATATCTGCAATTTTAAAATCAATGAAACTAAAATAAATTTATTAACTTGTTAGTTGAATAGACTTTATTTTAAATCAATAAATTTTATAAAAAAGTTAATTTAGTTTTGCTACAACTTATATATAAATAAAATTAGAAATTTCTTTATTTTATAAGTATGGAATAAATTAAAAAAAAACTTTTCATTTATTTTAATGACCATTTGTATTAACATTACATAGATTTATTTATTATTACAAACAATTTTTTTTTTTTTTTAATGCAGTGAGCTTATACATTTAACTTATTTATGAATAAAAGGCGTTAAAATTTATTTTCACTTACAATTATTATTATTTTATTTCTATAACAAAAAAAGTCACATTTTATAACTTTTTTTTTTTTTTTTTTTACTATTTACATAACAATGACTATTGCAATAATGTACTTTCTTACAATTTTATAATAATTTATAAATATAAATATATAGAAGATGATATTAATAATAATAATAACGAATAACTTATAATTAACCAAGTATATAAATAAGACTAGAATCCGATAAATAATTAAATAAAGTTAAAAAAATATGACAACCATTTATAAATTTCATTAGTCTCACTCACTTAATCAACAAATGCAAGATTTAAAATAAATTTTTTTTTAAATTTTATAAAAATAAAATCCTGCTGATGTGACTTTAATTTATTTATCAAAAAATAAGGCACAAATATTGGTCTTTGGTTAATAAACTTTTTCATATATTTACATCATTCCCATCTTTGGCATCGGGTTTTATACCCGATTATTATTTATTTATTTTCATTTGACTTAAATATTATTTCATTTTAACTTTAACAATTAATAGTTTAGAAACATTAGTGATATTTTCAATGCAAGCACAGAGTTTATAAACTCATAAATTAAACTTATTAATCAAGTTTAACTTATATAAAATAAGCAAAAAAATCATATTAAAAAAAATAAATTTTTTTTAAATTTTATTTACACTAGTGTATTAAAAAATAATTTCACCAGGTAATTTATTATTTTAAAATTTTAAAATAATATAATAGTGCTAAGTAAAATTTATTTAGAGAAAAAAATATTATGAGCATTAAAAGAAGCAATTTTAGCACGAGCCACTTCAAGTCATTGTACTTTAGGCCTCATAAAAAAAAAATTAACAAAAACTAAAAACAAAGATAAAAGATAATATTAAAAATAAAAATAAACATGTAAATGCAAATCCGTTTTAAAAAGAGAAAAACAGTAGGTAAGGGGTGTTATATATTAATGTGTTTATGTGAGCTGTGTTTGACGTTGCTCAAGATTAACATTAGCGTTATGTATATCGACTATACTACCCGAAAGAGAGAGAGAAAGAGAAAGAGGTGACGCGGAATGATCTCTCTCAACGGTCTCAACCTCAGTATCAAGTGACTCGACATCTCCACCAGGAGCGTTAACTCCTACTCCTACTCCTACTCCTACTCCTCCACTTAAATCACATACATTACCAGGTAAATAATCTTTCCAACTTCTAAACAGATATCGGGTAAATTTTCTCAGCTGCCGAAATTTACAGTAAGTTGCACCTTCTGCAGATTCTAATTGCTGTGTTTGTATAAGAAAACCTTTTTCTTTAAATGTTTGTTCTAATTTTTCACGTTGAAGTGATTTTCGAGTTTTTCTCTTTTTCCGGACATCCTCATGTTGTTGATGCTGATTTATAATTATTTTTGAAGGCAAAGTGGAAGCCACAGACTGTGATACTACCAAACCTGGCGGTTGAATTTTTTCACCAGCAGCGTTCAAAAAAGTACCTGCTGCAGAAGTACCACTGGTGGCTTGTCCAGCAGGTTGTTGAAGTGATTCACGTGGAAAAAACTCATATCCACGCATACTTTTATCACCAGTCCCGCTATAATAACGAAAATTACCTCCCGAATCGACAGACAAACTTTTTTTTTCTTGTAAGCTCGGTTTAGCACCACCGGTAAATTTAAATTTACATATACTGACTTCTGTAGCTGGATTATTTGTATTTTCTGTTGGCATTGGTGGTATAAATATAGCTGACCGTTTACGTTTTGTTGGTTGCTGATGAATCAATGGATTGCCTATAGGTGCAATACGTTTAGCTCTTGGTGAAATTGGCACAGCCACTGATGGTGTTGATGTTAATGTTGATGTTAATGTTGATGTTGATGCTATTGCAGATACCGGTGATGGTACTACTGCCACTGGACTTGTTGGTGATGAGGACGATGACGATGATGATGATGATGATGATAATGATGTCGACGATGGTGATGATGATAATGATGATGTCGTCGTTATTGCTGGGGAATGTAACGTCGTAGGGTTCTTATCTATCATCGTATATATTGACTTGGGTACAACTATTTTTTTATCTTCTTTTTGCTGTTTCTGTTCCTCACTATTATTTTCACCCATTTTTTGATAATATAAAAATTGTGATTCAAGTGTCATTGGATTTATAAATACACCATTTGGCCAGTAAACAAAATTTGAATCATTATTATTATTATTTTTTAAAGTAAAACGTTCCTTAGAACCAAGACACTCAATATCCTCACCATCTTCACTACATGTTTCACTTTTTACGTGTCCATGTTCATAAACACCGTGTTTTTTCGATAACCTTATTTTAAGTTGATTTAAATCTTTAATGCACAAATTAAGCGGTTCATCTTGTTCACAACTCCCTTCATCGGTTGTGGCAGCACGACGTTCTTGAGTTAAACGTTTCTCAAGTAAGCTACTGATCCGATTTTGTATGTCAGTTCGTTGCATTGAAATTTGAGGATTTAATTTATCATTATTATTATTATTATTATTATTATTATTATTATCATTATTATTATTATTGTTGTTGTTGTTGTTGTTGTTATTATTTTTATTATTTTTATTATTATTTTTATTATGAGAATGAGAATGAGGATGGGGATGGTCAGATGATCGTGACTCGGTGGTTGCTGGTGGTAGTAGCTGTAATTGTTGTTTTTTGTCGTCGTGACCCGGCGTACCTGGTAGTATTGTTCCATAATTCTTATAGATAAGATGACATATGTCCGCCTTCTTGGGTTTTCTTCCACGACGTGGTTTACTATTGTCCAAGGTAATCTCCCCCATGTAAGGTAAATCTGAGTACTTCATAGGCGGTCTTGAAGTCGATTGTGCTACTACTGTCGATTGTTGATTATTATGATTATTATTATTATTATTATTGTTGTTGTTGTTTTTATTATTTAGCTGATAATGAGGTTGTTGAGAAGAATAAGTATGAGATGATGACTGAGATGTTATGACTGATCTGCGTAAATTAGAGTGCATTGTCGTGTCATTTGAACAACTAACTACTCTGGGACAAAGTTCTTGCTGCATAGCTGTTATTCTTTGCAACCAGCCTTGAACGTCAGTTGAACTGGGTACTGAACTCGGAATCGTCGGCGTTGTCAAAGTTGACGTTGTTGGCGTAGTAGGACTTGATACCATAGATGTGTCCTGTCCGTGTGTTGGTGATGAGTTTAAGGCTTCTTGGGCTAATGCAGCTTCGTAGTGGTCCAAATATTCGGGTGGGAGGGCTTGGTGGTGAAATTTAAGTTTCCAACGTGATTTTCTTCGGCCACGACTGCAAAATAAATTATTTTAATAATAATTTATAATACTTTTTTTTTGTCGTCGGTCTTTTTTTCTTTTATTTGTAGGACCCATTTTACCCAATTAATTTATAAATGGATCAACTCTTAAGAATGGAGAAAATACCAAAATAATATAGAATATATAAAAGCAGTTTAATATTTTATTTGGCAATATGTGCGATATTATAGATAAGGTAAGGTAAGTAAAAATAAAATAAAAAGGTGGTTTTGTTGTTTTGTTGTTTTGTTGTTTTGTGCATCAGACTCGAAAAAGAACCTGTTTTTATTGGATCTAAAGGTCCATGGTCCAGCACTAAAGCAATTCATTCATACGAATTATTCCGACAGTGTAGCCAATAAATTTTAAGGATTTCGACATTTTAAGCTCGTCAACTTAAATAAACTGACTTTTTAACAATTTTTTAAAAATCAATTATTATAATTACCTTGTTCTTGATCTACCTTGATCCTGATTGGTTCGTTCTGAAATACTATAGTCTGTCTGTTTATCCTGCTGATTCTGATTCTGATTCTGATTTTGATTCTGATGGTGATGTTGTTGTAATTGCGGTGAATGCTGTAAAGTATTATCGTGCGCAGCATGATGGAGATGCGTTACTTCAACAGTTGGAGCTGGTAAGACGCTCGGATCTTCTTGCAGACTCTTAAGTGCCTCATTAGAACTGGATCTTGACATGCCAAAGACAGTTTCAAAATTGTTATCTTTACTTGTTTTTTTAACCACTTTTAATGTGTGAATAAATAAATAAAAGTCTTTTTTTTTTTCATTAAAAACTAAGTCGATAAATATTTACGTCTTTTACGTAAATAAATAATTGATATTATTCATTATATAAAGTAAAAACTATGCCAGTGTCGTTGTATAAAAAGTATGTATTTAATTTTTATATTTATTGTATATATAATTTACCTATGAATATTATTATTATCACGATGATCGTCGCTGTCTTCTTTAGGCTCTTGTTTAACTGCCATAGGAACTGAAGCTGGCAATGAGGTTTGTAGAAGTGGAGAGATATTAAAAGAGTGCTGATAAGACGAACTGTCTGTCAACGATCCATCTATTCCAGTAGTCTGTGCACGCGGCACTTCCTCAGTCTGCATAATTCCCCCTATTAATACGAAAACAAATATTAAAATAAAAATAAAATACCACTAAAAAATTATATTACCTATTTATGTAAATCGTGAAAAATTATAAATTAAACATATATATATATATAAATATCCAGGGATATTTTTAGTAATTTAAAATCTTGTTTATTGCAACAGAGACATTTTTAATGATAACATCCCCATGCACATCTTGGCAAATGGGATAACAACTTATACTAGGAATTTAAACATCTGTGGGAAGTCTAGTAGCATTTATTGTTATTATTATTATTATTGTTGTATATATAAACATCGGTACACTTGATTAATTAAAATACTCTCCACCAAACATAAATATTAATCTTAACATATATGATAATCTGCTTATATTAAGAGCCCTTTTTTTTTTTAATAAATATTATAATAGTAATAAAACTTATCATTTGTGGAAATTAATGGTAATAAAGTAGAAATGAATAAAATAAAATATATATATCGTGACGAAGCAACATCGATGCAGAATTGATGTACTTCGTAATGATTCGCTTTTTCTTTTATTTCAAAAGTTATCATTTACAAAATTATAAAAATTAAATAAAAAGTTAAAATATTAAATAATATATATAAATAATGATTTATTATTGATGATAAGTTTAGAGTTTAATAAAAGAAAAAAGTGGGGAAGAAGAAGGTAAAATAAATATAATATTCTATTAATAGAAGCAAATATTCTGGCATGACGCCATTATTTTGGGTTTGTCTCTCTCAAATTTCTCACACCATATTTGGTATTATGGTGCTACTTGGAATTGTATTCCACTAGTATTGCGTTTCTTTATAACTTAAATACATGTACTTAGTCTCGAATACTCACTCACTACTCACTCATTCTCTATACACATAAACAAAAGACCACCCCACTTTACATACGTCCCGAATTATCCTCGATTCACGGATCTGCCGATTCTACAAATAGAATTTTAAATCTATTCACTTAGAAATAAAAATTTTACTTTTATTATTATTTATTTTTTAATTTTTAATTTTTAATTTTTTCTGAGCATACGTAAATCATTAGCGTGATTTATAATTTATAATCAATCTGATTGTAACCAATTACACAACTGAATCAATGTATTATTAAAGCGTGTATGGTTATCGATTTTAAATAAAATCATATAATTAATTTATACTACTTGGGAGTATAAGTTATGTTATGCTAGTATGTCACAATAACGATCTAGTCAATCGATCATGCGCGACAGATTACCATCAATGATAAACATTTAATATTTATTATAAATTCAAATAAAATATTATTATTATTATTCATATATTGACACCTTTTTATTACTCCTACACTCCATTATGTGTATTAATTGTTTGCTTTTATTGATATATATTTGTAAATGATATATCATTTTCTCAAAGTCAACTGTCAAAAAAATATTTTTTACCTTAAATTTAATTAAATAATAAAATTTTTTTAATAAAAAATAAACATATTGATTAATACCTGTGACGGGAAAAGCGTTTTCTGGCAACATGTACACAACAAATAATTAATAACCTTGTCAATAATTTAAATTATAATATAAATAACACACTATTCACATAATCCTCAGTATCAATATCACATAGTTATTGAAAATATATAAATAAATAATGCCCGGTAATATTTATTTAATATTTTTGACAATCAATAAAAGATAACAAATTTCCCGCGTGTATATTTATATGTGTATATATAAATATATACATTGATATACGTATTTATATAGATATATATGGATGTATGTATAAAAGTACAGATACGGGATGAGCAACCCCGGCTAGGCCGAGAGTCACGAGAGTACTCTCTTAGAGGTTGAGCAGCTACGGGAACAGAATAGCGCGGGGGCGCGGACGTATATTCTTGATTTGGGCGGATGGAAATCTGAGATTGCTCCATATCGGGCGGTGTGCCCGTGGCAACTGTAAAATAGCGTACAACACTCTTGTTTCTTCTCTTCTCTTCTCTTCTCTTTTCTTCTCTTCTCTTCTCTTCTCTTCAGCCATCAGCCTTCACCATCAGAGTAGCTACTATAGTTAGTAATGTGCAATATTCATTTTTATTTGCTTTACTGTATCTGATATCCTCCCATTTCTTAACTTGTCGTCTATCATCATAATCTCTATTTCAATCGTCTCTCTATATCTACAATCTAAAGTATATTTTAACACTTGTGACAATCATTTTTTTTTTTTAATTTGATTCCACAAAGTTTTATTTGGTGATTATCAAAATTCAATAAGTTATTTATTTTACTGTCCATATAACCAGACAGTATAATTATTTTAAAAAGTAAATAAAATATATTTATTATTGAAAGTGGAAAGTTTAGTTGCTGTTGACATATTGTTGGGACGCAGGTATTGGGACACTATATATTGTAAGTGTGGGCGACGAGTTACTTGAGCCTATAAGGAATATAATAATATAATGTATGTGAACGCCTCCGCGAATAACTGACATAGAGAGCATATATATATCTATATATATTAAACTCTGACATTACTTAAAAAAACTTTAGCCGCGGGAGACATCTCGACTACGTTACTCTTATTGGTGGTAACTCCCAACCCAAGTCTTTTAGTATCCGGGTATTTCAAATTCTCAATCCACGAGTTTAAAAAAAATATCAAACATTCATTCTCTATTTGGGAATTTCGATTATTTAAATTATCAAGCATAACCAATGTAAAACAAAAATAATTTATAATAATAATAATTTACGAGTAGTATTAAAATTTAATAGCGTAGGTGCAGTGAGCAGTACATGACCCGGAATTTAGTCGTCATGGTCGAGAAGAAGCGACACGTTTTAGTATAAAATACTACCAAATGACAACCATCAGCTGAATAATCCACTTGAGGCATTTCTTGATACTTTTTTTATTTATTTTATTTTGTTGTTTTTTTTTTTTTTTTTTTTTTTTTTTTTTTTTTTTACTTTAAACTTGTTCAGCTTTGTATTTTTTTTTTTTTCGACTCCTGAATACCTGGGATTCTATTATTCCGTTTCCTTATGCGGAGTTTGTGAGAAAGAGATAATAAATAAATATAAAGGTAGAAAGAAAACGAGTATACACACAGATTACCACAACTAGTGGCAGTTAGTTGTTGCTGTTGCTGCTGCTGATGATGATGATGATGATGATGAATATGGTGGTGGCAATGTGTGGGCGATGTTTTTAACGTGAAATTGGTTTGCTATACGCTTTGATCATCATATTCCATTATATCCATAAATAAATTATTTAGTTAACTATATTTTTTATTGTATAGAAAATAACAAAGCCTTACAGTATATTATTCTATCGCGTTATCCCTGTATTTTGTTCTATATATCCTGCTGGAAACATATAGATATCATACATCATATTGTTGAGTATTTATTTATAAATATCTGAGTGACAAGATTTGCTCGATCAATAATATAAAAATAAAATGAATAAATGATACATGTATTTAACCGTAACTATAATCTGTTAGTTAATACAAGTTAAAGCATCATGGCAAATACTCAATAATAGTTGTGACTTTAATTGTAATCATCCAGTTTGATTTAAAATAAAATTAATTTTTTTAATTGTATAATTTTTATAAGTTGGGTGTTTATGTAATTAGGTAACATGTACTTAAGCATGTTTAATTAATTAAGAAAAGTTATCGAGTTGTATACAACGTTCCCATAAAACGAACAACCAGTGACAAGCGCCGTGCAATTAGATTAATTCGTATAGATAACGATTGTTGATTTATTACATTTAAAATTCACCCCCATTTTTTGTAAATATTAGTAAATATATATCTTATCATAAATATGTACATTTTTTTTTTTTCCTCAGTTTTGAAGTTTCAGTTGTACCGTAAGCTTGCTGCTATTGACAAATGATGAGTTTTAATATATATTTAAAATCTAATAACATATTATTTTATTTAATAATAATATTTTTTAAAATACTTGGTTTAATGCCTTTTGGGATAATTGTAAAAACAATAGAGTCTAATGATAAACCAATTCGATCATCAGAACAAGTGATGATTAATATCAATTACACAGTTAAAGGATCAATTTATAATTTAATATTGTTAGTGTGTTTAATGTCCGTATTAATATGGCATTATCCGTGGAATGAGTATAAAAAAAATTCAATAAACGATATTGCTAAAATTGTTTGCACAATAATGGAAAATATTACAACGACAACTATCATGTTAATTTACGGTTTAAATCAACGTACTGCAATTAATATTTTTAAACATTTAATTGAATTAAATCATAAATTAATTATTAATAGTACATGTATTAATAATAATAATAAAATTAAAAAAATAATTAAAAAAAATAATAATAAAATTTTGATAGTGATAATTATTAATATATTATTTTCAGTTTTATTATTTATACTTGAATCTATTTATAATAAACATAGTCCATTATTTAATATTGTACGTGCAATTCCAATATTTATTATCGGATCTTTTATAATACAATATGGACTAATAGTTACAAATATAAAAAATCAATTTTTTATTATCAATGAATCACTTTTATTAAACAAAAATATTTATTATTTTCTCATTAACGAAAAATTTTCTGATGAATCAGTAAAATTCAAAATATATGATATTTTAAATAATTTAAAACTATTACGTAAAATTCATCGTAAATTACGTGATACATTACATGACATTTCAAAATTTTATTCATGGCCAATCTTATTTGTTTTTATTCACTTTTGTCCTTCATTGACATATAGTTTTTATGCATTATATACTAATATTAATAATAAAAAGTTATATAACAACTTGAAAATTAATTTAATTAAATGTTTTATGACTTTAATGTGGATTATTAAAAATATATTTCCTACTTCATACTTGACAATATCGATAACTAAATTATTTAATGAGGTATGTAATATATAGATATATATATACTCGAAATAAATATCAACACACAAGCATCATGATCATGAATGAGATACTTATTAAAAATTATTTTCTCAAGTTACAGTGTGTATTTTATAATTATATTCATATAAATTCATTTATTTCGTATTTTTCAGGTTGAAAGAACAGATAAAATTGTTTCTGAAATTATTCGCGTTTATCCAAATAACATGAGAATCAGATATCAAGTAATATATACTCATAAATTTAAATAATATAAATAAACAAGAAATTAATATTTTAATCAATTTTTTTTTTTTTTTTTTATATAGATGGAACAATTTTCAATGGAATTATTACATAAAAATATAAATTTTAATGCCTTTGGATTATTTTCATTTGACGGATCTCTTTTGATATCGGTATAATAAAAACATTTATGTTTATTATATATTTTATTTTTAATAGCAATTGAAAAGTTTTTTTGTTTTTGTTTTTTAGTTACTACACACAGCGATAATTAATACATTTATAATTATTAATTTCAAGACTGGCAATTAATTACAATATAATGTATCCAAGGAAAGAAGATGAAAAATTATCAAAGTACACAAGGAAGACGTTAATCTTAATAATATATATATATATATATATGAAATATGACAAGTTGATAATATACATATCATCCAAGATACCGTCAATAATTTAATCTTATTATTCAATCAAAAATAATAAAAAAAAAACACATGTACAATACACTCAACTGCTGTATAAGCCCTTTTTCATTTATTCCTGATTATCTTTTTACGTATATAAATATATAATAATAAAAAGAGGCGTTTCTTTTAAATTGTATAGCGACATTATTATTCGTTCAGTGCAATCTGTCTTTCAGTCTATACATATATATTATATATATATATGAATGACCGCGTACAGTCTGATCGAGTTGCGATTGGCAGATTCGAATGATGTGGAAATCCGTAGTCTCCTTCTTCACTCTCTATCACAAGTGTATTTTCTCCTTCCATTATTTATTAAGTGTAATGTAACCGTCTGTTAAAGCCCATTCTCTCTACTCTTCTCTCAGCAATTCAACATCTCTCACCACCTGCCATTCAACTACCACTCAGTTACCTGCTCCAATCGGAATAATCCGCAAATCAGATAATAAAGTATGGCCGCCTCTCTTATTATCATTATCATTATTATTATTATTATTATTACCAATCACCATTCTTATTTTTTCATTTGGTTAAATATATAACTATAACATGTTTATTTGTTTATACGAATTTTATTATTTCTTAATCTACAGATTGGATTTACTAATAAGTTATTTATTATAAAAACTGTGATTCGATCAAATGATTTATTATTCACTGTCAAGTTATTATTTAAAAATAAAAATTTATATTGAAGATTTAAATATATTTAACGTTAAATATATCGATATTACCTAAAATGTGCGTGCTAGATTTTATATTTAGTCTAATAAAGCATCGTGTTACTTGGTACAACTACTGAATTAGGTTACAACTAAAATAACATTAACAACACCCACGTAGTAATCTCTTCTTCTCTCAGTATTTTCTCAGTCTAACCAATTTCTACACGTTTATTAACAATTTATTCTTGCTAGCATAACATAAACTTTTATCATTTTTATTATATCCGTATTAATAATATATGTTTTTCATCTATATTGTAAGATTAATTATCGATAAATAAATAGAATAAGTTAACTTATTGAATTGAAAGTATAAGTGCATATAAAACGTTAAGGTGTTAACAGAAAAATAAAAATATTTTAATTTATTATATTTATAAGGAATTGTATTACACAATTAAAACATCCCGAGATCGTGAAAATTAATTAAAATATATATACGATGACTATAATGTTAAAAATTTTTTTTTGATAGTCCTAATTTATTTATATAAATAATAAAATAATACAACATTTTTGCATGAATCGTGTTTTCTATACTCGTAAATTTATTATTTATTTATCTATTCGTGTATGTATGTAATATAATTTAACGAGCTTTGACGTTGAGTATTTAATGAATAAATTCATCTAAATGAATTAAAATTTAAAAAATATAAAAAAAACAAGAATTTGTGTTTGCTCTCGGCATTCCGCAAAGATACAGGTGTGGTGTATGTATAAGGTTGATTCTCGGGATTCCTTCTAAGAATTCTCACGAAGCTGTGTATGATTATTAGAGTAGTGTATAGTATTATTATCGTGGTGTTGTCGTGGTCTCTCATCGCAACGCGGAATGGACTCACGAAGGTTACTAAGACAGAATATGTGTGGGCGAAGATGTTTAAATGCATCATTTTAACAGACCTTTTATCAAGATTTATACTTAAATACTATATATACTACATATATATTTTATTATTTTTATTATTCAATTATATTTAGATAACTAATAAACAACAAAATAATAATAATTATTATTTTATTAATATAAGCTTATAAATAAACTAAATACATATTAAATACACTTTATTGTTATTTAATCGTTTTGAGCAATGTAGCAATGTAACAATAATAAAATTGCTTGTTATAGGTGAATAAAGTATAGTAAACATGAGATTGTGCTTGCAAATCGTCCATATATTTGGGCTCCCATTTATTCGTTAGAGAGTAGAGATATATCAGTAAGGCATTTATTAAACTTGTATTAAAAGTATCTCTGCCAGAGTTACACAGTAAGTACAGACGGGAAACTCGTTTAGTTCCATTGAGCAGACGATCGGAAGCAAAAAAAAAAAAAAAATTTAAAGAAGAATTACAAGACCAAGACCAAGACGAAGCAGAAGAAGAAGAAGAAAAAGAACAAGTTAAGAAGCGGATGGCGTCCCTTGGTTCTTTTCATTCATCAAACACCACATTCCCCAGCGAAATGTCTCTTTGTATGTTTGTGTGCATGTAATATAATTGCTGATGCACGGATATATAATACAAATACAAATATAATATAAGGATGTATAATAGTTGGGGGAATTTATCAAACTGGACATCAAGTACTCAACGTTAAAATACAACCCAGTTTACATTCCTCTATCCTTTTCTTGCAAACTTAAATACTATATTTTTTTCACTAATTTATTTCAGTAATGTTCAATGGATGTACTAAAGAACCAAAGAATTAGATTGATTGAAAATTATTTTTATTACTCCAGAACAGATTAAGTTATTCAACTTGAGAATTTAATAAATACATTAAAGTCTTTTGACAGTTATATATTATAATATATATATATATAACTATTTTTAAATTTACATTAATATTTCTAAAAAATTGAGTTGAATTAAATTTAATAACTAAAAATAATATATAAATAAATATCCATCTGTAAGATGCCTAATGTCAATTAAATTTTCGCGAGCTCAAATGATTTTGTCTGGCTGATGTTCATTCATCAATTGACAAAAACCCCCCAAAGGTTTTAAAAAGTATTGTTAACTCAACATGCGGAGGGTTACTAAATGACACACATGCATCTGAATTTAACCAACCCACAAATGTGTCTCTCTTTAATATATATGTATATATATATAGGTTTATACTTGTCGTGTTCATACTGGCCCTTATTCCATATAAGTCCTCGAACAGCTTTACAAACAAGGAAACAGAGTATCGTTCTTTTTTAAGATAAAACAACCCAAGCGCCACACCATGCATCCAGTATTATATATATCTATATATATACATAGTCTATCTTTCTCTCTTGGTAGAATATAACTAATAAGTATAAAAGCTATCTTTATCAAGCCAAGTACTACTCGAATACAAAACAACGTACTGTTGTAACCTGCGAGTAGTTTCATTCTGTTTAGTTGATTTTTAATTTATCATTGTTATCATTATTTTGTCATACTAACGATGAGTACAAAGCGCGACGCCTGCTGCAAGTGCTGCAGCGCCACTAAAGACGAGACTTGATCTACAAGATCGTCAGTACGGCGCCAAAGGCTGTAACGATCAGCTTCTTGTCGATTACATTGAGACGCTAGACATAGCTAGACATAATAGCTAGACATAGCTAGACTTGGTTAAACATTAGAGTTAGACAACCCAACAGCGACAATTATTTTACTCAATGACCATTTATTTTTTAATTTCCACGGAACATGTTACCCTTTTTTTCTTCATTCATTAATCCCTGACGTATTTGTAAAAAGATATATATATATATACATTCTTTAATGTGTGTATAAATGTGAATGAAAAGTTCCATTCATGCGTTCATTCTCCATTACCTCTTTCTTTTTCTTACTCAACAGAGAGAAAAAGAGAATCAACACAAGTGTATATAAACTGTTTGTTGCACTGTGGTGTACAGGTACTATACACGCCTCTACAAAGATTCTGCGCTTGCGAATCACGACTGCACACGCACACATACACACACGCACACTTGTGATCACCATTGATGATTACGCACAGTAAGTTTCAATTTTTTGTTATCAAGCAGCAGCAGTAGCAGCAGCAGCAAAAACATTGTCATCAGTTAGTTTATTTCGTGAGCCACTCACGTTACTTAACATCATCCAACATTTATTATATAGATATTTTAAAATATATATCAATATAAGTAATGAATAAAATGAAAAATGGTGTAAAGCATTATGTGACAAATAAAATCTGGATAAAAGATCGAAAATCGATGAGTACTAATACATATAAACACAGGCACCAGCTATAATCGGCATCACTTTGATCAACGAGCACACGTTGATCATCGGTTCATGATACCGTCGCTCTTCTCCGGGTCTCTTTTCAATGCGATGAGATATTGAATTCCTTATTCGGTTGATTCGTTTTATACTGATTATCCGGGAACAGATTCATATGCTCATATATATATAAAATTTATAGTATATATTGTACGTATGTTCATGAGCTTTTATAACGGCCATTAATTTAATACAAACAAAATTGTCGTAAGTCGTATAGATCAATAGATATAACATATATTTATGTATTTATGTAAACATATTAACAAGACAAATGCCGGATATTTTATTTTATCAAAGAATACATATAAATATATTTCTTTCTTTTTTAACTTAAAACGTAACATAAGTTTTTTTCCTCTTTTTTTATTGAAAAATTGATTTATGTGAGAATGAAATATAGTTAATTAATTTTCTCTCATAAATGTGGATTATGAAATATAATAGACGATGAATCTTAAATGTATATATATATATATACGGTACGGTAAGTAACGGATTAAAATGAGCGATTGCTAGTAAGAAAATAATAAAAAAAGTAAATATGTTTGTGTTATATGTATACATACTTAATAATTTATTCCCATTGGTAAGTACGACTACATCAAGTTAAAAGGTATTGCAATAGACCGATAGGTGTACCGAGATTCCAAGTGCATGGATGATTATTGTTATTATTATTTTATGTGTTATATGTTATATATATATTATTGTTGTTCATTTATTCGTTTATTCGTTTATTCGTTTATTCGTTTACTCGTTTATACTCGTTTACCAGCATGTAGCAGTTGCAATAATAATAAAGCTTATTCGTGTACCCACGCAAAATGAATTAGAATATGGTCACGTAATAATTTATGCACGATTTATGCAGGATCATTTATTTATATGTGTCAAGAGGACAAGAACAAGCTACAAGTATTAATGTATATTACTTTTAAGACTGCTTATTTTTTCATAAATAGTAATAATAACTTTTTTTTTTTATTTATTCATTTATTTACGATGCAAGATTATTATTAATTGTCTATACTTTTGTATAATTTTTTTAAAATCAATTTTTTATGTTTTCTTCATTATAAAATATTTAATAGTAATAAAAGTCTTTTGTAGTAAACGAAAAAACATACAACGATAATGTGTGTGTTTATGGTGTTGTCTATTAGAGTCTAAATAATAATATGAATAAATAAAAATTCCTATTATCATTTTTAATAATATTTTAAATTATTAAATTTTGATCGATTTTGAGTTATTTTAAACCTGGATTTAATTTTAAGATCGCAATAACGGTTATTGAATATTTATATTTATTATCTTTTATCTAAATATATTAAGTTATATAGCTCAAGTATGTGAAAAATATAAACATTTAACTAAACAGAGTTATCGTAGATCGATAATATGAACAAGCGCGATACTGGGGCATTATTTAAGTTTATAAGTGAAATTTAAAAAATCAAACATTTATAAAGCTATTAATGATCTAAACTACTTTTGGTAGAGCTATAAAGATTGATTCTCTTTCTTATTTACTTTTTTTTTTTTTTTCATTATTGCCAACTTTATTCTCATTCAATATATATATAATGAATTTAAAAATTAAAAAACTTGAAAGCCTCTTCACGTTTTCATAAATCGGAGCATTTGTGGCACATTCTTGGTACCGTTAGATTTATTTTTAATGTATATCATTAAAACCTAATAATAATAATAGAAGATAGTATTTTTACATAGATAATAAATAAAAGCTTACCATTTGTAATTCCATAACGTTTTATTATATTTTTATCTTTATGATAAATATTTTTGTAATTTTCATTTGTCCATGCAACCATTAAAAATAAATCACCTTATCACTTTTTCATTTAAATAACACGAGTTAATATTATTAATATAATAGTTAATTAAATATTTATGCACTATTTACATTACTTGTAAAAATAATAAACACGTGTTTATTACTGAAATATAAATAAATCAAATCATCGTAACGATTGCAATTGTCTGGTGTGAGATCAGCGGCAACACGAGATATATCAGATATACTTATATAAAACTTATCAGTTTAAGGTTTGAGCAACTAACCGATTTAATCTTGAATCGATTCAATTCGATTATTTGATAGGACACGACGTTTCAGGTATATAGTGATACGGTGATACGCCGATGTGAAATGAGCTTGGAGCTTAGTAGTATTTACTTAGAGTTTAGAGGGTTTTGAGTAGAGTGTTACTTATGTTATGTGTACAAGTTTAAAAGATGAGAAAGTATAGAATAGGATAGGAGTAGTCGGAGTAGTCGGAGTAGCCGGAGTAGTAACGTGCAGAACGTGCACAGCCCACGAATGTTATTCGATATCTGAGTCTCTGATGGCATAGCCGTTCGGAAGACCTCGGTCACTCTCGGATTTTATCGGTCGATCGACGATCGGCGCTTACGGCGCTTACCGCGTTTACCAATCACCATTTCTCGTATTCGTATTCTCTTTTGTTTTACCGGTTAAATCACTAAATTTACTCCCTCTGTCATTACTACTCATTACTTGGAAAATTTTCATTTTCTAATATAACAGTAACTCTAATAATAAATTATATATATTTAATAAGAATGCGGAGACATCTTTGGCCTCGGTGGGCGACAGTGAGGCCAACAAGTCAATATGTACAATAGTACACATATTTCTTCTGACTCACATAAAATATAATACATAAATTAGTAAATGTAATGGAGTAATCGAATTTTTCATCCGGCCAAAGTTCTCATATATAATGTGTAATTTATTATTGTAACTAAGAGTAAGACCAAAACTAACACCAATACTAAGACGATTATGATTATAATCGTGTACTTCCGTTCAATTTAAAACATTTATGTATATGATGAAAGATGGAATGCTCCGTATTCTCTTTGACTAAGCGCCTTTGCGCCTTTACACAATTACGTAATTCATTACAAACTTTATTACTCGTCACGGTAAATGATGACAGCTACCGAAGCAAGTGTTGATATCACTTTTTTCAACCGTAACATCATCCTAGTTTAATCATCTTTTATTTTAAATCTTTATCTATAAACTGTAAAGAAAAAAATTATAAATTTTTATATATCATTTATTTTATTATTATTAGTATATACAAGTAGTATAGAATAACGAGTTACATATACATACATACAGACATACTTTAATGTACAATGTACATACAATACAAATAGACGTGAATCTTGAATTCGGTATTATAATATATATATGTATATATATGATACTTAAGTCTTGTAGGCTTATCAGCCTCGCCTTTAAAAGGCTGCATACCCTTTTAGTTAATATTCTTTTAACATAAATGTTGACAATAATTATTGATAAAAAAAAAAAAAAATCATAAATGAAGTAAAATAAAATTAGATATATTGTATCCTTGAAGGATTTAAAAATATATAAGAGTTCAACGGACTCGTAAACTTTTAATCTTTATTAAATATTTTAAACTTTAAATTAGAAATAAAATTAAAAGGAATAGTTATGAAGATAATTATTTGAATAAAGTATAACTTTAATCGATCCTGTTTAATATTCAGTAGATAAAATTTAAAAATCGTTGTTTAAACTTTGTATCTTTCTGTTGATTCTGTTTTATAGTTAATCAAGTCCACACCTCGTTAACTTTCTCAACTGCAACTGTATTATACTATTACCAAGACTAGTTATAAGATATAAAATATATATATATATAATACACTGTGTACATTACAGTAACAGCTGAATTACAAAATCACACTGAAATAGCAGGAAGCAATAACAATATTGCTTACAAGATTTAGTTTTTTCTTAAAATCAAAAAAATTTTTTTAGCAAAATAAAGAGCGAAAGTTGCTGCAAAGCTTGAACTTAAAAAATCATGACAACATTTACGTTTGTTATGTCAGCGGTTCCACGCACCTGTTGCTTGATAAATGTCATTTAATATCCTATAATCCGTCAGCTGACATTGTTTTTTAATTTTTTTTATGGCTTGACTCAGATTTTAGATAAATAGAAAAAAATTACGTATTGTGAACTTTTCCAAATCAAAAGGTTTAATGGTTAATTAAGGTGTTTTAATTCTAAATACAAAATCACTTGGTTGTTTTATTATTTATCACTGTGTGGATTATCTCTTAACTTTACTCTAAAATCACAACAAAAAATAATAATAATAATAACAGTAATAATGGTACATATATTTTACGTAGGCTTAAATAAATGGATTATTAAAAAAGAGAGTCGGAAAGCTGTCAATTGATACTCACAGATAAATACTATATTTTATTCATTATAATTTAATTCTATCTTTATAATGTATTATTTGTATACTACGATTAGTAACGATAAATTATTATCTTACATGCATATATTTATTAATTTTATAACAAACTGTGACTTGTATATACGTGATATATGAGATATATGAGAATATCTGTGCTATTAAAATAATATATTATTTATTTTGGCAAATTAAAGTACAATTAAAAATAAAATAATTTTCAGCTAATGTATGTGTAAATCCTCCAAGAAAGTCTATCCTTGCAAATAACTATAGATATACTTGCGAGTATTTATAAATACTTAAAAGATAAAAAATAATATAATGTAGCCCTGACCGCCCTTACCCGTTGTAGAGCTTATGATCAGTTATGATCAGTTATGATCAGTTATGATGGTCATGATACACACCTACCTATTCATTGGTCTTATGTCTCTCATGCGTCTCATGTAACGATAGAGTTTATGAACGTATTCAAGCGTATTGCTCTTAACTTTCCATACGTTTCATACCGGACAAATTTTTAAACCGCAAGTTTTTTTAACAGAGTGGGATAACCAGAAGCGCCTACACAAATACATAAATACATAAATACATAAATACAAGTACACACGATACGAGCCATATAACAAACCATAAAGTTGTATGAAATTGTATAAGGTTGTATGGTGTTTCGACTGGTTAGGTATAAATTAAATGTTTCACTCTACCCACGCACTTTTTATCATATGCTATGTACTGCTCAGTACTCCTACCTTTTGCTTTTGCTTTTGCTTTTGCTGTTGCTTTTGCTGTTGCAGCATTACATATTTATTTATTCATTTTTAATTTATGCTTGTTATATATAATTATTGATCTAAAAATAAATTACCGTTTAAAAAAAAATATCATTTCTAATTGATAAAAAAATAAATAAAACTCAAAAGAATAAAAATATTAAATACTCGTCGTATTTTTTTTTCTTTTTTTTTATTTGATATATCTACTGTACAATAAAACACTTAAATTTAATTTAATATATAATACATATTCATCATGTATTGATATAATGGAAAATTATTTTTGGTTGTATATTATCGAAATTAAATCTCATATTTATAAATTTAGCTAAATAGTTTTATTAAATCATATATGTACTTTTACTGTATACAATATACATATTTCACATTAAATAAATTAACTAGAGTACCTTTTTGTTACAAGTTTAATTATTAATTTAAACAAATAATTAATCTCAATAAATTTTTGAATTTATGAAATAAATTAATCAGTTAATTAAATAACTAATAAATTTTATTGAGCTACTAATTTTTTATTATTTGGCATCAATACAATACAAACAAATTGCACGTATTATTTTTATAAATTAAAAAAATTAAACAACTAATGTGCAGTTTATGAACTGAATAATATTAAATTATAAAATATTTGTAATTGAGATAAAATAAAATATACAGTATCACACAAAATTATTGCTACGTTTTTTATATAAAATAATTTATCATATAGCTCAATTCATTATAAATTATAAATCATAATTGGTTATTTTTTTTTTTCATATCTTATATAAAGTAATTATTATCATTTGACAATTATTATTTTAATTTACGACTACTTTATTAAATAATATATAAAGAGCCTATAAAATAAAAAATAACATATGGCATATGAAAATTTAAAAGGTTGAATTTTTTTTTTTTTCGAGTATGGCCTTATTAGCCGTTAATAAATATTAAATATATTGTCTAATTCTTAATAAAATATGTTGGCATTTATAATTACGTTTTCGTTACTTGACAAATTTATCATAAAGTTTTTAAAAAGCCATAAAAATTAATTGAGTATATTTTCTCATTGTAACTGATATAATAAAATAAAACTAAAAAAAAGGGTATATTAAAAATGTCATGTTAAAATTTCATAAAATCACAATTGCTATTACTTAGACAGTTATAACTAGAATAATAATATCTTTGGTTGGATCCAAGACAAGATTTACCTGACATAGCAATTACATATAAATATTATTAATTATTATTTTTAAATGTTACTTTTGCTAGAAACATTTATTTTTAATAATTACACTGGACAGTCTTTAATCAACGCAACAAGTTTCACTAGATAGATAGATTCCCATTTAATTATCTTATTATTATTAACAATATTTTATTATTTTAATTTATGTTGTGGTTCCTCAGATAACAATTATATATTATCGATACTATTTTAGTCTTTTAAAATTAACATATACTTGAAATTCCATGAGTTAAACTTTTTTCAAGGACTATGTGAAATTCACTTAACGGCTCCAAAATGTGAATAAGAAAATTTAACAATGTTTGATTTTTCAAAAATGATGTATCTTCATACATTTCAGCTGTTGATCGTGCATCACTCATTGGACGTAACATTGGATGAAGAAGTTGTTCCCTTGCAGCTAAACATATAAATAACTGAAATTTTCCATCTTTTCCTAAAGTATGACTAAAAGTATTTATTTGGTCAATAAGATGACAATAACAACGTAATATTGTAAATTTTTTATTATTTTCAGCATAAAGTTTTCTATCATTATCTTTATTTAATCTCTTTGAGTATTGATCCATTTCTTCCAACAATGACATTTCAAAATTTTCTTTAACTCTGATAAAATAATCCCATAAATAAAAATTTTTACCAAATATACGTTGATTTTTAAATCCATACAAAAATGTTTGTTCCAATGATGGTACAAGTCCGCCTTCTCCACACAATAAAGCAGTAAGTGATCCATCTTGATGATCACGTCGATAATGAAATTTAACAATAGCATTAACAGCTTCACCCAATACATGCTGTAATTCATCTGATGATAAATTTTGTTTATTACGTGGTATACTTGGTGATCTACATCGTGGTGGAGTTGAACAAGTTTCAACAAGTTCATCATTATCAATATTTTTCGGTACCAAACCACCAACAAGTAATCTTTCAGTAGAACCATCATCTATACCTCGTCCAAGCCAACGACCACATGGAAATTTAAATGTATGTCCAGTAACTTCATTACGTACAACAACATGCTCAACCATCCATTTAGGTGATAAACCACTGTTATCATGACCTATTCTTAATGTTGATAAAACTCCAAGATTTTTATGATGAAATACAAATTCCAATGCTCCTTTTGGTATTGACACTGGATTTGTTTCACATAATGTACCTGATATAACAATCCATCCATTTGCTGAAGTTGTTGCAGCGCTGGCTTTTCTACTGGGAAATATTATAACACGATAAGGTAATTTTGTTGTAGGATAATTATTTGTAAAACAAAAATAATCAACAGCATTCAAAGTCAGTAAATGATACAAAAATTGTTCTTTTTCTTCTTCACATCGAAGAAATGCTGATCGTTTATATTGATTTCTAAAAAACAACATGAAAAAAAAAACAATTTTTAATTATTATTATTATTATTGTTATTATTATTATTATTATTATTATTATTATTATTATACCTCAATAATGTAGTATTGGTTAGTAGAGTCTTTAAATGTCGTGAGAGTAGTTTCTTTTCAAGTGCAAGTCTAACCCATGCCCTTGCATAACCAATCTGGGTTTTTATTTCAGTCATAGCTTGTACATTTCGAATATCGAATATTAAAGAATCTGGAAGAGGTCTCAACTGTTCAGGGCCTATTGATTTTCTTTCCCCAGTTGATGATCTGTTTCTATCTGCTGTTCCTCTTGTTGGAGATACGTCAGTTTCTAATGCCAAATTCGATAAATCTGTACCAAAAAAAAAAAAAAAAATATTATCCATAAATTTTTCATTGAATTAAAAAAAAAATATTTAAATTATCATATTGACAAACATTGCATAACATAACAAACATATAACAAAAAAAATATTGAACAAGCTTATATATTTTAACATACATGCTTCATGCATATTACAATTTCACATTATTATTTAAACCCATTTTTAAATTGTAATATATATATAATATTGGATGCATAATGGTTATTGTATTTGTTGTTTTTTTTTTTCATATATATGCATCACAAGACTATTGGAGCACACATTTAAAATTTACCATTAAGATTTTCCTTGATATAAGAAGCTATCTCATATATATTTCTCTTTTTTATTGATGATAATAGACGATCCTTCAATGTGAAAGATTTATTTGATGGTTTTGTGTCTAGTTAAACATAAAAATTTGAACAAAAAAAAAATAATAATAATAATAATAATAACAACTACAATAAATTATATAACAATACTGTCATGCCTTGAATATAAGAATAATAATAAAAAACAAATATTGTTGTGCAATTAACAATACAATTTAAAATCGTGTACATAAAAAAATTACTATGATACTATATTTACACAATGGTGATAATAATTTAACACTATTTAGTGTTAAAATTTTATCATACATTCTACTACACTGGACTATATAGTAAAATGATAACTAAATCTCGTTGTAGTTTATAAAAATATAAATATATAATGAATTTGTATTAATGACGTACAATCAAGCCGCTTCCGTAGAACGCACCAAGCTAACGCTGCATTATATTATAATTAATATATAAACATTGAATTTACATTTATAAAGCTTAGATTATTTAAATTTAACATCAAGTAAATATTAATAAATTAATTATTTATATTAAATTAATCGTCAAGACTTACCAGGAGACAAAAAATTTGGATCAATAGACTTGGCAGAGTCATTGCAATCTTCCAACTCTTGATACATTGATAAATGTGACCAAAGGGCACTTTTTCCTTGTTTATTTTGCAATCCATGACTCCAAACTCGCTCCAATAAATCACAGAGACTGGCAACCAAAGTATTTTCCTCAACGTCTACTAGAGATTCAGTCCCATGGCCAAGAGCAACTGCTTCTGATCCCATTTTTTCAACCAACATTCGTTTTGTTTTAGATTTACAATCCTTAAAATAGTACATATATTTATTATTGATTATATATCCAAATATATGATCTATATACCTTAAGCAATTTTTCGACAAATGTCCAATTAGCTTGAGCAATCAAAGCAGGGCTCATATCTGCCGAAAGTTTTGT
Organism: Microplitis mediator; assembly: GCF_029852145.1. Taxonomy (NCBI): domain Eukaryota; kingdom Metazoa; phylum Arthropoda; class Insecta; order Hymenoptera; family Braconidae; genus Microplitis; species Microplitis mediator. Next base: position 20,895,456 of record NC_079979.1, read on the forward strand.
TTGTGGTCGTGGAGATTGAGTTTCTTGAGGTATAGGTTGTTTTCCATTTGTCTCTAAAGATTTCATCTTGTACTTCCACTGAGTTTGACCTTTTCTACTGCTATTTAAATTTAATTTTATTATTATTATTATTATTATAAATTTTATATTTTTATTTTTATTTTTATATGTATATATCGTCACTATTTGTCACGTAAAAAAATTCTTACCGGAGTATACTGTTATCCAAAAAATTCAAGTATTGCAGATTAAAATAAAACGATAAAAGTTAACAAATATAAATATAGTTATTAAATATACAATAAACAAACCTTTGTGTTGGCTCTTTGTTGAGTGATACTGTATCAAGAAGAGGAAAGCTTCTAAAGTAAGCAGCTCGATGTGGAAGTATTTCTGTTGGAGGATTTGCTTCAAAATCAACATTATTTAATTTATATTCCAATGATTTTTGACTTTCCGTAACATTACTTGTAACTTGATAACGTGTCGAACGAATCATTCCATCACCAACTTTTTTTCTATAATTAAATTTAAGTAATAATAATTATAATATGATATTATCGGTAATATAAATTTGTATAATATTAACTTTATTTGTGCGATTCTTAAATCAAAAATTTTAATATTAGAGTCCAATTGATTCCACGATGACATAACTTTGGTATCAACAAGAGACGCAAACATTTGAGTCTCGATAAATCTCGATAGGAATGGCAAATGTTGAGCTGGTTGATCTGATAAAAATGTTGCTTTATCAAATACATGCATACTATCTCGATTATTAAGCCATTCATCTTTATCCTGTAGTAATAATAATAATTATTATTAGTTAAATGATAATTTAAATAAATAAATATAAACTTACTTGATTTGGATGTATTACAAAATGATCATAACCAGCAAATAATTGTACGAAACGATTTAAAAAAATTTCTCTGATAGCATTATTAAATACAAGTGTCTGTTGGTATTCTTCTCTAGGTGTGAGTATTATATCTTCATCTTTGGTCATATTCTCAACAGCATCAATGTCATCTAAACTTATTCCTGTTTTTTTGACAATATCAACAATCCTCTGCAATGCGTCAGACTGTGCTACTGCTGTTGTTGTTGATGTTGCTGTTGTTGTTGCTGTTGTTATATTATTAGTATTTGTAGTACCTAATTTATTATCCCAATCCAAAACATCATGAAGGGAATGTTTTCTCCGTGGTATATGAAATCCAGAGCCAGGAAGTGTTAAACTACTTGTCATTATATCTGAGTTTAAATAATTTATGACCATATTCTCAGTCCTGTTAAATAATAATAAAATTATTTATTTATTCATTTATTTATTTATTTTTAAATATATAAAACTTACTTTTCAAAATGGGGTATTTTGTACTTGTTTAAAAGTGTTCTAATTTCAGCAAGGAATTGCATTTTTCTTGGAAAAACTGGTAACTCTTCTGGGAATTGACTAGTCTGTTTATCAATATCTACATAACAAAGATTTGCCTAACCACATGAAAAAAAAAAAAATATATATATATATTTATATATGTAATTAATAATATTGATAATAATAAATATATATTACCTCACTGGCAATTTTTAAATTACTTCCTTCACTCTGTGCATGTAACCCCATAATAAAAGGTACAGGAGCATCAAGAAAATGATGAAGACTTGCCGGTAATATGGGTACGTAAACGTGTTGCCACGTAAAGGGAAATAAAAGGGCAGTAATACATTCAGCAACAACCATGAGTTTATGAAAATCAGTACTACGAATTAGTACTTGATTTTCAAGGAGTACACATGTAAATAATTGAATAACGATTTCAGGCCCAAGCCATGTAAACAAATCTTTTATCGGATAATCAAGTAGAGGAAGTTCCGTGGACGGACAAGGATATAAAATAACAAGTTCCAATGGTGATTTTGCTGGTTCATCATTTGGAACAAAAAATTTCAGTGATTTTCCTGGTAATGGTACTGGTACATTATAAAGAAGATTATAAACATAAGATTCAAGACTTAATCCAGGTCCTGGATGTCTTGGAACACATCTATTAAAAAAAAACAATATATATATATATATATATATATATATATATATTATTAAAAACAAAATGAATGTTAAATAATCCATACTTGTAAAGATTGGTTAGGAATGTACGAGCAGCGTGTAGATAAGGTTGCTGACACAGCAATGATATTGATTTGGTTACCAGCAATTTGTCTTTTGTTGAATCGTAATAGGCCATGGCAGCCCCAGGCGAATGAGCAGACAATTTAAAATGTCTCGGCAATGATCTAGTATTATGTGGATCTTGGCCCTTTCTCGGTCTAAAAACAAATTATAATTATCATATACTATATTGGTTATTTATTATTATTATTATTATTATTTAATACTCACACTGGCGGTGTTCCATTTTGTCCACTACTTAGCTCTGTTATAAACATAGCCTGGAGAGTTTGCATTGCCGCACAAATTTTTCGATTCCGGCATTCTTCAAAAAATACCAAACTAAATCCATAAGTTCTACGACCATCTTCTTTGGTTAGGACGAATGAATGAAAGGACGGCTCAACTGAGTGCTTTTGCGTACGGAACCTGAGTCCACTTGGTAGACATAACTAAAATATAGATAAACATGAAGAAAACAGATAATTAAATAATTATTTAAAAAAAAAAAAAATAATTTACCATACAAACTGCATGCTCATCAAATGGATTCCAAGGTACTGAATCTGGATAATGTCCCAATACTTTGCTTTTGTAAGCACGATCTAATGGTGTACACTGCAATGAGTCTCCTGAAAACAATAAATAGTTAATTTTTTATACAATTATTAAATACAAATTGTTAATATTTGATTTTTAATCTCGAGTGTCGACTGTTTGTTAGTATAAACATAATTATTAAACTATTATAACAAGAAAAACTGGAGAACAGGGGATTTAATGCTAAAAGAGGCGACCTTTTATTTTTATTTATCTTAACACAAGTTCATGGACATCATTATATATATATATTAAATGAAAGAATGTATTTATAAAATATGTATTACATATACCCTTTTTTGCATAATTTTTATATATCGCATAAAATTTATACCTTTAAAAGTTTATTCAAGCGTTTATTTATCTAGCGAAAATAATAAAATAATTTATTTATGCAAAGTGAAGGTTTCTGATGGCGATGATGATAATAACAGGAACAAAGTATTTATTCACAGCCATGAATTTTTATTAATATATATATATGATCACTTTAGCTCAATTTTCTTCTTTATAATAATACAGTGATAAACTTAATAAATTTTCAACTACTTGATTAAAGCGCACGTTTGAAAAATTCTTCATACATTAAATAGTCTTATGTTAAATATGGCTATTTACACACTTTTTTTTATTTATTTATTTTTTTTTTAACTTCCCGCTAAGAAAATTGCAAATTTTCAAAAAAGGGAAGTTATTGGTTTCGGTCCGATTTTCGAAAATCGAGTTTTCATCAGATGTCGACGTTTTGAGGTCCTAGGAAACTATTCTGACTATTCCCGGGTGGACGTCCGTGTGTGTGTGTGTGTGTGTGTGTGTGTGTGTGTGTGTGTGTGAACTTTTTTTTGTCCGACGATATCTTTGGAACGGATGAACCGATTTGAACGTACTTGGTGGCGATCGAAAGAGCTCACCAAAACTTAGTCTTGATTAGATTTTGGGGTAAATCGGTCATGTAGTTTACAAGTTATACAAAGAATAAGAATTAAAAATTTTTTTTTATTTTAGTTTTTTATTGATTTCTCAGAAACGACTCATACGATCAACTTCAAAATCTAATCAGCTCTAGAACTCAATAAAACACGTCGATTGCCGCCTCAATCATCAAAATCGGTTCATTCGTTCGAGAGTTATCGCGGGAGAAAGAAATGGTAAAAAACAGTTTTTTGCGAATATCTTCGAAACAACTGAACCAAACAATTTCAAAATTTTATCAGCTCTAGAACTCAATAAAATACGCCGATTGCCGCCGCAACCATCAAAATCGGTGAATTCATTCCTGAGATATCGTGGGAGACAGAAATGCTAAAATCGGTTTTTTTTTAAAACAATGGCACACTAAAGTATTTTCGAGCTCGAAGAGCTCGAAAATGTATCCACAACAACGTTTTCGAGCTCGAGGAGCTCAAAAACAGCGGGAAGTTTTGGGGCTGGCCCGCAGGGTCAACCGATAGACAGATTTTTTCAATAACAACATATTGCCGAGTATATATATTTATATATATATTGAAGACATTTGTAAGACCAATATTTATTTGGTTAAGAAAATTATATTGTCGACAGTCAAGTTAATTGAGCAGAGACAATTGCTATGTAATTTGTCAGTTAAATGATGACATGGTAGTAAAATTACTATTAAAAAATTAAATTTGTCCAATTTACTTGATAATTTATATTATTATTATTATAATAAAATAAATTTATTGATTGATCGCATTGAAAATATTTTTGTGATACCTCACTTTTTAAAAAATAAAAAAAAAACGATTAAAATATTGACCTTTACACTGTATGGTGTCGAAAGGGTCATATATTAAGATATGAAATGGAGAATAAGTAAAGATAAATAAAATAATAAACCATTTTCAAGTCATCTCATTATTATTTTATATTTTTAAAGTTAAATTTAACATTGAAGTGTAAAAAAAAAAATAAATAAATAAATAAGTTTCATAATATTAATAAAGACATTCCTTTTTTTTTTTTTTCCGACATTTATGATTTTTTATTATAATAATAATACTTATTATCATCATAGTTATATGTGTCCAATAAAACATTTATTATTATTATAATCATTTTTAGTAATACGTTAAATAAGACAAAAAGTTAAAAACTAAACGCTCGAATGAAATGGATTTAATTGGTTGCTCACTTGATGGGTACAGTGTATGACTAATGCATATATGAACAAATATATATACATGAGTCAGTTTTAGGGCTCTTTTCTATTTTTTCTTTTTTCTTTTTTCTTTTTTCTTTTTTCTACTTTATAGCTCAGTGAGCTTGTTTTGTAAAATATAAGGGAATAGAAGGGAACCCTTATTGGTGGTAGACCTCAAATCCCTTCTATTCATATAGATTCTGGTTGCTGTTGTTATTGTTTGCATAAATTCCGGATATTGAAAATAATAATATTTTAAAACAGTAATATTATTATATTTACTGAAATTTGTTTATTAAATGCAAGTTTTGTTGGCTACTTGTACTGTAAATAGACTCGATTTAATAGAAATTTAACTTGAATATAATATAGAAAATTATAATGAGTATGTTATAGTATATCACTTGTATTGGATCTATTACTTTCTCATGTGGAACGGAGTAAATAAAAAAAAAATTTGGAAAATCCAAAAGTGCACGACTCGTAATGCTCATATATTATGAAATAATAAATAACAATAAAAAAAATGGCGGGAAGTGCGAATAAATTTAAAATATATACAATTCTCTTTCATTAAAACTTGTCTTGTTTTTTATTATGTTATTATTTTTTTATAATTATAAAAGAACTTATTCAAAATATCTCGATTAATAACAAAAAAAAAATAAACGTAAATAAAAACAAAAATAAAAAAAAATTGAATTGAAAAAAAATTCAGGCCTACCTATTAGCAAAAAAAACAGCTGTTCTAGGACGGTAATGCACAAGCGCCCCTAGCGGAATAAATGTCCGTATAATGTATAGATATATCACCATCCATGTTAGTTTTACATAGATATATAGATATATAGTTATACAGCCTTTTTTATTCTTTTATTAATTGTAATTAAACGACACTGAGTTACCTAGCCATTTGCAATAGGAGACCTACAATTATTTCAAAGAATTTTTTAAAAAAAAATTTGTTTCAATTACTGCATTTTTTCGCAAGTTATCGTGTATACGGGTTTCATACTTAACGGACAGGAAATTTTTTAAAACTATTTTTGATGTTTTTTCCGTTTTTATTCAACTAAATAAATTTTTGAAAAGTATGGAATTAATCTCCACTAAATTTTCTTCAAAATAGTATGCAAACCATCTTAATTCCGTAAACTAACAAGGGTATAATAATTGATTAGTTACCGAAGTGAGGCGAAAAAAAATTTTTCGATCGTAAAGCACGAACGAGTCGTGCAATAAAAGTCAAGACGGTAATGAAAAATAAGTAATTTCTTGGTGAAAGGGATTATCTAAAAGTAGTAATTTAAAATAGTAATAGTTATTATTATAAGCTTATTAATTTAAAAGTTCGTTGTCAAAGATAATGAACAGAATAAAAAAAAAATTTAAAAGGTAACGAGGATAGATTGTGATTGTCTTTTAATAGTTGATAATTATCTGTATAGATAAAGTGTAGTAAACGAGCAGTTGATGTCAATGTCAATTTTATTACAATTATAGAATTATAAAATTAAAGTTGTATATATATGATACTACTAGTTTTTATTGTGTTGACTGTTGATTGCATTATATATATATTTATTTTTTAAGTCTATACTCACTACACTACAGTTACCGTTACATTACAATTTAAAAAAAAAAATAAAAAATCTAAATTAAGTAAAACAATGTGTTGGAGATTTCCGCCTTTTATTTGTTTTATACTTTTTTAGAGCAAATATACTACTTTAAAATAAAATTATTTAATTAATTATCGTAAAAAATATTAAACATGTGTTGTTTTGTTAAAAAGGAATATGTATTAATATATGTGCTCACCTAAGGGAAAGAGAAAACAAGATGAGTAGGCCACTCGATACGATATTATATGATATGAGGAGATATATCTACATGTAATAAAAATAAAAATAAAAATAGATATATAAAGCAGCATTTATATCATCAACAACTTGGATTGTATTTTGTATTGGATACGGTTCCGGAGAGGAGGTCTCTCTTATATTCTTTCAGCAAGATCTGTTGCTTCCTGTGGTCCACATTGTTTGCGCATGCAGTATGCTACTCAATGCAACTACTTTAAACTACTATACGGCCTTATACTATAATAATAATAACAACACATAAACGAGCACCTCACAAAAAATTTACCTACTTTGAAAAAAAAAAAAAAAAAAAAATCCATTTTATTATTATTGTTATTATTCTTTATACTCTGTATTCTGGAAGCGAAAAAAATAATATTAAGTCTTGTAACAAAACACTATGGATATACTTGGAGTTAAATTTAATCTGTTCACTTTCTTTATATAATTAGTTATTTAATTATTTTTAAAAAATGATTTTTATGTTAGATTAAGAATGTTGAAATTTTTTTTGCGCAAACTCGCTGCTTCACACAAACTATGCAATTAATTCAGTTCCATTCTCCAAAAGCAATAATTAAACCCGATTAATAATGACAATTTAAATTAAAATAGAAAATGCAGACGATCAATAAGGATTTATGATGAACCAAAGAAATAACATAATACTGATATGCTATTTATTATAAAAACAACAACAACAGCAACAATAATAATAATAATAATAATAATAATAATAATAATAATAATCAAGATTGCTTACCAAAATATTTGTCAGGTTCAAGGCCAGAGTCTTTGTCAAGTCCACAAATAACAAAATAATCAGCAAATCTTGTTGGATGTTGCTCTGGACCACGGTGTCCACCCAAGCTTCCGTTCATATTAATTTTATCCAAATAACTCACATAAATTATTATTATTATTATGATTATTATTATTATTTGTCGTTTGTTTTTAAAAACATTATCATCAAAGCCATCGATGTTATATAGATTAAAGGTTTTTATTTTTTTTAAAATCGAGCTGTCATTACTATTCGCATGGCAGTAAAACAGCTGATGTAAATGCAAACATAATAAAACAATCTTTAATTAATAATAATAATAATGATAATATTTTAGTTGTTGCACTGGTGTATGTACTAATGTGCAACCAACATTCACTTGTCTCTTTCTTTTTACTCTGATCTGAACTCATCTAAACTTATATGATAACTCATCTGAGTAGTATACACTTTATAAACATAAAAACAAACAAGTCAACTGAAATTACTACCATTACTACTGTAGTGGCTGTACGTACTGTAAAAATTTTAACAATGTAAACGGTATGAATCTCTTACCACTGCTACCACCATTTCTATCATTCCCATTGCCACCAACTTTTATACTATTAAAAAAAAAAATAATGTGTGATGACAAAAACAAAAACAACAACTATCAATGATTCATGTTCTTACAAACTCTTATAAAGTTGACCGTGCTTCGAGATATTGAGATACTATCATATATTATTATTATTGTTGTTGTTGTTGTTCTCGTGGTAACAACAATCTTAATGTCACTGTGGAAATAGATGCGCGCATTTTATTATTCGTAATTTATTGTCTACATATTTATATTCTTACAATAATATTTGTTATTATAAAGTTGGTACAATTAAATTGATAATCTAGTTATCTTCTGTCACCACTGACATCGTACATAAGTACATATGCACGATATGTATTGTAACAAATGATTTAATTTCCATTTTTTTTTTTTTTTATTTAGAAATATAGTAAATTTTGCTGTAAATACATAGCACACATATTTATTTTCGCTATTTTCGTTCCCCAACTCGGTTGCTTGAGGGAGCGCTCCCGTACAGCCAATGGTACACAGTATGACAGTACATAGTTTCCACTTTCCACCATACTGCTGAGATCTGTGATTCAGTTATAAACGCCGCGTTGGCGCGATTTTCTTTTTTATTTGAATTGCATATTATGTATTTTACTCTTTTCCAAGTAGCACAGAGACAACTTTAAGTCTTTTAAGTAGACATTAATTTATGATCGTTATGTCAGCATATTGATGCCTTATCGATATGTCAAAAAGTAGCCTAAAAACTGATATCTTATAGATGTCACAAAGGCAAGTGTGCTCCTTGGGAATTGTTATCTGTTGTTCTGTCTGTTAAATTGGCTAGCCCTTGATTTCTATTGGCAAATATGTTATTATGGCCATAGCATACATAACATATATATATATATATATATTTAATTGACTGTTGTAAGCTATCATTAGTTTGATTTTTTACCACTAGACTGCGTGATCCAGTTTGTCAGTTTCTCGAATATCCAGAATCGCCAGTGATCGCCAGAATATTATCAACTGTGGATGAACCGTATGTACATTATGATATTTATGATCTGTTGATGGTGCTGCCACTGGTGTGAGTTACGAAAAAAAATAACAAGTGTTAAAATATCGTATAGAGTATAGGATATTATAAAACGAAAAAGATATACAGTAGAGTACCATATCTACCTATACTTGTAACAACATAATATATAAATGCACGTGGTATTTTTTTAATTAAGGTTATTATTAATAAAAATTTATAAAAAATGCAGCACGACGATGTAAGTATTTTAATTTTTATTTTCTTTACAATTAAATGATTAAAAATAAAAATAATTTAAACTATATTATAGGTTGTTTGGAGTATCATCAACAAGACATTTTGTTCTTTTAAAGTCAAGTAAGTGATTTTTATATAAAAATCTAAAATTAATAAAATATATATATTTATATTATTTTTGTTTTTGTTTTAGCACAAAAACTCAGAGATTATGTAGGAATGAATACAACTTGACGGGTTTGTGTAGCAGAGCTTCATGTCCATTAGCCAACAGCCAATATGCAACAATACGTGAAGAGTCTGGTATTATTTATTTATATATGAGAACAGCTGAAAGAATACATGAGCCAAAAAATCAATGGGAAAGAGTTAAATTGTCACGTAATTTTGAAAAAGCTATCAATCAAATAAATGAAAATTTATTGTACTGGCCTGGGTTCATTAAGTCGAAATGTAAACAGAGATTCGTTAAAATAACTCAATATTTAATACGAATGAGAAAAATAAAATTAAGACGACAGAAAAAGATTGTTCCATTGCAAAGGAAAATTGAAAGAAGAGAAACTAGACGAGAAGAAAAAGCTCTTATTGCCGCTAAACTCGAGACGGCTATCGAAAAACAGCTCATGGACAGACTCAAAAAAGGAATGGTAATAATAATTATATATATTTTTATTAAAAACAAAAACATAAATACATTTATTATATATTATTAATCATTATTTTCAGTATAATGACATTTATAATTTCCCCCAACGCGTATTTGATAAAGCTGTCGAAGCCGTTGAAATAGAAGGCGAAAGTGAAGCAGAAGAAAGTGATGAAGCGGAGGTTCTATTATTATTATTATCATTATTGTTATTATTATTATATTTTATGTTGATTTATTTAAAATTATTTTTTTTTATAATGGATAAAAATAGGAACAAGAAGAAAAAGAAATTGAACAAGAACTAGAGGAAGAATTAGAAGCAGATGAAATGGAGGTTGAAGAGAATGCCAACCCATTTATTGAAGCAGACAGTGGTGATGATGATGATGATGATGATTATTATGAACAAGAGGTAAGATGTCAAAATAATAATAATAATAATAATAATAATAATAATAATAATAATATTAATAATAAACAACAAAATATTATCTTAGGACGATGAAAGCGACTCTGGTCAGACAGAACAAATCGAGTCTGTTCAGATTGAAAACTTTAGTGATTTTTCATCTGACACAAGTGATGTTGAAGATATGACTATTACAACGAGCAAAAAATTAAAATCGTCCAAACAACAACAAAAGAAAGATGAATTAAAAAAGAAATTAAAACGTCCCCGTGTTGAAATTGAGTATGAAACGGAGGATGAGCCGCGACAAAGATTACGGGCCTAATTATTGTTATAATTAATTTTTTAAACTTTAATTTCTTGTAATAATAATAGTTTATACTCTGAAAATGTATTTAATCTATTACTTTTTATAACTCCTACTCCTAAATATTTATTCAAATTGTTTTATTAATTTCATTACAAAACGAATAAAAATTTATAATTAAATTATTCGTTATTATTAATATAGTATTATCATAGATTTTTTTAGGTACTAAAACAGTATATATAATAGTTTAATTGAAATAAATTATAAAACCACAAAAATTTCAAAATTTTTTTTTTAAACTTTATTTTTTATTTATAATATACTATTATTAACTAAGCCATTAATTTGCAGATAAAATTCTCGTTGATTTTACATTAATAAAGACAAAAATACGATCTAATATTTACAAATCAAGTGTGTACAACACAAGCATTATTTGTTTATTGATATTATTATTATTATTATTATTATTATTATTATTACTATAACTTTTGCAGAAAAAAAAAACTGATATTCGTTACAATAGGACACAAATATATATTTATATATTAGAAGCATTAATAAGTTTAATTATTTATTTTTGAGTTATATAAATAACATCAGTCAGAGTAATATATTTCTTCATTAATCGCTTTTTCGATTTAGAAACTCTTAATAATTGATAAAAATCGTGACACTTATAATTACACATAAATAATTTATTCCGCAAAATATATATTTTTTTTTTTTTTTTTTTTTTTTTTTTTTTTTTTGTTGTTATTATTATGTCTTTATTTTAGTATAATTAAGGTCGCTTCTCATTCATTTGTTTTTTTAACTAATATTTTCTGTGTCCAGATACAACGAATATATTTACTAGAGATAATGTGATAGTAATAATAATAATAATAATAATAATAATAACGATTAAACCACATAAAAATAATAACAAACATACAAGATATTTAATCATTATTATTGAATTTATTTTTTTAAAATTAATAATCAGATTTTTAGGAAAGAATTTAGAACACTTATGATATTTATTTCGCCAGTTTGAAATATTAGTACATAGTTTCTATTTACAGATTAATATTGCCTACAAGCTAATTTTAGCGATGTAACGCAATATTATTATTATTATTATTATATATATATATATTTATATGTGTTTGTTTTTTAATAATTAGTATTATTCTTTTATGTATGGATGATGTGATGAAATGTGTATGATGTGATTATTATTATTATTATTATTATTACTATTATTATTATTATCCTATTTGAAATACGCGATAGTTTACGTATTCATAGTTGTCATAATCAAAGTATTATTAGTTTGTTGTTTTCAACTAATAATGTAAAAATAATAATTATCTAAGTATTAATTTAAATTCATAATACTTACACATAAATGTGTATATATAATTGTTATTATTATTATTATTATTATCATTATTTCAAATTTATATTTATTATGCCTTGAATACTTGATAGATTTAATGTTACATTTCTTTATTTATTCTTACACATATTTAATATTTGTTGATAATTGATAACTCTAGATTGTGACCAATTTAGATTTCAAGTTGTAGGTCATACTACGATTACTTAGTAACCAAATCAAATTATTTTGAATCGTTAAAATTTTAATTTTCTTGTTTACACTTAATTGTTTTTTAATGAATCAAAAAAATTAAAAATATGTATACATTATGAAAAGCATCGCGTATTTCATAAATTTACGTATTCCAAAATGAAACGTGTATCTATGTCTATATAATTATCCGTGTTTTTATATTAACTGTGTATATACACAAAATTTTCGTCACACCAGTTTTAAATAAGTATAATTACTGATGAAAAATTATAATAACGATTATAGTAATGGAGTAAATATAATCTTTAAATTGATTTAAAATATTTAAACATCCATTTTCATTAATATTAATTCATTTTTTTTTTTTTCATTCTTACACCACCTAACTTTCCCATTACCATTTACAGAAATTAAAAAAAAAATTATAATAATCGATACATAAAACAAAGTCGTATATTATTTATTTATTTATCTATTTATAATGAAATTGCAATATTGAAGGATTTTTTTTACATATTTTTTTTTCTTCCTTGAAAAAAAAAAAATAATAATAATAATAATAAAATAGAACCTTTGTTTACTTTATATCTACTCTATAGGACGGTCAGTCAAAACTTTTTCCAATCATTCACACTGCACCATTTAAAAAAAAAATGAAAGATTGGTAAAAAGATTTTATTTCACATAAATAAATAATATTTATAATTATATTATTTAAAAAAAACAAATATGAAATAGATTTAAAATCAATAATAATTGCTCGTACAACTAGATATAGTTTGTGGTTAATTCTGTTTTTTTTTACTTTTACTCGCTTCTTATCATATTGACCATTTGATATTTTATAAAAGCAAAACTTATAATCCATATATTATTAATAAATTGAATTTTAATCGAAAAATTTTATATTTAATAACAATCAAATTAATAAATTTTAATTTCAATTACAATAAATTATACTTAACAACTAAATAATAAACTGGAATGAAATTTAATAAAACTATATTTATTTTGTTACTTAAAATGTTAATATACTGCATTATTAGTCATTCACTAATTGAAAATTATATTTATTATACGGCTAATGACATATTTATATTCTAAAATCATCAAAATACTCAATTTGTTTTTTCATTTTTTCGTTTTTCTAATTGAATAACCTTGTTTATAATGTTCATAATCTTAAATAAAATAATACCTCTGAGAGGTAATCTTTATACTTAATATATATTTGTTTATATCATTATTATTATTATTATTATTATTATTATTATTATTATTACTATTAGTAGTAGTAGTAGTAGTAGTTGTAGTAATAGTGATAGTAATAGAAGTTGTATGATAGTAGTGAGTTGAAAATAGAGTTTCGTTGTTGTAAAATTTTCTATTACCAACCATAATTTATAGCGTTATGTTTTCGTCTAATTGTTCAAAAGATGATTTTATCATGTACAACATACATATATATTTCTAATCATAATGTTAAATGTTTTTTTAATTAAGAATTTAACTGATAGTGCCATACAATTTATTATTATCAAAGATGCGACTATAAACTTTATTTAAGGTTTGTTAACCGTGGCATCTATTTATTATACTTCAATAAAGCTGAATATAATATATCGATAAAATTATATTTAAAATCTTAAAACGCATTGTTTAAAATTTAGACAGCTTTGTTATATTTTATTACTTTAACAAACAAAAAAGAAAGTTAGAAAATTTTTCTCAGTAATTTAAAATTATTTCAGGTAAAATTTTCGACATGATATATTTATTGAATGAATTCATTTTTTTTTTTGTTAATTTAAAATAATTCACTAGAGCATTTCAAATCTTGAAAAATGAATTTTTATTATTATTATTATTATCATCATCATTATTATTATCATTATTGATTGATAATATTGTTTTATTATTAAATAATTGTTTGGCCTTTAATAGTTGAATTATTGTAAAATTTGACGACTAACAAATATACTTATCATGATATGTTTAAAGACCACAATGAGATTTATATTATTATCATATTATGATAATAACAAAAATAAAATCATTATTATGATAAAAGTTAAATTTTAATTCAATTGGATTTTGCTGTGTGCTGAGCAGTAGTGATTACTGAAAATTGATGACAATTGAATATATTTATATTAAAATTTTAACAATTAGATAAAAAAAAGATTCAAAGAAAAACAGTGTTTTTTTTTTTTATAATAAATTTTCGATAAAATTCAATGTACGAGAAAAGTATATACATGGTTTGGCTGTTAAGCACTGGTAAGATATATATATATGTATATAGCATAAATTACATAGTAAATTATTGTTAAATATGTGCAGGATAAGCTAGAAATATATCATAAAATAAATAATAATAATAATAATAATAATAATGGCAATAATAATAACAATCTATCTAATTACTATACAAATGTGTACTTAAAATAAAAGAAAAAAAAATTATCTCTACATTTACAGTATTGGAATAACTGTTCAAAAATTTAATTTAAAAGCTGAATCGATGAATTTTTCAAAGACGAGGATTAAAATCTGGGATTATTGATGGTGGTGGAGAGTAGATAAGAACCTAACAAGAAAATATCTATAATTTAAATCAATAATGTTAACTACAATAAGAGATTTTCTTTTTCAACACTTTGACTAAACATTTCTCAAAGTGGCGTAATCATAATATTACTTTTTTTAAATACACGATAATAATAATAATAATAATAATAATAAAATATGAGAGTTTAACTGCTTGATAATATATACTACTTGCATATCACATCATAAAATTATTTTTATTTTATTTTCTTATTATATCAATAATTCGCACAACACGCATTCACACAATTTTTCCAATGCAAATAGACTCATACGTGTATTTAGCCTACGTAATTATAATAACACTGCGGTAGTAATTTGGTAGTGATTGAAATTTTAAGCACTGTAGCATAATGATAATAATAATAATAATAATAATAATAATAATAATAATAATAATAATAATAATAATAATAATAATAATAATAATTATAATAATAATCCAGAGAGCGTATCTGCTGTTTAATTATAGTATTGAGGCGTAGCGGGGAAACTTTTTACAAATATTTATTTTATCAATAACATTTTCAAAAAAACATTTTCTCACTCATCTCTGGATTTTCATGTCTATAAATGACAATGTCGCATTATAATCGCACGCAATAATGATTCATACAAAAGAGAGGACAATGAACTTATTAATACAAAAAGGCATTTGAACACGCCTGCTGAAATTAACCACAGTTTATTTTATCATGTTCTATATATCAGTGCTAATATGTTTATTTTGTTATTTTGTTTCTTCCAATCTTTACTTAATTAAATAAGTTAATATTTCGTATTTAATGTGTTGACGAAGCTCAAGTATCCATTAACTTCCAACAGTTGATGAGCAATTACGTCAATTCAAAGGCTTGTTACAATTATAATTATTGTTACTATTTTTATTATTATTATTATTATTATTATTATACAATTTGGCTCTGACGCTAAAATTATTATTATTTTTTATTAAATATAATAATATTAAATCGTTGGTACGATATTTAAACTTGATGTATTGATGATGTTTGCTCCAATACTAAATCAATTACTGTTATTCCTAGTATGACAGAATTAAAAAAAAAAAGAGAGAGAGAAAGTACAGAGTATAAATTTGTTATCGTTCATTATTTATATAAATAACTTATCCCCACCACGATTAAGATATTCAATTAACAGCATTAAATAACATAATTAATAATCTTAGCTACATCGCTCACAAGTTCAGTCACTAACGATTATACATACATAATCATAAAATCTTAAAAACAATGGCTCAACTTGGATTATTTCCATTGGTTTATGTAATATTATACCACGACGAGTTTCCAAGGCAGCCAACATTTAGAGTATACAACAGGATGCCGAGCAGCAACTACTTCCACCGCCTTTGCTCTTTTGTCTCTGATCTGAAATAACAATTTACCATTGATAGTCATATCAGACAGTGTATAGAAAATAAATAAATAAATAAATCAGCTGTTATTGTTTATATAAATTATATCAACACACTCACCCAATCTCAAATCTTGTTTTTCTTTTTATTTATATTTAAAAATTTTATCAATGGATTTATTTTTAGGAATATGTATAAGGAAATAATTTACATAGAAATTTTGGAAAGGACAGACCAATTAACTGTAGGATAAATAATTATTATCACCATCATCATCATCATCATCATTATTATAAGGGACATACATGTAATCACCGTTAGGAAGAAGACCTGGTTAGATATTTTTTTTTTTTTTTATAGTGATGGTTATAGGAACAAGTAGTGTTACAGTAAGAAAACAATAATAATTGTTTCCATGCATTTTTATTAAACCTAATGTGTGGTGTTTAGTTGTTGCTCGTTACCTTGAGAATTAGGCTCGGGAAGATTTTCTCGTGGAACTAGATGCATAACTGTTGTTTTTCCGAAAGGAAGGCCCAGTGCACCGAGCGTTACATTGCTATGTAAAAACCGTCCCTGGTAAATTAGTCGTAAGATTTCAGCCTTTGCCACCGCCTCTTCCGCCCAATCTGTAATCAATCATTACTCATTTAATATATTTATTTAAACTACATCTGTTAATGTCATTTTATTTTAAACATCTGTCATTTCTTTCTCTGTAGTTATTTTACATTATACAAAAAAAATAATAAATAAAATTAATATACAATGTGGGAAAATTATTTCAAATTTAACAATAATTATTAAGTAATAGATTTTTCTTAATTTATTTAGTCTGTTAATATTTAGTAGAGAAAAGATAAAATAAAAATGTAATAAAAACAAACCTTCCGGCCAATTTTCAAATACATGATGGGCTATGTCTCCTGCAGAGTCACTTGGACTAAATAAAAATTCTTTTGTCTTACCACTGACAAGAATTAGACGTAAATTTATCTGAAATAAAAAATTAATTCAATTAATAGTGAAGAGAGAGTGCCAAATATTGTAAAAACTACAGTGTAAAAGATATATGATAAATTAATCAAGAATATGATTCTGCACTATTTGTAATAATTTACATGATAACCCTGATTAATTATAACACGCACACACACCGAGTAATCAATTACTTGTCGAGCGAGCCAAAGGATCATCTTGAAACGTCAACAATGTGTGTGTAAAAAAAAAAAGAGAGAGAGAAATTAATGTAGGTCGCCCACGTGGCTATTGATAATATTCCTGTAGAGAATCTCTTCAACTTCCTCTATACTAATACTGATCATTCTCTAATATAATCATTGACTGTAGTACACGTATCTTATTTTTATTTTTTGAATTTATCATTAGCAACTCTAAAGCATAATTTACTTCACTGCAACGCTAGTTTTTTTTATAATCCATTACTACTATTTTAATAATTTCTTTTTATTGTTCTAAATTAAAAATAAATTTACAGACTTGACTTTGGGTGGATGAGATGATATAATAATAATAATAATAATAATAATAATAATAATAATAATAATAATAACAACTACGAGACATGAAGCCGTAAAAAGTAAGTTATGTGGACGGTAGTAGATTTAATAATTCTAGGTCATATCACATAAAGTGCACAAGCAGTATAAGTGATTTTGTGTCAGGGTTCTCACCAGTTAGTGCACAACTGATGACTCTAAGCGTTATTCAGCTCGATTAAAATCATTGTTAGCACTTGTTATTGCTACTGCGGTAGCAATGATCAATGAGTAAAATGTAGTTTGTACGTATTAAATCGATAATCGATGGCAATATACGTACATACATGTTAATGATGATATGAGTTGAATAAAAACTTTGAGAGGAGACAACATAAACAGTACACAAGGGCTAGGATGAATACGATGAATACACATATAATTTGTTGCTAAAAAATTCAGTAATACAAATTTACAATGTTGTATAAATTAAATATGTATACCAGTAGTGGCTGGCTTTAACATTGATGAAAATTTATGACAATATAATATAGTCATTACTCATAATCAAGTTAATATTTACATTATAAAAAATAATAAAATGATTGTAAATTATTATTTTTTCGAAAAATAATAGAAAACGATACGATTAAATTAAATCAGATTGGTCCTGTGAGAATACTACTATTTATTGCTGTTGCAACAGCAGTTGTATTTTTTTAAAATATTGAGTGCGTCATAGAGCGTGGGGTCAAGGAGAAAACGAAAAAGAAAAAGAAAAAAAAAGTAAATAAAGGGAAGACCACTTAAGTACATACAAGAATATAGAGAAGAAGAAAAAAGAAACTGCAAGCGCACGCTCACCTTGACTCGACATTAGAGACATATTATATATACATAATGTAATGTAAGAGTTGCTGGTACTGTAGGATCGAGCAAAACCAGGTCATTGGGACATTTCCAATGTGCTTATGCGCGCACGGACTAATACTCATGGGCGCATCCCTGCTGCTGCTACTACTTCTACTGCTGCATGCACCACTACCACTACCACTACCACTACCACTACTCATTTATATATTTATTTTATTTATATAGTTTCCAGACACTCCCCTAGAGACAAAATTTATATATATATATATTTCTCAATGACTTAAATAAAAAAAAAATACGCAAGTTTACAACGACATTTTAGAGCGTGTACATGATCATTGTCATCGAGACTATCTACCATCTAGTAGTTAATTATATAATTAAGGATACGGCAAATGATTAATATATTTTATTAATTTCTTAAAGTAATAGATAGATAGATCTATTTAATCATAATCAGTAACTAATGTATTTAACAGAGCTCATATCCAAAATATTAATAATCTTTTCATGAAGAAAAAATTAGTAACGTACAATTAAAGTTAAGGGTAAATAAAAAAACAGGTGTTGAAATATTCCACGAACGTTTTACTTTCTGGCAGATCTTTAAGACCCTTGGAAACCTGGATTGACGTACGAGTATAAAATAAAATCTATAAATTTTTACATAAAAATTGTTTTGTTCTTAATCTTCTAACAAATAACTAGAGTTTTTATCTTTATGATAATACGTTCCATGTGCATTGTACGATAAATTAAATCCACGTGTTTTCGATAAAATCATTATTTACATGATACACGATACACGTGCATGATAAGACTATAGGAGGCGATCACGTTTCAGTTAAAATAAAAGTAAATATAATTATCCAAATCTATCACTACGACACCATTATTTATAAATAAATTATCAATTAAAAATTCAATTTATTTTTCACGATTATCAATAATTATTTCAATTGGTATCTTATATCGACTTGATGCATTAAATTTTATAATACAGTTGTTGATATTTAATTATTTTAAAAAAATAAATTCAATGTATTGTTTTGGCTTAGTCTTATTTATTGATAACAATAAAATCCCATAGAATAGAAGCCGTGAATATGCAGTATGATAATAGATATATAGCGCCGCAAGAGTGCTAGATACATAAGCGCTAGTGTTATGTACTTGTAGGCCGTTAACAAGGTGTATTTAATTATTTAATTGAATTGACCGATATATTGACCGATTATCATGTATCTATTAAAATTTAATCAAATTTACTACGTATATAATGAATATAATCATTTTTTTTTCTCTACATAATGTCTACACAAATATGTATTTATATTCACAATAAACAAACTATAACATATATAAATTAATGATATATGTAAAAACAATTTGTTAAATTAAGAGAAACAAAAGATGTTAAAAAAAAAAAAAAATCTTTATTAGTTTTTGTATATTGTCCACATAACAGTATGTAAAGTCGTGCGTCACACTTAATATAACTACTATACATTGTGATTGTATATTATATCATTGAACGGCCTTAATACTACTTGTGACCTATCGATATGACCCAGCACCCGCTTACCCGCTACTTGGCTGGCTTGTTCGTCATCCCCTCTACTATTTATCGATGATATGATATCGCCACGTATGGCATTTGAATTTTATACACATGATACAAGAAAAGGAAAAAAAATTCATACTAAACATTAAAAATTTTTTTTTCATTTATTATAATTATTTGAAAAAATTTGAAATAAATAAATTTAAAAGTATCGTAGTTTTATGTACTTGAAGATCGGAATGTTTTTCGAAGAACAAAAATAAAAAAACAAAGAAATGAAAAGTAAAAAATCTACTGGATCTAGATTTTTGAAATGTTTTGCACGTCAGCCGAAAATTAAGGCCCTGCCCCCCTCCCTCCCACCACCACCAACTACCCCTTAAGGGGATACGCTACCGGACCTCTTTCTCACACTCAGAAAAATAAACGGGACTATCTTTGTTGCACTCGTTGAGTAAATGATAATTTTAAAACAATTTTTCTCAGAGACGAATTAGAATTTTTGAAAATACGAAATTTCTAGCGCTCTGTTAAGGTTTTAAAAAACGCTAAAGACTCTTTATTTTAGGTTTCTAGTGTTTGTCTGTAAATTAAATTGAATTGAAAATCGGTTACCGTTACCCCTTAAGTCACCTTTAGTCAAATTACATAAATTATTTTTATTTTCGTTGCGAGAAAAACATTTTCAGGTACATTTACTTTTTATTTGTATAAAAAAACTATACTATATATGATCTTTAAGTTAAATAGTAATTATTATTATTATGTTTATATTATATTGTCGTTGATTATTATTGTTGACAGAGTAAGTTATTGATGTTAAAGATGTAGCCGAAAAATTTTTAAATTCACAAATTATGCCGGTGATGATGGTGATTTAACACGACAGACGACAGATTATTATATATATTACATACAATATATAACTTTCGCTATTTATTTTGTCGGTTATCACTATGCTGCTATACTATTGTTGCTGATACGTTTTTAGGCATTTTCTTACAAAATTCACCCCTCGAATGTTTATCAACACCTAACATAAAATATCTGCTTTTCGTTTTTATCATATTATATCTCAATTTCTGATTAATTTTTATTTATACAAAATTATGATTTTTCATATTCATGTTTCATATAATCTACATTGAGATGCAGAGTTTAATACACATAACACCCTTTAGCCATCAATATAGTATTCAAGTATTAAACAATGAAATAAATTGATAAGTTGGAAGAACTTTTAATTTGTATTTATAAGAAGTAATACATAAATAAAATAAAAATTAAACCATTAAACGTTGATACTAAACGAATCTTAAAATATGAAAAAAGTTAATGGATTTACAAGGAATAAAATAAACATTCAATTTCATTAGTATATATTTAAACAAAATTTTAGTTGTTGTGAATTAGTAACTGATGAATGTAAATGTGATAATAAAGAAGAAAGCAGGAAACGTAAGAGGTTTTGAGGCAATAACACCAGAAACTTGTATTGGTACTTATCAATAAATATAATAAGTAATATATAAATATCTATAAAAACATATAGAATTTCTTCTGTACTTAATATTATTATATGTCGAGTAGAGTGAATATGAATACAAGTATATAATATAGAATCACCAACCAACCGACTGACTATACTATATATATATATATACATATAGTGTCTGGATATATAGTTAAGACTGGTGAGGACCGATCGATTGAAACATTCATCCTCAATTTTATATATATATATATATATATATATATATATATATATATATAGATGTTTGAATGGATGTTGATGTAGATTTGGGCACTGGTACTGGAACTGGTAACTGGTGGCTGGTAACTGGTGGCTCACCCAGCCAAAGTGGCCAGAGTAGACGAGTAGAGCTAAACGCGGCTAAACGCGTACTCCCGCACAACCTCTACTGATGTCTGAACAATCTCTACTCACTGAACTTTGCTAGCTTAATCGTAGTACTCTGGTATTATCGGACACTAACAAAAACAGAACCTAAATTCTTCTATCCTATACTACTTAACTACTACTAATAATACTACTGCTGCTATTATTGTTATTATAATTATTTGATGCTTTTACTGTCTTAATTTCTCCTCTATAGACTTATAATATTAACTGTCTATATTATAAGAATTATATTTGTTATTTACTAAATTCTGACGTATGCACAATTACATGTCTAATCATTTATATTACATTTTTGTGTTTATATTATAAACAATATGTGGATTCTATAGATCAGAGTGTGTATTAAAAATTTTTTACTTTTTGTTTTTTTTTTTTTTTCTTTCCATTAGCCCATTGATTTCACTATTCGTAGATGTGTATTATAAGTTTAATGCAATAAACAGTAACAATAGAAAAATGAAATAATACTTATTTACTTTCACTGGTGGGATTTTCTTTGCAACTCTTCATTCGTCTTTCGAGCTTTATATTGTTTATTATTTACTTTTTTTTTTGTTTTAAACGTAGCGCATGGTAGTATGTATCATAAAGAAGATCGATAGTCTGGAATTGGATATAAGTACGTGGCCAGTCATATGAATATATATATATATATTGATTATGAATATCGACCTTTTACACTATAAGTATGTAACAATAGCTTGACCATTGCAAAATATATATTTATTGTTATTTTTTTATAGAATGTTAATTTCTGATGGATGTGCTATGAAAATGATACAGTAATTTTTTATAAATAAAACCAAATACGTATAACAAAAATGGAAATGTGAACTATGTACATACATACTTTTTACAGCTAATAATATGTAATTTAAAACCAATAATAATTACTTAAAAATAAAAATCAATAAACATTATTACAATTATTGAAAATTACTATTTAGTTGATATGAGACTTTGGAAAATTTTCCTATTTGGTAAAATTAAAAATATATAAGACAGATTTGAACTATGAAGTTACCGCAATTGAATGTGACACTCGACCAAATACGAAAAAGAAAAATTTTATAAGCCTAACTATGATAAACTAGGTCAGTAAATTTGTAAATCAGCAAAATACACTCAAATTACTACAAATAATTACAGATAAATAGTATATAAATAAATCTCAACATACAATATAAAATTAACAACAATCGGTAGAGAAGAAATAAATTTAATAAGTAGGAAACAAAAAGAAAGAGGGTGGGTATTTTTTGTATAGTTATGTCAGTACCGCCAGATATTTATATATATATTTTGGCGAACAGAAGGACGATTGCCGTCGTCGTCGTCGTCGTCGTCGTCGTCGTAGTAGTCATCATCGGCATCGTTGTCGTCGTCGTCGTCGTCATCCTGTGGTGATAACTCTCTACTTCATGTTCTATACTATGAGGGTGGGCGCGGTAGACATATTTAAACCGATATGTTATGATACGATAAGAATAGATCTACTTAAATTATAATTAAACTACTGAACAATTTTTATTTTAAAAAAGTATTTCGACAATTGGTAATAATAATTATTATTTTCATTACTATTGTAAAAAAAAAAAAAATAATAATAATAATAATAATAATAACATACCTTATCAGATGGAATATTTCTCGGATTCATGGTAAATCCCCGTGAAAATGGCGTTATAATAATCCAGAGGTTATGATTGATTATCAACAAATGAAAACAATCTTTTGTTTCAATTACACAATAGCAATGTAATCAGCAAATGTCAGTGACAATTCTGCTATTGCTATTCAGTAGCTACAGTTAAAACTGCTGTTGTATCGTATAATTCACAATTAGCACAGATAAAAACTACTAATTTTTTCACTTGCACTATTTCTTTTTTTTTTTTTTTTTTATACAAAAATTTACCACACACACACACACACACTTACACACTTACATACACAATTTGTTTTCTTTATTATTATTATTATTTCAAAACCATATGATTCATTTGTATATAATTATAATATATATACATATACATACTATTATTTAATAATATTATATATTTATAGACAAAACATCACTATACCATTACAAATACCTGTAAATTGTATGATAATAATAATAATAATAATAATAATAATTGTCGCGGCAAGCCCGCCCCTGACAGGCCCGACAATGTTACTTATACATGTCGGGCGTTGAATATTTAAGCAACATTTTAGCTAACACACAGACAAAGAACAAAACAATTTTATATATATATATATCACTAAATTAATAACGATTAATTAGGATAGCACACACAGCAGCACTGCTATATAAACTGTTAAATAAAACTGTCTAGCTGTTTCTAAGCGTAGCACTATCCTGGTTGTGGTTGTCGTTGTCGTTATCGTGGTGGTGGTGGTCGTTGTTCCAGTGTCAGAGCCAAACACATAAAATGGCGTTTCCCGAGTGCTCCCGACCAAACTCAAGCAAACGTTTACAACACTCGTTAATTATAATAATAATAATAACAACAACAACAACAACAAGAATAATAATAATAGTTGTTATTAATAATATTTATTTTTTATATAATTTGTTTTGTAACACTGGACAATGGAATAATAATCTGGGCAGACTGGAAATGAAAAACAGTCTCGGCCATAGACTGAAAGTTAGCCAGGGCCTGCCTGTGCCAGAACCAGCTGAGATGATGAGCTCAACAACTAAGCTCTCTACTCCTCTTGCTAGCACTTTCATGGACGTACTGCACACATTAATATATATATATATATATATATATATACGACACACTCACTAATAGCAAACTCAACTACTAAGTTGAAGTTGAACGGAGAGCTGAGAATCACCTCAACCAACAAGGTCAACGCCTTGCCTTACGCCTTGGATATGTACATACTGTATATTACTGAATACGAATAGGTATATATATATATACATAGATGTATTGTACCGACGATGATAATATATAGTGTAGTATACCTGCTGCTGCTGCTGCTACGGCGGATGCTGCTAAATCTATTTTATGTACCTTCCCTTTCTAATATAAATTACATACATTTGTGAACAAGCCCCTAGAGACAATAATATCTATATGTATATTTAGACAATCTCACGTAGAGACCTCTTGCGATTATTTACAATTTTAGTAATTGCTATTAAAAGAAGAAGATGATTGGCTCAAAATTTTATTATTTATATTGTCCAATAGCATGACATACAACGATACACAAAAAATAATTATAATATATGTACAAATATACACACTGCCCTTATAACCTTTTGTTGAAAACAACTCTCTCTGGAAGATTGTTTAGAAAGTTTATAAAATTAATAATTTATTTAATGGATAAAAAAAGGTGAATTATATAATTTATCTCAACTTAATTGTATACTAGTGTCAGTGTCACCGTTATCACAGCAATGTCGACAATTATTGATGATAAGATAGTAGCTGGTGCGAAAGGATCCAGTGAAATTAAACAAGATCCCATTATAGCTTTAACAGTATGTATCCATTTTTGTTGTTGTTGTTGTTGTTGATAATATAGAAAATAATATTTTTATTATTTAAGGAAAGAGTTAATTCACTGTATCATTATCGTGATCATTATTTTGAAAATCATTTGATTGAGGATGCTATAAACAAAAATAATGATATAGAAAAAGAAATGAAAGAGACCTTGGGAAAGTTTGATGAGTATAATGGATATGAAATAGAGGGTTCAAGAGCCAAGTATTATTATTTAAAGGGTAAAACATTTAATGTCGTTGATCGTTTCGTTCCTCAAGCTGAGGAATTGTTGAGTAAAGCTGTTAAATTAGAGCCAAAATTAATTGATGCTTGGAATGAATTGGGTGAATGTTATTGGAAAAAAGATGATATTAAACAAGCTAAAAATTGTTTTATTGGTGCTTTACCTCATGTAAGTTTTTATAAAAATGATAATAATAATAATAATAATCCATTAATAAATTATTATTAATTAATAGGGAAGAAATAAAACATCTTTGAGAAATTTATCAATGGTATTGAGACAAGAATCTGTTGATAATAATCGACAAAAAATAGATAATATTAGACAAGGTGTGGAATATGCCAAAGAAGCTGTTGCTTTAGACACTATGGATGGACAATCGTGGACAATTTTAGGCAATGCATATTTAGCTTCATTTTTTACAATTTCACAAAATCCAGCTACGCTACGACTTTGTATGTCAGCTTATCTTCAAGCAGTAATTATCATTTTTTATTCATTTTCATATAAATCTTAATAAATTACATAAATATTATTTTTCATTTATTTGGTTATTTTTTTATTACAGGAGAAAGATGTAGTGGCTAAAAGTAAGCCATATTTATTTTTTAATAAAGCAACGGTAATTATTATTATTTTTTTTTTATTCTTTCTTCTTCGGCTTAATTATTTATACTTAATAAATTTAAGGCACTAAAATATCAAGAAGAGTATAAATTAGCATTAGAAGCATTTGAACGAGCAATATCTTTAGATCCGACTTGGGATGCACCACGAAATAAATGGGATGAATTACTCAAGTATCTCAAGGATGTACAAAACTTGATAACATCTAAAGGTCGTTTAAAAACAAAAAGATTACATCAAATGATTATGGTAAATTTATGCATGTATTTCTCTCTCTCTCTCTCTCTTTCCCTCTTTTTAAATTTATTAATAAACATTATACTAAATTAGGGATTAGATAAAAAACATATGGGTCCCTATAAAAATGGTTCATATGCATCTGGTGATAAATCTATTAAATTAGATTTAATATCTTTGAAGGATTTAAAACAAGGATTGAACATTGAAAAAGTTGTCTTTGGAAAAGTCGTTTGTTGGATTCAAAATACTGATGCAGTACCATTGTATAATATATCTTTTTTATATACAAATCAATTATTATTATTATTATAATTATTTAAACTCTATTACAGCACTTTTTGTATGGTTGATCAATATACTAGTTGTTTAGCTGTAACTGTTTATAATTTAGCTGAAGGACGTGGTGTTACTGTTGGTGATTCGATTACAATTCCTGAGCCTTTTTTAACGCATCACAAATTTCCTTATTCTGGTAACGTAAGTAACAAAACTTAACCTATTTTAATTATTTTATATTGTTTGATTTAATTTTCAGGAGTTTGACTTTAAATCTATACGTGTTGAAACTCCTGTTGTTTTGGTTGTAAATGGTAGAAAATTAGGTCGCGATCAACAAGCAAGCGCACAACTTTCAAGTTACAAAAGATCTGATTAAATAAAATAATGATATCATTATTATTATTAGTTAAGTTTATGTATATAAAATTAATATCTTAAAATAGTAAGCATGCGTATGTGATATTGTATTAAAAAAAAAAATACTTTTTATGAAATATTTGGATCTATTGAAATAGAATTTAATTAAAAACAATAATAGATAAATAAATTATTCACATTACTTAAATCTTAAATATTTATATATAATCATATTTATTTAAATCTTTTATTAACTTTATATAGGTACTTAATTAAAAATTTTATTGCAAACACATTTTTTACTCTTAAAAAGTTATTTTTTTTTATTAAATACAATAGTTTAAAAAACTATAAAAATTTATACACATTCTTTTAAAAATATATATCTTGATAAAATTTTTTTTTACTAATAATTACGCAATAAATATTTATTATCATTATTATTAATAGTAATAGCAATAATATATAATTTTTTATACATTGGAGTATGTGTATTATTATTATTATTATTATTATATATTCGATACACTTGCACGTGATTATAGGTACAGATAAAAAAAAAAAAATTAGATCAATATTTACTACTGATTGATCAGAATTGAGTATCACAGAATGATGATGTTGACTGTATTATATCATACACTACTACATATTAACTTCCCATAGCTTAAAATAATTGTCAATAACTTCTAAAAACCAGTCACGTTGTAGTGTATCTTTAAAAAGTGGCGCAAGTGTCCTCAAGTGTAACTGAAGAAGTGCTTCGTTTCTAAGTAAATCATCAAGTTGATATAATAATCCAGCATCACCATGAAGTTTTAAAAGAGTTGGATAAGTAAAAAAATAATATTGAACACGTAAATTTTCAACAGCCCATGCTTCTACTGAGTGATTACCACTTGCTGATTGAATAGTTCCCATATGTTCAGCATACCATGGAGAAAAAAAATTACTAAGCTCGACACTTGATAATTCAGCAACGCCCCGTGTTTTAAGACGTTCTTTAATCCGTTGATATACTTGTGGTGTATAAACAAAAACCTACAACGTATATATTAGAGTAATAATTATTTTATTTAAATTTTCTAAATAATAATAATAATAATTATTATTATTATTATTATACGTACTTGATACAATGAATTTCCAGTAACAAAGGAAGCTATATAGTGTGAACCAAAATTTCTTATAAATCTTATAGTACTGGCTGTGTCACCAACAGTTATATTTTCGGCTTCTGTAGTAACACTTTGATCAATAACTAAACTACTATCTGGTGTACCAGCTAGTTTTTTATTTTCTCGATATCTAGCGACTCTAACGAGAACATAACAATGATCTTGAGTTATAAATGATGCATTTATACCAAGATGTCTTGCGATAGTTGCAACAGACCAGCTTCCAGTAAAGGCACGCCAAGGTTTTTCCATTCTCTCAAATGTAAAATCTCTAAAATAAGCTTGAAGTAATTGTCGTACATTATCACAAAATTCCATATGAAAATCTCCATCAAAAACCGTTGTTTTACTTTTTATTTCCGGTGGAGCCGATAAAACTTTATTAAAAACATCAACTGTGGGCTCACGAAAGATCCACGTATCGGAATCATTTCTTGGTACAACCCTCATAC
Organism: Microplitis mediator; assembly: GCF_029852145.1. NCBI lineage: Eukaryota > Metazoa > Arthropoda > Insecta > Hymenoptera > Braconidae > Microplitis > Microplitis mediator. The sequence goes on from NC_079979.1 coordinate 20,924,576, forward strand.
TTATACTTAAATAACCATAACGACTAAATATATTTACTGCATCACCTATTTTTGGACCTGCTGAAGAATTTATTTTTTCTACTTGTTCTGTTATTTTTGCTTTTGTTATAAATAAAATTCCCACCAGACAAACAACTAATAGATTACTACCAGTGCCTTTACACATTTCACCTTTCTGCACAATTTATTTTTTTAAAAAATTATTATTATTTTAATTATAATAACAACATTTCAATACTGCAATGCATTTGATTATTAGCTTAATTGTTAAGACCATACGTTGATTTTTTTTTTCATCGATGATAAATATACATGTACCTATAACAACAACAATAACAATAAAAAAATATATATATATATATAATACAATTACATATTTTATTCAGCATTTACTCCATTATATTATATTTTAATAAAAAAAACTATAAATGGTGGTAATGTTGATATTTTAAATACTTGAAGGACCTTGTTTATGTGTATATATATATATATACTTAAATCCGGAAAGGAAGGTCACAATGTCATATTTAGTATAATAAAAATGTGTCACGTTGTTGTGTAATGGTTATAACGCTATATAAGTAATTAAAGTAGATGTTTAGAAAAAAATAATGAGACGTATTGTAGAATCTAAGAAAACTATTAGATCCGGTATACGCTGTCATGACGATGTCACCACAATAATATAAAATAAAAAAATGAACTAAAATTAATTTAGTAGGTATTATATGTATTCTATTAGTGTATAATAGTTCATTATTACTGACATTTTAACACGGAGGTAAGATTATTGTAAGTACTAGTGCCGGATATGCAGTTATTCATTATTATAAAATTAAGAAAATAGGTATTTATGTCATGAGTTGATGTTATTGTTTTGTAAGTTTTTTGTTTGAACAATACAGTGAAAATCTATATCTTCTATCTAAAATTATGGATCATTGTTTTTACAAGTATAATATAAAACATTTGAAATAACAAGTGTACTATATATTTCATTTGGATACAATAATTAATAATGTTTTATAGTCATAAGTTATAATTTATTTCATATCAAATTATTATTATTATTATTAAATGTTAAATTAATAAAATAATGCTTGATTATTAGTTTATTCAAAAGTCTATATATATATATATATATATATATATATATATATATATATATTTAAATTGATGATGATGCTGTTTTATGAACCTTTCTAAATACACCGTCTGTCTTTTTGCGTTGCCCTAGTAACATTTAGCAACAACGCAAGCGAAACCATCAACTCCCTATGTAATTTTTTATACAATTATGATATATATTTTTTTTGTATTTCTCTGTCCACAATTATTTTATTTTATTAATATTACAACTATACAAATATTTTATCTTTATTTGTTTTTTTTTCTCCATTCTTTGGGTCAATGTAGCAAATCAAAATTATGTACATATATAGATTGATAATGATGAAAAAGTTAAACTTTCTTTAACTTTTCTTTAATAGACGCAATCGAGAGAGTTGTTATTTTTGTCATTTAAGTAAACTAGTTAAATTTTTTTTCCCGTACAAAATAATTTTTTGTTGATGTATTTTATCTTTTTTCAAGTAATCGCTTTCTCTCTCTCTCTCTCTCTCTCTCTTTCTCTATGTCGCTTTTTTTTTTCGTTTTTGTTTGTGAAACTTGTTATTTTAAGTATTTGTAAATGATGCAAGTTATTCGATTAATATGAATCTGCTAGACTAATAAGACCTTGACATGAATTTTTGATTACTGAGGACAAACGTTTTTTGTATTTATATGAAATAACAAATTACAACATGGGATAAAATACTAATTCATTTATTGCTTTGTTTTGTTCATTATTATCAGCATAAAAGTATAATTATTAAAATTTTACATGTTACGTTACGAATATAATAATAATAATTTATATTTTTTCATAAATTTTATATTATGCATGTTTGTTATTCCGTTATGTGGAGCTCTACTCTCCGTTAAGTGATCTTCTTTTAGCGTGTTACATATATAATATATAATACTTGAGTTTCTCTAATATATTTCGATGGAACAAGAGCAATAATTAATACGTAATTTATAATATTTAATTTGAAACAATAAAAATTTATTTAATAAAATTTCTCTTAAAGTAATAATGTATAATATAAATAAATGATGATAACTCTGGAATAAATATTGCGTTGCGAGACATGAAACTACACGTAGAAAATTGATAATAATGATGACTAAAATATTGAGCCCCTCCGGATTATATTAGTTTATTTCATTTCCGTTGATCTCTGTTCCTTTATTATATATTATTACTACTACATACAAATTAAGTGTATATATATATATATATATACATTAGTTTTTATCTCTCTCTTTCTCTTTATAGTCCAATGAGATGAAAGTCGTTTTGCCATGGGTCATTGACTGACTTTAACTAGTAAATTTAATACATACATACAATATTAATCTTTTATATGATAATACTTAAATTATTCAATTATAATATATGTAACCATATAAGAGCATATACATGTTGGTCTATACACCAGCTATTTTATTTTTTTTTTACTTGTTATTTGTTGAATTTATTCAAATTTAAAATTTCAAAAAAAGTTTTAAATGTGATTTAATACTTGTAATTCAAACGGTTCACTATAAATTTTGAAATTTATTTATTCTCAAACTATAATTTATAAGTGAATATATTTTTCACCTTTTGTTTAAAAATTACATAAATATATTACGTTTACGTTATTTAGATTGTCAAATAAATGTTTTATCTTCTCTGTGACAAACTAAATCGAATTTTCTTTATATCTCATATATCATAATATATATAATTTTTATTGAAAATGAGATAAAATAAAGATAAAAAAATTTTCTGGTAGCATTAAAATATTTGTTACATTATAACTTTATGTAAAAAAGAAAAAAAAATTGACACAACTTGCTGATGTTGTATTAATTTAAAGAGTTGATAAAGCAAAAGTGCTTGAAAAGATTTCGTCACACGTTTATGACATTATCGGTATGAGACAACATATTCAAGTTATTAAATTACACATCTGATTATTTCCACCAGTGGACTTGATATCCATGATAAAATGCAACAATAATTTTTGTATAGTATAATACTAAGTCCTGATTAATTTATTTTTTGACTATGATTATTATTATTATTATTATTTTTTATTTAGTCTTTCATTGAGTAACTCATTATATATTAATAATTTGTATGAATAAGTTTGCGTAACATAATTAATTATGTTCAGTGTTGGTGTCATAAGAATAGAAATAAGCTCTCCAAAAAAAAAAATTTTTTTCAGTCACTATTATTATTATTATTCGAAGCAGTTGAAAAAATTTAAACAACAAAAGTAATATTTATATGTATTAATAATAAGATATACTCGTTAGGGAGCTTTGGCTTCAGGACTGAATAAAATTTATTAGGAAATATATAATACCAAGTTTTAAATACAATAAAATTAAATAACAAACTAGATTATTACAATATCTTAACTGAGTAGCAGCAGAGATTAATTTTCTTGCATAATGCCGATCGGCTTGCAAAATTCAACATTCTCTACTTATGAGTATCAACAAGAAACCAATAATAGCCATAATAAACAAATATATGGATTTTTATGTAGATTATACCTATTTTTTTATTTTTATATAATAAACGAGCTATCCATTTTTTAATATTCAGTATAAATGAAGAAGAAAAAAAAGTTTTACTTACTTTAAAATGATCTTATATCCATGATAATTAATCCTTTGATTAATTTATTATACAAATAATATTTTTGGTTTCATTGTACTAATATTTTTATTATTATTATTGTTATTATTATTATTATGAATTTTTTTACATAGCATTTTCCACTCAAACATTTTAATAAGAAGACGAAATGATGATACTTAAAATTAAAATCACAACTATTATTTTTATTATATTTTTTACAACTTAATACTATCAATTTATTTTGATCAGTATTTTTTTTCTGTTATATTCTTTCACCTTAATACCGATATTGCTTATTGATTATAATTAGAGTTTGATTTATTATTATTATTATTATTAAGTTATGAGTTGTATTAAAATTGTTTTGGTAAGTCGTCTTCAGTGAGTAAACTCGGTGTGATTTCGGCTTACCCAACTTACCAAGTGGATCAACAGTGACTGCTAGTGACTGCAACAGCAGACCGAAATCGGTTGGCGGTACGAGTTGTATTCGACTATCGACACTATATGTCGAGTCGCCTTTCTTCGGTTATTCTCATATACTATATATAAATTAGCTTTTATATTCTCAAAGTCAAACTGTTGTGTTGATTCTTATTTTATATCAAACTATATAATAGTAGGGAAGGAAAATCGAGAGCGCACTCCTCACGCTTATTTTAACCTGAAAAAAAAACATACTGTCAAAAAAACCTAACTTAAAAAAAAAATTGGTTATTAAACAACAACCGCACAACGTCAAACGAATTTAAAGTAACTCAGTAATAAAAATTACTATTATCGTACTAATAATTGTGTTGCTGGTGTTGCCATTTTATTTTTCATTCATGCCTTATTATCACATCGTATTGCATAATTTCGATTATAGTATATATTATGTTTTAATATTTTATTAAATTTATATAAATTTATCTATTATATACATAAAAGTACCTAAATAAAAATAATTAAAACTTATCTTTATTATTTTTTAAATATTTTTAAATATTTTTTTGATTATTACTTTATGATTACTATTAAGTAGATAGTTCGGATTTGTTTCCATTCGGATTTATTAATTTATAGACATATTATCATTGAAGGAATTTAATAATGGGTGGAATGTATAGCTTATGGCGTTATATATATATATATTTCAGTTGAGATTATTACATTTTTTATTTTTCTAGAAACTCTCCATCGGTCTTTTGGGTCTATGTATATGTATATATATATATTATTTTTAAGATTTATTTTTGACGCATCTCTCAACCTCATACCGATTGAAACCCATTAGTCACAAAAAGTTAAAAGCAAAGTTGAGTTATAGTTTAAGGGGTTAGGGGTAGTCAGAATTTTCAAAAAATCGATTTTTTTTTTTTTGCATTTTCTTAAAGTATAATATTTTAAAAATATTGTGTGAAAATTTGAAGTGAATCCGACAAATTCTTTTCGAGTTATTTAACAATGACCAAAGGACGCTCGGGTGCTACGTGGCATTCGAGAGCAGGTAGCTAGAAACAGCTGCAAGCAACCGACCTTTCGGGTTTCATTGTCATGAATATCTCCCCATTTTAATGTATTTATTATTATATATATATATATATATATATATATATATATATATATAGGATATATAAATATATATATCCTTCTATATATATATATATCCTTCTACATATATTCACAATTTGTAGGTAGTACAAGAACTGAAAAATAATTTTTGGTTGCCAGTATACCTGTAGTCGTTGCACTGATCAGTCGATAGTTTTGTGATAAATTATTTCTCAAGTGAATTAAATTATTAACCATGGGACGTGATTCTAGAAAGGTTTCAAGAGAACTTCGGAGTTCTGAAAAAATTAATAAGTCACGTTCAGTCAAAAGAAAGAATGTTTTTAATCCGAAAACAGCCGAACGTGATGAAAGTATTCAGAGTACATCTTCTAAAAAATTAAAACAAAACACTGAAGATGATGTACCTGAAGACAGCAGTACTGAATTTCGAATAATAAATTTTATTCAGGTATTCACTGCAATTTCTGCTCTTATAAAATGTAAAAAATGTGATGGAAATGTAGTGTTTCAAACAGCAAGTACACGTGGGCTGGGATTCAAAATTGTAGTTGCATGTAATAACTGTGGAAATGAATATATTCCTTCCTGTTGAAAATATGAAATCTGCTATAATGGCAACCTTTTATCACTACGGCTCGAGTGATGAAAAACCGAATCATGATATGTGTCCAAAAGGCGAAGAATCTTGGTGCTCTTACCAGCGCGCTGAAGCAAGAGGAGAGCTTGATACCTTTTCTCACGATTATTCTCCTTTACCTTCTGATGTTTTAAAAGCTATCAAGCCTATATACGAAGATCTTAGTAATGAAAATTTACTTTCAAGATGTGTAGGTGGATTCAATCAGAATAATAATGAAAGCTTTAACCAACTAGTATGGAAAATATGCCCAAAAACGGTAAATACTAGTTTTACTATCGTACAAATAGCTGCATACGTTGCTATGTGTATATTTAATGAGGGTATAAATTCATTATTAGTCTTGATGAATACACTAGGACTTAATTGTGGGCCTAATTCTCATCGGTATGCAGAAAGAATGGATGCTGCACGTATCAAAGTAGCAGATAAGCGCGCTAATGATAACACCCGAGAAGGTCGATTGCAACGTAGGCACCAGCAAATCGATATTTTGGAAGCTGCTATGTCGGCTGAAGAGCTATTATATGGTCCAGGAATAGATGACTCAGTGTAAGTTATTAAATAATTCTTATAATTCGACATAAATCCATAGCAAAACTTTAAATGCGTTTTTCTCAAAACTATGTTTTCTGAACTGGTGATCACTGTAACTTAAAAACTGCTCGGTAGATTTCAATAAAATTTATTGTACTTTTGAAATACATTAAAAACTCGTGCCTGATCGAAGGATTTTTTTTTTTTTCAAAAATTTCGATTTTTTTTTAACAATAAACTGTCGGTTTTTTTCTCGAAAATTTGAAAAAAATTTCCTGAGGCCGCCATTTTGTTAATTTCGAAAAAAAAAAAAAAAGCTTCGATCAGGCACAAGATTATCTATTAATAAAACTAATTTTTCTTGTCCGATTGATTTTAGATGAATCTCCAAGGACTTATGATGATCACCGCAAAGGACTTCGGGAGGAACGGGCTCTACAAAAACAGCGATAACTTTTTGAATTATTAATTTTTTTTTTTGAAATTTTCGTGAAGTCAAATCGAAACGTGTTCTAATAAAGCTATGTTTTTATTTTTGTCAAATAAAGTAATTAACTACAAAAAAAAAATTATTGAAAATCATCATTTTTTCATACCCCTGAGTACCCCTAACCCCTTAAAATTTGATCATTATCTTGTATATCAGTCAACTAGAAAATGAGTAAATATATTAATCATTAATAATAATAATAATAATAATATACTCTTAACGACTTTCAACAACGACAAAACCGAAAAAAGTTATGGAAATATTTATTTTTTTTCTTGTAAAAGGGCAAAGAAAATAACAAACGATGGAAACTTTGGCTTAAAGATATTTTCTTATTAATACATGCATTATCAAAAATAATCATGCAACGAAAAATATTAACATGTATTTATAAACGTATATATTTTAGCATATAATTTGTAGTTATTATATATAGTAATTATTTTAAATTCAAGGCTACGTTTAGTTTTACAAAAGATTGTGGTTAAATTTTTTTTCATCAGGTCAAGGCTGTAAATAATCATGTTTGATGAAATGAGAAAGAATATATATATAGGGTATGATAAAACGACCTTGAGTATAGTCGTACTATATACATACATATATGTATATGTATATAGGAAATTGGGAATAAATATTTAGTTAAATGTCGGTAGAAAAAAGAAAAGATCATATCATCACTTACCAAAATAAAATTTTACTAGATAATGACGATAAACTGATTATATGAGATAAAATTTTTTTTAAATTAAAAAAATAATTAAGTTTTTATGTCTAATTTTTAATTTTATTGTATATGTATTATTAAATGTTTTAAAATTATTTTCCATATTATTATAATAAATAATATGCGGATCAACATAATTTTATACCTTAATAAAACAGCGATACTCGTGTGTTTCAATCCAATTAACTAGCAGCATCAGTCTCTATATTTATTTTTAAATAATCAAGATATCTCTTTAACTAATGAACCGATTTTGATTTTCGAGGTGAAAATTGATGCGTTTTATCGAATTCTGGAGCTGATTAACATTTTGAAAACGTTTGATTCGGAATAACCAATCACAATAAAAATGTTTTTTGTTCGTTATGATGTACTCTAGTAGAAAAAGTCCTAAGATTATTTTATTTTTTGAGTCCAGACCCATATCAGGATAAATTTGAAAAAATTAAGATAAATGAGGATAAGGCTGTTCATGATTTACAATGAAGAGTGGCCTGTAACTTTGATCCTGTTGGGAATAACCCAGCACAACGTTTTTTGTACATTATGATGTCCTCTAGTAGGAGAAACCCTAAAAAGCATCCACAGAGACATGTGTCTGGTCATCTCGATGTCATGTCAAAAATGACGTTCTCGAGAAAATCGATTTAAAGTTTTTTGTACTCAAACATCCAAAATTAAGCATCATATAAAAGGTATAATTTTTTATACTTACACAGAATCATCAATGTCAGCTTCGTACAGTGAAAAACTGTCATTCAGGATGTTCAATGCATCTTTTCGCTCTTGCCTGCGTTGGATTCTACCCTCTTTACTTGTACGTGTAGCTTCTTCGTCTGCTCTAGTTATATTCGTACTTTGTCAGGGTTGGTCACTTGAAACGCTGTCTACTCGTTATTTTTAATCCGATTTACTTGAAATTTTGAGATAATATTCTTGAGATGTTGTACATTCAGAAAAAAAAATGGAAAAAACTTTTTTAAAACATTACCCCCTCCCATTAGGAACGAAATACGAACCGATCGCTACCGATGACCGCTGTGATAACCAACCCCTGAGACAATCTTATTCGGTCTCCCCTACAACTAACGTGATGGCTGTCTAAAGATTATTTATTTTTATTAATTAAATAAATTATTTTTATTATTATTACAAGATTTTTACAAAAAATTATAAATTTTAATTACATGCGCAAATAATTTGCTATCGCTACTATCTACTATTATAATAATGGTTCCCTCTCTCTTTTATTTATTTATTTATTTATTTATTTATTTTTTTTTTTTGACATGATCCTAATTCTGTGTGTGTATGTTATTTGTATTTGATTGGTGTTGTAATTGTATATAAAAGCATTAACTTTTCTGGAATGATATTATGTATATATATTATGTACTTTTTTTCTGAGATCTCTGCAGTTATTAACTTTGAATTAAACTATTGATAATTGTTAATATTATGTTAACTTTCGTATAATTATTGAAATTACATAATCGTTTCTCTAAAAAGCAATGCGTTTTTTTTTTAAGTTGATATTATCGATTAATAATTTATTATTATCTTCATGTTATCAATGATAATTTGACAATGAGTGTCGTCAGGTATCATTATTAATAGAAAATTTTTGAGTGTACCTAATTGTTGTTGTCAGTTGTTGTATTAAAGTAATAATTATTCGTTATGTTTAGTATATTTTTTTTATTGTTTGGGCTACACAAATTGTAAAGGTGTTTTCCAACATCCAGCACAGCACGGCAAAGCACTTTTTAATGTATCTTTGAATGCTTCCCGAAAGTCACGATTAAAGTATGCGTATATAAGAGGATTTAAAGCACTATTAAAGTAACCAATCCAAAATAGAACTGAAACTACAGCATCAGGACAGTCGCATACTTCACCACATAGTGCGGTTATTAAATACCTAGAAAAACAACATAAACAGTGAGAAAAAAAAAAAATAAATAATATTTTATTACAATAAAAAAATCGTAATTCAAAAAATTATTATTAATTAGCAATGATAATAATCATGTTATCAAATTTAATAACTCTTTTTTTTATTATTTGCCATAAGGTTTATCACTTTGATGAAATAATTATTGTCAATAGAATTATATTATTAGAAAAAATATAATCATTAACTAAAAAAATTAATTTTTGTTTTTTTAAATTATTAAAATTTAATACACTACAATAGTTGATAAAAATTGTAATAATACTTGCCAAAGGAAAAAAGGAAGCCAGCAAAGAAGAAATGCTCCCATAATTATGCCTAATGTTCGTGCAGCTTTGTGTTCAGCTCGCCAACTCTTAGTTTGCTGGCGTATTGCTGTACCTGAAACAATTATAAGAATATATTGTTTATTATTAATATCTGAATCCTTCCAATATTATTTATATTTATCAAGCGTATAAATTATTAAAAGTTTTATAAATTTATTGTTATAGAAAGTAAACTAAATGATTGACATTACCGTTGTCGTATTTTACATTTATTATTATATCGAATAAAAAATTATTTATAATTTAAAAAAAAAAAATTCAACATTAGTAATTATTAACTAACAGTAAGTATTAATTGATTAATTAGCAATGGAATAACATAATCAATAAGAGTGAGTAATATAAAAATAATAATAATAATTATAATTATAATGACGTTAAGAAATATTGGATTCAGCACGCAGTCTCGTTCAAGTACTTTCTCGGTTACTATATGTACCGTATATTCCCAATATCGAGCGTTGTAGCAACAGCAGCAAAAGAGGATGAGTGAATCCCGGATAGTTAGATAGGTGTATATTATCGGTGTTGGAGCCTGGATTGCGAGCGTTCACTGACCTATACTAACGGTACTTGGTATATCCTACGACTATTCAGTACTTTAACACTACGTTTAGTGTGTATTAAAAGTGACCCTACGACCTAACGCATAATAGAACCCATTTCCTTCCCTTTTAAATTTAATTTTTATAATAAAATTTCATAAATTTTATTGTAATATATAAATTTTTATTTTTATATTTAAATGAATCTCACCATTATCAGTATTGAGTTCAATAGCTGCTGCTGTTGCTGGTGTATTACACCAATTCTTAATATGAAAATCATCATTAGGTTCTAAAAGATATTGCTGACAAGTCCTTGAGTGGTGTCTAGACGTTGAGATTCGATGTAAATGAACATTATTAAGTAAAGTATTGTCGACTTAGTGCTTCTCTTTGTCTTATAGCTTCTTTATATATTTTATAGTACATAACTATCATCACGAAACCAGGAAGCCAGAATGACACTGAGGAACTTATCAGAGCAAATGGACGATTTACCACAAATATACACACCTATATTAATGACAATAGAAATTTAAATAAAATAAAAGTTTATAGCTATCTCAAATAATTGATAATAATTTATTTAAAAATTTTAACAATTAACTTAATTATATATTTTATGACATAATATAAAAAAATTTTTTTTATATTATGTTATGAACATATATAATTATAGTATAATATTATGTAGTATATACTCACCTCAGGATGTTTTTGAAGAAAATCCAAATGTTGTGATGTTGTGTACCATCCAAAAAAAATAGGTATAAAACTGATAAATGCAGGAAGTAACCAAGCACTGCTTAACATTGCTGTGACAGTAATATTTTTCATAATAGCTGGATATTCAAGAGGTCGAACAATTGCGTAATACCTATCAACACTAATACAACAAAGATGAAGAATAGAAGCAGTTGAAAAGTATACATCAAATGAGTTCCAAACGTTGCACATAAATCGACCAAAAAGCCATTTACCTCCTGATAATTCAACTGAGGCATTAAAAGTCATTGCACAAATAGCAACAAGTAAATCAGCAGCAGCTAAACTTACTACATAACGATTTGTCGGTACACGAAGTTTACGATGTCTTCTAACGCTTGCAATAACTAGTGCATTACCAAAAAGTGCTGTTATTATTATTAATATCATTAAAATACCTTTTATTACAACAAATAATGATAATAAATTATTATTATTATTATCATCATCGGTATTATTATTTATATTATGATTATTATTATTTATTATATTTCGATTAATAAAATCTCTTGTTGTAATATTATCATTATCATTATTATTTTCTTTAATGTTTATATTATAATTATTGTCATATTTAATTACCACTTGATTAATAAAAGTAGTTTCTAAATAATCTATAATATTATCTGGATCTACATCAGAAAAGGTATTACTCCTGCTATCATAATTATGATGTGCTACCTCTTCATTGATGATTTTTTATTTTTTAACTCCATATGTAGTAATTGCTCTCGATAATCGTCTTTTATTTTCACCATCATCAAAATTATTATAATTATTATTATTTTTATTTGATGAATAAAAAATTTGATTAGGATAATAATATATTATCGATTTGTTTTTTTTAGCTGATGATGCAGAAATTTTTGTCAGTGGTGTTCTTATTCGATGGAAATGCACTACAACAACTTGGTGATACATTGCTTTATGAGTTAATTCACTATTATAAAAATTTTTTATTAATGAAAAAGTCACAGCCATCAACAAATAAATGTCACTTTTATTTATTATTAAAATGATGCTAACGTATGATTGTTAAAATTCATTTTATTTATACAGAACCAAAAGAAAATAAATAAATAAATATTACATATATTCCCTTTTTTAAAATCTCTCTCTCTTTTTCTCTTAATATATATCATTTTTGTTGTAATAAATATTTTAATTTTTTGTTAAATTTATTAAAATATTTTTGCGCGACCTTGATACTATTGAATTATAAACAGTGTCCTTGATTAAATATAACTAGAAATTTAAGTTAAAATTAAGTTTTAAATATTTAATATTGTAATTAAAAAAATTTTATTTCGATAGATATTACAAAAATTATTATATAATATATATTTTCTCTTTATCTTGAATTTTTATATTTATTTAGTTAAATAAAATGAATTAAGTAATTATTAAGTTTTTGAGATACACAAATGAAAAATATTTTAACGATTGTAGTATTTATAATGTATTTTATTAATGAGATTTGAAAAAAAATGAAGAAAACAACATTACCATAAAAATTGATATTGTTGATATTGCAATGAAAAATCATTATTGATTTGTTAATCTGTACTAAAATATTTATATCCCAGTAAAATGTAAAATAATTCATTCTATATTATTTGAATTTATAATTAATATATTTAATCATTATTTATCATTATTGTTATTAGTAATGTTAATAAAGTCGCAAATTTTTTTATTTTATGAATGAAAAAATAAAATAATTATTTATTAATTCAACTATTAGATAGAACAAGTATTTTCATATAATATATTAAGTATTACAAAGAGAGAAATAGAAAAAAGAGAGGGATAATAAATAAAAATTTTTAAATTTGATACAAATAGATATCTAATTGAAACGATAGTGAATACAGTGGATAAAGATAATCAATAATGTTTTTAACGAAATAAATCTATTTATTGTTATTTATTTGTTTATTAAACTATTCGATTATTTGAAATAAAAAGTCAAGTATGAGTTAAAGAATAAGTAACATATATACATTTAATACACAGACGCATACACACATATATGTACACAATCACACATTAGTCACACGGCGGGAAACGAGTAGTAGAAACATCGACGAATGATGCCGGCAGACTGAATGTCGGGACGTTTCACAGCGCTGTTGTTGTTCTAGTCGTTCTAGTAATGTATGCTAGTGATGCGCTGCAACTACAGTCATACAAAAAGATATAAAGATTAATAGAGTCGCCAGAATCTTAATATTTTGACAATAAGTGATATTTTGTTTTTGTTTTTTATTTAATAACAATAATATAGTTGTATTCAAATTTTGATCTTTATTTATTTTTTATCGACAAATAAAAACATTATATTGTTAAAGTATTATATTTAAATATCAAAATTATTTAATTATTAATAACATCAATAATAAATTAATTATAGAGTTAATAGATTGAATGAAATAATCGTATAATTATTCAAGAATTTGAATCTTAACTTGGCTACACTCGGTCTCTCACGTGTCAAGTTCGTCCTATGTCAATCGATACTGTACAAGTAGCCCGATTCCCTTGTGCCTGACCATGAGGGTCAATACAAGGTCAGATTTCTTTAAAGATATCTGTAGTTATGATTAAAATTATGAAATAAGTATAATAATATTATACATTTATGCTACATTGTTGTTATACATTTTTATAACAATACGATGAAATATAAAATAGTAGAAAACCATATTATTCGATATTTTATAAACAAATCTACATATATATGTATATGTAGTTAAGTTGACGTAATGGAAAATAGTATAGTAGATACGTCATCGTAAATCGATAAACACGGAGCGTATCGATGTAATACAATGTACGTTTAGTGTCATATTTCGAGTTATTTATCAGTATTGTCTGTTCTACATGATTCACGAAAATAATAACCATCTGTATCACAGAATTGAATAATAATAATCGGATA